>NC_058087.1:49219497-50488902 GCF_014858855.1 Bufo gargarizans | reverse complement strand
TCTACTAAGCGCACTATGGGGGCCTTATTACTACTGTGGGGTCTGTAGGGAGCTTTATTACCACTGGGGGAACAATAGGGGGCCTTATTTCTACTAGGGACTCTGTGAGGGTATTATTAATATGGGAGGGCTCTTCTAATAATGGGGGCATTGTTGAGGAGCATTATCACGGTTGGGGCAGTGTTACTAATAAGGGCATTCTAGAAGGGAATTACTATTGGTGGGACTATGAGGAGCACTATTACTATGGGGGGCAGTAATGTTTCTTCAGGATAGTATTTGGGGGTATGGGGGGGGGGTTGAGGTTTTGGCATAGCAAGCAGCAGGATAACACTGTGGGGACTCCAGTTGGGGGATAATGATAGAAAGTGAGGAAGCTAAGATGTCTGTGTGTCACACTCTGCAGAGACGAGGCGGCTGAGAGAAGTTGTCCAGACCGAGTGGAGAAGATGATGACAGAGAGGAGACGTCCCCTGGAGGCCCTGGATGTGACAGGTAAGTGCCGCTGTATAGCAAGCACAGCAAAGTGCGGGGAGGGGGGGGGGCATATTTATTGGGGCTTGTGCCCCGGATCTTTTGAGACCCTAGCAACGCCCCTGGCCTGGAGAATATAGCAGGAATCTGTCTTCTGCTCTGTATGGGACAGACTAGCTGAGGAGGAATTTGGCTTCTCCTGGTCTCTGGATGGTACTCACAGTTATGCTCACAGGGGATGGTTCGTCCTGGAGGTGGCTGCTTGCTTGTCACCAGCTAAGGCTGTAAGGATCAGACTGGGAAGGGTGATCTTTGGTCTCAACCGAGACTTGATCCTGGTTTGGGATCCCTATTTCTGGGAGCTCTTACTTGAACAGCCTTCCCCTTGCAGGGAGAGCTGGAACACCCCGGATCTAACAGGTTTTTCCCTCCCTTGCTGCAAGGTGTGGGAAACTCCACTTCCCTTAAGCAGGGGGGAATAGAACAGAACTGGAATGTTCCATTCTGAATGACCATAATATAACTATTCCTACCAACGACGACGACACCTGCTGGAAGACCTGAAACATTACAAAAAGAATATAACATTTACAATGGTTTCATCTGCACAGTGGTGAATGACATGAGGGAAATCACATCAAATGACCACATTGATGCCCTAGCAGATTGCAGCGGGGTAAAAGCATTTAGTAACCCCACTCTGGGATGTTACAGGTCCAAAACCTGTCAACCCTGCTGATCAGCTGTTTGAAGATGCTACAGCCCGGCTTACCAAGAACAACGCTGTCCATTGGATAGTGGCTGTGCTTGGTATTGCAGCTCAACTGATCTGCGCCTAGGCCACGTGACCGATAAATACGACGTCACTGGCCCAGGTGAGGGTGTGTCACTGCACGCTTTCACACTGTCCAATCAGTGCTCTCAGGGTCAGACTTTTGCAGGATAAATGTTAACACCCAGTTGACAATTTAATCATGAGAAGTTATAAATGCTCCAGAATTGTTATTTTATGGGGGAATATGTGCGGGGCATGAACCAGCAATAGAAGAAAGCTCCGTTTTGACTTGAGCTCTGGGGCCCCCTCTCTATAAGGTACACGCTGTTTTCAGAGGTTTTATAAATATGACTTTTAACAAATAATTTTGCCCATTTTCTTCCAAATTGTTTAAAGGAGTATTCCAATTAGAATATGTTATCCCTTATCCCCTGGAAAGGAAATAACTGGTAGATTGGTGGCAGTCTGCCCACTTAGACCGCAACCAGTCACAATGATGAGGGACCCACACCCCCAATTTTAAAAGAGCACTGGTTGAGTCTGCGCACCAACACTCTGTGCATTCTGTAGCAGAATACAACATCACTATCTCTAACAATCACATAGATTTGGGGTGGAGTTGTAGTGCATATGCTCGACCAACACTCCATTCAAACAAGGGGACACAAGTCCTAGTGATAGCTGGAAAAGAGATAAATTATCCCAAGCAGAATGTCCTTTTAATGAATCACTTTTATTATACCCATAAAATTTGAAAAACTCTAGACATATATGGCTTTAGGAAAATCTAACCCTGCCATTACCACCTTCATCGTTTTCCTTCCAGAGCTTGGTCTGATCACCCCTATGAAGTTCCCCGGTCTTTATTGGGTAACATTAGTTACAATACATTCCCTACAATAAAGAGGCTCGGACACATTGTTAGCTACCTCATGTATTAACTCATTTATTAACAGGCCAGTGATTTTGAAATGGCCCTGATGATGGTGAACCCCCAACTCATCCTTCAACACTCAGGGGAGGAAAAACCCCCTAGTGGGGGAAACCTCCAGGGAACCATGGCTGAAGGACTGCCCTTCCCTTGGGCAAGGGGGTAAAAGCCATCATTTGAGATGAGGTAGCTATGGAAAGTCCGGGTAATTGTCACATCCAGTATTTGGAAATTCTGTTAGATGTTGAATCCAGAAAATCCGGTAAATGTCAAATCCGGTATTAGGAAAGTCCGGTAAAATGTCACATCCAGTATTGAGGACAGAGACCAAGCCTGGAATCTGCCTCTTGATCCAGAAGATTCATGTCCAGCAATGTCATGATGGTTTCAGTTGTCTTGGCGCTCCACCCCTTGGATCTTATTGGGGGTTTTCAGGGTCCTGGGTCTTTTCTCTCAGGCCAATGGAGACACCTTCTCGGGACAACGTTAAAGACAAACGCTGAGAAAAAAGAAGAAAGACCATTAATTATAAAACAGCTCTATATAATATATGACTTCTCTGAAATGTTTCTGGAGCACATTAGACCTTTACACAGCATCTACTCACCTGGAAATCTGTATAGTTCATTAGTTGGTATATTATCAGGCCAACAAATCCAGTCCACTCGGCCACCATGCCTGTCCTGCTGTAGATCTGCAGAAGACAGAATAGAGGATTAGTGCCTGGCGGTACTCACCAGGGACTCTATATGGAGTGAGATGGGAAGATGGAGGTGAGATAGGAGCTTTCATATTACTGTTACACAGGATAGATGTAGATTATACAAGACGGTGAAAAGTCGCATGAACTCACCTCTTCACATCGGCCAGTACATAGCTGGAAGAAGCCGATGATCATACACACAGAAACTGGAAGGACGTGTTAAGGACAAGTAACAGAATTAATTATATTATTATAGTGTTCCCTATACTGTGATGTCTGATCTGTGCTACAATGGGGTCGGAGGAAGCAAATAATCTCCTAGTTGCCAATAGTCCCACATTTGCCAAAATTTTCCTGAATATTCAGAGACAATCTCTCTGTAAATTTGGGTTGTCCTGGGCCAAAAATGCTTGGGGCCTAGTTAACTCCACCAATGAGTGATAGTGACCTGATCATTTAAAGGAGGGGCGGGGGTCTTGGCTAAATTGACCCAAATTTACAAACAGTAGCAATGATGGTAAGTACATATGTGTAAGTGTATCCAGCAAACAACATGGCACTGTACCAGTCAGCTATAAGAGGATACAGGTCAGCAGGGCCACAATGGGCACCAAGGTTGATGCCAATCTAATGTGGCATAGGCGGCGACTGCTGAAGGATTTCTTGTACAGGCATATAGCTTGACCTAAGTTGTAAACGGCACAAAAGACAAATGCCGGTCCTGCGCCGATCCTGTGGACTGTAGGACTGATCCTCATCTAGAACAAAAGCAGAGAAATAAATGTCATCAATATGGACGTCCTGAAGATCTGAGAATACAGAACAGCAGAGGCCGCAGGTGGTGTAATTATACAGAGGCAGTAATACATAAGAATAGTCACCAGGGCGCGTCATTGTATTTATACACATCTCTTGACTTCAAGCGATGTCCCCTCTGTATTACTAGTCCTGAGACATCTGTATATAAACTTACCGAAACTATGGCGGTCACAATGGTCCCAATGCAGCCCATCCATGCAACGACATAGAGGATTCTCTGGCAGATGATATGTCGCCTCTCTGATTGTTCAGACCGGATGATCATAAACCGGTACATGATGCAAGCGTTGCCAGCTCCTGAAATAGACAATACATGGGATCAGCCGGGAACGTCCATAGACACTTGTAATAACCTCCAGGATTCAATGATGATTACAATCTGCAGTGATGGCCGCCGCTCAGCAGTGAATAGTGCTTAGGGAGATAACGTCATCACTGAGGCTGGAGCCGCTGATCTCCTCATGATGTTATCTCTCTAAATCCACTTACCTAGAAAGGCAGATATTATGAAGACCACTGTAAAGACCACCGATTCGGGGAATGTTCGTCCCGTTTCACTGAGATAGAAAGCAAAATATTGGGCGTTATTAGGACACAAACGGCAGGATTGTGTCATGTCTTCTAATAGCAGAGGAGACTTTATTTCCTTCCATTGTAATCATCCTCCATAATATAATCTAATGTCCAGACACAAATAGAAGACAAACAACAATGGGGACGACATGGAGCCGTCGCCCATAGCAACCAGTGAGATTGCAACTGTTATTTGTCAGAGGCCCTTTGTAAAAGGAAATCAGGAACTGAATGGGCAACTGCGTCATATTTCGCACCCCATCCCCATACTATCACTTGCCCCACTATATAGCCATTACTTCCCCAGTACAACCAGTGGTAAAACCCATAAACACAATAATCATCATTCATTTATTCACTATTATTATTTTTTTCTCCTTCAGTTTTCTGGAAAAGTATCACATTTTTTGAGTAGGAGGCATTTTGTAGAAAATTTTACTTTTGCATTTTTAAGCCATGCTTGCAAGTTTCCCAAAAAAGTGGGTGTGTTCTAAACGGGCTCAGCAGGAGGGGGTGGGGCCTCTGCAGACTGGCAAATTTGCTTATAAGTTATGCCTATCATAGTTGGTGCAGTTTTGATTTTTTTTGGTGCATGGAGGTCAGAGATGCTCCTAATTTACGAAGAGGCTTGTGCATCTCACTCCAGAGCAGATTAGATGAAGGCCAGGGCATGAAACCTCAGTTGTCACAGACCCCCCTCCGCACAATGGGATGTTTTCTGTACTAACAGTTATGAGATGTAGCTTATTAATAATCCACTAATAATAATAATCATAATATTCCAGGAATAAACTGATAATACGGTAGTAACAGTAAATGATACTACAGATGAATCCCGCCCCGTCCCCTCTTACCTGATGTACGGATATTTTACATGGCCTGGGATGACAGTCAAGGCAATCAGGGCAAAGAGGCCCGATAGCGTCCATATGACCCAGAGGAAAGGCAAGAATGCCAAACCCCGGATCTCCATGGCGCAAAGTAAATAACTCGCTAAGCGAAAACAAGGATTTGCTGAGCAAAAGCACAAGCCTATCTGTCTCTCTCTATATCCAGAGATATTCTGTCCGAGATAATGTCAGGCAGTGGTTTTCCAAGGCTCAGAACTCGGTGATGTCACTAGCTTCTGTGACATCATCACACCTGCCGCAATCTGATTGGTGCTTGCTAGAATCTGTAATTTCATTGGTTCTCACCTCATGTGTGACTTCATACTTGAATCTGATTGGTCCTCAGTAGCTTCTGTGGCGTTATCAGTGCTCCCACCTCCACACATGCCTGTATCTGATTGGTCCCCAGTATTTTAAATCTTCATATAGCTATTGTTGAGATGTTTTCAGCTCTTCAAGTCCTTTGGACCAAATTTTTTTTTAACTTTATACACGTGTCACCTGTATCACAACTAAATGAGTAAAGTTGGGTGATGGACCCTGCTCCCATGTCAGCCCCTCTGCTTAATATAGGGAATGAAGGCGCCATGAAAGGTGTCTCTAGTCTGCTGATAATGCCATTAGGGAAAATGTTACCGCTCGCTGCTCTGGTCTCCTATACAAATTATTCCTTCATGATGCAATTCCTAAATAAGTGGAGCATCGCTTTAATGTAGTTGTCTCACACTGGGCGCCATATAATACTACATTTTTGCACGATAGGGAATATGTTGGAATGGCCATATTTGGCTACCATTCAAATGTATGTTAAATGATACATATTGTTTCAATGTACAGTAAGTCGTATGCAACGTGCCGCCCCCCAAGGCCGATCGTGTCGTAGATTTATAGGAATTGCCGAGTGGTTTGGTGTGGCCTTAATAGTTTGTGTCACAATAATCCTATTTGGATATTGTCGTTCTCCAGGGTTAGGCTCCAATACAATTAAACGAGATTTGTAGTAAGTGAAGAATAAGAGGAGTCCAGACTTGATGAAAGTTCAAGAGCTTTACTTGAATAAACTTGTATCCAGACAATATTCGGCCTTTCTCTTGGTTCCAGTAGGTTTTGGGGTAAACTGGCAGGCAAACTTGGATACCTTGCTCTATCGGTCTCTGCTGTGCTAGACTGGCTTTCGTCTGGTAGCTGGACTTTAGGATTGTTCTGGTACCTTTTGAGCGGGGTGCCTGTGGCTGTTGACCCCCTCGTGATACTGTGTCTTTATCTGTAAGGAGTCAGGGTGCTCTATGAGCTGCATTCCTTGGGAGACTCCTGCTGCAGGAGGGGCGGCCATTCCCCTCACTGCACCATCTTGACTCGTCTGCTTCCAACACTAGACTCCACTTACTCTAACTTTCTGCAACCCCTCCTTTGGTACGAAACAGGACCAGCCCCCCTCTGCCCAAAAGCGGGGAGAATGGAATGGTAAGTTCCATTCTATCTAAATATCTCTCTCTGCCAGGTGCACTGCCACCTGCTGGCGATCCAGGCACAATACATGAACATAACAGTTTCATAGAAATATTATAAATGCACAATGTAAGAGGACCTGGAATAAAAACACAGATTACATTATTGGTTAGCCATTAGAGACATTAGCAGTGTAAAGTAATGTTAGTGCCTGCTGTGGGGTACTACACATACTCTATGCTTTATTAATATAACAAGCTCTTAAAGGGCATCTGTCAGGAGTTTTGTACCGATTAAACTGTCTGACCTGTTACATGTGCGCTTAGCAACTGAAGGCATCTGTGTTGGTCCCATGTCCATATGTGCCTGCATGGCATGCATGAAAAATGATGTTTTAATATATGCAAATGAGCCTCTAGGAGCAACAGGGGACGTTGTCGTTACACCTAGAGGCTCTGCGCTCTCAGTACCCCCCCAGTACTAAAAACATTAATGGCGCAGTTTACCCCCCCCGACCAGTATTAAATCATTGGTGGCAGTGACCACAGTATTAAATCATTGGTGGTGCAGTGGCAGTTTCGATCGGAGCCCCAACAGTGTAATCATGGGGCTCCTATCGGTTACCATTGCAGCCAGGACACTACTGAAGCCCTGGTTGCCATGGTAAGCTCCCTGCTGCTGTGTGTACTATGTACAGGGCAGCAGGGAGAGTGTGAGATCCTATTCACCCTAATAGAGCTCTATTAGGGTGAATAGGACAAGGGATTAAAAGATCCTAGGGAAATAGTTATTAAATAAAAAGTAAAACATATTAAGTACTTTTGTTGGGCGGATAGCACTCGAACGGTCTGGTGTATAACCCATTGAGTTTCCTGGGGCGTAGTCAGCAGGGTTTTCTTTAAGGCTTTCAGCACTTCAGGGTAACAGTTGCTGAGTACATTCATCCCCAGGACCACAGGGCGATTGTCATCATCTGGGACCTGAATCACGACTACTCCTTGGCATGAGAGTTCAGTATCTTCAATCTGTAAAGTAGGTTCCCAATAACCTAGTATAGGCACTGGTTTGCCATTGGTAGCCATGATCTGGAGCCAAGATTCAGGAGGTTGTATCAGTTGGGCTCCGTTTCGGCATGTGTTAAATGCTGCTTGGCGGATGGTAGTCACTTGAGATCCGGTATCAATTAAAGCAGAAAATTTCACTCCGTTGATGTCAACTTCCACTACGGGGCGGGTGCCCACATACCTTGGCATAAAGGCTGGATATTTGGGACCTAGTATTCTTCCTCCCGAGGGGCGGTCCTCGACCTCAGGGGATACCCGTTTAACTGACGGCAATCCTTTGCAATTTGTCCATACCTCTGACAATGCAGGCATCGCTGTTCCCTGATGTTTTGATAACCGGGGTCTGGCAATCTACTGACTGGACCGGGTGTAGAGCGGTCTCTATTTGCAGAAATCCCTTTCCCCACCTTGGGTTGCTGTTCTAGTCGCTCTAGCTGTTTCCTCATCCTCTCCATATTCTCAGCTAAGAGGGAGACTTGAGCGGTCAGAGCTGCTCCAGTATCTGGAACGGGTGCCTGAGCTCCGTGCTCAGCTATTTGGCTGTGAGTAGCAGGCAGTAGTGCGGGCCCTGCCTTCTTGTTTTCTGGAGGTTTAGCTTGGTGACTTTCCCCTAGAATGCCAATAGCAAATTCCTTAAAGTCCAAGAAAGGGGTATCTGGGTGCTGAGCTGAAAGCATCCTCAGCTGACATTTGAGGGATTCATCAAGGACACCTTCAATAAACTGTTCCCTGAGGGTTCGGGCTTGTCCCTCAGTTTCACGGGGATCAATCTGAATAACAGCTCGCAGTGCTTCCTGCAGGGACAGGGCAAAGTCTCTCAAGGTCATCTTTGACTGCTGACGCTTTCCAAAGAAGCGCATTTTAAGTTCAGAGGCGGTCCTAGTCTCAAAGGTGGTAGTGACTCGGTCTAGGATCCGCTCAGCGGTTTTCCGCTCTGACTGGGGCCAGGACTTGACCTCCCGGAGCGCAGCTCCCTGTAACTGGCCAATCAGGATTTCCGCTTTCTGATCCTGTGATACAGGATATAGCTTAAATGTGGCTGGCATTCTATCACGGAATTCCCTGAGTGAATGGGGTTCTCCTGAGTAACTTGGGAGCCAGGGTGCCCCAAAATAGTATGGCATAGTGAGAGGCATAATGCAGGTGGCTGCCGCTGCTGCTGGTGTATCGCTGCGGTCAAAGTGGGTGCTATCTTCGTTGTCAGACATGTCCCCTGATGCCCAGTACAGGATTGGAGGGGTTAGTACTGGCTACAATGCAATTTTAGATGCAGGTTGCTATGGGTGACTGCAGCAGAATTGGTGCGTGACTCCTTTAAGAGTCGCTGCAACTGCTCAATTTCTGGACGTGTGGTGCTCTGGCAGACAGATAACAACTATTAACAGTCTTTAGCAAGGTTATTTGCACAATCGTACTCACTCAGGTTTAATAGCAGATGATTCTCCCACATTCAATAAAGACAATGCTGTATTTCCCTTTTTTTAAATGGCCGCTGCTTTACTTCCTGCTTCCTGTATGGGCAGCGATCTCTTTGTCCTCCTGAGAACTTGTATTCAACACTTTTGTTCCTGCTGCTGTAGGAATGCTTTCTCTGTGGAGGCAGGCAGTTTGGTTCCCTCCCCTCTGCTGGGTGGAGATATCTGGGATAGTTGCTTAACCCCTGCGCTGCCACACTCCCCAGCAATAAGTCCACACTCCCCAGCAATAAGTACATGCAGTAAGGCACAAAGGTAAATCCTGGTGAGGCACACTATTGGATCCGGTTCTGTTGGCACACAGCTCGATCCTGTTCGTGACGCCACTTATGCAATGAGCCGGACCGTGGTACGGTTACACGGACGTCAAATTATGCAGTGGGTCCGGATATGGGTATATAAGTCTATAGTTTTTTGTTTGTGATGCCAATTGCAGCGTGCGCAGGGTACAGTCTCAGGGCCCTTTAACCCCTTAAGGACACGGCCCTATTTCACCTTAAGGACCAGGCCATTTTTTGCAAATCTGACAAGTGTCACTTTAAGTGCTCATAACTTTAAAACGCTTTGACTTACCCAGGCCGTTCTGAGATAGTTTTTTCGTCACATATTGTACTTCATGACACTGCTAAAATTGGGTGCATAAAAAAATACAATTTTTACCAAAAAAATGTTTCAGTTTCTCTACTTCTGTAATACATAGTAATACCCCCAAAAATTGTGATGACTTTACATTCCCCATATGTCTAATTCATGTTTGTAGCATTTTGGGAATGATATTTTATTTTTGGGGGATGTTACAAGTCTTGGAAGTTTAGAAGCAAATTTTGAAATTTTTCAGAAATCTTCAAAATCCCACTTTTTATGGACCAGTTCAGGTTTGAAGTCATATTGTGAGGCTTAGATAATAGAAACCTCCCCAAAAAATACCATTCTAGAAACTACACCCCTCAAGGTATCCAAAACTGTTTTTTCAAACTTTATTAACCCTTTAGGTCTTCCACAAGAGTTAATGGCAGATTGAGAAACAATTTCGAAATTTCTATTTTTTGGAAAATTTTCCAATATAATCAATTTTTTACAGGAGTAAAATAAGGGTTAACTGCCAAACACTCAAAATGGGTTTCCCTGATTCTGTAGTTTGCAGAAACACCCCATATGTGGTCGTAAACTACTGTTTGGCCAAACAGGAGCACATAGAAGGAGGGGAACACCATATGGGTTTTGGAAGGCAGATTTTGCAGGACTGGTTTTGTTTATACCATGTCCCATTTGAAGCCCCCTGTTGCACCCCTAGAATAGAAATTTCAAAAAAGTGACTCCATCTAAGAAAGTACACCCCTCAAGGTATTCAAAACTGGGTTTAAAAACTTTGTTAACCCTTTAGGTGTTCCACAAGAGTTAATGGCAGATGGAGAAACAATTTCGAAATTTCTATTTTTTGGAAAATTTTCCAATATAATCAATTTTTTCCAGGAGTAAAACAAGGGTTAACTGCCAAACAAAACTCAATATGGGTTGCCCTGATTCTGTAGTTTGCAAAAACACCCCATATGTGGTCGTAAACTACTGTTTGGCCGAACGGGAGCACATAGGAGGGGAACACCATATGGGTTTTGGAAGGCAGATTTTGCAGGACTGGTTTTGTTTATACCATGTCCCATTTGAAGCCCCCTGTTGCACCCCTAGAATAGAAATTTCAAAAAAGTGACTCCATCTAAGAAAGTACACCCCTCAAGGTATTCAAAACTGGGTTTACAAAGTTTGTTAACCCCTTAGGTGTTCCACAAGAGTTAATGGCAGATGGAGAAACTATTTCAAAATTTCAATTTTTTTGAAAATTTTCCAATATAATACATTTTTTCCAGGAGTAAAACAAGGGTTAACTGCCAAACAAAACTCAATATGGGTTGCCCTGATTCTGTAGTTTGCAAAAACACCACATATGTGGTCGTAAACTACTGTTTGGCCGAACGGGAGCACATAGAAGGAGGAGAACACCATATGGGTTTTGGAAGGCAGATTTTGCAGGACTGGTTTTGTTTATACCATGTCCCATTTGAAGCCCCCTGTTGCACCCCTAGAATAGAAATTTCAAAAAAGTGACTCCATCTAAGAAAGTACACCCCTCAAGGTATTCAAAACTGGGTTTACAAACTTTGTTAACCCTTTAGGTGTTCCACAAGAGTTAATGGCAGATGGAGAAACTATTTCGAAATTTCTATTTTTTTGAAAATTTTCCATTTTAACCCTTACTTTATTACTGGAAAAAATGGGTTAACTGCCAAACAAAACTCAATATGGGTTGCCCTGATTCTGTAGTTTGCAGAAACACCCCATTTGTGGTCGTAAACTACTATTTGGCTAAACGGCAGGACATAGAAGAAGGGGAACGTCATATGGTTTTTGGAAGGCAGATTTTGCTGGACTGGTTTATTTAGAACCATGTACCCTTTCAAGCCCCCTGATGCACCCCTAGAGTAGAAACTCCAAAAAAGTGACCCCATCTAGGAAACTACAGGATAAGGTGGTTGTTGTTATGGGACTATTTTAGGGGTAAATTTGATTTTTGGTTGCTCTATATTACTCTTTTTTGAGGCAATGTAACAAAAAAATGTAATTCTAAAATTGTTTCTACATTCGCTATTTCGTTTTGTGGAACACCTAAAGGGTTAACATAGTTTGTAAAGTAACTTTTGAATACCTTGAGGGGTGTAGTTTCTTAGATGGGGTAACTTTTTTGGAGTTTCTAGTCTAGGCTACATCAGGGGGGGCTTCTAATGGGACATGGTGTCAAAAAAAAAACTGTCCATCAAAATCTGCCTTCCAGAAACCGTATGGAGTTCCCTTCGTTCTATGCCCTGCCGTGCGGCTATATAGCCATTTACGACCACATATAGGGTGTTTCTGCAAACTACAGAATCGGGGCAATAAATATTTAGTTTTGTTTGGCTGTTAACCCTTGCTTTATTACCGGCAAAATGGATTCAAATTTTAATTTTGCCCAAAAAAGATCCACGTACAAGTGGTAACCGTTATCCAGCAGTGGGTACATAAGGTCCCACACGAGTTTCCCGCTAACACCCAGAGTGGGGGGACATTCTGGGGGTTGAATATGGGAATCTCGCCCCTGGTACACACGAAATTTGTAAGTGTACCCTGAGGTACTCTCACAAATTTTGTATAGCTTCACGTCATACCTCGCCCGCTTTGTGGGAATATATTGGCGGAAACTGAGTCTCCCCTTGAACGCAACGGGAGACTCATCAACCGCGACCTCCCTTAGAGGTACGTAGGCCTCCATGAATTTGGCCCCAAAGTGATCGATGACCGGCCGTATCTTATACAGCCATAGGCAGGATCACCTCGGGGTGGACATGCTGCATTATCGGAAAAATGCAGACATTTCCGGATGGCCTCAAACCGGTGACGTGTCATGACCATACTGTACAGTGGGGTCTGGTATAGGACGTCCCCACTCCAGTATTGCCTGACACTGGGTTTTTGGACTAGACCCATATGCAGCACTAGGCCCCAAAATGTCCTCATTTCGGCTGCACTGACCGGCGTCCAGCCACCGGATCTAGCCAAAAATGAGCCTGGGTTTTGAGCGACGAACTGTTGGGCGTACATATTCGTCTGCTCCACCATCAGATTCACCAGTGGGTTACTGAAAAAAAACTAAAATAGTCAATTTCAGTAAACCCCACTGTGGGAATCTGGATTCCAGGATTGCCAGCAAAATCCGGAATCTCAGCCTCAAAGTCCACTGGGGGACACAAACTAAGTTCATCGGCAGGGGGCTCCGGTGGACTTATTTGGTGGGCCGGGAAACCAGTACGAACTCCAGGGCGGCTCGTACTAGGGTGGGCCACAGGATCCCTAGCATGTGGGGCCCCTGGCTCCACCTGGCAGCGTCTCCGCCGCCTTGGTGGCTCATCGTCATCCGATGATGATGAGGAGGATGCGGATGATAAAAGGAATGTGGAGTCATCCTCATCCTCACTGGGGCTCTCAGAGTCGGAGGCAATCTGGGCGTATGCCTCCTCAGCCGAGAACATCTGGCAAGCCATGGGTGTGTGTGCGTGTATGTGTGCGTGTGTGGAAAACTTTATTATATGTGCGTGTGTGTGGCAGGGGGGGGTCTGGGGTCTGATAAATGGATAGATGGAAGTTTTGAATAAAAGTACTTTTTCTTTTTTTTTTCCTAACTTACCTTTCCCTTCTTTCCCTGCCTAACGGTGCCTCTCCCTCACTGACCCTAACCTACCTGGGTGGCGATGGGTGCAGGAGGGTGATGGATGCCGATTAGGGGGACGCAGGAGCTGGTGCTGGACGATGCTGCCGGGTGCTTGTGCAGAACAGGAAGAGGAGGGGAGAGAGGAGCGCAGGAAGTTTGAATCTCGGGCCTCTCTCCCCTGCACCAATCAGCACCCTGGACAGCGGCGTTCAGCACCAGGGCCAGCACCTCTTCAAATCTTCGTACTGCGATTGGTGGTGTATAATTACGCCACCGATCGCAGTCTTTTTCCGGTTCATCGGGTCACAGGACACCCGAATGGACCGGAAACGCAGAAAACCGCAGGTCTGAATTGACCTGCGGTTTTCTGCGATCGCCGATACAGGGGGGTCAAATGACCCCCCCCCCCTTCGTTGTTACGGGATGCCGGCTGAATAATTTCAGACGGCATCCCGTTGCGATTAACCCCCGCGGCGCCAGAATCACGATTTTAAGTTAGTTACGTCCTGTGTCCTTAAGGGGTTAAGGTGTTGCAACTCACGTACCAGGTGAGGAATGCCAGAGTGGTATAATGTCTCTGTGTAGTAGTAGGTATAGTGTCAACGGTGTCTCCTACCTTGGTACAGCTGGACTCCTGGATCCTGGCTCACTTGCAATAAATTAGTGTGTTACTAGTAGGAGTAATTGAGGGATTTGGTAGCAGTAAAGGAGATCCAGACTTGGGATATAATTCAACTTGTCTTTGCTGGAGGCAGCATTAATCCACATGAGATACAGCAATAGTCTTGGGTCCCAGCAGGTATTGGCAATGTATGGCAGGGATCAATATCTCTTCTGCTTCTATCATGTGCCTGGAGAATATGGCAGGAATCTGTCTTCTGCTCTGTATGGGACTGACTAGCTGAGGAGGAATTTGGCTTCTCCTGGTCTCTGGATGGTACTCACAGTTATGCTCACAGGGGATGGTTTGTCCTGGAGGTGGCTGCTTGCTTGTCACCAGCTAAGGCTGTAAGGATCAGACTGGGAAGGGTGATCTTTGGTCTCAACCGAGACTTGATCCTGGTTTGGGATCCCTATTTCTGGGAGCTCTTACTTGAACAGCCTTCCCCTTGCAGGGAGAGCTGGAACACCCCGGATCTAACAGGTTTTTCCCTCCCTTGCTGCAAGGTGTGGGAAACTCCACTTCCCTTAAGCAGGGGGGAATAGAACAGAACTGGAATGTTCCATTCTGAATGACCATAATATAACTATTCCTACCAACGATGCCGCCACCTGCTGGAAGACCTGAAACATTACAAAAAGAATATAACATTTACAATGGTTTCATCTGCACAGTGGTGAATGACATGAGGGAAATCACGTCAAATGACCGCATTGATGCCCTAGCAGATTGCAGCGGGGTAAAAGCATTTAGTAACCCCACTCTGGGATGTTACAGGTCCAAAACCTGTCAACCCTGCTGATCAGCTGTTTGAAGATGCTACAGCCTGGCTTACCAAGAACAACGCTGTCTATTAGATAGTGGCTGTGCTTGGTATTGCAGCTCAACTGATCTGCGCCTAGGCCACGTGACCGATAAATACGACGTCACTGGCCCAGGTGAGGGTGTGTCACTGCACACTTTCACACTGTCCAATCAGTGCTCTCAGGGTCAGACTGTAGGGACACACCACTTTTGCAAGATAAATGTTAACACCCAGTTGACAATTTAATCATGAGAAGAAGAGCACAACATAAAGTTATAAATGCTCCAGAATTGTTATTTTATGGGGGAATATGTGCGGGGCATGAACCAGCAATAGAAGAAAGCTCCGTTTTGACGTAAGCTCTGGGGCCCCCTCTCTATAAGGTACACACTGTTTTCAGAGGTTTTATAAATATGACTTTTAACAAAAAATTTTACCCATTTTCTTCCAAATTGTTTAAAGGAGTATTCCAATTAGAATATGTTATCCCTTATCCCCTGGAAAGGAAATAACTAGTAGATTGGTGGCAGTCTGCCCACTTAGACCGCAACCAGTCACAATGATGAGGGATCCACACCCCCAATTTTAAAAGAGCACTGGTTGAGTCTGCGCACCACAACTCTGTGCATTCTGTAGCAGAATACAACATCACTATCTCTAACAATCACATAGATTTGGGGTGGAGTTGTAGTGCATATGCTCGACTAACACTCCATTCAAACAAGGGGACACAAGTCCTAGTGATAGCTGGATAAGAGATAAATTATCCCAAGCAGAATGCCCTTTTAATGAATCACTTTTATTATACCCATAAAATTTGAAAAACTCTAGACATATATGACTTTAGGAAAATCTAACCCTGCCATTACCACCTTCATTGTTTTCCTTCCAGAGCTTGGTCTGATCACCCCTATGAAGTTCCCCAGTCTTTATTGGGTAACATTAGTTACAATACATTCCCTACAATAAAGAGGCTCGGACACATTGTTAGCTACCTCATGTATTGACTCATTTATTAACAGGCCAGTGGTTTTGAAATGGCCCTGATGATGGTGAACCCCCAACTCATCCTTCAACACTCAGGGGAGGAAAAACCCCCTAGTGGGGGAAACCTCCAGGGAACCATGGCTGAAGGACTGCCCTTCCCTTGGGCAAGGGGGTAAAAGCCATCATTTGAGATGAGGTAGCTATGGAAAGTCCGGGTAATTGTCACATCCAGTATTTGGAAATTCTGTTCGATGTTGAATCCAGAAAATCCGGTAAATGTCAAATCCGGTATTAGGAAAGTCCGGTAAAATGTCACATCCAGTATTGAGGACAGAGACCAAGCCTGGAATCTGCCTCTTGATCCAGAAGATTCATGTCCAGCAATGTCATGATGGTTTCAGTTGTCTTGGCGCTCCACCCCTTGGATCTTATTGGGGGTTTTCAGGGTCCTGGGTCTTTTCTCTCAGGCCAATGGAGACACCTTCTCGGGACAACGTTAAAGACAAACGCTGAGAAAAAAGAAAAAAGACCATTAATTATAAAACAGCTCTATATAATATATGACTTCTCTGAAATGTTTCTGGAGCACATTAGACCTTTACACAGCATCTACTCACCTGGAAATCTGTATAGTTCATTAGTTGGTATATTATCAGGCCAACAAATCCAGTCCACTCGGCCACCATGCCTGTCCTGCTGTAGATCTGCAGAAGACAGAATAGAGGATTAGTGCCTGGCGGTACTCACCAGGGACTCTATATGGAGTGAGATGGGAAGATGGAGGTGAGATAGGAGCTTTCATATTACTGTTACACAGGATAGATGTAGATTATACAAGACGGTGAAAAGTTGCATGAACTCACCTCTTCACATCGGCCAGTACATAACTGGAAGAAGCCGATGATCATACACACAGAAACTGGAAGGACGTGTTAAGGACAAGTAACAGAATTAATTATATTATTATAGTGTTCCCTATACTGTGATGTCTGATCTGTGCTACAATGGGGTCGGAGGAAGCAAATAATCTCCTAGTTGCCAATAGTCCCACATTTGCCAACATTTTCCTGAATATTCAGAGACAATCTCTCTGTAAATTTGGGTTGTCCTGGTCCAAAAATGCTTGGGGCCTAGTTAACTCCACCAATGAGTGATAGTGACCTGATCATTTAAAGGAGGGGCGGGGGTCTTGGCTAAATTGACCCAAATTTACAAACAGTAGCAATGATGGTAAGTACATATGTGTAAGTGTATCCAGCAAACAACATGGCACTGTACCAGTCAGCTATAAGAGGATACAGGTCAGCAGGGCCACAATGGGCACCAAGGTTGATGCCAATCTAATGTGGCATAGGCGGCGACTGCTGAAGGATTTCTTGTACAGGCATATAGCTTGACCTAAGTTGTAAACGGCACAAAAGACAAATGCCGGTCCTGCGCCGATCCTGTGGACTGTAGGACTGATCCTCATCTAGAACAAAAGCAGAGAAATAAATGTCATCAATATGGACGTCCTGAAGATCTGAGAATACAGAACAGCAGAGGCCGCAGGTGGTGTAATTATACAGAGGCAGTAATACATAAGAATAGTCACCAGGGCGCGTCATTGTATTTATACACATCTCTTGACTTCAAGCGATGTCCCCTCTGTATTACTTGTCCTGAGACATCTGTATATAAACTTACCGAAACTATGGCGGTCACAACGGTCCCAATGCAGCCCATCCATGCAACGACATAGAGGATTCTCTGGCAGATGATATGTCGCCTCTCTGATTGTTCAGACCGGATGATCATAAACCGGTACATGATGCAAGCGTTGCCAGCTCCTGAAATAGACAATACATGGGATCAGCCGGGAACGTCCATAGACACTTGTAATAACCTCCAGGATTCAATGATGATTATAATCTGCAGTGATGGCCGCCGCTCAGCAGTGAATAGTGCTTAGGGAGATAACGTCATCACTGAGCGCTGGAGCCGCTGATCTCCTCATGATATCTCTCTAAATCCACTTACCTAGAAAGGCAGATATTATGAAGACCACTGTAAAGACCACCGATTCGGGGAATGTTCGTCCCGTTTCACTGAGATAGAAAGCAAAATATTGGGCGTTATTAGGACACAAACGGCAGGATTGTGTCATGTCTTCTAATAGCAGAGGAGACTTTATTTCCTTCCATTGTAATCATCCTCCATAATATAATATAATGTCCAGACACAAATAGAAGACAAACAACAATGGGGACGACATGGAGCCGTCGCCCATAGCAACCAGTGAGATTGCAACTGTTATTTGTCAGAGGCCCTTTGTAAAAGGAAATCAGGAACTGAATGGGCAACTGCGTCATATTTCGCACCCCATCCCCATACTGTCACTTGCCCCACTATATAGCCATTACTTCCCCAGTACAACCAGTGGTAAAACCCATTAACACAATAATCATCATTCATTTATTCACTAGTATTATTATTTTTTTCTCCTTCAGTTTTCTGGAAAAGTATCACATTTTTTGAGTAGGAGGCATTTTGTAGAAAATGTTACTTTTGCATTTTTAAGCCATGCTTGCAAGTTTCCCAAAAAAGTGGGTGTGTTCTAAACGGGCTCAGCAGGAGGGGGTGGGGCCTCTGCAGACTGGCAAATTTGCTTATAAGTTATGCCTGTCATAGTTGGTGCAGTTTAGATTTTTTTGGTGCATGGAGGTCAGAGATGCTCCTAATTTATGAAGAGGCTTGTGCATCTCACTCCAGAGCAGATTAGATGAAGGCCGGTGCATGAAACCTCAGTTGTCACAGACCCCCCCCCCCCCCGCACAATGGGATGTTTTCTGTACTAACAGTTATGAGATGTAGCTTATTAATAATCCACTAATAATAATAATCATAACATTCCAGGAATAAACTGATAATATGGTAATAACAGTAATGATACTACAGATGAATCCCGCCCCGTCCCCTCTTACCTGATGTAAGGATATTTTACATGGCCTGGGATGACAGTCAAGGCAATCAGGGTACAGAGGCCCGATAGCGTCCATATGACCCAGAAGAAAGGCAAGAATGCCAAACCCCGGATCTCCATGGCGCAAAGTAAATAACTCGCTAAGCGAAAACAAGGATTTGCTGAGCAAAAGCACAAGCCTATCTGTCTCTCTCTATATCCAGAGATATTCTGTCCGAGATAATGTCAGGCAGCGGTTTTCCAAGGCTCAGAACTCGGTGATGTCACTAGCTTCTGTGACATCATCACACCTGCCGCAATCTGATTGGTGCTTGCTAGAATCTGTAATTTCATTGGTTCTCACCTCATGTGTGACTTCATACTTGAATCTGATTGGTCCTCAGTAGCTTCTGTGGTGTCATCAGTGCTCCCACCTCCACACATGCCTGTATCTGATTGGTCCCCAGTATTTTAAATCTTCATATAGCTATTGTTGAGATGTTTTCAGCTCTTCAAGTCCTTTGGACCAAATTGTTTTTTAACTTTATACACGTGTCACTGTATCACAACTAAATGAGTAAAGTTGGGTGATGGACCCTGCTCCCATGTCAGCCCCTCTGCTTAATATAGGGAATGAAGGCGCCATGAAAGGTGTCTCTAGTCTGCTGATAATGCCATTAAGGAAAATGTTACCGCTCGCTGCTCTGGTCTCCTATACAAATTATTCCTTCATGATGCAATTCCTAAATAAGTGGAGCATCGCTTTAATGTAGTTGTCTCACACTGGGCGCCATATAATACTACATTTTTGCACGATAGGGAATATGTTGGAATGGCCATATTTTGGCTACCATTCAAATGTATGTTAAATAATACATATTGTTTCAATGTACAGTAAGTCGTATGCAACGTGCCGCCCCCCAAGGCCGATCGTGTCGTAGATTTATAGGAATTGCCGAGTGGTTTGGTGTGGCCTTAATAGTTTGTGTCACAATAATCCTATTTGGATATTGTCGTTCTCCAGGGTTAGGCTCCAATACAATTAAACGAGATTTGTAGTAAGTGAAGAATAAGAGGAGTCCAGACTTGATGAAAGTTCAAGAGCTTTACTTGAATAAACTTGTATCCAGACAATATTCGGCCTTTCTCTTGGTTCCAGTAGGTTTTGGGGTAAACTGGCAGGCAAACTTGGATACCTTGCTCTATCGGTCTCTGCTGTGCTAGACTGGCTTTCGTCTGGTAGCTGGACTTTAGGATTGTTCTGGTACCTTTTGAGCGGGGTGCCTGTGACTGTTGACCCCCTGATACTGTGTCTTTATCTGTAAGGAGTCAGGGTGCTCTATGAGCTGCATTCCTTGGGAGACTCCTGCTGCAGGAGGGGCGGCCATTCCCCTCACTGCACCATCTTGACTCGTCTGCTTCCAACACTAGACTCCACTTACTCTAACTTTCTGCAACCCCTCCTTTGGTACGAAACAGGACCAGCCCCCCTCTGCCCAAAAGCGGGGAGAATGGAATGGTAAGTTCCATTCTATCTAAATATCTCTCTCTGCCAGGTGCACTGCCACCTGCTGGCGATCCAGGCACAATACATGAACATAACAGTTTCATAGAAATATTATAAATGCACAATGTAAGAGGACCTGGAATAAAAACACAGATTACATTATTGGTTAGCCATTAGAGACATTAGCAGTGTAAAGTAATGTTAGTGCCTGCTGTGGGGTACTACACATACTCTATGCTTTATTAATATAACAAGCTCTTAAAGGGCATCTGTCAGGAGTTTTGTACCGATTAAACTGTCTGACCTGTTACATGTGCGCTTAGCAACTGAAGGCATCTGTGTTGGTCCCATGTCCATATGTGCCTGCATGGCATGCATGAAAAATGATGTTTTAATATATGCAAATGAGCCTCTAGGAGCAACAGGGACGTTGTCGTTACACCTAGAGGCTCTGCGCTCTCAGTACCCCCCCAGTACTAAAAACATTAATGGCGCAGTTTACCCCCCCCCCCCGACCAGTATTAAATCATTGGTGGCAGTGACCACAGTATTAAATCATTGGTGGTGCAGTGGCAGTTTCGATCGGAGCCCCAACAGTGTAATCATGGGGCTCCTATCGGTTACCATTGCAGCCAGGACACTACTGAAGCCCTGGTTGCCATGGTAAGCTCCCTGCTGCTGTGTGTACTATGTACAGGGCAGCAGGGAGAGTGTGAGATCCTATTCACCCTAATAGAGCTCTATTAGGGTGAATAGGACAAGGGATTAAAAGATCCTAGGGAAATAGTTATTAAATAAAAAGTAAAACATATTAAGTACTTTTGTTGGGCGGATAGCACTCGAACGGTCTGGTGTATAACCCATTGAGTTTCCTGGGGCGTAGTCAGCAGGGTTTTCTTTAAGGCTTTCAGCACTTCAGGGTAACAGTTGCTGAGTACATTCATCCCCAGGACCACAGGGCGATTGTCATCATCTGGGACCTGAATCACGACTACTCCTTGGCATGAGAGTTCAGTATCTTCAATCTGTAAAGTAGGTTCCCAATAACCTAGTATAGGCACTGGTTTGCCATTGGTAGCCATGATCTGGAGCCAAGATTCAGGAGGTTGTATCAGTTGGGCTCCGTTTCGGCATGTGTTAAATGCTGCTTGGCGGATGGTAGTCACTTGAGATCCGGTATCAATTAAAGCAGAAAATTTCACTCCGTTGATGTCAACTTCCACTACGGGGCGGGTGCCCACATACCTTGGCATAAAGGCTGGATATTTGGGACCTAGTATTCTTCCTCCCGAGGGGCGGTCCTCGACCTCAGGGGATACCCGTTTAACTGACGGCAATCCTTTGCAATTTGTCCATACCTCTGACAATGCAGGCATCGCTGTTCCCTGATGTTTTGATAACCGGGGTCTGGCAATCTACTGACTGGACCGGGTGTAGAGCGGTCTCTATTTGCAGAAATCCCTTTCCCCACCTTGGGTTGCTGTTCTAGTCGCTCTAGCTGTTTCCTCATCCTCTCCATATTCTCAGCTAAGAGGGAGACTTGAGCGGTCAGAGCTGCTCCAGTATCTGGAACGGGTGCCTGAGCTCCGTGCTCAGCTATTTGGCTGTGAGTAGCAGGCAGTAGTGCGGGCCCTGCCTTCTTGTTTTCTGGAGGTTTAGCTTGGTGACTTTCCCCTAGAATGCCAATAGCAAATTCCTTAAAGTCCAAGAAAGGGGTATCTGGGTGCTGAGCTGAAAGCATCCTCAGCTGACATTTGAGGGATTCATCAAGGACACCTTCAATAAACTGTTCCCTGAGGGTTCGGGCTTGTCCCTCAGTTTCACGGGGATCAATCTGAATAACAGCTCGCAGTGCTTCCTGCAGGGACAGGGCAAAGTCTCTCAAGGTCATCTTTGACTGCTGACGCTTTCCAAAGAAGCGCATTTTAAGTTCAGAGGCGGTCCTAGTCTCAAAGGTGGTAGTGACTCGGTCTAGGATCCGCTCAGCGGTTTTCCGCTCTGACTGGGGCCAGGACTTGACCTCCCGGAGCGCAGCTCCCTGTAACTGGCCAATCAGGATTTCCGCTTTCTGATCCTGTGATACAGGATATAGCTTAAACGTGGCTAGCATTCTATCACGGAATTCCCTGAGTGAATGGGGTTCTCCTGAGTAACTTGGGAGCCAGGGTGCCCCAAAATAGTATGGCATAGTGAGAGGCATAATGCAGGTGGCTGCCGCTGCTGCTGGTGTATCGCTGCGGTCAAAGTGGGTGCTATCTTCGTTGTCAGACATGTCCCCTGATGCCCAGTACAGGATTGGAGGGGTTAGTACTGTCTACAATGCAATTTTAGATGCAGGTTGCTATGGGTGACTGCAGCAGAATTGGTGCGTGGCTCCTTTAAGAGTCGCTGCAACTGCTCAATTTCGGGACGTGTGGTGCTCTGGCAGACAGATAACAACTATTAACAGTCTTTAGCAAGGTTACTTGCACAATCGTACTCACTCAGGTTTAATAGCAGATGATTCTCCCACATTCAATAAAGACAATGCTGTATTTCCCTTTTTTTAAATGGCCGCTGCTTTACTTCCTGCTTCCTGTATGGGCAGCGATCTCTTTGTCCTCCTGAGAACTTGTATTCAACACTTTTGTTCCTGCTGCTGTAGGAATGCTTTCTCTGTGGAGGCAGGCTGTTTGGTTCCCTCCCCTCTGCTGGGTGGAGATATCTGGGATAGTTGCTTAACCCCTGCGCTGCCACACTCCCCAGCAATAAGTCCACACTCCCTAGCAATAAGTACATGCAGTAAGGCACAAAGGTAAATCCTGGTGAGGCACACTATTGGATCCGGTTCTGTTGGCACACAGCTCGATCCTGTTCGTGACGCCACTTATGCAATGAGCAGGACCGTGGCACGGTTACACGGACGTCAAATTATGCAGTGGGTCCGGATATGGGTATATAAGTCTATAGTTTTTTGTTTGTGATGCCAATTGCAGCGTGCGCAGGGTACAGTCTCAGGGCCCTTTAACCCCTTAAGGACACGGCCCTATTTCACCTTAAGGACCAGGCCATTTTTTGCAAATCTGACAAGTGTCTCTTTAAGTGCTCATAACTTTAAAACGCTTTGACTTACCCAGGACTTACCCATATGTCTACTTCATGTTTGTAGCATTTTGGGAATGATATTTTATTTTTTGGGGATGTTACAAGTCTTAGAAGTTTAGAAGCAAATTTTGAAATTTTTCAGAAATCTTCAAAATCCCACTTTTTATGGACCAGTTCAGGTTTGAAGTCATATTGTGAGGCTTAGATAATAGAAACCTCACCAAAAAATACCATTCTAGAAACTACACCCCTCAAGGTATCCAAAACTGTTTTTTCAAACTTTATTAACCCTTTAGGTCTTCCACAAGAGTTAATGGCAGATTGAGAAACAATTTCGAAATTTCTATTTTTTGGAAAATTTTCCAATATAATAAATTTTTTACAGGAGTAAAACAAGGGTTAACTGCCAAACAACACTCAAAATGGGTTTCCCTGATTCTGTAGTTTGCAGAAACACCCCATATGTGGTCGTAAACTACTGTTTGGCCAAACAGGAGCACATAGAAGGAGGGGAACACCATATGGGTTTTGGAAGGCAGATTTTGCAGGACTGGTTTTGTTTATACCATGTCCCATTTGAAGCCCCCTGTTGCACCCCTAGAATAGAAATTTCAAAAAAGTGACTCCATCTAAGAAAGTACACCCCTCAAGGTATTCAAAACTGGGTTTAAAAACGTTGTTAACCCTTTAGGTGTTCCACAAGAGTTAATGGCAGATGGAGAAACAATTTCGAAATTTCTATTTTTTTGAAAATTTTCCAATATAATCAATTTTTTCCAGGAGTAAAACAAGGGTTAACTGCCAAACAAAACTCAATATGGGTTGCCCTGATTCTGTAGTTTGCAAAAACACCCCATATGTGGTCGTAAACTACTGTTTGGCCGAACGGGAGCACATAGGAGGGGAACACCATATGGGTTTTGGAAGGCAGATTTTGCAGGACTGGTTTTGTTTATACCATGTCCCATTTGAAGCCCCCTGTTGCACCCCTAGAATAGAAATTTCAAAAAATTGACTCCATCTAAGAAAGTACACCCCTCAAGGTATTCAAAACTGGGTTTACAAAGTTTGTTAACCCTTTAGGTGTTCCACAAGAGTTAATGGCAGATGGAGAAACTATTTTAAAATTTCAATTTTTTTGAAAATTTTCCAATATAATACATTTTTTCCAGGAGTAAAACAAGGGTTAACTGCCAAACAAAACTCGATATGGGTTGCCCTGATTCTGTAGTTTGCAAAAACACCCCATATGTGGTCGTAAACTACTGTTTGGCCGAACGGGAGCACATAGAAAGAGGAGAACACCATATGGGTTTTGGAAGGCAGATTTTGCAGGACTGGTTTTGTTTATACCATGTCCCATTTGAAGCCCCCTGTTGCACCCCTAGAATAGAAATTTCAAAAAAGTGACTCCATCTAAGAAAGTACACCCCTCAAGGTATTAAAAACTGGGTTTACAAACTTTGTTAACCCTTTAGGTGTTCCACAAGAGTTAATGGCAGATAGAGAAACTATTTCGAAATTTCTATTTTTTGGAAAATTTTCCAATATAATCAATTTTTTCCAGGAGTAAAACAAGGGTTAACTGCCAAACAAAACTCAATATGGGTTGCCCTGATTCTGTAGTTTGCAAAAACACCCCATATGTGGTCGTAAACTACTGTTTGGCCGAACGGGAGCACATAGAAAGAGGAGAACACCATATGGGTTTTGGAAGGCAGATTTTGCAGGACTGGTTTTGTTTATACCATGTCCCATTTGAAGCCCCCTGTTGCACCCCTAGAATAGAAATTTCAAAAAAGTGACTCCATCTAAGAAAGTACACCCCTCAAGGTATTCAAAACTGGGTTTTAAAACTTTGTTAACCCTTTAGGTGTTCCACAAGAGTTAATGGCAGATGGAGAAACAATTTCGAAATTTCTATTTTTTTGAAAATTTTCCAATATAATCAATTTTTTCCAGGAGTAAAACAAGGGTTAACTGCCAAACAAAACTCAATATGGGTTGCCCTGATTCTGTAGTTTGCAAAAACACCCCATATGTGGTCGTAAACTACTGTTTGGCCGAACTGGAGCACATAGGAGGGGAACACCATATGGGTTTTGGAAGGCAGATTTTGCAGGACTGGTTTTGTTTATACCATGTCCCATTTGAAGCCCCCTGTTGCACCCCTAGAATAGAAATTTCAAAAAAGTGACTCCATCTAAGAAAGTACACCCCTCAAGGTATTCAAAACTGGGTTTACAAAGTTTGTTAACCCTTTAGGTGTTCCACAAGAGTTAATGGCAGATGGAGAAACTATTTCAAAATTTCAATTTTTTAAATTTTTTTCCAATATAATACATTTTTTCCAGGAGTAAAACAAGGGTTAACTGCCAAACAAAACTCAATATGGGTTGCCCTGATTCTGTAGTTTGCAAAAACACCCCATATGTGGTCGTAAACTACTGTTTGGCCGAACGGGAGCACATAGAAAGAGGAGAACACCATATGGGTTTTGGAAGGCAGATTTTGCAGGACTGGTTTTGTTTATACCATGTCCCATTTGAAGCCCCCTGTTGCACCCCTAGAATAGAAATTTCAAAAAAGTGACTCCATCTAAGAAAGTACACCCCTCAAGGTATTAAAAACTGGGTTTACAAACTTTGTTAACCCTTTAGGTGTTCCACAAGAGTTAATGGCAGATGGAGAAACAATTTTGAAATTTCTATTTTTTTGAAAATTTTCCATTTTAACCCTTACTTTATTACTGGAAAAAAATGGGTTAACTGCCAAACAAAAACTACCCTGAGGTACTCTCACAAATTTTGTATAGCTTCACGCCATACCTCGCCCGCTTTGTGGGAATATATTGGCGGAAACTGTGTCTCCCCTTGAACGCAACGGGAGACTCATCAACCGCGACCTCCCTTCCAGGTACGTAGGCCTCCATGAATTGGACATGCTGCATTATCAGAAAAATGCAGACATTTCCGGATGGCCTCAAACCGGTGACGTGTCATGACCATACTGTACAGTGGGGTCTGGTATAGGACGTCCCCACTCCAGTATTGCCTGACACTGGGTTTTTGGACTAGACCCATATGCAGCACGAGGCCCCAAAATGTCCTCATTTCGGCTGCACTGACCGGCGTCCAGCCACCGGGTCTAGCCAAAAATTAGCCTGGGTTTTGAGCGACGAACTGTTGGGCGTACATATTCGTCTGCTCCACCATCAGATTCACCAGTGGGTTACTGAAAAAAAAACTAAAATAGTCAATTTCAGTAAACCCCACTATGGGAATCTGGATTCCAGGATTGCCAGCAAAATCCGGAATCTCAGGCTCAAAGTCCACTGGGGGACACCAGCTAAGTTCATCGGCAGGGGGTTCCGGTGGACTTATTTGGTGGGCCGGGAAACCAGTACGAACTCCAGGGCGGCTCGTACTAGGGTGGGCCACAGGATCCCTAGCATGTGGGGCCCCTGGCTCCACCTGGCAGCGTCTCCGCCGCCTTAGTGGCTCATCCTCATCCTCACTGGGGCTCTCAGAGTCGGAGGCAATCTGGGCGTATGCCTCCTCAGCCGAGAACATCCGGCGGGCCATGGGTGTGTGTGCGTGTATGTGTGCGTGTGTGGAAAACTTTATTATATGTGCGTGTGTGTGGCAGGGGGGGTCTGGGGTCTGATAAATGGATAGATGGAAGTTTTGAATAAAAGTACTTTTTCTTTTTTTTTTTTACTAACTTACCTTTCCCTTCTTTCCCTGCCTAACGGTGCCTCTCCCTCACTGACCCTAACCTACCTGGGTGGCGATGGGTGCAGGAGGGTGATGGATGCCGATTAGGGGGACGCAGGAGCTGGTGCTGGACGATGCTGCCGGGTGCTCGTGCAGAACAGGAAGAGGAGGGGAGAGAGGAGCGCAGGAAGTTTGAATCTCGGGCCTCTCTCCCCTGCACCAATCAGCACCCTGGACAGCGGCGTTCAGCACCAGGGCCAGCACCTCTTCAAATCTTCGTACTGCGATTGGTGGTGTATAATTACGCCACCGATCGCAGTCTTTTTCCGGTTCATCGGGTCACAGGACACCCGAATGGACCGGAAACGCAGAAAACCGCAGGTCTGAATTGACCTGCGGATTTCTGCGGTCGCCGATACGGGGGGGTCAAATGACCCCCCCCTTCGTTGTTACGGAATGCCGGCTGAATAATTTCAGACGGCATCCCGTTGCGATTAACCCCCGCGGCGCCAGAATCCCGATTTTAAGTTAGGACATACCGGTACGTCCTGTGTCCTTAAGGACTCGGGAAATAGGGCGTACCGTTATGTCCGGTGTCCTTAAGGGGTTAAGGTGTTGCAACTCACGTACCAGGTGAGGAATGCCAGAGTGGTATAATGTCTCTGTGTAGTAGTAGGTATAGTGTCAACGGTGTCTCCTACCTTGGTACAGCTGGACTCCTGGATCCTGGCTCACTTGCAATAAATTAGTGTGTTGCTAGTAGGAGTAATTGAGGGATTTGGTAGCAGTAAAGGAGATCCAGACTTGGGATATAATTCAACTTGTCTTTGCTGGAGGCAGCATTAATCCACATGAGATACAGCAATAGTCTTGGGTCCCAGCAGGTATTGGCAATGTATGGCAGGGATCAATATCTATTCTGCTTCTATCATGTGCCTGGAGAATATGGCAGGAATCTGTCTTCTGCTCTGTATGGGACAGACTAGCTGAGGAGGAATTTGGCTTCTCCTGGTCTCTGGATGGTACTCACAGTTATGCTCACAGGGGATGGTTCGTCCTGGAGGTGGCTGCTTGCTTGTCACCAGCTAAGGCTGTAAGGATCAGACTGGGAAGGGTGATCTTTGGTCTCAACCGAGACTTGATCCTGGTTTGGGATCCCTATTTCTGGGAGCTCTTACTTGAACAGCCTTCCCCTTGCAGGGAGAGCTGGAACACCCCGGATCTAACAGGTTTTTCCCTCCCTTGCTGCAAGGCGTGGGAAACTCCACTTCCCTTAAGCAGGGGGGAATAGAACAGAACTGGAATGTTCCATTCTGAATGACCATAATATAACTATTCCTACCAACGACGCCGCCACCTGCTGGAAGACCTGAAACATTACAAAAAGAATATAACATTTACAATGGTTTAATCTGCACAGTGGTGAATGACATGAGGGAAATCACATCAAATGACCGCATTGATGCCCTAGCAGATTGCAGCGGGGTAAAAGCATTTAGTAACCCCCCTCTGGGATGTTACAGGTCCAAAACCTGTTTGAAGATGCTACAGCCCGGCTTACCAAGAACAACGCTGTCCATTGGATAGTGGCTGTGCTTGGTATTGCAGCTCAACTGATCTGCGCCTAGGCCACGTGACCGATAAATATGACGTCACGTGGCCCAGGTGAGGGTGTGTCACTGCACGCTTTCACACTGTCCAATCAGTGCTCTCAGGGTCAGACTGTAGGGACACACCACTTTTGCAAGATAAATGTTAACACCCAGTTGACAATTTAATCATGAGAAGAAGAGCACAACATAAAGTTATAAATGCTCCAGAATTGTTATTTTATGGGGGAATATATGCGGGGCATGAACCAGCAATAGAAGAAAGCTCCGTTTTGACTTGAGCTCTGGGGCCCCCTCTCTATAAGGTACACACTGTTTTCAGAGGTTTTATAAATATGACTTTTAACAAAAAATTTTACCCATTTTCTTCCAAATTGTTTAAAGGAGTATTCCAATTAGAATATGTTATCCCTTATCCCCTGGAAAGGAAATAACTGGTAGATTGGTGGCAGTCTGCCCACTTAGACCGCAACCAGTCACAATGATGAGGGATCCACACCCCCAATTTTAAAAGAGCACTGGTTGAGTCTGCGCACCACCACTCTGTGCATTCTGTAGCAGAATACAACATCACTATCTCTAACAATCACATAGATTTGGGGTGGAGTTGTAGTGCATATGCTCGACTAACACTCCATTCAAACAAGGGGACACAAGTCCTAGTGATAGCTGGATAAGAGATAAATTATCCCAGGCAGAATGCTCTTTTAATGAATCCCTTTTATTATACCCATAACATTTGAAAAACTCTAGACATATATGACTAAAATCTAACCCTGCCATTACCACCTTCATCGTTTTCCTTCCAGAGCTTGGTCTGATCACCCCTATGAAGTTTCCCGGTATTTATTGGGTAACATTAGTTACAATACATTTCCTACAATAAAGAGGCTCGGACACATTGTTAGCTACCTCATGTATTAACTAATTTATTAACAGGCCAGTGGTTTTGAAATGGCCCTGATGATGGTGAACCCCCAACTCATCCTTCAACACTCAGGGGAGGAAAAACCCCCTAGTGGGGGAAACCTCCAGGGAACCATGGCTGAAGGACTGCCCTTCCCTTGGGCAAGGGGGTAAAAGCCATCATTTGAGATGAGGTAGCTATGGAAAGTCCGGGTAATTGTCACATCCAGTATTTGGAAATTCTGTTAGATGTTGAATCCAGAAAATCCGGTAAATGTCAAATCCGGTATTAGGAAAGTCCGGTAAAATGTCACATCCAGTATTGAGGACAGAGACCAAGCCTGGAATCTGCCTCTTGATCCAGAAGATTCATGTCCAGCAATGTCATGATGGTTTCAGTTGTCTTGGCGCTCCACCCCTTGGATCTTATTGGGGGTTTTCAGGGTCCTGGGTCTTTTCTCTCAGGCCAATGGAGACACCTTCTCGGGACAACGTTAAAGACAAACGCTGAGAAAAAAGAAGAAAGACCATTAATTATAAAACAGCTCTATATAATATATGACTTCTCTGAAATGTTTCTGGAGCACATTAGACCTTTACACAGCATCTACTCACCTGGAAATCTGTATAGTTCATTAGTTGGTATATTATCAGGCCAACAAATCCAGTCCACTCGGCCACCATGCCTGTCCTGCTGTAGATCTGCAGAAGACAGAATAGAGGATTAGTGCCTGGCGGTACTCACCAGGGACTCTATATGGAGTGAGATGGGAAGATGAAGGTGAGATAGGAGCTTTTATATTACTGTTACACAGGATAGATGTAGATTATACAAGACGGTGAAAAGTCGCATGAACTCACCTCTTCACATCGGCCAGTACATAGCTGGAAGAAGCCGATGATCATACACACAGAAACTGGAAGGACGTGTTAAGGGCAAGTAACAGAATTAATTATATTATTATAGTGTTCCCTATACTGTGATGTCTGATCTGTGCTACAATGGGGTCAGAGGAAGCAAATAATCTCCTAGTTGCCAATAGTCCCACATTTGCCAAAATTTTCCTGAATATTCAGAGACAATCTCTCTGTAAATTTGGGTTGTCCTGGGCCAAAATTGCTTGGGGCCTAGTTAACTCCACCAATGAGTGATAGTGACCTGATCATTTAAAGGAGGGGCGGGGGTCTTGGCTAAATTGACCCAAATTTACAAACAGCAGCAATGATGGTAAGTACATATGTGTAAGTGTATCCAGCAAACAACATGGCACTGTACCAGTCAGCTATAAGAGGATACAGGTCAGCAGGGCCACAATGGGCACCAAGGTTGATGCCAATCTAATGTGGCATAGGCGGCGACTGCTGAAGGATTTCTTGTACAGGCATATAGCTTGACCTAGGTTGTAAACGGCACAAAAGACAAATGCCGGTCCTGCGCCGATCCTGTGGACTGTAGGACTGATCCTCATCTAGAACAAAAGCAGAGAAATAAATGTCATCAATATGGATGTCCTGAAGATCTGAGAATACAGAACAGCAGAGGCCGCAGGTGGTGTAATTATACAGAGGCAGTAATACATAAGAATAGTCACCAGGGCGCGTCATTGTATTTATACACATCTCTTGACTTCAAGCGATGTCCCCTCTGTATTACTTGTCCTGAGACATCTGTATATAAACTTACCGAAACTATGGCGGTCACAACGGTCCCAATGCAGCCCATCCATGCAACGACATAGAGGATTCTCTGGCAGATGATATGTCGCCTCTCTGATTGTTCAGACCGGATGATCATAAACCGGTACATGATGCAAGCGTTGCCAGCTCCTGAAATAGACAATACATGGGATCAGCCGGGAACGTCCATAGACACTTGTAATAACCTCCAGGATTCAATGATGATTATAATCTGCAGTGATGGCCGCCGCTCAGCAGTGAATAGTGCTTAGGGAGATAACGTCATCACTGAGGCTGGAGCCGCTGATCTCCTCATGATGTGATCTCTCTAAATCCACTTACCTAGAAAGGCAGATATTATGAAGACCACTGTAAAGACCACCGATTCGGGGAATGTTCGTCCCGTTTCACTGAGATAGAAAGCAAAATATTGGGCGTTATTAGGACACAAACGGCAGGATTGTGTCATGTCTTCTAATAGCAGAGGAGACTTTATTTCCTTCCATTGTAATCATCCTCCATAATATAATCTAATGTCCAAACACAAATAGAAGACAAACAACAATGGGGACGACATGGAGCCGTCGCCCATAGCAACCAGTGAGATTGCAACTGTTATTTGTAAAAGGAAATCAGGAACTGAATGGGCAACTGCGTCATATTTCGCACCTCATCCCCATACTATCACTTGCCCCACTATATAGCCATTACTTCCCCAGTACAACCAGTGGTAAAACCCATTAACACAATAATCATCATTCATTTATTCACTATTATTATTTTTTTCTCCTTCAGTTTTCTGGAAAAGTATCACATTTTTTGAGTAGGAGGAATTTTGTAGAAAATGTTACTTTTGCATTTTTAAGCCATGCCTGCAAGTTTCCCAAGAAAGTGGGTGTGTTCTAAACGGGCTCAGCAGGAGGGGGTGGGGCCTCTGCAGACTGGCAAATTTGCTTATAAGTTATGCCTGTCATAGTTGGTGCAGTTTTGATTTTTTTGGTGCATGGAGGTCAGAGATGCTCCTAATTTATGAAGAGGCTTGTGCATCTCACTTCAGAGCAGATTAGATGAAGGCCGGTGCATGAAACCTCAGTTGTCACAGAACCCTCCCCCCCCCCCCCGCACAATGGGATGTTTTCTGTACTAACAGTTATGAGATGTAGCTTATTAATAATCCACTAATAATAATAATCATAACATTCCAGGAATAAACTGATAATACGGTAATAACAGTAATGATACTACAGATGAATCCCGCCCCGTCCCCTCTTACCTGATGTAAGGATATTTTACATGGCCTGGGATGACAGTCAAGGCAATCAGGGTACAGAGGCCCGATAGCGTCCATATAACCCAGAAGAAAGGCAAGAATGCCAAACCCCGGATCTCCATGGCGCAAAGTAAATAACTCGCTAAGCGAAAACAAGGATTTGCTGAGCAAAAGCACAAGCCTATCTGTCTCTCTCTATATCCAGAGATATTCTGTCCGAGATAATGTCAGGCAGTGGTTTTCCAAGGCTCAGAACTCGGTGATGTCACTAGCTTCTGTGACATCATCACACCTGCCGCAATCTGATTGGTGCTTGCTAGAATCTGTAATTTCATTGGTTCTCACCTCATGTGTGACTTCATACTTGAATCTGATTGGTCCTCAGTAGCTTCTGTGGCATTATCAGTGCTCCCACCTCCACACATGCCTGTATCTGATTGGTCCCCAGTATTTTAAATCTTCATATAGCTATTGTTGAGATGTTTTCAGCTCTTCAAGTCCTTTGGACCAAATTTTTTTTTAACTTTATACACGTGTCACTGTATCACAACTAAATGAGTAAAGTTGGGTGATGGACCCTGCTCCCATGTCAGCCCCTCTGCTTAATATAGGGAATGAAGGCGCCATGAAAGGTGTCTCTAGTCTGCTGATCATGCCATTAGGGAAAATGTTACCAATCGCTGCTCTGGTCTCCTATACAAATTATTCCTTCATGATGCAATTCCTAAATAAGTGGAGCATCGCTTTAATGTAGTTGTCTCACACTGGGCGCCATATAATACAAAATTTTTGCACGATAGGGAATATGTTGGAATGGCCATATATTTGGCTACCATTCAAATGTATGTTAAATAATACATATTGTTTCAATGTACAGTAAGTCGTATGCAACGTGCCGCCCCCCAAGGCCGATCGTGTCGTAGATTTATAGGAATTGCCGAGTGGTTTGGTGTGGCCTTAATAGTTTGTGTCACAATAATCCTATTTGGATATTGTCGTTCTCCAGGGTTAGGCTCCAATACAATTAAACAAGATTTGTAGTAAGTGAAGAATAAGAGGAGTCCAGACTTGATGAAAGTTCAAGAGCTTTACTTGAATAAACTTGTATCCAGACAATATTCGGCCTTTCTCTTGGTTCCAGTAGGTTTTGGGGTAAACTGGCAGGCAAACTTGGATACCTTGCTCTATCGGTCTCTGCTGTGCTAGACTGGCTTTCGTCTGGTAGCTGGACTTTAGGATTGTTCTGGTACCTTTTGAGCGGGGTGCCTGTGACTGTTGACCCCCTGATACTGTGTCTTTATCTGTAAGGAGTCAGGGTGCTCTATGAGCTGCATTCCTTGGGAGACTCCTGCTGCAGGAGGGGCGGCCATTCCCCTCACTGCACCATCTTGACTCGTCTGCTTCCAACACTAGACTCCACTTACTCTAACTTTCTGCAACCCCTCCTTTGGTACGAAACAGGACCAGCCCCCCTCTGCCCAAAAGCGGGGAGAATGGAATGGTAAGTTCCATTCTATCTAAATATCTCTCTCTGCCAGGTGCACTGCCACCTGCTGGCGATCCAGGCACAATACATGAACATAACAGTTTCATAGAAATATTATAAATGCACAATGTAAGAGGACCTGGAATAAAAACACAGATTACATTATTGGTTAGCCATTAGAGACATTAGCAGTGTAAAGTAATGTTAGTGCCTGCTGTGGGGTACTACACATACTCTATGCTTTATTAATATAACAAGCTCTTAAAGGGCATCTGTCAGGAGTTTTGTACCGATTAAACTGTCTGACCTGTTACATGTGCGCTTAGCAACTGAAGGCATCTGTGTTGGTCCCATGTCCATATGTGCCTGCATGGCATGCATGAAAAATGATGTTTTAATATATGCAAATGAGCCTCTAGGAGCAACGGGGACGTTGTCGTTACACCTAGAGGCTCTGCGCTCTCAGTACCCCCCCAGTACTAAAAACATTAATGGCGCAGTTTACCCCCCCGACCAGTATTAAATCATTGGTGGCAGTGACCACAGTATTAAATCATTGGTGGTGCAGTGGCAGTTTCGATCGGAGCCCCAACAGTGTAATCATGGGGCTCCTATCGGTTACCATTGCAGCCAGGACACTACTGAAGCCCTGGTTGCCATGGTAAGCTCCCTGCTGCTGTGTGTACTATGTACAGGGCAGCAGGGAGAGTGTGAGATCCTATTCACCCTAATAGAGCTCTATTAGGGTGAATAGGACAAGGGATTAAAAGATCCTAGGGAAATAGTTATTAAATAAAAAGTAAAACATATTAAGTACTTTTGTTGGGCGGATAGCACTCGAACGGTCTGGTGTATAACCCATTGAGTTTCCTGGGGCGTAGTCAGCAGGGTTTTCTTTAAGGCTTTCAGCACTTCAGGGTAACAGTTGCTGAGTACATTCATCCCCAGGACCACAGGGCGATTGTCATCATCTGGGACCTGAATCACGACTACGCCTTGGCATGAGAGTTCAGTATCTTCAATCTGTAAAGTAGGTTCCCAATAACCTAGTATAGGCACTGGTTTGCCATTGGTAGCCATGATCTGGAGCCAAGATTCAGGAGGTTGTATCAGTTGGGCTCCGTTTCGGCATGTGTTAAATGCTGCTTGGCGGATGGTAGTCACTTGAGATCCGGTATCAATTAAAGCAGAAAATTTCACTCCGTTGATGTCAACTTCCACTACGGGGCGGGTGCCCACATACCTTGGCATAAAGGCTGGATCTTTGGGACCTAGTATTCTTCCTCCCGAGGGGCGGTCCTCGACCTCAGGGGATACCCGTTTAACTGACGGCAATCCTTTGCAATTTGTCCATACCTCTGACAATGCAGGCATCGCTGTTCCCTGATGTTTTGATAACCGGGGTCTGGCAATCTACTGACTGGACCGGGTGTAGAGCGGTCTCTATTTGCAGAAATCCCTTTCCCCACCTTGGGTTGCTGTTCTAGTCGCTCTAGCTGTTTCCTCATCCTCTCCATATTCTCAGCTAAGAGGGAGACTTGAGCGGTCAGAGCTGCTCCAGTATCTGGAACGGGTGCCTGAGCTCCGTGCTCAGCTATTTGGCTGTGAGTAGCAGGCAGTAGTGCGGGCCCTGCCTTCTTGTTTTCTGGAGGTTTAGCTTGGTGACTTTCCCCTAGAATGCCAATAGCAAATTCCTTAAAGTCCAAGAAAGGGTTATCTGGGTGCTGAGCTGAAAGCATCCTCAGCTGACATTTGAGGGATTCATCAAGGACACCTTCAATAAACTGTTCCCTGAGGGTTCGGGCTTGTCCCTCAGTTTCACGGGGATCAATCTGAATAACAGCTCGCAGTGCTTCCTGCAGGGACAGGGCAAAGTCTCTCAAGGTCATCTTTGACTGCTGATGCAACACGCCAGACCTGCAGGGTATGACGAAGTGAGGTCACAGTTATGGGCAATCGAGGGTACTCACTATATTTGAAGAACCCTGGGCAGGCGCGTGGCAGTGAAGGAGAGGTAGACACAGTTCCTCTGGGGCACGCTCTGTAGATAGGGACCAGGCCTGATGGTAGTTGAGGTGCCCTGGATGTTACAGGTATTTTGTGTGCCTGGGGCAAGGTCCCTGTGGTATTCGTGACGCCAGTGCCTTTGGACGGTGGCACGCCGGTTGGTGGTTGGAATGATGAAGGTACACAAGTATATAGTGAACCAAAACGTAACTTTACTGAACAATCCAACTTTGTACAGCAGGTGTAGCACAGTCTTCAGATTACAGTTCCACAAAAAGGGGCTTATTCACAAATATGGCAGGCAATAGTCATGCAAGTTACACTGAGGGTAAATTCCACAAGCACTCAGCAGCAGGTTGTACTTTTCCCAGAATCACTGTACACTGTCCTTTATAGAACTCCTGCTCTGGCTTTATATCTCCCAAGGCCCGGATGCCTAAAAGGGTGGCTTATATCCTTGGTTACTTTCTTCCTCAGGTAATATACTGCTTGCTATGGTTCCTAAGTTCCTCTGCCTATCAGGGTCACTTTGCTTACCCTGGGTCGCCTCCTCTTGTAAGATGAGTAACGGTGGGTTTTCTCCCAGGAGGTTGGATCCTGCAACTGGGGTATCTCTACTGAGCTGATCCTAGCTTCAGGAGCTTCAGGTGGACGAGGTGACTCCTCTAGTCCCCTGGAATGAACTAACACTTCCCTGTCTGGGCCTTCCTATATGTAACTAGGGCTCTCCAGCTCCCTCTAACGTCTGGGAGGCTAAACTACACCCTGACAGGCCTGACACCCAGATAATACAGGGAAAAACATGCACATGACATTTAATGCAATGCAACACATTAACCTGTGCAGTGCCCACCTTTACCTAGTGGGACACTACATACCCCCACGCTATAACGTTGCCCGTCCTCGGCGCAACATGGAGGGTCCGCCCATCTGGAAGCGGCAACCTGAAAGATAGCAGAGAACATACATATGCAATATTCACCACATTTAACAACACAACAGTGGGCAATATGGATCACTGGAAGGAGTGGTGACAAGGGGCGTCGTTCTCTTCTCTCAGGATAATGTGAGGGAACAGGGGCGCTGACCTGGCACAGCGTATCAATAAACCAGGATAGTCCATATAAAATGTAGGTAAACATAAGTCCTTGGAGGCTCAAAGGATCACATGAGTCCATACCCAGGCTTGCAAAAGTTAAACAGGGGTTTCCCGTGAGGAGCTACCTGGTCCCATAATGTAGTCCACAAACCTCACAGGACGATGCCCCCTGGTAGAACGGGTAGACCTCCTTACTGGCAGGGATTCTTCCTGCCTGGCTTCAGGAATGTCAGAGGAGCCCATTGCCTCTGGAGCTTCTTCAGGAGGCTGAGGGCTAACAGGAACAGGAGAAGGAACCAATAAATTCAACCAAGGCGTGAGGGCCCAGTGGAGCGGCTCTTTATCATGGATTAAGTTCTCCACAGCCTGCATAGGGTCCATAGGTGGAGCCGGCAACTCTTCCTCAGTAGGCTCCGGTTCTATCTCCTCCGCCGCTGGTTCTCCTTCTATACAGGGCTTGAGACGGTTCCTGTGAACAACTTGGGGACTTCTTCCTTCCCTGGAGATCTGGTAAATGTGGGCCGCAGCATTAGGTATGGCAGTGATAAAGTAGGGAATCCTTTCCCATTTGCTGTCCAACTTGCTGGTCCGATGGTTGTTTTTCAACCATACCTTGTCTCCCAGAGCCAGGGGTCCCGCATGGGCAGTCTGGTCAAAGTCTTTCTGCTGCCTTTCTCGGACAATCTCCATCCGTTCCTGGACAATCTCCTTAGCATTAAGAAGACGCCTTTGGTGCTCCACTACCCAGTCAGTCTTGGGCAGTGGGTTGATCTCATCCGGCACTTGTACCCCTAGGGAGTGGTCCGCAGGCAATCTCCCTTGTCGGCCGAACATCAAATAGAACGGGGTGTAACCGGTGGAACAGTGGATGGTGTTGTTGTAAGTGTACATAAGCTGCGGCAACAAAGTAGGGCCAATCTCCCCTCGTCTCAGGGGGTACTGCTCTCAGCATTTCAATGAGAGTCTTATTCATTTTCTCACAGAGTCCGTTACCTTGCGGATGATAGGCGGTGGTCCGGACCTTCTGGCAGTTGTGTAGCAGGCACATCTCATGGAACAGCTGTGACTCAGATGCGGACCCTTGATCGGTGAGGATCCTTTCTGGGCAACCGTAGGGCAGCAGGAAATGCTTCCAGAACGCCTCCGCTGTGGTCTTTGCTGTCAGGTCTTTCACAGGCACTGCTACGACAAACTTAGTGAAGTGATCAATTATAGTCATGGCATATGTATACCCTGAGCGACTCGGCTCTAACTTTATATGATCAATGGCAACAAGTTCTAAAGGAGCCTTACTTACGATGGGATGGAGAGGCGCCCTCTGGTCATGGCGTTCAGTTCGCCCCACAGCACAGGCAGTGCATTCTCGGCACCATTTCTCGATATCTTCTCTCATCCCGATCCAATAGAATCTTCTGCGAATGGTGGCCTCAGTCTTTTGCACACCGAAGTGTCCGGACTGGTTGTGGTACATATCCAGCACCAGGCTGGCATCCCGACGTGGCAGGAGAATTTGATACACTCTATCATAGGACACTGGATCTAGACTCCTTCTGAGCAACAGGCCCTTTTGAAGGAATAGTTGATGGCGATGTCTCCACAGTCTCACTAGCTCTGGGTCTGCACTCTTCCTGCGGATCCTCTCAGGGACTTTTCCACTAGTAAGGAAGTCGAGCAGTTCACCGAGGACTCTACTTTCGGACTGGAGCTTAATCCATCTTTCTTGATCGCCTCTGGACTCAGGACCATCTGATGAGGAAGGATCAGCAGCAGGGGAATCTTCAGTACGTATATTATCCTGCTGGGTAAATTTATTATAGAATGCTGGCATCTCCACCTCTTCCCAGGCATCTTTCGGTTCATCTGGGGCTTCTGTAGTGGGGAGTCGTGACAGAGCATCAGCGTTCTCATTGGAGCGGCCTGCCCGGTACTTCACAGTAAAATCATAGTTGGCCAGGCGGGAGGCCCATCTTTGCTCCAGTGCCCCTAATTTGGCTGTATTCAGATGCGCCAGGGGATTATTATCTGTGAAGGCAACAAACGGTGTGGCAGCGAGATAGTCCTTAAACTTTTCAGGTCACAGCCCACACTAAGGCAAGAAACTCCAGCTTGAAAGAACTGTAATTCTGGTCGTTCTTCTCAGCTCCCTTCAGGGATCTGCTGGCAGTAGGCAATCACCCTTTCTTTGTTATCTTGCACTTGAGCCAACACGGCCCCCAGGCCTCTTTTACTGGCATCTGTGTAGAGGTGGAATGGCTTCTGATAATCTGGGTAACCCAGAACAGGGGGTTCAGTCAACTTCTTCTTTAGGAGTTGGAAGGCAATCTCCCGCTCTTCATTCCATTCAACAGGAATAGGAGTCTTTGGGCTCTTTTTTGGATGCCCCCTCAAGAGTTCCTGGATGGGATCCGCAATTTGTGCGAAATGCGGGATGAATCGCCTATAGTACCCTGCAAAACTGAGAAAGCTTCTCACCTCTTTCACGGTCGTAGGAGTAGGCCAGTTACGGACAGCAGCAAGTTTGTCAGGGATCAGGCTGTACTCCTTCAGCACTGACAATGTGCCCGAGATATCTGACGGCTGGTTTCAGCAGGTGGCACTTGGATGGCTTGATTTTGAGGCCATATTTAGTAAAGAACTTGAAACACCTCACCCAGGTGCTTTAGATGGTCCTCATACGTCTTGGAGTATATAATGACGTCATCCAGGTATAATAGCACCGTCTCGAAATTCCTATGGCCTAAACAACGTTCCATCAGCCTCTGGAACGTTCCTGGAGCATTACACAGTCCAAATGGCATATAATTAAATTCAAACAGGCCCATAGGTGTAGTGAAAGCAGTCTTTTCTCGATCTTCTGGGGCCATGGGTACCTGCCAGTACCCGCTGGTTAAGTCCAAGGTGGAGAAATAGGCTGATGACCCCAGGGCAGTCAAGGACTCCTCAATGCGTGGCAATGGATATGCATCTTTGTGGGTGATTTGATTAATTTTCCTGTAATCCACGCAGAACCTTATGCCGCCATCTTTTTTTCGAACAAGTACTAGGGGCGCAGCCCAGGGACTATGGCTGTCCCGGATTATATTAGAGTCTTTCATCTCTTGTATCATCTCTTTCACAGACTGATAGGTAGTAGGTGGTATGGGTCTGTGCCTCTCCTTAATAGGAGGGTGAGAGCCAGTGGGTATGGTATGTTTGATCACACTGACCTCTCCATAGTCTGTGGAGTGTTTGCTGAAAGCCTGGTGGTGCTCCTTCACCAGCTTCAGGACTCCCTCTATTTGCTCCTTTGGGGTGGATTCGTTCCCCACATGTAGTTCTTCCCACCAGGATGCCGTAGGGGTGCTGCTGCTTCTGCTGTGGTCTGGAACGCCTCCGCGGCAGGCAGACGGATCACATCCTGGAAAGACACTTGTAAAAGCTGAGCAACGGGGCAGTGCTTAAAGGAGGGTAACGGGATGATCACCAAAGTTAATTAAACGAACAGGCACTTTACCTTGAGACACGGTCACCATGCTCTTGGCTGTCCGTACGAAAGGATGATCCCTAATAGGAATAGGTTCCACTAGGGCTTGATAGTCCTGGCCCTGGATCCCTAATACAGCACGGCACCACAGGATGATCTGGGAATTTGGAGGCAAAACTACCGGCCGGTTATCCCGGATCCGGACAGTGCAAATTTCTCCTTTCTTGTTGGCGAACCTTTGTTGAGCGCACAGCACGCTAATAGTTTTCTGAATAACTTCTGGAAGCAGGTGAGGCGGATGATATGGTTTGGTTCAATGCTTCAAGCACTTCGGAGTAACAATTTTTAAGAACATTAGTCCCTAAGATCACGGGGTGTCCTCCTTTACCTCCGGCTTGTACCACAATCACGCCTTGCTGTGGCAGGGTGGCTTCTCCCACCTGAAGAGTAGGTTCCCAATACCCATGCACTTTCACTGGCTTACCATTACTAGCGATAATATCTGGCCAGGACTCTGGTGGCTGGGTGAGGAGACTTGGATCCCAGAACTTGTCGAAGGCAGGCCGTTGAATGGTGGTGACCTGTGACCCAGTGTCCAACAGGGCTTCAAAGGGTATCCCGTTGATACATATATTAATTTTCGGACGGGATCCTACTAGGGTTGTTGTGGGTATCGAAATTTCGATACCCAATCGATACTTTTGTCCCGGTATCGTATCGATTTCCGTTTTTTCGATACTGGGCTGCGCTTCTGCGTAGTCTAGTATCTCTGAACATGAGCGCGCTGCTATCGGCGCGCTCATGTTCTCTCTCAGCAGCACGGGGAGAAGGAAGCTGTCCTCCCTCCCCCTGTGCTGCTGCCGCTGCCACCAATGAGAAGCGAGGGGCGGAGGAGGGGCGGCAATGAGAAGAGAGGGGCGGAGGAGGGGCGGCAATGAGAAGAGAGGGGCGGCAATGAGAAGAGAGGGGCGGAGGAGGGGCGGGCGCACTGCGCCACCAATGATAGGATTATTTCCACACAGAGCGGCGCCCAGCGATGCCCCAGCACTCACCATTAGTCCTGGGCGCCGCTCCGTTCGCCCGCAGTGCTCCATTACTGTCTCCTCTCCTGCTCCACATGCTGCTGATTACTATCGGAGCGATGGGAGGAGACATCAGCTTCACTAGTGGGCGTTCCTTCTCCCTGCGCTGCGATTGGACAGCGCTACATATAAAATATATAAATAATAAACATATTACATCGCCACGTCAGAAAAGTCCAAACTATTAAAATATATAAAAAAAATCTAGGTGGTGAATGCCGGAACAGAAAAAATAAAATAAAAACTGCGCGATTCGCCATTTTTAAAAATGAGGAATGCACGTGGCTTTTTTTGTTTATTTTTTTCGCGTGGTATCGAATGGTATCGAGTATCGCAATACTTTTTCATGGTATCGAAACCGAATCAAAAAATTGGTATCGCAACAACTCTAGATCCTACATACTTAGGCATCCAGCTTGGATCCTTTGGACCTACTGTTCTACCTCCCGAGGGGCAGTCCTCTGCCTCAGGGGTTGCCCGTTGTAGCTGCCAGCACATTGATTCAATATGTCCATATTTCTTGCAGTGGTGGCAGACAGGCTGTTTCCTGCTTCTGGGCCGGTACTTCGGTCGCCCATCAGGCTCTTTTGGATATACATCTCCATATGCAGGTGGGAGCCTTGGAGGAAAAGGACCTTCATCTTCTAGTAACAATGGTCTCTCCCACTCCTCTATCCTCTTGCACACCTTCTCTAAGCTTAGAGTAAGATGGTTCACCTGCTCCATTAATGCGGCCACCACATCCGTGACCGGAGCTTGGGTGGCTTGACAGACTCCTGCAGACCCCACATTAACAGTCTTTGGCTGACAAGCCTGGGGTTCAGGGAAGGTTGCTGGCCCTGGAGCAGGGTTCTGGCCTAGTATGCTGATGGCCAATTCTTTAAAATCCAAGAATGTACAGTGAGGGTGTTGAGCTGACAACATCCGTAGCTGGCCCTTTAAATGTTCAGTACTTATGCCTGCAATGAATTGCTCTCTAAGAGTCCGGTCCTGGTCCTCAGCTTCTTTAGGATCCACTTGGACTACAGCTCTCAGCGTCTCCTGTAAGGACAGGGCAAAATCACGGAGCGACTCTCCAGGCTGCTGTTTTCTGCTGAAGAAACGCATTTTAACTTCTGACACCGTTCTGGCTTCAAATGTGGTGCCCAAACGTTCAAAGATCTGTTCCAGGCTATTTTTCTCAGAACGGGGCCATGACATTACTTCCCTGCGGGCGGCCCCTTCTAACTGAGCTAAGAGGATCTCCATTTGCTGCTCAGCATTGATGGGATAAAGCCGGAACAGAGCCAGTATCTGTTCCCTAAAGTCTTTTAACTTGTGGGCTTCCCCTGAATAACGTGGGAACCAGGGGGCCCCGAAATAGTACGGCATGGTTAGCGGCATCAGGCTTGGCGGTGCCGCGGCGGCAGGGGGCCCAGAGTCGGCTGCGGGTACTTCAGCAGGCACGACTGGGGCTGCCTGTGCGATTTCCTCGACCGCGGACATGGCGTTGCTAGGTGGGTATGGCCCTTTAAATGTAGCGGAGCGGACCGGAGCGGCTATGGCAGTAACTTTAACTTTTTTTTTTCAGACAAGTCTTTCACGACTAGCGGGGATCCCTCCGGTGCCTTGGCAGGGGTCGGGGAGCTTCCGGACAGGTAAGCGGAGAAGCCGGTAAAAGTTTTTAAAGTTGGTACTCACTCCGGTGGTGCTCGCTCCAAGTCTCGCGAGATGCGCAGCTCCGGGTGTCGGGACGTCCTGTGTACCGCGTCAGCAGGTGGGCGCGGCCTCTCGTAGCTCCGGGACTCAGGTAGGCGGGGTTCTTCTTCCTGGTTGGTTGGGCGATGGCTCCGCCTGATTCTTTTCGCGCCAAAGTCCTCTTTTTCGCGCCAAACAGCTCCACGAGGCGCACTTGTAATCCAATCAGGTTAAATGGGCAATATGGCTGTCTATTCACTGACAGCAAGCGGTGACTCAAATAAGCAGAAAACAGTCCATATAGCACAATCTTCACACCGCAATTATTACAGTTCACTTTGGCCCAGCAATTTTCAATAAAACAATTGGGGCATGTCACTTTAAGACAACTTTCAGCACACAGTTTTTAAATCCGCTATGGCGCAGGAATATTCGGATCCTGTTCGTGACGCCAATTTATGCAACACGCCAGACCTGCAGGGTATGACGAAGTGAGGTCACAGTTATGGGCAATCGAGGGTACTCACTATATTTGAAGAACCCTGGGCAGGCGCGTGGCAGTGAAGGAGAGGTAGACACAGTTCCTCTGGGGCACGCTCTGTAGATAGGGACCAGGCCTGATGGTAGTTGAGGTGCCCTGGATGTTACAGGTATTTTGTGTGCCTGGGGCAAGGTCCCTGTGGTATTCGTGACGCCAGTGCCTTTGGACGGTGGCACGCCGGTTGGTGGTTGGAATGATGAAGGTACACAAGTATATAGTGAACCAAAACGTAACTTTACTGAACAATCCAACTTTGTACAGCAGGTGTAGCACAGTCTTCAGATTACAGTTCCACAAAAAGGGGCTTATTCACAAATATGGCAGGCAATAGTCATGCAAGTTACACTGAGGGTAAATTCCACAAGCACTCAGCAGCAGGTTGTACTTTTCCCAGAATCACTGTACACTGTCCTTTATAGAACTCCTGCTCTGGCTTTATATCTCCCAAGGCCCGGATGCCTAAAAGGGTGGCTTATATCCTTGGTTACTTTCTTCCTCAGGTATATACTGCTTGCTATGGTTCCTAAGTTCCTCTGCCTATCAGGGTCACTTTGCTTACCCTGGGTCGCCTCCTCTTGTAAGATGAGTAACGGTGGGTTTTCTCCCAGGAGGTTGGATCCTGCAACTGGGGTATCTCTACTGAGCTGATCCTAGCTTCAGGAGCTTCAGGTGGACGAGGTGACTCCTCTAGTCCCCTGGAATGAACTAACACTTCCCTGTCTGGGCCTTCCTATATGTAACTAGGGCTCTCCAGCTCCCTCTAACGTCTGGGAGGCTAAACTACACCCTGACAGGCCTGACACCCAGATAATACAGGGAAAAACATGCACATGACATTTAATGCAATGCAACACATTAACCTGTGCAGTGCCCACCTTTACCTAGTGGGACACTACACTGACGCTTTCCAAAGAAGCGCATTTTAAGTTCAGAGGCGGTCCTAGTCTCAAAGGTGGTAGTGACTCGGTCTAGGATCTGCTCAGCGGTTTTCCGCTCTGACTGGGGCCAGGACTTGACCTCCCGGAGCGCAGCTCCCTGTAACTGGCCAATCAGGATTTCCGCTTTCTGATCCTGTGATACAGGATATAGCTTAAACGTGGCTAGCATTCTATCACGGAATTCCCTGAGTGAATGGGGTTCTCCTGAGTAACTTGGGAGCCAGGGTGCCCCAAAATAGTATGGCATAGTGAGAGGCATAATGCAGGTGGCTGCCGCTGCTGCTGGTGTATCGCTGCGGTCAAAGTGGGTGCTATCTTCATTGTCAGACATGTCCCCTGATGCCCAGTACAGGATTGGAGGGGTTAGTACTGGCTACAATGCAATTTTAGATGCAGGTTGCTATGGGTGACTGCAGCAGAATTGGTGCGTGACTCCTTTAAGAGTCGCTGCAACTGCTCAATTTCTGTACGTGTGGTGCTCTGGCAGACAGATAACAACTATTAACAGTCTTTAGCAAGGTTATTTGCACAATCGTACTCACTCAGGTTTAATAGCAGATGATTCTCCCACATTCAATAAAGACAATGCTGTATTTCCCTTTTTTTAAATGGCCGCTGCTTTACTTCCTGCTTCCTGTATGGGCAGCGATCTCTTTGTCCTCCTGAGAACTTGTATTCAACACTTTTGTTCCTGCTGCTGTAGGAATGCTTTCTCTGTGGAGGCAGGCTGTTTGGTTCCCTCCCCTCTGCTGGGTGGAGATATCTGGGATAGTTGCTTAACCCCTGCGCTGCCACACTCCCCAGCAATAAGTCCACACTCCCCAGCAATAAGTACATGCAGTAAGGCACAACGGTAAATCCTGGTGAGGCACACTATTGGATCCGGTTCTGTTGGCACACAGCTCGATCCTGTTCGTGACGCCACTTATGCAATGAGCCGGACCGTGGTACGGTTACACGGACGTCAAATTATGCAGTGGGTCCGGATATGGGTATATAAGTCTATAGTTTTTTGTTTGTGATGCCAATTGCAGCGTGCACAGGGTACAGTCTCAGGGCCCTTTAACCCCTTAAGGACACGGCCCTATTTCACCTTAAGGACCAGGCCATTTTTTGCAAATCTGACAAGTGTCACTTTAAGTGCTCATAACTTTAAAACGCTTTGACTTACCCAGGCCGTTCTGAGATTGTTTTTTCGTCACATATTGTACTTCATGACACTGCTAAAATTGGGTGCATAAAAAAATACAATTTTTACCAAAAAAATGTTTCAGTTTCTCTACTTCTGTAATACATAGTAATACCCCCAAAAATTGTGATGACTTTACATTCCCCATATGTCTAATTCATGTTTGTAGCATTTTGGGAATGATATTTTATTTTTGAGGGATGTTACAAGTCTTAGAAGTTTAGAAGCAAATTTTGAAATTTTTCAGAAATCTTCAAAATCCCACTTTTTATGGACCAGTTCAGGTTTGAAGTCATATTGTGAGGCTTAGATAATAGAAACCTCCCCAAAAAATACCATTCTAGAAACTACACCCCTCAAGGTATCCAAAACTGTTTTTTCAAACTTTATTAACCCTTTAGGTCTTCCACAAGAGTTAATGGCAGATTGAGAAACAATTTCGAAATTTCTATTTTTTGGAAAATTTTCCAATATAATCAATTTTTTACAGGAGTAAAACAAGGGTTAACTGCCAAACAACACTCAAAATGGGTTTCCCTGATTCTGTAGTTTGCAGAAACACCCCATATGTGGTCGTAAACTACTGTTTGGCCAAACAGGAGCACATAGAAGGAGGGGAACACCATATGGGTTTTGGAAGGCAGATTTTGCAGGACTGGTTTTGTTTATACCATGTCCCATTTGAAGCCCCCTGTTGCACCCCTAGAATAGAAATTTCAAAAAAGTGACTCCATCTAAGAAAGTACACCCTCAAGGTATTCAAAACTGGGTTTAAAAACTTTGTTAACCCTTTAGGTGTTCCACAAGAGTTAATGGCAGATGGAGAAACAATTTCGAAATTTCTATTTTTTGGAAAATTTTCCAATATAATCATTTTTTTCCAGGAGTAAAACAAGGGTTAACTGCCAAACAAAACTCAATATGGGTTGCCCTGATTCTGTAGTTTGCAAAAACACCCCATATGTGGTCGTAAACTACTGTTTGGCCGAACGGGAGCACATAGGAGGGGAACACCATATGGGTTTTGGAAGGCAGATTTTGCAGGACTGGTTTTGTTTATACCATGTCCCATTTGAAGCCCCCTGTTGCACCCCTAGAATAGAAATTTCAAAAAAGTGACTCCATCTAAGAAAGTACACCCCTCAAGGTATTCAAAACTGGGTTTACAAACTTTGTTAACCCTTTAGGTGTTCCACAAGAGTTAATGGCAGATGGATAAACTATTTTGAAATTTCTATTTTTTTGAAAATTTTCCATTTTAACCCTTACTTTATTACTGGAAAAAATGGGTTAACTGCCAAACAAAACTGAATATGGGTTGCCCTGATTCTGTAGTTTGCAGAAACACCCCATTTGTGGTCGTAAACTACTATTTGGCTAAACGGCAGGACATAGAAGAAGGGGAACGTCATATGGTTTTTGGAAGGCAGATTTTGCTGGACTGGTTTATTTAGAACCATGTACCCTTTCAAGCCCCCTGATGCACCCCTAGAGTAGAAACTCCAAAAAAGTGACCCCATCTAGGAAACTACAGGATAAGGTGGTTGTTGTTATGGGACTATTTTAGGGGTAAATTTGATTTTTGGTTGCTCTATATTACTCTTTTTTGAGGCAATGTAACAAAAAAATGTAATTCTAAAATTGTTTCTACATTCGCTATTTCGTTTTGTGGAACACCTAAAGGGTTAACATAGTTTGTAAAGTAACTTTTGAATACCTTGAGGGGTGTAGTTTCTTAGATGGGGTAACTTTTTTGGAGTTTCTAGTCTAGGCTACATCAGGGGGGGCTTCTAATGGGACATGGTGTAAAAAAAAAAACTGTCCATCAAAATCTGCCTTCCAGAAACCGTATGGAGTTCCCTTCGTTCTATGCCCTGCCGTGCGGCTATATAGCCATTTACGACCACATATAGGGTGTTTCTGCAAACTACAGAATCGGGGCAATAAATATTTAGTTTTGTTTGGCTGTTAACCAGTGGCGTACCGCCCATAGAGGCAGACCACGCCACTGCTATGGGGCCCGCGGCACTGGGGGGCCCGTAGCGCAGATAAGGCCCCGCCCACTGATGACCAGCAGCCGGCTATGCGGCTGCTTTTCTCCCCAGGGCCCCCCCCATGTTTAGCTGAATCGCCTCCCAGAGGCGCGGCTAAGTCCTAGACACCCGCCCCCCTCCTCAGCGCTGCGCTCTGAAACACCCGATCCTCCTCTCGTCGGCGTCCCAAATCCCGCGCAGGCGCAGTGCCGGCGATTGCCTGCGCTCTGATAATACGGCTGAGGGCAACAGCTTCAACATCGTCACTGGGCATGCGCCGAGCCCAGTGACGATGTTGAAGCTGTTGCCCTCAGCCGTATTATCAGAGCGCAGGCGCAGGCAATCGCCGGCACTGCGCCTGCGCGGGATTTGGGACGCCGACGAGAGGAGGATCGGGTGTTTCAGAGCGCAGCGCTGAGGAGGGGGGCGGGTGTCTAGGACTTAGCCGCGCCTCTGGGAGGCGATTCAGCTAAATGATGGAGGCGTTAGAGTTTTCATATTTAGGCGGGCACGGCACTAATCAGAGGGGCACCGTGGAGAAAGAAAAACGCCCCTCTGGGCTCCAGTCCGGCTTACAGCAAGAATCGATTTTTAGAAGAAAGGACAAGACTGACATGGAAAAGAAGAACACAGATGGAAAAAAGGTACTTTATTAAACATGGATCCATGAGTACCTTTTTTCCATCTGTCTTGTTCTTTGGATTGTGAGTCTTGTCATTTCTTCAAAAAATCGATTCTTATGATATGTAAATGACGCTGTAAGGAGCCAGAGGGGCGTTATTCTGGCTCCTCTGGGCTCCTTACAGCTTCATTTACATATCATAAGAATCGATTTTTTGAAGACATGACAAGACTCACAATCAAAAGAACAAGACAGATGGAAAACAGGTACTCTGTTAAACATGGATTCATGAAAAAAAAATTGGGGGTAAATTGCTAGTGACAGATTCCCTTTAAGGCTACTTTCACGCTTGCGTTCAGAGCGGATCCGTCTGGTGTCTGCACAGACGGATCCGCACCTATAATGCAAACGCTTAGATCCGTTCAGAACGGATCCGTTTGCATTAACATGAACAAAAAAAAAAAAAAACTTTTTTTTTTTTGTTCATGATAGTGCAAACGGATCCGTTTTGACTTTACATTGAAAGTCAATGGGGGACGGATCAGTTTGAAAATTGAGCCATATTGTGTCAACTTCAAACGGATCCGTCCCCATTGACTTACATTGTAAGTCTGGACGGATCCGTTTGCCTCCACACGGCCAGGCTGCAAGCAGCGTTCAAGTGTCCGCCTGCTGAGCGGAGGACAGACGGAGCCATACTGATGCATTCTGAGCGGATCCGCATCCACTCAGAATGCATTAGGGCTGGACGGATCCGTTCGGTGCCGCTTGTGAGAGCCTTCAAACAGAACTCACAAGCGGAGACCCGAACGCAAGTGTGAAAGTAGCCTAACATGGCACCCCAAATAAGGAGACCTGCAGGCTGCAGCAGATATCCCATGTGACAGGTCACCCCCAGGAAACCCCTAACAGTTTCTGTAGGTCATGTATAAATTTATTTAATGGGGGTGTGGCATGGGAGGAGCAAAGTCAGGAAGTGGGAGGGGCCATGGTGGGTAGTGGGCGGGGTTAAGGGGCCCAATTCAGATTTTTGCTATGGGGCCCAGTGATTCCTATGTACGCCTCTGCTGTTAACCCTTGCTTTATTACCGGCAAAATGGATTCAAATTTTAATTTTGCCCAAAAAAGATCCACGTACAAGTGGTAACCGTTATCCAGCAGTGGGTACATAAGGTCCCACACGAGTTTCCCGCTAACACCCAGAGTGGGGGGACATTCTGGGGGTTGAATATGGGAATCTCGCCCCTGGTACACACGAAATTTGTAAGTGTACCCTGAGGTACTCTCACAAATTTTGTATAGCTTCACGTCATACCTCGCCCGCTTTGTGGGAATATATTGGCGGAAACTGAGTCTCCCCTTGAACGCAACGGGAGACTCATCAACCGCGACCTCCCTTACAGGTACGTAGGCCTCCATGAATTTGGCCCCAAAGTGATCGATGACCGGCCGTATCTTATACAGCCATAGGCAGGATCACCTCGGGGAGGACATGCTGCATTATCGGAAAAATGCAGACATTTCCGGATGGCCTCAAACCGGTGACGTGTCATGACCATACTGTACAGTGGGGTCTGGTATAGGACGTCCCCACTCCAGTATTGCCTGACACTGGGTTTTTGGACTAGACCCATATGCAGCACTAGGCCCCAAAATGTCCTCATTTCGGCTGCACTGACCGGCGTCCAGCCACCGGGTCTAGCCAAAAATGAGCCTGGGTTTTGAGCGACGAACTGTTGGGCGTACATATTCGTCTGCTCCACCATCAGATTCACCAGTGGGTTACTGAAAAAAAAATAAAATAGTCAATTTCAGTAAACCACACTGTGGGAATCTGGATTCCAGGATTGCCAGCAAAATCCGGAATCTCAGGCTCAAAGTCCACTGGGGGACACAAACTAAGTTCATCGGCAGGGGGCTCCGGTGGACTTATTTGGTGGGCCGGGAAACCAGTACGAACTCCAGGGCGGCTCGTACTAGGGTGGGCCACAGGATCCCTAGCATGTGGGGCCCCTGGCTCCACCTGGCAGCGTCTCCGCCGCCTTGGTGGCTCATCCTCATCCTCACTGGGGCTCTCAGAGTCGGAGGCAATCTGGGCGTATGCCTCCTCAGCCGAGAACATCCGGCAAGCCATGGGTGTGTGTGCGAGTATGTGTGCGTGTGTGGAAAACTTTATTATATGTGCGTGTGTGTGGCAGGGGGGGGGTCTGGGGTCTGATAAATGGATAGATGGAAGTTTTGAATAAAAGTACTTTTTCTTTTTTTTTTCCTAACTTACCTTTCCCTTCTTTCCCTGCCTAACGGTGCCTCTCCCTCACTGACCCTAACCTACCTGGGTGGCGATGGGTGCAGGAGGGTGATGGATGCAGATTAGGGGGACGCAGGAGCTGGTGCTGGACGATGCTGCACGGTCAGGGTGCTGGACAGGAAGAGGAGGGGAGAGAGGAGCGCAGGAAGTTTGAATCTCGGGCCTCTCTCCCCTGCACCAATCAGCACCCTGGACAGCGGCGTTCAGCACCAGGGCCAGCACCTCTTCAAATCTTCGTACTGCGATTGGTGGTGTATAATTACGCCACCGATCTCAGTCTTTTTCCGGTTCATCGGGTCACAGGACACCCGAATGGACCGGAAACGCAGAAAACCGCAGGTCTGAATTGACCTGCGGTTTTCTGCGATCGCCGATACAGGGGGGGTCAAATGACCCCCCCCCCCCTTCGTTGTTACGGGATGCCGGCTGAATAATTTCAGACGGCATCCCGTTGCGATTAACCCCCGCGGCGCCAGAATCACGATTTTACGTTAGGACGTACCGGTACGTCCTGTGTCCTTAAGGACTCGGGAAATAGGGCGTACCGTTACGTCCTGTGTCCTTAAGGGGTTAAGGTTTCGCAACTCACGTACCAGGTGAGGAATGCCAGAGTGGTATAATGTCTCTGTGTAGTAGTAGGTATAGTGTCAACGGTGTCTCCTACCTTGGTACAGCTGGACTCCTGGATCCTGGCTCACTTGCAATAAATTAGTGTGTTACTAGTAGGAGTAATTGAGGGATTTGGTAGCAGTAAAGGAGATCCAGACTTGGGATATAATTCAACTTGTCTTTGCTGGAGGCAGCATTAATCCACATGAGATACAGCAATAGTCTTGGGTCCCAGCAGGTATTGGCAATGTATGGCAGGGATCAATATCTATTCTGCTTCTATCATGTGCCTGGAGAATATGGCAGGAATCTGTCTTCTGCTCTGTATGGGACAGACTAGCTGAGGAGGAATTTGGCTTCTCCTGGTCTCTGGATGGTACTCACAGTTATGCTCACAGGGGATGGTTCGTCCTGGAGGTGGCTGCTTGCTTGTCACCAGCTAAGGCTGTAAGGATCAGACTGGGAAGGGTGATCTTTGGTCTCAACCGAGACTTGATCCTGGTTTGGGATCCCTATTTCTGGGAGCTCTTACTTGAACAGCCTTCCCCTTGCAGGGAGAGCTGGAACACCCCGGATCTAACAGGTTTTTCCCTCCCTTGCTGCAAGGTGTGGGAAACTCCACTTCCCTTAAGCAGGGGGGAATAGAACAGAACTGGAATGTTCCATTCTGAATGACCATAATATAACTATTCCTACCAACGACGACGCCACCTGCTGGAAGACCTGAAACATTACAAAAAGAATATAACATTTACAATGGTTTCATCTGCACAGTGGTGAATGACATGAGGGAAATCACATCAAATGACCGCATTGATGCCCTAGCAGATTGCAGCGGGGTAAAAGCATTTAGTAACCCCCCTCTGGGATGTTACAGGTCCAAAACCTGTCAACCCTGCTGATCAGCTGTTTGAAGATGCTACAGCCTGGCTTACCAAGAACAACGCTGTCTATTAGATAGTGGCTGTGCTTGGTATTGCAGCTCAACTGATCTGAGCCTAGGCCACGTGACCGATAAATACGACGTCACTGGCCCAGGTGAGGGTGTGTCACTGCACGCTTTCACACTGTCCAATCAGTGCTCTCAGGGTCAGACTGTAGGGACACACCACTTTTGCAAGATAAATGTTAACACCCAGTTGACAATTTAATCATGAGAAGAAGAGCACAACATAAAGTTATAAATGCTCCAGAATTGTTATTTTATGGGGGAATATGTGCGGGGCATGAACCAGCAATAGAAGAAAGCTCCGTTTTGACTTGAGCTCTGGGGCCCCCTCTCTATAAGGTACACACTGTTTTCAGAGGTTTTATAAATATGACTTTTAACAAAAAATTGTACCCATTTTCTTCCAAATTGTTTAAAGGAGTATTCCAATTAGAATATGTTATCCCTTATCCCCTGGAAAGGAAATAACTGGTAGATTGGTGGCAGTCTGCCCACTTAGACCGCAACCAGTCACAATGATGAGGGATCCACACCCCCAATTTTAAAAGAGCACTGGTTGAGTCTGCGCACCACCACTCTGTGCATTCTGTAGCAGAATACAACATCACTATCTCTAACAATCACATAGATTTGGGGTGGAGTTGTAGTGCATATGCTCGACTAACACTCCATTCAAACAAGGGGACACAAGTCCTAGTGATAGCTGGATAAGAGATAAATTATCCCAAGCAGAATGCCCTTTTAATGAATCACTTTTATTATACCCATAAAATTTGAAAAACTCTAGACATATATGACTTTAGGAAAATCTAACCCTGCCATTACCACCTTAATCGTTTTCCTTCCAGAGCTTGGTCTGATCACCCCTATGAAGTTCCCCAGTCTTTATTGGGTAACATTAGTTACAATACATTCCCTACAATAAAGAGGCTCGGACACATTGTTAGCTACCTCATGTATTGACTCATTTATTAACAGGCCAGTGGTTTTGAAATGGCCCTGATGATGGTGAACCCCCAACTCATCCTTCAACACTCAGGGGAGGAAAAACCCCCTAGTGGGGGAAACCTCCAGGGAACCATGGCTGAAGGACTGCCCTTCCCTTGGGCAAGGGGGTAAAAGCCATCATTTGAGATGAGGTAGCTATGGAAAGTCCGGGTAATTGTCACATCCAGTATTTGGAAATTCTGTTAGATGTTGAATCCAGAAAATCCGGTAAATGTCAAATCCGGTATTAGGAAAGTCCGGTAAAATGTCACATCCAGTATTGAGGACAGAGACCAAGCCTGGAATCTGCCTCTTGATCCAGAAGATTCATGTCCAGCAATGTCATGATGGTTTCAGTTGTCTTGGCGCTCCACCCCTTGGATCTTATTGGGGGTTTTCAGGGTCCTGGGTCTTTTCTCTCAGGCCAATAGAGACACCTTCTCGGGACAACGTTAAAGACAAACGCTGAGAAAAAAGAAGAAAGACCATTAATTATAAAACAGCTCTATATAATATATGACTTTTCTGAAATGTTTCTGGAGCACATTAGACCTTTACACAGCATCTACTCACCTGGAAATCTGTATAGTTCATTAGTTGGTATATTATCAGGCCAACAAATCCAGTCCACTCGGCCACCATGCCTGTCCTGCTGTAGATCTGCAGAAGACAGAATAGAGGATTAGTGCCTGGCGGTACTCACCAGGGACTCTATATGGAGTGAGATGGGAAGATGGAGGTGAGATAGGAGCTTTCATATTACTGTTACACAGGATAGATGTATATTATACAAGACGGTGAAAAGTCGCATGAACTCACCTCTTCACATCGGCCAGTACATAGCTGGAAGAAGCCGATGATCATGCACACAGAAACTGGAAGGACGTGTTAAGGACAAGTAACAGAATTAATTCTATTATTATAGTGTTCCCTATACTGTGATGTCTGATCTGTGCTACAATGGGGTCGGAGGAAGCAAATAATCTCCTAGTTGCCAATAGTCCCACATTTGCCAAAATTTTCCTGAATATTCAGAGACAATCTCTCTGTAAATTTGGGTTGTCCTGGGCCAAAATTGCTTGGGGCCTAGTTAACTCCACCAATGAGTGATAGTGACCTGATCATTTAAAGGAGGGGCGGGGGTCTTGGCTAAATTGACCCAAATTTACAAACAGTAGCAATGATGGTAAGTACATATGTGTAAGTGTATCCAGCAAACAACATGGCACTGTACCAGTCAGCTATAAGAGGATACAGGTCAGCAGGGCCACAATGGGCACCAAGGTTGATGCCAATCTAATGTGGCATAGGCGGCGACTGCTGAAGGATTTCTTGTACAGGCATATAGCTTGACCTAGGTTGTAAACGGCACAAAAGACAAATGCCGGTCCTGCGCCGATCCTGTGGACTGTAGGACTGATCCTCATCTAGAACAAAAGCAGAGAAATAAATGTCATCAATATGGACGTCCTGAAGATCTGAGAATACAGAACAGCAGAGGCCGCAGGTGGTGTAATTATACAGGGGCAGTAATACATAAGAATAGTCACCAGGGCGCGTCATTGTATTTATACACATCTCTTGACTTCAAGCGATGTCCCCTCTGTATTACTTGTCCTGAGACATCTGTATATAAACTTACCGAAACTATGGCGGTCACAACGGTCCCAATGCAGCCCATCCATGCAACGACATAGAGGATTCTCTGGCAGATGATATGTCGCCTCTCTGATTGTTCAGACCGGATGATCATAAACCGGTACATGATGCAAGCGTTGCCAGCTCCTGAAATAGACAATACATGGGATCAGCCGGGAACGTCCATAGACACTTGTAATAACCTCCAGGATTCAATGATGATTATAATCTGCAGTGATGGCCGCCGCTCAGCAGTGAATAGTGCTTAGGGAGATAACGTCATCACTGAGGCTGGAGCCGCTGATCTCCTCATGATGATATCTCTCTAAATCCACTTACCTAGAAAGGCAGATATTATGAAGACCACTGTAAAGACCACCGATTCGGGGAATGTTCGTCCCGTTTCACTGAGATAGAAAGCAAAATATTGGGCGTTATTAGGACACAAACGGCAGGATTGTGTCATGTCTTCTAATAGCAGAGGAGACTTTATTTCCTTCCATTGTAATCATCCTCCATAATATAATCTAATGTCCAGACACAAATAGAAGACAAACAACAATGGGGACGACATGGAGCCGTCGCCCATAGCAACCAGTGAGATTGCAACTGTTATTTGTAAAAGGAAATCAGGAACTGAATGGGCAACTGCGTCATATTTCGCACCCCATCCCATACTGTCACTTGCCCCACTATATAGCCATTACTTCCCCAGTACAACCAGTGGTAAAACCCATTAACACAATAATCATCATTCATTTATTCACTATTATTATTTTTTTCTCCTTCAGTTTTCTGGAAAAGTATCACATTTTTTGAGTAGGAGGCATTTTGTAGAAAATGTTACTTTTGCATTTTTAAGCCATGCCTGCAAGTTTCCCAAGAAAGTGGGTGTGTTCTAAACGGGCTCAGCAGGAGGGGGTGGGGCCTCTGCAGACTGGCAAATTTGCTTATAAGTTATGCCTGTCATAGTTGGTGCAGTTTTGATTTTTTTGGTGCATGGAGGTCAGAGATGCTCCTAATTTATGAAGAGGCCTGTGCATCTCACTTCAGAGCAGATTAGATGAAGGCCGGTGCATGAAACCTCAGTTGTCACAGAACCCTCCCCCCCCCCCCCCCCCCCCCCGCACAATGGGATGTTTTCTGTACTAACAGTTATGAGATAGAGCTTATTAATAATCCACTAATAATAATAATCATAATATTCCAGGAATAAACTGATAATACGGTAATAACAGTAATGATACTACAGATGAATCCCGCCCCGTCCCCTCTTACCTGATGTAAGGATATTTTACATGGCCTGGGATGACAGTCAAGGCAATCAGGGTACAGAGGCCCGATAGCGTCCATATGACCCAGAGGAAAGGCAAGAATGCCAAACCCCGGATCTCCATGGCGCAAAGTAAATAACTCGCTAAGCGAAAACACGGATTTGCTGAGCAAAAGCACAAGCCTATCTGTCTCTCTCTATATCCAGAGATATTCTGTCCGAGATAATGTCAGGCAGCGGTTTTCCAAGGCTCAGAACTCGGTGATGTCACTAGCTTCTGTGACATCATCACACCTGCCGCAATCTGATTGGTCCTTGCTAGAATCTGTAATTTCATTGGTTCTCCCCTCATGTGTGACTTCATACTTGAATCTGATTGGTCCTCAGTAGCTTCTGTGGCGTCATCAGTGCTCCCACCTCCACACATGCCTGTATCTGATTGGTCCCCAGTATTTTAAATCTTCATATAGCTATTGCTGAGATGTTTTCAGCTCTTCAAGTCCTTTGGACAAAAAAAAATTGAACTTTATACACGTGTCACCGTATCACAACTAAATGAGTAAAGTTGGGTGATGGACCCTGCTCCCATGTCAGCCCCTCTGCTTAATATAGGGAATGAAGGCGCCATGAAAGGTGTCTCTATTCTGCTGATAATGCCATTAGGGAAAATGTAACCGCTCGCTGCTCTGGTCTCCTATCCAAATTATTCCTTCATGATGCAATTCCTAAATAAGTGGAGCATCGCTTTAATGTAGTTGTCTCACACTGGGCGCCATATAATACTACATTTTTGCACGATAGGAAATATGTTGGAATGGCCATATATTTGGCTACCATTCAAATGTATGTTAAATGATACATATTGTTTCAATGTACAGTAAGTCGTATGCAACGTGCCGCCCCCCAAGGCCGATCGTGTCGTAGATTTATAGGAATTGCCGAGTGGTTTGGTGTGGCCTTAATAGTTTGTGTCACAATAATCCTATTTGGATACTGTCGTTCTCCAGGGTTAGGCTCCAATACAATTAAACGAGATTTGTAGTAGGTGGAGAATAAGAGGAGTCCAGACTTGATGAAAGTTCAAAAGCTTTACTTGAATAAACTTGTATCCAGACAATATTCGGCCTTTCTCTTGGTTTCAGCAGGTTTTGGGGTAAACTGGCAGGCAAACTTGGATACCTTGCTGTATCGGGCTCTCTGCTGTGCTAAACTGGCTTTCCTCTGGTAGCTGGACTTTAGGATTGTTCTGGTACCTTTTGAGCGGGGTGCCTGTGACTGTTGACCCCCTGATACTGTGTCTTTATCTGTAAGGAGTCAGGGTGCTCTATGAGCTGCATTCCTTGGGAGACTTTCCTGCTGCAGGAGGGGCGGCCATTCCCCTCACTGCACCATCTTGACTCGTCTGCTTCCAACACTAGACTCCACTTACTCTAACTTTCTGCAACCCCTCCCTTGGTACGAAACAGGACCAGCCCACCTCTGCCCAAAAGCGGGGAGAATGGAATGGTAAGTTCCATTCTATCTAAATATCTCTCTCTGCCAGGTGCACTGCCACCTGCTGGCGATCCAGGCACAATACATGAACATAACAGTTTCATAGCAATATTATAAATACACAATGTAAGAGGACCTGGAATAAAAACACAGATGACATTATTGGTTAACCATTAGAGACATTAGCAGTGTAAAGTAATGTTAGTGCCTGCTGTGGGGTACTACACATACTCTATGCTTTATTAATATAACAAGCTCTTAAAGGGCATCTGTCAGGAGTTTTGTACCGATTAAACTGTCTGACCTGTTACATGTGCGCTTAGCAACTGAAGGCATCTGTGTTGGTCCCATGTCCATATGTGCCTGCATGGCATGCATGAAAAATGATGTTTTAATATATGCAAATGAGCCTCTAGGAGCAACGGGGACGTTGTTGTTACACCTAGAGGCTCTGCGCTCTCAGTACCCCCCAGTACTAAAAACATTAATGGCGCAGTTTACCCCCCGACCAGTATTAAATCATTGGTGGCAGTGACCACAGTATTAAATCATTGGTGGTGCAGTGGCAGTTACGATCGGAGCCCCAACAGTGTAATCATGGGGCTCCTATCGGTTACCATTGCAGCCAGGACACTACTGAAGCCCTGGTTGCCATGGTAAGCTCCCTGCTGCTGTGTGTACTATGTACAGGGCAGCAGGGAGAGTGTGAGATCCTATTCACCCTAATAGAGCTCTATTAGGGTGAATAGGACAAGGGATTAAAAGATCCCAGGGAAATAGTTATTAAATAAAAAGTAAAACATATTAAGTATAAATCACCCTCTTTACCGATTTTACATATAAAATATATAAACAATAACTAAATAAACATATTACATATTGCCACATACAAAAAGTCCTAACTATTAAAATAGAAAAAAATATCTTCTATGCGGTGAACGCCATAACAGAAGAAAAAATAAAAACTGCGCGATTCGCCAATTTTTTTTGTCACCTTGTCCCCCCAAAAAATATATAGGATAGGAACTGTTCGATTATTGGCCGGACGTTCCATAAAATGCGGACTGCACGCGGCTGTTTTGGTGTTTTACTTTTTTTTGCATGGTATCGAGTATCGCAATACTTTTTTATGGTATCGAAATCAAATAAAATTTTGGTATTGTGACAACCCTAATGCCCAGTAACCCAGATTGTAATAGTGTACAACACAGTAAAAGTGCCATATTTTGCATCCAAAAGTATAACTATGATCTTATAAGTTCCCTACACAGAAATAAAGCCAAAGAATTCTCTCCTCTCTTTGTGCCTTCTAGAATTAAAATGCTAACTGTGTGCCCCCTAGAGATTAACAGTGCTTCTTATTCCCCCCTAGACACAGGGCCGGACTGGCCTGCCGGGAGACCGGGAAATTTCCCGTTAGGCCGGCAGGCCTGAGTGCCGCAAGGCCGCGGCCCTGGTGACAAGTGGTGGCGGCCGGCGGCAGGGCACAGCAGCAGGAGATGAGCGCTTCCATTGTGAAAGCGCTCATCTCCATAGTCATCTGTATCGCCGTCCTCAGGACGACGATACAGATGCCTGTGCTGCGGCAGGGGAGGGAGAGGTGTGTCCCCTCCTGTTCCTCTGATAGGCTGCCGGCCTAGTGCTGGCAACCTATCAGAGGCTGGTGCAGGCGGTTCGATGACGTCATCGCGCTGCCTGAGCCGTATAGCGAGGGACACAGGCCGGAAGAGGCCTGCATCGCATCGCTGGAGATCAGTATAAGTGTTTTTTATTTATATATATAGGTACAATACTGGCACATGATAAGGGGGGACTACTGGGCTGGCACATGATAAGGGGGGACTACTGGGCTGGCACATGATAAGGGGGGACTACTGGGCTGGCACATGATAAGGGGGACTACTGGGCTGGCACATGATAAGGGGGGACTACTGGGCTGGCGCATGATAAGGGGGGACGACTGGGCTGGCACATGATAAGGGGGGGACTACTGGGCTGGCACATGATAATGGGGGACTACTGGGCTGGCACATGATAAGGGGGCTACTGGCACATAAGGGGACTACTGGCACATGATGGGGGGGCTACTGGCACATGATAAGGTGGGCTACTGGCACATAAGGGGGATTACTGGCACATGATAAGGGGGACTACTGGCACATGATACGGGGACTACTGGCACATGATAAGGCGGGCTACTGGGAAATGATAAAGGGGGCTACTGGCACATGATATGGGGGCTACTGGCACATGATATGGGGGCTACTGGGCTACTGCATGATAAGGGGGCTACTGGCACATAATAAGGGGTGGCTACTGGCACGTAAGGGGCGGCTACTGGCACATAAGGGGGACTACTGGCACATAAGGGGGACTACTGGCACATAAGGGGGCTACTGGCACATAAGGGGGCTACTGGCACATAGGTGGCTACTGGCACATAAGGGGACTACTGGCACATAAGGGGGGCTACTGGCACATGATGGGGGGGCACTCTGGCTACTGGCACATGATGGTGGGGGGGCTCTTATTACTGGCACATAATTGGGGGCATCTATGGGGGCACATCTTACTGGCACATGATTGGGGGCATCTATTGGGGCACTTATTACTGGCAGATTATTGAGTGGCACTATATGGGCATCTACTGAGGCTAAAAAGAAGAGGAATTTTATATGGGGGGCTCTGTATAGGGGCATTTTATACTGGGACACATTATGGTGGGTACTATGGGGAAGGGGGAGAGGAGTACTATGGGGTCATCTACGGGGGCACTGAGAAGGGGTATTTTATATGGGGGCTCTGTATAGGGGCATGTTATACTGGGATACATTATGGTGGGTACTATGGGGAAGGAGGGGAGAGGAGCACTATGGGGTCATCTACGGGGGCACTGAGAAGGGGTATTTTATATTGGCACATTATGGGTACATTAGCTCAACTGGGGGCATTGCAAAGGGGTATGTTTTGCACATTATAAGGAGAATTATTTCTACTGGGGGGGCATTATGGTGGGCTTTATTACTCCCCCATGGTATGACCCCCTAGTAGCAGCACCAGCCTCTCCTTGCTCTGCTATCCCTCTGCCCCTTCTCCAAATCCTTATTATGAAATCTTTCTCATTAGGATAAAGCACAACATCAGCTCCACCGAGCCTATGGCAAAAGTGTGGAAGTGGCGTCCGAGATCCCCAAGGGCCAAGTCAAGTAACTGTAAGTTTTTATGTGAAATATGTTTATGTTTGTAGTTGATCTTTATTATCGATTTTACATTGCAGATTTTTAATTTTTTTAGCAGCATATGGGTGATATTTTATAAATATTTGTATTATTTGGTCGAAAGGCTCATTGGGGGGGATTGTAACAGGACTGCCGTAGAATATCTAAAATAGCTGGTCAAGTAAAATGTTGCATGCAACAATCATTAAATAGGTGGTCAACAAAAAAGGGGCGGGTCAAAGGGCGTGGTAAAACACTGTCTGAGCATGCTGAGAGTTGTAGTTTTGAAACAGTTGGAGGCATCCTGGTTGGGAAAACACTGTGATAAAATGAACAATGGGGGTTCTACAAAAGAGCTATCGTGGGGCAAAGTTAATATTCGTGTTTACACACGTGTTTTAAAATGAATGCTTTCTCCTATTATAAACAAGTAAATAATGACAAAAAAATTACAATGTGGCATAAGATCTGTCATGTGACCCGCCTCGTGATCCGGTTGCTGGGAGATATACCACGCCGCGCATATGCAGCGTTGGTATTAGGCATATTTCTATCTTAGGCCCCGCCACCCCCCTCGGGGGGGCGGAGCATGATGCGGATCACATGACAGGAATGCAGGCGGAGGAGCCTCTCTTGATGATAGAAATCAGTCCCTTCCCCTAAATGAATTGGGCTATCTTCAGCAGGCCGAACGGGTCACGTGACATGTGACGCGGCATCCAGAAAATATGACCTGATTGGCTGTGGGAGAGGCGTGTTCTTTGGCGAGGGCTGAGTCACTATTCTGCATAATTGTGGGCGGTTGCATGTAGGTATGTAATTGGTCGGCAATTAACTGTATATAGTATATATGATGGGTGTATGGTAGTTTGGAGTATGCCCCAAGAGGAAGCGTGAGCGAAACGATCGTCGGGCGGCTACTCCAGACCAGGGTCAGTAAGAAATACATTTTGCTGGATTCATGCATGTCTAATTGTTTTTTCTCTCCCCCTGCAGTTTAAATGGTGTGGGGTGACACTCAGGTTCACATAGCCCCCTTGGCTATTGTGTCTTGCTGATTAGTGCCCTGTGTGTATCGTACTTACAACCCCATCCCATAGTAACTGTTGTAGCTGCGGGTGTGTTTGGAGGGGTACTAGTCCCTTTTGGTCTGGAGTTTTTTCTCTGTTTTTATACAAATGTTTGTCAACACAATCGTCTTTCCATGATTACTGCTTTCATGTACATGTTTTTATGATATACTGCTGATGGATATCTAATAAAGAAATTATTGTTTATGATAACTTCTTGTGTGGTAGCTTTTTTAAGCATTTATAGGTGATATAAGTAAATAATGACGCAAAGCTGTGGGGCTGGTATGCAACTTTTTCCAGGGCTGGTTTTTATCCCCAGTCCGGCCCTGGCAGTAAAATTGATATCCAATAACTGCCTAATATACCTCCAGCCACATAATCACTTGATGTTTTCTGCCCGGTGAATGCCTAATGTTTGGGGGCGGGGCCTGTACTCCACTTGCCTGCAGTAAAATTTATATACAATGACTGTCTAATATACCTCCAGCCACATAATGACTTGATCTTTTCTGTACGGTAAATGCATAATTTTTGGGGCCTGTAATCTAACTGGCCAACAGTAAAATTGTTATACGGTGACCGCCTAATGTACCTCCAGCCACATAATGACTTGATCTTTTCTGTACGGTGAATGCATAATGTTTGGGGCCTGTACTCCCCTGGCCTTCAGTAAAATTGATATCCAATGACCGTCTAATATACCTCCAGCCACATAATTACTTGATCTTTTCTGTATGGTGAATGCATAATTTTTGAGGCCTGTAATCTAACTGGCCAACAGTAAAATTGTTAAACGGTGACCGCCTAATGTACCTCCAGCCACATTATCACTTGTTCTTTTCTGTACGGTGAATGAATAATTTTTGGGGCCTGTAGTCCACTGGCCTGCAGTAAAATGGTATCCATTGACCGTCTAGTATACCTTCAGCCACATAATCACTTGTTCTTTTCTGTATGGTGAATGCATCATTTTTGGGGCCTGTAATCTAACTGATAACACAACAAGAACGGAGTGCTAACACACCAATATCAAGTAATAAAAGATCAATTTTATTCATATCTCAATAAAAAATTAACATGATTTACAGTACATAAATATAGATAAGCAGGGACTAAACACAGTCATACATCGCCCTGCCAACAGCCCTATCACAGTAATGATGAGAGATATACCCCTGTGATCTATAATTCATGGAAACAGAAATCCTGATTGATGTGATCAAGCAAAAGGGTATGCAGTACAAAAACTGTATTGCAGTCCAATCACAAATGCGAGTATGCCTCCCATATAAATGACGGCCACACTACCAAGGCTCAAACCACGCAGATCAAAAAAGCCAAGAGGTGCACTGAATGGAAGGACAACATACCAATGTTGCAGGGGCTGATGTCAAGGCGAAGGCGCTCCTCGACGCGCGTTTCGCGTGTAGTTCGCTTCCTCAGGAAAACAAGAAGTAACAAATAAAGATCCGACTGACTGGATCCCAAACTAAGGAACAAATGGGTGAGCCCTATAAAAGCCCTAGAGCTCTCCCTGACTGCTCAGCCCATGCAAAGATCTTTATGATAGAATAGTGAGGGGACACGACCACCGGCTCCCTGCACTTAATACGGAGGCATACTTGGACAGTACCCTGCCACCCCACAGTGAAGATCCGCTGGACTACTGCGCAGCCATGTGGAGAGACTGACCTTTGTCAAGATGAATCAGGCGTGGATCAGCCAGGATTTCCACCCACCAATGCCTAATGCATCAGACTAGATCATCCATGGTGCCACACCAACACTTTGACAAAAGAGACCGGTTTCTTCTGGCTGACCAATCACAGTGATTGGAAAGCAGGGACCGCTGTGATTGGTCCCTTGATGGGTGCCCAGATAGCTCTGTTGTCCGTGACACCCGTTTAGATGATAGTGTCACCACAAGTACACTTGCGGTGACACTTTCATCTCATGGCGTACTGTGTACGTCATGATGCGGTAACTAGCACCATATCATGACGTACACAGTACGTCATTAGTCACTAAGGGGTTAATAATGATTATCTCGTACACCATAACTTTAATTGTTTAAAGGGGTTCTCCAGGAATTAAAAAAATTTAAATACTTAGATATTATTTTATAATAAATATATTCACAAATATCTTTCATTGCTTAGAATGGCTTGTTTTGTCTAGGGAGCAATCATTAGGAGAAACAAAATGGTAGCATAGCAACACATTACCGTCCACAGCCTGTCCTGTCTGTCCTCTCTGTACTTCAAGTCTCCTCATGAACTAAATTCCCCAGAGATTCAGCTAAAGTTCTTATCATCCGTATGCAGGATCATAATCCCTGACAAGTGGAGAGGAGGATGAGGCAGCTCTTTAGCTCAGTGTTGTAAAGTAACTTGTCCTCCTGTGTGATCAGGACAGGTTTTGTGTGTACTAATAGGACGGTGGCCATTTTCTTTCCCCTATTGATTGCTCCCCAGACAAAATGAGCCATTATAAATAATGAAATGTGCCGCCTTCTTTACCCTTTACTACAGTGCTCTTTTGTGTCCTTTTAGCTTGTGCACCGCCGCTGTGCAGGGGAGACTGAAGAGGTGCGCCTATCCCGGTTTTAGGTGTTGTTGGTACATTGACTGACTGGGCTTTTTAGCAGTGCTGCCTCTGCAATACCTCTTTGTTTAAGATAAATAATGAAAGGTATTTGAGATTATATTTATAATAAAGTAATATTTAAGTATTTTCATTTTTATTAATTCCCGGAGAACCCCTTTAAGGCTCCATTTAGACTTCTGTATAAATGGTCCGGATCTGTTGCGCAATTATGCGGAACGGGTGTGGACCCATTAATTTTCAATGGGGCTGGAAAAGATGCAGACAGCACACAGTGTGCTGTCCACATCCGCACTTCCGTTCCGCAGTCCCAAACTTCCGTTCCACACTCTGCAAAAAAAATAGAACATGTCCTTGTCTGCAATAGCAGACAAGAATAGGCATTTTCTATTATAATGCCAGCCATGTGCACATGGCCGGTGTCAGTGTTTTGCGGATCCGCAAAACACTTACAGACGTGTGAATGGACCCTAAGAAAGTTAACCCTTTGTATCACGATTAGATTAATGCTAACACTGTTGACATGTATAATCTAAGGGATTCCCTGGTCCTCACCGTTCAGACTTGAACCTCCAATGTAGAAGATCCAGATTGAGGTCCTCAGAGTCATTTTCAATTGGTAATGGCTCCAGACAATGATCTGACATAAGCTGTACAGTGTAGTACTAGGCAGTGGACAGAAGCGTAGTTGGAGAACAGAGTCAGAAGTCAAAGCTGTAGCGTGAGACGAGGTGAACCAGAAAACGGAGCCAAAACCAGAAGTCAGGACAACTGGAACAATGACGAAAGGACAGCACTAACAGGCCTTGAAAGTGCTTTTCCAAGATTATTATGATTTTTAATACGTTATATTTTCTACAGAAAAGTTTGGCTCAGTTAAACCGCATGAGGTTATCTAGACCAGTTCTTCTCCACTCCAGTCCTCAAGTATCTACAACAGATCACTACTTAAAGGGGTTCTGCACTTTGTTTAAACGGATGATCTATCCTCTGGATAGATCATAAGCATCTGATCGGTGGGGGTCCGACACCCGGGACGATCAGCTGTTTGAGAAGGCAGCGGCGCTCCAGCAGCGCCGCGGCCTTCTCCCTGTTTAACGCTAGCCCAGTGATGTCACGACTAGTATCAACTTGCCTGGGCGGGGCTAAGCTCCGTTCACTTCAATGGAGCTTAGCCCCACCCAGGCAAGTTGATACTAGTCGTGACGTCACTGGGCCAGTGGTAAACAGTGAGAAGGCCGCGGCGATGCTGGAGCGCCGCTGCCTTCTCAAACAGCTGATCGGGGGGGGTCCCAGGTGTCAGACCCCCGCCGATCAGATGCTGATGATATATCCAGAGGATAGATCATCAGTTTAAACAAAGTGCAGAACCCCTTTAAGGATATTCCATGTAGAGAACAGCTGTGGTAGATGCACTGACAATAACCATATCAGCAGAAATTTCGAAAACATGACCTGTGACAGAAAGGAGTCTTTCATATGAACATATTGAAATATGTCCATATTATGGCTCTGGAATACGCGCAGATTCCGGATCATATACCATCCTTGTCATCAGTAACGCTTCAGCAATTCATCCAGATTTACATGCGTATTGCTCCTTTCCTGCACTTTGATGCACTCTCATAGACTATAATGGGAGTATTTGGAAGCAAAATTAGGATATGCCGTGTATTTCAAATACTGACGGAAATTATACACCCACATAATTAGCCCTATTCATTAACATTAGCAGCAGATTTCGATACATTAAATATGGCCTATATATACGGATTGCAAATACACTTGTGTGGAAGAGGCCATACTGGGAGGACTCGGGTTAAGAAACACTGTACTCAACTACAGAAATCCAATATCTGTTCAAGGAACTGTCACAATTGTCTGTAAAATACACTATGTATCAGGTTCAACATAACTATTACATTACAGTGAGGCATAAACACTGGTTGGATAATTATTCATGAAAATGCTAGTTTTTTTCCAAATTGTCCAGCAGGTGGCAGTGCATGCACAGCAGAAACTCCATAGAGAGCTGTTTAGGCTCTAATCACACACAGGAATTGTACTAATTAAAATATTGATTAACCAGAGCCTAGAGGCCCCTCGCCTTCCTGCTATATATAGCAAATTCTCTGTCTCTGCACAGGACGAATTGTTTTACATACAAGTGTACAGTAACTATTTCACAGCTGATTGTTAAAGTCTGCTCAAAAAATCTAAGATTAAAAATCTTCCAATAACATTTTAGATAATTGTATTTTATATAAAAAAATATTTAAAAAGGTCATCTAAAAATACTAATAACAAAGTCCCCTTTCACATGGGCGTTGCGGATTGGGTCCGGATGCAGTTCAGGGAAAATGGTGCGATTTTAAAACTAAAACAAGTCAGTTTTCACTGCCATTGCGTCCCATGTTTGCGTTTTTCCCGCGCGGGTGCAAAACATTGTAATGCATTTTGCACGTGCGTGAGAAAAATAGGCATGTTTGGTACCCAGACCCGAACCCAGACTTCTTCACAGAAGTTTGGGTTTGGGTTAGGTGTTGTGTAGATTTTATTATTTTCCCTTCTAACATGGTTATAAGGGAAAATAATAGCATTCTTAATACAGAATGCATAGTACAATAGGGCTGGAGGGGTTAAAAAAAATAATAATAAATTTAACTCACCTTAATCCACTTGATCGCGCAGCCCGGCTTCTCTTCTGTCTTCTTCTTTGAGGAATAGGACCTTTGATGACATCACTGCACTCATCACATGGTCCATCACATGATCTTTTACTATGGTGATGGATCATGTGACAAATCATGTGATGAACGCAGTGACGTCATCAAAGGTCCTTTTCCTGTGCACAGCAAAGAAGAAGACAGAAGAGCAGCAGGGCTGCGCAATCAAGTGGATTAAGGTGAGTTATATTATTTTTATTTTTTTTTAACCCCTCCAGCCCAATTGTACTATGCATTCTGTATTAAGAATGCTATTATTTTCCCTTATAACCATGTTATAAGGGAAAATAATAAAGATCGAGTCCCCTATCCCGATAGTCTCCTAGCAACCATGCGTGAAAATTGCACCGCATCCGCACTTGCTTGCGGATGCTATGCGATTTTCACACAGCCCCATTCACTTCTATGGGGCCTGATAAACGCAGAATATAGAACATGCTGCAATTTTTACGCAACGCACAAGTGATGCGTGAAAATCACCGCTCGTGTGCACAGCTCCATAGAAATGAATGGGTCCGGATTCAGTGCGGGTGCAATGCGTTCACGTCACGCATTGCACCCGCGCGGAAATCTCGCCCGTGTGAAAGAGGCCTAATTGTACATTATCATGGGTGTAACCGCAGTGCAACAATTCGTAGTCCAGGCCTAATATTTTAATTTTTGTTACTCATATAGCACTTGACATATTCTGCAGCGCTCTACAGACAGTATCATCACTTGCTAATGGAGCTCACAATCTAAATTCCCTATCAGTATGTCTTAGGACTGAAATCAGTGAACCTGGAGGAAACGCAATGCAAACACAGTATTCTGCCAGTGATGTATGTGCAAGAAGTCTTTGAGTGTGAGTGACAATGTGTTGTACAAGCAATGGAAGATATTGAACTCGCTATACACATTCTCTAAGCAACACCAGTTGCATGAAGAATTCCAGTGAGGGAGATCCAATGACTATGCCTTTAGGTCATTTATTGAATGTACTTTTAGAAATGATAATAGAGGTAAAAGGAAACCCTTCTCTCAAGCTCTGTCATGCATGTCTGACAAACTGGAAAAGACTGCAGGACACACAATGTGAGCTCAAAGAAGACAAGGAGTTACAGGAAGAATGACATAGAAATTATAGCATAGATAACTTCAAAAACCAAATATAACAATGGCCACTGGATGGCAGCAAAGTACATTAAGTATAGTGCTTAACAAATATAACAAAATACAACAATGAATTCTAGATAAGAAGCTATTAGCTGCGACAGCACACATGGAGAGAAGATGATGTCCTTGTTCAGATATGAACCTAGGACCCCAGCACTGCAAGGAACCACTGCTAACTACTGAGCTGCTGTACTACGCCTATTTTAATGTTTTATCTATATAAGAACTTTATGCATAAATTATTTTACACCAGAAAAACCTATACATGGAGCTTCTATGTTCTCCCCATGATTGCATGGATTTCCATTATGTTCTCCGATTCCTCTCACATGCCAAAAATTACTAACAGGGTAGATGCTTTCTAGGAAACTGCCACTAATATATCTCTGTGTTACAGGAAAGAGAAGATTGAGAGTGCCAATGGAGAAAAAAAACAATAATGTGGGTGGTAAGGGATACAGCAGTTAACGATATGTTAGCATTATACAAATAACAGGGGAAAATGTAAAGATTAGGTTTTATAACCTCAAATTAGAGCTCCACAGTCATAAAGGGAATGTCTTAATGTCATATCTTTATAGCAAATGGAGCTCTGCGTAACTGATATAAAACTTCAAATCTACTGCATAGCCCTATTGTAAAGAGAATTTGCAAGTGCTTTATACTGATGACCTATCCTCAGGATAGGTCATCAGTATCTGATCGGTGGAGATCCAACACCCGCCACTCCCGCCGATCAGCTGTATGAAGATACCGCGGTGCTCCAGTGAGTGCTACGACCTCCTCATAGCTTACCCTGAGCCAGTTATATCACGTTCGGTCACGTGACCTAGGTGCAGCTCGGTCCCATTCAAGTGAATCCAATGGACTGTGCTGTGCGCTGGAGCACCGCGGACTTCTGAAACAGCTGATCAGCAGGGCCCCAGGCCCTGAGGAGAGGTCATCAGTCTAAAACACTCGGGAAACCCCTTTAAATGATGGATGTACCACTAAAGGGCGCTCAGGAGCAAACTGCACATTGTTCTATGGTTCAGTTCAATGTGTAAAAAGTATGCAATACACTCTTATCAATGGAGGAAATTCACTATTAAGCTGGGCACAATCCATTGTATAGGTAATGATACATTTCACTTGATCTTTTGCTTTATTCTGGGTTACTGTAGTACTTTTAATTCATATGCATATGAGCATTTAGGTGCACTTTGCCAGCCTTTTGCTCTCTTTCGTGACTGACAGGGCCATGCAAGATGACTATTCACAAACCTGGCAATGTCAATAAAGGAGAGGGAAGACTGCCAAAAGAATCAGGGTGCACCAAGAAGCACAACCCTAGCTGCACGTAACTGCTCATCAGCATATGGATTAAGAGCACTTTTTCTCCAAAATGAAGCAATATATCGCTAATTTAAAAAATGTATCATTACATTCAGCTGATCACCCTACAAGGCATTGTGCCTGGTTAAATTGTGAAATTTCTGGTGACAGGCTCCCCTTAAGCCAGAGTATTGTAATGTGTAATGTAACTGCCTGAGCATATGCAGGGGCTTTAGCGCTCCATATCCCAAAAACAAATCTATCTATCAGATATACAGTATTTAAAAATGCAACTCAACACATCATTTTTATCTATTTATCTTTGGTATTTAACCAAGTGGCGTACCTGGTGGTTCAGAATAGGGGGATGCGGTTGAACACAACCAATGCCTAAGTGGGCACTTAACCTAGGTAGCTTTACACCATGACCTCTACCAATGCCACTAAATAGTGAGTGAATAATATTACCATACCGATAGTGAATCAAAACACTGTAAATGACCAGTATTACTCCCTTACAGTGACCATATAGTGGTAGTTAGGTTTATCAAGGCCTATAAGTAATAACAGTTCTGTAAACTTGAATGTCTAAAAGTTGATGCACGTGTCCTCTGGTTGGGGTCATTCACTTTTCTCATCTCTTCCATCTGGCCCAGACCACCATCGGGACTTCCTCCAACCACAACAGAGACATCTTCTCCAACGCCTTCCCTACCTTTCGCCAACCCACACAAATTCGCTCTCCTGCTTATAGCGCAATTTCTGTGTGGCATGGTGCCCATAAAACATTGTATTTCAGAAATAATGTCATAAATACAATGACACCCTCCAAAAATAGTTGTACATAAACAACACCCCCAAAAATCAATAGTAGAAAGTGTTCCTTGTGTCCCATAATAAATAATAATAATGCCCCATTGTGTTTCCTTAATAAATAATAATGCTTAATTTTGCCCCCATACTATTTAAAGTAATGCCTATTGTGCCACCTTAATACATAAAAATGCCTCTTGTGGCCCTTATAAAATAATAAAACTTGTACTCGTTGTACCCCCCATTTCCCCAATGTGCACAGCAAGTCACGTTCCTCCAGTTAGCGTCCAGGTACAGGTGGTACAATGCCGTGACGGTATTACACCATCTTCTCTAGAATGCTGATGTCCTGTGCGTATTCCAGCACAGGTTTAAAAAGGAATGGTGTCACAGGGAGCCATATTACTGCTCTAGCATGGCCCTCGGACACCAAAATAGTTAATGTTTATGTTATGTTGTGCTTGCCAGAACCAATCTGCCCCGAGTGGGCCCCACCATGCCGGAGGGCCCAGGGCAGCTGCCTCCTCTAAACTCCTGCTAGTTACACCTCTGTATTTACCATTGGTTTTTACAAGGGAGGACATTTTCTTTAAACACTACATGACCGTAGACAAGTGATATTGTGTGATTTATCATTATTCTCCTACATGAGCCGCAGTAACTGTACAGCTATGAAGTCAGGTGTATATCATCAGCTGTGCTCACTATACTGCATCACAACCGATATACACCTGGATGGGCGAATGAATAGATATAAATTCATATGCATATATTTATTTTATGAAGATAGCGGCCTTAGACTGAGCCCCTCCCACTCGTGCCTTTCCTATAAGCCACACCCCTTTGTTGAACAAGGCACAAAAGGGATCTAAGGGTAAATGCACATGGCGTTGGCTTTCCACACCGAGTTTCGTGCAGAAAATCTGCAGCGTAATACAGTACCAGCTAAGTAGATATTTTTTTTTTACATGCAGTAATTGATCTGTGGTGCGAATATTGAAATTAGCGGTATGTGAATTGACATTTCGCAGTTTGCAATGGAAAGGTGAGGAGTGGGGCAAATCCTGCAGCAAATTCCGCAAATAATACATGCAGATTTGGTGTTGAAAATAAGAGAAAAGCATACAAATATCCGAGTGGAAAATCCGCATGAACTGCACTACGATGTACACATACCTTTAGGTTTTTTTCACACGGGCGGCCCGGATTTGCTCCGGATGTGTCGCGTGTGCATTGCGGGAAATCCGGGCAAATGCGCACACAATTTCAGTCACTTTTGACTGCGATTGCATTGCGTTGTTCAGTTTTTATTGCGCGGGTGCAATGCGTTTTGCACGCACATGATAAAAAACTGAATGTGGTGCCCAGACCCGAACCCGGACTTCTTCACTGAAGTTCTGGTTTGGGTTCGGTGTTGTGTAGATGTTATTTTCCCTTATAACATGGTTATAAGGGAAAATAATAGCATTCTGAATACAGAATGCTTACTAAAATGTGGATTGAGGGGTTAAAAATATATATATATTAACTCACCTCATCCACTTGATCGTCTTCTTTCTTCTTCTTTCAGGACCTGCAAAAGGACCTTTGATGACGTAAGTGGTGAGCGCTGTGACGTCAGCGCAGGTCCTGCTGAATGCAGATAGAAGAACCTCATGGTGAGCGCGATTACATCATTACGTCATTTGCAGGTCCTGAAAGAAGAAGAAAGAAGACAATGCCGGCTGTGCGATCAAGAGGCTGAGGTGAGTTAATATTTTTTTTACATTTTTAACCCCTCAATCAACATTTTTGTAAGCATTCTGTATTAAGAATGCTATTATTTTCCTTTATAACCATGTTATAAGGGAAAATAATACAGTAAATTGACTTTAATCAATTTACTAACATCATCTCCTAGCAACAATGTGTGAAAATCGCACCGCATCCGCACTTGCTTGCGGATGCTTGCGATTTTCAAGCAGTCCCATTCATTTCTATGGGGCCTGCGTTGCGTGAAAAACGCAGAATATAGAACATGCCGCGATTTTCACGCAACGCACAAGTGATGCGTGAAAATCACAGCTCATCTGTACAGCCCCATTGAAGTGAATGGGTCCGGATTCAGTGCAGGTGCAATGCGTTCACCTCATGCATTGCACCCGCACGGAATTCTCGCCCGTGTGAAAGGGGCCTGGGGTACAACTACACGGTCACATTTCTGCATGCAGTTTTGGGAGCCCAATCCAGGAGTAAATTCTAAAAAGTAGACAAGTCATATTTGTCCTTTATGATTTCTCTCCTTTTATGATCTTCTCCTGATTTTGGCTTCTAAAACTACATGCAGAAATCTGACTGTGTGGCATACCCTTACCCTGGGTTCACACCTAAGCGTTCTGAAAGGAGCGCTCTGTATGCGCGATTGTACCAGCGTTTACAATCGCGCATACAGAGACAAGCGAACGCCCATTGTCGCGCGTTCCCGAAAGTCTATGTACGGGAACGCGGGACAAAACGCCCCAAAGAAGCTCAAGAACTTTTTTGAGCGTAGGGCGTTTTTCAGCGCGTTCAAAAACACTCAAGTGTGAACCAGGGCCATAGGGAAGCATTGGTTTTCATGTGTTGAGCGTTTTATAGCGCGTTTGAATGCTCTGTAAAACGCTCAGGTGTGAACCCAGCCTTAGGGTACCTGTACATGGTGCATATTTGTGTGCATCTTCATTAGATCTTCATTAGGCCTCTTGCACACAAACGTTGTATGTCCGTGGCCGTATTGCGGCCCACATACGGCGCGTCTACAATACTCAGGCACGGGCCCGTGTGCACTCCACATCACGGATGCGGACCTATTCACTTGAATAGGTCCGCAATCACAGAGATGCGGAACGGAAGCACGGATCGGAACCCCACGGAAGCACTAAGGAGTGCCGTGCTTCAGCACCACAAAAAATTGAACTTGTTCTATTTTTTGTGGTGCAGACAGATCACGGACCCTTTCAAGTTGAATGGGTCTCAATCCGTCCCGGTTCGCCGCACGGACGTTGCCCGTACATTGGTGACCTGCAAATTGCGGTCCCCAATGCACAGAATGGATGCACAACATTCGTGTGCAAGAGGCCTTAAAGAGATCATTTATTATACAGAAATACACCTACAGTAAATTAGGCGACTTTTCCCTGCCTAATATAAAAAGTGGGTGGGGCGTTGGCGGGAAGGGGGACGGACAGCAGTTTTAGGTGTATAAAATGGTCTAAATTTAAGACAGCTAGGAAGCTGTGTTACATTTAGAGCTCATGCACATGACCGTATGTATTTTGAGGGCCGCAAAAAACGGATCCTCCCAAAATACGGATGACATCCGTGTGCATTCAGTATTTTGCCGAATGAAACAGCTGGCCCCTAATAGAACAGTGCCATCCTTGTCCATATTACGGACAATAATTGGATATGTTCTATTCTTTTGCAGGAACGGACATACGGAAAAGGAATGCACACAGAGTAACTTCAGGTTTTTTTTGCGGACCTATAGAAATGAATGATTTCGCATATGGTTCGCCGAAAAAACGGAACGGACATGGAAAGAAAATGCAATCTAGTGCATGAGCCCTTAGAAGCGGCAGTAGATCCGCCAAAGTATGTAGAGGCCGGCGCCTCTACATAACTGCGGCGGAATCCAATGCCAGTGCAGGGCTTTAGTAAGACCGGTGTTTAAAACATGGTATGGTCATCATGAGGCCTTAATCTGCACAAATTTTTGCGGTTTTAGTGCATTTTATGCAGTTTTTGTTGGGGATATTTGTATAATTTTTCTGTTTATGTTAATCACAATCATATTGAAGTCTATGGGGAAAAGCACTCTACAATTGACCTGCTGCAGATTTTTAAATACACACAACAGGTCAATTTCCGCACGGAAGAAAAAAGCAAAGTGTGCAGAAGATTTCTCACTCACTTTGCTGCGGTTTTTCCACATGAGAATCTGCACAGGAAAAACACACATAATCCGCATAGTGTGCAGGTGGCCTTAGGCTTCTTTCACATACATAGTTTGTTCTGCTATTTTTGGAGGTTTGTTGCTGGTAAAGATGGTAAAAACACAAAAAAAAGTTACACGTGAAACCACCCTAAGTGCATACTGAGCCAGAACTCTTGTGGATTTGGCTTTGTAAATCTCCTCAGCTGATTTTACTTCTGTGGTTAATGCGGTGGTCTCTAACATGTGGTTCCCCAGCTGTTGCAAAACTACAACTCCCAGCAGACCCCCACAGCCCCAGCCGCATATAGAATCTGATAATGATTTTGGAGAAAAGAAAGTCACACCTGCCCCAAACAATATAACATTACAACTGGTCTAAAGCCGGTAATAGACAATAGATGTGAGCAGATCCTGATGATTTTCACAGAATCTACCAACCGTCAAATGTCTAATGGATCTTTAATGTCCTTCGCTTTGTTTTCCTGGAGATAAGCAGCGCCTGACTTATTACAAATCTTGCAATGGGCGAATCAATTCTACCATCTCGGGTTGCCAAACGTTTAGTATTCATGGTGCATTATTAAGGAGCGTTAATAGGCTGAAATCCATGCTACAGCATTTAGGCCAGATTATTTTATCGGACTGTCTAGCACATTCACCTCATGTTAACAGGGTTTTCGGGACTTGATGGCCTATCCTTAGGATTATCAGATTAGGGAAGGGGGGTGACTCCTGGAACCCCCACCATGCAGCGGTTTTAAAGAGGACCTTTCACCTCTTGACATGTCTGTTTTAATAGCTCCATGTATTCCCCATGTACTAACAATTCTGGAGCATCTATTCTTATGTCTGTATGTTGTGCCATTCCTCTGCTAGAAGTTATGAATAAATTGCTATTAGCCTTCAGTAAGGGTACAGAGGGGTGGTAACCAGTTGGGGGCGTGTCCCTGCACAGTCTGACTCTATCCAATCAGTGCTGCCATTTTCAGACTGTGCAGGTACACCCCCAACTGGTTACCTCCCCTCTGTGCCCTTACTGCAGACTGTTAGCAATTCATTCATAACTTCTAGTAGAAATAATAAAGGAATGGCACAACATAGAGCCATAAGAATAGATGCATGGTGAATGGTGAAAGGTCCTCATTAAGGCGCTGCCGTCCTCGGCACTCTTCATTGTGTATCGGCACAGTGCTTTAGATCTTGCAGTGGCTGTGGGTGGTACTGCAGCTTAGGGCAGCTCCATTCCTTTTAAACAGAACCTGTCGCCACAAAATGCTGAGCAATCTGCAGGCAGCACGTTATAGAGCAGGAGGAGCTGAGCAGATTGATATAGAGTTTTGTGGGAAAAGGATCTGTAAAACCTCTGCTCTTTCTCAGCTCAGTTGTACACAGGGGCTGTCTTATCAGTGACTGGTAACATTTTCTGTGTAAGTGTGTATACATAGGTAGCTGTCAGTCACTGATAACACCTCCCCCCTTTACAACTGAAGTCAGAAAAAGCAGACATTTAAATGTATATATTACATGTTTTACTAAATCTCTTCCCATAAAACTCTCTATCAATCTGCTCAGCTCCTCCTGCTCTATAACATGCTGCCTGCAGATTACACTGCATTTTATGGTGACAGATTATTTGTAAGATTCAACAGCATTATATTATTAATATACTGTAATTAACAGATTTATAGCTTTCTGAAAATATAGGTGACAACCTCTTGAACATTAGGGTGGATAAAGAATCTGAAGCAGAACCCACAGAAATCCACATTTATACCTACACATGTGAATAACATGCTGATTTCTGCAAAAAAGATCAATGACATAGGATATGCTTTAGATTTTATCCGCACAGAATTGTTCTAATGCATGCAAATAGCATTTAAAAATCAACCCATTCACTTACTTGCATGTATGTTTTTCAGGGCATGACTTAGCTTGTGAACAGGGGTTTAACAGTTACCACTAGTGATTTTCACTCAACTGTATTCACGCACCACTGCCTTACCTAAGAAAAAGTGCACAGTTTTTAAGTTTATCTACATAATGAGCATGGGCTAGTGTTTTCTGTAGGTACAGACTATACACTGCCTTTGCTCATTCAGCATAACCTCTGTGAAGTCCCTGTATTGATAGGCTGATGATCTTTATTGATTCGATCGTAGTGATTTATCCAGTCCCGATGTACAATCTGTGTACTGTAATTATCTGAAATTAAATAGCTGTTATATTCTGCACAGGCTCCTGAACTTGATTAAATCATAAAAAATCAGTTTTAGATATTGATTGAAACTTCCAGCTCTAGTCGACCACTTCAGCCATTTAGTAGGTAGTGCAATCACAGATTACATGCAGCCATATTTGCATATTTTTCTTGTATATCGATAGATAGATACTGTATATATATATATATATATATATATATATATAATGTGTGTCTATATATTATGTATATATATATATATATATACAAAAATAAAAGTATATATAAAAAATATATATTTATATAAATATATATATATTAGCAGTCACACTCTTAAATGAATGTGTCTTCTAGTTCCACTGATGAAGTTTTCGAGTTAGAACAACATTTAGAAAGAATAATTGTTATTTTCTTGTTTTTTTTCCCCAATGCAATCTGCCTTTTGTGATTGTCTTGAAACAATTACTGTGTATCAGCGAGCGGTGAGGGGGGTGGGGGGCAGACCCATTAACCGGTAATACAGAACCACATAAAAATGTGATTAGAGCTTCTAAAAGGAGCACAGTGGGTTCCTGGTTAACACAATGAGATTCCTGGCAAGTGAGGCATGGACTCTCCTCAATGACATCCACTATCTTGCACATTTACTTCCAATTAAATTACTGAGGCAGCACAGGCAGCAATGAAAACACGTCCAGTACGTTACTGGGGAGGAGAGAGCCCCCCTCCTCTATAATGAATCTCCCTGAAATGTCTCAAACTCGCACTTTGCACCCAGAATAGAGAGACCCTCGCTTGGTGAAATGATGTGTGGTTTGTTTTATCAGAACATTAAAGCTGACAATGGCCCCCACCCCCCTTCCTCGAGTGATAAGAACAGATACGAAGACCCCTCAATTTCTCATTACAGATCCTGGACCTCTCATTCGTATGTACCATCATTAGATGCAAGACTCTTAATTTCACCATAGGAAGCGATTTGCGGTCTCTCATTCTAGGAATACACTTTACACCTCTCAGACTTGTCCAATATAAATAGCTGTGAGCCTCCGCCATGACCTAACACAACATATATGACCAACACACAGATGATATATGTGATTGCTTTTAGTGACCTAGCTGTCTTTTAGATTGACACGTTTCATGGAGATTGTAAATATATTTAATAAGTTAGAATTTTGGGCAACAATCTGGAAATTGACGACGTATTGGCTTTGTTCTCAAACACAGCTTCTTGAAGACCTGACATAGACATGTCAAGAATTTGACCAATCTAGCCATTGGCGAGAAGATCTTTGGTCTATGGTGGCATCTATGGTATTATAGGACTAATGTTCCAATGCCGAATCTCCAGTTACGCCTACCTTAACATAATGGCATACACATGATCCCATTGAAAAACAAGTAACGAGTGCTGTACACTCCACCCCACCCCACCTCACATTAATCTTTGACACCCACTGGTTTAAATGAATCCGGTCCTCATCAAAAGAGCAGCACAGCTGAGCAGGGAGGGGGGGAGGTCTGGGGTGATCAGAGGGAGGTGATATTAGGCTAGATGCGCCTCAGATATTGATGTTTGAAATGATAGATCATGTGAGAGTGGCAGATATACTATTTGTCTAATAGCCCTGCAATTAAATCCCGTGTAAATGACCCATGCCTCATTTCATCCTAATCTATGGAATTTTGATTGAATTCGTCAGCTCTAATTGAAAAATACTGCACTTTAATGTCTGAATTGCAGGACGGGCATCGCTGACTGTAAAAAGACTCTGTCCCTGTGACCTGACTGAGCTGCACAAAAAAAAAGGACATTCTGCAAAGGCTTGGCCCCATTAGTTGGACCAAAGTCTCCCTTTAAATGATATGTCAGCTTCCCTATGGAGAGAGAAAGTGTAAAGTGCATGAACTTGCGCTGAGATGCAAGCGATACAACATCAGACACTCATTGTTATGTCATACATATTCAAATACTTCTACATTATCATTATAATAATAATCACATTTATTGTTAATAGTATTAGCAATAAAATGTACAGAACACCATAAGGTCGTATGGCAATGCAAAATAAAAAGGGGACATATTGCCAAGAAGAGAGATGTAAAATTGGGAAATATTAAACTAATAGCAAAGAATAAATAAATAGAAATAAATAAATAAACAAGATAAATAAATCCAAATACATTGTAAGCTAGAAAGTGCGAGAGTGCTGAACAAATGACCTTACAATCTAAATGACTGCACGCGTTACAATCAAGACATGAGAAAAATAGCAATGTAGTGGTAAAGTAACACACATGCAATGACAAAAGAAAGGCAATGGAGGAGCAGCATACGCACAGTAACAAAAGACATGCTTGATAATGTTGCAAGTGAAGAAGACAGATGCAAACCTTTTTCATCTACATACACGGGAATATACAGTCACTTAGTGTCTCTGACCTGCAGATACAGACACCCACTGTCATGAATACAGTTGTCCCCATGCAGGCAGATACTGACAGTCTGTCATAACGGGGATCTGCATGTGACACATTCAGACTGGCAGATGTAGAAAAGAACACATTGATGCAAGCAGACACTGTCATGTAGATAGACGCTGCAGAACACTTACATACTCAGTGGCTCATTGTTACTCAGTGACAACCTGTCAGACATGGGATGGCGTCGTATATGGCAATAGCAAGTGACTGTAAAACAAGCAGAAATGCACTGACACATGATGTATGTGCAACCGTACAGAGTGGCCCGGGACACAAGAGATATCAGGGGTGCTAGCTGCTAGACTTCAGCTCTAAAATCCTCGACAGACACATGGACAAGCTCGGGATATTCTGGCATTATGACATTACAGCACTATCTGGCAGGGATTTGTGACCCCGTGTCTGTGACCATATTGTGAAGTTGATATAGAGGTACGCAGTGGTTCTGTAAAAGCTGGTCAATTGCTTGTCCAATCGGGCTTCGAATGAGGAGATATCAAGCACTTGTGATAACTTCATGATCCTAGGGGATCTTACAACACTTGAAGTTCCTCTGTATGTAGATCCAGTGTCGGACTGGGGGGCCTAGGGCCTACCAGTAAAATTTATCTTGGGGGCCCAATGTACGGATACATTCAAATATTACCTGCTCACACAGCAGCAAGATGCTGCCAGATGCTACCTGCAACTTTGAGAAGGGAGGTCCTGGGGAGAAGAGGACAATGGTGGCTTTCATCTTCACCTAGAAGTCATCTCAGCTCTGATCGGGTCTATAATAATAAACCGGGGAGTTTCTTTAATTATCTTTCAAGTGTTTTATATGAACATGGTCTGGTTGAGGTGCTGTACACTGAATATATGTATGTAGTGCAGTAAATCTACTCTGCTATGTGCCACTTGTGCAGGATGTGGGAGACTAGGGGCCCACCTTGCTCAGGGGCCCACCGAGGGAGATTCACCTGTACCCCCGTGGGCCAGTCCAAGCCTGTGTAGATGTAGAATCCTACAGAATTCATCCTGAATTACAGTTGCAAGAAAAAGTGAACCCTTTTTTAATTACCTGAATTTCTGCAATTCAATTTGACAGATCCTTCTCTCAGGGGCGGACTAGCCATAGACCCTACAGGGAAATTTCTCTGTGGGCCGATGCCTATGGGGCCGTCCGGACCCTCCTCATGGTCGCTAGCTGGGTACATAATGATCTGTTGCTCTCAGGATTAATTGAAGCCAGTAGCATTGTGCACCTGTCCTCAGGACAGTGATAAAGTTGAATGCTGCGATGATGGCAGCCATATTTTGTGCTGCACTGTGATATTAGTCTGTGCTGAAGCAGTATTTGTGCTGCAATATGGTATCGCCCCTGTTGTCCCTGCCTACTTGTCCCTGCCTAGTTGTGTTGCCCCATCTACTTTTAGTTTGGACCCGCCTAATACATGGGACCACTTTTAGTTTTTTCTCCATGGCCACATTAAGTTCCCATTCCGCTCCTGCTTTCTCTCCCCCGACATCATCAGTCATGGGAGAATCAGGAGCTCCCTACACACATTAGAGCGTCAGCCAAACTCACAATTTTTGCCGAGTTCGGTTGACAATACACTAATGTTTATGGGGTCCTTTAGTCTTTCATTGATTTACTTGCAGGGGCGGACTGGCCATAGTCTCTACAGAGAAATTTCTTGGTGGGCCAATGCCCAAAGCACTGCCCAAGGCTTCTTCATGGCTACTAGCCAGGTACATAACGATCTGATGCTCTCAGCACTAATTAATGCTAGGAGCATCAGGTACTTGGCCAGCAGCCAGGTGCCCTACTGAACTCAACTTAATCACCACCCTCGGTATGGTGATATGGCAGTATTTTATGCTGCACTGTGGTATTTTGTTTTGCTGGGGCGGTATTTTGTGCTGCACGACAATATTGTTGGCCCCTCTACTTCTGTTATCCTTGCCCACTTGTGGCTTGTGTTGGCTCTGCTTAACTGTGTTGCCCTGCCTTCTGTCAATTTTGACCCACCTTCAACATGGGGACACTATTAGTTTTTTTCAGAGCCACTTGGTCATTGACTTATTGCTTAACCCAACTCTTCTCAGCTTCAAAACTGCTGCCCTTGCATTCTCCCATAAAATATTTGATATTACATTTTTATCTTAGAATTCATTGTTCTCTAAATGATTGCAAGGCATCCAGGCCCTGAGGTAGTAAAGCAGCCTCAAACTATGATGCCCTCTCCACTATGCTTCACACCTGGGATGAGTTTTGGTGTGCAGCGTTTTTTTCCCCTCCAAACATAACATTGTGCCTTTGTGCTAAAATTTTTCCCTTTTGTCTCATGTCCATAAAACATTTTCCCAGAAGCATTGTAGAACATCCAGGTGGTCTCAAGCTCTCAAGCAAACTTGAATAGTTTGCAATTTTTTTGGTACAACAGCAGCTTCCTTTGGGATATCCTCCCACACTATTCTTTTCACCATTTGATAGTAGGCACATGAACAGCGGTTTTTGTAGTATATGGAGGTCTTTAGCTGTTACTCTTGGGTTCTTTCCCATCTCTTTTAGGGTTGCACAAAGTGCTCTTGAAGTGCTATTACAGTGTACCGACTCATAGGGAGAGTAGCAACACTTCTGAAGATCGTTTGTCTAGTCATAGATTGTTGTTTATTTAGGTCTTTACTCTTCATGAGTCTCTGTCACATACTGTATCTTCTGAAATGTCTTTGTATGGTTCACACTAACTTTTTTTAATTAACAGATCTACTTCAAGGATTTCTACCATATACAATCATGGCATATTTCATGTATTCCTTCACCAGGAATGGGTAATGGGCAACTACACTTTCCAGACTGGTGTGAGCCCTAGTGGATGAAACCCCATCAATCCGAATATTTAGTTGAAACGCTATTCAAGTTTTTTGCTACAAAAAATCCAGCTTTTATGCATTACATATTTTTAAAACTTTTCCATGTCGTTATCTATATTTAGAGACAAAACCTTGTATCGGTATATCCAGAAGCAATGCAGGTTTTAGTTCTTAGCGTTTCTTACTAAGGATGCAGCGGGTCCCCCTAATGGTCAGGGTGGGACGTGCTGTTCTGTGGAATCTCTCAGTGCTTTCACTCCTTTTACTCTCAGCTCTATTCTTCCCATATTCATAAATTATCCTCGGACATAACCTCATATTTAGGGACATTAAACTTTCCTGCTGGAGCTGAAAGCCAACTTGCCCTTTTGGAAGCGCCCCTTACCTTAGACAAAATTGAATTGTCTCTTTCCTCCCTCAAATCAGGTAAGGGCTGCCTAAAGATATATTTAAATGCTATTATAAGGATTATGCCCCCAGCTGCTTAGAGTATATAATGCTAGCTTTCACAGGGTACTGCTGCCATCCTCTCTTTATGAGGCATCTATTATTGGATCGCCCAGGTCTGGTAAGGATACTCAGGAGTGTGGGTTGTAAAGGCCTGTTTTCTTACTCAATTGCGATTATACAATAATGGCTAAAGTACTGACACTTCGGTTAAACGCCCAGCAGATCCACCTGCTGGTGGGTATTAATCCATAATTGTACCACACATCATTCTACAGGGGACCGGGCCTTGGTCTGGTTAGATGCAGCCAAAGCCTTTGATTCCCTTGAGTGGAATTTTCTGTGGGTCTGTATGCAAGCATTTGGCTTTGATCCAAATTTCAATCCAATTTTCACCAGAGGCTTGTGTTCTTACCAATGGACATTTGTCCTCCTCCTTTCCCCTTACCAGAGGCACCTGTCCGGGGTGCCCGCTTTCCCAAGCACTGAGAGACGTAAAAATACCTCCAGGTTTTCCAAAAAGGGTTTATGTATTAATTGGGATCAATCGGTTATCTATCCTCTTGACAATAAAGATGAGACTATACTGGCTGCCGGGTATCAGTTACCTGTTGTGCACCATTTCATATATAAGGGGGTAGAGATTGCCCACACCCACTGCTTCCTTTAATTACAATGTAGACCCCTTAGTGTCTTGGGTTCGAGATAAGACCAAACTCTGGAAATCTTCCCTTTTTGGTGGTGGGAAGAATTAATCTTATCAAAATAATGGTTTTACCAAAACTGCTCTACATTCTACATGATGTCTGTATCTGTACTGTACCCATATACCTAGAGGCTGGTACCATACTATAGTCAGTATATGTCTCTCTTTTGTATGGTATCGTACCTGGCTTAAACTCTCTTAAGTTTTGCTGCAATGCCCTAAGCAGAGGGGAGGCCTTGCTGTTCCACACTTCTTTATGTACTATTTAGCTACTCAGCATAGATATCTTCACCCCTGGTTGATACCTAATGCAGATTTGAGGGATGCAAAACATAGAGAGACATTCTAGTTTATTGGTTTGCCTTGAGGGGGAACCTCACTACCTAAATTGTTCTGCCACTTCATGCCATATTTTAGCTCAAGAAGTGTGGAAGCGTGTCCAGAAACTAGATAATATTTCTAGTCCACTTACCTCTTGGGCCTTGTAGCATTATGCCCTGGTGCCAGAACTTAAGGATTTACTGGATTTTATATTTTGGTCCAGTGTTAGCCCAGCGGTCCATGCCGACGCTGCTGCCCCTACCCTCAAGCACAGGCGCCGGGATCCCTCTTTCCCTCCTGCTGCCATGCGCGGGCAGCAGGTAGCTTAACTGTTGCATCTATGCTCCATGCCAGAGTTTACTTCCTGCTGGAGTCCTGTACTGTTTGTTAGGGCTTGTATGGGTATGTCTCTCCTCACTTGTGATGCAGCACATACATTCCCTCTGTCTCACCAGCCTATGGCTGAATTGCAGGAAGAATTTAAAGGTGCTACCTACCACAGGAAGATGCCTGAGCAACTCATGGTCACTAGCTTGCCTAGTTTCAAGTGTGAAGGTGTTTTTCAAGTTCTTTGCTGTGTACCAGACCCTGCTTTTGGAATCAGATTTTGCCTGTTTGCCGCCTGCCTCTGACTTCAGACTTCGTTTACGGACCTTGCTTGTTTGCCACCTTCCTCTGACCTGGGACTTCGTTTACAGACCTTGCTTGATCTCTGCCTGCCCTGACCACGTACTTCCCCTCGGTGCTTGCACTGGTATCTCTGACCCCCTGGTCAGCTGCCACTGACTCGGGGACTGCTCTGGAGTGGCACCTGGCAACTGCCCTAACGGCCCAAGCCTATCTTCACCATCATAGGCTCTAGTGAAGACCAGGTAGTTGCTTAGTCACACCCATCCAGAGTATAGCCAGGCAGTGGTGCAGTGGGTCCAACCCGGTTGCATAACATCCAGCAGGGTCATTATCATTGACTGATAGATGGCGAGGTCTGGGGTACTTTTGATCACCTTCAAGCTGCATATGATATTCCCCAGCAGGCATTTTATAGATTTTTGCAGCTCAGACATGTGCTACGGGCTCAGTTCTCTGACTATCCTAGGGTATTTAAACCTACTTCCCCTCTGGTTACATTGTTTTGTACGTCACCAACCACATCTACTATCTCTGCAATATATATGGCGCTTTTATGCGCCAGTTTCATGCCACACGCCCCTGATTCTGCAGTTGTCTAGATGTGTATCATTACTAAATGATGACACCTGGGATGACATGTTATCCTCTTATTTACTAGTTTTGCCAGCTGCTGCTAATAAGCGGTCTCAAATGAGACAGATTTTCTGTCTTTTCCATCAGTTGTGGAGCTGATGGGCTCCTTATCTCTGCTCTCTGACAATATAAACACTCATTATAGCTCAGAATGTGGCTTAAATAAGTGTTTATGACCTCTTAGTAGTTTAGAGATAAGGTTTATTAGATGACCAGCATGAAGTGAAAACAGCATGAACGTACTAGTCACACAGCTAGTAAAACAGTTAACCTTTTGTGACAGAACGGCTCAATATTTTTAAATCAAGACCAAAAATGAGTAAAATGCAATCATTAAAAAAAAATTGACCCTGATGAAGTGTTCTGTAACGGTGTACTCCCTCAGGCCATTGATCCCTGAGGATCGGTGCAGTGGAAGTGTACAGGGAGTGCAGAATTATTAGGCAAATGAGTATTTTGACCACATCATCCTCTTTATGCATGTTGTCTTACTCCAAGCTGTATAGGCTCGAAAGCCTACTACCAATTAAGCATATTAGGTGATGTGCATCTCTGTAATGAGAAGGGGTGTGGTCTAATGACATCAACACCCTATATCAGGTGTGCATAATTATTAGGCAACTTCCTTTCCTTTGGCAAAATGGGTCAAAAGAATGACTTGACAGGCTCAGAAAAGTCAAAAATAGTGAGATATCTTGCAGAGGGATGCAGAGCTCTTAAAATTGCAAAGCTTCTGAAGCGTGATCATCGAACAATCAAGCGTTTCATTCAAAATAGTCAACAGGGTCGCAAGAAGCGTGTGGAAAAACCAAGGTGCAAAATAACTGCCCATGAACTGAGAAAAGTCAAGCGTGCAGCTGCCAAGATGCCACTTGCCACCAGTTTGGCCATATTTCAGAGCTGCAACATCACTGGAGTGCCCAAAAGCACAAGGTGTGCAATACTCAGAGACATGGCCAAGGTAAGAAAGGCTGAAAGACGACCACCACTGAACAAGACACACAAGCTGAAACGTCAAGACTGGGCCAAGAAATATCTCAAGACTGATTTTTCTAAGGTTTTATGGACTGATGAAATGAGAGTGAGTCTTGATGGGCCAGATGGATGGGCCCGTGGCTGGATTGGTAAAGGGCAGAGAGCTCCAGTCCGACTCAGACGCCAGCAAGGTGGAGGTGGAGTACTGGTTTGGGCTGGTATCATCAAAGATGAGCTTGTGGGGCCTTTTCGGGTTGAGGATGGAGTCAAGCTCAACTCCCAGTCCTACTGCCAGTTTCTGGAAGACACCTTCTTCAAGCAGTGGTACAGGAAGAAGTCTGCATCCTTCAAGAAAAACATGATTTTCATGCAGGACAATGCTCCATCACACGCGTCCAAGTACTCCACAGCGTGGCTGGCAAGAAAGGGTATAAAAGAAGAAAATCTAATGACATGGCCTCCTTGTTCACCTGATCTGAACCCCATTGAGAACCTGTGGTCCATCATCAAATGTGAGATTTACAAGGAGGGAAAACAGTACACCTCTCTGAACGGTGTCTGGGAGGCTGTGGTTGCTGCTGCACGCAATGTTGATGGTGAACAGATCAAAACACTGACAGAATCCATGGATGGCAGGCTTTTGAGTGTCCTTGCAAAGAAAGATGGCTATATTGGTCACTGATTTGTTTTTATTTTGTTTTTGAATGTCAGAAATGTATATTTGTGAATGTTGAGATGTTATATTGGTTTCACTGGTAAAAATAAATAATTGAAATGGGTATATATTTGTTTTTTGTTAAGTTGCCTAATAATTATGCACAGTAATAGTCACCTGCACACACAGATATCCCCCTAAAATAGCTAAAACTAAAAACAAACTAAAAACTACTTCCAAAAATATTCAGCTTTGATATTAATGAGTTTTTTGGGTTCATTGAGAACATGGTTGTTGTTCAATAATAAAATTAATCCTCAAAAATACAACTTGCCTAATAATTCTGCACTCCCTGTAGTATTGAAGAATGATGCCAGGATAAAACAGTACAAAGTCTTTTTTTACTAAGTGCAATGTAGAACTTCAAATATATTCAATAGCCGCATATTTCAAATGCAATCTTCTCTGGCACCAGTAAGGATTATGGCGGTAAGTTGGATGGCTGCAGTTTAGCATTATGTAGTCTGGTGATGGGTGTCCATCACCTCGCAACAGTCTGTAGATGCTGGTTGTAGCAGTTCACTCTTCTGGCTAGCTTCTCAAGACTTCACATGAGGCAGAATAATGATAGATCTCCCTGGAGAATCTTTTCCAGGTGAAGGAGCTCTGACTTGTGCTTCCTCTCCAGTCTGCGACCATTCTGGAACAGGACTAGCCCACTCCTACCAAGAGGGGAAGAACAGGGTGGTTATCCCTATTCCTAGTTAACTCTTGTCATCCATATTTTTTCTGGAGGATACGGCTATATAATACAGTACAAAATACATAACACTACAATACAAAACAATATACAAAATTGTATTACCTCCAGGTCTGGGGTACTGCACTCCCTCTTGCTCTGGAGGACCTATCCAGTCACCAGTTTTATGCTGCCTTAACTTTCAAATCCTAACAGGTCCAGTGCATGCTAATGAGTCCTCGTATTCATGTCCCCTGCCAGTGATTGACAGTTTTCAAATTGAAATCAGCAGCAGGTGGGTGGGTAGAGCTAGAAGCTCATAAATTTCAGATCTCATTGGAATCCATTTGTGATGTTCATTACAAAATTTTTGTCAAACAGCATTTTACTGAGGGGACCTAGTTAGAACCATAAAACTGGTGACAGATTCCCTTAAACCTCTTTTTGACACAGCGATTTTCCATTTTTGCATTTTTGTTATTTACTCCCTGCCTTCCTGGAGCCATAACGTATTTTTTATTTTTCTGTTCACATAGCCGTATGAGTGCTTGGTTTTTACGGGACAAGTTGTACTTTCTAATGTTTTATATTGAACATCAATAGCAAGTTGGTCATTCAATTCTGCCACAGTTTCATTGGTTTTGCTTTTACAATGTTCCTTGTGGAGTAAAACTGAATGGTTTGATTCATTCTATGGGTCAGTATAATTGCAGCAATACCACATTTACATAGTTTGGGAAAAAGTTTAGGAGAAAAATATTTTTTTGCATCCGTTATTTTGACTTCCATAACCTTTTATATTTATGTCTATGGAGCTGTGGAGGGCTAATTTTTGGAGGGGTGATCTGTAGTTTTCAGTGATACCATTTTAGAGTGTGTAAGCCTTTTTGATCACTTTTTATTCAATTGTTGTGAGGAGTTGAAGCAACGAAAAAGCAGCAAATTGAACATTTTGACCTTTTTTTCCATTACTGTGTTCAGAATAATACATTTATATTTTAATAGTATTGGCATTTTGGCATGCAGCGTTTTATTGTTTTTTATTATGAGGAAAGGAAGGTAATTAGAATTTTTTTTTTATATTTTAAAAACATTTCTTAACTTTTTTTACACATATTTTAAAGGAAACCTGTCACTGGGATTTTGTGTATAGAGCTGAGGACATGGGTTGCTAGATGGCCGCTAGCACATCCGCAATATCCAGTCCCCATAGCTCTGTGTGCTTTTGTGTAAAAAAAAATATTTGATACATATGCAAATTAACCTGACGCATCTCACGTACAGGACTCATCTCAGGTTAATTTGTATATGTATAAAATCAGGGTTTTTTGCACAATAAAAGCACACAGAGCTATGGGGACTGGGTATTGCAGATGTGCAACCGGCCATCTAGCAACCCATATCCTCAGCTCTATACCCAAAATCCAGATGACGGGTTCCCTTTAAGTCCCCCGTCAGAGAAATTTAACAAGCGACTGTTAGATTTATTTTCCCTTAGACTGCAATAAATGACCAATGCAGCTACGTTCCTGTGGAGTTCTGCCACCTGTAGTCCTCCATAGGAACTACTGCTGTAGTAGCCTTAGATCCTTTGGAGAGACCAAGGCTACTACAAGAGCTGGAGGGGTTAAAAAAAAATAAAAAAAAGTTAACTCACCTTCTCCTCTTGATCGCGTAGTTCCCGGTCTCTTCATATCTTTAATGATGAGCTGTGGGCTAAATGACCTGTGGTGACGTCAGATCACATGCTCCAATCACATGGTCCATCACCGTGGTGATGGAGCATGTGATCTGACGTCACCACAGGTCCTTTAGCCCACAGCTCATCATTCAAGAAGTAAAGAGACCGGGAACTACGCGATCAAGAGGAGAAGGTGAGTTAACTTTTTTATATTTTTTTTAACCCCTCCAGCGCTATTGTACTGTGCATTCTGTATTCAGAATGCTATTATTTTCCCTTATAACCATGTTATAAGGGAAAATAATACAGTGAATAGACAATGTCACCTAGCAACCATGCGTGAAAATCGCACTTGCTTGCGGATGCTTGCGATTTTCACGCACCCCATTCACTTCCATGGGGCCTGCGTCGCGTGAAAATCGCACAATATAGAGCATGCTGCGATTTTCACTCAACGCACAAGTGATGCGTGAAAATCACCGCTCATGTGCACAGCCCCATAGAAATGAATGGGTCAGGATTCAGTGCGGGTGCAATGCGTTGACCTCACGCATTGAACCCACGCGGAAAACTTGCCCGTGTGAAAGGGGCCTAAGAATCTCCTAGTTTAAAAGATTGCCTCTACTTTCCATATGAAGATTTCATAAAAAAATAAGCTATCATTTTCTATTTCAGTTGAGGAAATGTTGCTATGCCATATTTTTCAATTTATACATAAGTAGTTAAATTACTATACATTTATATCGCGGCTATCATGCGTATGTATAACTGAAGTGTATTAAGCTTAACCAGTTTAGCCAGATTAAATCAATAAATCAGGAAACTCCTTTATCCAAAGCGTCTCACAAAATGCCCTTATTTTTGTCAATGTGTAAATTAAAAAATCTACATATAACGGTTTCATATATTTCTGGACTAGATTACATATAACTAATACACATTTTGCAGATTGGCTAATTTTGTGTTTAGTTAGTCTGCTGACAGACATTGAACCAGTCATATAAAAGAATGCACAAATGGCTGCACATGGACACGGCTGGGTATCTACCAGAAAATACAATTAGAAACTGAGTTTGTAGCAGTAAGTAGCACCAGTCATTCAAGCAATTTGCATGATTGGATGAAGGCTGGTTTTCTGAGGGTCTGGGGTCCCTGATTAAAAACAATACTGGCTAACCTTCCTCTGTACCTACAAGTCATCTTGTAAGACCCCAGAGTGGTGTTACCACTTCTGCACCTTGCTACTATCTTTTATGGTCTGACCTATATGTCACCTATATATTTATTTCCAGGTCCTTTCACACTGTACATTTCTAATGTTATGTAACTGTTCATGTAATGTGCCTGGAGGTGGCAGAAAATATGGCAGAGATGTACTTAGATAGAGTGGAACTCACCATTCCATTCTCCCCCCCCCCCCCCCCCTTTGGTCAGAAGTGGGCCAGTCCTGCTTGCGACCAGAAGGAGGCGGGGCAGCTCTGGTTTGTTCTGGTTGAGACTCCATGTTGGAGCTGCCAGGATTCTAACCTTACTTTTTTAAGTCTGACTACAAGAGTGAAGTGCAGCATACAGAGGAAACAAAGACACCAAGTTAGCTTGTCAATACAGAAGAGTGAGAGAAAGATATAGCAGAGTTGAGTTTGCCTGCCAGTTCAATTCTAAAGCCTGCTGGAACCAAGACAAAGTCTGAAACTGTTTGGAGAAACATTTATCTCAAGGTATGGACTCAAGTTATTTCTTCAAATCCATCAATTATTCCCCCTATTTATTGCTTCAGAGCCAACGCATGGGGTCCAGCGGTATCCAGGTAGGAGCACCGTGACACACATAAATAGACATTTAGGCCGCACTACACCACTCTGCATTTCTACAACTGGGACACGTTATAGAGAGGGCCCTGGGGTGAGGCTACCCGTTGCAATCTCAGCCACCCGATGTGTCTATAATAATAAACTGGGTAGTTAAATAATCTACCCAAGATTTTATAGGACTATTGGCTGGTTGAGATTCTGTAAACTGCCTGTATGCAGTACAGTCAGTTTACTGGGCTATGTGCCACTTGTGCAGGGGTTAGAGGATAAGGGCCCACCTTGCTCAGGGCCTACCATGGGATTCACTTGTTCTCCTGTGAGCCAGTCCGAGCCTGCATATAGCACTCCTTGACAGTGGTGGTATGTGTATGTAGTCATGACCCACCTGGGAGGGGCCAGGGAATGTTGATGAGGAGTCCCATTCTGGGTGTGCGGAGTCCAAGAAGCATGCCCTGTGAGAGGTGAGTAGCTAGCCAGGAGGAGAAGTATCATGAAGAGCCTTAGCACCACAGACATGTTGGTCTCTTCCAGTAAGAGACTGATCCAAGACACTATTTAAAGGAATTATGCAATGCTACGATATTGATGACCTATCCTCATGGTAGCAAATGAAGAGAGGTAGCGGCAGCATCTCCAGTGAATCCTTTATTGGACGGACTTTACATAAAGTGTGCCATAAAATCAAGCAGCAACATTTCGGCTGTATCCCAGCCTTTGTCAAGTCCGTCCAATAAAGGATTCACTGGAGATGCTGCCGCTACCTCTCTTCATTTGCTATACGGTCGACTGCTGAGGATCTGCGGTCGTGGCTCGGCTGTTGCATTACCAGTGTAGCCATTTATGTCCGTGGGTGCTGCTCTACAAACTCTTTTGTCTACTATCCTCATGCAATATCAGATCGGTTGGGGTCCAGCTACCAGGATCCATGAAAATCAGCTGTTTGAAAGGGTTGCACTGCTTGTGTGAGTGCTACATCCTCTTCACTGTATAACTGCACACCGTCTGACTTGTAGTGGCGGTGCAGTGTAACTAAAACTACTTGTCAATTTCAAGTGAATGGTACAAGCAGTTGTCGTCCTAGTAATTTATGATACAGTCAGACTCTAATATAATCATGGAGCTATCGCTGTGTATTCACATGATACTGCAATAGCACTGTATTTTAGACTGTATCATAAATTACTTTGCTGCAGTCAGTTCAGGTCAGGGGAGCCGCGGTTAGCCCGAGAGAAGTGGCTGATACGCGGAATCTACAGGGTGGGCCATTTATATGGATACACCTTAATAAAATGGGAATGGTTGGTGATATTAACTTCCTGTTTGTGGCACATTAGTATATGTGAGGGGGGAAACTTTTCAAGATGGGTGGTGACCATGGTGGCCATTTTGAAGTCGGCCATTTTGAAGTCGGCCATTTTGAATCCAACTTTTGTTTTTTCAATAGGAAGAGAGTCATGTGACACATCAAACTTATTGGGAATTTCACAAGAAAAACAATGGTGTGCTTGGTTTTAACATAACTCTATTCTTTCATGAGTTATTTACAAGTTTCTGACCACTTATTAAATGTGTTCAATGTGCTGCCCATTGTGTTGGATTGTCAATGCCACCCTCTTCTCCCACTCTTCACACACTGACAGAAACACTGCAGGAGAAATGCTAGCACAGGCTTCCAGTATCCATAGTTTCAGGTGCTGCACATCTCATAGCTTCACAGCATAGACAATTGCCTTCAGATGACCCCAAAGATAAAAGTCTAAGGGGGTCAGATCGGGAGACCTTGGGGGCCATTCAACTGGCCCACAACGACCAATCCACTTTCCAGGAAACTGTTCATCTAGGAATGCTCGGACCTGACACCCATAATGTGGTGGTGCACCATCTTGCTGGAAAAACTCAGGGAACGTGCCAGCTTCAGTGCATAAAGAGGGAAACACATCATCAGTGTGTGAAGAGTGGGAGAAGAGGGTTGCATTGACAATCCAACACAATGGGCAGCACATTGAACACATTTTATAAGTGGTCAAACTTGTAAATAACTCAGGAAATAATAAAGTTACATTAAAACCAAGCAGAGCATTGTTTTTCTTGTGAAATTCCCAATAAGTTTGATGTGTCACATGACCCTCTTCCTATTGAAAAAACAAAAGTTGGATTCAAAATGTCCGACTTCAAAATGGCCGCCATGGTCACCACCCATCTTGAAAAGTTTCCCCCCTCACATATACTAATGTGCCACAAACAGGAAGTTAATATCACCAACCATTCCCATTTTATTAAGGTGTATCCATATAAATGGTCCACCCTGTATTTTCCGGGCTGATCACAGTCATGTACATGAGCCCTTACCTATCTGCTGTATCAGTAAAAATGGAACAGGTGCTTCATAAATATGGCATTCATTCTGAACATCATATTTCTTAGTGTATTTACACCTGGCATAAATACATGGCATAAGTCTCCCTCACAGAGCTTTATGTCTGCTGTTTCTCTCATAAGTGTATTATAACACTGGCTGTCTGAAGCCACTAGGGGGGGCTCAATGCATAGGAATTTATACAGTTACTATTGAATCCAATAGTAGCTGTAAAATCTCTTTGTGATGAGCTCCCTCTAGTGGCAGCTGCATAAAAATACTGTGCTTTCATGTTGGAACAGAAGAAGGAGTTCAGTGTCAGTTCCCCTGGTGTCTACCTCCATGGACTACAAATCTAGCCATCAGAGAACTCCTCTAACAGACTTTCTCTTGAAGAGTATAGATCTGCCTTTACTATACATGAGAGGATGCAGGCACCACTCAGTGTCTAGTAGAAGGATGTGCACATTGTTATATACTTTGAGCACCAGGGGGCAGCATACTATGTAAGGAAATGTCATAGCTTTTTACTGGATTGTTTTTTTACAGCATGTAAATGGAAAATATGCTTTAATTTGTAATGATCTAGGAAATGAATATCACATATAATGATGGGGCAACCTCTTTAAAGAAGCATTTTTTCCCTATATAGTACAGTATACACTATTATTAAAGATTAATGTATAGACTCTTGTGTATGCCTTTTAAATACCTGTTTTAGTTGATGTGCCATTTTTGGGTACCACCTTCCCCTCTGATATGGGTTCTCTAATGTAGCCTATAGTTCCTATTATACCTTTGACTCTTCCGAGACAGAGGGGGTAGAGTGTCGTTGCGTAACCCTGCAGAGGGGTGGCGATAATACTACAGCAGGTGATGCAATTCTTTACTGAATAACTGCATGATAGAACATGAAGTAACGTGACAGGTGCTACTAGCACACAACTTGCATGTCTCTTAAACTTATATATATGTGAACAGTCTCTAGAAACAATATTCAGTTGTCAGGGACAACCATAGCAATGTAAAGCAGTCAATATTAAAGGGGTTATCTCATGACTAATGTAAAAAATGAAAATTAGACATCATATCCTACATGACCAGCCCTGTACCTCACATGGATACAGAGATCTCCCAATTCATTGCTCTGCTACATTTATATCTAGCTGGCAGCTCAAGGGGACTGTCTTTTCTGCTGCAGCTCAGGAGGCGTGTCCATGCACTCCCTATCACAGCTCAGAGGGCGTGTCTCAGCTCTCCCTATCACAGCTCAGGAGGCGTGTCTCAGCTCTCCCTATCACAGCTCAGGAGGTGTGTCTCAGCTCTCCCTATCACAGCTCAGGAGGCGTGTCTCAGCTCTCCCTATCACAGCTCAGGAGGTGTGTCTCAGCTCTCTCTATCACAGGTCAGGAAGCAGTTAAAGGATGGAAACTGAGCATGTGCGGCCTTCTCAGTGATTAGGTCAAATAAATAAGAAAAAAAACTGCAGGTGGCGCTATACAGATACATTTTATAGGATAACTCAGTGGCTATGCAAAATTTTTAATTACATGCAATTACAAAAGTATTCAGATCCAGGTGCTGGTTTGAAAACTGTAGAATATTTTTCTTGGGACAACCCCTTTAATGACTTTGACTCACTTTGAATCCAGTGCTTGTACTGATGTGAGCTGCCCTCCTCTTGCAATCCACTCCTCTGCTATGGGGCTTAGGCCTCATGCACACAACCGTTTTTTTTACGGTCCGTAAAAACGGGGTCCGTAGGTCCGTGATCCGTGACCGTTTTTTCATCCGTGGGTCTTCCTTGATTTTTGGAGGATCCACGGATATGAAAAAAAGTCGTTTTGGTGTCCGCCTGGCCGTGCGGAGCCAAACGGATCCGTCCAGAATTACAATGCAAGTCAATGGGGACGGATCCGTTTGACGTTGACACAATATGGTGCAATTTCAAACGGATCCGTCCCCATTGACTTTCAATGTAAAGTAAGGAGTCCCATTTATACCATCGGATCGGAGTTTTCTCCAATCCGATGGTATATTTTAACTTGAAGCGTCCCCATCACCATGGGAACGCCTCTATGTTAGAATATACTGTCGGTTATGAGTTAGATCGTGAAAGCTCATATCCGACAGTATATTCTAACACAGAGGCGTTCCCATGGTGATGGGGACGCTTCAAGTTAGAATATACTAAGACCTGTGTACATGACTGCCCCCTGCTGCCTGGCAGCACCCGATCTCTTACAGGGGGCTGTGATCAGCACAATTAACCCCTCAGGTGCCGCACCTGAGGCGTTTATTGTGCGTATCATAGCCCCCTGTAAGAGATCGGGTGCTGCCAGGCAGCAGGGGGCAGACCCCCTCCCCAGTTTGAATATCATTGGTGGCCAGTGCGGCCCCCCCCTCCCTCCCTCTATTGTAATAATAGGTTGGTGGCACAGTGCGGGCCCCCCCCCCTTCCTCCCTCTATTGTAATAATTCATTGGTGGCACAGTGTGCGCTCCCCGCCCCGCCCCCCCTTCCTCCCTTTATTGTAATAATTCGTTGGTGGCACAGTGTGCGCCCCCCATCGCCCCCCCCCCCCCCTCTATAGCATTAACAGCATTGGTGGCCAGTGTGCGGCCTCCCATCTCCCCCCCCCCCCCCGATCATTGGTGGCAGCGGAGTTCCGATCGGAGTCCCAGTTTAATCGCTGGGGCTCCGATCGGTAACCATGGCAACCAGGATGCTACTGCAGCCCTGGTTGCCATGGTTACTTAGCAATAGTACAATAGTAGAAGCATCATACTTACCTGCTGGCTGCTGCGATGTCTGTGTCCGGCCGGGAGCTCCTCCTACTGGTAAGTGACAGTTCATTTAGCAATGCGCTGCACAGACCTGTCACTTACCAGTAGGTGGAGCTCCCGGCCGGACACAGACATCGCAGCAGCCAGCAGGTAAGTATGATGCTTCTACTATTGTACTATTGCTAAGTAACCATGGCAACCAGGACTGCAGTAGCGTCCTGGTTGCCATGGTTACCGATCGGAGCCCCAGCGATTAAACTGGGACTCCGATCGGAACTCCGCTGCCACCAATGATCGGGGGGGTGGGGGAGAGGGGAGGCCGCACACTGGCCACCAATGTTGTTAATGCTATAGAGGGAGGGGGGCCGATGGGGGGCGCACACTGTGCCACCAACGAATTATTACAATAGAGGGAGGAAGGGGGGGGCCGGGGGGGGCGCACACTGTGCCACCAACGAATTATTAGAATAGAGGGAGGAAGGGGGGCGCACACTGTGCCACCAATGAATTATTACAATAGAGGGAGGAAGGGGGGGCGGGGGGGGCGCACACTGTGCCACCAACAAATTATTACAATAGAGGGAGGAAGGGGGGGACGGGGGGGCGCACACTGTGCCACCAACGAATTATTACAATAGAGGGAGGAAGGGGGGCGGCACTGGCCACCAATGAAATTTAAACTGGGGAGAGAGGGGGTCTGCCCCCTGCTGCCTGGCAGCCCCGGATCTCTTATAGGGGGCTATGATACGCACAATTAACCCCTTCAGGTGCGGCACCTGAGGAGTTAATTGTGCGGATCACAGCCACCTGTAAGAGATCGGGTGCTGCCAGGCAGCAGGGGGCAGTCTTGTACACAGTTTGTAGTGTATTCTAACTAGAAGCGTCCCCATCACCATGGGAACGCCTCTGTGTTAGAATATACTGTCGGATATGAGTTTTCACGAAGTGAAAACTTAGATCTGAAAAAGCTTTTATGCAGACGGATCTTCGGATCCGTCTGTTTGAAAGTAACCTACGGCCACGGATCACGGACACGGATGCCAATCTTGTGTGCATCCGTGTTTTTTTACGGACCCATTGACTTGAATGGGTCCGTGAACCGTTGTCCGTCAAAAAAATAGGACAGGTCATATTTTTTTGACTGACAGGATACACGGATCACGGATGCGGCTGCAAAACGGTGCATTTTACGATTTTTCCACGGACCCATTGAAAGTCAATGAGTCAGCGAAAAAAAAAGGAAAACGGCACAACGGCCACGAATGCACACAACGGTCGTGTGCATGAGGCCTTACACAGAGGTTGTGGTCTGGCTCTGTGATGTGACTTTAGCTTGCAGCCTTCTCATACTCTGAACAGTTCTTTGTCTCTGAATTGTGCAGGACACACTTGGTGGCTAGCGGGCACAAAAAACATTTCACAAAAAAGGAATGCACACGGACGTCATCCGTATTTTTTACAGACCGCAAAATACTGAAAAAGCCATACGGTCGTGTGCAAGAGGCCTAATACTGCCCTTGTTATTGTCAAATCTAGACACAATATAATCAGTATTTAAACTTGTAAACTTTGGGTCACATGACAATGCTTTGGGGGGGAGAGATTTGTGATGCGCAGGAAGTGGGCAGAGACTGGTGTAACACAGGATCCGATGCACTGTGTATGTCAGAGAGCAGAGGAGAGTATGGTGACAACCAGGAGAATTATCTAAACCATGAGAGATAGAAATAGTGTGGGATTGGCAGCAGTAGCCTTTTGGTCCATTCCTAGTGAAAACGAGAGTATTGGAGTCTGCATGTGGGTTGTATCATGCCCAAATCATTTGGCTTTCTCAAGCAGATCAGAGAGCCATAAACTGCACTGAGCTGTCAATGAGAATGTGAGGTAGCAAATCTAATAGTGACAAGTGTCTGCTGAGGAGTTCAGCAAAAAGCAGGAGGCACCAGGCTCCATGTACACTAGAGGTTAAACATGCCCACTTTCTGAACAATTTTTCTATCACAGTTGGTATGGAAATATGCTGCACAGTTATGCCAAAGGTTATTTATTCACTAAGGCTCCATTCAGACGTCCGTAACGTGTTTTGCGGCTCCACGGATCCGCGGATCCGCAAAACACGGACAGCAGCAATGTGCGTTCTGCATTTTGCGGACCGCAGATTGCCAGCACTAATAGAATATACCTATTCTTGTCCGCAATTGCGGACAAGAATAGGACATGTTCTATTTTTTTCGGGAAAGGAATTGCGGACCCGGAAGTGCGGGTCCACAATTCCGTATCCAGGCAGCACATCGTGCTACCCCATAGAAATGAATGGGTCCACAATTCCGTTACGCAAAATGCGGAATGAAATTGCAGACGTGTGAATAGGGCCTAAGGCCCCTTTCACACGGGCGAGTATTCCGCGTGGGTGCAATGCGTGAGTTGAACGCATTGCACCCGCACTTTATCCTGACCTATTAATTTCTATGGGGCTGTGCACACGAGCGGTGATTTTCACGCATCACTTGTGCGTTGCGTGAAAATCGCAGCATGCTCCTCTTTGTGCATTTTTCACGTAACGCAGGCCCCATAGAAATGAATGGGGTTGCGTGAAAATCGCAAGCATCCGCAAGCAAGTTCGGATGCGGTGCGATTTTCACGCACGGTTGCTAGGTGACGATCGGGATGGGGACCCGATCATTATTATTTCCCCTTATAACATGGTTATAAGGGAAAATAATAGCATTCTGAATACAGAATGCATAGTACAATAGCGCTGGAGGGGTTAAAAATAATTTAAATCACCTTAATCCACTTGTTCGCGCAGCCGGCATCTCTTCTGTCTTCATCTGTGAGCAATAGGACCTTTGATGACATCACTACGCTCATCACATGATCCATCACCATGGTGATGGATCATGTGATGAACACAGTGACGTCATTAAAGGTCCTATTGCTCACAGATGAAGACAGAAGAGATGTCGGCTGCGCGAACAAGTGGATTAAGGTGAGTTAAATTATTTTATTTATTTTTTAACCCCTCCAGCGCTATTGTACTATGCATTCTGTATTCAGAATGCTATTATTTTCCCTTATAACCATGTTATAAGGGGAAATAATAAAATCTACACTACAACTAACCCAAACCTAAACTTCTGTGAAGACGTTCGGGTTTGGGTACCACAGTCATTTTTTTATCACTGCGCGTGCAAAACACATTGCACCCGCGCGATAAAAACTGAACATCGGAACGCAATCGCAGTCAAAACTGACTGCAATTGCGTACCTACTCGCGCGGGTTTGCCGCAATGCACCGGGACGCATCCGGACCTAATCCGGACACGCTCGTCTGCAAGGGGCCTAACAATTGGCAGACTGACCTATACCTTACTCCATGAGTTAACTATTGATGATGTCTGCATGCAATCAATTTTGACTGTAAATTATCTAAACTGGCCTTCAAAGCCACCTGAACTCTCTAGTGTATGAAAAGCATAAGCGGTAGTAATGATCGAGCATGCTCGGCCGAACACCTGTTCGGCTCGAGCATCTCGATGCTCGGCACATGGCGGTACTCGGCCGAGTACCGCATGTGCTCGAGTGCCATGCTCGAGTCTCCTCCCTGCATGTTTCTTGGCTGCTACGCAGCCAATAAACGTGCAGGTAAGTACTGCCATCACTGTAATGCCAGTAGCCATGTTGGCTACTGGCATTACAGTGATTTGCTGCCCAGAATGAGTCATTGGTTGCTATATAGCACCCGATGACGCGTGTTCCGCTCAGTCTTAGGCCTCTTTCACACAACAGTTGTTTTTTTTTTCGTTTGCGGGCCGTTTTTTGCGTTCCGTATACGGTCCGTATACGGGACCATTCATTTCAATGGTTCTGCAAAAAAAACTGAATGTATTCCGTATGCATTCCATTTCCATATTTCCGTTCTGTTGAAAGATAGAACATGTCCTATTATTGCCCCCAAATCACGTCCCGTGGCTCCATTTAAGTCAATGGGTCCGCAAAAAAACGGAACACATACGGAATGTACTCTGTATGTCTTCCGTATCCGTTCCATTTTTGCTGAACCATCCATTGAAAATCTTATGCCCAGTCCAATTTTTTCTATGTAATTACTTTATACTGTATATGCCATACGGAAAAACGGAACAGAAAAATGGAACGGAAACACAACGTAAACAAAAAAACGGAACAATGGATCCGTGAAAAACGGACCGCAAAATACTGAAAAAGCCATACAGTCATGTGAAAGAGGCTTTAGGGACCATTCATACATCCGCAATTTCGTTCCGCATTTTGCAGATCAGAATTGCGGACCCATTCATTTCTATGGGGCAGCACTTCCGGGTCCGCAATTACGATCCCTAAAAAAATAGAACATATCCTATTCTTGTCCGGAATTGCAGACAAGAATAGGCATTTTCTATTAAGTGCCGGCGATGTGCGGTCTGCACTTAATAGTCCGTGGATCTGCAAAACACACACGGACGTGTAAATGGACCCTTAGTCAGGGAGAGCTGAGCATAGGAAGGGACAGAGAGTGTAGGGAGTGTAATTGAATATTTTTTTGTACAAAAACGTTTCATAGACCCAAAAGTCCTTGTAAGGACTATTGTGTGTGACAGCAGCAATATATGTTTGTAGCGCAACCTGCACAGTGTTAGGGAGAGCTGTGCATAGGAAGGGACAGACAGTGTCGGGAGTGTAATAGGAAGATTTTTATCCAAAAACTTTTGAGAGACCGAAAAGTCCTTTTAAGGACTATTGTGTGTGACAGCAGCAATATATATTTTTAGCGCATCCTGCACTAAATACCGTGTAATAGGCCACTGCGGACAGTTAAATTATTCGCTCCACATGTCCTGTGTAAAGTGTGCGCATCCCTGAAATATCAGTGACATCCAGTGTATTTCTTCCATAGACTATTGTGTGTGACAGCAGCAATACATATTTTTAGCGCATCCTGCACTAAATACCGCGTAATAGGCCACTGCGGACAGTTAAATTATCCGCGCCACATCACCTGTTTAATGTGTGCGCATCCCTAAAATATCAGTGACATCCAGTGTACCTTTTTCTGTAGACACTGCGAACAGTGACATTACCTGTGGTACCTGTCCTGTATAACGTTTCCTAATCACAAAAACCTTTGAACAAAAAATTGCGCATACACTTTCAAATCCTACGCTACTGTACGTGTGACATACTTTCAAGCATATATCACATTTAAAATGAAGAAGGTGAGCAGTAAGGGACGGGAAGTGGCCGTGATGCAGATGGTGCACGCAGAGGCCGTGGCCCTGGGTGCGGAGAAAGTGTGCCTGCTGCCAGAGCACAAGAAAAACAATCATCCACGATACCTAGCTTCATGTCCCAGTTTGCAGGGTGGCACAGGAAACCACTCTTGAAGTCAGACCAGTGCGACCAGGTGGTCAGTTGGATTGCACCAGACAGTGCTTCCAGTTAAGCACCACCCTGTCATTCCACCAAGTCCAGTCTCAGTAGCCAGGAGTCTGGTCAACACAATCCTCACCCTGATCCTCCTTCCTCCCACCATGTACAGTCTGGCCAAACAAGTGAGCCCACACTCCGATATTCTGCAGACCTCTTTGCATCGCCATTACTTGATTTGGCCCTCTAGCCAAGCACGCTTGAAGAAGGACATGAGATCTTGTGCCCTGATTCCCTGTCTCAAGATGTTGATGAAGAGGATTAGACACAGTTGTCAATCACTGAGGTTGTGGTTAGGTCAACAAATCAGGAGGATGATCAGAGTGAGGAAGTGGAGGAGGAGGTGATGGACGATAAGGTCACTGACTCAACCTGGGAAGGTGGAAAGCCGAGCGAGGACAGCAGTATACAGGGGGAGGGATCTGCAGCCCGCAACAGGCTGGAAGAGGCAGTGGGGAGAAGGCGGGCCACACCAAACAGGCCCGCAACTGTTCCCCGGAGCACCCCCTTGCGGAAATCTCCCTTGCCAAGGGGTAGATGTTCCCCAGTATGGTGCTTTTTTTAGGAAAGTGCGGACAACAAAATAATAGTAGTTTGCAACCTGTGCCATACAAAAATAAGCCGGGGTGTGAACACTAGCAACCTCACCACCACCAGCATGATCCGCCAGCATGGCATCCAAGCACCGTAATAAGTAGGAAGAACGCCTGGGTCCACAGTCTGTGTCTGCGGGTCACACCACTGCTTCCTCTTCCCCTATGTTACATGCTGGCCAATCCACTGGACCTGCACCTGGACCTTCGCAAGCACCCTCAGCGACCACATCCACTTCCGTGTCCCAGCGCAGCATCCAAATGTCCTTACCCCAGTCCTTTGAACGCAAGCAGAAATACCCGGCCACCCACCCACAGGCCATAGCACTAAATGTGCAGCTTTCCAAATTACTGGCCCTGGAAATGTTACCATTAAGGCTTGTGGACACTGAGGCCTTCCGTAGCCTGATATCGGCGGCTGTCCTGCGTTACGCAGTCCCCAGTCGGTGTGCTGTGCCCTGTCCCCTAACATCACACGTGCTCTGACCAACGCATTTATTGGGAAGGTCCACTTAACCACGGACCCGTGGACAAGTGCATTCGGCCAGGGATGCTACATTTCCCTGACGGCACATTGGGTGAATGTTGTGGAGGCCGGGAGAGAGTCGTACCCTGGTATGGCACAGGTGCTACCGACGCCAAGGATTGCGGGCCCTACGTCGAACAGGGTTTCCGCCAGCACCTACGTTAGTGGCTCCAAACCCCACTTCTTCTCCTCCGCCTCCTCCTCCACATCCACCTCTGATTTATCTGCGTACAGCACCAGTCAGTCATCAGTCGGTAGCTGGAAGCAATGTAGCACTGCAGTGGGGAGGCGGCAACTGGCCGTGCTGAAGCTGATATGCTTAGGGGACAAACAGCACACTGCCGCAGAGCTGTGGCAGGAGATAAGAGACCATACTCGTCACTCAACCTAGAACCAGGCATGGTTGTGTCTGATAATGGCCGTAACTTGGTGGCGGCTTTGGAGCTCGGCAAGCTCAGACACATCCCATGCCTAGCCCACATGTTCAACCTTGTGGTTCAGCGGTTTCTCAAAACCTACCCCAATTTGCCTGAGCTACTGGTGAAGGTGTGCCGCGTGTGTGCACATTTCCACAAGTCATCGACAGCTTCAGTCGGTCTGTCAACCTCAACGCTGCAGCAGCGCTTGAAATTGCCAGCTCACCGGCTGTTGTGCGACGTGAGCACAGGCTGGAACTCCACGTTCCACATGTTGGCCAGGCTTTGTGAGCAGCAGAGGGCAGTGGTGAAATACCAGCTGCAACATGGTCGTCGCCTTTCCAGTCAGCTTCCACTATTCACAAGCGAGGAATGGGCATGGATGTCTGACCTCTGTGAGGTTTTTTAGAAACTTTGAGGAATCAACACAGATGGTGAGCGGCGATAACGCTATTATCAGAGTAACTATCCCCCTTCTGTGTCTACTCAAACGCTCGCTGCTCACAAATAAGGACGACGCTTTGTATGTGGAAGAGGTGGAAATGGGGGAAGACATTACACAGGGTGATAGCCAGACCACCCTCAGTTCATCTTCTAAGTGCGAATTGGACAATGAAGAGGAGGAGGAGGAGACTGTTGCCTCTGCTACAGAGGGTAGTACCCATGGAAGTTTAATTCTATCTGTTCAGCGTGGGTGGGCAGAAGAGGAGGAAGACGATGAGGAGATTGAGAGTGATCATCCTGATGACGACAGCAAAGTCTTGCCTGTTGGGACTCTGGCACACATGGCTGACTTCATGTTAGCTTGCCTTTCCCGTGACCCGCGCGTTATACGCATTTTGGACAACACAGATTACTGGTTGTTCACCCTTCTCGACTCCCGCTATAAAGTGAACTTCTCATCTCTTATTCCTCTAGAGGAGAGGACGAGCAAAACAGTGCAATACCAGAAGATCCTTGTTGAAAAATTGCTCAAAAATTTCCATCTGACAACGCTGCCAGCAGAGTCCGTAGTTCATTGGCCAACCGAGGAGGGGAGACAAGGGGAACACGCAGCAGTTACAATAGAGGCAGGGAAACACTCTCCAAAGCCTGGGACAGTTTCATGACCCCCGTCAGCACCCTCACCCTGATGCGTGGCCTAGTGTCACAAGAAGGGAAAAATTTTGGAAGATGATGAAGGAGTACTTAGCAGACCTTGTCAGCGTCCTCAATGATCCCTCAGTGCCTTACAACTACTGGGTGTCCAAGCTGGACACGTGGCACGAACTGGCGCTCTACACCTTGGAGGTGCTGGCCATGCCCTGCCACCAGCGTTTTGTCTGAGCGGGTATTTAGTGCTGCTGGTGGCATTATAACAGATAAGCGTATCCGCCTGTCAACTGAAAAAATTGTCTGGTTGACTCTTATAAAAATGAACAAGGCCTGGATTGACCATGAATTCTCGACTCCACCAGAGGAATGCTGATGAACATAAAGGCACTTTACATGTGTTGTTTTTAATGTAGTTAATAGACTGTATTCCCATGCACCCTTTCCACCACAAACAAGGGTATATGGTTGACTCTTCCTTTTCTCATCCTCCTTCTCCTCTTCCATCATATCAACGCATGCTTATTCGTCGCATATAATGCCCTCGCATATATGCCCTTCGCATATAATGTTTTACAGGGTCAGCTCAGCAGCAGGCCCTCACATATAATTTTTTAAAGAGTCAGCTCACCAGCAGGCCCCCGCATATCATTTTTTACAGGGTTTAGCTTACCTGCAGGCCCTCGCATATAATGTTTTACAGGGTCAGCTCACCAGCAGGCCCTCGCAATACATTTTTTACAGGGTCAGCTCACCAGCAGGCCCTCGCATATAATTTTTTTACAGGGTCAGCTCACCAACAGGCCTTCACTTACAATCTTTTGCAGGGTCAGCTCACCAGCAGGCCCGCACCTAAAATCTTTTACAGGCTCATCTCACCTGCAGGCCCACACCTAAAATCTTTTATAGAGTCAGGTCACCTGCAGGCCCTCACCTAATTATACCTAATAGGTAATTTGCACGCATGCTGCCTTGCTTGGATGTGGTAGCCGTAGCTGTTTCTCAAGCTCCCTCTCTGGAATCGAACCATGATTCCCCCGTTACCTATAGGTCTACATGGTAGGCGCAGAAAAGAACATTGAAAGTTGATAGGGCAGACATCCGAATGGATCGTTGCCGTCAAGGGGACGTGTGATCGGCCCTAGGTTATCTAGAGTCAACAAAGCGGCAGCAGGCTCTCACACATAATGTTTTAGATAGTCAGATCAGCCGCCCTTGCTCCAAATGTTTTTGAGAGTCACCAGCAGGCCATCAATCATAATTTTTCAAGGCTGTGTATGATGCCCTAATTTATGTGTAACAAAGGGTGTATTATAGTGCCAGGTTCCTTGTAATTTTTGGTAGCCCTTTCCCTTAGTGCATAGGCTTAATGAGTGTAGGAGTCCCACTGCATGAACAATTGTACTACAATGTGAATGAGGCCCTCCTTTATGTGATATACAGGTTGTATTGGAGTGCCTCTTCCTTGTAATTTTTGGCAGCACTTGCACTTTATATACAAGTAAATATACAGGTAAGAATGTTTCCTAACAATTTCTCCTCTAAAATCGATTTTATCTTCGGTTTTATGCGTATTATTGTCAGTCTGTAAAAGTGGTGTACTACTCAGACAACATCGTTCCCAGCAGCGACCTGGGAGTCCAAGATGCATCCAGACATCCTCCCCATGCTGTTCTCGAACAATTTCAGTGGTGTTCCAATTAATTTCTGGCATTTTCCTATGAACCAGGCACCCTCCCCTCTTTCAGAGCAGGGGGTGCCTGGTTTAATGATCGGGTTCTCCTATTGACTTTCATTGCATCCCGATGTGTTCGGCCTGAGCCCCCGAGCACTATGGTGCTCGATCAACACTAATAAGTGTCACGCCCTGTCCTGTGGGTGTTCTGAGGAGATCTGTCAGAGTTGCTGCACGTGACTCAATCTGACATTTTGTTTTGTTGTGGGTTTGAACAGAATCCCACCTCCTCCCAGGTGTTGTTCTTTACGTAATTGGTGAGGCTATTTATTCCACCCTCTCCCTATAGCCTTTGCGGGTTATAGTTCTGCCTTGTGTGAGCTCTGGAAGTTTGGTGGATCGTCTGATACAACACATCTCTAGATAAGTCCTTTTCCCTTTTTCCTTCTGTGTCTGTTTTTACTAGGAATCTAGAGTGACGCTAGCTCCTTCGGTTGTTGAAGGAGCTGGGTGTCTCTTTCCCTCTTCCCTACAGCCGAGGGTTTGGTTCAGTGTGTTATAGTCTTAGGTACATGGGCATGTGCATATCTACCATCGAGATATGCACATGGGCATAGCAGCTTAGGGAAAGTGTTTTAGGGATTGCTAGGAGGTGACCCCTTTGTTCTCTAGCATTTGGGGCCTAGTCTGTTGTTTTGTTTGCTTTGCCGTGTTCTGTTTCCTTCCCTTATCTTACCTACCATGACATTATAACTCGCCATACCCTCTTTTTGTTTTCCCTTGCTGTTTGCAGAATGGTTGATGCTTTGGTTGATCGCATGCAGGAATTGTTTTTGGAGGTAGCTGACCTCCGCAATTCGGTTGCACGGTGTGAGAGAACTTTAGCGTCTGGCGCCGCCGGGGGAAACCAGGTCTGCCTGGAACCTAAGGTTGCTCTTCTTGATAGGCTTTCCGGGGGAAGTGACAACTTTGTTCGGTTCAGGGAGTCCTGTAAATTGTATTTTCGTCTGTGTCTGGTTTCATCTGGAGACGACAACCAAAGAGTAGGGAGTATTATTTCTCCGCTAAAAGGTGACAGCTCAGTCTTGGGCTTTTTCCCTGCCGACCGGTTCACAGTCCCTCCGGTCGGTGGATGAATTTTTCAGGAGCCCTGGGCCTGATTTATGATGACCCAGACCGGGTCTCTATGGCTGAATCTAAGTTGCGCAGCTTGTGCCAGGGAGAACGTACTGCTGAGTCATATTGTGCTGAATTTGTAAGATGGGCGACTGACTCAGAGTGGAATGATCCTGCACTCCGTAGTCAATTCTGTCAGGGGCTATCTGAGAGATTAAAAAATGCCCTTGCATTTAATGAAAAACCTGATTCTTTGAATGCAGCCATGTTTTTGGCTGTACATATTGATAGACGTCTTAGGGAGAGGTACAAGGTTCCCCTTGGGCAGGGGGTGCTGTCTGGTGGGGAATCAGTCCCTCCTGTCCCTCGGGGTACTATGACACTTGAAATAGGGGCTGGAGAGGAGCCTATGCAATTGGGTCAGGTTACTTCTTGCTCTGGTAATAGAAACTTTAGGAAGCTGAATAGACTGTGTTACTTCTGTGGTAAAGAAGATTATTTCGTTAATGTGTGCCCTTTTATTAAACCTCAAAGTGGTAATGAAAAACAAATAGGGAATTCCTTCAAAGGAAAAAAAAGCTCCCTTACTCTTGGTAGTGTGAATGGGGAGTCAGAGCACGCATATTTGTATCCTACCTGCAGTACCCGATTCCTCCTGCCTGCCATGGTGGCGCTAGACTCTAGAAATTTTAAGTTAAAGGTATTTGTTGACATTGGCGCAGGGGTTAATCTTGTTGATTTTGAATCTCTTCAGTTTCATGGTTTTAAAACTAGCGCATTAAACTAAGAGATACCAGTGTTTGCTATAGATTCCGCCCCCCTCTCACAAAGTTGTTCAGGATATTCATTTGAGGGTGGGTGATTCTCATGTCAAGTTCATTTCTTGTTTTGTTATGAAAGGTTTGCCTGCTCCGATGGTTCTGGGTTTACCATGGTTGATAAAACATAACCCTACAATTTACTGGCAAACAAGACAAATCAGTAATTGAAGTGAATTTTGTATGAACAACTGTCTTAGTGCCTCTATTTCGGGGGTGTCCACTAAGGTGTTGCCTCAGTTTCTTTACAATTTTTCGGACATATTCTCGGAGGGGGGAGCTGAGGAGTTGCCCCCTCACCGAGAGTATGATTGTCCGGTCAATCTTATCCCCATAGCAAAATTGCCAAAATCTCGGTTATATAATCTTTCTCAACCCGAAAGAGTAGCTATGCGGGAGTATATTGCCGAGAGTTTGGCAAAGGGACATATTAAACCATCTAAGTCTCCTATGGCCTCTGGCTTCTTTTTTGTAAAGAAGAAGGTCGGGTCCCTTAGACCGTGCCTAGATTTCTGGGAACTGAATCTCATTACTGTCCATGATCCTTATCCCCTTCCCTTGATTCCGGATCTATTTGATCAGATTGTTGGTGCCAAGGTGCTTTCTAAGTTGGATTTAAGAGGAGCTTATAATCTGATCAGAATCAGGGAAGGAGATGAATGGAAAACGGCCTTCAATAACCCCGAGGGTCACTTCAAGAACCTAGTCATGCCCTTTGGTTTAACTAATGCTCCAGCAGTCTTTTAGCGCTTTATCAATGGTGTAATAAACCAGTGTGGCACACTAGATGGTGCTGCGTGGAGTCGGGGTCCCACCCCGTACGTATGATAAATCAAAAAACTCCAGCAAGATTGTGTTGGTATTCTTGGTATTTATTATACCAATAAATACCAAGAATACCAAGCGCTTTATCAATGACATTTTTTATCATTTGGTGGGGAGGTTCGTTGTTATTTACCTCAATGACATACTAATTTACTCACCCGATATGAAGACTCATAAGGATCATTTGAGACAAGTGTTATTGATCCTTCGGGAGAATAAATTGTATGCTAAGTTGGAAAAATGTGTGTTTGCTGTTCAGGAGCTGCCGATTTTGGGGTACTTGCTTTCTGCCTCCGGTTTTCGTATGGATCCCGAAAAGGTCTGTGCGGTACTGGAATAGGACCGGCCAGAGAATCAGAAAGCCCTGATGCGGTTTTTAAGATTTACTAATTACTACAGAAAATTCAAAATTATTCCACCATTGTCAAACCTTTGACAAATACGACTAGGAAGGGCGCTGACTTCTCTGTCTGGTCGAATGAGGAATTACAGGCTTTTTCTGCTATTAATAAATGTTTTGCTTCTGCTCCCATTCTGATGCAACCTGATGTGTCTCAACCCTTCATTGTGGATGGTTGACGTGTCAGAAGTTGGAGTCGGAGCAGTCTTGTCACAGAGTCCCTCTCTTAGGAAATGGCACCCATGTGCTTTTTTTCTCCCAGAAACTCTCGGCCGCCGAAAGAAATTATGATGTTGGGAATAGAGAGTTGTTGGGCATCAAATTGGCCTTTGAAGAGTGGCGTCATTGGCTAGAAGGGGCTACCCATCTGATTATAGTATTTACTGACCATAATAATCTGGCTTACCTGCAATCTGCAAAGCGTTTAAATCCTAGGCAGGCTAGATAGTCATTGTTTTTTTTACCAGGTTCAATTCTGTGGTCACCTATCGCCCTGGGATTAAAAACATCAAAGCGTATGCGTTGTCACGTGGCTTTCCGGGGAGGGGGGTTGTAGGATCCTGCTCTGATTTTGGCTAATGAGGTGGTGGTTTCCGCTCTTTACCACGAGCTGGAGACTGAAGTGTTGGGGGCTCAAGAGGAGGCACCTGATTCTTGTTCTCCAGGCAAGTTGTTTGTTCGTCCTGAACTGCGATACAGGGTGTTCAAGGAACATCATGATACTGTCCTTGCGGGACATCATGGAAGTAGATCAACTGTAGATCTTATTTCCCGAAGATTCTGGTGGCCAGGGTTGCGTAAAAGTGTTGAGGGTTATGTAGCAGCTTGTGAGACTTGTGCACACACGAAGGTGGCTCACACTTGGCCATCAGGATCTCTTCTTCCTTTGTCCATCCCATCTCATCATTGGACGCATTTGTTCATGGACTTCATTACTGATTTGCCGAGTTCCTCTGGGAAAACTGTGATTTTTGTGGTAGTGGACCGCTTCAGCAAGATGGCTCACTTTGTACCATTATCAGGTTTGCCCAATGCGAAAACTCTCGCTCAGGTTTTTATTGATAACATTGTGAAATTACATGGCATTTCCCTCTGATGTGGTGTCTGATAGGGGGATGCAATTTGTTTCCAGGTTTTGGAGGGCGTTTTGTTCTCGTCTGGGTATTCAGTTGTCTTTCTCTTCGGCTTTTCATCCTCAGTCGAATGGTCAAACTGAGCGCACTAACCAAAACCTGGAGACCTATTTGAGGTGTTTTGTCGCTGAGAATCAGGATGAGTGGTCCTCGTTCTTGTCTTTAGCTGAGTCTGCCTTGAATGACCGTAGGCAGGAGTCAACTGATAAGTCACCATTTTTTGGCGCATATGGTTTTCACCCTCAGTTTGGTACTTTTTCTGGGACCGAATCTTCTGGGATACCGGAAGAGGAGAGATTCTCTTCCTCTTTGTCATCTATCTGGTGGAAGATTCAAGTTAATTTGAGAAAAATGGGTGAAAGATATAAACGGATGGCGGACAAGAGACGTATGACTGGTCCGGACCTGTGTATGGGTGATTTGGTGTGGTTGTCCACTAAAAACATTAAGCTAAAGGTACCCTCTTGGAAATTGGGTCCAAGATTTATTGACCCTTACAAAATCTCGGCCATTGTCAATCCAGTGGCGTTTCGTCTTGAACTTCCGCAGGCCTGTAAGATCCATAATGTGTTTCACAGGTCCTTGTTGAAGAAATATGTGGAACCTGCGGAACCATCTCCTTTGCCTCCTCCTCCTGTTTTGGTTGATGGTAATCTGGAGTTTCAGATCTCTAGAATTATCAACTCACCTGTTCTTCAGGGTTCCCTTCAGTACCTGGTGCATTGGAGGGGATACGGTCCCGAGGAAAGAATGTGGGTTCTGGCTACCGATATTAATATTAGCCACCTTGTAAATGCCTTTCACAGGGCACACCCGAATAAAGTTGGGCCTGGGTGTCCGGAGGCCACCCGTAGAGGGGGGGTACTCTCACGCCCTGCCCTGTGGGTGTTCTGAGGAGATCTGTCAGAGTTGCTGCACGTGACTCAATCTGACATTTTGTTTTGTTGTGGGTTTGAACAGAATCCCACCTCCTCCCAGGTGTTGTTCTTTAGATAATTGGTGAGGCTATTTATTCCTCCCTCTCCCTATAGCCTTTGCGGGTTATAGTTCTGCCTTGTGTGAGCTCTGGAAGTTTGGTGGATCGTCTGATCCAACACATCTCTAGATAAGTCCTTTTCCATTTTTCCTTCTGTGTCTGTTTTTACTAGGCCTCTAGGATGACACTAGCTCCTTCGATTGTTGAAGGAGCTGGGTGTCTCTTTCCCTCTTCCCTACAGCTGAGGGTTTGGTTCAGTGTGTTATAGTCTTAGGTACGTGAGCATGTGCATATCTACCATCGAGATATGCACATGGGCATAGCAGCTTAGGGAAAGTGTTTTAGGGATTGCTAGGAGATGACCCCTTTTTTCCCTAGCATTTGGGGCCTAGTCTGTTGTTTTGTTTGCTTTGCCGTGTTCTGTTTCCTTCCCTTATCTTACCTACCGTGACAATAAGGGTCTGTTTGAGTTTAAAAAAAATTTAAAGACAGGAAAGGTCTTAAAGCAATAATGTTTATTATTTCACCCCAGAGCCTCTACAGTTGTGGTCTAAATAACCACATTGGACCTGAGATATACATGTGCTCTTTTACTCCTGAGCCCTTTCATTCTGATGAAAGATTAGGGCCACGTGTAGGGTATTTCTAAAACCATAAAACACAGCATAATAATACGAGGGCTAACATTTTACACTGGAACGTGATGGTCACAAGATATTGGGCAGTAAAATGGCATATCTGTGGAAAAATTGCAATTTTCACTTTGCACCGTCTGCTGTGAATTGATTTTTGCAGAACACCTGAGGAGTCAAAATGTTCACTTTGCCCCTTGGTAAATTCTGTCAGGGGTGTGGTTTCTAAAATTGGGTCAGTTTTTGGAGGTTTCCTTTTTATTTAACCTCAGAGCCTCTGCTGTTGTCGTCCAGTGCTGTATAAATCACCAAATTAGGCCTCAGTTGCTCTTTCTCCTCTGAACCCTGCAGTGTGCCCATACAGCAGTGTATGATCCTATAGGAGATACTGTAGTCAACACAATTAGGCAACACAATTTGGGGTGTTTTTTCTCCTAATACCATTTGTGAAAATGAAACATTTGAAGCTAGATCTACATATAACTGAAATAAAGCGTAATAATTCATTTCATGTCCCAATTTTTAAAAATTCTGACAAATAGTGGGGTGCTTATTCTCCTGTTACCTCTTGTGAAAATGAAAAATGTGGGGCTAAAGCAACAGTTTATTGGAAAAAAATATAATTTTTATTTTCATACCCAAGTGTTTCTAAATTCTATTAATTGCCTGTGGGGTCAAAGTGCTCACTACACCCCTAGGTGAATTCCTTCAAAATGGGGTACAATTTTGAGGGTTTCACCCCCAAATGCGACATGGAGCCCAAAAACCATTCCAGCAAAATCTGCCCTCTAAAAGACAAATGAGTCTCCTTCCCTTCTGAGCCCTGCAGTGAGCCAATACAGCTGTTATGATAATATATGGGGTTTTGCCAAATTCAGGAGAAAATGTGTAAGAAACTGTGGGGTGCTTTTTCTCCTGTTACCTCTTGTGAAAATTAGAAATGTGGGGCTAAAGCAACATTTTATTGGAAAAAAATGTGAAATTTTATTTTTACAACCAAGAGTTTCTAAATTCTATGAAATGCCTGTTGGGTCAAAGTGTTCACTACACACCCCTTTAAAAAACCTTGAAGGGTATTGTTTGAAAAATATAGCCACATTTTGAAGGTTTCCTCGGCAGGGGTACCTCAAGCTCTCTCTATATGCAACATGGTGCCCAAAACCATTCCAGCAAAAATCTGCCCACCAAAAACCAAAAGCCAAATATGGCACTCCTACCCTTCTGAGCCCTGCGGTGTGGCCATTAAGCAGTTTATTACCACATATGAGGTGTTTTTGTAATCTGTAGAATCAGGGTGATAAATATAGATTTTAGTTTTTATTTTAACCCTTGCTATGTCACAAGAAAAGTGGATTAAAATTCATGCAAAAAAGTGACTTTATTAAAGTTCACCTCCATTTTTATTTTTAGTTCTTGTGGAACACCTAAAGCAGGGGCAGGCAACCTGCGGCACTCCAGCTGTTGTGAAACTCCTAGCATGCATACTTGCTCTGCTCTTCACAGAACTCGCATAGAAATAAATGGAGCATGCTGGGAATTGTAGTTTCACAACAGTTGGAGTGCCACAGGTTGCTCATCGCTGATAAAGGGTTAACAATGTTTCTAAAATTAGTTTTGCATAAATTGAGGGGTGTAGTTTCTAACATTCAGTTTAGAAAAATTTCTTGAATATCTGAAAAATTGCTTCTAAAATGCAAATCTTTCAAAGATCCTAAAAAACTAAAATGACACTTACAAAATGATGCAGACATAAAGTCGATATACAGTGAATGTTAATTAATAACTATTTTATGAGGTATCACTATCTGTTTTACCGTGTGATGTCCGCATCAGTATGTCCTATTCTTGTTCGTTTTAGGCATTGTTACAATGAATCTTCAAAAAAAAACGGATGGCAAAACACATATGGTCGTGTGCATGTAGCCTTAAAAGCAGAGAAATTCAAATTTAGAAAATAGCAAATACATTTTTCAAAATGTTCTCAATATTTTCGAGTTTAAAAAATAAATAAATAAAGATAAAACACATAGACTCAAATTTACTACTAACATCAAGTATGATGTGTCACGAAAAAACATTCTCAGAGTTGGTTGGATAAGTAAAAGCATTCCAAAGTTATTACCAAATAAAGTGACGCGTGTCAGATTTGCAAAATTAGGCAAAAAAATAAAAATAGCCCAGTCTGGAATGGTTAAAGAGTCTTTTCTGGAACTGTCATATTGCTGGTCTCTCCTTAGGATAGACTGTCAATGATTGATCAGTATGAGCTCACTTACTCCAATCAGCTGAATTCCTCTTCGCTTTTTAACCTAATCATTTGGTTGTAGCTGTGCCTGGTACTGCAGCATAGTCCCATTCCAAGTAAGTCAACAATAATAAGGACACATTTCTTGCTGATCAGTACAAAACCTGTTTAAGGGTACTTTCACACTAGTGTTAAAGTTTTCCGGTATTGAGTTCCGTCACTTCAGTTTTATCCTAATGCATTCTGAATAGAAAGTATTTCGTTCAGTATGCATCAGGATGTCTTCAGTTCAGTCCCTCTTACGGTATATTGGCCGGAATGCAGGATCCAGCATTAATTTCCATTGAAAATTCCAGGTGGGCTTTCATGTGTCTTTTACTAAGTAGAGGCTTCTTTTTGGCCACTCTGCCACAAAGCCCAGATTGGTAGAGTGCTGCAGTGATCGTTGACTTTCTGGAGGTTTCTCCCATCTGCACACAGGATCTTTGGAGCTTAGCCAGAGGGACCATTGGGTTCTTGGTCACCGCTTTTACCAAGGCCCTTCTCATTACTCTAGGAAGAGTCCTGGTTGTTCCCATATTCTCTCATTAAAGAATTATGGAGGTCACTGTGCTCTTGCGAACGTTTAGTGCAGCAGACATTTTTTGTACCCTTCTCCAGAACTGTACCTCCACACAATAACATCTCTGGGCTCTACAGGCAGTTCTTTCTTCATTGTGGCTTGGTTTTTGCTCTGTTATGCAGTCAGCTGTGAGATCTTGTATAGACAGGGGTGTATCTTTCCAAATCATATCCAATCAACTGAATTTACCACAGGTAGACTCCAATCAAGGTGTAGAAACATATAAAAAATTATAAAGAGACATAAGAGGCCCCCAGTGCTAAATTGCATGTTATAGGAAAGGGTCTGAATACTTATGCCCATGTCAAATTTCCTTTTTAATACATTTGCAAAAATTTCTAAAATTCTGCCTTCACTTTCTCATTATGGGGTATTGAGGGCAAAATGATAGGGGAAATTTTTTTTTATTTTAGCACAACACAGCAACATAACAAAATCTGAAAAAAGTGTAAGAGTCTGAAGACTTTCCATATGCAATTTATATTTAACTGTTATGACTAAATGTCGATTGCAACTGATGTTTTTTCTGGCATCCTTCATGCATAAGAAAAGTCAACCATAGCACAAATCGAACAGAATTTTGAATATTCACCAATTTCTACACAAACATAAAACCTGATTATTTACAGTAAGAGCAGTGAGACTATGGAAACTGGGCTGGTTGATTTATTAAGACCTCTTGCACACAAACGTATTTTCTTTCCGTGTCCGTTCCGTGTTTTTTTTAGCGGGCCAGCTGTTTTTTTATTAGGGGCCAGCTGTTCCGTTCCGCAAAATACAGAATGCACGCGGACGTCATATGTATTTTTAGCGGATCTGTTTTTTGCGGACCGTAAAACACATACGGTCGTGTGCATGAGGCCTAAAAGAGATAGATGCTTTTGCTTAGAGTATTTAGCGTCAAGAAGGAGTTTTTATTTTAAAATGAAGAAGATTCGATTTTGCTTCATGGAAAAGGGGTTGACCAGGATGGAAGAGAATCTTTTTTTCAACAAACTATGTTACAATGTTTCAAAATCAGTCATTAAATGTAACTGTGATATTCGATGTAATATGTTTCATGTGTAGCAACGTAAATTTTTTTTTTATTAGTATCAAGTATCTTAAAGTGCACTTCTTTATGTTTCCATGAATGACTATGACAAACTCATAAGTCATCATGATACATTGATGTCAGTCAAGACAATCAAGAATGTAAAAATTGGTCGCCAAACAAGACAAACTGCTCAGGGACAGAAGGTGAAGAGTGCCCTGTTAGTATAATTGCAGGTAGTTATCTATGACCATTTGACCCCTGCAAACCTATCCAGTCTTCTAATAGGGGATTAGTATGTTAGGATTAGTAAGTGAAGTAAACAGTAAATAGGACATGAGAGCCCCTGTGACAGGAGGGGTTTCCTGACTGGCGGAGTATTTCTGTGTATTTGATTACTGTTCTTACTGTGGTTTTAATTGTGCTGCAGCAGCTGTGTCTCTGTTTGTTTGTGAGTGGTGTGTTTCCTGCTCACATTTAGACCATCTATTAGGAACAATAGGATGGCTAAAGGGAGTATAGCTATTAACAAGGGATGCTACAATGTGATTGAGTATTACTGTGAAAACAAGAATATTTACCATGCAAACTGGAGTAAAACTCTCCATAGATATTAGATAGCTATTCAAATAATTGTCCTAGGCCTCAACGACCCAATTAACATAAGCATTGGAGTCAGACTAAAGACCCTCATACCCATTAGAGGACTGTCGGCTGAATATGACATTTTTGAGGAGCCGGACAACAATCTAATGTGTATGAGGGGCTCCTGACTCTAACCCAACAGATGATATTGTGGATGAAAAGGACCTGGCGGTTTGAATTATAGCACCCGATCCTTCTTCCCTTTTGGGAGATGTTGCTTCCAGAGTTGTCTGGTATTGGCTTTCTTCTCTCTCTCCATTAAAAAGACACACACATCTGAACTGTATATAAGGGGGAGATAGCTGTCGGCTGAATGAGTGAGTGTTCAACCAACTGCTATTTTTTTTGCAAGCACTGATCGACGGTAAAACAAACCAACCAGCAACTGTTTAAACAGCATTTACACAGGCTGACCGAAACTGTATGGGAGAAAAATGACTGTTTCCAGGGCCGGCACAACCATATAGGCGAACTAGGCGTTCGCCCAGGGCACCGGCCTGCTGGGGGCGCCCTGGTGGGCTCCCCCTGACTGGGACTGCAGCCCTGGGCGACAGGGCGAGCGGCTCTTGAGCCGCCCACAGTGCCATTACAAGGGGGCCAGGAGGTGGAGGTCCTTCTTAAATATGGCAGAACAGGCATCTGCTTACCCTGATGGCAGGTGCCTGCTCTGCCAGTAGATTACCGGAGGAGAGGAGGCGGGCGGCAAGGGAGGCTGTTCTAGCAGCTCCCCACTCCTCCCTCGTGCGCCCTCTGTGATGCCGGAATATGATGTCATTCCGGCCCCGGCATACTAAACGGCGCGCTGGAGGACTGAGGAGCTGCACTACACTGGACCCATAGGGAGGTGAGTGTTTAAGTGTTTGACTGAGTGAGTGTCTGCCTGTGTATTTATGTCAGTGAGTGAGTGTATGTATGTCTTTCTGTCAGTAAATGTATGTGTGTCTGTCATTGAGTGTCTGTGTGTATGTCAGTGAGTGAGTGTATGTCAGTGAGTGTGGATGTCTGTCGGTCAGTAAGTGTCTGTGTGTTTGTCAGTGAGTATATGTGTATGTTTGCCAGTGAGTATATGTGTGTGTTTGTCTGCCAGTGAGTTTCCGTGTTTGTGTGTGTGTTTCAGTGGGTAGGTGTCTGTCTGTCAGTGAGTATGTCTGTCAGTGAGTATGTTTGTCAGTGAGTGTCTGTCAGTTAATGAGTGTGTGTCTGTCTGTCAGTTAATGAGTGTGTCTGTCTGTCAGTGAGTGTGTGTGTGTGTGTGTTTGTCTGTCAGTGAGTGTATGTGTGTCTGTCAGTGAGTGTATGTGTACGTCATTCAGTGAGTGTCTGTCTGTGAGTTTCTGTGTACGTCATTCAGTGAGTGTCTGAGTGTGTGTCTGTCTGTCAGTGAGTGTATGTGTGTCTGTCAGTGAGTTTCTGTGTACGTCTTTCAGTGAGTGTCTGAGTGCGTGTCTGTCTGTCAGTGTGTGTGTGTGTCTGTCAGTGAGTGAGTGACATGAGGGGGCGGCAAAAATCCTTGCACCGGCCCTGACTGTTTCATTCATTCATCCTTTATTCAGCAGCATACCTACCTACCCCCCCCCCCCCCATTTAAATGAGAAAATGATGTTCCCATTGCCCTTCTTTCCCAATCATTGGTGTAAAATAACCTTAAAGTGGTTGTACACTCCCTTTTGTGCAACTACCCTCTCCCGCCAGACTTGTGGAGGGGAGCATACTTACATATTCCCTACCCCTCAACTCCTTCAGTTTGCCAGGCTCCGATTCCCCGTTTGCCAACCTTTGGTGTAGATGGAGGTCATATGTGTTGCTGCAGTCAATGACTGGCCACAGCAGTAATGTTTCCTGCAAAAGCCATGTGACCCAGTGATGTGCCTCTTGGGGGACACGTTGACTGATGTGCGTCTTTCGGCAGGATTATCGGCAGCACATCTTCCTGTGCAGTCAGTAGAACCATACAGGGAAAGAACCTCATTCTCTTTGCATCAATTCCTGTGGAATAGAACATTGCAAATGAGCACGATAGAGGTGCTTATCGCCGATCAGCGCTGGTCCTGCCCCAACATGGGCAGTGTAATAGGGCCCTTAATGGAGTGTTCTCCAATGGACTTACTGATAGGAAGACTAGAGAAACATCTGTCACTGTGATCACTACTTTATTTCATCTATATCTAATCTTTTTTACAATCTCATTTGCTGGATATGCAAAAGCATCTGATAAGAGACTATGGGGGAAACTTATCAACTCCTTGCACCTGAACAGTGGTAGAAAATAAGTTGCACGCCTCGTGTTTGTGACCATTTAAAAAAACCTTGTGACAAATTGTGTCACAAGTGGCATTTCTGTGCCGCCCTCACCACTTTCTAAAAAGGGGAGATGTAAGGGCAGGAGCGTCGGCAGGGCCAGCAGTTTACCACACTTATCTTCATTTGGAGCTGCCGTAGATTTCATTCAGGCGCATGGACAGCCGGAGGATATGCCTAGTTTATGATGAGGCCTCTGCCTTGTCATAAATCAGTTGCATCCTCGGGCAGCCCAGACGATTTCATAGACTGGCATAAAATGCCAGTCTTGGATAATTCTCCCCATTTAAGCCTTCAGTTAGTTAGGTGACCCATAAAGTTAGTTTCCTCAGTTGCCCAGACAAAATTAACACACATAATGCTTTTTTCCTAGGAATTCTTTGCAGGTATCAACAACAAGAAGTGTAGAGGATTTTTATTAGAACACAAAGTATTTCTATGGTGGTAACTCATACATACAGGGAGTGCAGAATTATTAGGCAAGTTGTATTTTTGAGGATTAATTTTATTATTGAACAACAACCATGTTCTCAATGAACCCAAAAAACTCATTAATATCAAAGCTGAATATTTTTGGAAGTAGTTTTTAGTTTGTTTTTAGTTTTAGCTATTTTAGGGGGATATCTGTGTGTGCAGGTGACTATTACTGTACATAATTATTAGGCAACTTAACAAAAAACAAATATATACCCATTTCAATTATTTATTTTTACCAGTGAAACCAATATAACATTTCAACATTCACAAATATACATTTCTGACATTCAAAAACAAAACAAAAACAAATCAGTGACCAATATAGCCACCTTTCTTTGCAAGGACACTCAAAAGCCTGCCATCCATGGATTCTGTCAGTGTTTTGATCTGTTCACCATCAACATTGCGTGCAGCAGCAACCACAGCCTCCCAGACACTGTTCAGAGAGGTGTACTGTTTTCCCTCCTTGTAAATCTCACATTTGATGATGGACCACAGGTTCTCAATGGGGTTCAGATCAGGTGAACAAGGAGGCCATGTCATTAGATTTTCTTCTTTTATACCCTTTCTTGCCAGCCACGTTGTGGAGTACTTGGACGCGTGTGATGGAGCATTGTCCTGCATGAAAATCATGTTTTTCTTACCTTGCAGACTTCTTCCTGTACCACTGCTTGAAGAAGGTGTCTTCCAGAAACTGGCAGTAGGACTGGGAGTTGAGCTTGACTCCATCCTCAACCCGAAAAGGCCCCACAAGCTCATCTTTGATGATACCAGCCCAAACCAGTACTCCACCTCCACCTTGCTGGCGTCTGAGTCGGACTGGAGCTCTCTGCCCTTTACCAATCCAGCCATCTGGCCCATCAAGACTCACTCTCATTTCATCAGTCCATAAAACCTTAGAAAAATCAGTCTTGAGATATTTCTTGGCCCAGTCTTGACGTTTCAGCTTGTGTGTCTTGTTCAGTGGTGGTCGTCTTTCAGTCTTTCTTACCTTGGCTATGTCTCTGAGTATTGCACACCTTGTGCTTTTGGGCACTCCAGTGATGTTGCAGCTCTGAAATATGGCCAAACTGGTGGCAAGTGGCATCTTGGCAGCTGCACGCTTGACTTTTCTCAGTTCATGGGCAGTTATTTTGCGCCTTGGTTTTTCCACACGCTTCTTGCGACCCTGTTGACTATTTTGAATGAAACGCTTGATTGTTCGATGATCACGCTTCAGAAGCTTTGCAATTTTAAGAGTGCTGCATCCCTCTGCAAGATATCTCACTATTTTTGACTTTTCTGAGCCTGTCAAGTCCTTCTTTTGACCCATTTTGCCAAAGGAAAGGAAGTTGCCTAATAATTCTGCACACCTGATATAGGGTGTTGATGTCATTAGACCACACCCCTTCTCATTACAGAGATGCACATCACCTAATATGCTTAATTGGTAGTAGGCTTTCGAGCCTATACAGCTTGGAGTAAGACAACATGCATAAAGAGGATGATGTGGTCAAAATACTCATTTGCCTAATAATTCTGCACGTAGTGTATATCATTTCATTAAGTTGACCCCCAGCCACCAACTGGCCTACAGTGGGTGGGTTTCTAATGCTACTGTTTACTTTTCATTTTTGAAATATTTGTTTGGTGTGTATTATTTGTAAAAATATATATATATATACACATATAAACAAGACCTCATCCATGAATGCAGATATGTACTTTACATGCATTTGTCTTGTACACTGGGCAAACATGAATCCTTAAAAGAGTGTACATTCAACTAACTTCTCAGACCTCCATCTGAAAAAGTGAAGATTATGCATGTGGTAAAGAGGACCTGTCTCCATGAAAATGCAGTGCAATCAGCAGGCGGCATGTTATGGAGCAGGAGGAGCGGAGCAGATTGATATATCGTTTTATGGGAAATGATTCAGCAACACATTTATATATCCGCACTTTCAGGAGCCAAGTAGACGACCTTATCAGCCCCTGACACTTATCTTTATATACATACGTATACAGGGAAGACGGTCAATCATTGATAAGATGGCCCCATATAAAAAGGAGCAAATCGATTCTATAGAAGCTAAATTCAGGGAACATTTTTCAAAGAAATATATTTGCTAGATTCAGAATTTCTTGAGATTTGAGAAGAGAAGAGATAGAAAATTTGCTCAGCTCTACCCCAGTGAACAGTGAAACAGTATAGATTTTAATGAATAAAATACAAGTTTTCATGACTTATTTCCAATAAAACTATATAATATATCAATCTGCTCAGCTCCTTTTGCTCTGTGATATGCTGTCTGCAAATTGCACTGCACTTCATGGCACTGGGTTCCCTTTAACCCTTTCCCTCCCTGGCCGGGTCTTTAAAGATGGCGCCCCATCCTGATCGCTGCGGACGCCATAGCCGCGAGTGGCCGCCTGCTTCTTATAGCAGTTACCCGCGGCTCATGTCCGCAACCGGCAGTAATGCCGATCGCGGACATTTAACCCCTCAGATGCCGTGGTCAATCCTGATCACGGCATCAAAGCGCACTGAAAACCGGAAGCGCGCGCTTTCGGTGATGCTCCAGCTCCCCCGTGTGGCGATCGGAGGAGCCAAAGATTGGGAGCAGCAGCCCCTGTCTTTGTGAATGACAGGAGGCTGCTGCATAGTATTTCCTATGGAGCCCTTGCCTGTAATAGGGCTCCATAGGAAAGTAGTGATATCATCATAGACTGGAATCTATGATTATAGCAATCAGATGATTGATTGTTATAGTTCCCTATATGTAAAAAAATAAAATATATAATTCTAATCACCCCCCTTTTCCCAAATTAAAAATAAAAGAACTGAAAAAATAAAAAAATACACATCATGGGTGTCGCGATGTGCGAAAATGCCCATAGTATAAACGTTGTAAATAAAAAAATCAGTAATAACTGTGGTGGAATTTTTCCCCCCAAAATGTGTTGCAACATATGGTGGAATAGCTTTTTTTTTTTTGCAGTTTCACCCTATTGGAATTTTTTTCCCGCTTCCCACTACATCATATGTAATATTAAATAGTGGCGTTGGAAAGTACAACTTGTCACGCAAAAAACAAGTTATGGCTCTGGGAAGGCAGGGAGCCAAAACGAAAACGCAAAAAAATTAAAAATAAAAACGCTATATTACACATTCCCTCCTGGCAATCGCCTGCTCGCTAGTGGAGGAGACCGCTGCTATTACATGTAGTGATCTCCTCCGCAGCATTGGGAGGAGCGAGCGCTATGCCATTGCTCTTCCCCATGCTGTATAGGGGTTTGCCAGCGGCAGATAGTGATTAGCAACCATGATCTGCCGCCTGCAAATGATAGTTTTTTAACATGTCAAAAGATTTGGATTGCTTGGTGATCGAGTTTGCTCGTTCATTGGGCAATCAGCGGCAGTATTACACTGCCAGATGATTATGCAAATGGTCGTTAGCAAATGGTCGGGTGATTGACCGGCAGAGCAGAATGAAATATTGCTGCCTGTCTTAACAATATAAATCGGAACACAAGCCATGTGAAAGATAGAAAAGCCGAGCTTATAACTGCTAAATAAATGTATTATATAGTAGGTTTAAAGGAAAAAACTGTGTTCAGGCATACGGTAAGTGTATATTACTGCAGCAATCGGTTTAGTCCTTTAAGATGTCCATAGAGGAAGCTTGGAAAAAGTCTCCGGAGGGTCAGATAAGTGCACATTGATAGAAACATGTAAAGGATGTCTCAGGACACTGGGCTACATGCAGATAATGTAACACTTGTTGTGAATGGGAAAGGTTCACAGTACTAGAAATCATTCAATCATGTAAAGACTTTACCTTTTATATTATGTAGCTAATTTCCATAGATCCCAATTACATTTACAGAGAACCCCTTGGTTGTCTACAGAAAATTCAGCAACATATTGTAAATGAAGTAAAGCTTTATTTGATCTAATACTTTCTTTCATTCAAATTATATTAGTATTGTGGATTGTGCAGTTCCACTTTTCACCACTGATGGCAGCAAATACATTCCCTTCACAGCAGTGCAACGATATAACTGTAATAAAGTCAAGATCTAATGAGGTATACACATCAGTCTTTTGGTCTATATATTCATGTATCTATTATTTAGGACTGGAGTAATGTGGATGGTTCTAAATATCGACCACAATAAAAAATAAAAGTATTTTCACAAAACCACTACCCTGCCTGTACTAATAAAGTGAGCATGCTTATTGTTAAAGCTTTGTTTTACTTTTATTCGTATCTAATAGTGTCTTCAGACTGCCCCTCAATAACAGTACCATGGTATTGCCCCTCACTAATAGGCAGGCGATTGTTGGGAGGGAAGCGTTCCTTCCTGACAATCGCCTGCTATTACTAGCAGAGATCTCCTCCACAGTATGGGGAGGAGAGATCACTAATGTCACAGCTCGTCCCCATACAGACTTATTGTTTGCCAGCAGCCAATCATGATTAGGTAGTACGATCTGATGCTGGCAAGCGATGATTTTTAAACCTAATTAAAGATTGCAACAGGCCTCGACATAAACTAGGCCTATCCTCCTCCTGTCCCTGCGCCTGAATGGAATCTACAGTAGCTCCATTCCTGAAAACAGGCGCATAAGATAAGTGTGGCAAACTGCTGGCCCTGCCCACTCCCCCACCCTTGCCACCAGGGTCGGACTGGCCCACCAGAGTACCAGAGGATCCTCTGGGGGGCCCAAGGTCTGACAGCAATGGAACCTTAATAAAACGCGGCCCTTAAGGTCCTATATACTCAGAAGGTGGGCCCCTTAGAATCACTGGTGGGTCCAAGGAACTTAAGTCCGACGCTGCTTGCCACTCCCCCGAGGGTGGTGGAGAAATTTGGTGAAAAGGGTGAAATCTGCAGTTAAAACTGCAAACATAATTGATATGTGTAACACCCCAGAGTGGTGTTACCGCTCCTGCACCCTGCTACTCTCTTTATTGGTCTAACCTCATGTCATCTTGTGCATTTTATTCCAGGTCCTCCACACTGTGCATTTCTAATGTTATGTAACTGTTCATGTAATGTGACTAGTTCACCAGCAGGTGGCAGAAAATATGGTAGAGCTGTACTTAGAATGAAACTTACCATTCCATTCTAATCCCCCTCTGGAGAGGAGTGAGCTAGTCCTACTTCCTGCAGGAAGGGTGGGGACCAGTTAGAGTCAGTCTAGTTCATCCCCAGCTAAGGCAAGGGTGTGCAGGGGCACGTCTCTGCTGGACATGCCCACGCCAGCCAGAGCACCTTAAGCTCTGCTAGCCATGGAGGCCAAATCTTGAAGCCTCAGGAGCCAGGAGGAAAGTTCCCTGGCATAACCTAGAGTCAGACTACAGAGAAGGAGTGCAGCATACAGAAGAAGCTGAGTAATACAGCCAGCCTCTCAGTCAGGGAGAAACAGATATAGCAGAGTGGAGTTTGCCTGCCAGTTTCATGCTAAAGCCTGCTGGAACTAAGACAAAGCCTGTAAACCATTTAGGAGAACGTTTATTCAAATAAAGCTGCCGTTGAACTTCATCTCATGTTCTGGACTCAAGTTATTTCTTCAAATCCCTCAATTATACCCCCTATTTACTGCTTCAGGAGCCAAAGCCTGGGGTCCAGTCGTATCCAGGTAGGAGCACCGTGACACACAATAAGAGACATTTTAGGCCGCAACATACCACTCGGCATTTCCTAAACCTGGGACGCGATATAGAGGGCCCTGGGCAGAGGTGGCCCGTTGCACATGCTGCAGATTTGTAAATCCTTGCAGCAGGTCATTTCTATGCACTGCAAAGTGTACATGAGAACTGTCTATTCTCATACACTTTGCTGGTATTCTATTGCGCTGTATTACGTTTTTTTTCACATGGGAATCTGTGGGTAAAAACTGAGCGTAAACCACAACGTGTGCAGTTACCTTTCGGCACCTAGAAAATTACTCTAATTTCTTGATCTGAGACTTGATATTTACTTTGATGAGTCAAAGGGAAAGGCTCCTCCATTTGCCTAATTGTTGCCTGCAGCAAATAGTTAAAAAGAGGGGATGTCTCCCATATTAGACTGCCTATGTTCACCCTTTCACCCTGTATCCCTCTACAGGTAGCTGGGATTTCCATATCTCCAATCTCCCTAACAATCCAGCCTCCTCCCTAGCCCAAAATAAAGACAGTTTATTTTCTCTTGCCTTTGAAGGACTAATTGGGAGCAGATCAAGTGATAGGGATCAAATATTCACCTTCTCACCTCAGACCTCCTACAGTATGGGATTATCTGCCTAGGACCACACTATCACTAGCAGGCCAGGAACATAAAAAAGGCTTTGGCAGAGCTCTCTGCAATTACAGACAAGCAGACACACATTTGGATGGCTCTGATGATTCCAGCGTCCTGTGAGTGACATGATGGGAAATTTATATAACGTTCATCTGTGTAATACTGCATATAACTGTAACATCAACAATATCAATTCATAATTTGTGCAAAGACTGTGAATTACCACTGCATAACTAAAGTTCACAAATGGCAACATATGGCAGCACTAAATAATGAATCAACGCACGTGACAGGATAATGCATAGATTCTCTGCCTTTGCTGCGTTTTTGCGCTGCTCTCACCACATGGCAGTGACAGGGGTGTGTCGTGAGACGGAACTTCGGTCCAGACACATTTACTCCTTTGGCTTCCAAAACTACGGCTGTTTTCAGAACCAGTGCAGTATATGGGGCCGTTTTTTTTATAAAGGCCGGTGAATAACAGATGTCCAAAAATAGGACATGTCCTATTTCTGGCAATTTTGACGGTCAGACAGACCCCATTGAAATCAATGGGCCTGTTTTTAACAGCCATTTAGACAGACTTGCACCCGTCTGATGGCCGTAAAAAAAACAAGTACGCTATTTTTTTAAAAAACTTCACCACAGATACGTGCAGGAATACTAAAGGCAGCAGGACCCGGTGATTCCCTGCGTGATCATGTGACTTCATGACACTGGGAGCGTCAGATTCTTCTGCTTCCAGTGCAGAGCGAGACCAAGTGTTCCCGCATGGGCCTGTGGTGAGGTATTTTTTTATAATTTTTTTTCTTATTTGTTGGCACGACCGGGGTTTGGGGGGGCGTTAATATACATACTGAAAGAACAACAGGGGTAGATTATATATATTAAGGGTACTTTATATCTACAGAGAGCACAGTGTGGGAGCATTATATATACTGTGGGCACTATGGGGGGGCACTAGACAGGGGCATTATTTATAGTCGAGGCACTGTGAGGGGTCATAATATATATTCTAAGGCCACTGCAGGGGTTGGGGTTTAAAAAAAGAAGCCAATGAAATTCAGCAGTTTTCAATGTCCGTTTTTTAACAACCATTAAAAAAATGAATGCAAACGAATGTTAACGGCTCATGCACACAGCCATTGCCGTTTTAGCGGTCTGCGCTGTGTGTTTTCTGCATTTTGCAGAATAGGAACGTCCTGCCCTCTATAGAACTGTACTATCCTTGTCTGTTAAACAGACAAGAATAGGACATGTTCTATATATTGTTTTTTTTGCAGTGGTGCTGAACGGACATACAGAGGCTGACGGCACACAGTGTGCTGTCCACGTCTTTTGCGGCCCCATTGAAATGAAGGGGTATGCATTCGACCCACAAAAAATGTGTATCGGATGCGGACCAAAAATACTGTTTTTGTGCAAAAGCCCTAAAAATGGATGCAGTTCTGGAAGCCAAAATTAGGAGTGAGTCATAAGAGGAGAGGAAGTATAAAGGACAGATATGACTTCTCTTCTTCTATTTTCACTCCTGGTTTCTGCTTCTAAGGCTGTGTTCCGACCTGAGCGTTTTACAGCGCGTTCCTACGCGCTGTAAAACGCTCAACAGGCAAGAACCAATGATTCCCTATGGGAATGGTTCTCACCTGAGCCTTTTACAGCGCGTACGATCGCGCTGTAAAACGCCCGACGCCCCAAGAAGTACAGGAGCTTCAATGGGGCGTTTTGTCGCGTGTTCCCGCCCATAGACTTCCGGGAATGCGCGACAATGGGCGTTCGCTTGTTCCGGAGCCGCGATTGTAAACGCGCATACAATCGCGCGCTCCATCCCGAACGCTCATGTCTGAACCCAGCCTTAGGCCTCCTGCACACGAACGTGTGCGCCCCGTGGTCATGCTGCACGAATTTAATGGGTCCGCTATCCGGTCGTTCCGCAAAAAGATAGGACATGTTCTATCTTTTAGCGAAACAAAAGTAGTGCTCCCGTAGGGTTCCGTTCTGTGTTTCCGTCCCGCACCATTCCGCATCTCCGGATTTGCGAACCCATTGAAGTGAATGGGTCCGCATCCATGATGCGGAATGCCCATGGAACGGCACCCGTGTATTGCAGATCCGCAAATGCAGTCTGCAATACGGCAATACTTTCGTCTGCAGGAGGGCCTAAAACTGCATCAAGAAACCTGAACAAGTGGCCGTACCCTCAGGTCTGCACAGGTTTTCAGTCTCCAGATGATCCTTTTCACAGGCAGCATGCAGAGATCTTGAAACTGACCAGGAATTGAAAAACAACGCATATGAGAAAGTTTTTTTATTATACAATGATGAAGCTTTATGTAAAGCCAGTAAACCTCTTGAAGAAAATATTTTTCTTGTTTCCAAGAAATGCTAAAATATTGTAACAAGCACTGGAACATACACTTTGAAGTCCCAATCAAACGATGAATATTACCAATACATTTTGAGGTTTTTTTTGTTTTGCCACCACCTGCACACTGGTTATTACTTCAGCCACTTTTTAGAAGCGAATAGCTGTTGGATTGGTTAAATTCCTGGCGCACCTGCTATGGCCTGAAATGATACTCTTGGGGTATGACCACATGGTGCAGTCATGTCACGGTTTTTCATGCGGTCGTGCTGCATTCAAGTATCACGAAGCCAAAAGGGCCACAGCGGGTTCTAATTAAACTAATGAAGACAGCACTGTTCCGTGGGTCAGTAGGATGCACCTTCAATACCGGGCAGCCATTAAGGTTATCTTCAGGATAGGTCATCATTATCACATCGGCGGGGGTTAACCACAGCTCTGGTGAGCGCAGCCGGCTCCCGGCAGCTTTCCAAGCACAGCGCAGTACATTGTATAGTGGCAGTGCTTGGTATTGCAGCTCAGCCCCATTGACATGAATGGGGCCGAGCTGCAAGTAGGCTACGTGACTGATGTACGGTGGCGTCACATGGCCAAGGAAGAGGCTGTGGTGGTCACGGAGCGCCTGCCTCTTCTAACAGCTGATCGTCTGGATAGGCCAGCGCTTATGCAGAGAGTTCAGCAAAGCCAGACAAACTGCCGGCGGTCAGTCACAACGAAGGGGCAGGGAAGGGGGCGTGGTTATCTTGACTTGACGCAAGGAGGCCACTGCCCCCTTGACTTCAAGCATGATTAGAGAAGCGCGCCAGCAGGGGATAAAAGAACGTTTTCTGAGCTTTAGCCGCATCGGCCTTCAGGAAGAAAATTAACATCGGAAACACGCTGCTGGCTACTGTCAGGTACTGCTGGCGGCTTGGGATGGTTTTTGGAGGTGACAGGTACCCTTTAACAATACAGACCCACTGGGGTAGTACTGGTGCCTTGCAGCACCGGTGTTCTAGGTTCCAATCTGACCATGGACAACATCTGCATGGAGTTTGCATGTTCTCCCCGCGTTTGCGTGGGTTTCCTCCGGGTTCTCCGGTTTCCTCCCACACTCCAAAGACATACTGATAGGAAGCTTAGATTGTAAGTCCCATTGGGGGCAGCTTGATGCTAATGTCTGTAAAGCGCTGCGGAATATAGTAGCGCTATATAAGTGCATAAAATAAATAAAAAATGGACAGTCTTCATTAGTTTAATTAGAACCTGATGTGGTCCTTTTGAACCCTTAGAACCCCTATACACCCAAGTTTGGTTGAAAAAAACACCATAGAAACCACCTGCCAAGAAGTAAGCAGTTTTCAGGGCGGTTTTTCAGTGACGTTTGTTTCTCGGCTTCTGCGTGAATGCCATGTAATTAATAAAAACACAAGTAGCAAAAAAAAAAAAAAAAAGCTTGTGTGTTTCATATTTCCAATAGACCTTCAGCTAATATCTACAACTGGTGTTTTTAACGCTCAAAAAATGCCATTAAAACCTCAAAAGTGCATAAAAACGTCAGTGTGTGTACCCATCCTAAGGGTATATTCACACATGACAGAAATTGCAGAAATTTCTACAACTGAAAATAACAGATATTTTACAGAGAAACTTTAATTTCCTACCACATCGTGTATCCTATCAATGAGGAAGTTGATTTTCAAGGGGGCCAGAAACAATATTAGTGCTGTTATTCAGAGTAAGGGTCTGGGCTGAACTGCCACCCCCTCCCACTCCATCTATTTAGAGAGACAGTAAGGTGGGCATCCTTAGCTCAATTATTCACCATGTTCCCACCCCTGCTATTAGCACTGGGACAAGTGACATGGGAAGCTGAGCCTGGAACATATCGATTAACCTAGGGCTGTGTCACAGAAGCGTTTATCACTGGTCTATTCATAACCCCCATCAGATCCTGCCCCGATTCTGGGGTGCAGGGGGTTAACAGCAGGCAACCGGGAGAACAAATGACTACAACTCTAGAACAGCTAGAATTAGAAGGTTGAACTTGATGGACCTGTGTCTTCTTTCAACCTAAGTTTTGTAAAAAAAATAATAATTATGCAAACCCCATCCAGATGAATTCCTCCCATGGTCTGCAGGATTTAGAGTTTTTGACACTATTTTTTCCAGAGGGAGTACAACTGCATGCCCCAAAAATAACAGAAAATTAACAAAGTCATAATGACCCCTGCTTCATCTCAGGTTCTTCTAAGCCCTAGAGACATTGACATGGATATATGTGAGGGATAGGAGCAGATCTTCTGAGCCTTCTGCCCAGTGCTTAGTAATAGTATGTGTGCATTATTTGTACTGGTAAAGTTTTTTAGCATCATGTTACACCAGTTACTCGTCCTCACACATCTGGGGTGTCCATGGAAGTCCCAAACCTCTATGTGATCTACAGTTTCTATGTTACTGACCCTGTGGAGAGTCATTTACAAGTACTTGATCTCTCCTATTGCTCCATTCTGCTCATTATTTATTGGCCTTCATATTGTTTCTAGTCTTTTGACATCCAATTTACAAGTTTGGGGACTGTTTTGTCCTCCCCTTTGTCCTGTAGAAAGAATCCGTGTTGGGGATGCTTTGAAAAGCCAAACATGAGAGGCAGGCAATGAAAGGGGACAGGGCTGGGGGGCTTTTGATTCCTGCGGGAGAGTCAATAGTTACTTTACATAATTGCAGTAGAGAGTTTCAAAGCCACAATCACATGGATGCCCCCTTCTCCTCCAAAAGTCTATTGGGGGCTTTCAGCCCCGTATAAAGGGGGATGAATACTCTCAGGCAAAAAAAAAGATGGAGCTTTCATGTTTTGCAAGTTGCAGATTGCTGTGTCCAGATGGGGAAAAGAGACAAACCCCCTTTGTTGTCCCCAGGGAAGAAGGGAGGGGGTCCTTCACCCCTCCAACTCACTCGGAACACTTCCCCAACGTTTGGCAATGGTAGGACTGAGCGAGCAAAGAGAATAAATGGCCATAAATAAATAGAAGAAGGAGGGGACCTTCCTACAAGGAGTGGGGACAAAAGCCCTGAGTGGCCGGGCAGATCTGGAGGGTCTGGGCTGAGGGAAGTAGGACAGCTTGTAATGAGTTGGGAATGGACTGGATGATCTAAATGGAGATTCAACTACCCCTGGGAGCCCCTTATACAAAAAAAAAAACCCATACCACATACCCTCCATGCAGAAGCCATCAGCAGGAGTGACAGGCAGCCATCACCCTGTGACAGCACTAGGCAGTGTGCCCCACATGATAATGGCTGATAAGGGCTGCTACATGTGAGAACTGCTCTGTCCTTCTACCAGGAGCCCTGCTATATGGAGAAGACCTGATAATAAGACTAACCTGTGCTTTTCTGTGGTTTTACATAGGACTTCCCAAGTTATTTCAACTTTTATCAACAGTTAAATGACAAATATAACTCTGCTACATCGATATGCAGAACAACACCTGCCTAATTTAGGCAAAGAAAATATAGCAGACAAACAGGGGAATACAGTCACTCAGGGATATATATATATATATATATATATATATATATATATATATATATATATATATATATATATATATATATATATATATATATGATAAAATACATACAATGTACATAAAATGGACAGCGACACTAATAGTAGCCGCCTGATACTCTACATGCAATTGTAATACGGAAATTAGAAAGTGTGCTCAAAAATAATGTGTAAACTAATAAAATATGAAGAACTATAGTAATAATCACGGCATAAACGTGTGCAAAAAGATAAGAAAAGAAAGAAAGAATAAAAAAAGACAATTATTAGATAGGTAGATAGATAATTATAAAGATGAAATCCATCCTTATAATATAAGCGATAATTCAGCACAGCTCACATCAAATACAGAAAGTTCCTTATACAATCATATCGAGATAATAAAAATATCTGTCAGAATTATGAAAGCAAATGTGTGTGTGTGTGTGTTGTGACTCTATAAATATATTTAAAACATGATTATTATCAGTATATATGTTTATAGTAGATATTAGATAGAATACAATAATCTTCCAGTGCCCAATAAAATCGAACCAAGGATAATTATAGGTATATTGGTATAGATAGATACAATAAATCTTATTGTGCCCAAATAAAATCGAATCGCAATTATAATATGTTATATATATTGAGAGAAGAGAAATGATATGTATATATATATATATCATATATATATATATATCCATTCATTAATTATCTACACACATTATCTACTTGACACACAGATGCAATCTTATTCCTGTATATTAGACTGGTAACAGCTCGCTCCTGACACAAAGCCTGCCCCATTCTCCTGCAGGCTCAGCAGACAGCAGCCCCTCTCCTGTCTATGGATCCATTGCCTCTGTCTTCTCCAGGGTTCCTCCTTGCATTACACAGTCAGACATGGGGCTGTGGTGACAGTGTCCCTACACCGGGACCTATATGTGATTGCACTTCATCCTGACACCCTGGGAGGGGTGTGTGCTGGGTTAGGTCTGGGGACATCGCCAGCCAATCACAACACGAGAAGGGGAGCATGTGACCGAGGGAAGGATTCTAAAATGTAGCAATACGTGAATGGGAAATAGGAGCACAGTTTGTAGCGGCTGAGACCCCGGAGAGGAGACCAGCACAGCACACAGGTCACCCAGAGACCTGACACCCTGAAGACCAGGGGGACATCATCTGAAGACACGATACACTGAGTGTGAAGGGAAGACTCACCAGGAGGAGCATCCAGAATCACTCAGGGAACAATTGGAAACTCAACTCCATAACCTGAGGAGGACATAAGTATCAAAAGACAAAGAGAAGACTCCACAAAAAGCAAAGGACAAAGTTCTTCAAGGAGGAAAGAGAAGAAGCCACCAGGAGGAGAGCCTTGAACACCTATAGAAAGAGCCAAGTATCATATAGACAAGAGGCATCACTAAGGGTCACCTCCACTAGACGAGAACCTGATGACCATAGCCTAAGAGCTGTGTCTCCTGTAGGGAGAACCCTTGTACTGGGCTCCTACTAGACTTCTGGGACTCATTCACTGGACACTATGACAGGCTGAGGGCATATCTCTGCCAGGACACTAAGCCAACCTCTGTGCCCTATATCCAGGGTATATACCTGTTCTTCTCTAGCCTACCATTGACCCCCCAGTAGCTTATATGAGTGCAGCTTTCCAGCCTCCTCTCATGATGATGCAGCGTCCCCTGGGCAGCAGTACAGCTTTCAGTATAGACTCACTGATAGGGAGCCCACCACAGCCCAGTCCTGGGCACTTCGTCTACACAGGATACCCTATGTTCATGCCATACAGGCCTGTGGTGCTGCCACCACCACCCCCACCACCACCATCACTGTCCCAGGGCAGCTTGCAGCCCACTCTCCCCTCTTCGCACCCCCATCACCAGATCCCCAACCTGCCCAGTGGATTCTGCTCCAGCCTGGCACAGGGCATGGCCCTCACCTCCACGCTGATGGCCACTTTACCAGGCGGTTTCTCAGCTCAGCACCAGGAGGCAGCAAGGAAGTTTGGAAGCCAAAATCTGCAAGTTGGATTCGATAAAAATGATGGGGGTCAGTCAGATGGAGAAGACACTGGTAAAACCTATGTCACCAAAGACGGGACATTACTGCCTTTCACTGCTTCAGAGAGCGCTCTTGGTAAGTGTTCACACTAGGACCTCCATGTAAATCCATATATTTGGAAATTACAGCAAATGTTATGTTCATATAACAAATCTATTTGAGGCACGCGCTGAATAATTAGCAATGATTTAATGATCTATTAATTAGTAACTATATCAACAGCAATTATCGCGGATACATGCTAAATACATAATATAACGCTATGAAAACGCAAGGAGAACTTCTGCATTTTGAGCCTTTAAAATATGAAGGTATTTAAAAATACGGAAAATGTTGCAACTTCAGCAAACAATATTTCGAAGGCGATTGATTAAAAAGATTAATAGGGGAAAAATGTAATTTTTAGATTAGAAGAAGCACGACAAAAATGTCCTGTTCACTTTAGGACTGAGGGTAAAGTATTTCCCCTCTACAGAGGGAAGGTGCACTGCACAGGGACAGCAAGGATGGGAATAGTTACTGGAGTATTACATCGCCTATGAAGATCAGTGTCATCCTCTGATACAGAACCGGCTGCAAGAAGAACCCCTGGTTCTGATCCGGGAGATAACGCGCAGAGAACGCTGCCATCTGAACATGCTCATATACACAGAACAGGACAGAATACACGTATTGTAGCCAGAACAAAATCCACAATCTCAGGTGGGAAGCAAAGGAGAGCATGGGAAATATCAGAGATCTGCTATTTCGATTAGTGGATTTTGCTGCTAGTATTTTCATTTTTCATTATTATTTATTGTTATGGAACGAACAGATGATAGATAGAATATAGATTAGATATATATTAGATAGATAGATAGATAGATAGATAGATAGAATATAGATTAGATATATATTAGATAGACAGAATATAGATTAGATAGACATAGATAGATAGTTAGATAGATAGATAGATTTTAGATAGACAGATAGATATGGATAGATAGATAGATAGATAGATAGATAGAATTGATATCTATCTATCTATCTATCTATCTGGACAGAGAGCAAATATTAATTTAGTAGTTGAATACACATTACGTATATAAACAGTGGTTATGTATGTGAGTAAAACAGGTCATACACATCTATATTACACAGATAATAAGGATAGATAGATAGATAATAAATAGTTACAAAAATGTGTCAACTTGATACACAGTCGCTTCTGTTAAAGAGCCGTTTATCGTTCTATAACATGTAATGTGTGTATGTAGCTACATGTAATGTATGTTTCTATATGTATATATAATGTGCATGTAGCTGTTGTTTCTATATGTAATATGTGTAAATAATTTTTGTTTCTATAAGTGTATGTGTAACTGTTGTTTCTATATGTATATGTAATGTATGTACGTAACTGTTGTCTCTATATGTAATGCGTGTATGCCTCTTGTTTCTATAAGTATATGTGTAGTTGTTCTTTCTATATGCATCTCTGTGTCTATATGGATATGTAATGATATGTTGTGTACATTGGGCAGGTGCAGTCCGGGGTCAGGGGAAAGAAGACTCCGGGAAGGACGAGGAGGTGAAAGGGAAGGAAGACTCCTACTTGATGGACAGTGACCTAGACTACAGTTCAGATGATAACATCTCCTGCCAGACGACCCATAAAGAAGAAGACACCCCAGAGGAGAGCCCCCAGAACCCAAACCCTTCCAGTAACAGCACCTCCACCGGCAAGAACAGGCGGAGAAGAACGGCTTTCACCAGCGAGCAGCTCCTGGAGTTGGAGAAGGAGTTCCACTGTAAGAAGTACCTGTCCCTCACCGAGCGCTCCCAGATCGCACATGCCCTAAAACTCAGCGAGGTCCAGGTGAAAATATGGTTCCAGAACCGCAGAGCCAAGTGGAAGAGAGTCAAGGCTGGCAATGCAAACTCCAAAACTGGGGAGCCTTCCAGAAACCCCAAAATCGTGGTACCCATTCCAGTCCATGTCAGCAGGTTCGCCATCAGAAGCCAACACCAGCAGTTGGAGCAGGCTAGACCCTGAACTGTGCGGTCCTGTCTACCAGCAGACCATAGACTGCAGCAGGTTGGTAGTGGTTCCTATAACTCACTGTAGCCTGAAATGCCAACCACTTACTATTTATTATGATCAGAACAGGAGAACTATGTGGACCTCATCGCAGGGTCAGGTCTCCTGATATTGGACACTTGGCCAAGTCCAGACCATTTGGGACAAAACTGTCTCTGGCCCCTGTGTTTTTTTTTTTCTTTAAGGGGACTTCCAGTCCCTCTTCGGATAAACTGTTCTGCTTTAGCTCCCTTGAGCTTCAGATTATGTTGTGATTAATTTATTCAGTGTCTCATACTTCCCTTTAAGTTATGATGAATTTCAAAAAAAAAAAAAAAAAGTCTTGTGAATCCTAAAATGTCACTAATAAATAATCCCACTCCGGCCATGCAGTCTGGGAGATGTGGGGTCATTTCAAATAGGTCCTGGCTAATCCCCTCTGAGACTCATTTTGTCAAATCTGATCTGTGTGATGATGTGGAGGGGGGTCTGTGTGGGATTTAATAGGGCAGGACATGTGGGGTCTGTTGGACAAGAAATAAATGAATGTACTTTTTTTTTCTGAGACATTATTTAATTGCAGAAGGTTGGAAGTGTCATCCTCTGTGCAGTCAATATGTCTGGGTAGGGGATGGTGGGACCACAATTAGGGCAAAGTTTCCAAGGATTGGGCTTATGTGGCTGGAAGAAGGTGGGGAGGTGGAAGCTTTTTTTATTCTGGGTAGAGGCAAATTTATAACTGTGATAAAGTGCAGGTAGATCAGACCAAGGACTGCTCTTTGGATATGGATAACTGGGATCTATCAGGTTATTTGTGGCAATTGTACAAAGTGAGTTGGGATCCCAGCAAGAAGCAGGCAGGGTCAATGTCACTTCATGGCAGTGCTTGGATGTGCTGCTAACCAGCTAAAAGGCAGATAAAGGCAGGGCACCTATTAAACTCTGTTTTATTAACATGTTGTACTCTATTCTGCAGGGATTCCTCCCTTTCATGGGTTTTATTTCTGAAAATGAACTGGGCTGGAAGCAAAATCATATATCTATAGGATATAGCAGATGCAAGCTTAAAAGTTATATATATATATATATATATATATATATATATATATATATATAGTAATAATATAAATCAGAACTGTATTTGCAAAATATAGTTTTAGTCTCATCTACACAAGCGCTCTGTATAGATAAGTATATAGCAGGCACATCTAGGTTCAGCGATTAGAAATATGGAACGGGCCAAGGCTGTTAACACCCACTTAATATAAATTATTCACATGGGAAATCATACACACAATGCTATATAATTAGATACTAGATAAGTACATGTGTAGGTATGTACGCGTTACAGCAAATGATTTACACAGCAATAATAATAGGTTACCATCAATGTCAAGATATTAATTACTATATGTACAGCCCTCAATTCTGCAGATGGTCTAATGTTCCAGACAAATGAAGTTATTCTGTAAATTGTGCTCCAGCTCATACCTGGAATTTAGACAGTGTGACATTTCTTAGATTTCAAGTATTCGACTATCACGGGGGTATATGGATAATATCCGATTATTTATTAGGCCTTTATTTATCTATTGGTTTCAAAATCACTGTTCCAACGTCAATTAAAAATATCCTAATTCTTAGAAATGTAAAAAACATTCTGTATAAAAGACATTCTTATTGTATTGTAATTATATCATTTTATACATTTCATTTAAGATTTGTCAGTGCTTCAGAGGAATATTAAAGTAACTTATACTATACCACATTACGCATTGTGCGTTACAACACAAATGTAACTTTCAATTAACTGGGAAAGTTTCTGCAGAAAAATATTATATTATAAAGTTATCATTAGCAATAGTAAGCACATTGGGTCTCATGTAGGTTTCGAAAACCCATAATCGCATATATGGCCATATATATATTTATATCGGCACTGCTGCAATTTGTAGATTTGTGTATAAGCCATATCCGCACTATCAATATATATATATATATATATATATATATATATATATACAATCTCACATATCCCGTACCATTTGCCTCCTAACATGTATGGTTAAGTAGACACAAGTTTTTCCGCACCTAGGATACAGACGTGCTCGCTAGTTACACAGAAATGGACGTAGCCTGCACTTATTTATTTGTCTTTTAAACTTTTTGTATCGAAAGCTTTTTTTAAATAACTTTTATATGCAAACAACAAAAGACGACATCGCGTTATGATATAGGCGTTGATAAGGATGACATGACAACACCAAGTGTACAATACAAGTGTTCCTACAAAATCTGGTGCGATGGAAGTAAAGGGGAGGGAGTGAACAACCTGGCAAACTTAGCCCACGAGATGCGTATCCTGACACAGAAAAACTGCAGTCTCGTATACTTTAATTGAAGGCAAAGTTACGTTTGATCCTGACTGAGAGACACGCACAATCCCTCTGGCTTTATTTTTAGAATTTTTATCCATATTGATTTTGTGTAGAAAAATATCTGTGATCCAAGCTCAGCAAGCAAAGCAACGTCAAAAGTGCAATTTTGATTGTACCGTGCATTTGTTAGTAGGCTATTTCAGAAATAGTAGATGCTCCTTTGTGCGGGATGTGCCATGTAATATATGTGAATACTAAATGTGTTCTTTACCCAACATAAAATATGACAAATGTGAATACGAAAACAGACAAGTCTGATTTCTCATGGCAACCCGGGCATCTGCAAAGTTCACTTGTTTAACATGATCAACCTGTTGTACAATTGCGTTGGGCACAGCAACTATTTCAATGTATAGGAAGAAAGGGATAACAAGCCATACATAACATGGATAGTCATCCTTGTGTTAGCTTAACCAACTATTATATTGACAAGAACACCTGGACACTTATACATATATATGTGAGGAGGCAACATTGGCATTATAGACATATGTAAGTACTGGTTGCTGTAAGTAGGCAAACTACATCCGCAATATCCATCCGAAACCTACGCACATAGACATGCAAGCATTGCAAGATAACCTGACACAACTTGTGGATACTCATTAATAATGGACAATCCAGATGATATTGTATGACGTTAAAAATCTGTTGTCAGAATAGAAGAAAACAATACAAACAGTAACATGATACAACCAACTTTTCTTGCTTAATAAATCCTAATTTATAAATCAATTGGGTTTAAATGATCTGATTTCCTGCCTGGAAAAGGCGGCAGTAACATCACAACTGCGCAAAAAATTGTGGAAAACAGTCACGTAAGAACCGTATAAAAAGGTAGGACATGATGGCATGGGATGGTTTCAATTAAACATGAAAATGGGCATTGTTGTTAGGCCCAGTAGTTAATTTAAATTGAATTGTGCCATCCTATAATCTAGACTATTTCATCTAATCATATGTAATGTTTATATACCGAAAACTATTGTCAACTGTGACCCGCAAGAGCTAAACATTCACACCTCCAAGCCCAGGATGCATAGACTTTAATACAACTGGTACAATTGCTTGGCACAGAGCCATGCACCTTGGCAGAAGACAACATAGTAGATGCAGTACCTGGCTAAAGTGACAATGTGATTATTGATAGATATGTGTCTATGTTGACAAATTATACAAGAATTGCATCAAAATGAGGCCAAAACCAAGAGACAAGATACTAAAGGAAATTGCACAGACATGGATAGAAGACCAAAATTTGTGCTAGAAATTACCTACATGTTATAACCTATAGTTCGGGTTCCACGTTTATGATCCTAATGAACATTAATGGGCTCTAATATGGGCAAGGCACATACAAATGATCACTATTGGGTAGAGGGGCAGGTAAACTTGAACATCTGTAGACGTGAAAAATGTCCCAACGTGATGTTGAAGAACATATCTAATAATTCACTCTATGGAGGGTAGTATTGATGCTGCAGAAGGTGTAGACAGTGCAAGGGATAGTTCTGTGTCAACTGTGTACTATAAAAGGTGTTAGCCTCCTCCTCGGGTTAGGATGAGAAAAGAGTTAGGGAAAAGCCAGTCTATGGGAGCTGGGGAGAGCCAGGAGGGGGCAGGGTGAGGATAGTGGGTGCTGGAGAGGGCCTTGATCCTGCACTGGAGAGGCAGGGAGAAGATAAACAAGTGGAGGGGTTTGATTGCAGCCATCATCACAGCTTTCATTTGGCTGCCTAATGAGTCACATCACAGGCAAAGAGAAAAATTGTCACTGGCCCAGGCGCTAATGAATTTTTTTGCAAATTGTAATCAAGGCAGGGCCGTCTGAGGCTGCTGATTAATGGGACTCGGGGGGTTTGGGCTCTCCCCATCCCGTCCTCCCCGCACTAAATTAACAGCAACTTGTCTGAGCTTCAAATTAACTCTCAATGATTAATCCTGATGGGAGCTGTGAAGAATAGCGCCTGCTAATAGCTCCTGGCCCCTGGTGCTGCTTTCTATTAATTCCCATCCCTTTAGCTGCTCCAGCCCGGGGCCGGGGCTGCACTGCACCATATTTGTTGCTCCCATAAATTATTATTTACATCTGCAGATCAAATCATGAAGGGGGGTCAGGTTCAGCTGCTGATCCCCCTCGTAAGAGCCTAAGGGGTTTTTTATGACCAGAACCTAATTTCAATCAAAAGGTCATGCATTTTGTCGGAAATGTATATTGGTCTTTTATGTAATCCACAAAAATGCCCATACTGTAGAGAATGAACATGTCCGATTCAAACGCACATATGCATGACACATTACTGGAACATATATGTGAAATATATTTGCTTTCTAGTAAATATTACATTGCAGTACAGATTTCTCACAGAGTCCTAAAACTGAGCGGGAATGATACACTGTGTGTATATGTAAGGTCTACAACAATAAAACATATAGTAACAAAAAAAGACTAAAGGACATGCTTAGAAAGTACAACCTTGGGGGTGAGATGCTAACAACTAAAACAGATATTAATGTAGATTTGTCTGAACCTCACAAGGAAAATTAGTAACGGGTCAAAAAAAACCTAAAAACTATTTTTACAACCCTCATACAATTATGGATCCACAAGCACATCTGACCCCACCACATCCTTATCAGGTAAAGTCAACTCTCCTTTGACTAATGGAATTCATGAGTGCCCTATGGAAATCAAGACAATTGACCATTATTATATAGCTGCTTACAACGTGCATACATTTCTCCAAAGCCTGAAAACCCATTTGTGAGCTGAATGTGCAGGGTTCTGTCTACATGTATTCAATTTTACTGCCTCATTAAACCAGTCATTGTAAAGTCATGTTCTGTGTGCTCTTGCAAAGGCGTCACAAAAACAGCACCCTGCTTCTCTTAACCAGTCACAGACCAAAAGCTGCAGGTACAATGACACACACACAAAAAAAAGAAGCATTTTGGGGATTTGGGAGTCCAGTTTGTACAACAATCTTGTTCTGCAGTTCATTTGTACATTATTAATACCATGAAAGTGTGTGTTCGTACAAATTCCTTGTTACTCCTTTCTCGGTCATGGCTTGACACCTAGACCCTGGAGTTTACAAGCATGTCTGAAAACACAATTAATTGTGAATTGAACAACAAAATACCATTACGCTTAGAAATGGGCAGGGGTGGACTGGCCATAGACCTTACAGGGGAATTTCCTGGTGAGAGGATGACCCAGGGGGCCTCCCAAACCCTCCTCACAGCCACCGAACTTGTACATAACGATCGGACGCTCCCAGTGTTAGTTGATGCTGTGTACTTATGTACCTTGCCAGCAGCCACAGGTACCGATCCTGAATTTCACTGCATCCCCATTTTCAGGACAGTGATATAGTTGAATACTGCAGTGAGGGAACGGGAGCCCATAGCTCTCTGCTACAGCATTAACCCTCATAGGCTATAGGCCCCTATATGAGGCAATGTACAGATGGCACAGGGACATAGGCATCTCTGGCTGCAGGCTAGAAAAGGCCCATGGCCTGCACCGCAGATGACGGTTACCCATACAGAACAGAAAATCATGACTTATTATAAGACCTAATGGCCATTGTGAAAATGATAGAATTACCATATTTTTCGCTCCATTACACACACTGGACCATAAGACACACCTAGGATATAGAGGAAAAAAAGAAAAAATTTTTCATCAGACCCCCAGTCCTAATCAGGCCCCAAAATCAGACCTTCATTCCTCATCAAACCTCAGATAAGACCCCCATCCAAGGGCATTGTTAGGGTCTCAAAAGATTTGTGGCTGAAGCCCCAATGCAATGCCCTCAAACACTATACTGCAGTAATGATACTGCCAGAAAGATAGGGCCACCAATCACAATAATGATCATGCTCCCAAAGTATAATGCCTACCATAGTGCACCCTGTAGTAATGAGGTAACACTATAGCATCCTTATAGAGCTGTACTGCCCCAGACCTTACAGTGCCCCCCTGTGGGGCCGACATTCCTTAAACTGTAGTGCCTCGAGAACTTCTAGTACCCAAACAGTATAGTACTTCCCTGTGGTGCCCACAATCCTTATAGTGCCCCCTCTGTAGTGCCCCCCAGTCCTTACACTGCCCCCCACAGGGCCTCTAAACTTTATAGTACCTCTCTGTGGTGCCCACAATCCTTAAGGTGCCCTGCTGTAGTACCCTCAGTGCTTAAACTGATCCCATATTGACCCCAGACTTTATAGTGTCCCCTGTAGTGCCCATAGTCCTTATAGTGCCCACAGTCCTTATAGTGACCCCTGTTGAGTCCCCAGTCTTTATAGTGCCTCAGATTATACCCCCATCAGACCTCAGATCATGCCTCCATAAGACCCCCAATATCCTTCAGACCTTAGATCAGACCCCCAAAGTTCCATCAGACTTCAGATCAGACATAAATGAACTTACCTCTCCTGCTCCGAACAGTGCTGCCACTTTGCAGATCTTGTGGTCTCTCCTGCACTCTCCCCTCCCTGATCTTCTTCCTGACTGCGCTGCTTTGTGACTGACATTAGATAGTGTCAGGTCATACTGCATGTCTATGTGTACTACGTCCTGATGCAGCGTGGCTCCTAGAAGAAGACCACCATTAGCAGCACAGCACTTACCGCTCCCCATTTCTCTTTCATACTAATGAGCACTCCCATAATGAAAGCACTCATTAATATTCCTTCCATAAGACGCACTGCCATTTCCCCCCCTAAAAAAAATTTCATCTTATGCTACGAAAAATATGGTGTATACATTTATTTTTAAATAAAGATAGTAACAAGAAGAAATTAAAAAAACATAAAGTTCTATAAAATTATGTTTAGCATAAAAAAGTGATTTAAAAAAAAGTCTTTTTCTGATGAGAGATTCCCTTTAAGCAGGTTTAAACTTCCCTTTTACATATTTTGCCCCTTTCTGGCTTGTTCTCTGCTTCTGCTCACTTCACGGTCTCACTCTGTACTCCCTCACTCTTCCCTATGGGGAGGGTGAAACAGCCCCACCTAGCAATGGTAACTAACAGCCTGTTAACTACTTCTGCAGCATACATACAGGATTTACCCAACATAGCACTTTAACCCTTTTAGTAGTGGACCACTGCATTGCAGTGGGACACTGCATATGTGGAAAAAGAGGAGTTACCTTTGCTAAACCAAAGATTGCTGCACCAAAAGAATGGCCTTTTTAGCCTCTACTTCCCTAGGAGCTGAGCAAAAACAACAACTGGACAGTGTCTAATCGGCACACATTCACTTTAAATAGCATCATAAACTATATTAAAGTTCCACACACATCAATAAGGTTTTTGTTCGAGGGTCACAGTCAAGCTGAACAATTCCAAAGGGCTGCAATAATAATGATAATAATAATAATAAAAAATATATATGTAGACAGTGGGGTAAGAAGCCTATTCCCTCAAGAACGCGCACCCAACTTTTCACTATTTACCAGTGCCGCCATTTTTCTCAGATATATACACATATATATATATATATATATATATATATATATATACACATTACCATCTGACATATATGGCATATCAAAAGTGCAAGTTCCACTTCCAAGACAATGGGAGTCTTTTTCTCTCCAACCAGCACACCAGAGAGGAGGAGATTGTGTATTCATGTGACTTTCTCCATTGAAGATTCTGAGAGTTGAAGTTAGCATTTCACAGCTTGCATGAACTACCATTGAAAGAGCTGTATTACAGCCACCTCTACCTCATATTCCTTTTTGAAGTGCCACACATTCTTATGAGGATCCAGAGGTAGCTACATAGGGAACCAAACTTGTACTTCTTAGTCTGCAAGGTTGGAGGTCACACTGGTGGTGGTGGTGGGGCATAGATTGTGCTCCCCTAGTCTAAAAGGTTACTTCTCAGTCAACCTATAACTAATAGACCCTACAGGCAATATCTTGTCCTTAAAATCAGGTTCATTTGGCTTGTGCTGGTCCTTCGGGGGCCCATCATTGTATTCAAGCTGGAGCCCACCAAAGTATAATGGTGGCATAGAACTGCAAACATTTTGTAAATTCTGTAGGACAAATGTTAATTACAACTTCTTGCAATGAATATGGTACTACTAGGCCATAAAAAATCTTCAAGTCAGAGCAACAACTAGACATGGCAGTGAAGAGAAATGCTTATGTTAACAATGTCATAAAAGATTACGTGACTTGTAGATCACTCGAGTAGAATATTGAATACTAATGGGGTCATTTATCAAACTGGTGTAAAGTAGAACTGGCTTAGTTGACCATAGCAACCAATCAGATTCCAGCTTTCATTGTTCACTGCTCCTTTGGAAAATAAAAGGTGGAATATGGGCAACTAAGCCAGTTCTACTTTACACCAGTTTGATAAATCCCTGCCTAATTTTCTGTGTTGATTGGTATACAAGTTTGCTAATTTTAAAGAGAATGGTACCAAAACCACTGACACCATTCATTATAATATATTGTTTTTGTCAGTCTCGTATTTAGGTTTTATGATTCCGAGAAAAAATATTTTCATACTGTAAAAACTAAGCCTAATGAAGATTTAGGGCACATTGCTGAAATCTTATTAGTTAGTAGTTATTAGTTGCACATAGATTTGAACAATTATCTACCTGTTTTACTTTTCTGAAGAGCTTTATAGAGTCTTTTATATTGGAAGATGTAGCTGATTTTCTCAGCCTGTAGGAGGGTTAACTTGTCTGTCTACCTGTTTCTAACCTTTTGCACCACACAGAACACTGTACAAGCTATTATTCATCATGCTTTAGATTGCATCATACTGGTAAAGTTAGAGGAACATATTTTGTATTACTGGTTTGCAAGTTTCAAATACCGTCTTCATGAGGTCATTAGGAGGGTGTGTAGCAGCTATCCCACAGCAAACATAACTAAAAGCTGAAACTACATTGCCAAAACGTGAATGATAGAAACTGTGTTTTGTAGTATGCAAAATTCCGTTTAAAAAAAATCTATATTGCAAAATGTGAGCGTTATATTGACGTCATTTTTCATACAGGAACATTCACCATAAAACAAATACAGAATAAAGGGGAACCAATAACAACAGTAGAACAGACAAAAGGAGCAATTTAAATAGCACACAAAAATAGCTTGGCACACCAAGTCTCATTTAGTGCAATTTTACATGGATCAGCTCATTTGCAATTCCCTGGTCATGCCCCAATGAGCAATACATTAGCCCAGTTATGCTGATCACTCAGTGCGATTTGTAAAATGTGCCTTAAATATAGTGTGGCTACAAACCACATATAAGAAGTCCCTTGTACTATGTGCATCCACTCATTAAAGTGAACTCATGCAGATTGGTCTACTCAGATAACCTTTGTTAAGGTATTAAGACACTCATGACAATATAGGCGGAACGTAAGAGATGTCTCCACTTGAGGCATGTCATTTGTTGGCTTCCACTACCAATGGTTTTATTGAATATATTGATTTAATCTGGGCATGTTCTTCTAAAACAGGACAACCCCAAACATAAAAAGGAAATTCTGATTGACAAGTGCGCCTTCACTCAGAAATGACATTTCATATTACACAAGGTTGCTAATTTTGGAGAGACAAAACAATAAAAACAATAGGAAACGTATTAAAGGTGTTGGCCACTTTCTGGTCACTGTCAACAAATGTGTTTCTAAGATGATTATATGGAACTTACTAGTATAGCCTTTGTTGAAATTCTCCACAATTTATTGTATTTTATAAGGTGTGCCCACTTGTTTGCCAAGTCTTCTCTACTAGCCACACAGAGGTCTTGCCCATACAATGGTTGCTGATGGAGAGTTATGTGACCAGGTAAATTACCTCCATGTGATGTCTTCTCTATTCAAATACACTGCACCTGCAACTAATGCTGGTAGTTTAGTGCAGGTGCAGTGTGTTTGAATGAAGGAGACTGAGTGATGTGTCTGCAGCCATCTTATGGACAGGACCTCTATGTGGACAGCACAGAGTATTTGCTTAACATGGCTTATGACAGGTAGCAAATGGTACAGATATCATACATATCATCAAAGACTAAATTAGTAAGTGCTATACAGTCATCTTACATATACATTGGTCACAAGTGCCCAGAAAGTGGCCAACCCCTTTAAATTATAATGGGCAGCCCACTTCCAGACACACCCTCCTATTGGTAAAGTCTGTCCATAGCAATCCATAGAACTGCTCAAATCTACCTTTTTCCTGCAACAGTACTACACTCAAAAAGCCCTAATATAGCAAGGCTCTGAATCTAGAAGAGGGGAACTAGACAAATCTGTAGATAGCTCAAAGTTTGGCAGTACCATATTTTATAATAGTACTCCAACAATTTGCAGTCCCTTAAGAAATAACCCCAAAAAATGACCCTGACGTTGTACTTTAACTTTTGGGTTTTCTAGATATACAGCCAGGTCCATAAACATTGGGACATGAACACAATTCTAAAAATTTTGGCTCTATACACCACCACAATGGATTTGAAATGAAACGAACAAGATGTGCTTTAACTGCAGACTGTCAGCTTTAATTTGAGGGTATTAACATCCAAATCAGGTGAACGGTGAAGGAATTACAACAGTTTGCATATGTGCCTCCCACTTGTTAAGGGACCAAAAGTAATGGGACATAATAATCATAAATCAAACTTTCACTTTTTAATACTTGGTTGCAAATCCTTTGCAGTCAATTACAGCCTGAAGTCTGGAACGCATAGACATCACCAGACGCTGGGTTTCATCCCTGGTGATGCTCTGCCAGGCCTCTACTGCAACTGTCTTCAGTTCCTGCTTGTTCTTGGGGATTTTCCCTTCAGTTTTGTCTTCAGCAAGTGAAATGCATGCTCAATTGGATTCAGGTCAGGTAATTGACTTGGCCATTGCATAACATTGCACTTTTTTCCCTTAAAAAACTCTTTGGTTGCTTTTTCAGTATGCTTTGGGTCATTGTCCATCTGCACTGTGAAGCGCCGTCCAATGAGTTCTGAAGCATTTGGTTGAATATGAGCAGATAATAATGCCCGAAACACTTCAGAATTCATCCTGCTGCTTTTGTCAGCAGTCACATCATCAATAAATACAAGAGAACCAGTTCCATTGGCAGCCATACATGCCCACGCCATGACACTACCACCACCATGCTTTACTGATGAGGTGGTATGCTTAGGATCATGAGCAGTTCCTTTCCTTCTCCATACTCTTCTCTTCCCATCACTCTTGTACAAGTTGATCTTGGTCTCATCTTGACATATGATGTTGTTCCAGAACTGTGAAGGCTTTTTTAGATGTCGTTTGGCAAATTCTAATCTGGCTTTCCTGTTTTTGAGGCTCACCAATGGTTTACATCTTGTGGTGAAGTCTTCTCTTGATCATTGACTTTGACACACATAGACCTACCTCCTGGAGAGTGTTCTTGATCTGGCCAACTGTTGTGAAGAGTGTTCTTCACCAGGGAAAGAATTCTTCCACCACAGTTGTTTTCCGTGGTCTTCCGGGTCTTTTGGTGTTGATGAGCTCACCGGTGCGTTCCTTCTTTTTAAGAATATTTCAAACAGTTGTTTTGGCCACACCTAATGTTTTTGCTATCTCTCTGATGGGTTTGTTTAGTTTTTTTCAGCCTAATGATGGCTTGCTTCACTGATAGTGACAGCTCTTTGGATCTCATCTTGAGAGTTGACAGCAACAGATTCCAAATGCAAATAGCACACTTGAAATGAACTCTGGACCTTTTATCTGATCATTGTAATTGGGATAATGAGGGAATAACACACACCTGGCCATGGAACAGCTGAGAAGCCAATTGTCCCATTACTTTTGATCCCCTAACAAGTGGGAGGCACATATGCAAACTGTAATTCCTACACTATTCACCTGATTTGGATGTAAATACCCTCAAATTAAAGCTGACAGTCTGCAGTTAAAGCACATTTTGTTTGTTTCATTTCAAATCCATTGTGGTGGTGCATAGAGCCAAAAATTTTTGAATTGTGTTGATGTCCTAATATTTATGGACCTGACTGTATACTTGCAAATTTGTAACAAACATTTCAAGTCAAAATTCCAGTGACGTGATGACGTGATGACATACGTTGCGCATCCCTCCTCTCGTTCCACCTCACCTCACCACGCCGATTTCTCCGCTCATCGTTCCTCCGCCTCCTCTTTCCCAGTTCTCCGCAGATTTTTGGATTAAGTTTTGAAGAGCTGATGCCTTGTGTTTTTTCCCTACTTGTATGTTTGATCCACCCTCCCTCCCGATCCTGTGTACACCTCTCTGACCCGCCTGTGTTCGGTCTGTTGCCTCCAAGGTCTGCTTCAATTGCTGCTTCCCTTATTCTAACATTAGACTTGTGCTGGCTATATCCTGGATGAACTGTTCTTGCTTTTTTTCTCTTCTCGTTACTATAAGAAAGCTGGATTAGAGTTGTTTATATATTTTTTTTCAGTGAGTGAAAAGAGAAGAAAGAAAAAAAATGGTGGAGGGAATAAAAAAAAAAAAGAAAAAGAGTAATAACGATGTAGGTAGAAGAAATTCCCCTTGATTAATACGGAAGAGAAAGAGAACAGGGAGGGAAGAGAAAGGGAGGAGGAAGGTGGAAAAAAAAAGGGGGCAGAAAAAAGGGAAAGAAAAAGAAAGGGAATCCAGAGAGAAAGAGAAGGAAAATAATGGGTCCCAAGCAAAATAGGCGATCACTGGACTATTCTAAAACAGGCCAGAAGCCCTCAGAAATAGCAAAAATAGATCAGTTTTGGAAATCTCCCAATGTAATTACAAGAGCAGGAGCAGGTCAAAAAGGGATGTATGATATTAGGGTACTTTCACACTTGCGGCAGAGTGATCCGGCAAGTAGTTCCGTCACCGGAACTGACTGCCGGATCCGTTAAAACGTATGTCAACTGATGGCATTTGTAAGACTGATCAGGATCCGTCTTACAAATGCATTGAAATGCCGGATCTGGTGTCATCCGGAAAAACGGATACAGCATTTTTTTTTCAAATTTTTTTCGGTCTGCACATGCGCAGACCGGAAGGACGGATCCGGCATTGTGGTATTTTGAACTAATACATTCCTATTAAAAAAAATGTTGGATCCAGCATTTCAAGTGTTTTTTGGCCAGAGATAAAACCGCAGCATGCTGCGGTATTATCTCCATCCTGAATAGTCAAAAAGACTGAACTGAAGACATCCTGATGCATCCTGAACGGATTACTCTCCATTCAGAATGCATGGGGATAAAACTGATCAGTTCTTTTCCAGTATTGAGCCTCTAGGACGGAACTCTATGCTGGAAAAGAAAAACGCTAGTGTGAAAGTACCCTTAAAGTAAAAACAAAATGCTGGATCTAGAGTGGAAGAAGCGGTGAACGATTATCCCCAGGAGGAGGGGGCGGAGAGAGAGTACACTACTGATTTGTCTAATGACGAATCCTTCTCACTAAAAGAAGTTCTTGTGGCGGTCAAAACAAAGACACGGGACCGAGTCACAACTATAGAAAAATCCATAAGGGGTTTTGGAGAGTGAAGTAAAAATATTTTAAACCCAAATTTCCTCCTTAACGATGGATGTTAACATCTTAAAAAAAAAGGTGGTGGACATGGAGGACAGGTTGAGGAGATGTAATGTAATAAATATTAGTCTACCTGAGGGTACAGAAGTCTGTCTGAAATGATACAGACCCTAATTCTTGAGAAATTTGGAAAGGAACATTTTTTGCAATTATTTCTGGTAGAAAGAGCACATCGGGTGCAAGGGGGTAAACGAATCCCTGGAAGGCCTCCACGGATAATATTAGTGAAGATACTTGTTTCACGAGACATATTCGATAATTTTAAAGGGGGATATTCTCTTTTTTGAAACCCCTGATCTCGTAACAGACTGGTTGGATCGGAATAATATTTAAGCATTGCCATCTTATATGCGTTTTTTCTTCTTTGATAGTGGTGGTGTTGGGGGAGAGGGGGAGCAGTGGTCTTAGTTAAGAGATTTGGTGCAGTAATGTGGCGGATCAAGAGGATTGGGGGGGGTTTGTGGGAGGGATTGCGATGCGTCTCTTAAAAGGAGGGGGAGAGGAGGTTTATTAGTTGTTGTTTTTTGAGACTCTATTAGTTGAGTTGATGTTGACTAAAATCCTAACCTGGAATGTTCGGGACCTGGAGGATAAGACAAGCTATTTTTTATTTGGTTCAGAGACATCTGCCAACGTATGTGTGCCTACTGGAGACTCACCTCACTGGGGAGACGGTCATGCGGCTCGATAGAGGATGGGCCGTGCAGACATATCATTCTACCTTTTCTAGTTATTCTAGAGGAGTGTCAGTTTTTGTTCATAATCGGATTGATTTTGTCTGCCGGGCATCCTCTATCTATAAGAAGGGTAGATATGTGTTTCTCTATGGAAAGCTACTGGAAGATTATGTATTTTGGCTTTTATCTATATTCCCCCACCCTTTTCTCTTGAAATACTTAATTCTTTCATTGATCATTGGCCCGAGTGTCACTAGTTAATGGGGATTTTAATTGTTATGAACCCAGGGATTGATAGGATTTCAATGGGGGTTGACACCCAGATTCCTGTACAAGAGTCCCCCTTGGCACAATTCTGCAAAGAATCAGGCTTTGTTGATGTATGGGGCCTTGTAGGGAGGGGGAAAAGAGCGTTCTCCTGTGTAAGTAAATCTGGAAGTTCCATATCTAGGATAGATCTGGCCCTGATAAATAAAAACTATTTTAGATGCATAAAGCGAATGAAAAATGAGGCCAGGGCTCTATCGGACCATGTACCATTCTCTCTTTAGGTATCTATGGTCGATAATAAACAAAGGGTAAGACCCCCACTGGATTTCCTTAATGGATAATCATAAAATGATTGAACAGGAGATTGACCGATTTTGGGATAATAATTAAAATTCAATCGGTGTGAGATGCACTTAAGGCCTTTATAAGGGGTATTTCTTAGTAATATCTTGAATTTAAGAAAGGTGTACGGTATAAAAGAGAGGGATTTAAAAGAAGCATCGGCAGGTGCCATGATGGAATTCTCCAGAAATAAAACAGAAGAAAACAGGGAAGTTATGGAGAATGCAAGCCAGGAATACTCATTCCATCTCTCTACCAGCCCTTATGGACACGCAGAGAGAATCTCTTGATCTTGAACTTTCCCTACATGAGTTAGAGACAGCAATAAAAGCCTGTTCGGGAAAATCCGACCCTGGTTCAGATGAATTCCCATATGAATTCTATCGTAAATATAGGGAGGTTATTCTCCCTTGTTTATTGCGGGTGTTTACTGAATCATTGGAGGATGGTATCCTTCCGGAATCAATGTTAGAAGCTGTGATAGTATTAATATTTAAAAAAGGCAAGGATCCCTTGGATACGGAGTCATATAGGCCGATTTCATTACTAAATACCGATGTTAAGCTTTTTTCAAGGGTTCTGGCTACGAGGCTTGCTAAGGCTATTACATCAATTATACATCCTGTGTATTCTTTACCCATTTTTGTTTGACATTTATATCGAGTCTCTTGCAGCTCGGGTAAGGCAAGATTCTGGGATTGAAGGGTTTGGGACATTAGGAATAGAGGATCGCATTTCGCTATATGCAGATGATGCATATGATGCAGATGATTTTTCATACATAATACTAATATTATACTTCCAAGAGTTATTCAAACAATTAATTCTTGAGTATGTTGAAGATTTCTGATTCTTTTGATTATTTGGGCGTGATGATCTCCCCTAGGGATGAAGATTTCTCGCACCTCGATCTGAACACGTTGATAACTAAATTGAGGTCCAAAATTGCAATATGGCTTAGACTTCCTCTATCTAGAGCCAATAGAGTATCCCTAATCAAGATGGTGATCTTACCCCAACTTCATTATAATCTTAGGAATTCCCCAATATGTATTGAGGATAATATTCTTAAATTAATTGAGAGAATTATTAATGACTTACTTTGGGGAAGAAAGCGTGTATTGCCAATGGAAGAAAAGCCCATTATGTAGGACTCTGGTGAGTAGATCTGGCTATGAAAATATGTTTACTTTATTGGAATCTGGGCAATTATCTAGTGGGCGGCAGGATTATGGGGAGACAAGGAAACTTTTTAGTAAGTCTTGGAGCACTATTAGAGGATGGCTGGGAATAGAGGGATCCTTATGTTGTACACCCCTTTGGTATAATTGCCACTTACAGGTCTTAGATGAATTAGTAGGGGATCAGTATTGGCAAAAGAATAATATTCTTTTTCTTGCACAGGTGGTGAGGAAAGGAGATATACTTCAGTTTTTGGAGTTAGCACAAAGAGAGAATATAATTAATTTATCATGGTTTAGGTATTTTCAGCTTCGTTCGGCACTTTCTAGTCTTGAAAAAAAATCTTTGCTAGATATAGATGTTTCTACACCTTGAAATGGATTAATGGGGAATTTAGGTCACAACGCTAAGATTACAACATTTAATAAATTATTAGTGAAAGCACTATTTAATAATATAATCTCACCTGGTAAAAAAGTTTGGGTAGCTGATTGTCCAATGATACAAGTAGATGATTTGGAAAATATATTGTCTAATTTAAGATTAGTGTCTCACAATTTGAATCAAGTTTTGGCTAAATGTAATATTTTACATAGAATTTATGTTACACCATTATGGCTTACTAAATGTGTTTTGAGAAGTACATCTAATTGTCCACGGTGTGATTCACCTGGGGCTAATTATTTTCACATGTTTTGGTTTTGTACAGACCTAAAAGAGTATTGGGGAGCAATTGACATGGTTATTACAGGAAAATTTAAAGTAGTGATCCCTTTTATGGTTGAATGCTGGATATTGGGTGATCTCTCTAAGGTAAACTGCCATAAAGACAAAAATATTCTTTTGTTAAAAGTTAAGTTTCTGGCAAGACTTCTGATTAAACGGGTTTGGTGTTCATGGCATACACCAAACGTAACTTTATGGTTAAATTTGGTCAATAAGATTAGGAGATACAAGAAGGTTCTTTGTAAGCAAAGAAATATAGAGGAAAATTGACTAGGATATGGGGTGCTTGGAAATATTAGTCTTCCCTCCTTAACTCCTCATTTAGAGAGACGCAACGCTAAGGGGAAACAATGTGATAAACTCCTGGGAATATAAAGTTATTTTACACATGCAACTGATAATGGCAGTGAAATTGGCCACATGGCCCTCAATGACCACCTTAATAAAATTTAAAATGGTTGAAAACCAGAAGATGATTATCTAAAAGTGAAAGGGTGATTGGTCTATTCGGTCCTTAGAAGGTAAAAAAAAAACATGGTGTGTCAAAGGGGCAAAATGTGATCAAACTGGGCATCAATCTTGGAGTGACCAGTCCAAGACCCGCTGGCATTACACTCTCCATGGCTCTATTAATTAACTGCTTTACTGCCACAATGCTGCAACCTAGTGTGCGCATGTTTATAATGAAGAAGAGTGACTGATCTTTTTTCAAATACACATGATAATGGGGAGAAGAGAAGGAGGGGGCGAGAGGAGGGAAACTTCATTGTTAGGAGCTAGTGGTGAGGAAAAGGAGGGTGAAAGGAGAAATGAACTTTTTTGTTTTTATGGATCTTTCCACTAGGCCATAGAGGAGGCCCCTTCTCTCATTAACTCTGTCCTTCTCATGGACTTGCAATATAAGCTTGGAGGACCAGAATGAGAATAATACATTTAAACCATGTCCACACTAGATCATATGCAACAAATGCTTAGTTTTCACTAAACAGTTGATCAAAACTAACCATGTAAAATAAGAGAAGAACAGGATCATCTCAAGGAAATCTATTGCAACTTGGAGTGCATAACCTTTAAATATACTTTCCATGTTCCCAATATCTTTATAGCAATATAACAAAATAATAGCAAAGACAGGTGCACTCTGCGGTCTTACTAAACCCTCAAACTGATTTTAAAATTGAGAGATTAGCCAACATGTCCTACAGTGTAGGACATGTCTGAGCCCGAGCACCGCGCCAAGGTTTCTCAAGTAACTCGGGGACCTAACACTCACCTACCTGTGCAATATGGGCAATACCAGGAGCCAGTGGGCAAAATACAGGAGCATGAGGCCGACTCACAAACAACTCACCAGTTACCTCCAGCATGTAACCATGATAGCAATGGGAACAGGGAGGAGTCTGCGAGTCCCACTCAAGACTGGCTGATAAGGCCCAGGCCTCACGAGTGCACCTAAATGTAGCCTGTGGGTGGAAAACAGGCACATTTAAATTGGAGTTTGTACACCTCCAGGCCTCTTTATGAATACAAACTGAAAAGAGTGGCGTGATATTAAACAAGCAGGAAGTGCTCAAACCCACATGCAGTTGTGCATATATATAGGGGAGCAAATCCTGCACTTGTGGCCCATTGCTAATGACGATCCCCAGCAAAAATGCATACAGTGGAGGATGCCCGCGGCGAACCACAAGTACCACAATAGACATCCTACACAAGATAGCAATTATGTGGATGTGATAATCAATATAGCAATATAACAAAATAATAACAAAGACAGGTGCACTCTGCGGTCTTACTAAACCCTCAAACTGATTTTAAAATTGAGAGATTAGCCAACATGTCCTACGGTGTAGGACATGTCTGAGCACGAGCACCGCGCCAAGGTTTCCCAATATCTTTAGAAGTACACAATCTACACACATACATCCATACAGTCAGACATGCTATTTACATAGAGGTCTATGTGCCAGTGTGTCAATATATACCGTATACCCATGGAACCACACTCCTTTCATCAGGGCATTTGTAGTTTGTACTCTGTAAAATGGTCCCACTTCATTCACCCTAATGTGTCAGTCATGGGATCCCCCCTTACCCTATTAATTGGACACAGGATCTTTCTGTATCAAAGGAAATGACTTATGTGACTACAGGATCAAGGAATAGAGGAGCATAACTAATCAATTTCCCAAACTTCTGGTTTGCCTTCGAGCACCATCTATTTGAGAGTCATAGGGACATACACTGATTGGACATAACATTTAAATCACTAACAGCTGCAGTGAATAACATTGAATATCTTGTGCCAGTGGCACCCATGAAGGGGTGGGATATATGATGCAGCAAGTGAACAGTCAGTTCTTGAACTTGATGTGTTGCAAGCAGGAAAAATAGACAAGCATAAGGATCTGACAGACTTTGGCAAAGGCAAAATTGTGAAAATGGCTGGAAGACTAGGTCAGGTCATCTCCAAAATAGCAGGTCTTTGGGGTGTTCCTAGCATGCAGTAGTATGTCGTATACCAAAGACCAGTCAGAGTGTCCATGCTGACCTCTGTCCACTGCTGAAAGTGACTATAATGGGCATGTGAGCAGCAGAACTGCGTTGTGCAGCAATGGAAGAAGTTGGCCTAGTGATGAAATAGATGTTCTGTGGAAGCAATTTGGAAATTAAACAATTCTTTGAGAACTGTGCTTTGATGGGCAAAATTGGTGTTTAAAGGGTCTGTCACAACCAAAATCAGTTTCAAAGTAGACATACTGCCATGCAGGATAGGTGCCCCAAAACATAACCATGCCTTTCATTTGAATATCTTCTCCTCTGATCCTGAGAAATGCTTTCTTTTACTTTTATGTAAATTAGGTTTTCAGTCTATTGTGGGCATGGCCAGTCCATCTGGTGCACCATTGCTCTGCCAGTAATGACACACACCACCTCCAGGCTCTCAGAATTAATAGCCTGGATCTTTAGATCACTACTGTGAGTACAGTATAGTAATACTTTAAGTATATAAACACACTGGACAAAACTGACAATCCTTCCCTAAATACAGCCATCACAGCAATCAGCTGATCAACACAGTTCCATCGAACCCAACATTCCTGATAATTGCCTGATCATTGAGCTGAGGTGAGAGCTGCATTTACAAGCTGCAATCATCTCCTTTGCATGAAGACAAGCGGTAGCTACTGCTATCGATCATATCAATATAGATTCATTCTTTGCTGGCCAATATGTGCCCCAAATGACCACTGCAAAGAGTCAACATTCACTATTCCATTAATGTATTTTCTGTGTTTCCATGTTATTCCAAGAGCTGAAAATGATAGTGCTATTCAGTTGATTGTGTTCTACTCAGAAGGAGAAAGGATGGACCTGCCTCCTTTAAAGGAACAAATGTAATTCAAGCATCCAGCGTGAGGAGCTACATGTTGCCTGTGCAGCGGGAGGCCTACTCCAAAGAGCCTCCATCCTTACATGGTGAGTAAAAATTACCATCCTCCTAGAGAGAAATAGAATATATTATACAGACTGTCGAGGGCCAACATAAAGGACACACAAGTGCAATCGCATTTGTATGGCAACAAGCCTTACTGCAAGTGGAAAGTATATATTGCTTCGGCACCTGCTGCACTTTCACAATGGATTAGCTACCCTTCGGAAGGATCTGCACCCCGTTGTGGGAACCTTTTGACACAGGAGTAGACTGGGAACTGGTCCTGGATAAAAAACCTAAAAGTGACCCCATGTTGAAGGCACATCCAAATTGACAGAAGACAGGGCAATACAAGTAGGCAGGGCAAACACAAATAAGTAAGTACAACAGAAGTGGGGCCTGCAATACTATAGTGCATCACAAAATGCCACCCCAGCAGAACCAAATATCACAGTGCAGCACAAAATACTGCCACTCTAGCCACAGTATTAAACTGTATCACTGTCCTGAGGACGGTGATACAGTTAAGTTCAGGAGGACACCTTCAGCCATTGGCCAATATATATTTTGATATATATGAATACATAATACATGGGAAACTACTACTGAGGTTTTTAGCCATGATATATCTGCAGCAGTTTAACACTGAGCTCTATAGTTCAGTGGTTAAGGATCTTGCCTTAAATCTAGATGGTTGTGAGTTTGAATCCCAGCAGAAACACTTCAAAAACACAGGGTTAATAAAAAAATGTCACAGTGTCCCGTTGATGTGAAAAGTTTGATTTTATTAAAAAAAAAGGAGCAAAACGTAAAATATGACCAAATAACACTCATGTTAAACCACGCCCCAAACTACGCCAACCTTTTTAACCTGTGTAAACTTGGCCAGTATTTTTTGTTGGGAAAGGTGGCAACCCTAGCAGCACCCCCGCTCAAGTCCTCTATAGGTTTGCTCAATACCATATATGAGGGAGGGCCGGAATCAACGGAATGGGACTGTTCGTAAATTATTACAAGATTTGGGGCCCCACTTTTGATTTTGCCCAGGACCACATTTTGTCTAAAACTGGCCTTGGTGAAGTGGGTGCCATAGCCACCAGGTGTCTGCTGTTTTAAACAGCAGACACCCAGCACTAATGTCCATGACTGGCAGTAATGCCAGTCTTGGACTTAAAACCCTTCAGATACTGTGGTCAAATATTTTTCCCATACAGCAAAAGGCAACACGGAAAAAAAGTCAAAATGGCCGATTTGCAGTTTTTTTTGCTCGCTTCACCTCCCGCAATTTTTTTTATTACAAGTGACTAAAAAGTCATACACACCATGTACACATAAATAAAAAAAAGTTATGGGAGTCAGCCTTGGAATAAAAAAATGGAAGAAAAAAAAATGGAAAATTCCCAGTCATTAAGGGGTTAATTAATGCTGAGAGCATCAGATCATTATGTACCCAGCTGGTGGCAATGAGGAGTGCTCAGGCAACCCCCTGGACATAGACTCACCAGGAAATTTCCCTGTTGGGTCTATAGCCAGTCCTCCGTTGGTTGTACAAATTGGGAATGTGTGCCCCTTTAGTCGACTTGGAAATTTGTTTGGAGTTAACAGAGAGCCATTAACAGCTTGCTATTCTATATTCAGTCTTGGAAAGATTATGTGTGTACTCTGGAGAGACTGCTTTGAACCCTATCGGTGTCTTTGTTTATCAACTGCCTAAACTACCTAAGCAAAAAACACTGGATTTGTTACCCCTACAATGGCCTGATTATTGCGTTGTACCACCATAGCACCACTGCCATTCTCTGGCCCTGCACCTGTCCTCCTGCGTTGTACCCTTCCAACCATTCACCATCAAGGGCACTCCAAATACCACCAGACAGTAGTCCCCAAAAGGCTGAGGGGGTGCCCCGATGGAAGAAAGAGCGCACCCTCCAACCATTGCAGATGCAGAGCCCCAGGGAGCACTGAGGAGAGGGATTAGCTACTGTGAGGACTACAACCACCATCATTGCCACTGCTATTATTCCCATCGTCTCCAGCTGCCAGCCACCATCCCTCCCCTGCAGCCCTGGCATGCTGTAATGTGCTATATAAAAGATGTGGCACCTTTACATTGGCCAATAATAATAATAATAAATATTATTATTATAATCACCCAGATCCTCAGCCCGTGAAAAACGACATGTAGTCTTCAGTGAAAAAAATCTCCCTTTTTGTGCATGCAGCTTTACAGACCGATGAATACAACCTGTGAGTAACTGCTCCTGCAGCCATGTGTACTTCTGCCCATGTGCCCCTCTATTACTGTCTGTAGGTTATCTAGAAGAGGAGCAACGAGAGTGGACTGGAATGACACAAACTGCGTGGAGGCACACAGGTCCTTACAGGGTATGTATACACAATACAGAAGGATAGGATAACATGGCTGCAAAAATGCACATATCTTTTAATGATCCCTCCACCCTCATATATGAAAAAGTAAAGACTCTCGTGAGAATAGTAGTGTTGTATTCTGAAATTTAAATTGCACTGGATTGATTCTTCTCTGTAAATGGCAACTTTTGCCTAAGGATAAGCAGAATAATCAGGCTCCAGGTAAATGCAGGGGTAGCAATGAAGGGTGACCAGAAATAGGGCAGAACAGAAAGAAGGTTCTGCAGAAGCAGACTTTAAAATATGATGCAAGAATAGTTGAAGATTGCATACTTTATAATCTATATATAATTTCGTGCATTACAATTTACTGTATTTATAATGAACCAGTGAGCCCTGCATGGGGCCCTCTTTGACTTAGATCAGTGATCATTGTGCATCAGGCCATATTCACACTTAAATCTGTTGCAGTATATTCTTGTGCTCGTTATCCCGATAATCTGCCTGCGCAAAGGAGCCATAGAATTTATCTTTGTTTAGGACGCCTCAATCATAATTTCTGAGCACCAGATCGTGCTGCCCAGAAACACTGAATTTGTATGAGGACGAGTGATAGCAGCAGCAGCCAATCGTCCTCGTACAGTAGAGGCGATCGCAGTTTGTAACTGCAGAGCGTCACCTCCACTACGAGCAGGCAACTGTCGGTGAAGGAATGCTTCCTTCCCGATAACTGTCTGCTGGTCAGCAAAGTGTAAATGTGCTTTAAGTCACCTGCGTGCAGTAATTTCCTCCATTGATAACATGATGACCAGCATGCCTGGCTGCCAGGTAATTCGCTGGTTGTCAGTGCCTGTCAATAGGTGATTCAATAAGTGAATCCATGAATTATTTATGTGTTACAATTTACTATTATGGATTTCGTAGCTTTTTTTTTAACATGTGGTGACTATTCGTTTCACAAATTGCAGATCACTTTTGTAAATTTTTAAGGAAATTGCATTGCTATCATGGTCTCTTACATTGTCACACTGTTTAGGCTTCTTCAGTACATCTTTCTAAGTAATCATTGCAATGTATCTAAAATGAAAAATGAAATGAACTTTGCAATAGGTCTTGCTTTAAGAAATCCTACCATTTATTTGCCACCTTCTATGCAGAAAGGTGCCTCGACATAGCACTTCACTAAAGGAGTTTTCCCAAAGAAAATATTCTAAATTTTTCAAACCAGCACCTGGATCTGAATACTGGTGTAATGGCATGTACCATATTTTTCGGACTATAAGGCACAACGGTCTACAAGATGAACCTAAGATTTAGATGAGGAAAAAAAGAAAACAAATATTTTTCATCAGACCTCAGATTAGATCCCCAGTCTTCATAAGACCCGCAAATCAAACCCCCGTTATATATACCCTTAGATCCGACCCCCATCAGCCTCAGATCAGACCCCTCTAACTTCCATCAGCCTCAGATCAGACCTCTCTAACCTCCATCAACCTCAGTTTAGACCCCCATCAGCCTCAGATCAAACCCCTCCCCCCCCAACCTCCATCAGCCTCAGCTCACAGGTAATTAACGGTAATTAAAATTAGAGTAAAGCTAATGAGTTATTCAATATTTCTGATAAGGACCTTAGATTGTGAGCCCCATTGGGGACAGCGTGATGCTAATGTCTGTAAAGCGCTGCGGAATATAGTAGCACTAAATAAGTGTATAAAAAATAAATTTATAAATATTAAAAAATCTTTATTTTGCCACTTGCTGTTTGTTCTTTTCCGCATCGTTTTGTTCACCTCTCAGAGGTGGACGCACATGCTCAGTTCTATCCAGCCATATGTTCTGTCAGAAGCTGTGACAGTTGCACCCTGAGAAAGGACAAACCCCCTGAGCTGCCAACTTGACATAAATCTAGCAGAGTCATTGGAGCAACGCATGGGGAGAGGTCTGGATCCATGGGAGGTATCGGGTTGGTTCTAGCTTTGTTAGATAGAGATTGTCTTATACTATATCATTAATCATGGGAAAAACCCTTTAAGGGTATGAATGTGATATTTTAGCTTTTCTTTTTTAATACATGTGTACACATTTCTACAAACCTTTCTATCACTTTGTTATTAATTGTAGATTATTATTTAAGAAATAAAAGCAATATTAAAATTTTTATCTAATAAGGTTGTAAAGTATTTTAATGAAAACATAAAAGGGACTTAATACTTTCTGAATGCACTGTAGGTTAGTGCTAAGTCTAAGCATTGGGATGGTAAGTTATGTTAATATATTTTTTTGCTTTGCTTTTTTTTACCAGTCTGCAATTGGTTAATCACTGCAAAAGTTATGCCTGGATATATTCTATATGCAATATTTATGCGGCTAGTAATCAATATACCCTTGCTAACATAATAAGAGGACTGAAAGGAGGAGGGCTTCATGAAATGTAAAGTAGGAGAGTATGAAGAATCTGTGGAATTATTGGCAGTGGGTTGGTAACAATAAATTTACATGCTGAGAGGTTTAGTAATATATTATGACAGATGAACATGTTTAGATTCTATTTGTCTTTTCTCACTGCCTAGAATTATTATGCTAGCTGCAGTAAAAAAAAAAAAAAAAAAAAAAAAAAGGCTCTGTACAAATCTATACATGGCGACTGTAGATTTACATTTATGGAGTAGTGTAAAACTCAGAGTCAGGATTCAATGAGACCAGATAGCTTACAGATTATACCAAATTCAGTATCACTATGCCAGACTCAAAAGCTTTTTCTCTTCTCTGGGCCCCCTCTTGACTCTCTCTAGAGACCTCAACCCACTCCGCCCATGCCTCAGGTGTCTCTGGTCTACAAATTGCTCCAGGGGAACGGGGGAACCCCATCTTCCCTGCCTTATGTGTCGGCCTGGGAGAGAGAGTTGGGGAGATCTTTCTCCTTGGGCCAACGGGAGAAAGCATTCATTTTGTCGCACAAGTCGTCCATTAGTTGTAGACTCCAGGAGAAGGACTTTAAGATCCTATCCAGATGGTACAGGACCCTTGTGTTCCTTCACTCATTCTACCCCTCATGTCCAGATGTGTGTTGGCGCTGCGGCAGGCAGGTGGGTACTATGTCCCACATCTGGTGGCAGTGTGATCGTGTGGCACCCTTCTGGAGGGCCTTAAATGATTTGTACAACCAGGTGAGTGGCAGCGCCTTGCAATGGACCCTTGAGGAGGCTGTGCTATCTATTTTTTTGGGTTCCATCTCTAGCCTGAAAAAGGGCCTCCTGAGATTAGTTTTTTCAGGCTGCTCGCCTGGTTGTACCCAGATATTGGAAATCCCCTGATACACGACCCCTTAGAGAGTGGCTAAACACATTTGAGATGATCCATAGAATGGAGGAACTTTCAGCAGATGAGGGAGTAGATGAGAGATACCTTAAAACTTGGACCCCTTGGATTCTGTTTAAAGGTTCACAAGACTTTCGCAATTGGTTGGCTCGGGCTGATGTTCGGACGTAAGTCCTATGCTTTTGTTTTTGTTTTTTTCCTTTTCTTTTTAGAAGATACAGTATGCCAGGAATTATATCCCCCCTTCCCTCCCCTACCCCTTTTCTCTCTACCCCACAACAAAGTGTATGATATTATATTTCACAATTCTCTCATGCATGACAAATCAATTATTATTATACTTTATGTAGGATATGCATAATCCATCTTAATCCATCTTATTCTGAACAGTTAGTATTTATACAATGCTGTACCATGACAGTAACTTGATACACTTCAAAGCTGTTATGTACTGTTCTTTTCTTTGTCCTTTTCAATAAAAGTATTTGAACATCAGATTATACAATATTCTAGATGATTAGTCAAAAAGTGTGTAAAGCTAAATTCTAAGAGTAAAGAACTCTTAGGAAGAAAGCCTAAAATAAAATGTCACCAAAATAAAATACTATTGTAATGATCAGTGGGTAAGAAACCCCTGTGTCAACCAACTGGTTTGATATTGGGCTAAACCTAAGGGCATTATCATGGCAGTCCCCTGGTATTCACTTATACACTTAACCCCTAGACCCAGTGTGGTTAAAAGATGTCTCACAGGGGGTCAGAGAAACTGGTGCTAGGCACCAAGGGGTCAGGCAAAATTTGTATTCGGTAACAGGACGGGGTCAGGGCAGAGTTTGTGCAAACGCATGAAGCTAGTGTAAAGGTCAGGGAAGGCAGATCAGGGTGATTAAGCATGGGTCAGGTGGCAGAGGGTGAGAAACCAGAAACCAAGTCAGTACATGGGCAGACAAGTAGCAGCTTTGCAGGATGTACCAATACTGCTCAGGCAGTGAGTGAGAACAACAGCACAGCATATATAGCAGAACTGATTAACACAGAACCAAAGGAGGGTTAACCCTTGCAATACTACAGAAATAGGTGAGGTTGAATAGAGAATACCTACAATAGACACACAGGACACAGGCTCCCAGGCCTGCTGCAGGAGCCCTAGAACTGGGAAAGACACAGAGTGAGCGGCCAATGTAGCAACCATAACTTTCCAACTTTGTTTTCTGCCATGGTCCCGCAACAGCCAGTCTCTGGGGCGCATGCGCTAACTACTGAATCCACCTCATCTGCACATGCACCAGGGAGAGTAATTGTTCCAGCTCCATCATCAGCACCTCCTCCATCCTGGGCTATGGAAGTGATATCACTATGCATAGATCAGACCAGAAACCTGGTAAAGGACATGATTCTGGCATATGTAGGATGACCAGGATCAAGAGCGGCCGATCCATGCAACTTGGAGATGTGTATTGGAAACTTTCTTTTGCAAGCAAGCTTTCTGGGTCCTGTTGGGCCCCAGAAAACCCCTGTAAAGAGAATCTGTCAGGAATATTTCACCTATATAACTAATAGTAAGGTGCTGTTGTGCACTCAAACATGGTTTAAAACATACCTTTGGTATCTTTCTGTGCATTTTTGATGGCAAGAAGATTAAGTTTGTTCTATATGCAAATGAGCCACAAAGTGGGCAGCAGGTGTTTCCAACCTTCCAAAGAGCCCAAGCCAGCCTATTAAATGAGCCCAAGCTCACCTCTTAGGAAGGCCCATTACCTTCCCTGTGCGCTCCTAACTCCCTGCAATGTCACCAACACCCTACCCCTCTGCCAGTGACGTCGCCTCTCCACTCTCTGCCTGAGCCTGCGCAGTGCCGCTGTGGAGCTGCGCTTGCGCAGTATATATATGGAGGTTAATGCCTTCACTATGTACTGGGAAAAGGCGACATAACCAGCAGAGAGGGGGGACGTTGGTCATGTTGCAGGCACTTAGGATCTCACAGGGGAGGTAATGGGGTATAATGAAGAGGTGGGCTTGAGCTCCTTGGAAGGTTGGAAACGCACTGCTGGGCACTTTTTGGCTCATTTGCATATAGAACAAACTTCATTTTTTTGCAATTAGAAATGCACAGAAAGACCCTAAAGTTATGTTTTCAACCATGTTTGAGTGCACAACAGCACCTTAGCATTAGATGTATAGGTGAAATGTTGCTGAAAGATTCGCTTTAAGATATGGAAAAAACTAAAAAACTATTACTATGTGGTTGCAATATGCTGTCCCAAAGAGGATGTGACATAAAGTGACTGCCCAAAAGCTGGAATAGATATACTCAACAGGTCTATTCACACTGGTCTCAACATCATCCATGATGGATAGGATGGGTCCACTATGATCCATCTTGACTCGTTTTTCCTTCGACTTTTAAAAGGTCCATCAGTTTTCCACCTTTTTTAAACTGGATATCATAATGGATTTTTTTCAAATGAAAACCTGATGGGAGAAAAGGAATGCAAATGAGAACAGAAAATACGGTTACAGAATTAGCCAGCTAGTACACTCCACCTTTGTGTTCTGTAATGATCCATGAATTGCTATGTTATACTACAAACACTAACCTTGTACTGCGTATAATAATAACATACTCATTTGCACATCATAAAGTGTCTGCCTTTGGTCTGCACTCCACTTCCAGAAGATTTTCCTCAGCACTGTCTAGGGAAAACGTGTTGTACAGAAGGAGGTGCCAGCACGCCTGATGTCCTGTCACAGAGGAGCATGTTGGAACACAAACGTGCATAATTGAGTAATCAGCAGCATATAATTGGGTGCCATAATTAATTTATTGTTGTGTAAGCAGGAGCGATTCCTGAGCGATTCTCTACACAGCTCCTGACACTTTCTTCCTGCAGACAGCATCCTTAATGTCATACGTATAGGGAAAACTCATCATCACTGCATTGTGTTAATATTCATTTAGGACAACAGATATTGGTGCAAAGAAACTGTTAAGAAAAGTGTGAACCAAAGCATAATGCTTAAAAAATATTTAAAAGACAAATTAGGTTTACATTTACTTCTAATTTTTTTAAATTAAAACATGTATATACATCTGCACTTAAAGGCTCAGGTGTATAATATCTAAAATAAATGAAAAAAATTAAATATAAAAAAAAACAATATAAATGTTTAAGAAATTATTAACCTAATGTATGCGTCAAAAGAAGCTGTTGGGTTGGGGAAAATCAGTTAATAATAAAGCAGACACCTTTTTTAGGAGCACAACCCCTAACCCCTGGGGTTCTGGAGACTGGGACCTCAGACAATTGACATCAATATATCAAAGATTGCTTGACAGTTATTAAAGAATGGTATTGTAGTAAATACAGCGGATATAGTATTATTGTATGGATCATATTAGACAGCCAACAGTCAAGTAGAGCCAGCTGTGTGTGCTAAATGAAATCGCAAATTTTCCTATAGACATTCAGGATACTTAGGGTGCCAGTGCATGTTCAGGTTTTGTTCAGGTTTTTATGTAGTTTTGAAGGCAAAACCAGGTGTAAAACGGGAAAGAAAGCATACAGGAATGATCCTACTTCTTCCTCACCTCATCAATTGTTTGAGGAGGCCATGTTGGTCCAGGGTGTGCTGTGGCCTTCTGGCAGCTAACCAAGCACACTCCATACATTGTATAGAAGCAGTCACTAATTTGAGCTCAGACCCATTCACTTGAATGGGACTGAGCTGCAACAGGCCATGTAACTGATAAATGGGATGCCACTGGCCTTAAAAGAGGCTACAAAACTCACTAGAGCACCACTGTCTCTTCAAACAGTTGCTTGGTGGAGATACTAGGAGTGATACCCCAACCAATCAGAAACTGATAACCTATCCTGAGGATAAGTCATCGATATATGCATATGTGCACCTAGCCTTTCTGCTGCCTGAGGCGAAAACTGAAATGGCACCCCCCTCCCAATGCCAATTTCTTAACCAATCTCCTTCCCTTCAGCCCATGGCCCTTCGCGAGCCCCCCTCTTGCCCATACCTGGTGCTGCCTGGGGCGATTGCCTCACCTGGCCTCATTGATGGTGCATCTCTGGATATATGGATACTGGAATACCCCTTATTATTGACATGATGCCTCTGCATAGTTGACTTTTCAATGCAACATGCAAATGCAAAAATACATTCAAACAGATACCAATCCCTACTCCCGTTCTGAGACTGCCTATTCCCCTGCCACTCTCTACTTCTTGGTCCACCTATGACATGCTGATATAGGAGCATGGGACCATTGGAGCAAAATCATTCACTTGAATGGGACCGAGCTGCAAATAGGCCATTTTGACCTTTGACTGTGACATCACTGGCTTAGGAAAAGGCCCCAGAGCCCACTGGAGCTCTGTAGTCTTTTTAAACAGCTGATTGGTGGGAGTTAGACCCCCCACCAATCAGATATTTATGACCAGTGGATCGGTCATCAACATATGAATCTCAGAAAACCCCTTTAAAGTGGTTCCATGATGCTCTAGGTCATGTACAAGACTCTCTAAGTCTAGGGCTAAACGACGACACAGGGCACAACTACACTGCAACATGTGTCGCGTGACATTGATGTCGCGTGACAATTTTTATAATGATAGTCTATGGTGTCGCACTGCAACATGCGTCATCTGCGTCCAAGATGGATTTTTCTGGGACTGTCGCATCGCAGACACAGCATGTCGCAGTGCGACACCATAGACTATCATTATAAAAATTGTCACGCGACATTGGTGCGACAAAATGTTGCGCGACACATGTCGTCGTGTAGCCCTAGCCTAAATGTATGCTTGTCTCCAGCAGAATATCAAACAAAAATAAATATTACAATGTCCCAGGTCATATATAAATGTGGAACATTTTTATCTATAACCCAAGCACTTTTCCTTGATTAATGTGGATGAAGTCTCCGGCATCTTGGTCTTGGGTCTTGTACTTTACTGCATTGAACTGATGCATGAACACTGAGAAATCCCCATTATGGAGTTTTTAATTTGCTTTAGCACATGTCCCAATCTACAGCCTGATGAGCATCAACAACTCTTTTTCTGAGGTCCTCTGAAATCTCCTTTGTTCGTGCCATGATACATTTCCACAAACGTGTTGGGAAGATCAGACTTTGCTAGATACCCGTTCTTTAAATAAAATAGGTCACCTACTCATACCCGATTGTCATCTCATTTATTAAAAAATGTCACCATCAAGTTGCCTGCTAATCCTAAAGGTTCACATACTTTTGTGATATTGGAATATTTTCCTCAATAAGGCTACATGCACACGAACGTTGTTTGTTTCCGTGTCCATTCCGTTTTGTTTTGCGGATAGGATGCAGACCCATTCATTTCAATGGGTCCGCAAAAAATGTGGACAGCACACCATGTGCTGTCCGCATCAGTATGTCCATTCCGTAGCCCCGCAAAAAAAAATCAAACATGTCCTATTCTTGTCCGTTTTAGGCATTGTTACAATGGATCCGCAAAAAAACCCCGGATGGCATATGGACGTCATCCGTTTTTTTTTTTTGCGGATCCGCTATTTGCGGACCGCAAAACACATACGGTCTTGTGCATGTAGCCTAAATAAATGACTGAGTCTAATATTTTGTGACTCATTTATTTGATTTGGTTATCTTTATCTAATTTTTAGGACTTGTATGAAAACCTGATGCACTATAGCTTTAGACTAAAATGATAAGGCAGAAATATAGAGAATTCTTAACTGTTCACAAACTTTCAAGCGCCACAGTACTTGGTGTAGATGGGAACCCGCGTAACATAGAATGGAAGCTGCTGCCCACAACAGAGATTTCATACAATATGCATGTGACAATTGTGCTCTTCTCAACCACATTACCTAGACAAATGATTTTACTGGAAAAAAAAAAATCATTAACTCATTAATTAATTAACTGGTAAGGTCACCAATTGCAATGTAAAGGACATTTACACTCCTTTACTGCTTATTAGGTGTATAAAATAGGAGGAAAATCTAAGAGAAATTAAGTCAGTCATGTCCAAGAGAGCTCATTCTAATACAGTAAGAAATGACATATAACAAATTACATTGTCAGAGTAATGAAGCACCAGACAGTGACACACAAAAGCAACTCCATATGCAGGTAGTCAACGGCAAAATATTTCCACAATGAAACACATAAAATGAATTGTCTGGCTTAAAGGGACACTACTATGAACATTTTTCACATATTAACAGCCTGTACATCAACACTCGACGTATTTTTTCCCCTTACAAAAGTGGGTGGATGGTTTTCTGGATAAAATTATTTAAAATAACTACATTTATATTTTTCTTTTTTATCAGATAATGTTTATTAGAACTAAAAAAATAAATATATAAAACAAAGAAATTATAAACACCACGTATTCTACTTCCTGTCCTGGCTCTTTAACTTCCTCTTGGACTTTTAGCATGTCAATAATCCTCACTTGACGTTGTCAGTCAGACCATCGTTCAGGCCAGAGAGGGAAGGGGATGAGTGACTGAATTAAAGCATCACACATTACACTGATAAGTGCAATGCTCTCCGCGGGCATCTTTATCTAGGCCTATCAAGAGAATAATAGAGTTGTCATACCATTATCCCAATTCTATATCCTACTATTAAGCCAGCAGATATGATCTTTCCCTTGCAGCAGCAGTAAAATAACAATGGGATCCCTTCTTTATAGCAGTTTTATCTCTCCGTGCTGACTGCTATAGAAAAAAAATGTTTTGTATTTAATTTTTAAAGGCATAGTACTGCTGAAAAGAAAAAGAAAAACAGCCAAAAAGTCTTTTAAAAAATAGCTTTCTATTATTATTTTGTTTTATTTTTAACAGAAGTGACAGAAGTGTCCTCTGAAACAAAGAGCTACGTTTTAGAAAATCCTTTTATGTGAAAGCATTATTTTGACAAGTTACTAATGTTGGTGCATCAAACTACATTGTAACCTCCAGTATATAACAGGGAATTGTTGCCACTACAATTAGCATTATTAAAAAGTTTTCCAGCCCAAAATATATATATATACAGTGTGACCTCACAGATCCCATTCCAAAAGTGTTTATTCCCTTGCCACTCTCTACCTCCTGATGAAATGATAACATTTCAACCCAGGGGCATTGGCCCTGCAGCCAGTATTTGGCTGCAGCGGTTTCATGCCCCTGTATTGACATGGCATAGCTGGACCAAGAAGTAGGGTAATAAAGAGTGTCAGAACGGGAGTAGGGGTTGGTATATATTTTGAATTGGCATATTGCATTAAAAAGTTTATTTTTTTTTAATGCAGAGGCATCATGTCAATATTATTAACCCCTTAACGGGGTTATCCTGGAAATTATGTTGGTGATCTATTCTCTGGATAGGTCATCAATATCAGATCTGATAGAGTCAGACACTTATGACCTCTGCTGATTAGCTGTTAGAAGAGGTCGGAGCTCCCTGAGCATCCACTTTTTAGGCTATGTGATGTCACCGTACATCGGTCACATGGCCTAGCTACAGCTTAGCCCCATTGAAGAGACTGGGGCTGAGCTGCAATACCAAGAATAGCCACTATACTATGTACGGCGCTGTGCTTGGAAAGCTGCCGGAAGCCAGGTGTGCTCACCAGAGCTCTGGTGAGGGCGTCGGCTCCCTGAAAAAGTTGATCAGCGGGGGTGATAATAATGACCTATCCTGAGAATACATCATCATCATCAATACCTGGATAACCCTTTAAGGAGATCTGCCATATATGTATGGCGAAGGTGCGGACTTTAAAGATGGCCCCCGCTCAGAAGATGTTTTACACAGCAGACACCTGCAGACAATGTTCATGATTGGCGATAAGGCCGATTACAAATATTTAACCCCTAAGATGCTGTGGCCAATTGCAATCATTGTATCTAAGCGGTGAAACACCAGGAGCACCGAGACAGCTCTCTCACATCGAGATCGAGGGCACTGTTTGGTTGCCATTGTAGCCTCTGACGTTCTGCCTGTGGCAGGGCTGCTTTGGAACACAGTTAATCTCCCATAGGCTGAAATGTTAAATCATTGCAGTCTATAGGGGAAGCGATCAAACTATTGCATTTTAAATTCCTCTAGGGGGGCTTAAAATATGTTTAGTAAAAGTTTTTAAAGGAATTTTTAAAAATATAAAAATTCTAATAAATAAAAAATAAAGATCATTAGCACTGCCATATCCCAAAATATCTGAATTATGAAAATATAAACGTATTTATACTGTATAGTGAATGGCACAATGGAAAAAAAAAAATTAAATGGCCAAGTTGCCATTTTTTCGTTGCATCATCTCAAAAAAAAAATCTTTTTTTCAAAATCTTTTATTTACGGTAAGTATTAAAACACAACAAAAACTATATAAATGTGGTATCTCTGTAATCGTACGGACTCAGAGAATGAAAGTTACAGGTTTTACCACATATGAAATACCATAAAAACAAAATCCATAAAACTATGGCAGAATTGGGTTTTTTCCCCAATTCCACCCAATTTGGAATTTTTTCCAGTTTACCACCACATGGTATGCCATAAAAAATGTTGCCATTAGAAAGTACAACTTGTCCTGCAAAAAATAAGCACTCATATATCTATGGGAAGAGAAAAATTAAAAAGGGAAGCACAGGAATAAAAAAACTAAAGCGCAAAAACAAAAATTGGCTCAGTCCTTAAGTGGTTAGGGGGTTTTCCTGGATTTATATATTGGTGACCTATCCTCAGGATATATAATTAATATCTGATTGGTGAGGATCTGACTCCCAACACGGCACGCTGTTTGAAGAGTCAGGGGTGCTCCAGTGAGTGCTGTGGCCTCTTCCTAGGCCAGTGACATCACGTTCATTGAACATATGGCCTATTTGTAGCTCAGTCCCATTCGAGTGAATGTGTCTGGGCTGCAATAACAGGCAGAGCTGCTATACAATCTATGGTGCTGTGCTTGGTAGTGTACGCAACTGTCTTTAGGCAACGCATGCAATTGTATGGCACACAGTCTTATACTTCAAAGATCTCTTGGATTGCCATGCCCTTTTTATGGTCACTGAACTTCTCAGTGGCGTCTAATATCCTTATAACATACAGAAGGGTGAGCATTGTTATTACATAGGGCGGCTTTTCTCTGGAGTCTAATGCTGACCAAAGGGAACAGGGAGCATTTCCCATAGCAACCAATCAAATCACTTCTTTTATTTTCTAACCTTAACTGGAAAAATAAAAGCTTGATTGTGATTGGTTGCTGACTTTCTGTCAGTTCTTATGGAGGGAGCCATGTCTTGTGGATAGACATGGAGGAAGAGATGAGAATGTCAAGCGCTGTGCAGGGAGTGATATTGAGTGCAAAACTCTTCTGGCTCTTGTTGTCTATATCTTCTTCCTTTCAAGGCAGGAAACTAATGTTTTCCAATAAGGAAGGAATCATGGCTGCCCTGATGAGGAACAGCTTGTGTTTGCCATTTTACCACATCATGTTTCAGTCACGTTCTTGCTTACATAGTATTACAATGTGACAAATGGCGACTTCTGACTGACAGGACTATGAGATAACTTGACGTGCGTCACTGCAGAACATTTCTTCAGTTTAGCCAAATTTAGATATTGGCACTTCAGATGCTTGTACATGTTTAGTTGCTAATGTGGTCAACACTGTGGCATTTAAAGACTAAAGACCCCTGAGCCAGCAGACTGTGTGGCATTTCTAGCACTGCTCCTCATCCATACAGACATTCAGGGGCAGACTGGGAACTGGCCCTGGAAAAACAACTAAAAGTGGCCCCATATTGTAGGCGAGTCCAAATTGACAGAAGGCAGGGCAATACAAGTAGGTAGGGCCAACTGAAGCCTCAAGTAGGCAGGGGCAATTGAAGTTGGCGGGGCCAGCAATACCATAGTACAGCACAAAATAACGCCTCTGCAGAACCAAATACCACAGTGCAGCACAAAATACTGCCCTATGACCCTACTGAGGGCAGTGATACAGTTGAATTCAGGAGGGCACTTGGCTGAGGCTCCTAGCATTAATGTACCTGACCAGTGGCCGTGAGGAGGGCTTGGGCAGCCCCCTGGGCATTAGCCTACATGGTAGCACAAGTCCCCAATTATAAGCATGGCAAGGCAAGTTGGATGAATAAGGCTCAATCCTGTGAGGGTGCATTCACACAACCTCAATATAGGTAATCAATATCAGATTGTCAGTGGTCCGACACCCGGGACCCCCACCGATCGCTTCGTAAGCACCGCAGCCTCTTCCTAGGCAATGTGACGTCACCGTACATTGGTTCCATGGCCTAGTTGCAGCTCAGCCCCAATAAAGTGAATGGGGCTGAGCTACAATACCAAGCACTGCCACTATATAATATATGGCACTCTGGTTGGAAAGCTGCCAGGAACCTGCATCACTCACCACAGCTCCGGTGAGGGCGGAGGGTCACCGAAACAGCTGATCTGCGAGGGTGCCATGACTCTGACCTCCGCTGGTATGATAATGGTGATCCATCCTGAGGATAAGCTATCATTATGCATTACTGGATAACCCCATTATGGCAGTTAATAGTAGGATATTGATAGGCCATCATTTCAGGCATCAGTCAAGATAGTGAACCTCTGTTTAGGCCAAGTTTACATCTGCGGTGAGGGATCTGTTCAGGGCCTCCATTTCAGATTCCATCAAAAAGACTAGACACAAAAGTCCTGGATGCAGGACTTTTTTGTCCCATAAAAAAACTGGATTCTGAATGGAAACTGAATGGACTCCAATTTAGTCAGTAGAGTCTGTTCAACTCTGTTCAGTTCAGTTATGTTACCTATCCAGCACTTTCATTATTTCTGTCGTTCCTGCAATGTAGCGGTGATGTGAAATCAAGCAGGGGTGTGTGACTCGTTCAGTCACGCATTGCACTTTTGCTACCCCCTGCTTTAGGTGGAGCTACAGAAAACTTTGCCCCAAGGACTGTAACCATCACCAATCTTAAAATTAATTGTATCTTCCGGTGCCTGCATGTGAGGCAGCAGAGAACGGCAACTCCTGGCTCCCTGCCCGAAAATTGTGATACGTTGCACCATCAACATTGGCAATGGTAGCTATTATTGGCTCCTTCAACCCCCATAGGTCCTGGGATACTGAATGGACCAGTTCGTCATCAGTATGGGCAAGAAAATAAAAAACAAGACGCAGATGGAACTTCCCGCTGAGCAAGCAGAAGACGCAGATATGGCGCCTAACACTCTGCCACTTTCCACAGTCGAGGGAGACAACTCACCCCCACTAATAGACTCACAAGAAGTACGTACATATGGGGAAATTGATTATAAAGTGCTAGCGATTGAGGTGGCGGCGCAATTACCACTGATTTACAAGCCACACATGGCGTCAACCATTAAATCCTCAATGCAACCGATCCATGAGGAAATACAACAACAGTGAGCGCGCATTGCGGAGGCCGAAACATATATGCGAACTCTTGAACTTTCTTCAGATGAATGCGTTTCACAGATCCGCAATCTTACTCATGATAATAAAAAGCTCTGGGACCGAGTTGAGGATCTTGAAAATAGATCTCGGAGGAACAATTTGAGGATTGTGGGTCTTTCTGAGTCAATCCTTGCAAGAGACCTGCACACCATTTGTGAGCGGGAAATACCCGAGCTATTGGGAATAACACACGATTGCAAAGTTGAAAGGGCTAATCGGCATGGCCCTGACACTCGATCCAAAGAACAAGCCACCGATACTAATGTAGAGCAAAAGCGCAGACTTGGATTTCCAAGTTAAAACGGCCATCTTGCGCTCTTTCAAGAAGAAGATGGAACCCATAATGCTGAAAGGCTCGAGACTAGTTATTTTCAGAGACTACTCCGCAGAGGTTACCAGAAGGAGACAGGCTTTTTCGGCAATATGCTCAGAGCTCTATCAAAGACACTCTCACTTTGCTTTAATGTTCCCAGCGGTGCTCAAAATATACAAGGCTGATGACGACGAGCACTTACCTAACTCCAGAAGATGGTGCGACAGAGCTACAGATACCTATGGAGAAAACCAGCGGCGATTCAAGGATACATGCCCAAAGGAAAGATATAGAATCAGAAGATCGATCCCAAGCTACAAAGAGGCGCCTTGCACAGCAGAAGGACCCATTGAAACAACACGCAACAGGGATCTCCAGGTGGCCTGACTGAATAAACACCCGATCCATATATATGCATATATGTATTCATGAACAAGCCCCAAAAAAGGGTGAAGATACAGTAATGGTAATAGTAATGACATCCTATGCAGGAGACATAAGCTGTTTTCACAGCAATCTTTAAGTTTTAAGATTTAAGTTTTAAGTTTTATTTTCTCAGCAGTCATGTTTAAAAAGATCAACTTTATCTGAATCTTGTTAGACCAATTGATATATATTACTGAGGTCAGGGACCAGGGGAAAAGAAGATAAGGGTAGATTTAGCCCATTGTTATTGCTATATGCGATTACGCCTGCAAGCGGGAAAAAATTGTAGTCAGTATGTAGATAAATGGAGGTTGGAAGAGGGAGTAAATCCTACATTCTTCATTGAGTAAATTTTTTGGTTCAACAGTTTTTTTCAAATATTATTTGATTATTTGGGAAAGGGGTACTTATAATGTCTGGATGTGTGCTTATTGGCCCTCCCCGCAGCTTTTCCATGCGGTAGTCCCTTAATGTGGATCATTTCATGGAATGTTAAAGGATTGCATTCTCCTGCTAAAAGCAACATGGTTCTTAAGTATCTACACCGATTTAAACCTGATATCGCAATGTTGCAAGAAACACACCTGGAAGAGGGGGATTTTTTCCGCATGGAGAAGATGTGTGTCGGAAAGGTAGTGGGGTCACCGTCGGTGGCTAGGAAAGCTGGTACATTGATACTCTTTAATAAAGGTTTAAATTATACACTACTCAAACATGAGAGTGATGTTGAAGGCAGATGGCAGAAAGTACACATCAGATCACCAGCAGGTGAATTGTGTCTAATAAATGTCTTTGGTCCAAACCTTTCTTCAATGATCTAAGTACTTTACTGCGAGTAGATCCTATCTTACATTGCATAGTGGGAGGTGACATAAATGCAATAATGGATAGAAGAGAAGATAGAAGAACTCCAGTAGGGAGGTATGTTTCACAAGGAAGTAGGATTATGTTCTGGCCACATTTATTCAAGACAATAACATTATTGATTCGAGGCGGCTGGGCAACCCAGAGGGCAGAGAGTTTACATTTTATGCTAACCCAAACGACTCATGGTCCAGGATTGATCTTATTCTGGTTTCCTCAACTTTACAACCCAGAGTACACCACTCTAAAATACTAGTTATGGCAATTCCTGACCATGCTCCAGTACAGTTAGACATAAGGGAACAGATTCAAAGAGGGACAGACTATATATGGCGTTTTCCCTCCTTCTTATATGGAAATAATAATTTTGCAGACCTGTTGAGGGGTAGGTACCAGGAGTTTAAATCTGATAATGCACAGCATGCAGGTAATCCTTCCCTTCTTTGGGAAACAGCGAAGGTAGTATTGCGGGGACGGGTCATTTCCTATGTCCATTCCCTGAAAGTCAAAACTAAAACAATGTTAGATAAGGTCACAGAGAAACTCAGGAAAGCATATACAACTTTCCTAGCTACCCCCACGGTCAAAAACAAGCAAAAGTGGGTATTGGCTTAAAAAGCTTTTGAGTTGTGGTATTCACGCTGGGAGGATATGTATAGATCACAAAAAGAATCCAGTCTGTTTAAATTTGAGAATAAGTCCGGGAGATTGCTGGCGAGATTATCTAAAGGGCCGAGGGCACCAACTCACTTGCCAACCCTTACCCTCAAGGACATCTTCATATTAAGCCTGAAAAAGTTCTAGATACTTTTCGAACCTTTTACCCAAATCTCTATGCCAGAGATCCTCCAGCTCAGAACTCCCCAATAACATTTTTAGATCGAATCTCTCTCCCAGAGATTCAAGCAAATCAATTGGCGGAGCTCAATAAAGCTATCACAGTTGAAGATGTTTTTCAAACTATCCGAGCACTGAAACTCAGGAAGGCTCCTGGACCTGACGGATATACAGGAGAATTTTATAAAATAATAAGGGAAGATACTGTATATCTCAGTTACTGACTGATGGGTATAACAAAATCCTAGAGGGCCAAGCTATATCTAAAGCTAATGACATGGCATATATCAAACTCTTGCAGAAACCAGGGAAAGACCCTTTTCAACCAGCTTCCTATCGTCCAATATCCCTTATCATTGAAGATCTCAAAATCATTTCTAAAATAATGGCAGATAGATTAGCAGACATATTACCCACCTTAATTGGGCCTTCTCAGGTAGGATTTGTGATCAGCGGATCAGCGGTTTTCAATATACGCAGAATTCTGGCTGTACTGGATCATGCAAACAGATTAAAAGCAGGTCAGGGTACTTCAGCCCTCCTGACCATCAACGCTGAAAAGGCTTTTAATAACGTGGGTTGGAACTGGTTGGGAGATGTTTTAGATAGAATGCATATCTGGGACCTCTATATAACTCTCCTCAGGCACAAATAGCTTTTCCTGGATTCTTATCAAAGCCTTTTTCACTATTAAAAGGCACACGGCAGGGATGCCCTTTATCGCCTTTACTTTTTAATCTTGCGATTTAGGGTACTTTCACACTAGCGTTTTTCTTTTCCGGCATAGAGTTCCATCACAGGGGCTCTATACGGGAAAAGAACTCATCAGTTTTATCCCCATGCATTCTGAATGGAGAGTAATCCATTCAGGATGCATCAGGATGTTTTCAGTTCAGTCATTTTGACTGATCAGGCAAAAGAGAAAACTGCAGCATGCTACGGTTTTATCTCCGGCGAAAAAAAACTGAAGACTTGCCTGAATGCCGGATCTGTAATTTTTTCCCATAGGAATGTATTAGTGCCGGATCCAGCATTCAAAATACCGGAATGCCGGATCCGTCCTTCCGGTCTGCGTATGCACAGACCGAAAAAAAGGTGAAAAAAGTAAATCACGGATCCGTTTTGCCGGATGACACCAGAAAGACGGATCCGGCATTTCAATGCATTTTTTCGACTGATCTGGTATTTTTAAGACTGATCATGACCCTTATCAGTCTTACTAATGCCATCAGTTGGCATATGCAACGGAACTGCTTGCCGGATCTCTCTGCCGCAAGTGTGAAAGTAGCCTTAGCCATTAGTCAGATACCTAGAAACATCAGATATACAGTACAGACCAAAAGTTTGGACACACCTTCTCACTCAAAGAGTTTTCTTTATTTTCATGACTATGAAAATTGTAGATTCACACTGAAGGCATCAAAACTATGAATTAGAACATGTGGAATTATATACATAACAAAAAATTGTGAAACAACAGAAAATATGTCATATTCTAGGTTCTTCAAAGTAGCCACCTTTTGCTTTGATTACTGCTTTGCACACTCTTGGCATTCTCTTGATGAGCTTCAAGAGGTAGTCGCCTGAAATGGTTTTCACTTCACAGGTGTGCCCTGTCAGGTTTAATAAGTGGGATTTCTTGCCTTATAAATGGGGTCAGGACCATCACTTGCGTTGTGGAGAAGTCAGGTGGATACACAGCTGATAGTCCTACTGAATAGACTGTTAGAATTTGTATTATGGCAAGAAAAAAGCAGCTAAGTAAAGAAAAACAAGTGGCCATCATTACTTTAAGAAATTAAGGTCAGTCAGTCCGAAAAATTGGGAAAACGTTGAACGTGTCCCCAAGTGCAGTCACAAAAACCATCAAGCGCTACAAAGAAACTGGCTCACATGCGGACCGCCCCAGGAAAGGAAGACCAAGAGTCACCTCTGCTGCGGAGGATAAGTTCATCAGAGTCACCAGCCTCAGAAATCGCAGGTTAACAGCAGCTCAGATTAGAGACCAGGTCAATGCCACACAGAGTTCTAGCAGCAGACACATCTCTAGAACAACTGTTAAGAGGAGACTGTGTGAATCAGGTCTTCATGGTAGAATAGCTGCTAGGAAACCACTGTTCAGGACAGGCAACTAGCAGAAGAGACTTGTTTGGGCTAAAGAACACAAGGAATGGACATTAGACCAGTGGAAATCTGTGCTTTGGTCTGATGAGTCCAAATTTGAGATCTTTGGTTTCAACCACCGTGTCTTTGTGCGACGCAGAAAAGGTGAACGGATGGACTCTACATGCCTGATTCCCACCGTGAAGCATGGAGGAGGAGGTGTGATGGTGTGGGGGTGCTTTGCTGGTGACACTGTTGTGGATTTATTCAAAATTGAAGGCATACTGAACCAGCATGGCTACCACAGCATCTTGCGGCGGCATGCTATTCCATCCGGTTTGCGTTTAGTTGGACCATCATTTATTTTTCAACAGGACAATGACCCCAAACACACCTCTAGGCTGTGTAAGGGCTATTTGCCCATGAAGGAGAGTGATGGCAAAAGGGCCAAAAAGTGCTAAGCATCTCTGGGAACTCCTTCAAGACTGTTGGAAGACCATTTCAGGTGACTACCTCTTGAAGCTCATCAAGAGAATGCCAAGAGTGTGCAAAGCAGTAATCAAAGCAAAAGGTGGCTACTTTGAAGAACCTAGAATATGACATATTTTCAGTTGTTTCACACTTTTTTGTTATGTATATAATTCCACATGTGTTAATTCATAGTTTTGATGCCTTCAGTGTGAATCTACAATTTTCATAGTCATGAAAATAAAGAAAACTCTTTAAATGAGAAGGTGTGTCCAAACTTTTAGTCTGTACTGTATTTGAGGGGATATGCATAGGTTCACTAGACGTTTGCTTATCTCTTTTTGCAGATGACATAATTTTATTTTTAGCCAATCCATCCAGAGACATGAACAAGATCTTTGAAGCATTACAGGAATTTGTAAAATTTTTGGGTTTCAGAGTCAACCCAGGAAAATGTGAAATGTTTTATATAGGACCAGAGAGTCATGGGCGAGAAACTAGCCTGCGGGTTGCCCAGTGTTACTGGTCAAAACCCATATCACTTATTTGAGGATCAAGATAGGTCGTACGCCTCATTCCCTGTACTCCCTTAACTATACCCCACTGATACATCAGATAAAACAAGAACTGATCAGATGGCAAAGACTACCATTATCTTTATTGGGCAAGTGTCACTTGATAAAAATGATCAGCTTCCCAAAATTACTTTACCCGATGCAAACCATACCTATTCTGCTCAAGCATAAGGATATTAAGTTTTTAAATAGGACATTTGCAGGATTTATATGGTCAGAGAAAAGACCGAGAATAGCTCTGAAGACATTATCGGTCTCATTAGATAAAGGAGGAGTCCAATTCCCGGACTTACGGAGATATAATTTGGCAAGCCTTTTTTGACATTATAGGGATTGACTAGGCCAGACATCACACTATTCAAATATTTCTTTGGAAAAAGAATTAGCCAAAGAGTGGGATCTGGGAGCCATTCTACATTCCAAATTAACATCATTACATTCTGACATAAAAACATCGGTGGTGATCAGAGACACTGTAGTAGCATGGAAAGAGGTGAGGAAGATGTTCGGATTATCATTTTTAGCATCTAAACATATGCCTCTGTGGAATCACCCAGAATTTTACATAGGGAAGACCATCAAGCTGTTCCGAACATGGAGATCACTGGGTTTGCATACCTTGAAACATATATTACATGATAAAGAACCTCGCTATATGTCTTTAGTGGAAATGCATGATAGGTATGGTTCGCCTAAAGGACAGGCTATGCAATATTATTAAATGATGGCTTTTTGTAAATCAAGATTGAAAAATGTACAACAGGAATATGTTTCGAATCGCATTGATCTTCTCCTAGGACAAAAAGAACATAAACTTCCACTTTCTAAAATATGTAAAACTCTGAGAGAAAGAGGAAATAATAAGCTTATTCTGCAATTATTTCAGGGTTGGAAACCATTGTTAGGACCTGTAGAATGGAGGGACAAACTGATGACAGGTTGGGCGAAAGTGAGAAGAGCCGTATTATGTGAAAGATGGAGAGAAACATACTTTAGGCTAATACATAGGCCAATTTATGCTTTTCATATTCCAGCTTCAGCTATAAACCCAAAGAAGATAATGGCTTGCCCTAAGTGTAATATGCCTAAGGCAGGTTTAGATCACTGCATTTGGAGCTGCCCGCTGATTCAGGCCTATTGGGAAAATATCTTATCTTGGATTAAAACAACCTGGCAGATAGAATTACCATGCAACCCTCTAGTGGTCTTATTCCATGGCTACCTGGAGAAACTGAAGGTGCCTAATTTAATAGATGGTGTCTTATTAGTAGCACTTAGGTGTTTGCTGTGCACTTGGCTAACTCCACACACTCCCTCGGACGCAGAAATTCAGGTACAAATGAGATACTTTATATTAATGGATCAGCTAGAAGCGGAAAAACAAAAAAATGATAGATTAGCACACTTCCGTGATGAATGGAAAACTTATATCGGCAAGCACCTGTCCAAAGAAAAGATTCAAAAACTAATGCGAAATTTTGAATATACAGAGTGGTATTTTCTATCAGATCTAAAAGTAATATAAGTAATATAAGTATATGTTCAAATCGATTTGACTGAAATAGATAATTGGAAGGGGGGTCGGTGTACATCCGGACAGGGGAGGGGGTGGGAAGGTTAGGAAGGGGAGGAGGGGCTAAAGGGGAACTGTTTAAAGTTCTGTATTGTTCTTCTAATATGCTGTATCATAACAGATGATGTACAATCATTGGATCAGTTTCAGATATATGCAAAATAATCCTGATTATATTTCATTGCATATCTGTATGTCTAATACATTAAAATCAATAAAAAATATTTTATATATTTTTATTGTATTACAGTAATATTTAGACATTGTTTAGCATTGTCATTGTATTACTTTATGTATTGTGTGGTCACTGTAGGTGAGTATTACATGGACACTGTATGGTGGTATTTAAAAGCAAATAGTTTTACTGGCCAATGTTTCAGAATGGATTCAACGCCTAAAGCAGCCTTGAATCTGCCCTGAAACCACCTCCTGTTGTTTTGTTCAATGGGAGGCCGCGCCACAGTTCATGCAGCTGAGGATTTTTCCCATGTGGTTTTCCAGACCATGCTGAAGAATGCACTCATCCATTATTGACGCAGTTACTGTGCTTACACCTCGGAAAGGCACAGCAGAAGCCTGCCCATGGTTTTGCTCTATTCAATAAAGCTAAACAGTGAGTGGGACCTCGCCATTCAAAATGAAAGCCCAAGGCAGAAATCACAGTGATTTCTGACATGGGATATGAAGCAGATTTTGAAGCAGTCAAAATCCATCAAGGGAACCTACCCAGTGTCGGACTGGGGTGCCACTGAAGTCCCAGCTCTCGTCAGGTCATTGACCAGGTCCTCCCGTGTGCTTCCTGATCTTTCTCAGATTTAGGTAATGAGTTCAAACAGGTGCAATTAATACAGGTAATGAGTGCAGAGTAGGAAAGCTTCTAAAAGAAAAACTAACAGGTCTGTGAGAGCCAAAATACTTGCTGAATGGTAGGTGATCAAATACTTATTTCATGCAATAAAATGCAAATTAGATTCTGTCTCTCACAGTTGAAGTGTGCCTACGATAAAAATTACAGACCTCTCCATTCTTTGTAGGTGGGAAAACTTGCAAAATCACCAGTGTATCAAATACATATTTTCCCCACTATATATATATATATATATATATATATATATATATATACAGGGTGGGCCATTTATATGGATACACCTTAATAAAATGGGAATGGTTGGTGATATTAACTTCCTGTTTGTGGCACATTAGTATATGTGAGGGGGGAACTTTTCAAGATGGGTGGTGACCATGGTGGCCATTTTGAAGTCGGCCATTTTGAATCCAACTTTTGTTTTTTCAATAGGAAGAGGGTCATGTGACACATCAAACTTATTGGGAATTCCACAAGAAAAACAATGGTGCTTGGTTTTAACGTAACTTTATTCTTTCATGAGTTATTTACAGTTTCTGACAACTTATAAAATGTGTTCAATGTGCTGCCCATTGTGTTGGATTGTCAATGCAACCCTCTTCTCCCACTCTTCACACACTGATAGCAACACCGCAGGAGAAATGCTAGCACAGGCCTCCAGTATCCGTAGTTTAAGGTGCTGCACATCTCATATCTTTACAGCATAGACAATTGCCTTCAGATGACCCCAAAGATAAAAGTCTAAGGGGGTCAGATCGGGAGACCTTGGGGGCCATTCAACTGGCCCACGACGACCAATCCACTTTCCAGGAAACTGTTCATCTAGGAATGCTCAGACCTGACACCCATAATGTGGTGGTGCACCATCTTGCTGGAAAAACTCAGGGAACGTGCCAGCTTCAGTGCATAAAGAGGGAAACACATCATCAGTGTGTGAAGAGTGGGAGAATAAAGTTATGTTCAAACCAATTGTTTTTCTTGTGAAATTCCCAATAAGTTTGATGTGTCACATGACCCTCTTCCTATTGAAAAAACAAAAGTTGGATTCAAAATGGCCGACTTCAAAATGGCCGCCATGGTCACCACCCATCTTGAAAAGTTCCCCCCTCACATATACTAATGTGCCACAAACAGGAAGTTAATATCACCAACCATTCCCATTTTATTAAGGTGTATCCATATAAATGGCCCGCCCTGTATATATATATATATATTTATATATATATATATATATATACAGGGAGTGCAGAATTATTAGGCAAGTTGTATTTTTGAGGATTAATTTTATTATTGAACAACAACCATGTTCTCAATGGACCCAAAAAACTCATTAATATCAAAGCTGAATATTTTTGGAAGTAGTTTTTAGTTTGTTTTTAGTTTTAGCTATTTTAGGGGGATATCTGTGTGTGCAGGTGACTATTACTGTGCATAATTATTAGGCAACTTAACAAAAAACAAATATATACCCATTTCAATTATTTATTTTTACCAGTGAAACCAATATAACATCTCAACATTCACAAATATACATTTCTGACATTCAAAAACAAAACAAAAACAAATCAGTGACCAATATAGCCACATTTCTTTGCAAGGACACTCAAAAGCCTGCCATCCATGGATTCTGTCAGTGTTTTGATCTGTTCACCATCAACATTGCGTGCAGCAGCAACCACAGCCTCCCAGACACTGTTCAGAGAGGTGTACTGTTTTCCCTCATTGTAAATCTCACATTTGATGATGGACCACAGGTTCTCAATGGGGTTCAGATCAGGTGAACAAGGAGGCCATGTCATTAGATTTTCTTCTTTTATACCCTTTCTTGCCAGCCACGCTGTGGAGTACTTGGACGCGTGTGATGGAGCATTGTCCTACATGAAAATCATGTTTTTCTTGAAGGATGCAGACTTCTTCCTGTACCACTGCTTGAAGAAGGTGTCTTCCAGAAACTGGCAGTAGGACTGGGAGTTGAGCTTGACTCCATCCTCAACCCGAAAAGGCCCCACAAGCTCTTCTTTGATGATACCAGCCCAAACCAGTACTTCACCTCCACCTTGCTGGCGTCTGAGTCAGACTGGAGCTCTCTGCCCTTTACCAATCCAGCCACGGGCCCATCCATCTGGCCCATCAAGACTCACTCTCATTTCATCAGTCCATAAAGCCTTAGAAAAATCAGTCTTGAGATATTTCTTGGCCCAGTCTTGACATTTCAGCTTGTGTGTCTTGTTCAGTGGTGGTCGTCTTTCAGCCTTTCTTACCTTGGCCATGTCTCTGAGTATTGCACACCTTGTGCTTTTGGGCACTCCAGTGATGTTGCAGCTCTGAAATATGGCCAAACTGGTGGCAAGTGGCATCTTGGCAGCTGCACGCTTGACTTTTCTCAGTTCATGGGCAGTTATTTTGCGCCTTGGTTTTTCCACACGCTTCTTGCGACCCTGTTGACTATTTTGAATGAAACGCTTGATTGTTCGATGATCACGCTTCAGAAGCTTTGCAATTTTAAGAGTGCTGCATCCCTCTGCAAGATATCTCACTATTTTTGACTTTTCTGAGCCTGTCAAGTCCTTCTTTTGACCCATTTTGCCAAAGGAAAGGAAGTTGCCTAATAATTATGCACACCTGATATAGGGTGTTGATGTCATTAGACCACACCCCTTCTCATTACAGAGATGCACATCACCTAATATGCTTAATTGGTAGTAGGCTTTCGAGCCTATACAGCTTGGAGTAAGACAACATGCATAAAGAGGATAATGTGGTCAAAATACTCATTTGCCTAATAATTCTGCACTCCCTGTATATATATATATATATATATATATAGTACTCAAAAAGTTAGGGATATTTAGCTTGTGGGTGACACTTCAGGATTAACCTAAAATGCACTCTAACCTTTACAGGTGAACTTAATGTGACTTTCTCTAAACTTTGGAATGCACATGTCAGACCTAACGGACATATGGATGCGGAAAGCACATACATGATCTTTGCATCAAAGTCTGACACAGGTAAACACACATGAACATACCATCTGTCCGTGCATAGAAAATCATGGCATGCATTTTGGCCTAAATTTCACCGATTCCAATGAATGGGTGCGCAATAAAAACCATTACCACGCAGATGCCTTCCCAGTGCAGTGATCTGAAAAGAAATGGTCCATTTTTTGCAGCCAGTACATGGACACGTTTGAGATTACTCATCAGGTAGAGCCCATAGGCTGGTTTCACACGGGCGTTGCGGATTAGGTCCAGATGCGTTCAGGATAAGTTCAGTGAAACTCGCACTATTTTGCAAGCAAGTTCAGTCAGTTTTGTCTGCGATTGCGTTTAGTTGTTCAGTTTTTTCCGCGCGGGTGCAATGCGTTTTGATGCGTTTTTCACGCGCGTGATAAAAAACTGAATGTTTACAAACAACATCTCTTAGCAACCATCAGTGAAAAACGCATTGCACCCGCACTTGCTTGCGGATGCAATGCGTTTTTCACGCAGCCCCATTCACTTCTATGGGGCCAGGGCTGCGTGAAAAACGCAGAATATAGAACATGCTGCGATTTTCACGCAACACAGAACTGATGCGTGAAAAACAACGCTCATGTACACAGACCCATTGAAATGAATGGGTCAGGATTCAGTGCGGGTGCTATGCGTTCACGTCATGCATTGCACCCGCGCGGAAAACTTGCTCGTGTGAAAGGGACCTTAGGGTTTATTCACATGTTGAGGTCATACCGCGGAGGTTGCAAACATCAAGCCTAATTACCTCTGCAAACCATTGCTTTACCAAATGCATCTGGCAGTGAATAGTAGTGTTGAGCTAAGTGAAGCACCCAAAGCGGAATTCAGTCCGAAGTTTAGGAAAACTTAGATTCTAAACAAATCTGAATTTCCTTGCACTTCGTGGTAACTAATCAGTTTTTCCTAAAATGGTGGCTGCACATGTAAGAAAGTGTAGAGGAGACAAACCTGGGAACGCGAGATCACCCATAATGCAGTGCAGCCAACCAATCCGCTGGTAGCCACCCCCCTGTGAAGTCACAGCTAGGCAGAGCCCTATAAAACCCTGATCCTGTGTGGTCACCGCCATCTTCCTGTGAGCTGAGCATAGGGAGAGTGTTGCTGCAAACTGTTAACAGAGAGTGTAGGACAATATTGGAGATGGAGAGTGCAGGGAGACTGCAGGGAGAGTGTAGGAGACTGCAGGGAGAGTGTAGGACAATATTGGAGATGGAGAGTGCAGGGAGACTGCAGGGAGAGTGTAGGAGACTGCAGGGAGAGTGTAGGACAATATTGGAGATGGAGAGTGCAGGGAGACTGCAGGGAGAGTGTAGAAGACTGCAGGGAGAGTGTAGGACAATATTGGAGATGGAGAGTGCAGGGAGACTGCAGGGAGAGTGTAGGAGACTGCATGGAGAGTGTAGGAGACTGCTGACGTACAGATTATGCTACAATTTATTACCGTATATAACTGTGCAGTGCACCAAGAGTCATAGCTAATCCATTCTGTTAGCCGTAGAGTCACTGTGCATCAGTATTACAGTCAGGTCTAATTTATCGCCGTTCTGTTAGCTGTAGAGTTATTACTGTGCATCACTATTACAGGCCACTGTTACTTTTAGGTAGATTGGCTTGGGTATATCTGATTTATAGCGAATTGTAACAAATTAATTTGTAACAAATCAAATTTCTTGTTGAACTTCGGGGAAGCTACCGAATCCAATTTTTTTTAAAACTTCGCTCATCTCTAGTGAATAGCACATCATTTATTATTGTTAGAATAGAGCAAAAAACAAAACAAAACGATAGAGATTAGTTTTCATTGGGAAAGTAGCATGATTATACTGTATATGAGACGTTCCTCTTTTTAAACGTGCACACGATGTATGAGAAGCCTGCTCGGCGTGATAGGCAATGTGAGCATGTGCCCTGAATTCCAGGCATTCCAGCCAAATGACAGCTGCAGAGGAGTCCTCATCAGACTGCAGGGACAGATGCAAATCAGTTTAATTGAGAGAAGCAATGCTATCATGGTTGTTTGTAATTAGTGAAATGAGGATGTGGATCCTGGGTGTGTGGTAGAAATGTGCTCACTGGAGGAATCGCAGATTTTTCCCCGTTTCCATAACAACTAGTACCTGTTTCCTGCTTATCCTCCAAACACACAGGATTTGGGATTATCTTTTTTTTTTTTTCGGTGTCTACAAAGGGAACCCTGACCTTGTGTGAGAGATACCTGACATTTCTCTTCTTCAATGGAGTGTCCCTGGAAGGAAGTGTATGAAGGGTGAGCGCAGTGGTGTCCTCGCTGGGAAGACGGTGTCAATAAACAGCTGGGATTGGTTCCAACATCTTCATATTAATTCCCAGAGCTTCAATGGGGTCTGTCAGACAGACAGAAAGGATTAGGACTGTGGGAAGCAATTTATTTGAATTCTTTTAGTGCCAGAGGGGCAAAACAACTACTGTGCAGCTAACTATGGCTGTGCAAGGTTAATACTGATCTACAAGCGACATTTTAGGGGATTAACCCCTTATCTACCTCTTAATAAGTTACAATAGCTATTTTAGAGAACGGATCATGTTAAAAAGCTGTTCTTCAAGGAATTTCATGGCTATAATTCCGTTTTTAGTACTTTCCTCCTTAAGCAAAAAGAGAAAGCTAAAAGCCCCGGAGCAGTAACTGACCCTCTGTATGCCCTCCAGGGGACATGCAAATTGACATTTTCTTTTGAAATCTCCAGGATTGTCACTTTGATTCCTAATTGCAAAGAAAACTACAGGTTCTGAGTTAGGATCATCTTAATCTAATTTACTTTGCAAATCCTGTCTATATGCCCTGCAGAGGTGGTGGTTTAAAACGGAGAATGGATTATAAAGAGTCAGTAGGGAGGAGGGTGCAGTGAGGTCAGATTGAGGATACATGCCATGTGATTATATTGATATAACTGGGACTGGTTTAATTAGTCATCTCATGGCTCAAAACGTGGGAAAAAGTTTGTAAGGTTCTTTTCTGGGTTTTTTTTTCAGTTTTTTTTCTGCTTAAATTTCTTTTTTGGCCACTTAAAACTTTACTGTTTTTTTGTGGCAGTTTTTCTGGCATTTTTCCAAATGGTATGTATCGCTTTCTGCGTGCCGTTTTTCCCATATGGAGAAGGTGCCTGAAAAACACTAAGAGCAAAACTTGCTTGCACATTTGAAAATAATCAAGAAAGACCAAAAAATGACACCTAATTAACAAAAACACCAGTAGTCCAAAAATGCATGTGTATCCTGTGTTTTATCTTTCCTATAGACCTTCTGCTAACATCTGGAGCTGGCATTTTTACCGCAAAAAAAAATCAGCCTCAAATGGAAAGGTCATTTATTAAGACCGGCGATTTATACGCCAGTCTTAATCCCCCGATGCAGGGAAAGTCACAGATTTTGCAGCAAAACCCCTTTGTGACAAACTCTGCACCTTAAATATGCCAAGAAGTGGTGTATATTTAGTAATAAATGACCCCCCTGTGTATTTAAAGAAGCGCTCCCAATTTTTTTTTAATTCTCTACCTGTTAGAAAGGTACATGATGTAATCTGGAATGAATGTAATATTCTCATTAGTGACTGTATTTGTGAGCTATCCCATTCCTTCTAATTTTTAGCTGTGTCATGTGACCAACTCTCTGATCTCCAACTGACACAGGACAGGAAGTCAGTTACTTCTCTATTCATTTCTATGACTGACATTGAGGCTCCTATAGGAATACATAGAGAAACTGACTTCCTGTCCCCATATAAGATGCTGTGTTATTTGGAAAGTCTGATTGCTGGTCACATGACACAGCTGAGGATCAGAAGGGAGGGGAGGGATAGCTCACAAATACAGACACTTTATGTTTATATTTTAATAGTTTGGGCATTGGTACTACTGAGGTTCATTTTTTAATTTATTTTTAATATGGGGAAAGGAGACAAAAAATGTTTGTCTTTTTTTTTTAAAGTCACCCTAGGGGACTTGAACAGGCAGTGCTAAGCTCTCATCTCTCATTGATGACAATGAAATACCTTTGCAGTCTGTGGAAGATTTGCTATGTTCCTATGGACCCTGCAACTGGCAGGGCTTCATAGGAACATTCCTGTGGCAGGCATTGGATCCATCAGAGAGACTGAGGCTGCCACAACAACCAAATGGCTCCTTCAGTCTTGACGAGTAAGAGCCGTTCCGGCCCTGGGAGCGCTGTGCTTCTGGGGAAAGACCTTTCAATTGCGACCATGGCATCTGAAAGGTTAAATGTCCGTGATCATCATTACCGCCAATGATGAATATTGCCCTCGGTTGTCTGCTGTGTGAAACAGCAGGTGCTCAGCGGCTATGATGCTCAGTCAACTTCTGAGCGAGAACCATGTTTAAATACCTGATTTCCACCATACATGTATGGAGGAGGTCGGGAAGGAGTTAATGGATCAATTCAACTATGAACAACCCCTTTGAGTTTTATTGCACTAAGATTAGAAAGCCTCTTTAGGGTAGTTTCACACACAAAAATAATGAAAAACTGCGTTAGAAACTGCAGCGTTTTTGAGAAAAGCGCTGTGTATGTGAAACCACACTGAGACAAACATACCACATTTCTACTAATTCAGGTCTTGTAGCTGTAATATACAAAATAAAATGATTCTGTATTTCTCCCATCAGCAACTGGATGTTATTACAGGAAACTTTTACTAGAGAATCTGGTAAATTCGGAAACATGATGCACAAGAAATTGGCCATCTAATAGTTCCCAGGGCCTGAACATGAATTGAACTGATTTTTAGTCACAGAAATTTCTGCAATAAAATTGAATATTCTCTTATGATTATCCCCTTAATTTTTACAATAATGATCAGTCGAAATGGCCAACTTATATACCGTGTGTATAGACATTATCCTCAGGGCCGCATCTGCCATGAGGCGAGATGAGCATCTCGCCCCAGACAGCGGCCGCCCTGTCTATGGGGTGGCAGTGCCCCTATTCTGCCTCATAGACTGCAAGCCAATAGTAGAACAGTGCAAGAGGTTGCGATGATGTCACGTGATGACACATGGCCTGGCCATGAATGTCTGTGTCCTGACGCATTGCGTTTGTGATCGCACCGCCTGAGACTCGGCTCAGCAGGTTGTGAACTGCCTACTCTGGGACATGGCAACTCATGTAAAAGGCCAGAAGAGGATTGTGGCCTGAATAGTGAACGGCAGCTGAGAACAGGAGTCGGTGAGTATTTTTATTTTTTTATTTTAAATATGTGTTTATTAAGGTTTCATCACCAAGTACCAACACAAAAAACAAGGAAATAAAAAGGTATGGCTCAAAGTGCACACTGGAATAATAATTATGTGTAGGAGATTATTCGTCCTTGAAAATGTCCACAGTATGTCTACTCAAAATTCTCCTGCAAAGAATATCCACAAAAAATAGAACATAAAAACAACATAAAATAACCATGTTATAACGGAAAGCCATAATGGAATCCCTAACGCTAGTGTGAACCCACCCTTATTATGTGTTGGGGAGCACAGCAGGCACAATATTGGGGGTAGCAGCAGGATGACACTGTTGTAGTACCAAAATCTGCAGAGATGAGACTTTGCTGAAAGACGTCATAAAGGGCTGTCTGATCTGAATGGAGAAGATGAGGAAAGAGAACATCTACATCAGACGTCACTGGATGTAAGAGGTAAGTGGTACCGTATTCTCCTGTATATTTTTTAATGCGGTCTGTAATGTCCAACCAAATCTGTCTTTACCAGTAGGGCTGGGGGCGGGAGTTGGATTTAGAATTTGGTAGCACCTAAGGCATCAGAAAGGCTAGGTCCCCCCCGATTATCCTTCTGAAAGAGGACGCTGCTATACAATATAGTAATACTGTTTCCATGAAGGTATATATTTGATTTGCAACAATGTCTACATTAGGTATACTGTATGGAAAGGTATCCACATGAATGCCAGAACCCCACGATGCTCAGCAGGCTTCACAGGCTTGCCTGCTTCCATCCCTTCCCTAGGTATGTGGCACACATATACTGGGCCGTCCACATGATGTAGAAGAAAGCAGACCAGGCCATCGTTCATCGCTCCACCTTTCCTACAGTAGTTTTTCTTGAGGACCGGACTGGGCCATTCACCGTCTGCTGTTCTGGTAGATACTAGACCTAGCATAGTGGGAACACCCAACACCTGCCGTGCTGGAGATGCTCTTGTCCTGTCTTCTGGCCATAACAGTCGGGCTCTTGTTAAAGTTACTCAGATCCTTACACTTGCCCATTATTCTTGCTTGCAACACATCAGCTTCAAGAAGTGACTGTTCATTGCTGCCTAATATATCACATCCCTTGACAGGTGTCATTGTAATGAAATAATCAATGTTATTCACTTCACCTGTCAGCGGTTTCAATGTCATGGCTGAACGCAGTGTATAGTGGTTATACAGAGTGATCTCCATAAAAAGTGTGGGGGACATTTACTAAACTATTATAGGTTGCACATTTTGTTGCATGCCATTTTTGCAGTAAAATGTGTATCTTTCTCTGGCAGCGCAGACGGACTTGAGACCAGCGTGGAAAACATTGGTCTTAATAAATGTCCCCCTCTGTTGGTAAATTAGGTCTAACCCCTTAGGACACCATGATGCACGTGTGTGTCACAGTGACGAAAGAAATTTATGGAGTGGGCTCAGGAGTTACTTGGTAGGTGGCAGCTTTAGGCCTCATGCACGCGGCTGTTCCGTGCATTGGGGACCGCAATGCACGGGCAACATCCGTGCAGTGGCCCGGACCAATTCAACTTGAATGGGTCCATGGTATGTCCACACCGCGAGAAAATATGACATGTCTTATTTTTTTGTGGTGCGGAACCACAGAAAGAAACACCACGGAAGCACTCTGTAGTGCTTCCGTAGTGTTCCGTTCCATGACTCTGTTCCGCATCTCCGTAATTGCGGACCCATTCAAGTAAATGGGTCCGCATCTGTGATGCGGGGTGCATGAGGCCGTGTGCATGGGGCCTTATACAGATGACATCTGCCCACAGTAACACGAATTGGAGTTATCTAACTGGTCATTTAACCCCTCAAATGCTGCAGTCAATAATGATCATAGCATCAGAATAGTTAGACAATGGGAGGCTCTGATAGCACCCTACCCTCTCCCGGGCCAATATTGTGGGGTGTCAGTTTACAGAGCAGTTTGAGGCCTTGTGATGGCTTCCAGGCCTGCCATTGTAATCTTCCTATTGAATCCTATGGCAGGGCTTAATAGGTAGATGTCACAATCACTAAAGTGTTGAAGTGTATGGTAATTGAACAATTACATTTCCAACAAAAAATTTAAAAAAAGTAAAAAACAGTTTTTAAAACTATTAGGAAAATAAAAATAACAGATTTCTCAAATGCCCAGTTTGATAGGGTTGATTCTACTGACAGATGCCCTTTAATATTACACTACATTGCCAATATTTTTCAGGTTTGTCCATTAGTTGACGTCTTAGGTCCTTCCTTGTTAGATGTAGTGGAGAGCTACATTGGCACCTCTTCATAAGGTATTTTCAGGGAACATGTCAGGCTCTGTAATTATTAGATTTTAATGTTGGTATTTGACGAGCAGCAGCTCAGGAGGAAAATGGCCTCCAATCCTCAGGGCTGAAGCATAGATTGCGAGGTAAATGGTGTCCTCCTGGTTTGTTCTTTAGCCCCCTTTCACACGAGCGTGACAGATTAGGTCCGGATACATTCAGGGTGCGTTCAGTGAAACGCCCACCATTTTGCAAGCAAGTTCAGTCAGTTTTGTCTGTGATTGCGTTCAGTTGTTCAGTTTGTTGCACGCGGGTTCAATAAGTTTTGATGCGTTTTTCACGCGTGTGATAAAAAAACTGATAGTTTACAAACAACATCTTCTAGCAACCATCAGTGAAAAATGCATCGCATCCGTTTTTCACTGAAGCCCCATTCACTTCTATGGAGCCAGTGCTGCGTGAAAAACGCAGAATATAGAACATGCTGCGATTTTCACGTAAAGCAGAACTGATGCGTGAAAAAAAAACGCTCATGTATACAGACCATTGAAATGAATGGGTCAGGATTCAGTGCTAGTGCTATGCGTTCGCGTCACGCATCGCACCCGTGCGGGAAAACTCGCTCGTGTGAAAGGGGCCATAAGATTCCTTTTTACATCCCAATTCCCCAAACCGCTTGTCAACCTCCGCAGAGCACAGAAGGACTAGAATTCCTGCTTTATAATGTTATCATTTACATTACTCGGGGATGGCTTATATAGAAATGATTGACTGTTAGGCTACATCCACATGACCGTTTTAAGAATAATGATGGGATTATTCACATGGCCCGTCAAAAAAGAAGACATGTTCTATTTTGTCCGTTTTCACTGACCGATAGCTCCTGTACAATTGAAGGGGACCATTTTTAACGGCCATTTCTCAGAAAGGCATCATTGACAAAAGCAGGCCATTTTGAACTGCTGTGTGAATGTAGCCTAAAAGAAAATACTATTATGCCAGATATGAAAATGAAGCCGGGTCTTCTGTAGTGATTTACTTCACAGTGGTCAGGTTATTGTTTGTTAGTTTGAATGGATATTTGGGAGTCATTAGGGAGGAAGGAAGGACTTAGATGGGACATGGTTGGGAGGAGGGTGAAGCCCCCAATTTGTGTTATCTGGATGCTCTTTTCCTGCTGGATTTTGGCCCAGAAGAAGATTCCTTCTAATTGATTTTCTGCCACTTGATGCCTTTTGTTGTTCCTGCCCCCTGAGCGGATAAAAGTCTCTTTCCTCTGGTTTTCCGTCTCCTTGGCTGCCTGAATTACAATGGATAAAACAGGATTACACTGAGCTGATCCTATTAAACTCACCCAATCCTCACACACTGCCCTCCCTACTGAGCAATCTGCAAACTCACTTACACTTCTCTCTTTCTGTTCCCAAAGCCCCCTCCTCCCCCAGAAGACGGGGGCACCCTTTCACTGCCCTCCAGCAGAAAATATTCATTTTCATTGATACCTCCTTTTCATCCACTTCCTAAAAAAGAGTACTTCAAGCTTCGATACTTCCGGTAATTTGCTACACAACATATAGCATTGCAGGGGTTTACTAATATAAACTATTAACAGAATACATCCTATTGCTAGCAGTAATGATAAAAAACAAATACCCTCAGCGGCTCTGCTGAATTAGACTCAGGGGGCATTCACACGACCGTCTGCAAAATATACCGGATATCCGTGTTGCATCCTTTATTTGGGGACCCATTGACTTTTTCTCTGGGCTGCGGAACAGACAAAGGGTTGTGGACAGCAGGCGGTGTGCTGTCCGCATCTTTTCAGGCCCATTGAAGTGAATAGGTCTGCATGTGATCCACAAAAAAATGCGGATAGGATGCAGAACGAACACACGGTCATGTGCATGAGCCCTTAGATTAACATAGATCACCCAGGGGCGTATCAAACTCAGGACCACTGAAAGTTTAGGAGCTTTGACCTTGGGAGTTTTCTACTCTGTTGCACTTTAATTGATAAAACATGCGAGAAGTGAATTCAAATGTGACAACCAACATGGAGATGGGTCTTGTGTTAACGTTGAAAAGTTGTCAGCTACAAGAGAAAATGACAATCTTTGTAATAAGGCTAGAGCTACACGGCCACGTTGATCTCACACCAAAGTCGCGCAACATTTTTTATAATGATAGTCTATGGTGTCGCACTGAGACATGATAGTCGCAAAAAAATCCATCCAAAATAGATTTTTATGTGACTGTCGCATCGCAGTGCGACACCATAGAGTATCATTATAAAAAATGTTGCGCGACTTTGGTGCAACACTTGTTGCAATATAGTTGTATCCTATAGGTCACATATCACCGGGTAGCCCTAGCCTAAAAAAAAAATGACATATATGATCTTACCACCACCGAGCTAGTTCTGGGTGAGAATCAAGTCAATGTATAGCAGTTTACTGAAAAAGTACACAACCTTTTTGAATCTGACTACTCCATTGTCAGATCTGTGTAGCTTGTATGATGGTGCAGTATATACAATGTAAAGGGTACTTACAAACTGGCAGAAAAGACTTGCCAAATAAATGATTTGGACACAGGCAGTACCACTCCAGGAAGGAACACAACAGGCGTCATGTATGAAAGCATTGTTTAAAAAGCGAAGAAACTATTTTTTTTGTTTTGCACTTTGGCGTTCAAATGTATATGTAGTAACCCTAACCCCACAGATTGTCAGCAGTTATCACATATATACTTTCCAAAATGTTTTACCTCTATGGGAGCAGAACATAAACTTCTGGGTAATGATCAACTCACTGATTCTGCAATTACTTTCAAGACCAGTGGTTACTTGGCCTATATCTTGTAATCTCAAAATACTGTACAATATTAGGTCTCATTTACATGACCATATTTTTGGTCCATTTCTATTCATTTCTATGGGTCTGCAAAAAAAAAAAAAAAGAGAACAAAAACAACTGACATCCGTGTGCTGTCCACATCCGTGTGGCAGGGCCGCGAATCATAGAACCTGTCCTATCCTTGTCCGTTTTTACGGGATGAACACGGCCCACGTCCATATTTTGCGGATCCACAATTTGGAGTCCGCAAAACTGATACAGTCGCGTGCAGGAGACCTTTACCATTGAGAACTAGACCTGTGCTCTGTAGTCTGATATAAATTACGCACTAGGACAGGGATCAGCAACCTCCGGCACTCCAGCTGTTGTTAAACTACAACTCCCAGCATGCTCCTTTCACTTCTGTGGGAGTTCGGAGAACAGCCAAGAAAGTGTGCATGATGGGAGATGTAGTTTCACAACAGCTGGATGGCCGGAGGTGACTGATCCCTGCACTAGGACCGTGAATACTGCAGATCTGGGCCCCACCAGTGATAGAAACACACAGAGTGGAACTGCGCTATGTAACTTCAGCACCAGAGGCAAGCAGATGAATGTGGGAGCTCCGACTCCGGTCCCACCTTCCCCGAACACTGTATTTTACCCATAGAATCAATGTCTGGAGAGAATCCGTCATTTCCACTATTAAGCCGCTGTTAGTTTTTAATGCACTCGTCAATAGTGCATTTAATGGACAGGACGAGCAGCTGCAATTCCTCCGATAACTCATAACCCTGCAGTTGAGCAGTCGCAAGTGAAGAAGAATCACCACAGATTTTAAAGAGAAAATTGTTAATTTGGGATTGATAAAAGGCTTTTCTAAATGAGGAATAGTGGAGATAAATGGACTTGTCGTTTGCTCTCATTTTGCAAAGTAACATTTGTGAAGTCAGAGGATTTAAATTATCTCTCCAACATCACTCTAGATTCCTCTCCATCTTCTAGACTGCTGGTACTCTCTTCTCTTTTTTCTCACTGTATATTCATCCTAAAATAATCTCTCCCTTCACCTCCCTCATGGTCCTGCTGTCTCCTTCCAGCCCTTTCGCTCGCAACATCTTCATCTCGTTCCCTTGCTCTTCTCTTTTATATTTAGTCCTCCAGTGTTTCCATTCTCCACTTTTATCTGAGCATTGTTCTGCCAGCCCCCGGGCTTTTCTACAAGATTAGAGAGCAAGCTGCTAGGATCAGTGATCCCCCCCCCCCCCCCCCCCGGCCTTGGTTGGGAATGACTGCATTTTCAGAGCATGCCATGCAGATGCTTCCTCCCAAGCGATGCGAGTGTGGACAAGCTGTAGAGCACTCATACTCTTTTATATCATATTTACAAATGCAACTTTGCAAGTTTATGGTCATCATCAGAATGGAGCTCATGTCGCCATATTAATGAAACCATCCAACAATTTTTGGGATACCTACAAGAGGGATAGGGGTAAAGAGACAGTGAGTTATAGCAGATACATAACTGATACATGCAACATATTCTGTAACCAGAAACTATAACACACCCCACACTTTAACTACATACGGGTACCAGTGTTCGCAAATCAAACCCATTATTTTTTTTTTGCATGTTTTCTGCAATAAAACATATACAAATTGTATTCATCAGAAATGCAGCATGTTGCTTCTGGATCCAATCTGGAAGTGTGTATACACCGTATTACCATTAATCATCCACTTATTAATAAAACCGCTCATTCAATTCAATTTTTTTATATTTCATATTATTTTTTTTTTTTACTAGTCTTCCAACTTCTTCTTCACTAAAGCAGCTCTTCCTGAAGGTGCTCCGGCCCCGCTCACATTACGATTGCATTTATACCTTTGGATAGTGGTTGTTATGTTGGTATATGTGTAGCTAGTGATATGGATGGCAGCTTAGATTCACACTATGTCCCTGCTAATAACATCTTGGAAAACATCAGCCGCAGGTTTCAGCCTACTGAGGCCATACACATTAGAAAAATGTCAGGCGAACCAACCGATTTTGTAAATGTGACTGACATGCTCTGGATTTGCCGTTTTTCGCGGGGAAAATTCCCAGCATTGTACAGTACCAACAAAGTGAATGAAATTTTGACCTGGGCCAATTTTAATTTTTCTTCCCTGCCTTTTAAGACCCATAAAATTTTTACTTTTCCATTCATGCAGACTTATTAAAGGGGTTGTCCACTAATTTCCAGACCCCTTGTGTTTGCAGGATCTCCATGCTGGGACCTGGCTCCTTTGCTTACTGGCCTCAGCTGCTTTTCTTGTTTTCTTGGGTCTCTCCATGTAAACTTCCTATTTGAATCACATGACAAATGTGTCAAACGGCGGTGTCAAACAGGAAGTTTACACAAAGGAACCCAAGACAAGAGCAGAGGAAGCCAAGGACCGAAGGGCCTGAGACCCAGCGCCAGGGATCAGGTAAGTATGATTACCAGCAAGAGTCCTGCTAGTCAGAGATCGGGAAATTAGTGGACATTACCTTTAAGGCTTATTTATTTTTTTAAGACAAGCTGTATTTTTTTTTTATGGCATCATTTTATTTATCATATCGTTTACTGAAAAAATTATTTGTACGGTGAAATAACCAAATGCATTTTGCCATTGTCTTTATGCTTTATGGCGTTCACTATGTGCTAAAAATGACATAACCTTATATTGTGGATAAATACAGTTATGGCTATACCAAATTTAGATAGTTTTTATTTTAACTACTTTTGAAAACTAAAAACTTTTGAAAACTTTGCATTGCCATATTCTGACACCTATAACTTTCAGATGGAAAGGTTTGTTTTTTGTGGGATGAGCTGTAGCTTTTATTGGTACCATTTCGAGGTATATATCAACACATTTTATTAAACCTTTTGGAGAAGGAAAGTGACAGAAAAATTGTGAGATTTTTTTTTTCTGTCACAGCCTTCAACGTGCAATAGTTTGGACATTTTCATACATGGCGATTATGGATGAGCGAATCGACTTCGTATGAAACATCCGAAAGCGATTTGTATAATACTTCGTTTGAATACTGTAAGGAGCGAGCGTGCCATACACTATTAGAATGTATTGGGCTCCTAGGAGCCGAAGTTATTACTTGGAACTGAACCCCAGTTTGGGAAATGTTTTATTACAGTAGAAATTGATTTATGAAGTTATTATGCGAAGTAATAACTTCGGCTCATAGGAGCCTATACACTAATACTGCAAGGAGCGCTCGCTCCGTACAGTATTCAAATGAAGTTTTATGTGAATCGACTTTGGATGTTTCATCCGAAGTCGATTCTCTCATTCCTAATGGCAATGCCACATATTTTTACACTGACCAAAAATATAAATGCAACACTTTTCTTTTGCTCCCATTTTGCATGAGCTGAACTCAAAGATCTGAAACATTTTCTACATACATAAAAGACCCATTACTGTCAAATATTGTTCACAAATCTGTCTAAATCTGTGTTAGTGAGCACTTCTCCTTTGCCGAGATAATCCATCCCACCTCACAGGTGTGGCATATCAAGGTGCTGATTAATAGCTGTGCCAAGTTGCATAATATTGGCAGAAACTGGAACACACTGTCGTATGCGCTGATCCAGAGCATCCCAAACATGCTCAATGGGTGACATGTCCGGTGAGTATGCTGACCATGCAAGAACTGGGATGTTTTCAGCTTCCAGGAATTGTGTACAGATCCTTGCAATTTGGTGCCCTGCATGATCATGCTGCAACATGAGGTGATGGTCGTGGATGAATGGCACAACAATGGGCCTCAGGATCTCGTCACAGTATCTCTGTGCATTCAAAATGCCATCAATAAAATGCACATGTGTTCGTTGTCCATAACATACGCCTGCCCATACTATAACCCCACCGCCACCATGGGCCACTCGATCCACAACGTTGACGTCAGCAAACCGCTCACCCACACAACGCACACACGCTGTCTGCCATCTGCCCTGAACAGTGAAAAACGGTACTCATCCGTGAACAGAACGCCTCTCCAATGTGCCAGACGCCATCGAATGTGAGCATTTTCCCACTCAAGTCAGTTACAATGAACTGCAGTCAGGTCGAGACCCCGAAGAGGACGACGAGCATGCAGACGGTTTCTGACAGTTTGTGCAGAAATTCTTTGGTTATGCAAACTGATTGTTGCTGCAGCTGTCCGGGTGGCTGGTCTCAGCCGATCATGGAGGTGAACATGCTGGATGTGGAGGTCCTGGGCTGGTGTGGTTACATGTGGTCTGCGGTGGTGAGGCCGGTTGGATGTACTGCCAAATTCTCTGAAACACCTTTGGAGACGGCTTATGGTAGAGAAATTAACATTCATTGCACGGGCAACAGGTCTGGTAGACATTCCTGCAGTCAACATGCCAATTGCACGCTCCCTCAAACGTTGCGACATCTGTTGCATTGTGCTATGTGATTAAACTGCACATTTCTTGGTGGCCTTTTATTGTGGGCAGTCTAAGGCACACCTGTGCAATATTCACGCTGTCTAATCAGCACCTTGATATGCCACACCTGTGAGGTGGGATGGATTATTTTGGAAAAGGAGAAGTGCTCACTAACACAGATTTAGACAGATTTGTGAACAATATTTGAGAGTAATGGCTCTTTTGTGTATGTAGAAAATGTTTCAGATCTTTGAGTTCAGCTCATACAAAATGGGAGCAAAACCGAAAGTGTTGCGTTTTATATTTTTGGTCAGTGTATATGTTAAATTGGAAAAAGTTGGTGATGTGAATTTTTATTATTTTTTAAAAAAAACTTTAATTTTTTAACAGTAATTTTTAGTCTCCTTCGACTGAACCACAGACTACAATAGAATATTATTGCAGTCTATGGCATTCTGACAGGCTGTGCCGCAGGCTGTCATAGCAACCAATAGGAGTTCCGCGATTTTGCCATGGGGGTCCCGATCAGAGAGTGCCCCTCCCTCTATCCAAGCACTCAGATTCGGCAGTTTTTATTGACTACGGTATCTGAGGTGTTAAATGGCTGAAATAGGCGTTTTCTGCAATCCCTGTCATTGCAGCCGGGTGGTTGCTGGCACCTGCCACATATTGGTCAGTTGGAATCCCTGCTCCTTCTACCCCGCTGATGTACTACTATGTCAGGGGGTGCAAAATCTCATCCATACCCTGCCTAAAAAAGCTGCATAACTTGACTTGTGGTGTGGACTTGAAATTTTCAGCATTTCAGTTTATGCTGCTATTCCCCACTGCAGATTTGACGATTTGAAATGGAGACGGTGAATCCATAGCCACTTTTGCAGGGAAAAAAACACTTGGGGTCATTTATAAAACTGGTGTAAAGTAGAACTGGTTTAGTTGCCCATAGCAACCAAAAGGATTCCACCTTTCATTTTCCAAAGAAGCTGTGAATAATGGAATCTGATTGGTTGCTATGGGCAACTAAGCCAGTTCTACTTTACACCAGTTTGATAAACTATCCTAACTGCGTTTTCAACCATGTGTGGACATAGCCTAAAGGTGTCAACTCCTGAACCAACAGCATGATGGGGAACAGCCAGATTTGCTGTCATAGAAGCATCTACACTTTAGTATGTGTACAGAAAAATGTGCCGTATTACTTTAGTTTGAAACCGGCCTAAAGATGACCCAAGACATGATATTTTTGTTTCCATTTGATCTGCTTACAATCTCAAGTTTACAAACACAACCCAACTGTCCCGAGTGCGAGAAGCAAAAGTGATTATTTTTATTTGTCAGACACTAAAGGCCCCATCACACCGGCCGAGCATCAGCTAGATAATCACTAACAAGCCTTCACAGGAATGCTCGCTATAGATTATCTACCGTGTAAAGGTGCCACTGATTACCCGATGAACAAGTGAAACCCATGTTCATCCGGTAATATTATCGCTTGTGCGGTCACCTAAATAGTTTGCCAGCAGCAGATTGTGCCGTCTAAACAGCAGTCTGCTACCGGCAAACAATGATTCTGTATGGGAACGAGCGATGGCATTACCGATCACTCCTCATACTGTGGAGGAGATTGCTGCCTTTACATGATGAGCAGGCGCTTGCTAGCAAGGAACACTTCCTTCCTCACAAGCGTCTGCTCTATCTAGCACGGTAAAGTCGCCTTTAAGGTGGATTTGCACTTAGCAATATTCTGGCAGATTATCAGGAACGAATGTTCCTGTTAACACTTGTTCCCGAAAATCTGCCCATGTAAAGATGCTGCTGATCACCCGATGAGTGAGCGAAATGCCTTGTAACGATAATTGTCCAGTGTGAACAAACCTCAGTTTATGACCAATTAGAAGCAGGTTATTCAGATGTATTCAATTGTATTTTTCATGTATTCTACCATTAGATGGGAGCCCAGGAACTGTAACTTGACATTAATTGTATATACTGTATGCTCAACATGTATTTCAGTTGGTAATACCCCTTAAAATTTTATTTTCGGCCCTTGACGTTGGTTCAGTCTGACAATGTAGCCCCCACTCAGAAAATGTTGTGTATCCCTGTATCAGATAATTGTAAGCGTTATCCACAAACAACCCAATATGTAAGGGGGCAGGCCTCAGGTACCACTTACCTCTCGAAGGATTGGCCACAAGAAATCTTAAAAGATGCTTATTTTCCTTAATTACAGACCTTAGTGTTCACTCTAGCATGCCCAATACCAGAGTGTATGCAAATCCTTTCACAATTGCTGGGTTGTCATAAGTAAGGTCTGTTGATCGAAACGTGTTGACAATTAATATGCCACCGAAATTAATTTCTTTACTATTATTTCTTTGGTTTTATTTCCGAGTGCCTGACCTTTTTCGGATTCGCTACGTTGCTGGAGTGCTACCCGTACACCAGATTATTGCCTGGTGAACATTTACTTCACAATTGCTGGGATACAATAGCAAAAATCTAAATGGCTAGGGGATGTTTCCACTCTTTGTTATAGAGTAAAACAGAAGTACTAAGTACTGGCCTTCAAGCTTTTGAGCTCCTAATAATCAGAACTTCTGTGAAATTGCATGCTGACAATACTGAAATTAACTTTTTTATTTCTAAAAATTTTCCTAAGCATTTTCCAATCAAGTTTCTATGACATTGTGATCGTAACCAAGCTGCTGTACAAAGTTCAAAGACTAATTTCGAATAAAGGCGGGTTTAGACGAGCCGATGGAGTGACCGATTGTCGGGAAGGAAGTGTTCCTTCCCCATAGTTGGCTGCTCGCTCAGTGTAGGAGACGGCTGTATTTATATGCAGCTGTCTTCTTCCCAGTATGAGGACGAGGTATGGCTGTAGTGATCATACAGAATCATTGTTTCAGGGCAGCAGATCGCTGTTTAGAAAGCACGATCTGCTGCCCAGAAACGATGATTGGAGGGTGCCCTGCACGAACAACAGGATCACCCAATGAACAAGCGCTTTACTTGTTCATTGGGTGATCAGCAGGCACAGAAAGGCTGACGATTTTTCCTATAGTGTGCAAGCACGACCACCACTGGTGGATTGCAGGGTGGTCTGTAACCATGGAAGCGAGCAGTGTATAATGTGATGGAAAAATGAATCCAGCCAGCAAAGGAAGCAATATGGATAATAACAATACATTAGTAAGTGCCTTGTATTAACTTTCTCTACATGATGAATGCAACTTACTGAAGCGAGACAACACCTTAAAGTCATGATTAGAGAGGAGCAAATTTCATATTTCGAAATTCGTTCACGCTTTGTTGGGTGGTAAAAGCAGAATTGCATTGTGGATTCCGTTACCACGGACCATAACGCAATTCTATGACGGAATGCCTTTAGAAGCATTCCGTTATTCATTCCGTCGTAGAATTGCGTTATGGTCCGTGGTAACTGAATCCACAACGCAATTCTTCTTTTACAACCAAACAAAGCGTGAACAAATTTCATAACATGAAATTTGCTCATCTCTAGTCATGATGTTAAAGGGAAGAGTCATCAACTTTATGTCGTTATCAACTTTATGCAGTCCGTACTAATGGCAGAATAAAGTAGAAACAGGTGAGTTGATTTCAGCGGTCTGTCATTTACAAGTAAGTGGTTGCCGAGAACCGACATCACAATGATTGCAGACTGGGCCTGGAAAAGAGTCACGGCCACCTGAGAAGAGTCCTGGTTATTCATGACTTCGTGCTCTCCCGCCCACCCGCTGATGACTGACCGTCTTCTACCTAGTTTTCTCCCTTTCTCTCTAGGAGAGAACTGCCAATCATCAGCAGATGGGTGAGAGAGCAGGAGATTATGAATAACCAGGACTCTTCTGAGGTAGATCTGACTCTTTTCAAGGCCTGGGCTGCAATGATTATGATGATGGTTCTCAGCAACCACTTACTCTTAGCTCATGAGTGACACATCGCTGAAATCAGCATTTCTGTCCCTATTTTATGCTGCCCTCAGTGAGCTCAGCATAAAGTTAATGACAGGTTCCCTTTAACATTAGACATATTAGAAAAAGAAGCCACAAACAGACAGAATTTGTTTCTATTCAAATAGTTTTTCCCTTGGTTTTTATTTTACATACATTTTGCATCCTCTAATAAGACACGATACAAAAGAATTCTGTATAACTTAGACAACATAATCAATAAGACACCGAAAAAATAAAAATAAGAACTCTGCAATATACACCTTGCATATAGGTGGTGCAGAGCTGAAGTCTGAAATAAGATACACACTACGCAGGGGCAGAATCTGGCTCCACATCTGGTCAGAAAAGATTTTAAAAAAATTAAATAAAAGTGCCCCTCCCAAGTTCATGGGGTGGATGTCTTGAAGATGGACTCTCTGCCAGAGGGAGATGACAACACACTGTATCCAGCTCCCGCTTCTACTCAATCTCAGGACACACATATTCCCTTTTACTTTAGTGCTCACACTCTCTACTCAGGAGACATGACCACTTGTGCTCCATGGCCACAGACGGCTCGGTGTGATCTAGAGGTGCAGGGTAGACAAGGCTTTAGCGTTACCTTCTAGATAACTATCACTATAAAATCATATGGATCCTCTCTAGTATCTGTAGTGTTTTTTTTGTTTGTTTTTTTTGCATTACAAAACATTTCATCCTGGGTGTCCCATATTGAGGGAGATCTATATCGTGAAAATGCTTCATGGCTGAGAGATTCCAAATTTTTGGGATGCCATTGTATGTACAGCTATTTGGCCCTTCCTCTTGTGAAGACCGGTTCCTTTAGCTTATTTGGTCGCTGATATGTTCTAGCATGCAGTGTATAATATATCCTTCATTCTGTTCAAGGGTGTGATTCTACAACAATAAGCATGAGACATGGTTTCTTCCTGTGATGCCACGATAATAGAAAGAAAATAAACTAAAGCATAAATCACATCTCCCATAATGATAAAAGTGCTACGTAGACATAGGGCAAACTGTCCGACAATGGCGATAAAGTGGACATCTAGGGGTCAAGTTGTGTAGTGCAAATCTACAAACTGGGACATAGACTGCTATTTACTATTTGACTATTAACCAACCCTCAACCGTAATCCAGCCCGTTCTTTCTCCGTGTCTAAAGCTATGCACAGACGCAGTTAACATTCCCTTATAAACTGTTTCATTAGATAGGACTGGGTAAGTGGCTGTAACACACCTATAGGACACCGATCACACAGGAAAAACTCTTCTCGACGAATCCTTGTTTTTTTCTCATGGCAGTCTTTGCCCATAGATATTAGATTCATGAAATCAGCAGGGTCTACTGTCCATGGCCATCTTAAGAATAAAACTCAAAAGTATGCAACTTCATTTGGAAAAAAACAAACAGCTGGGCTGCAAAAATGTGAACGTGTGAATATTGCTTAAGAGAAAGATAAGCCTGACAACAGCTAACCTGTAGCAGATTCACAGGCGCCTCAGGTCAGTACACTGTGCTTCAGTGGATCCTACTCCCCCCGCTCTCTTCATTCTCCACCTTCATCATGACACTTCCTTTGCCACACACCGTTACATTTTTTGATCAACCATGCTGCATACCTTCTGCTTCTGTTAAAGTTCTTCTCCGCAGGGTTTGCTATCTCAAGACACTTTTAAACTAACAACCTGTCTCCACAGCCTGATCCCATGTCTGGTAAAAGAAGACCTTTATATGGAGAAGATGATGAGCACTTCTAATGCTCTAAAGTGATTGTTACTGCGTGGAGATTTTCCAATATGTTGGCAAATCTCCACGCATGATCGCTCTCGTCTCACATACAGAGGGGAATGTCGCTCTTCACCACTGCTGTACTGCCATGGGATTTATGAGACCTTGCAGGCACTCCATATGGGAGGCTGAGCAGATGTCCCGTTGTCCACTGGTGAGCTATTTTCCCATTTATGGCCACCGGTCAGGTCCATGAAATGCACGACGACTAATATAAAGAGGTAATCAGACCACAGGTGAAGACACCTTGAAAGAAATCAATTGATTTCCACTGCAATACACACTGGCCACTTATTTAATCCGGCAAGCAGATTTAGGGGCTTAAGGTGCTGTTGATCTATTACAAAAAATTTGTATGGTTGACCTAAGTATATCCTAGGACTATTAAATAGAGTACTCTAGTGATAATCACAGGACACAAGATTGGGAAGCAGAGTGCCTCCGAGTCCTGCTCTTCTCCATAATGTAGGGTCACTAGTACAGACATAAAGTGATGCAATATGGCTAGTTCCTATGGGACACACTTCACTTTTGTCTGTACTGCCTGTGAAATTACTAATCTGCAATCAAAACCAAGTATCCCTTGTAATCAACTGGATTTTACCAATGTATCTGGAACATTCTAAAGAAAAGGTTAGATGGCTGAGTGTTTTTTTCTTTTTCCTTTCCACGATGATATTAAACAGGACATGCAACTCACCATGATACTAACTTTAAGAACATGGTTTGGTAGTAAATCAGGCAATTCTGGAAAAGTTTACATTTAAAGGGACACTGAACTTATTCTCAGACATTTTTTTTTTTTTGCATTTGAATGCAATTGGTTGATCTGTTTTATCAATGACCACTCCTATTTAAGGGCCCATCTACAACGTTCATTCCCAATCACTGCCCGCTCATTAGTTGCGCTTAAATTCGGTAATGATGGGGATGAACGATCATTACTATGACAGCACATCAATCTTTACACAGGATGATGCTCTGCCTACGAACAGGGGTTTTAGGTGCCACATAAAAGATACAATCACCGAATGAATGAGCGTTTGCTCCTTTGTTGGGTGACTGTGGCCCCTTTACACTGGGCAATTCTAAAATGTGTGCTTGTAAGAATATTCATTCCTGATAATTGCCAGGATTCTTGACACATGTTAAAGGGCCTTGACAAATATCAACTTCTGCAAATTTTTTAGGCTAACCCTTAGGGCCCGTTCACACAACCGTGTAAAACCTGTGCTGTGGACCGTAAATTGCGGTCCGCAATGCATGGGCACCGACCATAGCCCAGCCACATGGGGATCGCGGACCCATTCACTTGAATGGGTCTGCGATCCCTCCGTTCCACAAAAAGATAGAGCATGTTCTATTTTTTTGCGGTGCGGAGGCACGGAACGGAACCCCAGAAGGCACTCCGTAGTGTTCCGCTCCATATCTCCGGATTTGTGGACCCATTGAAGAGAATACAGCAACGGGCAGCACATATGGCAACGGGCAGCACACGTTCGTGTGAATGAGCCCTTATTATGGAGACACATTAGGTTGCCACGACTCATGTTTTGGCAGATGGTCACGATTCTGTTACTTAATATATTCTTATAATTGACACAAAATATGAATGCATGCATGCAGTGGCCCCTTCTCCCAACCAGCCTTAGGGTATGTACGTGAACGGGGCCCTTCTCTATACAGCTCCAGTTTGGGATTGGTGTTGTGTTCAAGAAAAGCTGAAAGGCTGAATGGGGTCCCACTGGTTCGTCCAGACATGGATGGCTTCTATGGATTTTATCCATTGGTTACTCCATATTAAATATAATGTGAACACTCAAATTCTACAATACAATATAGTGATCCAATATAGATCACAAAGCGTGACACTGCATCTGCACACACAGCTCCCCAACGAAAACATGTTCCATAGTGCAGTAAGTACTTCTAATTAGTGCCATTTAAGTAGTGCCTTTAAGGAAAAAAAATAAATGCACTCAACCATGTAACCACTTCACTTATGATGTTTCTGTTTTTATGTCCTTTGCAAATCAGCTAGGCGATGTGACCCAGATGTACTGAAACAATGGGTGCAACGTGTGTGTTTTAGGAACTGAAGCACCTCAGGTGGCCAGCACACTGTTCAATTAAATTAAATTATTTCTGTAATTGTAAAAAAAATTACAAAAAAACAGATCTTACAAGGCATGAAGTATCTAAAGTCAAATAAAAAAAAAAAAACAGCTGTTCTAAACGCACCCTTCAAAAGCTTTTACAGATTTTTTTTTTTTTTGTTCCTATATTTTTCGGGGATACATTTAGAGGGAACAGACGCTTTACAGCGCAGCAAGATTATGACAAGGAGTCTGAAGATGGGGCCCAGAATGTCTCTCCTAATATGATTCTTGTAAGAATATTGCAATCACATCCCTGTAATCAGCGGAGCGTGGAGAGAGCTTCCTCCTCAGCTAATATGCTCCCTTCTACATGATGAGTAATCATGTCCTATTAAACAGCGGTACAGGCTGAGGGAACTCAACTATACAAGTGTAATGAAGCCAGCATTCTCTGAGGACAGATTAGCTCCAAGTGATTTGACACATAGCATCATTGGAGCCTCAAACCTGACAAACTCAGTGCCTGCGTGTGATTTATGTGGAGCAGTGCTTGTCAGATGAGAGCAGAGCCTAAGTGTTCTGCTGGGGTAGAGGTGAAATGTGCACATAACTGACAGCTTTCTGCCTCCCTTCCGCCGCTTTTTTTCTTCCTGCCTCCCAAATGCTAGTGAAGGCTCAGTCCGTTCTCCCCCCCTGTTCAGCACTCAGTGCTTTTACGCCTCCCATGTCATTCCTGGCTCCTCCCCCTGCGGTGCGAGGGGTGAGCGGTGCTCGAGTCAGTCTCCTTTTCACAAGATCATTTTAGATTAAGGTGGGCATCAGTCCTCCACCTCCTGTGTTGCTGTTGTTGTTGCGATTGTTTTTTCGGGAGAGGTTTGGTGTAGCCATGAGCACAAACTGTTCATCGGGGCAGCCATATTGCAGTAGAAGATCCCGCACCTCTGGGGTCACAGCTTGCTTGGCGTATGCTAAAGCTGTGTTGCCATGGAAGTCCCGTGCCATCACATCAACACCGTACTGGGGGGAAAAAACAGAATTATTATATTCATACCATTGCGGAACAAACCAGTGGAAAAAAGGTAGCCCCCCCCCACACACACACACTGTAACATGGCTGTAACATTAAGTTAAAAGGGTTTTTCAGAATTTTGTAACCGATGACCTATCCGAAGCGTGGGGGTCCCACCGCTCGTAGTAGTGCTGATGACTTCTCTCTGCTCACCAAGCACAGCGCTGTACATTGTATAGCGGATGTGCTTGTATCGCGCTCAGCCCCATTCACTTCAGTGGGGCTGAGCTGCGCCTAGGCCACGTGACTGATGAATATGATGTCACTGGCCTAGGCAAAGCCGGAGCAGGTTGCGGTGCTACTGCAAGAGCCACTGCCTTCCCAAACAGCTGATTGGCGGGAGTCCTGGGTGTCGGAGCACCAGAGGATAGGTCATCAGTTAAATAATCTCTTTAAAACCCCACCACTACCAGCCTCAGTAGATTCCTGTTATGGCCAAATGGGATTATATCATCTTGGTAGACGAAAGCTGGCCAAGCATGTAATTAAAGTCAGCTGAAATGTCCGGTTTTTGACAAACTTCTGTCTGAAGATGTGATCAGACAGGTTGGAAAATTTCAACCACTGTGAGCTGAGACTATGTGTATGGGATGATCAGCCAAATTCAGACAATTATTTGCCATTATAATCAAGGACCAGGGAGTCAGTTTTTGAAAACCAGACTCCCTGGTCAGCCATTTTAGTCTGGCATGTTACTGGTGGGATCATTCATTGTCTCATGTGTATGGCCAGTAAAATGAGAACAGGCGGGCTCAACAATGGCCGATGGCAGAAGAATGGAGGCAAATTTTGAAAGTAATAATGTCACAAACATATCTAGTTTTAGCCCCTGCATACGTGTGCTGGCTCATGACCTGCACACAACATAGCACATCGTGATTGGTTGCTATGACGCCGTGCGCTTCATGTCACCGCTGCACTACAGTAATACGCTCCTGCTCTGAAAAGGAATCCAGCCCGGCATACCACGGACCACTCTCGGCCACGGAACACGGCCGTGTGCATTCGGCCTAAGTGTAAGTCAATTGCACCAGTCAATTGCAACATATTTGTGTCAATGTAAACGGATCCGTCCCCATTGACTTACATTGTAAGTCAGGACGGATCCGTTTGGCTCTGCACCACCAAAGCGGAATGGAGGCGAAACGGAGCAAAACTGATGCATTCTGAACAGATCCGCATCCATTCAGAATGCATTGGGGCTAAACCGTTTGGGGCCGCTTGTGAGAGCCTTGAAATGGATCTCACAGGCGGACCCAGAAACGGCAGTGTGAAAGTAGCCTTAGACACACGTTTGGTAGAGAACTGCTCCAATGTATCATGTCAGTCCGCCCTTGCGCACCTTCATAACCAATGTTCACCTCTCACATCAATGGCATGTGGTGCTCTGCAGTTTCCATGTCGCTTATTCACAATGGTGCCATATGTCTACTCACGATATACTTTCACAGCAGCACCACATGAACAGTTCACAAACTGCGCAGTCTCAGAAATACTGCACCCTTGGCCTGAAAGACAGTAATCATCCCTTTTTGCAATTCTGATAAATCACCTTTTTTAACCATGACAGCAACAAGGGATATGTGCGCCAATAGCCTATCACACCCTTATATACCCACCAAGTCAGCTCACGACAAGTGACTTCCTTCATGAGCTACGTGCTGCCGATCAGTAGGAAGTGGTCATAATAATGTGACTGTGGGTGTGTATGTAAGCCTGTGGTAATCAGAATGATCAGCCAGAAGGGTTACTGGAAAAGTAATCTGTCTGCTTTCTATCATCTCCACATATCGTAAAGTCCATGAGGTTTTGTCGTTCTTCTTGCTTGTACCATATACAAAGACATTTCTAATTCCAGTACTAAGCATTATTGAGACATCACACGCTGACCTGCTTATTGAAGCTGACCATGTCCTAAATCATGGTCAACACGACATAATCCATAACCCAACTGGCCTGGCACTGCAGTATATTCGAAGAACAAAGTGATTTTCAAAGTGCAGGGAACCCAAATTGAATTAGGGCTGTCACTTGGCTGCCTGCAGCAATCGTTCCTTCTTCTGATATGCCTGATGAGCCGGACAAGCAGATTACAATGACCACCTGTCTGTATGACTGGACTGCCAAGCTTATAGCCACACAACAGAAACTATTTTTCCCAGTACTCACCCATATCAGCAGCTGCACAAGTACCACATTTCCCTTGCGACAGGCTAGATGCAAAGATGTGCGTCTGTCTCCCTCTCCGCAGGTTTCATTCACTTCTTCCCGGGACCCATGTGCAAGAAGTAGGATCACCGTCCTCAAGTCTTCTTCTGCTGTAGCTCGCAATAACTGCTGCCCTAAGGGCAAATCCCGACAGGGCAGGGGTGCGACGAAAAGTCTCTGTTCATATTTTGCACGAATCCAGCGTTCCTTTTCCTCCCTGTGAAAAGAAAAATGAAGACTTTTAGATTAATAGTACTGTTCTCTGGACCCAATCTCTTATCAACATACAGGACGAACTTCTCACAGTCCCTGCACAGTCTGATAATCTCATCACTGATCAGACAGCGCTAGTATCCGGTGACACCCCTCCAAGCGGTAACACTTCAGTTGTCAATATATTCATAAATATTTAGGGAGAAATAACAAAGGAACGGCACAATGTGGGGTTATAGCAAAAGAGGATTCAGAATTGTTACTTCGGAGGAATACCACAAATTTAGTAAGACAGTCATGTCAGCAGAGGCAACAGATCCTCTTTATAGAGGACCTGTGACCATGAAATGCAGTGCAATATGCTGGCAGCATGTTCTGGAGCAGGAGGAGCTGAGCAGACTGATATATAGTTCTGTAGAAAAGGATTTTAAAAAAGCAGAGATTTAATGAGATATAAATTACACATTTTACTGGCTTAAGGCTACTTTCACACTAGCGTTAGTCGGTCCGCTCGTGAGCTCCGTTTGAAGGGGCTCACGAGCGGACCCGAACGCTTCCGTCCAGCCCTGATGCAGTCTGAATGGATGCGGATCCGCTCAGACTGCATCAGTCTGGCGGCGTTCAGCCTCCGCTCGCCTCCGCACGGACAGGCGGACAGCTGAACGCTGCTTGCAGCGTTCGGGTGTCCGCCTGGCCGTGTGGAGGCGTGCGGATCCGTTCAGACTTACAATGTAAGTCAATGGGGACGGATCCGTTTGAAGATGCCACAATATGGCTCAATCTTCAAGCGGATCCGTCCCCCATTGACTTTACATTGAAAGTCTGGACGGATCCGTCCGAGGCTATTTTCACACTAAGCTTTTATATGCCAAAATAATGCAGATGGATCCGTTCTGAACGGAGCCTCCGTCTGCATTATTATGATCGGATCCATTCAGAACGGATCCGATCGAACGCTAGTGTGAAAGTAGCCTTAGCTGTACATGGGAGAGATGCTTATCAGTGACGGACAGCTATCTTTGTGTACACACTTACACAGAGAATGCAATCAATCTCTGATAACACCTCAATCGTGAATAAAAGAAATAAATATTTAAAGCGGTTCTCTAGGAATACTGCTTTTTTTATTTAATGCCTGCAGCCTGCCTCAGCAGACAGAAGATTCATACCTGCTCCTGGTTGCTCTGGGCCTTTGCACTGGTTCTCACATGTCCGTGCTCCGGTCTCTTCACTGTTTACATTCCAGATGTGCGTGGGCAAGGTCACAAACAGCACTCAATAACTGGCTGCTTCGGTGACATTGCCACAAGCGGCACATCGCCGCTAAAGCCAGTTATTGGCTGCAGCGGAGCATGAGACCAGGCGCATGCACTGAGGACTGGAACATGGACAAGCGAAGGCCAGCTTGGCGAGTTGCAGGTAAAAGTAAGAATCTTCTAATTACAGAGGCAGGCTGCAGCTATTAGATAAAAAGCCTTTATTCCCAGGAGAACCCCTATAAATGTATAAATTACAAGTTTTACTGGACCTTTTCACACAGAAATATATATCAGTCTTCTCAGCTCCTCCTGCTCTATAATATGCCACCTGTGGATTGCACTTCATTTTGAGGTGACAGGTCCCAGGTCATCTTTAAAAAAAAAAAAGCAGTTTGTGAGAACTGAGGACCTGAGTTTTCATGCAGTAACCTCTATGGGGTTTACAGGTTCTCCTTTCCCACAAAACAATATCTGCTCAGCTCCTCCTGCTCTATACCATGCTGACTGCAGATTGCACTGCAGTTCATGTTGACAGGTCCTCTTTAATTATTTCCTTCTATACACCAATTTAATGGCATATCAAGATGTTCACAACACAAAGTTTTTTGGACTATAATTTCCAGAACCCTATAACGACAGAAAAAACACTTTGTCCAGTAAAATGCCGAAATCCATACCAGAACCCGACGGACCCCATTACAGTAATGGGATTAGTCTGCATTATAGTCAATGGGCATTGTTATAGATGTTGGGAGCCGTTGGTGTCTGGCATATGCCGGATCTGGCGATTCCTATAACCAGAACAGAAAAAAAAAGAATTTCTCCCAAGGAAAGAAAACCAGCCAGCCAGAGTCCTACTCTGTACTGATGAGGAGCAAGCACCCCGAAACAGCTGTCTACGGGTGGATATTAACTTGGCTATTTTCCTTTTTTTTACGTTCCAAAGCTTGTTAAAAAGTTGAACTTTGACTCACCAGGTGGTGCTGACGAGATGGTTCTCTTTCCCTTTGCATATTATTTTTCCTATGGAGCACTACCAAAAAGTCTCCACACACAACTGGTCTCTTTAAAGGGGTTGTCCACTATTTTTATATTTATGACGTACCCCTATTCACTTGAGATGGTGAAGTTGTAATTACACCTGCTCACTGCTACAGTTGTGAAGGTGAGCAGGTAAACTGTGAAGAGAAGGCAGCGCTTGTACGAGCACTGCTTTCTCTTGAAACGGCTGATCGGCAGGGGTGCTGGCAGTCGGGCCCCTGCCAATCTGATATTGATGACCAATCCTGAGAATAGGTTATCAATATAAAAACTGTGGACAAGACCTTTAAGGAGAGCCAGCACCCTGCCTTAACCACACTTATGAACCTAGCCTAACCCAGTCATCTCTTCAACATTCAAATAACTGCTATGTGAACTAATAGCAGTCAATGGGTTAATCCCTTTATGGGTGAAACTCTCCACTGTCATGGCCCCTGGCTGTGTTTACACTCTTGGAAGTAATCTAGTGTCAGGTTAGCTTTAATCCCTTCTAATCCCTCTGTGTAAACAGCTTCTCTAGAGAGTAAATCTGGATTATCTTTCCATGGTTTCCTGTACATGCAGAGCGACCCAGGAGCGACCCCACATCTCCCCTGGCAAGGAATCACAATGAGCTGTTAGCACATCACACGGGAGCTGGGGATATATTACAGGGGGACAGCCCCATAAAGACCATCAAAGCATTTCAAGTATGTTATTTCAAACTTTTACCTACCGGAGGTGAATGGGCTTCCACACTGAGCTAATTACTGGTCATTAGCCAATGAATGGCCCAGGTAGGCAGCCGATACATTTGCTCTTTTGTAACGGAGAGTTTATCTGATTTACAACAAGAATTGTAGAAAGAAAACCAAACCCAACACAATGAAATGTGACCCTCCCCCTGGGGCATGAAAGAACCAGTTTAATTGTCCTAGCTTGACTGTTGACTTCACTGCAACGCACTTTAGATCTTGCCCAGTATAGATATGGAGGTGTTTTCATGTCCACAGCAATCTCATGCCACAGGCTTTGTGGTGCAGGATCTGCAACTCCCCGATCGAGACCTCTTAGAAATTAAAGGGGTTATCCAACTTCAAGACCCTCCTCCCCCACATGTGCCAGGCCCCTCACCGGTAATATACTTACCCCGCTTCCCGCACCTGGTTCCGCATCGCCGCTGCTGGTTCTCCCTGCACACGGATTAAAACATCCGGTGTTGGGGGGAGCAGCCAATGGCAGGCGGGGACAAGCCTTCCTAGCATCGTGGGTGAAGCTAGGGAGGCTCCTCCTCATCCCCATCTGCCATTGGCTGCTCCCCCAGACACCGGATGTTTTCATCCGTGTGCAGGGAGAACCAGCAGCGGCGATGTGACAATTGGATAACCCCTTTAAAAAGGTTTTCCGAGATCTCTATACTGATTATCTATTCAATGGATAGGTCATCACTATCTGATCTGTGGTGGTCCAACACCCAGGACCCCCGGCAATCAGTCTGAGGAGGCACCAGCACCTGCTAGCACCACGGTCTTCTCGTAGCTTTCCCCAAGCCATGTGATGTTACGTTCATCAGTCACATAGTCTAGGCGCAGCTCAGCCCCCGTAGAGGTGAATGGGGCTGAGCTGTGATACCAAGCACAGCACCGTACATTATATAGCGGTTGTGCTTGGTATCACAGTTCAACCCCATTCACTTCTACGGGGCTGAGCTGCTCCTAGGCCACGTGACCGATGAATGTGACATCACATGGCTTAGGGAAAGCTACGATCGAATGCTGATGACTAGAGTTGAGCGAACACCTGGATGTTCGGGTTCGAGAAGTTCGGCCGAACATCCCGGAAATGTTCGGGTTCGGGATCCGAACCCGATCCGAACTTCGTCCCGAACCCGAACCCCATTGAAGTCAATGGGGACCCGAACTTTTCGGCACTAAAAAGGCTGTAAAACAGCCCAGGAAAGAGCTAGAGGGCTGCAAAAGGCAGCAACATGTAGGTAAATCCCCTGCAAACAAATGTGGATAGGGAAATGAATTAAAATAAAAATTAAATAAATAAAAATTAACCAAAATCAATTGGAGAGAGGTTCCATAGCAGAGAATCTGGCTTCCCGTCACCCACCACTGGAACAGTCCATTCTCAGATATTTAGGCCCCGGCACCCAGGCAGAGGAGAGAGGTCCCGTAACAGAGAATCTGTCTTCATGTCAGCAGAGAATTAGTCTGCATGTCATAGCAGAGAATGAGGCTTCACGTCAGCCACCACTGCAACAGTCCATTGGCATATATTTAGGCCCAGCACCCAGGCAGAGGAGGGAGGTCCCGTAACAGAGAATCTGTCTTCATGTCAGCAGAGAATTAGTCTGCATGTCATAGCAGAGAATGAGGCTTCACGTCAGCCACCACTGCAACAGTCCATTGGCATATATTTAGGCCCAGCACACACACAGGCAGAGGAGAGAGGTCCCGTAACAGACAATCTGGCTTCATGTCAGCAGAGAATTAGTCTGCATGTCATAGCAGAGAATGAGGCTTCACGTCAGCCACCACTGCAACAGTCCATTGGCATATATTTAGGCCCAGCACACACACAGGCAGAGGAGAGAGGTCCCGTAACAGAGAATCTGTCTTCATGTCAGCAGAGAATTAGTCTGCATGTCATAGCAGAGAATGAGGCTTCACGTCAGCCACCACTGCAACAGTCCATTGGCATATATTTAGGCCCAGCACACACACAGGCAGAGGAGAGAGGTCCCGTAACAGAGAATCTGTCTTCATGTCAGCAGAGAATCAGTCTTCATATCATAGCAGAGAATCAGGCTTCACGTCACCCACCACTGTAAGAGTCAATTTTCATAAATTTAGGCCCAGAACCCAGGCAGAGGAGAAAGGTCCCGTAACAGACAATCTGGCTTCATGTCAGCAGAGAATCAGTCTTCATATCATAGCAGAGAATCAGGCTTCACGTCACCCACCACTGTAAGAGTCAATTTTCATAAATTTAGGCCCAGAACCCAGGCAGAGGAGAAAGGTCCCGTAACAGACAATCTGGCTTCATGTCAGCAGAGAATCAGTCTTCATATCATAGCAGAGAATCAGGCTTCACGTCACCCACCACTGTAAGAGTCAATTTTCATAAATTTAGGCCCAGAACCCAGGCAGAGGAGAAAGGTCCCGTAACAGACAATCTGGCTTCATGTCAGCAGAGAATCAGTCTTCATATCATAGCAGAGAATCAGGCTTCACGTCACCCACCACTGTAAGAGTCAATTTTCATAAATTTAGGCCCAGAACCCAGGCAGAGGAGAAAGGTCCCGTAACAGACAATCTGGCTTCATGTCAGCAGAGAATCAGTCTTCATATCATAGCAGAGAATCAGGCTTCACGTCACCCACCACTGTAAGAGTCAATTTTCATAAATTTAGGCCCAGAACCCAGGCAGAGGAGAAAGGTCCCGTAACAGACAATCTGGCTTCATGTCAGCAGAGAATCAGTCTTCATATCATAGCAGAGAATCAGGCTTCACGTCACCCACCACTGTAAGAGTCAATTTTCATAAATTTAGGCCCAGAACCCAGGCAGAGGAGAAAGGTCCCGTAACAGACAATCTGGCTTCATGTCAGCAGAGAATCAGTCTTCATATCATAGTAGAGAATCAGGCTTCACGTCACCCACCACTGTAAGAGTCAATTTTCATAAATTTAGGCCCAGAACCCAGGCAGAGGAGAAAGGTCCCGTAACAGACAATCTGGCTTCATGTCAGCAGAGAATCAGTCTTCATATCATAGCAGAGAATCAGGCTTCACGTCACCCACCACTGTAAGAGTCAATTTTCATAAATTTAGGCCCAGAACCCAGGCAGAGGAGAAAGGTCCCGTAACAGACAATCTGGCTTCATGTCAGCAGAGAATTAGTCTGCATGTCATAGCAGAGAATGAGGCTTCACGTCACCCACCACTGCAACAGTCCATTGGCATATATTCAGGCCCAGCACCCAGGCAGAGGAGAGAGGTCCCGTAACAGAGGATCTGGCTTCATGTCAGCAGAGAATCAGTCTGCATGTCATAGCAGAGAATCAGGCTTCACGTCAGCCACCACTGCAACAGTCCATTGTCATAAATTTAGGCCCAGCACCCAGGCAGAGGAGAGAGGTCCCGTAACAGAGGATCTGGCTTCATGTCAGCAGAGAATCAGTCTGCATGTCATAGCAGAGAATCAGGCTTCACGTCAGCCACCACTGCAACAGTCCATTGTCATAAATTTAGGCCCAGCACCCAGGCAGAGGAGAGAGGTCCCGTAACAGACAATCTGGCTTCATGTCAGCAGAGAATTAGTCTGCATGTCATAGCAGAGAATCAGGCTTCATGTCAGCCACCACTGCAACAGTCCATTGGCATATATTTAGGCCTAGCACACAGGCAGAGGAGAGGTTCATTCAACTTTGGGTAGCATCGCAATATAATGGTAAAATGAAAATAAAAATAGGATTGAATGAGGAAGTGCCCTGGAGTCCAATAATATATGGTTATGGGGAGGTAGTTAATGTCTAATCTGGACAAGGGACGGACAGGTCCTGTGGGATCCATGCCTGGTTCATTTTTATGAACGTCAGCTTGTCCACATTGGCTGTAGACAGGCGGCTGCGTTTGTCTGTAATGACGCCCCCTGCCGTGCTGAATACACGTTCAGACAAAACGCTGGCTGCCGGGCAGGCCAGCACCTCCAAGGCATAAAAGGCTAGCTCTGGCCACGTGGACAATTTAGAGACCCAGAAGTTGAATGGGGCCGAACCATCAGTCAGTACGTGGAGGGGTGTGCACACGTACTGTTCCACCATGTTAGTGAAATGTTGCCTCTTGCTAACACGTTGCGTATCAGGTGGTGGTGCAGTTAGCTGTGGCGTGTTGACAAAAGTTTTCCACATCTCTGCCATGCTAACCCTGCCCTCAGAGGAGCTGGCCGTGACACAGCTGCCTTGGCGACCTCTTGCTCCTCCTCTGCCTTGGCCTTGGGCTTCCACTTGTTCCCCTGTGACATTTGGGAATGCTCTCAGTAGCGCGTCTACCAACGTGCGCTTGTACTCGCGCATCTTCCTATCACGCTCCAGTGCAGGAAGTAAGGTGGGCACATTGTCTTTGTAGCGTGGATCCAGCAGGGTGGCAACCCAGTAGTCCGCACAGGTTAAAATGTGGGCAACTCTGCTGTCGTTGCGCAGGCACTGCAGCATGTAGTCGCTCATGTGTGCCAGGCTGCCCAGGGGTAAGGACAAGCTGTCCTCTGTGGGAGGCGTATCGTCATCGTCCTGCCTTTCCCCCCAGCCACGCACCAGTGATGGACCCGAGCTGCGTTGGGTGCCACCCCGCTGTGACCATGCTTCATCCTCATCCTCCTCCACCTCCTCCTCATCCTCGTCCTCCTCGTCCTCCAGTAGTGGGCCCTGGCTGGCCACATTTGTACCTGGCCTCTGCTGTTGCAAAAAACCTCCCTCTGAGTCACTTCGAAGAGACTGGCCTGAAAGTGCTAAAAATGACCCCTCTTCCTCATCCTCCTCCTCCTCCTCCTGGGCCACCTCCTGTTCCATCATCGCCCTAAGTGTTTTCTCAAGGAGACATAGAAGTGGTATTGTAACGCTGATAACGGTGTCATCGCCACTGGCCATGTTGGTGGAGTACTCGAAACAGCGCAACAGGGCACACAGGTCTCGCATGGAGGCCCAGTCATTGGTGGTGAAGTGGTGCTGTTCTGTAGTGCGACTGACCCGTGCGTGCTGCAGCTGAAACTCCACTATGGCCTGCTGCTGCTCGCACAGTCTGTCCAGCATGTGCAAGGTGGAGTTCCACCTGGTGGGCACGTCGCATATGAGGCGGTGAGCGGGAAGGCCGAAGTTACGCTGTAGCGCAGACAGGCGAGCAGCGGCAGGATGTGAACGCCGGAAGCGCGAACAGACGGCCCGCACTTTATGCAGCAGCTCTGACATGTCGGGGTAGTTGTGAATGAACTTCTGCACCACCAAATTCAGCACATGCGCCAAGCAAGGGATGTGCGTCAAATTGGCTAGTCCCAGAGCTGCAACGAGATTTCGCCCATTATCACACACCACCAGGCCGGGCTTGAGGCTCACCGGCAGCAACCACTCGTCGGTCTGTTGTTCTATACCCCGCCACAACTCCTGTGCGGTGTGGGGCCTGTCCCCCAAACATATGAGTTTCAGAATGGCCTGCTGACGTTTACCCCGGGCTGTGCTGAAGTTGGTGGTGAAGGTGTGTGGCTGACTGGATGAGCAGGTGGAAGAAGAGGAGGAGGAAGCCGAGAAGGAGGAGGTGGCAACAGGAGGCAAAGAATGTTGCCCTGCGATCCTTGGCGGCGGAAGGACGTGCGCCAAACAGCTCTCCGCCTGGGGCCCAGCTGCCACTACATTTACCCAGTGTGCAGTTAGGGAGATATAGCGTCCCTGGCCGTGCTTACTGGTCCACGTATCTGTGGTTAGGTGGACCTTGCCACAGATGGCGTTGCGCAGTGCACACTTGATTTTATCGGATACTTGGTTGTGCAGGGAAGGCACGGCTCTCTTGGAGAAGTAGTGCCGGCTGGGAACAACATACTGTGGGACAGCAAGCGACATGAGCTGTTTGAAGCTGTCTGTGTCCACCAGCCTAAATGACAGCATTTCATAGGCCAGTAGTTTAGAAATGCTGGCATTCAGGGCCAGGGATCGAGGGTGGCTAGGTGGGAATTTACGCTTTCTATCAAATGTTTGTGAGATGGAGAGCTGAACGCTGGCGTGTGACATGGTTGAGACGCTTGGTGACGGAGGTGGTGGTGGTGGTGTTGGTGGTACATCCCCTGTTTGCTGGGCGGCAGGTGCCAACGTTCCTCCAGAGGCGGAGGAAGAGGCCGAGGCGGCAGCAGCAGAATAGGCCGAGGCGGCAGCAGCAGAAGAGGTAGCAGGGGGAGCCTGAGTGACTTCCTTGGTTTTAAGGTGTTTACTCCACTGCAGTTCATGCTTTGCATGCAGGTGCCTGGTCATGCAGGTTGTGCTCAGGTTCAGAACGTTAATGCCTCGCTTCAGGCTCTGATGGCACAGCGTGCAAACCACTCGGGTCTTGTCGTCAGCACATTGTTTGAAGAAGTGCCATGCCAGGGAACTCCTTGAAGCTGCCTTTGGGGTGCTCGGTCCCAGATGGCGGCGGTCAGTAGCAGGCGGAGTCTCTTGGCGGCGGGTGTTCTGCTTTTGCCCACTGCTCCCTCTTTTGCTACGCTGTTGGCTCGGTCTCACCACTGCCTCTTCCTCCGAACTGTGAAAGTCAGTGGCACGACCTTCATTCCATGTGGGGTCTAGGACCTCATCGTCCCCTGCATCGTCTTCCACCCAGTCTTGATCCCTGACCTCCTGTTCAGTCTGCACACTGCAGAAAGACGCAGCAGTTGGCACCTGTGTTTCGTCATCATCAGAGACATGCTGAGGTGGTATTCCCATGTCCTCATCATCAGGAAACATAAGTGGTTGTGCGTCAGTGCATTCTATGTCTTTCACCGCTGGGGAAGGGCTAGGTGGATGCCCTTGGGAAACCCTGCCAGCGGAGTCTTCAAACAGCATAAGAGACTGCTGCATAACTTGAGGCTGAGACAGTTTCCCTGGTATGCATGGGGGTGATGTGACAGACTGATGGGGTTGGTTTTCAGGCGCCATCTGTGCGCTTTCTGCAGAAGACTGGGTGGGAGATAATGTGAACGTGCTGGATCCACTGTCGGCCACCCAATTGACTAATGCCTGTACCTGCTCAGGCCTTACCATCCTTAGAACGGCATTGGGCCCCACCATATATCGCTGTAAATTCTGGCGGCTACTGGGACCTGAGGTAGTTGGTACACTAGGACGTGTGGATGTGGCAGAACGGCCACGTCCTCTCCCAGCACCAGAGGGTCCACTAACACCACCACGACCATGTCCACGTCCGCGTCCCTTACTAGATGTTTTTCTCATTGTTATGGTTCACCACAACAACAAATATATTATTTGGCCCAATGTATTGTATTCAAATTCAGCGGGATATAAATTTGAGGCCTAGTATTTAGGCGCTGGGTGACCGGTATGGATTTAGTGACAGAATTAGACTTGGAAATGCACAGAAGCGTGTGTGTGAAGTTATTCTGAATGACCCTATGTGCACCTTCAATATTATATACCCTTTTTGGGATAGATTTCAAATAGCTCTGATATAGCAGGAACCACTAAATTATGAAATTGCTAAATTGGGAATTGTACTTCAACCCAGAACAAAAAATGTGCTTTGACGGGCACTAAATAACTTTCCCAGCTACAACAGGACAGCGGTAACGAGAGATTTAGAGGGATTTAAATTTGAGGCCTAGTATTTAGGCGCTGGGTGACAGGTATGGGTTTAGTGACAGAATTAGACTTGGAAATACACAGTAGCGGGTGTGTGTGAAGTTATTCTGAATGACCCAATGTGCACCTTCAATATTATATACCCTTTTAGGGATAGATTTCAAATAGCTCTGATATAGCAGAAACCACTAAATTATGAAATTGCTAAATTGGGAATTGTACTTCAACCCAGAACAAAAAATGTGCTTTGACGGACACTAAATATCTTGCCCAGCAACAACAGTACAGCGGTGGGTAACGAGAGATTTAGAGGGATTTAAATTTGAGGCCTAGTATTTAGGCGCTGGGTCACCGGTATGGATTTAGTGACAGAATTAGACTTGGAAATGCACAGAAGCGTGTGTGTGAAGTTATTCTGAATGACCCTATGTGCACCTTCAATATTATATACCCTTTTAGGGATAGATTTCAAATAGCTCTGATATAGCAGAAACCACTAAATTATGAAATTGCTAAATTGGGAATTGTACTTCAACCCAGAACAAAAAATGTGCTTTGACGGACACTAAATATCTTGCCCAGCAACAACAGTACAGCGGTGGGTAACGAGAGATTTAGAGGGATTTAAATTTGAGGCCTAGTATTTAGGCGCTGGGTCACCGGTATGGATTTAGTGACAGAATTAGACTTGGAAATGCACAGAAGCGTGTGTGTGAAGTTATTCTGAATGACCCTATGTGCACCTTCAATATTATATACCCTTTTAGGGATAGATTTCAAATAGCTCTGATATAGCAGAAACCACTAAATTATGAAATTGCTAAATTGGGAATTGTACTTCAACCCAGAACAAAAAATGTGCTTTGACGGACACTAAATATCTTGCCCAGCAACAACAGTACAGCGGTGGGTAACGAGAGATTTAGAGGGATTTAAATTTGAGGCCTAGTATTTAGGCGCTGGGTCACCGGTATGGATTTAGTGACAGAATTAGACTTGGAAATGCACAGAAGCGTGTGTGTGAAGTTATTCTGAATGACCCTATGTGCACCTTCAATATTATATACCCTTTTAGGGATAGATTTCAAATAGCTCTGATATAGCAGAAACCACTAAATTATGAAATTGCTAAATTGGGAATTGTACTTCAACCCAGAACAAAAAATGTGCTTTGACGGACACTAAATATCTTGCCCAGCAACAACAGTACAGCGGTGGGTAACGAGAGATTTAGAGGGATTTAAATTTGAGGCCTAGTATTTAGGCGCTGGGTCACCGGTATGGATTTAGTGACAGAATTAGACTTGGAAATGCACAGAAGCGTGTGTGTGAAGTTATTCTGAATGACCCTATGTGCACCTTCAATATTATATACCCTTTTAGGGATAGATTTCAAATAGCTCTGATATAGCAGAAACCACTAAATTATGAAATTGCTAAATTGGGAATTGTACTTCAACCCAGAACAAAAAATGTGCTTTGACGGACACTAAATATCTTGCCCAGCAACAACAGTACAGCGGTGGGTAACGAGAGATTTAGAGGGATTTAAGTTTGAGGCCTAGTATTTAGGCGCTGGGTCACCGGTATGGATTTAGTGACAGAATTAGACTTGGAAATGCACAGAAGCGTGTGTGTGAAGTTATTCTGAATGACCCTATGTGCACCTTCAATATTATATACCCTTTTAGGGATAGATTTCAAATAGCTCTGATATAGCAGAAACCACTAAATTATGAAATTGCTAAATTGGGAATTGTACTTCAACCCAGAACAAAAAATGTGCTTTGACGGACACTAAATATCTTGCCCAGCAACAACAGTACAGCGGTGGGTAACGAGAGATTTAGAGGGATTTAAATTTGAGGCCTAGTATTTAGGCGCTGGGTCACCGGTATGGATTTAGTGACAGAATTAGACTTGGAAATGCACAGAAGCGTGTGTGTGAAGTTATTCTGAATGACCCTATGTGCACCTTCAATATTATATACCCTTTTAGGGATAGATTTCAAATAGCTCTGATATAGCAGAAACCACTAAATTATGAAATTGCTAAATTGGGAATTGTACTTCAACCCAGAACAAAAAATGTGCTTTGACGGACACTAAATATCTTGCCCAGCAACAACAGTACAGCGGTGGGTAACGAGAGATTTAGAGGGATTTAAATTTGAGGCCTAGTATTTAGGCGCTGGGTGACAGGTATGGGTTTAGTGACAGAATTAGACTTGGAAATACACAGTAGCGGGTGTGTGTGAAGTTATTCTGAATGACCCAATGTGCACCTTCAATATTATATACCCTTTTTGGGATAGATTTCAAATAGCTCTGATATAGCAGAAACCACTAAATTATGAAATTGCTAAATTGGGAATTGTATTTCAACCCAGAACAAGAAATGTGCTTGAACGGACACTAAATAACTCGCCCAGCTACAGCACTAGGGACAGATTTAGCTGGATATAAATTTGAGGCCTAGTATTTAGGCGCTGGGTGACCGGTATGGATTTAGTGACAGAATTAGACTGGGATATGGCCAAAAAATAAACAGACTATTGCTGGTTAAATGCACTTGGTGTGACAGCTTCACCCTGATGTAGGCTTTAGCCAAAAAACAACCACACCATTGAGGGTTAAATGCACTTGGTGACAGGCGCAGCTTGCCCCTGATTTTGTATATGGCCAAAAAATGAACAGACTATTGCTGGTTAAATGCACTTGGTGTGACAGCTTCACCCTGATGTAGGCTTTAGCCAAAAAACAACCACACCATTGAGGGTTAAATGCACTTGGTGACAGGCGCAGCTTGCCCCTGATTTTGTATATGGCCAAAAAATGAACAGACTATTGCTGGTTAAATGCACTTGGTGTCACAGCTTCACCCTGATGTAGGCTTTAGCCAAAAAACAACCACACCATTGAGGGTTAAATGCACTTGGTGACAGGCGCAGCTTGCCCCTGATTTTGTATATGGCCAAAAAATGAACAGACTATTGCTGGATAAATGCACTTGGTGTGACAGCTTCACCCTGATGTAGGCTTTAGCCAAAAAACAACCACACCATTGAGGGTTAAATGCACTTGGTCGCAGCTTGTGCTGGCGCACCACAAGACACAAAATGGCCGCCGATCACCCCAGAAAAATGAGACTGACAAACGGTCTGTGCAGCCTAAAAACAGTGAGCAATTGAGGATCAGCAGCTCAATGATCCACAGCTGCAGATCGATCAGTTAATCAAGTCCTTTGGAGGAGTTAATCTGCCTAATCTCGCCCTACTGTCGCAGCCGCAACCTCTCCCTACGCTAATCAGAGCAGAGTGACGGGCGGCGCTATGTGACTCCAGCTTAAATAGAGGCTGGGTCACATGGTGCTCTGGCCAATCACAGCCATGCCAATAGTAGGCATGGCTGTGATGGCCTCTTGGGGCAAGTAGTATGACGCTTGTTGATTGGCTGCTTTGCAGCCTTTCAAAAAGCGCCAAGAAAGCGTCACAAAAGCGCGAAGAAAGCGACGAACACCGAACCCGAACCCGGACTTTTACGAAAATGTCCGGGTTCGGGTCCGTGTCACGGACACCCCAAAATTCGGTACGAACCCGAACTATACAGTTCGAGTTCGCTCATCCCTACTGATGACCTATCCTGAGGATAGGTCATCAGTATAAAGATCTCGGAAAACCCTTTTAAGTATGGTGGCATTAGGATCTGTGTGAATATGGAAACATGAAAATGAAATCCACACATGATAAATCTTTAAAAAAATAAAAAATATTATCAATCCAATGTATCAGGATTACAGACATCAGACAAAATGGTTACACCCTCAATGACTATTCTTTGAACTTTTATGTAACAGAGCTGAATTGTATCATTTATTACTTTGGGCTGTGATAAATTAATAAATTAAGCAGATAAACCTACAGATCTATGGAAAACATATGACACACTCCGCTTTGCTGCATCTTACATCGCCATTTTATTTGTATACCGCAATTTCTTGCTGCTGGGGTCTACTAGATATAAAATACTTGATAATGCTTGGTGGAATGGCAGTTTTTCTTAGGATACAAGCCGACACGCTGAAGTTTTACTAAAGTTTTTGAGTGACAAAACACTCTATAAAATGTGATGTCACTCTGCAAAGAACGCAGGTACAGATTTCACCTGTGACTATTGACAGGACGCAGGCGGGGGTCCTAGCTGCAAGGAATTTGGACCCAGTGCCATCCTGCTTATAGCAAAGAAGAGCCGGGAGGAAGAGGAGTCGGAAGAGGAGCTGGAGACAATATGAGGGGGGAAACGCTCTCTGCAGGGGGAGAGCCTAGTCTATGGCACAGGAAGTGTTTTAGCAGATGGCTGGCTGGGGGCTGCATGCTTTCTTCACTTGGCTAGGTTGCTAAGGATGGAGAAAGCAGAGAAGGGACAGAGATGGTGGGAGGATGTACATGCTACAGTGAGCAGGGTCACATTAACACTCATCAGCGTCACTTACCCTATATTTTTAGGTATACAGGTAAAACTCGAAAAAATTAGAATATCGTGCAAAAGTCCATTTATTTCAGTAATGCAAATTAAAAGGAATGGCATTAATGCAGCTTAAAATTAGAATTTTGTGAAAAGGTTCAATATTCTAGGCTCAAAGTGTCACCCTCTAGTCAGCTAATTAATCCATACCTCCTGAGCAAAGGGGACCTGAGATTGTGACTTTGGGGTTTCATGAGCTGTAAGCCATAATCATCCAGATTATAACAAATAAAGGCTTGAAATGTCTCGCTTTGCCTGTAATGAGTCTATCTGATAAGTTAGTTTCACCTTTTAAGTTGCATTACTGAAATAAATGAACTGTGCACGATATTCTAATTTTTCGAGTTTCACCTGTACTTCTTTTATTATCTATTTGTAGGTTTCCATAATTAACCATCCATATGAGTATTTGTAAGTGAACACCATGACAGTATCCAGGAGCAGCTGCAGGAGGCAGAATGATCTGTAGAGTCTGTGTTATATTGATGTGTCAGTGACTGCCCTGCGGCGCTCCGCAGCTCGCTTGCACGGCACACAGAAAGGTGGGAGGTATACCGGGATTTATGTACTAACAGGGGCTCAGCACATAAATATCCCAGAGGTGCCTGATCAATAAAATCAGTGTTTTACCAACCTGCGGAATGCTTTATGGAGCTCAGAGAACAGCAGAAACATTGATGATTAAATAAAGCAAATCTATTAGCCTTATTACAGACAGTCTTCTCTTCTGACACACGCTCAGTGGTAAGGACATAAAGCCAGCCGCACACTTCACTCAGGACTAGTCTTCAGCATACAAGAGCAGACACATACAAGTCATAGGCCTAAATATGTTCCCGCTTCGTAGAGAACCAGCAAATGAGATGATGGTCGACAAACTGACAATTAAAGGGGATGTCCAACTTTTTGATATTGATGACCTATTCTCACGATTGGTCATCAATATCTGATCCATGGGGGTCTAAATCTCCACACTCTTGCCGATCAGCTGTTTGAAGAAACCACAGCATGCCGGTGAGCTCTGCAGCCTCTTCCTGGGCCGGCGACATCACGTTCATCAGTCGTGTAGCCAAGGCACAGATCACTTCCATTCAAGTGAATGGGCCTGGGCTGCAATACCAAGCACAGCCGCTATACAATGGGTGGCACTGTTCTTGGCAAGCTGCAAAGAGGCAGAGGCTCTCACTGGAGCGCTACGGTCTCTTTAAACAGTTTATCAGCGGAGGTGTCGGGAGTCAGACCCCCCCCCCCCCCCCTTGCAGATCTGATCTTGATGACCTATCCAGAGGAGAACTCCTTTAGAAGGTATTTTTAATTATTGATCTAATTCATCTAAACTAAAAATGAAGCAACTTTACCTGTGCATACAGCTCCTATAAGACACGTGTCTCCATGGTCACAAAACCTAACCTACAAGAAGGGGCAAATTAAAGTAATGAAAGGGGTCAGCTGGAAGGAGTAACACACGACTGCAGGGTCAGACTATACTGGGGTTATTAGTAACTACGGATCAGAGATCTTTATAGGAGTTGTATGCACAGACAGGATATTTTAAATCAAGACTACTCATGCAGCTGCTTTTTTTAAGATTTGACATACTTTTCAGAAGAAAAAAATAAAGTTGTAAATGTAAACATATCCTTTAAATTCAGAATGACATTAAAGTAGAGCGAAAGTAGCACCATGCAAGAATATTTTATTCTATTATGTTGCACATGGAATGGAAAACAACCTACACATTTATGCCTTTGGGCCCATTCACACAATTCTGCAGATCGAATGTGGATCCATTCATTTCAATAGGGCCGCAAAAGACACCGTGAGCTGTCCGCATCCGCATGTCCTATTCTTGTCCGTTTTTGTGGACAAGAATAGGCATTTCTATCATTATCAGAGTTTTGCAGAACACACAAGGCCGGTGTCCGGGTTTTGTGAATCCACAAAATTTGCAGTCCGCAAAAATGGATATGGTCATGTGAATGGACCCTGATTCACACAGTCCATGTTTGGTCAGTGATTTCCATCAGTGATTTTGAGCCAAAATCAGGTGCAGCTCTAAACACTCACTGATGGAAAACACTGATCAAACACTGACGGAGTGCTGTCCGCATCTTTTGCGGCCCCATTGAAGTGAATGGGTCCGCATCCGAGACGCAAAAACGGCGGCTCGGATGTGGATCCAAACAACGGCCGTGTGCATGAGGCCTAAGGGCCACTATATTGATAGTACAAGACTTTGCTTAAAAGTGACCAGATGCTTTAGATTTTTGGATTTTTTATTTTATTACTTGGCAACCAGGTCAAGAATTTTCCCCTAAAATATTAAGATCATAAGTCAAGAGAAGTCCTTGAGAAGCACACACGGCGGAAACTGACACAAAGTCACCAGAATGTCACCCAATTGTGTAGACTATGTAAACAGAGGAAGACCAATCTATTTATCTCTGGTTGATGCGTTCTTGCTGATTTCGCAATCCATAACCTAATGTATCACAGATGGCGATCTCTAAACATTCATTTATTATAATGGCTCCTAAATCTGGTGAACCAATAGCCACATATGTGATTTCACGTACTCCGTACTCTAGTATCTCCTCAGACAGGCAGATCCAGGAATCTACTACTTTTTAGAACACTTATCAGCATTCCCCAAAAATTCTAAGTCTTGAATTTTATTCCTATTTTTCTAACTCCCACTACCCACTCTAAATAATCCCCCAGTAGTGAGGGAGGCTGCAAGGAATCTCGGTAGCTTTACTGAGAGAGACAGAAAGCGCGCAGGAAATTGGGCAGCTCGTTAGAGAAGCACAGAACCAATCAGGACAAAATTATGCAGTCATGTAAGAAATAATATCTATTAGGCTAATTTAATCAGTGCATACTTTACAGATGGATTAGAATGCAGATTCCAATTATGTCAGACATTGCGGCTACACTGGACTTACAGCCCTCATACGGGAGATGGGGACAGGCGTAGGGGGAGGCAAAGAATGGGGGGTCTACACAGCAACATAAGCAGACAGGGTGCAGAAAAACCTTAGCTTAAAGGGAGATTATAGAGAAATCTAAAAAGATCCTCAGTCATTGAGAAGATTAGACACTTACACATTTCTATGTTTGTAATCAGATCATTTGTAAGGTCTGCTATTTAACCCTACAGGGCAAGAATCTGATAAAATGAATAGGTAAGGAAGGTACTGGTAACAGAAGCTGCAATCTGTGTGTGTAGAATCAATGGCCGGGCCACATAAGTACAGAGAAACTGCTGGGTGGGATAGCGATCTAGTCTTCAGGACCGCTCACATAGCATCTTTTGAAATTAATAGGTGGCAGAAAAAAAACGGAATAAACTACGTGACTGGGGCAAAATTTTGGAGCACCATGTGAACGGTCACTTTGGGTAAAACCACATGGCATGGTTGTGTTGGGGACGAGGACATGCTGCGGTCAAGTGCTGTGCGGCCATACGGGTGCAGCGGGCTCTAATTAAACTAATGAACACTGCATGGTTAACAGCCGTGTGGCCACTAACAATGCAGACGGCACAGTGCAGTCTTCATTCCTTTAATTAGAGCCTACGGCCGCGCGGGCTACATCGCAACTGTGACACGACTGCGCCGTGTGGTTGTACCTTTATAGGCACTGCGTTTCGGAACGCTAACGGCAGATACAAGCAATCACAGTTATGATGTGGCTACTATGTGTAGGCTAGAGCTAGTCAATTACAAACTAACACCAGGCACAGCCGCTACTAAAAGTACAGAGCTGTGCCTGGTTAATAATGAGGGGGACATGGTCTTTAGAGCACTGCATCCGTTTCAAAAGATGGCCATTGGGGCGCTGGGATTTGAACCCCACCAATCTAATATTGCTGATCTATTCCAGGGATGGGCCATCCATTTTTAAGAACTGGATAATTCCATTAATTTTGTGGTTTGATGGCTCATATTGTGGTTCATCCTCTGTTTGTACCGTGCAAAACCCAGTGAAGAGTGAATATGGAATACATGCCCACATTCCTCCTTCCTTCAGATTAACTGGCATATAGCAATCTATTACATATTTGCTATTATTGACCTGCTACTAAGGCCCCTTTCACACGAGCGAGTTTTCCGCGTGGGTGCAATGCGTGATTTGAACGCATTGCGCCCCCACAGAATCCTGACCCATTCATTTCAATGGGTCTGTGTACATTAGCGTTTTTTTTCATGCATCAGTTCTGCGTTCCGTGAAAAACGCTGCATGTTCTATATTCAGTGATTTTCACGCAGCCTTGGCCCCATAGAAGTGAATGGGGCTTCAGTGAAAAACGCAAGCAGGTGCAGATGCAATGTGTTTTTCACTGATGTTTGCTAAGAGATGTTGTATGTAAACCTTCAGCTTTTTATCACGAGTGTGAAAAACGCATCGCACTTCACGGAAAAAACTTAGGCTACTTTCACACTAGCGTTCGGGTTTCCGTTCGTGAGCTCCGTTTGAAGGAGCTCACGAGCGGACCCGAACGCAGCCGTCCAGCCCTGATGCAGTCTGAATGGAGGCGGATCCGCTCAGACTGCATCAGTCTGGCGGCGTTCAGCCTCCGCTCCGCTCGCCTCCGCACGGACAGGCGGACAGCTGAACGCTGCTTGCAGCGTTCGGGTGTCCGCCTGGCCGTTCGGAGGCGTGCGGATCCGTGCGGATCCGTCCAGACTTTCAATGTAAGTCAATGGGGACGGATCCGTTTGAAGATGCCACAATGTGGCTCAATCTTCAAGCGGATCCGTCCCCCATTGACTTTACATTGAAAGTCTGAACGGATCCGCGCAGGCTACTTTCGCACTTGCGCACTTGCGAATTTTTTTAAAGTTATTAATGCAGACGGATCCGTACTGAACGGAGCCTCCGTCTGCATTAATATGAGCGGATCCGTTCAGAACGGATCCGCCCGAACGCTAGTGTGAAAGTAGCCTTACTGAACTTGCTTGCAAAATGGTGCAAGTTTCACTGAAAGCATCCGGACCTAATCCGTATCGTTCAGTGAAAATCTCACCATTTTGCAAGCAAGTTCAGTCAGTTTTGTCTACGATTGCGTTCAGTTTTTTTCTGCGCGAGTGCGTTTTTTCATGCGCATGATAAAAAACTGAAAGTTTACAAACAACATCTCCCAGCAATCATCAGTGAAAAACACATTGCATCCGCACTTGCTTTCGGATGCGATGAGTTTTCCACTGAAGCCCCATTCACTTCTATGGGGTCAGGGCTGCGTGAAATAACGCAGAATATAAAGCATGCTGCGTTTTTCACACAACGCAGAACTGATGTACTCATGTACACAGACCCATTGAAATGAATGGGTCCGGATTCAGTGCGGGTGCTGTGCGTTCACGTCACGCATTCTCGCTCATGTGACAGAGGCCTATATCTAGCCTTACACATTTTAGACAGAAGGTTGGTTGATAGTTGAACATCAGTTGGACATACAATTATATGGTGAAGTATCTGTTCACACACACTCTAGGCCGTTACAGTTCTTCAAACTGCCCATATATGTTCAAAGAAAATGAGCGATGGATGAAAGAGTTTTCGGGGAAAGTTCATGCAAAGAAAGATCTTTCGTCCAACTATTGGATGGAAAATGTAAACATGGTCGACTTGCATTCAGATGATAATGATCTGTCATCAGTTGGCCAAAACGACAGTTCTCTGCCAAATTTCACATGACGAACAATTGTTTTGGTTACAATGGTCCACATTGATCTACTTTAGACTGATGTATATGGCTATCTCCAGACTCACTCAGACAAGATATAGCAAAAGGCCAAGGTCTAAAGGTGCATTTAGATGCACCACTTATAGGGCAGATTATCGGGAACAAACGTTCCTGCAAACACTCATTCCCGACAATTTGCCTGCCTGAATGTACTGCCAATCACCCGTTGAACAAACAAAACACTCGTTCATCGGGTGATCCTGTCGTTCATGCAGGCACCACCAATCATGGCTTCTGAGCAGCAGATCATGTGGTCTAAACAGCGATCTGCTACTCAGAAGCTATGATACTGTATGAGGATGAGGGATCTCTATAGCGATCCCCTGTCCTCATACAGTGAAGGAGAACGCTGCAGATAAATGTGCAGTCTCCTTCACTGAACGAGCAGCCGCTTGTCGGGAAGGAACGCTTCCATACCGACAATCGGCCAATGTGGCCAATGCATCGCCCCGTGTAAACCAGCTTAACTGTATAGAACATGTCCTATGCTCAAATTGTGGACTGCAAACCCATTTAAGTCAATGGATCCGCAACAAAATGCAGCATGGACAAAGCCAGCTTCCATATTTTACAAATCCATGGTTTGCAGACTGCAAGACAGAAAAAGCAGAGTACAGGAGGCCTTACAGGGAGTGTCATCAGTCACTGATAAAACGACCCCCATAGACAACCGAGTTCAGAAAGAGCAGAGGTTTAAATGCATACATTAGAAGTTTTGCTAAATCTTTTCCCATAAAACTATAAATTAATCTGCTCGGCTCCTGCTCTATACCATTCTCCTGCAGTTTGCACTGAATTTTGTGGTGACAGGTTCTCTTTAAGCCCCTTTATACAGGCCGTCGATCTCAGTGATTATAGGGAAGAAGCGATACTTGGAGGCCCCTTCTCAATAACTGCCATGTTGTAAAGGTGCTACTGACCACCCAACAAAGGGGACAACATTCATCATGTAAAAGCATTGCTCATGTGGACACTGAAATAATTGTTTCTGCGCATCTCTGTACTTTAGGTAATGGCTGTGTGTAGGGATAATGGGTACCACAGTTTACTACTAAGTGAATAGGACTGAAAATACTAAAAGTGCAATGTGGTGCACGATCATTTTTAGATAATGAACCAGTACACAGTGAATTAAATAGGATCATGCTATAGGGCGCCACACTCTTCATATTTGCATCAAAGGCTCAGTCAGGAGCCTCCATGCAGATTTCATTATTTTTCCAGACACCTGGGTGGATTCAGACAAGACGACATTATAAGTCATGTGGGTCAGTCAGGTACTGCCAATAGATCCAGCACAGCGCTGATGTGAACTTGAATAGTTTACCGAATTTATATCAGTTAACAGGCAGGCATAATATAATCTTAAACCCATGTCTGTGTTGATTTTAGGCAGCATAAAAAAAACCTGTGTCCTTCCTTAAAATATAAGGTATTTTGTATAAAATGTGTTAATGTACATAACAGAAAATATACATTTCTCAAACATTTTTCGAACATTGGCCAGTGTGAATGACTGCAGTACAATAAATAACCACCAGATGGCTCCTGCTTCATTCATCATTTGGCACAGGGTTTAATCAGTCACTTTCCAGGAAGATAATTTATATGAAGTTTCTTGCTTTTTTTTTGTCCCAGAACTAGTTCTTTGGATTTTATTTAATTATTACTAATTCAGTACTGCTCGTAATCAACTGGTCATGTGTAGTCTGATCCCATAGGACAACCAGTATCTGCATCTACAGAATGCGTGTACTGGTCTAGAACAGATTCATTATCATACCCGTAGATCAGAAGGCTGTGGTGATGACATATTATGGGGGCACTGCGGAATTTATGTATTTCATTGTTTTGCACCCTCTAAATGTTAAGTAAATGCCTGGTCTCCTAGAACTTGTGCCTTGGTAGCCCATGGTAGTGTTCTCCTTTAAAATACTGGGTTGAGGGAGCATAGCAGCTGCTTTATAAGTCTCCTATTACATTACACGTTAAGAAACAGATTATATGTCAGGGTGCCCACGTGAAGGACGTGGTCCGGTGCCGAGATGTTCACTTCAGCCGTGTACATTTCGTTGCCTTTGGATTGGATAACAGTCTGAGTATTAAATCTCATTAAACACGTCAACCCTTTATCTGAAAAATGACCCAATTATGCCATTGTGAATGTAAAAAGGTAAGGAGATAATTAACGTCAATCTGATCTTTATTGGGCATAGTGGACAATGTGGTTGGCGGCTCCTGTGTGATCCCTTTCCTCAGCCAGATGCCCATTTACTGCACCCATATGTGTCACCAGATTATTTCTCTGTGGGGGGGTCAGCTGTCACAGCAGCCTAGGATACCCTGGACTAGAGCTACACAAAGCAGTGTAATAATACTCTGATAAAAATCAAACATGCTCCCTGATACGTTGCCCGACCTAACTACGCCATGTAATGTACTACTGCTGCCTGTTAAACTAACCTAGTGGCACAGTGAATGCGGCATACTGGTACAAGAGTTAAATACTCCTGGGCACTGGCCCTTTTACATCAGGACACAAATTTCACACACAGGGGCATTTCTCATTATGGACCCTGTGTTGGAATTAATCAAGGTGAAAATTGCAATCAATCTCCCGCTGAGAGGAAAGGCTGGCATACTGTGCCCACGTGACAAAGACGCTCGACTGTGGAGGCCAGTGAAACAAAAGAGAAGTAAAAAGCACAAGTATGCCTGCGCCTAAACGGGAGGGCGAACGCTAGAAAACCTACTGATAAGGGAGCCGTTCTGGCGCTTATTTGCGCTGTAAGATCTCTGCTTGTCACATAACGGCAGGAGAGACAGGGACCGATTACTGAGCCCGTTAAGGAGACTCCGTGTTGGTCTTGGCACGGTTTCTACAAATGACAGTTACGGTGAGGAGAGCAGTGAATATTATGAGCATTACTGGATGGGTAGACTGAGCGTGGACCAGTAAAGAGGCTATGGGGCTTACTGAGGCCCGACATCAATGGGCACTACAGAACTGCTCACCCCCTAACCAGAGACGACTGTCTGCTCTGCACATATACACTCCGATTTCTGCTAGGATTGCAATGACTTTTGCAGAAAACATTTAGCAGAATAAAAGTTCCGAATTTTTAATGAAGAAATTCACACATTTCAATAGCAATAAGGAACAAACTTATTTTATGACTGTCTGCGCAACGGACTGTACACAGACCTATACAAGTAAGGCTACTTTCACACTTGCGTTTGCAATTCCAGTATTGAGATCTGACAGAGGATCTCCGCAATTAAACGCATCTGTTTTGATCTTGCACATCAGTATGCATCCGTTCCGTTGTGTGAAATCAAAACGGAAAAACTGATCTATCACTATATACATTAAAAGTCAATGGGTGACGGATCCGTTTTTTTTAGGTTCCTAAAAAACCAGATCCGTCATCATTGACTTACATTGTTTTCAGGGCTGGATCAGTTTTTTCCCCTGTTTTTATGACCGGACACAAAACAAAACGGAAGACATCTTGAACAGATCTCTTTCCATTCAGAATGCATGGGGACAAAACTGAAACTTTTTATTTATTTTTTTTGAGTATTGAGATTCTCTGCAGAATCTCAATTCTGGAAAACAACAACGCAAGTGTGAAACAGGCCTAAGGCCTCATGCACATGAGCATATCCATTTTGCTGTCTGCAAAATATGGATATCGTACATCTAGCATGCACATTTTTTAAGGATCCATTGAATTCAATGGGTTTGTGATCAATATTTTTGTGGACATATTCTTTTTTGCGGAACGGACATATGGATGCAGAAAGCACACGGATCATCCATGTTCTTTCCGCATTTGTATGTCCATTCAGCAAAAATACGTCCACTATAATACAGACAACGGACCTATTGAAGTCAATGGGTTCGCAAAAAAATAAAAATGCAGTCGGCACACATATTGCACCTGTATTTTGCGGATCCACAGTTTGCAGACCACAAAACGGATATGATTGTGTGCTGGAGGCCTAAGTGTGCAATTCCCACCAGGTGTGGGAAAACTGATGGCAAGCACTATTCTGGTCCATATTTCATGGTACATGGGCCTGGAGACAAACTTCGCTGGCAGTGGTCAGGTCCATGTCCTAGGCGGCCATATGGACCTCACCATGTATTAAAAATCATCTGTGTGTTGGGGCCACAACATGGACAATTACTTACACCAAGAGTCAGATGACTGTCGCTGCATCCAAGTCGCAAATTAAAGGGTTAACAAAGGATGCGACTGGGCACCCCCTCCCCACACACATACACAGCATCTGCTGCCCCTAGACAATCCAGCTGTCCAAACTTTATTGGCAGCAAAATGTCAGATCCGTGCGACAAGTACACGGGCAACAATCACATACAATCACACCAACACACATGACACACGGCACAGGCAATGCTTTCTAGTCTAAGCACAGCAACGGGGGCACGCTGATCCGGCACAGCCCGTCTGACTCTAATACACCTTGAGTTGCAATTAGTGGCCCTGTCATTTTCGGCCGCTGCTGCCAATTAATTAAGCCTGTCAAACGGAAAAACAGCGGCACTCACAAGATAATTAATATCGGGAGAGACGCGGCAGCTCGGAGCTGCGAGAACGTACCCTGGAGAAGAGGAGAGAGAAGGAGGAAAGACAAATACAAACTCGGAGAGAGACAGAGCCTGCGAAACAGAGACAGTTTATGGAGTCATAAGAGACCGTTTACGGGAATTACACGAGACGAGAGAATAAAGAAAACACAGAAAACATCAAGGGATGGAAAAAAACAAGGGGCACGGCAATGAATAAACTCATCTAAAGTGGCAAGACAAACAGGAGGCTGCAAGGGAGCAAGTTGGGAGAGCAGAGAACAGAGCAGACAACTGAAGGGTAGAGAACAAGATGCCACAATATGAGAGGAGTGATTGGTACCAGCAAACTGGCAGAGAAGAAAGTTAAACTGCCCTTGTTCTAATTGTTAAATTTGATGGTCCGTGGAGGGGGAAGCTCTGATTCAAAGCTCCCCACGAGCCCAGCAGCCTCTCGCAGTCTGGGCAGCTGCAGTGTCAGAGCTGGGGAGCGCATTCATATCATTAAGCCCCAGAGAACTTAATTGAAAGAAGAGCCAGGCCTGGACCTTGACACGCAGGAGGTCAGAGTAATTGCTGCCGGACATATTTAACATTAAGATAATCAGCCTATTAATTACCCTTCGGATCATTAAATCAGCCAGTTGCAAAATGAAATTCCTGCCTCTATTACTCAGCTGAGAGACCACAGGGCCTCCACTCACCATCTATCAGTTTGAGGCCGAGCCAGCGAGAGAGAGGGGGGAGAGAGGGGAAAGCCATTGCCAAGAGGAGAGAAAAGTCAGGTGAGCGAGGAGGTGGCAGGAGGGGACCGAGGAACGCAGAAGGCGATGCCGAAAAGCAAAGGAGGGATAGGGGGCACAACGGTGGGAGAATAGTGGAGGCTCGCGCCTAAGACAGCGTCAAGGTAAGGGCGACTAGCGTAACTTCTAAAGCAGATCCGGCATCTAACAACTCTCTCCTTTCAGATCTGAAACCACTCATCGTCGCTGCGTGATGTGCAAAGGGTTAAATGGACACCAAGACCCTTGGACCAGAGTGTGGAGATCGCAGCCAGCCATGAGGTCCTGATTACAGCAAGTTAACGAGGTGAGGTGACCCTGGTTGGCAGAGACAGGAGCCAGGGTAAGTAAATAGGGGAGGGCAGGCGTGGAGAGGACTGAGGGGGGGCTGCCAGCTCTCCACTTAGCAGGATAATAAAGGAAATCATCCTTGATTATCAGTGCTAATTTGGACACTGCCGGTAGCTTGTTATGCGAGCTCTGAGTAGCATTTAATTAATTCAATTGCTTGTTAATGGGGGAAGTGACATGTGGGGAGCAGATGGGTCTATGGGTCAGTTTAGCAAGAGCATTGTCCTGTCACATACACCCGCCTACATTTCTCTCCCAAAATATGAGCTCTATATGTCTTGTATCCACAGCGATGGCATTTTTCGCGTCGCTGTGTATTTTATTCCCTATACTGTGTCAAAATATATAGTGCGGACGCATAGACATCTTAGTAAAATACCAAGGACAGCAGAATCAGGTAAAACAGCATAAACATATCACCCTGGGATTTTCAATGCACTTGAAAATAAAACTGTATATTCTCGGCATCTTTATGACTTGTTTTTCATGCCAGAATACAACTTGCTATACTAAAACAGATGGGTGCTGTACAAGGCTGAAGGTAGGAGTCAGAGCCACAAGTCAGACTTTTTGCTTTGTTGGACCAGGGCCACCACTGGTGAGGAGTGTCGATGTCATGAACACCCGAACTCTACGTATGATCTGGCTGATTGACATGGCGAGCCAGAACCAGTAAGGCTACTTTCACATTAGCGGTTTTTGCGGATCCGTCACGGATCTGCAAAAACACTTCCGTTACAATAATACAACCACATGCATCCGTCATGAGTGGATCTGGTTGTGTTATGTCTTCTATAGCCATGACGGATCAGTCATGAACTCAATTGAAAGTCAATGGGGGACAGATCCGTTTTTGATTGTGTCAGAGAAAACTGATCCGTCCCCATTGACTTACATTGTGTGTCAGGACGGATCCGTCTTGCTCCGCACCACATCGCGGACAGAAAAACGCTGCTTACAGCATTATTCTGTCCGCGATGGGAGCGCAACCAAACAGAACGGAATGCATATTGGTGCACTCAGTTTCATTCAGTTCTGTCCCTATTGACAATGAATGGGGACAAAACTGAAGCGTTTTCTTCCGCTATTGAGATCTTATGACGGATCTCAATAGCGGAATTGAAAACGCTAATGTGAAAGTAGCCTAACACTCAGGAACCTTAAAAAAAAAAAAAACATTTGCTGATGAAAACACATACCGGAGCGTATTTGACAATGATTATATGGGAAGGTCTGAAATGCATTAGTGCTCCAATATGTTTTAATAAGGTTTTCACAAACATGAGAAAAACAAAGTACACCCTCCTGTTTTACCCAACAGAACATAAGAGAAAAAACTTCTGGTCATTTGAAGTACGACCTCAACGCCATTTTCTATTTAACCAAAAATAGGCCAAAATGCAGAAGCTGTGTGTGAAACATTAAGTACACCCTTACTGCTCCCATAGGAATTAAGAGGGTAGGTGGCATTCAGGTGCTGCTGATCAAATGCCCTTTATAAATTGATCATCAGCAAGTGTGACCATCTGTATAAAAGCACAAGCAGTTTGCTGGTCTGGAGCATTCAGGTGAATGTTAACACAATGCACTGTGGTGGAGGGGTGGTGATTTGGACCTTTTTTTTGCAGCCACAGGGCCTGGGCAGTCATTGAGATGACCATTAACTCCACTGTATACTCAAGTATTCCTGAGTCAAATGTGGGTGTGCTTTGTTATTCTCAAAACTGTAGGCAAAGGTGTTGGTTTCTGTGGTTTTCTGGATATTTTACCTTGTCGTGTACCTGGGACATGCAGAATTTAGGTGGTCATTCATTGCTAAAAAGACTAGATCGGAGTGATTTTTATTATCACTGTCTATATACAGTACATATAATAATTATAATATGTACTATATAAGAGTGCATTGAGTGTGGGGATTACTATCAGAAGATGGAGTTTGGTTCTGAAGAATGAGGGGCGGGTGGTTTTTAACGGGGAACTGACGATTCAGAGAACATGATCAGTCTGCCTAAAAAGTTGTGTTTTTAAGGCATGTTTAACCCCTTCGCTACAAGCAAACATGGCGCCCGCTCGTGCGTGCAGTGGGCATCATGGCCGGCGGGTCTTTGCTGTCTCAAACAGCAGAGACCCGCGGCAAATGACTGCAATCGGCATTATAGCCATTCATTAAAGCCTTTAAGATGCCATGATCAAGTGTGATCCTACCGGCATCCTCTGCGGCCAATGAGGATGCCGGTAATTGGTTTCAATACGCTGGGTATTGAAACTGCAATTCTTATATTGGCCAGCAGGTGGCAGGTCAACACAAGAAATTAGCTATTCTCAAATCATGAGTGTTCAGAATAAAAAAAAAAAAAAAAAAAGGTTTTGCACACTCAAATACGAGCTTCAAAACCATAAAAAAAGTACAAAAAAACTTTTAAATATATAAAAAATGTATAAAAGTTTAAAGCACCCCCCTTTCCGTAGAATAAAAAAACAAATATAAACATGGGCATCACTATGTCTAAAAACGCCTGTACTATTAAAATATAAAAATATTTTTCCAATATGGCGAATGGCATAACTGAAAAAAGGGTTAAAATGGCCAATTTGCAATTATTTCCATTGCTTCTCTTACCCCAAAAAACCTATACAATCAGTACGTGGTATCGTTGCAATCGTACAAACCCAGAGAATGAAGGGCACAGGTCCGTTCTGCCGCAAAGGGAACGCCGTGAGAACAAAATCCATAAAACGGCAGAGGAATTGCGTTTTTTTTCCAATTCTACCTCATTTGGAATTTGTTTCCCGCTTCCCACTACATTGTATGCCAAATTAGATGGTAGGATTAGAAAGTACAACGTGTCCTGCAAAAAAAAATAAGCCCTCAAACAGCTATGTGAACGAAAAAAAAAAAAAGTTATGGCTCAAGGAAGACGGGGAAGAAAAATGTAAACGTAAAAAAAAAAAAAAAAAAACACCTAAGGGTTAAAGCTAAGGAAATTGGGAATTAACCTGATTGCAGCTTGAGAAAAGTCCTAAAGACGGAAGTGAGAGGTTCGAATTATTGAGGATACTAATCTTAGATTACCAGTAGAATGTAGAGCACAGGTAGGTAATAGACAGAAATGAGGGAGGTGCAGCAATGAGGACAGCTTTGTGGGTGAAAGTTTGAACTTCTCAAGACTTCTCATGAGAGGAAGTTCTGAAGTCACGTTGTTTGCTAAATTTGCTGCATCTTTATAAAATAACACTTATCTAGAGATGTTACACCGGTTTTATGCCATGCCCCTTACTGCAGTGAGATTGTGCCACGTCATGTGCACGTGATAAATATGGTGTTCATCTACTTGCCTATCTAACCACACAAATGTCCCTGTATAACTCACTACCACTTAGTGCAAGTAATATTTTGAAAGACAACACAGGTAACTTTTTACTTACTTTTGATTGTAACTGATTGTATTGCATTTATTGAACGTGCGATTTATGATTATTTCAAAATAAGTTGTTAAATAGGGCCTGTCACCATGAAATAGAGTGTAGCATGTAATAGAGCAGGAGGAGATGAGCAGATTGATCTAAAGTTTTGTATAAGAGTCATGTGGGTGGTACGGCACAGTGATTGACAGCCTTCCCTGTATGCTTGGTCATGCAGAGTTAGCTGGCGATCACTAGGTGGCACCACCCACACAACTTGACGTTTATAAAGTGCTGCCTATGTCACAAGGTTATTTGAGTGTATGTTTTCACATAGTTTTTCTTCTACTGGCATTTTTCTAGACCCTTTTGTTATATAGAAGTTATATATCAATAAGTTATACTGAAAAAAACCTTTGGAGAAAAATGCCAGAAAAAAACCCCCAAAAACACAAACACACCTTCAATATCCCGCATTTGGATAAAAACGAAATGGACCCCAAAAACAGCAATAATTTGTCACAAATCAAAAGGTCACACCAGAAAATGTAAAAAAACACAACCCACACATATGCCGCCCAATGTGATGTGTAGTCACAGTCTTTACATGGAGGGCAATTGTGGATAAATCCGATCCCACATGGCTGCTCTTCCTGGAACAGTTAGGAAAATGTAAGAGGTCTTGGCGTTCAACACACAACAATCAAGGTAATGTACCTCTGCGCTCACATGCCCTTCATGTACACGTCACCCCGAGCCTAGTGGTTGTGCTGCAGTGATCACAAGACCATGAATGGAAAGTCATCTCTTCCAATCTCATAAATCGCTTTTATTAGTATGCTAATTACCCCAATAAGGAACCCAAAGGGCTGTCTCTCTGGCCGTTGGAGCCATTGGCCCCACTGCTAATTTATTCACTGCTCATCGCTGACGTAATGTATTTGTTGCGCCCGAAATCTCACGCATGCTCCATGGATACTCATGTCAGCGCCCGCGCGGTGTCCTGGCATCGGCCTCATAGAACGAAGTGCGCATGCGCCAGCTTCGCTTGACCCAGAAATGCGCGAGATTTCGGGAGCAACAAACACATTACGTCGGCGATGAGCAGTGAATAAATTAGCAGTGGAGTCAATGGCTCCAACGGACAGAGGGACAGCCCCTTGGGCTCCTTATTGAGGTAATTAGCATATTAATAAAAGACAAATTACAAGACACGGCAGTAATACTAGTATATTTTAATATAAATCGTGGAGACTGATGAGGTGATGTTAATAGCTCAGTAAGTAAAATCCAGGTGACAGTGTCCCTTTAAGGCTACTTTCACACTTGCGTTCGCAATTCCGCTCGTGAGCTCCGTTTGAAGGAGCTCACGAGCGGACGCGAACGCCTCCGTCCAGCCCTGATGCAGTCTGAATGGAGCGGATCCGCTCAGACTGCATCAGTCTGGCGGCGTTCAGCCTCCGCTCCGCTCGCCTCCGCACGGACAGCTGAACGCTGCTTGCAGCGTTCAGCTGTCCGCCTGGCCGTGCGGAGGCGTGCGGATCCGTTCAGACTTACAATGTAAGTCAATGGGAACGGATCCGCTTGAAGATGAGCCCATATGGCTCAATCTTCAAGCGGATCCGTACCCCATTGACTTTACATTGAAAGTCTGAACGGATACGCTCAGGCTACTTGCGAACTTAGAAATTTTTCTAAGTTATTAATGCAGACGGATCCGTACTGAACGGAGCCTCCGTCTGCATTAATATGATCGGATCCGTTCAGAACGGATCCGATCAAGCGCAAGTGTGAAAGTAGCCTTACCTGTATAGGAAAAGTTGTAGTAATATTGAAATGAGGCTGCATTTGCTCTGTTCTGATCTCCCATATTATGTCAGGTAAATTCTAGTGTTGGTCGAGCACCAAAGTGCTCGGGTGCTCGAGTAGAACACCTCTGGATGCTCTACAGAGCACAATTGGACTCCCAGGTCGCTGCTGGGAGCGATATTGTCCGAGTAGTACGCCACTTTTACAGACTGACAATAATACGCACAAAACCAAAGATAAAATCGATTTGAGACAGAGGAAAAATTGTTAGGAAACAATGTAGCTGCTGACTGGATTGCGGCTACACAGCAAGATACATTGCACTGACGCTTTTCTATTAAAGCCAGCATTTCTTTCAGCAATTTGTCCTACAGTAGCTTTTTTCGGATCATACTAGATACTCTCCACATGCATCAATAAGCCTTGGACACCCATGACCCTGTTGCTGGTTCACTGGTTGGTCTTCCTTGGACCTCTTTGGGTATGTACTAACCACTGTATACTCGGAACAGTCCTCAAGACACGTCATTTTGGAGATGATGTGAAAGTTCCTCATATCCCTATACACGCCAATTTTGTCTGCTTCGAACACATCAACATCAATAACTAACTGCTCACTTGCTGCCTAAGGGCTCTTGAACACGACCGTATGTATTCTGCAGTCCACAAAACAAAAAGGAGGACATCCATGTGACGTCTGTGTTGCATCCGTTTTTTTTGCGGATCCATTGTAACAATGCCTGTCCTTGTCCACAAAACGGGCAAGAATAAGACATGTTCTATTTTTTGCAGAACAGATTTGCCGACATACGGAATGCGCATGGAGTCACTACCATTTTTTTGTGGCCCCATTAAAACTAATGGCTCCACATACAGGCCGCAAAAAAAAATTGAACAGACAAAAAATACATTGCAGGAGCCCTAAGGCAGCCATCACATGGGCAGGTCTTCATTAGGTTTTTCCGATGCAATTTTTGAAGCCAAAACTAGATGTCGATCATAAAGGGATCATTAAAGAGTTTTTCCAGGACTTAGATATTGATAAATCTATCCTGCCATCAGGCCCCCTGACGGATCAGCTGTTACGGCAGCTACAGGTGCTAGAAAGGCTCTGTCCACGGTGTAGTTTCCAGCACTGGCAAACGGCAGCTCAGCTCACATGCAGTACCCCCGCATGGCCACTACAAAGTGGAAGGAGCCTTCTGCTTCTGGCTCCATCCACTCTATACTGTAGTTTCCAATGCCAGTGGCTGCCCAAAACAGCTCATTGGTCGGGGTGCCGAGTTTCAGACTTCCACCAATGTGATACTGATGACTAATCCTGGAGAGAAGTCATCAATATCCAAGTCCTGGAAAACTCCTTTAAGAGAAAGAACAGTACAGATATTGATATAATGAACATATATACAGTAACATTTATATGTGTGTGTGTTTTAATGATTACAAAGTTCTAATAAAAACAAGAAGGTTTTATGAAATTAAGTGGTCACTGCACATTAGTAATGACACTGACCTGGGGCTCTCTGAACATGGCTTCACATGGCCTTGACTGCTTCCTTCCCACACACTGTTTGCCAGCTCATTTCCAATTGCAGACATGACTTTTATTAACTCAGGCGGCCAGTCATCAAGGTCCAAAGATCGGACGCGGGAAAGATGAGTCCCCAGGTTGCGATGAATCCCAGAACATTCTATGCACATCAGAGCTCCGAGGTTCAGGCTGGCCCAGTCGGGATCTGTAGAGGTCAGAATAGACGATGCACTTTACACATTCACTATGTGACCACATTTGTCTAGTCTACAAATACACATAAATGGAACAATCAATTCTGAAGCAAAAAGCACCTGCCAGATCCCAAGCCTGCTAACCACATGCAATCACTGAATGACAGGTTAAGGGTTCATTCACATGCCCGTGTGTGTTTTGTGGATCCGTGGATCCACAAAACACGGACATCGGCGATGAGCGTTCCGCATTTTGCGGACCAAACATCGCCGGCACTTAATCAAAAATGCCTATTCTTGTCCGCAATTGCGGACAAGAATAGGACTTGTTCTATTTTTTTCGGGATCGGAATTGCAGACCCAGAAGTGGGGTTCCGCAATTCTGGATAGCACATCGTGCTGCCCCATAGAAATGAATGGGTCCTCAATTCCGTTCCGCAAAATTGCGCACATGTGAATGGACCCTTACCCTAAAAATGGTTAACATTTTTTTGACCTGTCCCTCAATAGTCCTAAGCTACCCCAAAGGAGTATTGCCATCTGGATTATTATGACATATTTACAGGATACGCCATAAACGTCTTTTAGGTCTCATCTTTTGGATTCCTATGTCGAGAAAGGGTCTCGTCTTGCGGTCACTGTGAATGGAGAAGTGCCTGGCATGCGAGCAAGTAAGTGCATGCACCTATTTTCAGAACTCCCATAGAAATCAATGTAGAGAACCAAGCCTTAGGTGGGACCCACACAGAGATCCTGTGGATATGTCATATATGTCAGATTAATATATGTGAATATTCTTTAACCCCCTAATAACCAGACCAGGATTTATAGATGGTTCGTGCTCAGAAGCTCAGCAGGAGCTGTAGCCTCCAGGAGCCTGCTCTTTTACACAGCAGATCCCCTGAGGCAAAGTCAATGATCGGCAATAACGCCAATCACAGACTTTTAACCCATCAGAAGCTGTGGTCAACTGCGACCACGGCTTCCAAGCAGTGACCTGCTCTCCAGGGGCCCAAACAGCTCCCTGATCTGAGATTATGGAAGCAATTTGGTTGCTATGGCAGCCTCGGACCTTCTGAAGGCACCAAGCTTAGATACTATGAAACCCAGCCTCTGGCTCCATAAGAACATAATGAATTTTCACATTCAATAGTAAATGGTGCCATTAACAGTACAATATACCCTCATACGGCTATGTGAACGGAAAAATAAAGTTATGGTTCTGGGTAGACAGAGTAAAAAACAAAAATGGAAAAAAATAAAAATAAAATAAAAAAAATTTAAATCGCTGGGTCTTTAATAATGAGGTCAATAATGTTTTTTTCATTTTTTTTTTATTTTGGGAAAACTGCAAAAAAATGTACATTTTATAAAATATTATCAAATAGTATACTGGGCACTCACACTATAGGTAGAACCGTAAATAGAATGGCAACTGTCTTATTGATTAAATTGATAGATTTATTAGTAGCTGATAATGATAAAATACAATGATAGAATACAATATACTGGGCTATTTAAAGGTCAATAGGATACATTGGTATAAAATGCAATAGACATTAAACTGCAAATATCTAAAAGTGAATAGATTATATAAATACACAATAATATAGAATAAATAATCAAGAATCAGGAAATTGATGATATGCGGCTAGCTTTGAGAGGTTCGAGCTCCCAATGAATCAGCGTGGCAGGTCCTCTTAGAAGATGTTCCGGTTTTTTAGCGTCAACCTAGGAAAATTTCAATGCTAGGTGCAACAAGAGTTCGTATAGAAATAAGCTGGGGGTCTTGGATCAAACGCGTTTCGGGGCTTCACGTTGCCCCTTCCTCAGTGATCACTATTCACTTTTAGATATTTGCAGTTTAATGTCTATTGCATTTTATACCAATGTATCCTATTGACCTTTAAATAGCCCAGTATATTGTATTCTATCATTGTATTTTATCATTATCAGCTACTAATAAATCTATCAATTTAATCAATAAGACAGTTGCCATTCTATTTACGGTTCTACCTATAGTGTGAGTGCCCAGTATACTATTTGATATTGTTTTACTTGTAAAGGAGGGGCGAATCCTTTTTACTGTGAGCACCTCCCTCTGTGGCTTCACTCACTCCTGTGCGTCTCATAACAGTACTGAAATTTATAAAATATGCAAACTGACACCAAAATACATTATTAAAATAAGTTCACTATTGAGCGTCGGTCATTTTGATATAAACTATGCATAGTATTGCGTGCAAAAGGTTGACTATGGCTTTGGTTGGTTTTCTTTTTCTTGTATTTGTTAACTTATTTTTTTAATGTATGTTTGGCACATAATTTATCTCCCAAGAAGTAATTAAAAGACCTCTGGGGAACACGGACACTTTCTTTTTTAATTTTGTACTTTTCCACTGTAACTTGGTCATCAAAAAGACTCCAGTTATAGGGGTAAACAGCCCCCCAAGTGGGGGAATTCTACACAAGCAGGTCTGATCAGAGTCTATTAAGCTCTGTTCTACCTGAACAGGAGAAGGCAGAAGCGTTAATAAACAGCTTCTGTCTTCTCCTCATGGTTCCGGAGCTATCTGGATCCCACATTACCGGACGGCATCATCCAGCATTGCTGGAACCAGAGAGCTCCGGCGGGCTGTTCTCCGGCAGACAAGCCTACCGGATAACTTGCCGCGTATGTGAAACTAGCCTAAAAAGCATTTGGATGGCAATAAAAAAGCAGTACTCATGAGCAGGTAGTGTGGAGCACGGTCACAGGTAACATGTTAAAAAATGTGCTTTACCTTCAAAACCGCAGCAAAAGACCTACCTGTGTGAATACACCCTAAAAGTCTCACTGTAGTGTGTCTCATTGTAAGTAATTTTACAACAATTCTAAAAATGCTTATGTGAATAACCTTAAAACCTTTAGATAGTATGGCTTCATTCACATCAGCGTTCAGCCTTTCTGTTCCGCTTAGAAGCAGGAGAACGGAAAGGATGTATTCGGCACATAACTGAGCCGAAAGAAACCTAAGCACCCCATAGACTATGATAGGGTTCGTTAGGTTTCCGCTCAGATGATGATTTTGGAGCGGAAACAAAAGTAGTGAATGAAGGACTTTTGTCTCCACTTCAAAAATCTTCCTCTGAACGGAACCCTAACGGACCCCATTATAGTCTATGGGATCCTTAGCTTCCGTTCGGCTCAGTTATGTGCCGAATCCATCCTTTCCATTCTCCTGCTCCTGTAACGGAGCAGAAGAACGGAAAGGCTGAACGCTGATGTGAACGAAGCCTAAGGCTACTTTCACACTAGCGTTCGTCGGTCCGCTCGTGAGCTCCGTTTGAAGGGGCTCACGAGCGGACCCGAACGCAGCCGTCCAGCCCTGATGCAGTCTGAATGGAGCGGATCCGCTCAGACTGCATCAGTCTGGCGGCGTTCAGCCTCCGCTCCGCTCGCCTCCGCACGGACAGGCGGACAGCTGAACGCTGCTTGCAGCGTTCGGGTGTCCGCCTGGCCGTGCGGAGGCGTGCGGATCCGTCCAGACTTACAATGTAAGTCAATGGGGACGGATCCGTTTGAAGATGCCACAATATGGCTCAATCTTCAGGCGGATCCGTCCCCCATTGACTTTACATTGAAAGTCTGGACGGATCCGTACGAGGCTATTTTCACACTTAGCTGTTATATGCTAAAATAATGCAGACGGATCCGTTCTGAACGGAGTCTCCGTCTGCATTATTATGATCGGATCCGTTCAGAACGGATCCGATCGAACGCTAGTGTGAAAGTAGCCTAAAACAGACAGAACTGATTGACGATGCTCAGATTTACCCTGAGATAGACCAATAGCTAAATTAAACTGTAATCTACAAAGAACTCTTCATGCGGTCCACTCAAGCAGAGGCTCATGAGTGACGTCTAGCTGTGTGCTGAATGTCACACTTAAAAGTGCTACTCTGATGAGGCGAGGATACTTTAGGTCAGGGGTGCACTTAGATCTGGGGGCCGCACTGTCGCATTGCTCTATTTCAAGGGGCCGAAAAAAATAAAAAATAAATAAAGTCGATCGGTGCTCGTTTGCATCGACCTATTACGCAGGCCAATGCAAAGTGAATGAGGAAGGAATGATTGCTACCACAGCCATTCCCCCCTCATTCATTTCAACTGATTATCGGCAGCACATCCCTGATTACACAGGATGATGTGCTGATGATTATCATACATCTTTCATGTTGATCAGCCAACAAACAAGTGATTTCTCATTAATCGACTGATCGGCAGCATGAGTATACAGGTCAGCTATCAGGAATGATATTGGTTTTTAGTAACTGGCCTGCAGAGTAATAGGGACTTAAGTGGTGACATTTCCTTCCATCCTGCCTCCTATTCATAAATGAGCACTCTCCTTCATTGGCCATTACCGTCTTCTGTCCCTCAGTCACAAGTTAGGCTGAGTTCACATCACAGTTTAATAGTCCGTTCTTCTGATCAGTCAGAAGAGGAAAAAACAAAACACGATCCTGTTGCATCAGTTGGTGTCCGTTTGAGCCATTTCCGTCTGAGATCCATTTTTTGTAAGGAAAAGAAAAAGTCATTTTTTTCCGTCTAAATAAACGTATCTCAGACAGAAATGGCTCTAACAGATGCCAACTGATGCAACAAGATCCGTTTCTTTATGGGATCCTTTTTTTTTCTCTTCTTCTGACGGAAAGCTAAATGGTGATGTGAACTCAGGGTTATATCTGTGTGATCGGTGCCCTGTAATATTAGCGGGGAAAGCACTCATTGGTTAATGACCAGGCCTGAAAAGGCCTTAATGAGCAGACACTATTGTGGTATTTTAACTGTTGTAACTTTTTGTATGTTGGACTACCAAAATGATTTTTGTGACTTTTTTATGTGTCAGATAGTGCTGTTTAATATTTTATAAACTTTTTTTTTTGGGGGGGGGGGGGGGGGGACTGCAAAACATCTTTTAAAAAGTCAGTTTTTCTTCTTTTCAAACTATCACTCCTTCTTGAAATATGCAAACCAATACCAACGTAAATGATTAAATTCAGTTTTCTTTTTTGGCGCCATTATGGCGACTGTTTTGGATGACATGGGTGTTTTTATTTTATTCATTTATTTGTATTTTATTTTATGTTTTCTTACTTATTTTTTTTTTATATATTTTGCCACATAATATGTTCTCCAAGAGGTCATTAAAAGATCTCTGGGGGACACTGAAACTTTTTTCCTTTGTATTTTTTTTACTATATATTTTATTTTTATCATATTTTTTTTTATATATTTTTGCCACATAATGTACACTGAACTTTTTTTTGGGTATTTTGCGCTATTTCCACTGTAACTGGGGCATCCAAAGGAGCCCCATTTACAGGGGAAAACAGACCCTTGTGGGGACTTTTGACAAGGTAGAGCTGAATAGGGTCTGCTAAGACCTAGCAGCTCTGCTCTGCCATCGAGACACCCGGTGAACCGGGTGCAATATAGGAAGCAGCAAATAGAAGAAGCGGCATAACCACTATGCACCTATCTGAGGAGTAGGCAGAAGCAGTAATAAACAGCTTCCGTCTTCTCCTCGGGTCCTCCATTGTCACTGACAGCTGGGGGCCCAACTTGTTCCTGCTAGAGTCCAGGAACAGGTGGTTTAATCCAATGCTGTGTGACACTTCTGTCATAAACACATCAGTTGTGTTTCTTTCCAGCATGACAAGGGCCGCATGCGGCCTGAGCACCCCTGATTTAAATACAAACATCTGTGATGTCTAGGAAGGTTTAAAATATAGGCCAAAGAAAATCTAAGCTGTCTATTTTAGCAAATACTTCATGACATAAATATTCTAAAGCATTTTTCTTTGCATTGTGCCATTTCTTTGCTATTCCTTCTAGAAAGATATGAAAAAATTGACAACTGGGTACTGCCACTTATGGGCGGGGGTCTCTACACATTCTGAGGTACTGTTCAATAAATGCTGCCTGTGTAGGGACACATCCCTTTGACTAGGGTCATGGTAGCACCAAGCTGTCCATTTTTTTCATAAAATAAAAATAAATATCTTTAAAAAAAAAGCAAAACAATCATAATTCTGTGCTGCTCCATACCTGTTATTGCTCTTAGAAATGTGTAAATAACTGCCAACTGGGTGCTACCAGTTGGAGCGTAGGGACACACCCCATTGGCAAGGGAAACAGGTAACATCCAGTTGGCAATTTATACACATGCTTCTAGAAGGAATCATGGAGGAACAGCACAATACAGAGATCTAAGAAAAGATGCTCCAGAACTGTCTCACAAGTATTTAGTGGCGACTGGTCCTCTTCAAAGCTGTGTGGTGTGAATGAACCTCTACGGACAGACCACTTAGTGTTGCTGATGTACTGGGAGAATGTGAGAGGTTAAGCCGCCCAATTTACTGTGTATCCAGTTGATATTGTTGGAGAACTGGAAGGTAGTTCATCATGGTATCTCTGGAGATATGTACTTACTTTGTGCATCACAATCCACACAATGCGAGTTTCCTGGTAGGTTGCGAATTGACTGTAGTGCTAAAGCCTCATTTTGGCTGGTGAGACGGGACTGAAAGAGCGAACAAGAAAAAAGGGGTCACACTACAGAGCAAAGGTATTCAGCTACGCCAACCTATGCCACGTGTAAGCAATTAGAGCGAAGGTACAACAAAAAAAAAAAAAAACATTCCAGGCACTTCAAAGCAGAGCGAAATCCGAATATTTAAAGGGAACCTGTCAGCACCTTTATGCTGCCCATACTAAAGGCAGAATAAAGTACAGACAGGTGAGTTGATTTCAGCGGTCTGTCATTTATAAGTTAAAAGTAAGTGGTTGCCGAGAACCAACATGACAATCATTGCAGATTAGGCATTTCTGTCACTATTTTATGCTGCCCTAAGTGAGGTCAGCCTAAAGTTGATGACAGGTTCCCTTTAATTAACAAAAAATCCCATTGATGTGATGCACAGCGCTCAAAAGATGCTGAAGCCTGACCCCTCAAGACGAGCGGGTTCTCACTTTTATTATATAATACATATAGTAGGACTCTAAGGCACACACTACTTCATTTTTCCAGGTCTCCTGTCCTCTGGTGTGCGACCTCACATTATTAAATGGCCTTACCCCAAGAAAACCAAGTAGCCAAGGATACTTTCAGACTTACGTGTTTGCCTGATTGGGCAAGGAACAGCAAAAACGCTTCCGTTACTGATGATACAACCATCTGCAGTTTGGATCCGGTTGTATTATCTTTAACATAGCCAAGACGGATCCGTCATGAACACCACTGAAAGTCAATGGGGGACGGATCCGTTTTCTATTGTATCAAAGTTAAAGGGATCCGTCCCCATTGACTAGCATTGTGGGTCATGCCGGATTTTGCTCTGCATCCCATGACGTAAAGAAAACATCAGCTTGCTCTCCGATATGGGAACGCAACCAAACGGAACGGAATGCATTTTGGAGCATTCCGTTCTGTTCAATTACGTTTTGCCCCCATTGACAATGAATTAGGACCAAATGAAGCGGTTTACTCCGGTATTGAGATCCTATGACTGATCTCAATACCCTAAAAGAGAAACGCTAGTGTAAAAGCAGACTAACTGGTGAACTATCTCAAGTAGTATCTGTGGTGATGGTGGGTGTTTTGGTACATATCTAGCACGGCATTGCTTCTCTTTTGTGATGGGGAAATGGATACTCACCTTATTCTTGCTACTTTCACATGACTGTAGACTGGCAAGGATTTGGCTCTCTATGGCCTGTACCCAGGCATCCCTTTCTTCATAACTTGTAGCTTCAAAATGCCAACTTTGGCCAGTGAGAGACACAATGATGAACTCAAAGTTTTCCTCTTGTTCTGAAACAAAAGAACAGGGAGATTTTAGTCAATGGGAACTTATTCCGATAACACACGCTGAACTTGGCACCTACCCACAGTCCAGAGCTGCCACTCACTTTTACAGCCATACAATAGGGGTTTTGTAAAGATGGAGACTTTGCATTTCAATATGAATTTTATTAGTTTTTCAGCTTTTTCATCGTTTAATCAAAACATACACATTATGTGTGATTGTACAGCATGTAGAAGACGCACATTGAAAGATATCTGTCTAATCAGAAGCAACATAAGCAGTTAGCAGAGGGTAGCATCTTCAGTAATTGTACACGGCGACTATTCAGAACTATATTGTACGTTGTTTAGATTGCTAAAATTATCACTGCAAAGTCAGCTCTTAATATGAGTTCATATTGTTAAAATCCTAGGTAAAAAAAAAAAATTCATTAAAACTGCACCCTCAACGGGTAGCCCTGGACGAGCCTAGCAGAACCTAAGGGCTGAAGCAAATGACTACATGCTATCAGTTCTTTATCCCACAGATAGCACACTGACCCATTCATTTCTGTGAGGCCATGCACTCCTCCATTTTTCAAGGGTTTATGTGCTGACTAAGGGTCCATTCACACGTCCGTGTGTGTTTAGCGGATCCACAGATCCGCAAAAAGACGGACATCGGCGATGTGCGTTCCGCATTTTGCGGACCGCACATCGCCAGCACTTAATAGAAAATGCCTAATCTTGTCCGCAATAGCGGACAAGAATAGGAAATGTTCTATATTTTTCGGGATCGGAATTGCGGACCCGCAATTCCGGATCCGGGCAGCACATCGTTGCGAAATTGCGGACGTGTAAATGGCCCCTAATCTGGCAGCAGGTGCTATTCATATCTGCATTTGTAATTATATTGCACCACCACTACAATGTAGACAGTGTGCAGATAAACATGGAAGAGAACGCAGCTCTTGCACTACTTAAAACAGCTGACCAGCGGGGGGGGGGGGGGGGGTGCCGAGAGTCTTAACTACACCAATATGAAATTGATGACCTATACTGAGGATAGGTTATCAATTTCAGGAGACTGGAACATCCCTTTGTCTTAAAGGGCACCTGTCAGCAGATTTGTAGCTATGACACTGGCTGATCTGTTACATGTGCACTTGGCAGCTGAAGGCATCTGTGTTGGTCCCATGTTCATATGTGCCCGCATTGCTGAGAAAAAAGATGTTTTAATATTTGCAAATGAGCCTCTAGGAGCAATGGGGGCGCTGTTCTCTCTCTGCCGCACCCTCTGCATTTTAGTTGACAGGGCCAAACAGTAAAAACATCATAACGCCTGCTGGCCCTGACTTCTCCAAAAAGCAATTAAAGTGCAGAGGGCGCAGCAGTTGCAGTAAGAGCAGCGCCTCTAGGTGTAATGGCAACGCCCCCGTTGCTCCTAGAGGTTCATTTGCATATATTAAAACATTTTTCTCAGCAATGCGGACACAAATGAACATGGGACCAACACAGATGCCTTCAGCTGCCAAGCGCACATGGAACAGGTCAGCCAGTTTCATAGCTACAAATCTGCTGACAGATGCCCTTTAAAGTGGCATTCCCATCACAGACAATGGGGGCATATTGCTAGGATACGCCCCCATTGTCTGATAGGTGCAGGTGGTGAGGGCACACTGCGCATGCGCAGCCACCCTCCATTTATATGGGACTGCTGAAAATAGCCAAGAGCTGGCTCTGCTATTTCCTTCGGCCCCACAGAAATGAAAGGGAGCTGTGGCCGCGCAAGCGCGGTGTGCTCCCATTCACTTGTATTGCGAGAGTGATTGGTGGTGGCCGATCCCCGGGGTCCTCCAGCCACCACTCTCCCCGCTCCGTTCTTGACATAGGTGCAGATCCCAGAGGGAAAAACCGCACCTATCAGACAATGGGGGGGCATATCCTAGCGATATGCCCTCATTGTCTGTGATGGAAATACCCCTTTAAAGAGGAACTGTCACCTCCACTGCACAGTCAGACACTAGCAGCAATGATCAGATAGGATCAGACTGTGAACAGACACTACCCCCCCCCCTCCCCGAAAATGGTAACACCCAATGGACCTCTAGAAGGAATAACAGAGGAATGGCCCAACATAGTTATATGAGAAGACGCCCTGGCACTGTTAAGCAAGTAGTTAATGAAACAGACCTCCAACGGTCTGATAATGACCCATACTGGGGACAGGTCATCAATATCAGGAAACTAAAAGTATGACTGTGAGAGAAACACAAGGCTCATGTTTTCTGATGGTCAGAAGGAGTCTGAAGAACCTGAACTCTGCTAGAACGGGGATGTTTGGGAGGCATAGATCTATGGAAGAATTGCATTTATAATTCCACACAAGTGATACTTTACTTTAGAAAGAGCATATTCCCCTACTGAGATAATACCGCATTGATATAACAAGCCTCTAAAGAGCGACTTATCATATTCTTATAATGTACACTGCGGCAGGCACGGTACATTATCTCATACATAGACACAAACACAATATCTCGTGGACGACCACTCTGTAATACATTATAACGTAACAGGTAATATGCACACCGCATAGGAACATCCACCTAGAAAACATTGATTGCAAACAGAAGACGCTTTGATTCGCCTACATGTGGGGCACACATGCCGTACAGATGTGAATAATGACTGGGCACACAAGTCACATGTTCATCATACATGGTACCCTGGTCGGCACTAACAATACACTGTCTTACATACATGCAGCACTTTAAGCAAAGAATGAAACTGTCCCACTTGGCGCAGACAATTCTCCCCCAAAAACAACACAGTTTTCACAAGGCGTGTCCACCGCCGTCTCTGCTGACCATTTAGCAGCAAAATCTATCGCTGTCCTGTAAAGATACAGGAACATGGTGGCTGCAGGGCTTTACCCCCTGAGATTATCAATGAAGGAGATGGATGTGGGAAATTACACCTATCCCAAATAGGGATCTTTCAGTGCTACATATTTTGATTTTATCTTCAGATGTTTTGTTTTATTTATTTTTTATGTTTATATATATGCCAGTTTACATGATCTTTGTAAGGAAGAAAGCATACAACAAATGTTAAACAATATCAAACGAAGATCTGCTGTATAAGATTATTGTTAAAATATGTTTGTTTTAAATAGGTTTTAAATACTGTCTGTTCATTTTCCGAACATGGCAAAGGGAAGCAGTCACACTGATCATGTTGTGCAATCTGCAGGCAGCATGTTATAGAGCAAGAAGAGATGAGCAGATTGATATATAGGTTTGCAGGAAAAGATTCACCAACATTTGGTACATTTTTGTATATGTTAACTGTGTGACAAAAACATTATTTGAACACAGCTTTATCCAGTTAAATCCCTGCCCTTTCTACGCTTAGCAGTTCAACAGGCAATCCTATTAGTGCCTGACAGGTTTATTGTGCACCGATTGATGGCTGTCAATCACTCAGTAAGACCGCCCACTAGACCCTTAAAGGGAACCTGTCACCTGGATTTTGTGTATAGAGCTGAGGACATGGGTTGCTAGATGGCCGCTAGCACATCCGCAATATCCAGTGCCCATAGCTCTGTGTGCTTTTATTGTGTATAAAAACCGATTTGATACATATGCAAATTAACCTGAGATGAGTCAGAGCTTGAAAATATGACTCTTCTGTGCTCACACAAGTAAGATATGACTCTTTTATGTTAATTTGCATATGTATCAAATTGGTTTTTATACACAATAAAAGCACACAGCGCTATGGGGACTGGATATTGCGGATGTGTTAGTGGCCATCTAGCAACCCATGTCCTCAGCTCTATACCCAAAATCCTGGTGACAGGTTCCCTTTAAGCACAAAAAGAACAGGGATTTTTACGGAATAAAAGTTATACTCAGTTTTTTCCTGCAAACCTATTTATCAATCTGCTCAGCGCCTCCTGCTCTATTACATGCAATCCACAGATAGGACTACATGTACAACGTGACAGATTCCCTTTAACCCCTTAAGGACCGGGTCATTTTTCACCTTAAGGACTGGACTGATTTTTGCTAATCTGACACATGTCACTTTATGTGGTGATAACTTTAAAATGCTTTTACTTATCCAAGCCATTCTGAGAATGTTACATCGTCACATATTGTACTTTATGACAGTGGTAAATTTGAATAAAAATATTTCATTTTTATTTATAAAAAAATACAAAATTTACCAAATATTTTGTAAAATTTGCAACTTTCCAAATTTCTATTTCTCCGCTTTTAAAACAGATAGGGATACCTCATATAATAGTTAATACTTCACATTTCCCATATGTCCGTATTTTTCGCCCTATAAGACACACCTAGGTTTTTGAGGAGGAAAATAAGAAGAAAAAAATAATTTGAACCAAAAGGTGTGCTTTTGGTGGGTTTTGAACTAATGGTGGTCTGTGGATGGCACTGTTATGGGGGCATCTGTGGATGGCACTGTTATGGGGGCATCTGTGGATGGCACTGTTCTGGGGGGATCATTGTGAGGGCATCTGTGGATTGCACTGTTATGGGGGCATCAGTGGATGACACATATATAGCATCTTATCTAATGTGTCATCCACAGATCCCCTATAACAGTGTCCCTGTGTAGTGAATGGGGGCTGGTGTTCCGTTATATTTCCCTCCCTCGTGCGTTTTCCCTACCCTCGTCACTTCCGGCCGCAACAGACGCACAACGACTGGGTAGGGAAATGTCACAGCAGAGTCAGCTGGACACCGGCCTACACTGCGCATGCGCCGGGAGCCTCACCAGCAGTTAGGGTAGGGAAAAATTACGGGCCAGTGCGCAGGTGCGGTGATCGGATGTTCTCAGCTGGACACCGGCCGACACTGTGCATGCACTGGAAGCCTCACCAGCTGTTAGGGAAGAGAAAAATTACGGGCCATTGCTTTTTCCCTACCCTAACCGCTGGTGAGGCCCCCAGCGCATGCGCAGTGTCGGCCGGTGTCCAGCTGAGAACATCCATCCAATCAGCGCGCCTGTGCACTGGCCTGTAATTTTTCCCTACCCTAACCCGCTAGTGAGGGTCCCGACGCATGCGCAGTGTCGGCCGGTGTCCAGCTAACTCTGCTGTGAAATTTCCCTACCCCATCGTTGTGCGCCTACGTGGCACGCCACACCTCCTCACGTCATGTCCGGTGAGGCCGCGTCACAGCAGGAAGTGACGAGGGTAGGGAAATCTCATGGGTAGGGAAATATAACGGAACACCGACATCTGTTTCTGTAATGGCAGTGGGGCCCGGTGCAGTCACTGTATTCTACTACACCGGGCCCCACTCACTGTAGTATAATCATATCTAACCTGTGGGTATTGTTAAAGTATTCAAATCAACTTAAATCCAGCGCTGTACTACTTACTACTAACTTCTTGGCAGTCAGGAAGCCGGGCGGGCGCTCGCAGCGTAGCTCACTATGTCATGCACCTGCGCCGCCTGCTTCATTCATAAAGTGAGCGGAGCAGGCACGTGGTGTAGTAAGCTACACTGTGAGCGCCCGCCCGGCCTCCTGACTGCCAAGAAGTTAGTAGTAAGTAGTACAGCGCTGGATTTAAGTTGATTTGAATACTTTAACAATACCCACAGGTTAGATATGATTATACTACAGTGAGCGGGGCCCGGTGTAGTAGAATACAGTGACTGCACTGGGCCCTGCTGCCATTACAGAACCAGATGCCGGCCCCAAGCCCCTCCTCCCTCTCAGCAGATACACCCGACGGTTGCAGCAATGGCTTTTTTTTTTACACAGTTTTATTTTTTTACGGTGTTCACCTGAGAGGTTAGGTCATGTGATATTTTTATAAAGCAGGTCGTTACCGACGTGCCAATACCTAATATGTATAGTTTATTTTTATTTTATTTAAGTTTTACACAATAATATCTTTTTTTTGAAACAAACAAAAAAATCATGTTTTAGTGTCTCCATAGTCTTTTTATTTTTTGGGCGATTCTCTTAGGCAGGATATCATTTTTGCGGGATGAGATGACGGTTTGATTGGTACAATTTTGGGGTGCGTATGATTTTTTGATCGCTTGCTATTACACTTTTTGTGATGAAAGGTGACCCCCCCCAAAAAAAATTTGACACAGTTTTTTTTTTTTTTCTCTTACGGTGTTCACCTGAGAGGTTAGGTCATGTGGTATTTTTATAGAGCAGGTTGTTACGGACGCGGCAATACCTAATATGTATACTTTATTTACATTTTTTTCCCATTTAACACAATAAAAGCATTTTTGAAAAAATAAAATCATGTTTTAGTGTCTCCATAGTCTCAGAGCCATAGTTATTTTTATTTTTTGGGCGATTGTCCTATGTAGGGGCTCATTTTTGCGGGATGAGGTGACGGTTAGATTTGTACTATTTTTGGTGGCATACGCCTTTTTGATCGCTTGGTGCTGCACTTTTAGTGGTGTAAGGTGACAAAAATAGCTTTTTTTTAATACAGTTTTTATTTTTTTATGGTGTCTATCGGACGGGGTGGATAATGTGATATTTATAGAGACGGTTGTTACGGACGCGGCGATACCCAATATGTTTTTTTTTTTTTCATTAGAAAATCAGGGGAAAGATTTTTTCTTTTTTTAACTTGAAACTTTTTTTTTTTTATTTATTAAAAACACTTTTTTAAACTTTATTTCTGTCCCACTCTGGGACTTCAACTTTTGGGGGTCTGATCCCCTCTGCAATGCATTACAATACATCTATATTGTAATGCATTGCCTGTTAGTGTATTACACAGAGTCTGAGGCTGGATCTTCTCGGCACCCGTAGAAGGCAGGTCCCGATGCCGTGCCACACAAAGGTTCCCCGCCACAGCAGCGCGGGGACCGTAAGGGCTCCCTCACCCGCTGCAAACCACTTCTATGTCGCGGTCAGCGATGACAGTGGCATAGAAGGGTTTAATCCACCGGCATTGCTGTAAACAGCGATGTCGGCAGATACAGCAGGGGCCCGGCTACCAGGGACTGCCAGACCCCTGCAGTGATAGGGCGGGCGCAGTTCCTGCACCTGCCCGATCAGCCCGCCAGGCATGTACGGCGGAATGCATTCTGGCAATGCATTCCCCGCCGTACATGCACGGAATTTTGCGTTAAGGGGGTTAAAGGGCATCTGTCAGCAGATTTGTGCCTATGACATTGGCTGACCTGTTACATGTTCACTTGGCAGCTGAAGGCATCTGTGTTGGTCCCATGTTCATATGTGCCTGCATTGCTGAGAAAAATTATGTTTTAATATATGCAAATTAGCATTTAGGAGCAATGGAGAAGTTGCCTTTACACCTAGAGGCTCTGCTCTCTCTGCAACTGCCGCACCCTCAGCACATTAATTGATAGGCCCTGTCAATCAAAGTGCAGAGAGAGCAGAGTCTCTAGGTGTAATGGCAACGCCCCTGTTGCTCCTAGAGGTTGATTTGTATTTATGAAAACTTTATTCTTCTCAGCAATGCGGACACATATGGACATGAGACCAACACAGATGCCTTCAGCTGCCAAGTGCACATGGAACAGGTCAGCCAGTGTCATAGGGACAAATCTGCTGACAGGTGCCCTTTAAAGCAACCTTTGCTAAGGTCTATGGAAAATGATATCCCAAGATGGCTTTTTCACCTCACATTGTTTTGGATAATGGATCCCATACCTTCCAAATTTTTTTAATTATCTGTTGTCCTAAAACATTTACTTGCAGGTGAGTGTGTGTGAGAAATATTGGGGGCCCCAATGGATGCAGGGCGGATGTGAATATTTTCCCAGATAAATAATGGGTCATACAGGGGAGAAGTAGCAATAGCTATTGCTCCCTCTGATATATCAAGTATCTGATGTACCCAATACTATGTGTACTCTTCTGCTGAATACTCGCTCAGTTTCCTGCCATCTCTCTTTATTTCCCATAGGGGTTTGGATCATAAATGCTGCAGGTTAACCAGTAAACTCATTCTATGGCTCTAGTGAGAATCACATGGGATTTGCAGTCTAATTAAAAGACGGATCTCTCGTGTTACATTAGAGGGTCTACTGCTCAACGTTTTGGCTCCTGTATCTAATGCCTAGCATACACTGTCCCGTCAAGCAGGTCTCGCCAATAAAGAAAGCAGCCTGAAGGGATCTACAAAGCACGTCACTCGTTCGCATCAAGCCATGCCTGCGTCAAACAACACTTTGGCAGGTGAAGAGTTAACTCACAGGGAGGCTGAACTGGAAATCTTAAAGAAATGAAAATCCAATCTTTTATTAACCAAAAGGCGGCATGACGCGTCCCCCAACCGGGATCCAGCAAGTCAATTTGTGACCCCTGACCTCTCTGACCTTTAACAAAACGGCAGCCTGCACATGCAAATGGCGTCCGCCATAAGAGCAGCGGGGGAGAGACAGGGGGAGGGCATCGAGGCTCAGGAATGAGAGAAAGACGCGGGAGAGGGGGGGGAAAACAAAAAACAAATTAAAAAGCTGTTACTTAAATGTCACAGAACACAATTGTTTTTGGCTACAGATCATTACACCTGATACGAACACATTACACAGACACACACTAGCACAGGCACTGTATATGCCAATGTGTAATATACTCCGCTGCGTGTATAAATAATCCAGATATGTATGTCTACATACATACATACAGTATATATGACATTTCTGCACAAATATATCGTTCCTAGATACAAAGGGGGCATGTCATTGTCACCATTCATACATACAACTCTTATATTATACTGTACACATGGATGTCACCTTCTCTCATTGTCATGTCATTGTCCCTTTGATTATTGTTTGCCATTTTAGGGGTCAACAGGTTCCTTCAATAGGGCTACTGGTAGGAAAATGCCATCTCCAAGGTCATAACTTTTTCAAATGACAATTACATTTCTTGTTTATTTATTTATTTTATTTGTGTGTTTTTAACAATTAAACCATAAAATCCTACCGACTGGTGTTATACTGCGATTCGGGCTTTGATGTACAAGAGCCAGTGCTTAGTCGCTGCCGCTCTCACTGCAGGGTTAAAACACATCTTATTACAGAGCATTATTACTGCAGTGTGCTAATGATCTGTGTATAATGACACGTAACTTCACAATGCATTAACCGTTCCATTATTCTTGGCCTCAGACATGTATAAATCACCACAGAAGATGGACGAAAGTTTCAACATGATCTGAGACCACCGGTAGGCCATTAAAGAACCACGTCACTTTTTTTTTTAAACCAATTTGGCTTTACATAAAAAGATTAATTAACGTTAAAGGGGCTATCCACTTTCTTATTAAAATAAATAAATAAAATAAATAAATAAATAGCCCTTTAACGCCATAACCTTATAGGCACTAGCCTAAGAAACCATGGCAATCAAGATGCAGGCATTCTCCTCTGCACTTGCGCGGAAAGCATTCAGAGCATTCTGTGCACGCGCTGAATATTTTCAACACAAGTGTAGAAAAGGATACATCCAAGACAGCAGTCACATGGGTTAATCTTTTGACCACCACCATCTCGACTGCCATGGACATGGTGGTCGCAGTCTACAGACCAATTCCATGGGCAGAGGGGCACACTGAACCAGATGCTCAGGTAAGACGAGAGGGGTCTTTGGGTTTCCTAGGCTAGCTCCCCTCAAGGTTAAGACATTACAGAGATGCTTTTTTTTTTTTTTTTTAGAACTTGGCCAACTAAAATTGCTGTCACTAATGATTTTCTTTATCCGAGGAAAGTAACAGGAGTGGGGTTAGGACTTCCCCAAGTAAAAGGGTTGTCCGGAAATGGACATTTTTATCACCTATACACAGGATGGGTGAAAAATTTGCGATCCCCGAGGGCCCCACTGATCACTAGAACAGAGGTCCAGATCTCCCCGTTCCACCTGCCTGCACTGCCATATTGAAAATAAGGCTGAAGGGTGGTCAAGCACATGTGGGGCTGCTTCATTTAATGCCTATGTGAGTAGAGTGCTTGGTGGTTTAAACCAGCGCCAAAGACGCTGAATGCGCATCCTTAACCACTGCTTCATTCAAATGCCTCCTTACTGCAATAGTATAGTGAGGGGGAACACAGGGCTTGGGACCCATGTTCTAGTGATTGTGGGGGTCCCAGCAATCAGTCATTTATGAACGTCTATTGTGGGACAACCCCTTTAAAGGGAGCCTGTTACTATGAAAATGCAGTTGCAAGAGGAGCTGAGCAGAAAGATACCGTATATAGATTTGTGGGAAAAGATTCAGTATAATTTGTCATTTATACATTTACATTACTGATAATTCTAAGCTTTGAAGTCCAGGAGGCGGTCTGATCAGTGACTGACAGCCTTCCCTCTAGGACACTGTATACAGAGAGAGCTGTCAATCACTGATAGGACGTCAAAGCTCAGAATGATCAGTAATGTAAATGTACAAATTATTATATAGCAATCAGCTCCTCCTGCCCTAGAACATGATGGCAGCAGTTCAGAGGGACAGCTTCTCTTTAACCCTTTCCAAACATTAAGGTTATTTGTTTTTCTATTTTTATTTTCTACTCCTGGCCTTTCTGAACCGAAAAAGTTATGGCTCCAGAGGACATATGAGGACTTGTTTTTTGAGGGACAAGTTGCACTTTCTATTGGCTCCATTGAATGTTGCATATGATGCAGTGGGAAGCTGGAAAAAATCCAAATGTGGTAGAACTGAAAAAACAAAACAAAACACAATTCCAACATACTTTTATGGGGTTTTATTTTTACGATGTTCTCTATGCGGTAAAACTGACCTTTCCTTCAATCTCCAGGTCAGTACAATTATAGCGATACATTGATATAGTTTTTCTTGTGTTTTAAGAGTGAAATATTTTTTTTTTTACTTTGGAAAAAATGTATTTTTTCTTTGCATCACTATATTCTGACCTTCATAACTTTTATATATTTATTGTGTTGTGTGAGAGCTCATATTTGGTGGGGTGATCTGTAGTTTACCGACATCATATTGGAGTGTGTGTATGACTTTTTGATCACTTTTAATAAAAAAAATTTGGGGGGAGGCAAAGTGATTTTTATGTTACTGCATTCACCATATGTGATAGTTAGAATGAATTACCATATCATTCTATGGGACATTCAATCTGTTCCTCCTATGAAGCCTCTGGAAGGGACCAGTGAACAAATGGTTTCCCCGATCTCAGCGAAAGGAAGCTGTTCTGGTCCTGGGTGTGCAGCACTCCCAGGGAAAAGCCTCCCGGATGCCATTGTTACAATTGAACATTAAATGTCTGTGATCTGCATTATTGCCAATCACAGACATTAGCCCTGGTCGTCTGCTGTTTAAAATAGCAGAAACCTGGTGGCTATGGTGCAGTAGGTGCTATCTTTAAAGACCCAACTTCCACTGTACACATATGGTGGAGGTCAGTAAGGGTTTAAAGGGGACTTTTCACCACTGCTGAAATGTCTGTTTTAGTAAATACTTGTATTCCCCATGCAATAAAAATTTTGAAGAGCGTACCTTTCCTCTGTTAGAAATGTATGAATAAATTGACAACTGGGTGTTAACACTGCTGCTTGTAAAAGGGACAAGTCACTGAACATTGTCAATGTGTATAGGAACACACCCGTTTGACAAGGGGAATAGTAACACTCAGTTCAATTTATTCATAACTTTGCGAGAGGAATAACAGAGGAACGGCACAATGCAAAGTTCTAAGAAAAGATGCTTCAGCATTGTTATTTCATGAGGAGTGTTATGAAATAACTAAACTAAAACAGATGTCAAGACAGTTGACCTTTTAGACATTTAGGCTACTTTCACACTTACGTTTACATTTTCCGGTATTGAGATCCGGCAAAGGATCTCAATACCAGAGAAAACCGCTTCTGTTTTGTCCCCACTCATTGTCAGTGGGGACAAAACTGAACTGAGCAGAACGGAATGCTCCAAAAAGCACTACGCTCCATTTGGTTGCGTTTCTAGACCGGAGAAAAAACTGCGGCAAGCGGCCGTTTTCTTTCCGTCATGGGATGCGGGGCAAAACGGATCCGGCATGACCCACAATGCAAGTCAATGGTGCTGTATCCGTTTTCTCGGACACAAAAGAAAACAGATCAGTCCCCCGTTGACTTTCAATGGTGTTCAAGACAGATTCATCATTGCTATGTTAAAGATAATACAACTGGATCCGTTCATAATGGGTGCAGACGGTTGAATTATCAGAAATGGAAGCGTTTTTTGCTGATCCCTTACGGATCAGGCAAAACAGTGTAAAAGAAGCCTTATACTCGTGTGCTAGACCACTGGTGCAGAAAACCAACTAGAAGTGGTTCCAGTCAATGAGCAAATAGCAGCTGATTTCTGGTTACGCGCCATTCTCAACCTGAAAGGATAAAACCCTCTTTAGACAGATAAATATATATAGCGATTGGATAGACCTCATATGTGCAAACTAGACACAAAATATTCAGTGAAAACATGCACTGCACGGTACTCCATTCACTGACAGAATGGTCAAACGTACATAAAGGCATAAAGAAGCCCTATGCACGTTTTTTCTTCAATGTACTGCACAACCGGAACTAATGAACGCACTGCTCAAAGTCATGATTTCTTTCAAGCCAGATGTACGATTTTACAACAAAGATTACAAAAAGGTCACATGTACATGGGCATGAACAGGCCGTGGCTAGCTACATATGGTCACTCGCTGTCACTGAGCAGCACACTGGTCGTCACAGGGTATGATGCGGCACATATTTTCCTGGAAATGAGATGAGAGCAGCAGAAGAACAAGGACATGAAACACCGACAGAAGAAGAAGCAGTGCGATCAATGGGGAAGACATGCAAATAAAGTAGGGGGAGCACATGCAGAGAGCAGGGTCAGAGGGGGGTCTCAGTGTGGGGCACGTGTTACCTTCTGTGTTGGCGTTGCCGCTGTAAACATTTCGCAGGCTGCCAACACGGTTTAGTTTCCATGCTTTGCGTTTAGCTGCATCCAGAGAGCAGAAGGGAAGGAGAAACGGAGAGAAAGAAAATAAATGGGGAAAAAGAAAGGAGAGAAGGACAGAAAGACAGAGGGGCCTTAGGGGTTGGAAGGAGTACCATAAAGAGTTCTGTTATAAAACACTGGTTAAGTCGAAGCAACCTTATATAGGAAGAGATAGTCAGTGATTATTGCCCTCCGCATACCCATGTGATGGCACAGGCACTGTTCTCATGTACAACTGCATGTGCAGTACATTGCTCAGAGGACGACAAGCATGTGGGGGTACTCCTCAAGGTCGAGTACAGGGATGCTCTTTTCTGGCTGAAATACAGATGAACGCACTCTTCCAAGCTAAGTGTACAAACATTTTTGCAAAGCAACCATAGCAGTGCAGGTGTAAGGCAGGAAACACCTTGCTCCCCTGCTGATCGGCACATTATTCGGGATGGGTCTCATCAGAAAGGCGTATATACGATCAGAGACGTATCCTGTATATACTTTTTATATGGAAAATCCCTGTGGATGTAAAAGTAATGATTTTCCTATTCCTCTGATAGAAAACAGAAAAACAAGAGTTTTGTCCTCTGTGCACCAGGCAACCCATCTGTAGGAAATACACAAGCCACCCAGCACAGAAGCAGAAATCTTGAGAAATCTGTGCGTGATAAAAATGATATTTATGTACACAACGTAGATGCAAACTGTTCTACATAAATGAAGAATGTGCATAACCCTCAGACACAGTTCATATTAATAATGGCATTCATTTCAGCATCCTACACCAATCAGCCATAACATTAAAGGGGTTGTGAGAGAATTCAAAACCTTGAACAATCCCCAAAATAGATAAAATAGATACTCACCCCTTTGCTCACCAAGCACAGAGCCGTACATTGTATAGCGGATGTGCTTGGTATCGCAGCTCAGCCCAATTCACTGCAATACGGCTAAGCAGCACGTAGGCTACGTGACCGATGAAAGTGACGCCAGCTGAAAAACGGCTACAACACTACAGTGATTGCCGATGCCTCCTCAAACAGATCATCATCAGGGGGCGTCAGACCCCATCCATCAGTTAAAAAAAATCCTGGAAAATCCCTTCAACAAAGACACCAGTATAAAAAATAAACAACAGTTGTGTCCTGAGTTTCATATTTTCATTCGAGCTTCAGCTAACATCTGGAGCTGGTATTTTATTATAACAAATCAACAAAAACTAAAAATGCCAAATTGCTGAAAAATGGCAGCAAAAACCTAAATATAAGTCCACCAGGAGGATCTAAAGTGACTGACAAGGACAAAATTGTGATAGCTAGATGACTGGGTCAGAGCACCTTCAAAATGGCAGGTCTTGTGGGGGTGTTCCCAGTATGCAGTCTTTGGTACCTACCAAAAGTGGTCCATGGAAGGACATCTTGTGAACAAGCAATGCTGTCATTGTTATGGATGCATGTCAGGAGTGCAAGCCTGCCCCTATGCTGCAGTCTCAAAGAGGAGCTACTGTAGTGCAAATTGTTGGAAAAAGTTAATGTAGGCCTGTGATGGCTTACCTCCGGCACTCCAGCTGTGGAAAAAGTATGACTCCCAAGATGTACACTTGCTTGTCTGTTCTCAGAACTCCATAGAAATGAATGGAGCATTCTGGGATTGTAGTGTCACCACAGCTGGAGTGCCGGAGGTTAGCCATCACTGATATAGGCTATTACAGAAAGGTCTCAAAACTGTGTGATAACAGTTTGTTGTGTATGTGGCCTCAGACATAAGAGTGCCCCAAATGGTTACATGAACATCAGAACTTGACCCAGGAGAAATGGAAGAAGGTGGCCTGGGCTGGAGAATTACCTTCTTTTTCTTTACATCACATGGACAACTAGGTGAGTGTGTGCCACTTATTTGGGGAAGAGATGGCACCAAGATGCACTATGGAAAGAAACCAAGCCACTGAAGGCAATATGAGGCCTAGTTCACACTTCAATAATTTTGTCAGTGATTTCCATCAACCAGGAGGGGAGGCTACACACGGATAAGGTATAATGGAAAGATTTGCACCTGTTCTGGTTCTGTGTTTTTGACCAGCACCTGGTTTAGACTCACAGTCACTGATGGAAATCACTGAAGTGTGAACTATCCATTATATTCTGGGAAACCTTGAGTTCTGGCATTCACGAGGATGCTAATTTACATATTGCAGCCACCTATTCATTGTAAAGAGCAACAATATTCCCTAATGACAGTGGCTTCTTTCAGCAGGGTAATGAAAAATTGTCCAGGAATGGTTTGAGTAACATGACAAAGATCAAGGGATGACTTGGTCACGATTTCAACCAAATAGTGCTTCTGTGTCAGATCCATGGAGACCCCACCTCACAACTTAGTTGACGGAAAGGATCTGCTGCTGTCTTGGTGCCCGATACCACATCTTCAAAGGTCTTGTGGAGTCCATGCCTCAATAGGTGAGAGCTGTTGCGAGAGGAGGAACTATATAGCATTGGGCTGGTGGTTTTTATGTTATGGCTGATCAGAGTACTTTAAGCATTATATACCATGCAGTACGTACAGTACAGACCAAAAGTTTGGACACACCTTCTCATTCAAAGAGTTTTTTTTATTTTCATGACTATGAAAATTGTAGATTCACATTGAAGGCATCAAAACTATGAATTAACACATGTGGAATTATATACATAACAAAAAGGTGTGAAACAACTGAAAATATGTCATATTCCAGGTTCTTCAAAGTAGCCACCTTTTGCTTTGATTACTGCTTTTCACACTCTTGGCATTCTCTTGATGAGCTTCATGAGGTAGTCACCTGAAATGGTCTTCCAACAGTCTTGAATGAGTTCCCAGAGATGCTTAGCACTTGTTGGCCCTTTTGCCTTCACTCTGAGGTCCAGCTCACCCCAAACCATCTCGATTGGGTTCAGGTCCAGTGATTGTGGAGGCCAGTTCATCTGGCGCAGCACCCCATCACTCTCCTTCATGGTCAAATAGCCCTTACACAGCCTGGAGGTGTGTTTGGGGTCATTGTCCTGTTGAAAAATAAATGATGGTCCAACTAAACGCAAACCGGATGGAATAGCATGCCGCTGCAAGATGCTGTGGTAGCCATGCTGGTTCAGTATGCCTTCAATTTTGAATAAATCCCCAACAGTGTCACCAGCAAAGCACCCCCACACCATCACACCTCCTCCTCCATGCTTCACGGTGGGAACCAGGCATGTAGAGTCCATCCGTTCACCTTTTCTGCGTCGCACAAAGACACGGTGGTTGGAACCAAAGATCTCAAATTTGGACTCATCAGACCAAAGCACAGATTTCCACTGGTCTAATGTCCATACCTTGTGTTCTTTAGCCCAAACAAGTCTCTTCTGCTTGTTGCCTGTCCTTAGCAGTGGTTTTCTAGCAGATATTCTACCATGAAGGCCTGATTCACACAGTCTCCTCTTAACAGTTGTTCTAGAGATGTGTCTGCTGCTAGAACTCTGTGTGGCATTGACCTGGTCTCTAATCTGAGCTGCTGTTAACCTGCGATTTCTGAGGCTGGTGACTCGGATGAACTTATCCTCCGCAGCAGAGGTGACTCTTGGTCTTCCTTTCCTGGGGCGGTCCGCATGTGAGCCAGTTTCTTTGTAGCGCTTGATGGTTTTTGTGACTGCACTTGGGGACACTTTCAAAGTTTTCCCAATTTTTCGGACTGACTGACCTTCATTTCTTAAAGTAATGATGGCTACTCGTTTTTCTTTACTTAGCTGCTTTTTTCTTGCCATAATACAAATTCTAACAGTCTATTCAGTAGGACTATCAGCTGTGTAGCCACCGGACTTCTCCACAACGCAACTGATGGTCCCAACCCCATTTATAAGGCAAGAAATCCCACTTATTAAACCTCACAGGGCACACCTATGAAGTGAAAACCCTTTCAGGTGACTACTTCTTGAAGCTCATCAAGAGAATGCCAAGAGTGTGCAAGGCAGTAATCAAAGCAAAAGGTGGCTACTTTGAAGAACCTAGAATATGACATATTTTCAGTTGTTTCACACTTTTTTGTTATGTATATAATTCCACATGTGTTAATTCATAGTTTTGATGCCTTCAGTGTGAATCTACAATTTTCATAGTCATGAAAATAAAGAAAACTCTTTGAATGAGAAGGTGTGTCCAAACTTTTGGTCTGTACTGTATATACACTGGTTCCAGTGTAATCTACAGTGCTGCATCTACATTACAAAATACACAACAATTTACAAGTGCTACAACATTTGTAATAATTTGTATAATAAAAACTAATGGCACTCCAAGTATTAGGTTGAAATGTGAAAGCCCACAAGGGTCAAGTGAGAAAGCGAAAATTAATGCAACGGCAGACGAGAGGAAAAATACCTGCAAACTCCCTAAGAGAAAAAGAATTCGGGAGGGGGGGGGGGGGGGGGGGCCCTAAGGAGTTAAAGGGGTTAGCCCATATCATCCATTAGTGGCATCTTTCTAGGAAATGCCCACCTCTGGGACCTGCACCTATCTGAAGAATGAAGCCAGGAAGGAGAATACACCGGGCAAATGTTGCTGCCCTCCGTTCATTTCTATGGGATTGGCGTTGTCTCCACTATTTCTGTCAGACCCATAGAAGTGAATGGAGCGGAGGCTGCATTTTCACAGTGCTCTTCCCTTTCATGTCTATGGGGCTTGCAGAGAGGGCCCTTGGCTATTTTCGGTCCACTCTCCTTCACTATGTGGGCTCCGTTCTAGAGATAGGAGGTGGGACCTGCACCTATCAGACATTGGTGACATATCCTAGCAATATCATATGAATGTATGAGATGGGCCAACCCCTTTATATATAAGATGGACTCAAAAGGTACTCGATGGTCGGGAAAGATGGGAAATGGACACCTAAGAGCTGAGGAGGGGGAAAAAATATAAGACAAGAAATGGGGAACAGAGACTCAAAGGTTGGACAAAAATGGATATCAAACACCAGAGAGAAGTCACAGAGGGAAATACTAAGCATCTTATAACAGATCTAAATAGTCATCTTAGCCTTTATGGAAAATGCTCAATACTGCAAACAATTAATGCCATTAAAAAAACTGCGAAACATACAGACCTGGAGACTGGCCAGATGAACATGATAGACAATTCTTGCCTTTGGCACAGCACACCTTACAAATACTCACACTGTTCTTTGTGTAATACTGAAACACATCTCATCACAAGTATAATACAAAACACCCGGGCTGATCTTTAATAAAACCATACACAAAGACACACAATGTACTGTGCATAATAGACAGACACTCCGCTCCGTGTATAATACAGGCAGACATGCTGATTGCCATACAAAAGATGTAAAGCCCTTTTGTGTAATGTAGGGATACATGAGAGGAAGAAAACTGTTTAAAGGGGTTTAAAAAGTGCGTATTTTAAGAATATTGCTGCTTTCACACAAATGCTGCGGTTATTGGTTCATCCATTTCATTTATGCAACCAAAACCCTTTTGGCCCTTTAAAAATGCAATTGACACCGGCGAATTATAGGCTCTGTATTCCTTGTAATGTAATTACACACTCTGCCATAGTGCAGTTCACCATGGCACCTTAGCACAGATAGAGAAATCAATGAGGGTCACACTCGTCTCTGAGCTCTCAGTAATTAGGCAGAGTCCGGGATGGTCTTCAACAGGTGCAAAGTGACCACACAGGAGGACCAGGTGCAGAAAAGCAAAGGACATGGGACTCTGCACATCCCACGACCACAGATAGAACTAGCAGGGATCACATTTCAAAAGGGTTAATTAGAGGGCTTTAAGTTTAATCAGTGACTGTGATCAGTGAAGCACTGGATCCTCTGCAGATGGCACTGCCACAGATAAGATGTGTGCCAAGCAAGAACTGGAGGCTATGCGCCTGTCTCTGTCTGCCTAGCCTAGACACTGGCATTAATGTGAGGTTTCATGTTTGCATAAACAGTGACTGGATGAATCAGATGGATCTACCAACAAACCCAAGAAGGGTTTGAGTCGGATATCGAACGGCAATGGAGTAGTAGCCATACTTGAAATGAGTAGAACATGGCAACTGGTGGTAAACACTGGCACCTACTTGCATTCGAGCATTGTAGGTTTTCAGCTGCTAGATCCATACCAATGACAGATTAAAATCAGTCTTGAGAGAATCGAGCTTCGGATCATAGATAGGAATAGGTCTGAAGTCGATTTGTTCAAAAACTTTGATCTTAATGCTGTCTCCCTACACTGCGTAGGCAGAAATTCCTATCGCACAAAGTCTCGTGAGACTTTGGTGAATTAATTCGGTATTCCTATCTGCGGCTTCAAAAACATTTTAAAACAGGAATCAGAAGTCGGGTTTGGTACTGGCTGGTACCTCGGTACTAAACCAGACTTCGGATTCCTAATTTAAAAATCTAAGTTTTTGAAACGAATCGACTTTGGGTCTATGATCCAAAGCTCGATTCCATCAAGACTAATTACCATGATAAAAAATCATTTTAGTATGGCAGCTTTAAGGACTGTATATGCATCAGGCCTTGAGATTTTACACTTTGTCACCTAACGCATTCACACGCCTGTGATAAGACGGTCAGTGATTCATCCATGAAGATTTCTGTGAAGAATCCATGTTTGGTCCGTGTGTCCGTTTTATGCTCTCAGTGTGTCATCCGTGTTCCACAGACAAAGCACAGCTGAGCATCTCCTATAAACGGTCCGTGAAACACAAACAAAACATGGATGGCACCTGTGTTGTTTTTTTTTTTCACGGACCCGTGGACTATAACGGGTGTGATGGATCTGTAAACAATGACAAAAATAGAGCACGTTTCCGTGTTAAACCCACAGACCATGCTAAAACACGGATGTGTGAAGACATATTTTAAAATGATACGTGGACAGCACACAACCGTGGAGTGTGAATAAGGCCTAAGGCAGTGCCAGAGAGAACAGGAAATCCCCCTTGTATAAATCTGAAGTATCTTTGAAGATTTTACTTATTTTTTCTAGCATTATTATAATTTTTTTTGTAAAACTCTGGGAAACCCAGTTAAGTGGCTGCTGTTCTCTGACAACTGAATGTGTTGAGAGGAAGGTGATTGCGAATTCTCGAATGACATACTAAGCCAGCCAAAAGTCATCTCTACTAATACTGGGATAAGCTGCTGCCCGACTCCTGTAGCAAAGCTGATCTCCTTGAGGAACAGATGGTCAACGTTGAGATGGGCCATACACTTCAGAAAGTCAGCTGATGGTGCAGAAATGTGCCAGCCACATATACAAAGTAAATGAATGAGTGAACAGAAGACACTTTGTAACCAATAACTATATAGAGCAGTGAGGCGGGCGACATGCCAGAGTTAGAACTGGCATGATTATATGCAGCCTGATGGAATGTTCCTATATATATGGTCTTCTATACAGTCAAAACGGTGAAAGAATGACATTACACCTTACAGACATGAAGCCGAGCGTCATCTCACCTTCAGCCGTGCTGGAGAGCCCATCAGCCTTGAAATTACTAGTACTCTTCTTCCTGCGATGTTTCTTTCGATTTGCATGTGGGGACGGAGGTGGATCCAATTTGGGGCTTGTGGTACTGGAAATACTGGGACTCGAACACACAGAGTCACCCAGGCCGGTGTCTGCAATTTAAGAACAGAGATTGTTCAAAAACTGGAATAATCAACTACAAAATTGCTTCTCTGCATCTGGGAAGAAGACCAACAGGAGAACAACTACCAAGCCAGACACTCAGGGCATAAAACCACACAGATCAGGGGTGGGGAACCTCCGGCCCGCGGGACCATTTTATGTGGCCCCCTGCCAGAAATGGCTAATGACCGCTTCCATTAGAATGCGGGAGGCACAGGAAGGTGAGAACAGTGCATTGCTAGCTGTACTTGCCTTCCCTGGTCTTCTTCCGGCCCCACGCTGTGTCCTGACACGTACAGTGACATAGTGCTCGTAGGACCCTTCCTAACCATGTATTACATAGTTGGGCGTTGATTTAAATGACTGGAAATTTAACTCTACATTTCCCCTGCCACAAACATCTGATAACGAGGTGCATCATCGTCCAACTTCCATTTAAAAAAGGGTTGTCTTCATCACACAGCACCTTTAAGATGCCTGTAAGCTGTACAATGTCTTGGGGTAAAAAGACAATCATGTCCAGTACAGGACTATATTTGATAGGACTACATTAGGGAACATAATATGTGAAATCCGGTCTCTTTCTGACAGCTCCATTTTTTTTCCTTCAAAGCAGTGGCACAAAGAGATATGTAAGGACTGGAAGATATCTGACTATCCATAGGTGCATAGAAGATATCTTAATGTGTATGGACCTCCTTCTAGTGAACCCCCCCCCCCCCCCCCAAACGTGCTGTACCATACAAGAAATACACCTTATAACCAAAACTGAATGAGTAAAGACGTCTTTGTTATAACCTCCTCTCTGCTTGTATTGTTCTACTGGTAGGTAGCGCAATACAACTAACTTGCATATTGCGGCTTTATTCTTAAGATCTTACAATTGAGATAAAACAGGAAATCGCCTCTTTCTTCGGGGAGAGAAAAAAGGGGATACTGAATGTGTCTAACACACAACAGACACGGAAGAATGGAACAGCTTGCTCATAAAACAATGAGAAGCGAATAGAAAGAAATAAGAAAAAGCTGACAGATATATAAAAGATGCAGAGAGGGAGGGAATGGAACGGGGAGACGTGGTCCATCCAGACTGTGCAGCTTCCATTTTTTATGGATATCATCTCACACCCTCCATCCTATTTTATTGCCATTGTAAGAACGTGTTACACCCTCTCCCAAAATATACCCCTCTTCTGTGGGCTAGCCGCTTCATGCAGTTCAGGGTTTGTGATGAGCAAGTATAAAATAACATTCCCATAAATTTAGTGCAGGGAAATGAACCCTCCAAGTGATCACTGCCGTCGCTGGCCTGCGCTCAAGGACACACATAACTTATTATACGTTCCTTCAGCTCAAGTGGAAGATCTGGCAACTCATCTCAGCTGACAAGATACCACATATTGTACTGGCAACCCCCATACGCCATATGCTGCATTCTACCCAAGTCTGGCAAAAGTACCTGATGCCAAATGCTCCCACAATGATAATGTGCACCTGTGAATATACATACACCATCCATAAATATCTATACAAACTCTATAAGATCAATTCTAACTGAAAACTAAGTACCCCCCCCCCCCCCCAAAAAAAAAGGAACTGAGACTATGAAAGGAGACTATTTGAAGGAGGTTGTCTCGTCAGACACATCTCCCCTTCAATAATGCAGCCATTGGCAAACAGCCAACGGCTGCACTGTCCTTATAATGAAACACATACTAACAAATGAGGAATAAGCCATAAACCATCAGAAAAAAACTAAACAAAAAACTGACAATCCCCTATAGGTCATATATTTGCTATACTCTGGTAGACAATTTATAGGACATATTTCTGGGTAATGTGCAGTAAAATAACTGGGACATAACCAAGGAGGCAGGTCATGGCACTCAAAGCCCATTTTGGAGAAAGAACAGTACATTTTACCTAATACCCTACTGGTTTGCAACTGGGTTTAAATGGTGCAGTTTGGGGTGGTATTTTGAAATGTGCATCTAAATTGTGACAAACGTTAGTGTTTGAACATGACCCAACACATACAAAAGGCGATCGCTCCTCCCCATGTTGTGGAGGAGATCACTGCATGTAATAGTAGCGGTCTCCTCCGCTAGCGAGCAGGCGACTGCCAGGAGCGAACGCTTCCCTCCCCACAATCATCTGCCACATCCGGCTGTTTATTACAGCCTTGATTGTGTATACAGAGATAGCGGTCAGTCACTGATAACACCTCTCACGTGGGAGGTGTTAAGTTAGAAAAGGCAGGTATAAGGCTGGGTTCACACCTGAGCATATTCGATAAGCGCTGTTTACAGGCGTTTTTATCGGGCGTTTTTGAGGCATATTTTGGGGAGTTTTTGTATTTTGGAAAGCGCGTCGTACGGGCGTTCTTGCTATTGACCACAGAGGTGTACAATGAAAAACAGAGGTGTTACGTGCGACAATACGCCCCAAAGACGCTCCTGTACTTCTTGGGGCGTAGGGCGTTTTACAGCGTGTTCGTACGCGCTGTAAAACGCTCAGGTGAGAACCATGCCCATAGGGAAACATTGGTTTTTGCCTGTTGAGCGTTTTACAGCGCGTAGAAACGCGCTGTAAAACGCTCAGATGTGAACCTAGCCTAAATGTATAATTTACACATTTAGGGTCCATTCACACGTCCGTTGTTTCTTTCCTGATCTGTTCCGTTTTTTGCGGAACAGATCTGGACCCATTCATTTTCAATGGGTCCTGAAAAAAAATCAGACATTGTGCTGTCCGATTTTTTTCAGGACCCATTGAAAATGAATGGGTCCAGATCTGGTCCAGATCTGTTCCGCAAAAAACGGAACAGATCAGGAAAGAAACAACGGACGTGTGAATGGAACCTTACAGTAACTAAATCTTTTCCCACTAAATATATATCAATCTGTTCAGCTCCTCCTGCTCCATTAAATAGTGTCTACAGATTGTACTCACAGGTCCGTTAATGGGAGCTAAAACGGGAATCCTAAGGCACCTCAAACCTTCATGAACATATTTAGGGAGTCTAATATCACAGTCGCCCTTATTAAGGCCCCTTTCACACGAGCGAGTTTTCCACAAACGCATAGCACCCACACTGAATCCGGACCCATTTATTTCAATGGGTCTGTGTACATAAGAGTTTTTTTCACGCATCAGTTCTGTATTGCGTGAAAAACGCAGCATGTTCTATATTCTGCGTTTTTCACCCAGCCCTGGCCCCGTAGAAGTGAATGGGGCTTCAGTGAAAAACGCATCGCATCTGCAAACAGGTGCAGATGCGATGCGTTTTTCATTAATGGTTGCTAAGAGATGTTGTTTGTAAACATTCAGTTTTTTATCACGCAAGTGAAAATCGCATAAAAACGCATTGCACCCATGCAGAAAAAACTAAACAACTGAACGCAATCGCAGACAAAACTGACTAAACTTGCTTGCAAAATGGTGCGAGTTTCACTGAACGCATCCGGACCTAATCTGTATCGTTCGTGTGAAAGAGGCCTACGTCTCCCAACAAAAAAGCATGTAATAAAAACTTGTTCTTGCCCCCCGAACAGAAAAGACCAAGGAGAACACTTAATTTTATTAAAGTTATGTAAAATGCCTTCAGAGCTAAAAAAAATGTACCGTATTTCCAATCTAAAAACTTAGATAAGCTGTATATATAAAAACAACAACTCTGCCAAGCCCTTTAGGATGAAAGGCGAAGTCCAAACCATCACAAGTAGTGCTGAGCGAACTTGTTTATTAAGTTCGGCGTCTAAAGTTCGGTTTCGGGTTATCGAAGAATCCTGTTATGGATTCTAAATTCCGTTATGGTCCGTGGTAGCAGAATCCAAAACGGGATTCTTCGATAACCCGAACCCGAACTTTGGACGCAGAACTTAAAACACAAGTTCGCTCAACACTAATCACAAGGTCAAAAGTGTGTAAAAGCGTGAGAGTGATCCATATAAGACCCAATGTAAGGCTGAAGCACAATTGCTTATTGTTGGAACCACCAAATAAACCCCATCATCAAGATAAATGTTTTTTTGTTCTTTACAAACAGGATTGACATCTAATAGCACCAAGAAACAGTCCGCCATGCCCCGCGTCTCCTCTGTAAGAGTATTAAGTGATAGTAGGAGGTGCATGTCCACCACCTGCACAATCCCGTGAGAAGGTAGGACAGGGGACAGAGCAGTTATTGTTTTATCACAGGAGACATCATCTTCTTTGACCCCTGCTCCCAATGCAGAGGACATCCCTGACTACCGCAGGTGGCAGGTGCTCTGGTGCTGAAGGAGTTAGTGCACCTAGGGATCATTTCAATGCCTGAGGTTGGATGGGAGCTTCACTGCTCTACTGACAAATCATACAAGACAGCTAATTTTACAAGTCAGGTAGCAGATACCACACAGCCGGCAAAAAGCGGGAAGAAGCTGACATCAGACCCTCCGACTCCTGCCTCCTCCGCCTGATGCCCCCTCCAGACCTCCTTCTGACATTCTTTCCTTTACCAGCACCTCCTGTTTTGTGGTCCTTCAGATAAAGTAATTTATCTAATTAGGAAACGTTCAGAGCAGCTTTCAAAGGCGGGAGCCACAGGGAAACACAGACTGCTTAAAAAATAAGATCCTTTTACTCTGCCCCCCATGCATGCCGTTAATTGAATGCGAAGAGGGGGGAAAAGAGCATTGAAATCAGAAAATAAAATGAAGACCCGATGTGTGTTATTTTGTCTTGGACAAAAAGCAGGGACAATAAGCAGCATATTCACTAGCAAAGACGGACATTTAAATCCCAAAGATAGAGAAGAACAAGAAGAAACAAGAGAGAAACTTGTCTCTCTGTCCCCGCTGATATCACACGCACATTAACACAGAGCTTTCAGATTCAACCCTTTTAATGAAAGGGAAGAGAGAAAGTTTAAATTAAAAGGTTCTCACTTGTTTGATGTAAATGACAAAAAAAAAAAAAAAGAGGAAATAAAAAAAGTCAAAAGTACGGAACGACAATCGCTGATCTGCCAGAAAGTGGGGGGGCTGAGACGCTGAATTCACTGCCTGGAGAAGGTGGGGGGCATTTTAGAAAAAAAAAAAAAAGTTTTATTACAAGGGAATATCAGGTGCATTTATCATTTTTCGCGCGTTGCCAAGTACCTGATTATTCCTCATTTCCCTTTTTGTCATGTTCCTGATGAGATTTTTACGCTGCTGCAGTTAACTCCTAGCGAATACAAAAAACACTAGAAGACTGTACTAGAGGGGTTAATATCTGGAGATTTCTATGCCATTCCAGCCAGGGTGGGACTACACGTTCCAGCATGCCTATATCACTGGTTCAGAATGATGGAATTTAACCTATTGGCAGTAACCATCTGAGGATGATGAATGTATCATCTAATCAGTTATTGCAAAAGATAACGAACGCGCATCTATGCGCACAGCGATCAGAAACAGATTGTGCTTCTCCTTGCATGCCCCTGAGGCCACTTTCACACAAGCGAGTTTTTCGTCCGGTTGCGATGTGTGTTGTGAACGGATAGCATCGGGACTGAATCCTGACTCATTCATTTCAATGGGTCTGTGCACATGAGCGTTGTTCACCAGTGATTATATCCGCGTTCAGTAAAAATCGCAGCATGTGTGTTTTTCACACAGCCCCGGCTCCATAGAAGTGAATAGGGCTTGCATGAAAAAAACTAAAGCATCCGTATGCAATGCGTTTTTCACTGATGGGTGCAAGGAGATGTAGATTGGTATTCTTCAGTTTTGCGTCATGTGCATGAAAAATGCATCAAAAACGGATAGCAACTGCTGCGGAAAAAACTGAACGCAATCGCAGTCAAAACTGATTGCACTGGCATGCAAAACCATCCGTTTTTCCCTGAACTGACCCTGACTCATTCCGTATCGCTCGTGTGATCTAACTGACAGCCATACAATTAAATGACATTTGCTTTCTCTGACTCAGTACATTAAGGAGATCCTCCACTCAAAAGTGAAAATTTGACTAAATATGGCAAACATACACTGCCTGTCCCAAAAAAGGTCGCCACAAAAAAAAAAAAAAAAAAAAAAAAAAAGGTCACACTTTAATATTTTGTTGGACCGCCTTTAGCCTTGATTACGGCACGCATTCGCTGTGGCATTGTTTCAATAAGCTTCTGCAATGTCACAAGATTTATTTCCATCCAGTGCTGCATTCATTTTTCACCAAGATCTTGCATTGATGATGGTAGAGTCTGACTGCTGCGCAAAGCCTTCTCCAGCACATCCCAAAGATTCTCAATGGGGTTAAGGTCTGGACTCTGTGGTGGCCAATCCATGTGTGAAAAAGATGTCTCATGCTCCCTGAACCACTCTTCCATTGATGGAATAACCTGGCAAGATTTGGATTGCCCGATGAACGAGCGTTTGGTCGTTCATTGGGCAATCGGCAGAAGTTTCAGACTGCCAGATGATCGCTAACAAGCGTTACTACCAATGCTTGTTTAGCGATCATGTGCTGAAAAATTGGCAGGTGTAATACACCCTTAAAGTCGTTATCCGACCCCTGAAATGCCTCCCCTACTCCCTGGGCACCTCACACACAATGTACTTACCTTGCTCTCCGGCACCCACATCACTCCGGGTCCCCGCACGCGGATGAAAACATTTGGTGTCGGGGGGAAAGGGACAGCAAATAGCAGGCTGTTACGAGGCCCCTCCCCCGACACTGGATGTTTTCATCCGCGCATTGGGAGAAGCAGCAGTGGCCGTGCAGGGACCAGGCGCAACGCGGGTGCCGGGAAGCGAGGTAAGTACACTGTGTTGAGGGGCTCATACATATGGGGGGAACATTTCAGGGGTCGGATAACCCCTTTAAGTCTTAGGCTACTTTCGCACTTGCGGTGTGAATTCCGGTAGGCTGTTTAGGCAGAGTACAGCCTGGTGGAATTCTCCAGATACAGCACTGCCAGATGCAACTGGATGCCCGCCAGCCCCATCAAGTATAGTGGGTTCCAGCAGAGATCTGACCTTATTCGTCCGGACTCAAACCGCTCAATGCTGCGATTTGTGTCCGGCTGAATCCTGGCATTCTCTGTTGAATCAGGTGGCCGGATGTCCGTGCTGCAGGTGTGAGAGCAGCTTAAAGGGAACCTGTCATCAACTTTATGCTGAGCTCACTGAGGGCAGCATAAAATAGTGACAGAAATGCTGATGTCAGCGGTGTGTCACTCATGAGCTAAAAGTAAGTGGTTGCCGAGAACAGCAACATAATTATTGCAGCCCAGGCCTGGAAAAGAGTCAGATCTACCTGAGAAGAGTCCTGGTTATTATAATCTCCCGCTCTCTCGCCCATCTGCTGATGATTGGCAGTTCTCTCCTAGAGAGAAAGGGAGAAAACTAGGTAGAAGACTGTCAGTCATCAGCAGGTGGGCGGGAGAGCAGGACTTCATGAATAACCAGGACTCTTCTCAGGTGGCCGTGACTCTTTTCCAGGCCCAGTCTGCAATCATTGTGATGTTGGTTCTCGGCAACCACTTACTTTTAACTTATAAATGACAGACCGCTAAAATCAACTCATCTGTCTCTACTTTATTCTGCCGTTAGTATGGACAGCATAAAGGTGCTGACAGGTTCCCTTTAATGCTTCCTTCACACACATAATTGGTTCATCTTTTTTTTGTGGGTCAAAACCTTAAAAATAAGAATAAGACAATTTTTTTCAAATGACATGTATTTTTTGGGTAATGCGTTTTATTTACTATAGAGGAGATGATGGGAAAATGCCTAAAAAAAAATAATAATAATAATGTACAGCATTTCATAATTCCTACTAATTTAGGTGGTGTTTTTTTAATTAGCAAAAAACTGCAGAAAACCCCCCCAGAAAAAAGTCTGCAAAACCGCCACAAAAAGGTCGTATGTGAATTCACCCATCAAAAGTTTTTTTCTTCCAACATTTCAAAGCAGCCAGAAAATATATACCATATCGCTATCTATATATAGAGTCTGATTGGCTCCACATTTATCATGCAGCAGGACCACCCCAAACATACAGCCAATCTCATTAACAACTATCTTCAGCATAAAGAACAAGGAGTCCTGGAAGAACAGTAGCCCTGATCTCAACATCACCGAGTCTTTCTGGGATTACATGAAGAGAAGGAAGGATTTGAGAAAGCCTACATCTGTGAAGATATGTGGCTGGTTCTCGTAGATGTCTGGAAAAACTTCCGTGCCGAGTTTCTTCAAAAACTGCCTGCAAGTGTTACCTGGAAGAACTGATGCTGTTTTTGATGCAAAGGGTGGTCCCACAAATACTGATTTCATTTGGATTTCTCTTTTGTTCATTCACTTTGTATTTTATTAATTGATTAAAAAAAAATGAACTATTATACTTTTCTATTCTTGAAAGCATTCTTAAAGGGGTTGTCTCATCATGGACAATAAGGGCATATTGCTAGGATATGTCCCACATTGTCTTATAGGTGCGAGTCCCACAGCTGGGACCCACACCTATATCGAGAACGGAGCCCCGCAAGGTGGTGGCTGGAGGACTCCGGTTCGGCCACCACCAAGCCAGCTCCCAATAGAAGTGAATAGGAGCGTACCGAGCATGCGCGGCCCCCCTTCACTTGCGGGGCTCCGTTCTCAATATATATGCCCCCATTGTCCATGATGAGACAACCCCTTTAAAGGGAGTCTTTCACCAAATATGACCATTACAGACCACTCAGATCAGGTTCTCCATTACTTTCCCCAGATTACTATGGTACCTTTCATATTGCAGCCCATCGCCAATTTGCTCCAAAAAACACTTTTATACCATATGGTAATTAGGTTCTGAAGGTGCCCAGGCCCCTCAGCGCTTTGCTTACCAAGCTCCTCCTCTTTCACCCCTCTGGCCCGCCCTTGTTTAATATGATTACCTCCGCCTCTGCGTCTGAAATCCTGCGTCCTTGCCGCTCCACATTCCCAGCGCATGCGCACTGCATTGTCCATTATGGGCAGAGGAACAGGGACTTTCAGTGCGCATGCGCCAGCCTACGCAACCCGATCCAGCCGGCGGAGGCACAGGATTTCAGACGGAGAGGAGGAGGTAATCAAATTAAACTAGGGCGGGCCAGAGGGGTGAAAGAGGAGGGGTTTGGTAAGCAAAGCGCCGAGGGGCCTGGGCACCTTCAGAACCTAATTACCATATAGTATAAAAGTGTTTTTTGGAGCAAATTGGCGATGGACTGCAATATGAAAGGTACCATAGTAATCTGGGGAAAGTAATGGAGAACCTGATCTAAATGATCTGTAATGGTCATATTTGGTGAAAGACTCAGTTTAAGCCTCGTTTAGATTGGTCAATTATCAGGCTGATTATTGGGAAGGAACATGCTTACGAGCGTTTGTTCCCGATAATCTGCCGGTGTAAAGGTGCTGCAGATCACCGGATGAACAAGCGAAACGATCTAAAGTGCAGACACCTCAATCATCATTTCTCGGTAGCAGATAGTGCGGTCTAAGGCTACATGCACATGACCGTATGTGTTTTGCGGTCCACAAATTGCGGATCCGAAAAAAAAAAAAACGTATGCCATCCGTTTTTTGGGCGGATCTATTGTAACAATAGTTTTATCCTATTGTAACAATGCCTATCCTTGTCCGCAAAATGGAGAAGAATAGGACATGTTCTATTTTTTTTTACTGGGCTACGGAACAGACATACTGATGCGGACAGCACACGGAAACAAAATACGTTTGTGTGCATGTAGCCTAAACAGCACTCTGCTGCCCAGAAACAATGCAGCTGTATAAGCACAAGTGATGGCAGTAGCCAGCGCTTGTCCTCATGCAATTGTCCGGAAGGAACTCTACACTCAAATTGACACATTGTAAATGCACCTTTAGGCCCCTTTCACACAAGCGAGTATTCCGTGTGTGTGCAATGCATGATGCGATCGCATTGCGCCCGCACGGAATCCGGACCCATTTATTTCAATGGGGCTGTGTACATGTGCGTTGGTTTTCATGCATCACTTGTGCGTTGCGTGAAAATCGCAGCATGTCCTATATTGCGATTTTCACGCAACGCTGGCCCCATAGAAGTGAATGTGGCTGCGTGAAAATCGCATCCGCGAGCAAGTGCAGATGCGATGCGTTTTTTACGGATGGTTGCTAAGAGATGTTGTTTGTATACATTCAGTTTTTTATCACGCGCGTGCAAAACGCATCAAAATGCATTGTACCCGCACGATAAAAACTGACCGCTATCTAACTGAATGACTTTGCCTGCGAAATCGTGCTTTTTTCACTGAACGCATTTGCAAAGCATCCGGACCTAATCCGGACACGCTCGTCTGCAAGGGGTCTTACTCTGCAGCATTTTTTCACACCTGCCTAAAACATTTGCACAGTACTATGTGTGTTTGTGTATATATGTTATATTTAAACACAGTATTTTTCACTCAGTAAGATGCACTCCTTCCCCCCCCCCCCCCCAAAAGTAGGGAAAAAATGGCAGTGGTTCTTATAAAGCCAATATTAATTAGCGCTTCCATTATGGAAGAGGTCATTAGTACAGTAGGACCAGGGAGCGGTGAGTGTAGCACTTACATTACTCACCACTCCCTGGTCTTCTCCAGTGCTGTGTCCTCACAGAAAATAGCGTCAGAAAGTAGTGCACGTAAGTGCCACCATATGCTGTGACATCAGGTCACAGACTCAGTGCTGCGCTTCAGGAAGAGTGGTGCCGCAGTCCAGAGCAGGAAAGGCAAGAAATTGTATTTATTTTTGTCAGATTTGATCTTAGGGTCTGATGAAGATTGGGGGCCTGACCTGCGGCCTGATGAAGACTGGGGGGACTGATCTGAGGTCTGATGAAGACTGGGGGGTCTGATCTGAGGTCTGATGAAGACTGGGGGTCTGTTCTGAGGTCAAATGAAGATTGGGGGTCTGATGAAGACTGGGGGTCTGATCTGAGGTCTGATGAAGATTGGCAGCCTGATCAGAGGTCTGAAAAAAAAATAATTCCCCTCATTTTCCTCCTCTAAAACCTAGTTGCGTCTTATGGTCAGGTGTGTATTAGGGATGAGCGAATCGACTTCGGATGAAACATCCGAAGTCTATTCGCAAAAAACTTTGGTCCAATACTGTACGGAGCAGGAGCGCCGTACAATATTATAATATATTGGCGCGTGACTTCGCGTAATAACTTTATAGATTAATTTTTACTGTAAAAAAAAAAACAATTTCCCGAACTCGGGTTTGGTTCCAAGTGGTACCTTAGAAATAAATAAATAAATATATATATATATATATATATATATATATATATATAAACTGCAGAGTGGCCACTGCAGGGGAAAATAGTATTGCATGGCCAAAGTACATAAGAGCGAGAGCTGCTATCTGTTAGCCGCTCTCTTCCTTGCATCACAGAAATGGTGACAAGCGGGAGATCCACCTCCATAACATCCATAAGTAGCACCAATGTACTTAATGAAAAACAATAAAAAGTAAGTGATACTAAAAGTGAGAAACAAAATCTAAAATGTGTTTCTGTACAGAAAGCATTCGACCATTCCACTAACTGAGATGTTCAAGAAAGGTAACGTTCTCCCCCAAAACTTGAATTTTTGCATTCTCCATGGGTTTAAAGCAGTTCAAAGTCTTTATATAATCCAGTATAGACATGTACAAGGTAGTATACAATGCTAGCAGCCATATTCTGCACTAGCATATATACGCCATGTACACCTAAAAGAGAGCCCTCCAATCTCTCCCCAAGCGCACTGCAGCGGAATTAACAGGAGAGAAGAAGGTTACTCTTTGCTTTTAAGGTTCCTGATCTAGATGAATAAAAACACACACAGCCGTTTTCTGGGCTCTCCGCAGACTGCATTGTTCCTCTGTGACAATGCTCACAAATAGCGTCTCTCACAGGAGACATCTTCAAACCCTCCCTCAACACACGGCTGTCTTTTTTTGGCTGCACGAATCCTTGTTATTATTTCTTGCGCCTCTGAAGACGTCTCTCTTCTCTCTTTCCCTCTGTTCCGTTCCCTGTCACAAGATTGTCACTTGGAGGAATCTTTCCCTTTCTAGTGCCTTTCTCTTGGAAGAAGCTTAAAGCCTCGTCCCCGACTGTCACTTCAATGGGGTTATGGCCACGTTCCTACCTCTGCTGTCTGCATCACCTGAATTCCTGAGAAAATCTTTGCTCCGGAACCAGAGAATTTGTGCAAATTACAGCTAAAAGTCGCTCCCTTACATTAATAGCCTCATTGCTGGGTGGTTTAAAGGGAAGAGAGCGGGAACAGCGGTGAATTATATATACATACACTACATAATGATATGATCAAATTTCTCCCATTTGACAATGTGTCTTGCATAGCAACCATACAGGATTTACACTGAACGCTCCTTAAAGAGGACAGACTTACTTTATGTAAAAAGACACTGCATGATGGGCACAAGTGGACAAGGAGTGGCATCTCCAAGCAGCTGTGACGTGGGAATGGGTTATGCAGGAGATGAGGTCAAATGGAAAAGGGAACGCAGCAGGGAGACCGGGGTAGTCATTGGGACAAGTGCCTACGGTGCCGCAAGGTGGAACCTAGGTGTATGTGTTAATCAAACCAATCTCATTGGAATAGTTTATGGATTTTATCTAAATGGTAACTATCTACCCTCTGGTCACTAAGAGATCCCATACTTCAAGGGTTGAGTTGTGCTGTGTATTCACATGCTGTGCTCATATTGCAGTTTTTGATAAAAGTTGTGCAAAATCCCTTCCTACCATAGTGCTGCACCGTATGCATACACCCGAAGAGTGCTGCCACATGTCGTGGCTGTACTGCAAAAAGCCACACTAAAAAAACATTATTCAATGCTCTGCTAGATTTATATCAAGCTGGCAGCTCAGGGGACGTGTCCTTCCCGCAGCAGCTCAGGGGACGTGTCCTTCTCGCAGCAGCTCAGGGGACGTGTCCTTCTCGCAGCAGCTCAGGGGACGTGTCCTTCTCGCAGCAGCTCAGGGGACGTGTCCTTCCCGCAGCAGCTCAGGGGACGTGTCCTTCCCGCAGCAGCTCAGGGGACGTGTCCTTCCCGCAGCAGCTCAGGGGACGTGTCCTTCCCGCAGCAGCTCAGGGGACGTGTCCTTCTCGCAGCAGCTGAGGGGACGTGTCCTTCCCGCAGCAGCTCAGGGGACGTGTCCTTCCCGCAGCAGCTCAGGGGACGTGTCCTTCCCGCAGCAGCTCAGGGGACGTGTCCTTCCCGCAGCAGCGCAGGGGACGTGTCCTTCCCGCAGCAGCTCAGGGGACGTGTCCTTCCCGCAGCAGCTCAGGGGCACATCCCTTTCTGCTGCTGCTCTCTCCCTAAAAGCTCAGACGGTAAAGGATTAAACTGAGCATGTGCAGCCATCTCAGTTAGGGTACTTTCACACTAGCAGCAGGACGGATCCGACAGGCTGTTCACCCCGTCGGATCCGTCCTGCCGCTATTTCGCCGTGCCCGGGGGCGGAGCTTCGGTGCAGCACGGCAGTGCGCGGCGAAAGGCCATCGGACTAAAAGTACTGCATGTCTGACTTTTTAGTCTGGCGGCCTATCGCAGTGCACTGCCGAGCTGCGCCGGAGCTCCACCCCCGTCCCCATTATAGTCAAAGGGAACGGAGGGGCGGTCCAGCAAAATAGCGGCAGGACGGATCAGACAGGGTGAACAGCCTGTCGGATCCGTCCTGCCGCTAGTGTGAAAGTAGCCTAAGTAGGACAGAGAAATCCGAAAACCACAAACAGCAGGTGGCGCTATACAGATACATTTTTTATAGTAGCTATACAAATTCTTTTTATTACATGCTGCAATTACAAAAGTATTCAGATCCAGGAGCTGGTTTGAAAATTGTAGAATATTTTCGTGGGACAACCCCTTTAATGTAATTCAGTTTTGCAGTGTGGTTTCCTTTTGCTGGAAGAAAATGCACCATAAACGCAGGTATAGTGTTGCGAAAACCGCAGGATGAAAAACCTCCATATCCTGAACCGGCATTTCACTCATATCACTGCTTCTATATGCTATATTAAAGGGGAAAATTTACCCTGTAAATTCTCACCAACCTCAGCGATTCTTCATAGGGAGTATGCACACTGCCTGTGACATGCATGCTGCTGCACCAAGCACTGTCTGTAGCCTCTCCTGTGCCTTTAGCTCCGCTTCCATATAACAACAGCATGTGATACCTGTAATCTGGCTAGAGATACGGATTTCTACATTTAACATGGCAAAGAAAAGGTGGACCATTATCGGCGAAAAGCACGTGAGGTTAGGTTAGAAGGTTGTGGATATGGTTTCACATGTCTGCAGGAGTTTCTCTATAATGTTATTGGCTTCTTATGCACTTACCGCTACTGATGGCGGAGTTTGCGAGGACAGCTCCCTCACTCCACTGATCAGCACTGGACACGGAGTAAGACCGCTGATGCATGCCATCTAAGCGGCTGAAAGAGCCAAGGCTAATGCCACTCTGACCACTGGCCATCTGGGTAACTGATGTGCTGCTTGTAACGTTTCCTGTAACGACAACCAAACAAGATCATTAATCGTCATGCATAGACAAGAACACGTCACCAAACTCTGACCACATTTGTATTCCATCTGTATCGCGTGCTGTATCGGACTGAACCAGGGGTTAACCCATCTACGAGGCGAAGATTTCATGTCTGGAACCGAACCCGAGTTCGGGAAATGGTTTTTCACAGTACAAATTAATTTATGAAGTTATTGCGCAAAGTCTCGCGAGACTTCGCGAAGCAGTAACTTCGGCTCATCAGAGCCAATACATTATAATACTGTACGGAGCTCCTGCTGTGTTAGAACAAAGTTTTATGCGAATCGACTTCGGATGTTTCATTCGAAGTCGATTCGCTCATCCCTAGTTATGACCACCACACAATCCAGTGGCTGCACATGCACACTATAGGAAAAAGTGCAACACTATGCGCACACCCGCGGCCCCAGCCACCACAGAGGTTGGCACTTTTTCCTATATTGTGCAAGCACGACTACCACTGCTGGATTGCAGGGTGGTTGTAATCATGGAAATGAGCAGTGCATAATGTGATGGGAAAATGAATGAAGCCAGCAAAGGAGGCAATATGGACAATCACAATACATTAGTAACTGCCTTGTATTAACTTTCTCTACATGAAAAAAGCCACTTGCTGAAGTGAGAGGACCTCTTTAATGCTGACCATGCACATTAGATTAACGTGGAGTTCATTCTACATAAAGAGAAGATGTGAGAGAGGACTGGGCTGGTGGATTTCAAAATGTCCGATCCTTTTTTCTCTTGAAAATATGCACATTTGACCAAGATGAGCATGCATGTATATGTACGATTTCTCCTTGTGGAGAGTGCCAAAGCCTTCTAGGCAATACAATGTTCTCCAGGAAAATAAAAATATATGCAGGTGAGCTCAATTACAAGAGAGAGAAGCTTGTGTGCCACCGTACAAAATCATCATCATGGCCAACCATCTACTATGGTTGGTCTGTCATTTTACCAATCTAGTGCGTCCTTTATTTTTGCTGCTCGGAGTAGAGCCGCCAGACTAAAAAGCCTGACATGCAGTAATTTTAGTCCGGCGGCCTTTCTCCGTGCACTGCCGTGCTGCGCCGGAGCTCCGCCCCCGTCCCCATTATAGTCAATGGGGACGGAGCGGCGGTCCGGCGAAATAGCCGCAGGACGGATCCGACATGGTGAACAGCCTGTCGGATCCGTCCTGCCGCAAGTGTGAAAGTACCCTAAAAGATATCGACAGTATCCACTATAACAGTGACATCTACTGCACCCCATGCCTTTAACAGTAACCTCCACAGCGGCCTGCCCCCTTAACAGTAACATCCACAGCGCCCTCCCCTTTAACAGTGACCTCCATAGCGTCCGCCCCTTTATTAGTGACCTCCACAGTACCCTCTCATTAACAGTGATTTCCACAATAACCCGCCCCCTTAGCAGTGACCTCCACAGAGCTCCGTTCCCTTAAAATGAGACCTCCACAACACCCCGCCCCCTTAACAGTGACCTATACAGCATCCTGCCCCTTAACATTGACCTCCATAGCAGACCGTCCCCTTAACTGTGACACACCGTTCCCTGCCCCCTTAAGAGACCTCCACAGCACCCGCCCCTTTAACAGTGACCTCCACAGCATCCCGCCCCCTTAACAGTGACCTCCACAGCAGCCCGCCCCCTTAACAGTGACCTCCACGGCAGCCCACCCCTTTAACAGTGACTGCCACAGCAGCCGCACCTTTATTAGTGACCTCCACAGTACCCTATCCCCTAACTGATGTAGAGGCCACTGTTATGGGGACGGTGTGGTTTGGAAATCAATACACCCCTTAACACTGACCTCCATAGCGGACCGTCCCCTTAACCGTGACCTCCACAGCAGCCTGCCCCTAGGGTGGCCAGAGGTCCGGTTTTAGGCCAGACAGTCCGGCATTCAGACTCCCTGTCCTCCGCCCGGCGGACTTCCTGTCCTTTTGAACAGCTGATGCTCAGACAGCAGCACTGTGCTGTCTGAGCGTTAACTGCAGGGAGAAAGTCACCCTCCCTCCCACCCCTGCAGCTGACAGAAGTTGATTTTTCGTGGCTTAGTGGGACCTGGGGGCGGGGTTTTTAAGTCAGTCTTTCGAGGGTGGCCTGAATGGCCACCCTACCTGCCCCTGAACTGTGACCTCCACATAACTCCGCTCCCTTAACAGTGTCATCCACAGCGCCCTGCCCCTTTAAAGCTGACCTACAGCAGTGAAGAAAAATTGCTGGGTTGTTATGGAAACCTGGTGTAAAACTGTGGCCTGCGAGCTTCCATTGGCTGATAAGGGTCATGTGACCAAGCTTCTATTGGCTAATGCATTTTTTAGGAATATCTCAGGAACGGTACGTGCTAGAGAGTCTAAAACCTTCCCGGACACCTGATGTACCTGTGTGCCAAATTTCGTGATTGTAAATGCAACGGTGGAGATTCTTTTAGCGGACATACATATACACATACACTTAGCTTTATATTACATATATATATATATATATATATATATATTGTAATAAGGTAAAATAAATAATCATGGATGATAGGTACGTGTCACCGAGGTTCCTAGCCTCGGTGGAGTAAGAGCCGGTTTTTATGTGTCAGCAGCAGTTGCTGTTTGACACCTTGGTACTTAGCATGGCTTTAATAGCTGATTCTGGACGGCTCTTACTTGGAGTAGTCAAAGTGCTGGGTGGGTGACTACTCAACATGTTCCAGGCCGGGTTTTGCCAGACATAAAAACCAGCCAGCCCTGCCAGGTAGAGAGGATTACCTCCATCTGACAGTGGAGCTCAGGAGGCCTGTGTGCTGGGATCTGAGGCCTGTGCTGGGCTGGAGAGTGGAGACTCGTGTGTCAGGGGAAACAGGCTGCCTAAAGCCTGTATTTGAACTTTGAGGCATGTTTAACCAAACATTAAAAAATATGTTGAAAAGGGTGGTAGCTAAAGATGGGAAGGACTGGGACCTTTTTCTGCCCTCTCTCATGCTCGCAGTGCGAGAGGTACCCCAGATCTCTACTGGGTTCTCGCCCTTCGAACTGCTTTATGGCAGACACCCTCGCAGTCTCTTGGATGTAGCCAAAGAGGCATGGGAACAACAGCCCACTCCGTAAAAAAGTGTTATTGAGTACGTTACTCTGATGCAAGAACAGATTGAGACAGTGTTGCGTCTTGTTAGGGAGCATATGGAGGCAGCTCACCGAGCCCAGAGTCTGGTCTATAATAGTCAGGCTCGGGTCCGGATCTTAAACCCGGGTGATCAGGTTTTGGTTCTGGTACTGAACGTGGACAGTAAGTTCCTGGCTAGGTGGCAGGGGCCCTACGAGGTACTCGAGAAAGTTGGAGAGGTGAACTACAAGATACACCAGCCAGGGCGGCGAAAGCTGGAACAGATCTACCATGGTAATTTACTTAAGCCGTGGAAGGATAGAGGGACCTCTACGGAAGACAGCCGCGTCCGGGTTTTCTAGGGGAAGAGGTTCCGGCCCCTTTGTCTGAAGCAAGCGAAGCGGTTGCCTCAGTAAAAGTTGCTGACAGCCTCTACTCTAAACAGGCTCAGGAGGAGTTCGTTAGTCGGAACACGGATGTGTTCTTGGACCTCCCTGGATGCACTTCCACAATTCAGCATGACATTGTCACGGAACCTCAGGCCAAAGTCCGGTTCAAACCATACCGGGTACCCAAGGCTCAGGGACAAGTCATCTCGGAGGAAGTGCAGTTAATGCTACAACTAGATGTCACTGAGGAGTCTAAAAGTGAGTGGGCCAGTCGTATAGTCTTAATACCCAAGCCAGACAGGACATTACGGTTCTGTAACTATTTTTGTAAACTGAACGAGATTTCCAAATTCGATGTGTATACCATGCCCCGGGTCGATGAGCTTATCGAGAGGTTAGGACAAGCCCGGTAATTTTCTGTTTTGGACCTCACGAAAGGGTTCTGGCAGGTGCCCTTAACGGAGGCTGCCAAAGAGAAAACTGCCTTCATCACACCTGAAGGGTTGTATCAGGTTCCCCCGACACTTTTCAACGGCTTATGGACATTGTGCTGCGTCCACATCGTCGGTACGCTTCAGCTTACCCGGACGATATTGTCATCCACAGTACCGACTGGGAAAGTCACCTACCCAGAGTGCATGCTGTAGTGGACTCCCTTCGGAAGCGGGACTAACCGATAAACTCCAAAAATGTGCGAAAGGGTTAGAGGAGACTAAGTACCTGGGGTATGTAATTGGGCGCGGAGCCATCAAACCCCAAGTGAACAAAATAGAGGCAATACGAAACTGGCCCCGACCTGTCACCACTAGGCAAGTAAAGTCATTTCTGGGAATGGTGGGCTATTACATGAGGTTTGTTCCCACTTTGCTACGGTGGCCACGCCATTGACAGGGCTCTTGAAGAAACACAAGTCAGTGATGGTTCGCTGGGATGATCGGGCGGAAAAGGCTTTCTCTGCTTTGAAGTCGCCCCTGTGCGGGTCCCCGGATTTGGTGACACCCGACTTCAAAAGAAAGTTTATAGGACAGACCGATGCCTCCAAAGTAGGCCTTGATGCTGTACTGTCTCAGGAAGTCAACAGGGATGAGCATCCCATTGTCTTACTCAGCCGTAAGCTCACCCCAGCCGAGACCCGGTATAGTCTAGTGGAGAGAAAGAGCCTGGCTATCAAGTGGGCATTTGAGTCTCTCCGCTATTATTAGTTGGGGAGAACATACCGCCTGGTGACTGACCACTCCCCTCTCAAGTGGATGAGCCAGGCCAAAGAGAGAAATGCCCGGGTCACCAGGTGGTTCCTGTCCTTACAGAACTTTAAGTTCTCCATAGAACACAGGCAGGCCGGTTGCACGGAAACACGGATGCCCTGTCCAGAATATACTGTATGGCATGTGTTCACCCCCTCAGGGTTGAACAAAGGGCTGAGGTATGTAAGAAGGTACAAGGAATCATCAAGGTTCCTGGCCTCTGTAGAGTAAGAGATGGTTTTTATGTGTCAGCAGCAGTTGCTGTTTGACACCTTGGTACTTAGCATGGCTGTAAAAGCTGATCCGGGACTGCTCTTACTGGGAGTAGTCAAAGTGCTGGGTGGGTGACTACTCCCCACGTTCCAGGCCAGGCTTGGCCAGGCATAAAAACCAGCCAGCCCTGCCAGGTAGAAAGGATTACCTCCATCCGACATTGGAGCTCGGGAGGTCTGTGTGCTGGGATCTGTGGCCTGTGCTGGGCTTGAGAGCGGAGACCCGTGTATCAGGGGAACAGGCCGCCTAAAGCCTGTATTTGAACTTTAACAGACAACGTATAACAATTAACAAAAATAAATGTAATTTCCTGGCACACCTGGAGATACCTATATGTCCGAGGTGCGCAAGCTATGTATGGAGCAGGCTCATAGGGTGCCAGTTGTGTAATGCAGTTTATACCCAGCCACAATAACCTGCTCATTTAACCCCTCAGATTCTATGGTCTATAGAGAACACAGCATCTGATAGGTTAGACAGTGGAAAGGGGCTCACTGTGACCTCTGATCTGCTCTCCTGTGGTGTACCCTCAGGGTGTCAATTGATCGCTATGGCAGCCTCCTGCCATAGCATTTCCATTTTAAGCCCTGCCTGCGTCAAGGATTAATAGGCAGTACATAGAATCCCCATAGACTGCAATAATTTACTATTGCAGTTTATGGTGTAAGATTGCATATTCCTAGAGGAACTAAAAAAGTGAAAGTACAAAAAAAGGAAAAGATTATTTTAAAAGAATGAAAAAATAAAAAAAAACTGTAATCACCTCCCCCCTTCCCAATTTTATATATAAGAATAAACAATAAATAAATGTAATTGCTATAGCCGCATCTGGACTTTCAGAACATGAAAGTATCTCGCATGGTGAACATCACAGTGGAATAAAATATATAGAAAAATCAAAACTGGCGAACTGCTTTTCTTTGGTCACCTTGCCCCTGGGAAAACAATAATAAAATGTTATCAGAAAGATGTATAATATCCCAAGATGGTACCAATATAAGATACAGCTTGTCCCGCAAAAACAAGCCTTCCCATAGCTCTATAGAAGGAAACACTAAAATGTCTACTCAGCTAAACTGTAAAATGTCTGTGCACGCCCTCATCATCTCCCACCTAGAGTACTGCCACCTCCTCTTCTGAGGCTTCCCATCTAACATTCTTACACATCCTCCAATCTATCCTCAACTCTGTTGCCTGGTTAAACAACCTGTCCACTTGTTTCTCCTCGGCCAATCCCTTCATTGGCTTCCCACTGTCCAGAGCATACAGTTCAAAATACTAATGAAGACATACAAGATCTCCCACAATCTGTCCCCCTCCTTACATTTCTGACCTACTCTCCCGATACATCCTTACCTGTAATCTCCCATCCTCACAAGACCTCCTTCGGTGCTCACCACACAATCCTCTACACGATTTCTTCTACCCATCTTTCATAGTCTGGAACCCACTACCCCAGCACATCAGACTTCCCCCAACATCCAAATTATCCACAGCAAACTGAAAACTCACTTCTTCAGGAAAGCCTACAAAAAACCTGCTGCCACTACACAGCCATATGAGCAGCTTCTACCGTCACCTACGGTCTATTTCCCTCTTCCCTTGCAGACTGTGAGCCCATGTGGGCAGGGTCCGCTGCCCCTCTGTATCAGTCTATCACAAACTAAGTCCATGCCTATTATAAAAATCCCTGGAAATAATGGAACTTAAAAAAAAAGCTTTTAGAGACTGTTTTTTAGGGTGCTGACTTTACAGTGCACCCTCAAGGGCTTCCCCTAACGTAAGAATTAGCAAATCAGTAATATGGAGGAAAGCTCTGGGGTTTGGGGTGGGAATCAGAAGCTGCAGCAAGGTCAGAGACAACAAGGGTGCAGGGAATCTGATGCTGAAGTCCAATTATCCCAGTGCAGCCCAAGTTGCACCAAGTTATGTTTCTCAGACACACATTTCCCTCTCCATAGGATTTTTCCCCCAGTTCCTTGACTCAAATTTTATTATTATTATTCTCACATTTACTTGCTCCCGCCACAGCAAGAGCAGCGTCAGTTGGCGCCTGTCGGCTGCGAGAGGCATCCTGATAAACAGCCTCTGCAGGACACACAACAGGGATAATGTACACTTAAGTACTAGCAATGTGCTGCCATTCTGCACAGCCGATTACTCCCCGCGCCTGTCACTCAAAGAGGAAATGGCTGAACCCATTAGATAGAAACCTTTGCAATGTATCCTAAATGCGTCCTGCAAAGCTATTAATCTGAGAGCTGGAGGATGCCTAGAGAGGAGCTCCTCTCAATGATGCTGGGGGGTGCACACAACAGCATTGCTGTTACCCCTTCCCCCCCACTGTCTCGTTAATCAAGATCTGCTTATTGCCCCCACCACAGTGGCAGAGGACAGATCCCCCTCTTAAACACTCATTAGGAAACATCTCCAGTGCACAGCTGAGTGGAAAGTGTGACAGAGGGGGTGAGAGACGGGAAGAGAAGTGATGAGCGTGAGGGTGGGTGGGAGAGGTAAAACAAAGAACTCAAAACTGGGTGCTCGGACAATAACGTAGCAAGGAATAGAAAATGGACGGCTTTCATGCGGAATTACAGGTGTTGGGTTATAGAACTTTACTGGATCCCCCACGTTATGGAAAAAGAAGGGGGAAAAAAAGTGCACGGGAGAGAGAAAAAAAAGGTAGACAACAGGGAGGAGGAGGAAGAGGGGGACGAAAGCAAGTCCGATGGCATTAATATTCATGACAATAATTAGTATTCTAGGTCACTGAATATTCATTGCTATTAGTTTGGATTTTATGGGTTTACGAGATGTTCTGATTGTTGGAGTGTGGAGGGCGCCGCACGATGAGGACTTTTAAGATGTCATCAGCAGTTCAACGCTGAAAACACATTAGTGGTTTTGGGTAAAAATCAGCTCCTTGTCTCTTGATGGATTTAACATTATGAAAGAGACCTGGGGCTAGTGGAGAGTGGAGGAACGGAGGAGGGGGAGCAGTTCTGCCTCTCGGAGTGGGAAGCAGGCAATGAGTTTTACATGTTTTAAGCAAGAATACAAAGAAATGTGCAAACGAATTTTCTAGCAAACAGTGGATTATGCCGTATTTACTTCTAGGCAGTACGGAGCGTTGTGAATTCACAGGTTACTAGCAAGCTATGGCCCGACATGTTTCTGACTAATGAGTGGCTAACTGCGGCATTGCCTGCAGCTCCTGGGTCTCGATGTAAAATCTGTACCAGGGCTTCACTAACCATTATGGGCTATTTGTAATACTACTGGCCTATTTAATGGCAGAGGCTTTTTTTGGACCCCTCAGGCATCAGGAACCAAGTGCAACTGCAACCCTCCTCGCTGCATCCCCTGCATACAACTAACAGGACCTATCTTATCATCACAAGAAAGCCAGTCTATTCCTTTCTGCACTTAAGCTGAAGATGGGGTACATTTATTAATATCCTGCTCCAGAAAAAAGTCACACATTTTTGCACCAAAACACAACTTTGTCAGTTGTCATGGTTAGCGGTGTGACTGCGGTGTACACCAGAGTTATCAATCTTAAATCAGTGGAAAGGGTGGGTAAAAAAAAAAAATCTGGAAAAACATCTGTAGACAAAAAAAGGGATATTTTTAAGCTGTATCAAATCTCTCAAACAATGTGCAACGTTTCATTAATTTGGCGCATATTATGTTAATGGAAGCTAAAGCAAAAGTGACTTCAACAATTGCTGATATATGATGTATTATATTATATTTGCCCTGTCTAAGGGGAAATGCAGCTAGCCTTTAATATACTGCAGCACATGTCGGGCATCCTGTCGGTTTATTTGTATACATATTGGGGGACATTTATTAAGACCGGCGATTTAGACGATGGTCTTCGGCCCACCTGTGCTGGCAGTTCATCCGCCTAATTTAGAGCATTTTCTGGTGCTAAAACAGACGTAGAAAATAATAAATACGACGGGCCACCCTTTTCCCTGCCCATGCTACGCCCTCTTTTTTTAGACCTGGCGTGAGCGGTGAAAAAAGTCACAGATTGCCACGCAAAATCGCCTTTGCAATGCAATCCGCCACAGATATACACCAAAGAGTGGCGAATGTCTGTTCATAAATGACCCCCATTATGCATCACATTTAGCGTAGCACATTATGCTTATTATTATTAAGTCATAAATATAACTATATAAAATGTATGTAAACTATAGGGAATTATGGGCATTTTAAGCGGATAGCCCCAGCATTTCCCGTGAACTTTCCTTTCCATCACAGGTTTTACACATAGGGCAGATTAAGGCTAATTTCACATCTGCGTCGTGTATGAATTCACTGGATCCGGCACTGCTGGATGCAAACAGAATGCCCGCCGGCCACATCTGGCTGAAAGTTGGCTGGACACAAACTGCAATTTCCTGCATTCTCTGCCGGATCAGGCGGCCGGATCTCCGTGTTGCAGATGTACAAGACGACATACAGACTTGTCAGGACCCTACAGCAGCAATGTGACAGGTCCACACAGCTTGTATGATGCTTATGTGTAGCTTGTGAGATTTAGATGGAGCCTTTACTTAAGAGATATGTCTAAGTTCTCAAAGCCTCAAAAGGGTCCAAATTATTTCCTTCTGTTACCTGGCAAGGTTTTAGTGAATGCTAATATATTTTTTAGACACTTTTATGGATTCTTTTATCAATCTATAAAAAAAAAAAATACCTCCATTGAATAATGTTTGTCAAACAAATGTTAATATGTAAGGCCTCATGCACACGACCGTTGTGTGTTTTGCGGTCCGCAAAACACAGATGGCGTCCGTGTGCATTCCACAATTTTGCGGAACGGCACGGACAGCCATTGATATAACTGCCTATTCTTGTCCGCAAAACGGACAAGAATAGGACAGGTTATATTTTTTTTGCGGTCCACGGAACGGAGCAACGGATGCGGACAGCACATGGAGTGCTGTCCACATCTTTTGCAGCCCTATTAAAGTGAATGGGTCCGCATCCAAGCCGCAAAAACTGCGGCTCGGATGCGGACCAAAACAACGGTCGTGTGCATAAGGCCTAAGTCAAACAAATCTAGTAGTGTCAATCTTAAATATTAAAATAGGGCAAAAAATATAAAGGGCTAACATGACACAGCTACTATGGATACAATGAAAAGAACAGGAAGCACAGATTTGATGGGCCTCATGTCACGTGAAAAACTGTATTGCCAAAAAACATAAATTTGTGCCTTCTTGGTGAAAGTGGTCAACGTAGAGCATAAATGCCCCCCCTCCCATATGTCGAAAATTGCGGCAGAACTCTTAGAGGTATACCTTATATATATGTATTACATATTCACAGGATATGCCATAAAAGTCTACTAGATGCAGGTCCAACCTCTGTGACCCACACCTAAGTCCGACATCTGCTGGACCCAGGGGGAAAATAAAAGGAGGGCATGCTTAGCAGTGTATGGGTAGTGACATGCACATGTGGGGTCAACTTCCAATTCATTCTTTTAGAAACCGTTCTAAGGACAGGTGCAAATACAATAGGTGCAGCCTGTATCTATCAGACGTTCACGGTTTAGCAGGAAACACTACTTTAAACAAATTTACTTATATAGAAAGATAAAAAAAAAGACCATACCTGTATTGGTGGAGATCTGTAGCCCACTGACCTCTTTGGTCAGGCCATTAGTTTTCGGACTGGCAATAGGTGCACAGGATGATGTTGCTCGAGGAGGCCTCTTCCCTGGAACCTTAACTGTGGTCCTGAGGAGATCAATCTCTTTGCCATGGACATTCTGCATGTAATCCTGCAAAAACACAGAAGATATTCATAAAACATGATGAAAACTAAATGGAACAACTAAATGGCCCATATTAAAAAAATCATTTAAAAAATATATTTCACATGGAATTTGCTGGATTTGCACGTGGCGGAGCAATACAGATGCCATGTGCAGAAGATACCCTGTCCACCCACAGTTGCCAATGGCCAGATTAATTGAGCTATTGCCTCCTACATAGAAACAAAGCCTTCAGGAGTGAGGCTAAAGGTGGCGATACGTCAACCACAGTATGTGGCCTGCCACTAGCAGAGCCCACTCTTTACCATGAGTAGGAAGTCAGCATGCTTTACTGGTAAACGCATATCTGCAGAATCATGGATCCTTTTTTAAATTAAATGCAGCATGTTTCATTATTCTGACTGAAACCTGATAGGAAAAGAACTAGCAAGACACGACGTATGGCTGCAACCTACAAGAGCATGTGCTTTGCGCTTGGATAGCAACAGCCCACGTGGCTACCGTTTCTGTCCTTGGGTTTCTGTGTAGCGTGGTGGCAGGACACCTACACAGGGCCGGATTAAGAGCATCATGGGCCTGGTGCAGAAGATTTTAATGGGCCTTTTTATAGAAAAAAAAAAACGCAACAAAGAGCAACTTTTTATAGCACAAATAAAGTGTGAATTTACGCAAAATTACACGTGAAAATACGCATGCATAAAGTATAAAGTGTGAACGGGTCTGCGTAATCCCATTCAAGTCTATTGGACTAAAGTTCATGCGTAATTTTGAAGCAGATTTACGCACGGGTTTGCGTGTGAAAAATCTGCTGTGTGAACTTAGCCTAAGTGTACATCTCTGGCCACAGTTTAAATATACAGCCATCTATATAGATGGCTGTATTATGTATAATAAAGAACAGAAAAAAGTGGAAGTTAATTCAGACCCGTAGGGATCACAATGTATCCCAAAGGAATGAAAGATTTGGGTGCCGACAGGGGTGGTATTGGAGTAGCAGAAAGGAGAGGTGAGGCAGCTCAAAAAGTGTTTGTGACTACAGACACTTAACAGGATAGTAAATAGGTGTATAGGGTGATAATCTACAGTGTTGAGGAGTCAATCACTTGTAGTTTAGACCCCCAAGGCAAAAAAATAAAGGAAAAAGAGCGCCAGACCCCGTATCAAGTACAGTTAGAAATAGGAGTAGAGAGTACCGCTAAACAGTGGTGAATACTATATCGCACAGAAATGTGTCGTGGAGCAATAGTGTGGAGTCAAGATGGTGGGTGCTCCGGGTGGAGGACCCTAAGTATACACTGCTCTGAAAAAGAGACCATCTAGAACCTAATAGTCAAATGATGATGTGGTTGACAAAGATAAAAATTGATAAAATGATATAAATTATACAATATAAATGGTAAGTAGTAAAAGTGTGAGATGCCCAACACAGGACAATATCACACGATTAAATGACACTCACTTCACTGGGGGTTAGTCACCAGGATAAGCATAAACACCTGGGGTTCAAGTCATAGGTGTTTTATGCTTATCCTGGTGACTACCCCCCCAGTGAAGTGAGTGTCATTTAATCGTGTGATATTGTCCTGTGTTGGGCATCTCACACTTTTACTACTTACCATTTATATTGTATAATTTATATCATTTTATCAATTTTTATCTTTGTCAACCACATCATCATTTGACTATTAGGTTCTAGATGGTCTCTTTTTCAGAGCAGTGTATACTTAGGGTCCTCCACCCGGAGCACCCACCATCTTGACTCCACACTATTGCTCCACGACACATTTCTGTGCGATATAGTATTCACCACTGTTTAGCGGTACTCTCTACTCCTATTTCTAACTGTACTTGATACGGGGTCTGGCGCTCTTTTTCCTTTATTTTTTTGCCTTGGGGGTCTAAACTACAAGTGATTGACTCCTCAACACTGTAGATTATCACCCTATACACCTATTTACTATCCTGTATTATGTATAGCCACCCCCCAAGGAGTTAACTAGTGCTGCTGGATATGTCATTCAGGAGCATGAAAAAGCTATTCACGTCTAGCTTTTCCATGCTCCTGAATGGCATATGTGTTTATAAAAGCTAATCTATTATAAGCAGATATGCCATTGAGGAGCTTGGAAAAGATAAGTAGGCAAGAAATAGTCACCTAGCTTTTCCATGCTCCTGAATGGCATATCTGCTTATATGCATACATGTTCATAACAGTCGAGCTATTATATGCAGATCTGCCATTGAGGAGCATGGAAAAGCTAGGTGAGAAACAGTCACCTAGCTTTTCCATGCTCCTGAATGGCAAATCTGCCTTTAGGCATATCTGTTTATAATAGCTGATCTATTATAAGCAGATATACCACTCAGGAGCATTGAAGAGCTAGGTGACTATTTCTCACTTAGCTTTTCCATGCTCCTGAATGGCATATCTGTTTATAATAGATCAGGCTCAGCTATTATAAAGATATATATGCCTATAAGCAGATATGCAATTCAGGAGCATGGAAAAGCTAGGTGAAAAAAATCATCACCCAGCTTTTCCATGCTCCTGAATGACATGTATAAATTATACAGTACACAGTATAATAGGTGAGGTGAGCCAATGCTGATTTACTTACCGCCTATGAGTTGTTTTCTGGGCAGTACACTGAAGGCTGCTGAACGCCTGACTCCACGCAGGAAGAATTTTGAACTTCCCGCGTGCAGCAGCCGTCACGGTCTTTCACTTTACGGCATGGCCTAGGCCCCAGGGGAGGAGTCTGATGTGACGACGCAGCACGGCGTGCACAGCTGACCTGTCACCTGACCTGATCTGTCAGCTGTCACTGTCCTGGTGAGTTCTGTAAAGGGCAGGCCTGGGAGATTTCTCCTTGCGCGCCGGCCTAGTCATCATCTGACAGTCGGCACGGTTCGGTCCTACTAAAGGGTTGCGGGGTGGCCGCCAGGCAATCTTAGCGAGGCGGCCTATGAGGGCTGCTGGGCCTATTTTCATGCAGGGGCCTGGAGCTGCAGCTCCATCCGCCCCTACATTAATCCGGCCCTGCACCTACACCATTATGCAGATACATGTAGAACTGTTGTCTTCTTTTCCTGCAGGATAGCCTATACTGAAGGCTCTCTCGTTTATAGCATTCTCCCAATAGTAACCTGCAGAAATAAGAACGCACCTCTGGACTGTATGTAGGTTGTGAGGACCAGTACAAGATAAGTAATGCAAAGCCATTTTTCCTGTGAATAAAATATTGGGGAAACCTTTATATCCATATAAATGGAATGCACAAGCTCACAACCCATGTAAAGGGCCTGCCTTGTCTTGACTGTACTCACAGATGATAATGACCATTGGCCCAGGTTGTGAGCAACTGTACCCTGCCCTTGTGCTACAAGTACATGCCAATTCTTCCTATGTCAGAGATCTGAAGTACAGCTCATCCAGAGCTCCCTGGTTTATTCAAAAATATCATAGCTAAATGTGTGCAGTTAGAGTAGTAGAAGAAAGGGTTGTCTGGATTCTAGATATTGAAGGGTCATCAAAATCAGATTGGTGGACGTCCAACTCGTGGCAATCACTGTGCTTCCGGCTCCATCTTCTGTGTTTATTCCAGCACCGTTGGCTACTGAGAATGGCTGATAGGTGGGAGTGCCAGGTGTAGGACCCCCATCACTCTGCTATTAATGCATCAATACCCAAACAACCCTTTAAAAAGGTTTTCCAATTAACAATCCTTACCCCCTTTTCCATAGGATAGGGGATAACAGTCTGACTGTTGGGACCCTCAGTGGTAAAAAAAAATGGAGGTCCTGGGTCTCCTATGAGAATGGAGCTCCAGTCACATGTATGCCACTGCCACAGTATTTGGCACTTAATTTTGCATTCCCACAGAACTGAATGGAGTGGTGGTCACGCAGCTGCATCATCGCTCCATACCCACAGGGGATTCGACGACCTTTGTTTTCGTGATTGCTGAGTGTCCCAGTGGCCGGACCTCCAGTGATCTGACACATCCCCTATTCTGTGGGGAAAATTATTAGTGGAAAGCCCCTTTAATGTATCACTAAGGGTCTTTGGAAAGCTTATTGGAAATCACAATGGCCAGGAATTAGTAATAGGCAGGGGCGTAACTGAAGGCTCATGGGCCCCGGTGCAAGAGTTCAGCTTGGGCCCCCCTTCCCTTAGTGCTTTGTGTGTCTTCTTATGCGGCACAAGTGTCTTTGGGCCCATTCAGGCTCCTGGGCCCGGTAGCGACTGCTACCTCTGCACGCCCTATAGCTACACTCCTGGTGGTAGGCAACATTTGGAATCCAGCACCTGATACAATATTAAACGTGGGAGAGCGGACATGTCTGTTTTAGTAAGAAACTGTAATTCCCCATGAAGTAATTCTAGTTGTCTTCTCTTTGAACTCTATGTTGTGTCTTCGTCTGTTATTCTTCATAGAAATATATGAGTAAATTGACAACTGGGTGTCACTACCTGGGGGGTGTCCTTACACTGACTGATCAGTGCTGACAGTGCCAGACTTTAGAGGGACAAACTCCTATGAGAAGGGGAACAGTAACACCCATTTGTCAATTTATTTATACATTTTTAGGAAGAATAACAGAGGGACGTCACAATGCAGAGTAGACGAGTATTGGTCAGGAGAGGTGATGAGCCCTCTTTAAGCTTTCAAGCACTTCTTTTTATGATAAAAATACTCTTGGTGTCTTCAAAGGTGCAGCATATATACAATCACTACAACCTAAGGCCTCATGCACACGGCCGTTGTGCGGCCGTTCCATGCATTGGGGACCGCAATTGCGGTCAACTTGAATGGGTCCGTGGTATGTCCGCACTGCAAAAAAATATGACATGTCCATAGTGCTTCCGGTGTTCCGTGACTCCATTCCGCATTTCCGGAATTGCGGACCCATTCAGGTGAATGGGTCCACATCCGTGATGCGGGGTGCACACGGCCGGTGACCGTGGATCGCCGACCCGACGTTTGCGGGCCGCCCAACGGCCGTGTGCATGAGGCCTAAGACTATATCCGACCGACACTGCAACAAAGACTTACTTAATAGACTGATCCCAAAACCTTGACTGAAACCTACAGATGCTTGTCCATAAAGCACAAAGAAAACCGACCTACCTAACTCCCTGCACAAATATTGTATATGAAATAATGACTGAAGGGTGGGCATCCCCAATCTGGCCTCATATAACCGTGCACACACCAGTAACGGGCTGCGTCTCCTGGTTCACAAATGCAGATTTCTCCGCCAGCCGCCATCAATCCAAAATCACTGATCAGAGGCAAACAGCACAAGATCAAGGTACACGGCCACTTAACAAGGCCTGAGAAGGAGGCAGCTCAGACACTTGTGAGATTAAGAACATTTAACAAGTCTCTGGGGTATACTCCAGGAACCCCCCCTCCCTTCCCAGGCCCCTCTAAAACCTGAAAAAGCCATAATTGCTAAGCTATTAGCATGTTCTGCTCGCTCTGTCGCTAATCTCTTAACATAGGAAACAAATAAACCCACACGACTGGAGAGATTATCCGCCAGTGAAGCTGCCCCCTGTCCTGCATATCACACAGCGATAGAGACCTCCAGCATTGACTGGAGCTCAGCGTGGGACAAGAACAGAAATGCTGCTCAGCTCATCATTTCTAAAATCTAGTCGGAATAAACTCCAGATAGTCCATTATGAATGAACGCGCTATTTTCAGAATGTCGTAAAATCCTCCCAGCCCTATATAAAAAACACCTATACATCTGTAGCAAACCTGCACTGTGCATACGGCCAGACCCTTTAAAACTTTAGACTTTCTGATCTGACGTGAGAAAGGCGTCCATGAAGAGGAGGCAGCCGTCTCCTGCTCCTTCCATCGTTTTTCATCTTAACTCTTCCAGGAGAGCGCGCATGTTGTACGGAGACAGATGTACATATTGCTTTACAATGCAGCGCCAGAACCCCCCCTCCCTCTCCAGATACACCAAGGAAAGGGTTAACATTGCTTCCCCTAATTATGTTGCATCTTATTGCCATACACTTAATTAGCTGCATTAATGTGATTTCTTTTTACATAGGCAAGCAATTAAGGGCTATGATTGAGTTTCATTCAATTAGCCTCAACAAACATGCTAATTGATGTCCCAGATGCAAATGAGATGTGGTGAGATAGAGTGGCGCACACTGCGCTGTGGGAGGGGGGGGGGGGGGAATCTTTGCTTGGGAGAGTGGGGTCTCCGCGGGGTCTGGCTGCCGTCTTGCACCCCATGACTTGTCATCTCATGAGGGGCCCCTGCTCTGGGACTGGGAGGGGAGCAAGCGGCTTAGTTTCAGGGTTAGGAGGGGCGGTAGAGAGACTTCATCAGGCCCCAGGGCAGCTTCTTAATGCTGCAACAATTAGCTAGTGCAGACTGTAGGAAGCAAAAAAAAAAAAAGAAAAGAAAAAAAAGACAATAGCTTACTGCAGTCCGCTGCACCTCTGCTAACTTGGGGTTATGTCCTAGGACTCTCCAGGCTATAGGCAAATGGATTACGAGAAGGGTGTGAGAGTCGCTTTGGCTGTGTTGTAGGAGGCCACAGTCGAAAGACATACTGCGCCGTATAGTATGCAAAAAAAAAAAATATATTAAATAATTCAACAAACGCCTTACTTTCCTATGGATTCGAATACACTGCGGACAGTATTTTCTGATCTGGAGGTCTTCCATACACTAGTTACACATGGGTCATTATTCCGATATTTGCTTAGGATGGCAGTAATTCATTAACACTATGAAGACTTTAATTCTGTATTCTTGGCTGTATTGCCATTGCCCTTTTCCGACCAAGGTTTGCAGATATACGCCTCATCTAGTGGAGGGGAAAAAAACGATAACCTCTCGGCATAACGCGGAGAGAAGTGGGGGCTCGCTTGCCTTTTGCTTATTGAGTTTAAGGCATTACACGCAGCAGCACAGAGGGAAGCAACACTAATTTTAATGCTATAAAATGCTTTAAAAGTGCCCCAGGCCCCGGCTACGTGGGAGCTACTTGCACCTAAATAAGACACGGTTCATTTCCTCTGCAGCTTAGCCTAATGTAATCAGCAGCCTGGAGACGTGAGCGCCAGTGAGCAGATAGAGAGGGGGGACACCGCCAGCGGTCCGGGGGGCCGCGGACAGATTGCTGTTGATTAGAGAATTTTTCAGTTTTGACAAGGATGTAATGAAGAGCTTGTGGAGTTGTTCACCTGGGGAGGGGGCAGTCTGCTAGCACGTCACAACTCCGCTCGCCCTATTACAGCCATCCAGCAGGATGCAGCAGCCAGGACACAAATTAACACTTCAACACCGAATGTATGCTTAACGGACAGACAGCACCGGTCTCATTTACAATTATAGAAAACACAATAACCTGCCTCAAAACTTATCAGAAGTTCCCGTAACTCTACAACTACACCAGTAAAAGCAAAGCAGCTGAGAAAGTGGTGCCATTCACTTCTCCATAATACAGCTCCTGCCAAAATCAGAACCGGATCCCCTCATGCACACGACCACAACGGGTCCGCAAAAGGTGCAGATAGCATCCGTTCAGTGGCGCCGCAAAAAACAAAAAAAAAACATTTCTTGTCCGTTTTGTGGACAAAAACAGGCATTTTCTATCATGGGCCGACTGTTTCGTTCTGCAAATTGGCACAGCCGGCATCCTTGTTTTATACATCCGCAATTTGTGGGCCACAAAACACAGCTCGGTCGTGTGCACGAGAGGATCTGATCCCGCTCTCTGGCTATGGTAGTAATCCCATTCACACAATGCAAAATGTACCATGCCGTATCTGCTTGGTTAGTGTTATAGATTTGCTGTACCTTTTCCTCCTTGGCTTCGATGGGAGTACAGCCCAAATCAGCGAGGAATAGCGTGCTAAAACAGTGGCAAAGCTACGGGCATTAAGAGGGCATTCAAATGGCCTTATCTGGTTAGGGGTCCACAAAACACAGAGGGGGGGTATTTTATAAAGATATTTTGACACTTTTTTCAGGCACAATTTTTTCCTATAGAAAAACAACCAACCCCAAAACTATCCTTAACCGTAAACCTGTGAGGCCAGTAACTGGCTGCCGTGGTCATGTTTGCCCATGTGCTGTAGATCTGTAAGACCAGCAGGGTAGTAGTGGAGCAGTGGGCGATTTAACCAGTAAATGAATGCTTATTTGTTATTTTATACCATCCCTTGCCTGTGTGACTGTCTACATGTTTACACCATGGGTTGTTATTTTTTTGGGTCCAACATTCAGTGCAGATTAGTTTCATGATATATCTATATAGGAGATGGAGCTAAGCAAATCACCAGCTTCCCTTTAACCTGGCCAAGAGTCAAATGATAAGTCTGCCACCACTAGGGGGAGTTTAGAGCTCTCTGTATATTTTGTTTATTTAGCGCATTGTATAACTTGCATGCAGTGAGCCCCTGTAGACAGCAATGTGATTCTGCATTCAGGTATAGGTCTCTATAGGAGCAATGTACTTAGATGGTGAGCCCCATTGGGGACAGCCTGATGCTAATGTCTGTAAAGCGCTACAGAATATAGTAGCGCTATATAAGTGCATAAAACAATAAATAAAATGTACGTTTCCTTTCCATTAAGCCTTGCTCCTGAGTTATACCCCACATTGGGTTTCAAAATAGGGAAAAGTACTGCTTATACCAAAGAATTATTCCTTCTACATCCACAATAAATAATAATAAACTGAAGTGGATTTCTGTATCCGAAAACAGAGCTCTAAATACAATAAAGACATAAGTTGGCATAGGAGTTGGCACAGAAATATCTACTAAAAACTAAGTTATGTTCAAGTGTGGGCATTCACATTCAGTGTCGTGATAGATGGAGGCTACCTACAAATGTGCTGAGCCACATGCATCTCAACGTCTACGATGAAATCATGATACAGCATATGACAATCATCAGGTTCATCGAGTCAAAACGTTATGAAGTGAGGCAATAGGTGAGCACAGCATTTCTCCTGATCCCTCCATACATATGCACATTCACCTCGGCTGAGCATGCATGTGCTTTTAATAAGGAGAGGGAAATAAGTCACTGATAGACACCCTTGGTGGCTTATCTTCCATAAAGAGGTATTCCTATCTCAGACATTGACAGGATATTGCTAGGATATGTCGTCAATGTCAGTTAGGTGTGTGTTGCACCTCTGAGACCCTCTCCTATCTAGAGAATGGGACCCCCAAAGTTAACAGAGAACAGCCACGCAGGTGCGGCTACCCTCCATTCACTGCTATGGGAGTTCAGAAGATAGCCATGGGCTAGCTCAGCCATTTCCGGTAGTCCCATAGGTGCGAATGGAGATGTGGCCGCTCATGCACAGTGCGCTCTCTCTATGGGTCTCCAAAAATAGCAGAGTGTACTCACTATGTACTCACTTGGCTATTTTCTGAACTCTCACAGTAGAGAATGGCGAGCACGCCACGGAGGCGCAGTGTGCTGTCCTTCACTTTGGAAGCCCCATTCTGGAGACAGGTCCCAGACATGGGAACCGCACCTATCTGACATCGATCAATGCCCGAGATGGGAGTACCTATTCTGAAGTATAACTGACAGCAGATGTCGGGGAAGAGTCGGGACACCCACATGCACATTAGGGTATGCAGCAGGTTGAGCTGACATTCATTTCATGTGTATGGCCACCTAAACCCTGGCATGTGTACTGTGTATGGGGTGCAGCTCAGCACTTACGTGTAAACTGGGGTGATAGGTGAGGACGCCATTGTCAGACAGAGTTACATACTTCTTCTTCCATTCTTTATTTAGAGACTTTCCACTTCGTTTCAGTAGCATACCCTACAAAAAGAAAGACAAGATGTTAAAGAAGTAACAAGGGACCAGAATATGGTCCTGGAAGTAGCCTACAGAATTTTTATAATCCTTATATATAGTCAGATATTAATTCATTGTCATGACTACGTACAATAGAGATAAAAGTGGGAGACGTGCAAAATACAAAAACAATGGATCACACAATTAACTGCTGTGTGTGATTGGGTAAAATGATCACCCCACTGGCTTCAATTATTATACTGCCCATTCTTAGCCAATCACTGCTAATCATGGCTATTGCTATAAACTGCAATACGATCCGGGACAATCCCATTATTCTCCAACACAGCAAGAATTTATTTTGCTGCAATGTTGGAAAAATAGTTAAAAGAGAATAGGTCATCAGTATCTGTACACCCGGGACCCCCACCGATCAGCTGTTCTGAGAAGGAACTGGTGCTCCTGTGAGCGTCGCGGCCTTCTCTCAGCTCAGCAAGCACAGCGCTGTACACTGTATAACTGCTGTGCTTGGGTTCACGCTCAGCCCCATTCACTTGAATGGGGCTGAGCTACTCCTAGGAGACGTGACATATGGACGTGTCGTCACTCGGCCTAGGAAAAGCAGAGAGAAGGCCACATTGCTCACAGGAGTGCCGCTGCCTTCTCAAACAGCTGATAGGCGGGGGTCCTGGGTGTCGGACCCCACCAATCAGATACTAATCCTGAGGATAAGTTATCATTATAAAAATCTCGAAAAAAAACTATAATAAATGACTTCCAGATAGTGGATAACGAAATGCAGAGATGTGTGTAACAGCACCAGATTTGAAACTTAAAGGGCCATAGCGTTTTCACCATAGGGATCTTAGGATAGGTCATCAGTATTAAAATCTAGGAAAACCCTTTTAACTTCCATTGAGTTCACTAATACGTATAAATTCCTATGCACTAGTGATGGAGTAAGGCGGTCAATTTTATCATCTGCTATGAAAAGAGAAGCAAGGGATTAAGAACAACCGGTATATGGAGGAGATTTATCAGTGTATTAATGCTCGTGTCTGCCATAAATACATTAAAATACATCATGCTCAGACCGAGCGCCATATTGCTGAAATTGGGTAAAGTTGGAGAGGCTTTAGTGGGGTGCAGAGTGCAACTTGTTTATCAGATAATTCATTCAAGTGTTGGAAAAAGGGGGGGAAATTGTATTCTTTGTTTTTTATCTGTAATGTTTTGATATACTAACAATAAAAATAATTAAATTAAAAAAAAGTGTTGGAAAAAGGTCTGGCATGATGTTTTAGCCTAAGCCAATTTCATCCACAGGGCGTGCACCCCGCTGATAAATCTCTCCCATATAAATGTAATAAGAAATGAGCAAATACGGTATGTCAGCTCTAACTAGGAGCGGTCCTACACTACATTTTGCTGAGGAGCATTTTTCCTATTTGCTTCAAAACCTTTCCTGGTGATCAGCTGGTCACTGCAGTGGGGCTCCTGGCCAGCCACATGCTGTATTACACGGCAATCACACGGATGACTGGATGTCACACATGTACCGCTCACGTCCGCTATAGCTGGAGCCGTTTTGCACAGAGTGACTCTTCGTTGCGGCTCATAACCAAACATGTACGCTTTTTCAACAGAGGAGATGAAGATAAGCGGCTGCCGGACCCTTCTGAGAGTGAATTATCTCCTAGCTGAATAGTGAATGTTATTAGGGTCCCCCTACACAGAGTACTGTTGGCAAACAACCCCCTATTTTGGGCTGATAATCTCCTACAGGGAGAGAAGGATAGGATGCATTTAACATTCAACGCCCCATTCTTCTCCTGGGAGATAAGCCGCCACCAGAGACGCCTTTCAGCAGCTTTTCCCCTCTCCCCACTGACAACACATACACGCTTGGATTGCCTTGGAGTGTATGGGGAAGTTGGGAGTGATAGCCATTTGGCTGATAGGTACTGAAGGTGTACGGGCACCTTTACATTGTTGGCAGACCTCATTGATGTAATATGTATGGGCAGGCACATGGCGCTGTGTGCGATCCTTTTTTTTTTTTTTTACACAAAAATAAGGATTAAAAAAAAATTGAAGTGCAAATCGTTGCTTTCTCTTAGGCTCTTTCCTCCCTTGACATGTGAAAATGAAAAGTTTTTGATTATTTCGGATGCGTGATGATAATGATTCCCGTTTACACTGTACAATTCTTGTTAAGATTCATTCATGTCTGAATAATTGTAAAAGTAATTTGCTCACTGAAAACACACAGAAAGGTGATAAATGAAAAAATGTTAACCCTTTCTACTACCGAGTTTTTTTTTTTGACTTTGCGTTTGTTTTTGTTTTTTCGCTCCCTGCCTTCCCAGAGCCACATATGTATACTTTTCCTTGCGTTTTGTTGCTGGAAAAAATAAAAAATAAATTTGTTGCTGTGTAGTTATGTGTGTGAAGCTGTATGAAGGCTCGTACTTTTCATTGATACCATTCTGGGGCGTGTACGGCTTTTATTTTGATCACTTTTTATTACATTTTTTTGTGGGAGGAGAAGCGACCAAAATAAAGAAAAACTGCCACTGTGACCTTTTTTTGTGTGATTTGAACTTTTATATATTTATTTATTTCTAAACGTAAAAAAATGTTTACAAAGGGAACTATATCAATCAATCATCTGATTGCTATTATCATAGACTCCAACGCACTTGCATTGGAGTCTATGATGATTTCACTACTTTCAGATGGAGCCCTTATTACAGGAAAGGGCTCTATAGGAAATACTATGCAGCAGCCTCCTGTCATTCACAAAGACAGGGGCTGTTGCACACACACTCTGGCTCCTCTGATCGCCACATGGGGGAGCTGGAGCATAATCGGAAGCGCATGCTTCCAGTTTTTAGCGGGCTCAGATGCCGTGGTCAGGTTTGACCATGGCATCTGAGGGGTTAAATGTCCGCGATCGGCATTACCGCCGTTCGTGGTCATTAGCCGCCGATGTCTGCTGAAGGAAACAGCAGGCACCGATTTGTTAAGGCGCTCCGCCATTTTTAAGGACCCGACATGTGACGTAATAGTAAGTCACATGTCGCAAAGGGGTTAATTGACTGCGTAACCTAAATACTTCATTAGCCAATAAGTGTAAGTTCCGGGAGTACTATTTCTAGCAGTCAATGACGCTGCTGGTCAGGTAGTTCAGACTTATTCCCAATGTCAGATGCTCAAAAGTTTTTTTTTCTTCAAAACATTCAGGGGGGAATTTATCAATAGGGTATTTTATGCCACATTTATCAAATTTATCACCTGACTTAATAAATTTGTCTTATCCTTAGACTGAACACTTTTGTCTAGAGGAGCTCCTCCAGTTTTCCTACTCCACCCTCCTACTGGAGTGAGACTGGAACTTTAAAAAAAAAAAAAAGTCTCAATGACAAATCTGCAGTGAAACGCATTAACAGTTAACCACACTCACTTTTCCACCCAAATTACAAAACTGGAGTGAGTGGTGTGAAAATGCAAAAAGTGCGAGTGAAAAAAAAAAAAAAAAAAAAAAAAAAAAAGTCACTACATTTTGCGCAATCGCTTTAATTTTTCTGACTTTTTTACACCAGAATTCTGGAGTGAAGGTATGATAAATCAGGGCCTCAATGCTTTTTGGTGGCTTGAAAAATTGTTCTGTGTAAATGAACCTTAAATGCACTAAAAGCAAAAAACAAAACACAACATAAAAATTATTCGTAGCTTGTCCGTCATACAATACATAAAATGCTATGATGGAACTTATATTTGAAGGTCGCAGCATATATGTGACCATTGTATTGATTACAAAATGTCCCAAAAAATAGTCGCAAGGATTCTTCAAACCCCTGATCGTTCCTTGTGGCTGCGTGTGAATGTATCACGGTAAATAATGGCAGCAGAGCAAGCTGTCAGGGGCAGCCTTTTAGTTGTCAGTAAAGACTCATGTAATACAAAACTATCATCATGATAAAAGTCCAGTGACAAGCACATTGCCAATGACAGACTAAGCTCAGGTCAGCCATACGGAGCGGGGAGTAAAATCTCTACCCCAGGTATGCTCCCCCAGTCTGAAATGAAGCGATTGACATAGAAGGGAGATGTTCCCCCCCAGGCAGTCACAACAGAGCGCTCACACTCCTGCATGAGAACACAGTTCAATTAGCAATTATTTACCAGCAAAGATTTATCGATCCGGCGCTGCCTGCAGAGGGAAGGGTTGGTCGCGTTAAGACTGACCAGGGGCAGGGAGGCGCTGATGGTATGCGACGGCGGAGACAGACCAAGAACCGCATAAGGTTTCACGTGTCAGTCTCCATTACATGATGTCGATGCGTCTATATTTCTGTACGGATTTGTGTCTAAAAACATCAATATACGTGTCAAACAGTCACTCCTGCAAATGCCCTCTTTATCATCTGCGGCGTGCACATTTCTTACAAGAAGGCGGGCTGCGCACGAGATGTACATATGGAAAGAATGCAAAATTGAAGTACGCCATTAATAGCTAGCGACTAGCAAGAAAAGGGTTAACAGCCCTAACTAAAACCAGTCCATGGCCTCTACCTCCTCTCAATCCTGTGGACCACTAGTACTGATGTAGTTAATCAGAGGGGCCTAATCACACCTCTCCACCTTCTGTTGGCAATATTTCTGTACCCATGGTGGGGGGCTGCTGTACATTACACGTTAATAGAGCCGTCCGTGGCTCCCACGGGGCCAGGCAGGGTGCTAAGAGGGGACTTGTTATTCTCAGCTCCCTATTTGCTAAACCTGGGAAACAAGAAAAAAAAAAAAAAGGAATAAAACAATAAAAGGATGTTGGTGGCGGGGTCACATCACCCCAGTGACCCCTCTGTCATTACCAACATCTCACCGCTTGTAGGACATCACACAGGAGCCGGCTTCAAAGAGCCCGGCACAGGAGCACAGCTAATGACAAGCAAATCCAACTCAAATGCCACTAATTGGCTAAACCGCTCACCTCTCCAGAGCGCGGCAGTAATTTACAATAATAAAGAGAGGGGGGAGAACGGCAGGAGAATCTCACTGCCCGGCGCCTGGCACCCCCTACACATGCACACAAGGCGCACTTTAATAATGATAGATACGTTCCAATTTGGGCTGGTGGCGGATATAGAAACACAGAGGAGGGAAGAGGTGATGGGGAGAGAGGAAGAAGAAGAGAGGGAAGACGGACAGAGGTGGAAGAAGATTTGTTTTAATTTTGCTAACTGGCTCCTACTTCTTTATACTGTAAAAGCTACAGGAGGGTACCAGTAAAAAACGAAGGAGGCAGTGGTCTAAATGTAGACGGGATGTTCAAAATCAAAACCATTAACCAAAAGCAGGACGGACCAATGAAAACTACCTGTTTGCACCTTAGAGGTGTGCAACCTGTGCAGTCGAAAGGGCGCATTGTTAAAGGGGGTGACCTATCCTGAGGACAAGTCATTAGTGCCTGATCGGTGGGGGTCCGACTCCCAGCAGCCCCCGCTGATAAGCTGATTGAAAAGGCCACACCTTCTTCCTAGGGCAGTGATGTCATGTCCATCGGTCACATGGCCTAGGCGCAGCTCAGTCCAATTCAAGTAAATGGGGCTGAGCTGCGATACCAAGCGCATACAATGGACAGCAGGGGCACTGGGAGTCTGGCCCAAACGGTCACATACTGACTACCCGTCCTGAGGATAGGTCATCGGTATGAAACACTCCTTTAAAGGGGTTATCCAAGATCTATAATGTCCCCCTATACAGAGGTTGTACTTACCTCACTCCACGGCGCCTGCGTCGCTTCTGATGCCAGCAGAAGGGGGGCAAGTCGACGTAGGAACGAGCCTCACGGGTGGCGCTAGGGAGGCTTGTTACTGTCACGGCCTGCCATTGGCTGACCCTGTCGCCTGCTTTCTCGCAAACACAGCACCACAACTGTCCACGGGTTGTGTGTCGTATTGCTGCTCAGCCTAATTCACTTCAATACCAGACAATCCATGGACAGGTGTGGTGCTGTGTCTGGAAGAAAGCAGCCATGTTTTTCTAATCTCGGACAACCCCTTTAAATACATTAGCCTTCAGTTGCAATACCAGACCTAGACCATAGATAGGAGCGGTACTGTTTCTTTGGGGGGGGGGACAACAACCCTTTTTTCTATGTCGGGCCACTCCATTTAAATTTGTCACAATAAATTCAACCAAACATGTTGGACCTTAATTTGAATATAATAATTAAGAAAGAGGTTTATTTGGTCTAAAGTTTGGGAGACATTGAAAACATTCTGCAAAGAAACAAAGCATTTTCTTAAAATGTATGGAATTAAAGGGGTTGCAGCAGACTTTTTCCCCTAGAAGTACCTATGGAACTTAACTGCTCTATGCCTCTCTGTTCCGGCTCCATGGCTGTTTTTCCTGCACTCTTGGTCCAGGCCTGTCAATGTCCGCAAGGCCAATGACTGGCCTTAGTGGTGACGTGTCCCTAAGCAGCATGTGACCCAGCAGTGACGAGCTGCTTAAGGACAGGTCACCACTGAGGCCTGTCATTGGCTGCAGCGGTGCACGTGACCATGTCCAATGCGGAGGCTGACAGGTGGGTACACTAAGTGCAGTGAAAACCGCCCAGGAGCCATGGTAAGTATACAGTAGATCTCTTCATAGCTACTGCTGGGGATGGGGGTGAAGAAAAAAATATTATAATAATAGTCCTGGACAACCGCTTTTAAGCAAAAGTCAGAAATATTCAGGACAGGATGGAAAATAATTGTCATCAAAGTTATGAATTAGGGAAATTGGAAAGAGGGAGGTAAACATAGTGTAAGCCCCCCGGAGCGCCCCTGTTATACTACAACAGAATATCCTATCCATGTCTTCATTATCCATGAGCGGACACCTACATTTCAGGGCAAGTCCGTACGAATGGATGAAGGTTTGCCGTTAAGCAGGAGCTTATCACATGCATACTCTGCTTTACCTAGAATATCAGTCAAACCTAATCCAGAAGGTAAGAAAGAACATGTCATACACCGCACTGCTGGTTATCAGCGCACCTTCATCAGAAATATAACAGAAAAACCATTAAAGCTCCAGCAGAAGGTGAAACCTGAACCTTGGAAGGTCATTACCACCCACCCGTGTCCACAATCATTCCAACCTGGGGTCCATTGCTATGATGCTCCATCACCTGCCTCCTCCTGATCTCTCCCAAGGCCAACAATTAATAGATCCATTTTCTCCCAGCTTGAGACCCACAGGCCGGCTGTAGCAAGCCCCCTGCATAACAACTGTACTGCACGCTACAAATAAATCAGCAGCTTTTATCTAATGCTAAACTAGAACAAAAAAAATAAATAAAAAAAATTACTTTAAAAAAACTAACATTAGGCAAAAAAACTAGCAAAAAAAATATGGTCATAGACATTAGATAGAAAAACTGCTGAACTGATGATCTCCGCTGGTGCAGCCATACACTTTTTCATCCATATTGGTCATGACAGTTGTTCAAACTGGCCATACGTGTTCAATGACACCGAGCAAAGAAGAAGCCATCTTTTGATGTACAATTGTTCATTGAATGGTCATTTGTGGACACATGGCAGACTTCTCAGACGATAACTGACCATCCATTGTTAAAGTTCATCCGATGACTGATCATTTTGTTTGAAATTGTCCATTTTGCTAAACTTTAGATTAATGTGTATGGTCACTAAGTGTTCGCGCCCGTAGGCAATTCTATTGCACCCATGATGCACAATTTGGTCGACACCGTTGATGAGAAACTTGGTCGTTGGTTTCTACACTGGCACCCTTGGAGGTCTCAAGAGATAATGGGCACACCATGCCTGACTCATTGCCATTCATCAATCAACTACCTCAAAGTCAAGATTCAAGAACAAAGGGAGAATCCTTTGTATGGAAACCGCTAAACATCCTTTACAAGCCTATCTACACTATGTATTATGAACAAACCGCATATATGCATCATACACAGAGGATCTCTGGATCATCTATCACAAGTCAATAATGTCTATAGGTATATACATTGGTGATCATGGCTAGCTTTCATAGCCTGCTAACCACTGGCAAAAATATAAAACCGCCTCTATATAGGTATATAATGAGTCAATCTAGCAATCTAGGGGTGTGTGACGTGTGAACCCCAGGTGACGGAGAAGTTGGGTGCATTAACGCCTGGCCGATGGCTTTGTCCGAGGTCCTGAATGCAGCCTGGTATCCCCGTTGTGCCTCTGTGCAGGATACCAGCCCGGCTCCTGCTTCCCTCATCATTAATTCTCTGTCTCCTCGTTCCCAGCTATCTGCCTCTTGTCATGAAGATGAAAGTGACATTATGCTTCTAACATTAAAATCATTTGATACACAATGTTTTACGAGAAGGACATTTAATGGCTCATTTAGCACAACAGTTATTAGATTTTAGTCAACAATTAAAGGGTGGCAGGATAAAAAAGCAGGGTCTGCTCTTTTTTCGCTCTTCAAAATATACATCTTCACAGCTCCTTACACATGACAGCTCCGGCGCCTCGAACATGAACATTATACTGGAGCTCAGATTGATACCACGCAGCTCGGGAGGCTGCGGCATGCAATCTATAACAGGAACCGCTTGCGCGCCCGTTAACTACTTAGCTGCCAAGGCAGATGCATTTTCCTGTAGTAATAGGTGACCCAGCATACCGGCGCCAATCATTGGGGAGAATGGGCCACAGATTGGGTCAAAATTTGCAGAGGTAAATAATGTACTGTGCAATATTCTTCTGTGCATCCCTGACCCGCTGGGGTCTCTTTGCAAAAACATCCTCACCCCAGAGGTGGCTGCATCCTCGGCATGCCTCAGCCCCCCCTCTCCCTCTGACACAATGAGTTTGATACTGTCATTCATCTCTCTTTGCATCTCCACGGAGCGCACATTATCTCACATTGTTATTAGCAAATACAAATGGAAAACAAGGACAGACGCATTTATAACTAACTGGAGGGGCTCTGTGCGTCCTCTTCAAGTGCCATACAGACGGTTTGGAGAGCGTCCTGTGATTTTTCACGTCTTTGCTAATCTAACCTGGATTTCATATTCGACGTCTAACGCCGCGCCGCGTGCCAGAGCCAATTTGTTTCATACTCTCTGGCCTTGCACATTCGGTGCACTTATTTCTGCACCAATAACCGTTGGGCAGCAATTAACACGAGCAAATAAACACAAAAACTCCCACGTTCCTCTAACGAGCCTCTCTGACTTCAGCGATTCTCCTGGATAGCGTATGCTACCATTTATTTACAGACAGCGCTGTAATATCAGGGGAGCGGTGCTAGGGCTAACGCTCACTTCTCAATTCACGCCACTAATTAAAATCTGTCGATAAAAGAAAGGCTTAACACATTCAGAGCCAAAAATTGTATATATATATAAATAATTTATTTACTATATATATATATATATATATATATACACACACACACACACACACACACACACACATATATATATATAGTTCCATAGCTATACATGTATGTTTGTTTTGTTAAAATGAGAAAAATAAAAAAATAAAGAGCATCGCCATTTCTGACGACCCTACCGTCCGCAGGGCAGAGACCCACATACGCTCCCCCCCGTGTACTGACGGCGACAGGAGCTACCCAGAGAGCAGCTAATGGGATTAAACGCCGGCTTTAATTTTAATGAACAAAGTTGCCCGTAGCAACATAAGCGGCAGCGGAGGCTCCGTTATCATTAATAAAGCCCAGACAACATTAGAGGCCCGACAAGAGCACAAAATAAAAACGAGAAGAAGCCCCCGGCCCCCCACCTCCCGCTGGGCTAAATTGGCTGCCCAATTTTTCTTAAGTGTCCGCACTATTTAGAAGGCAATTTATTAATTTTTGTCATCCATTGTCACTTTGACAGGCCATCACTTCCCCATCCCGAACTTTACAGAAAACTAATTGAAGGACTGGCAGTATTTATGAGGGATATTATTTATCAATTACGTCTGATAATGATACTCTGCCCTGCTACCTTCCCCAGCCCTCCCCCGCCCTCTCCTCTCCCTGCAGGCCTGGAACGTCATATTGCACAATGACAGACATATTGTACCTCTGAGGGCAGCACGCACGGGGAGAACACCAATCTTTATGACACTGGATGAGGGATACTCTCTACCTAGTTAAAAACCAGCATGCAGGACGGCTGTGCAATGCATCCACATCTGCCTCATGTCCGGCCTGTCAGTCTATCAGACTACGAAAATTCATTTACTAGCCACCATGATCAAATGTGTTATCCAATAGGTGGAAGTACACCTGTAAGACCTACTAAGAGGTCATTAATTTATTGCTTCACAAAATAAATTAATAAACTTTAAGTAACAGAATACCGGACTAGCTAAAGATCTCAAGGTTTGGTTTCTACCCGCTGAACACATAAAATGCAGGACGAGACCCAAAGATTGTCCCTCATTCAAGATGGAAATCTGACATCTTAAATGCCACTGCACTTGGCCATGAGGTCACTATAGGTGCCGTTGGTCCAGGGATTTATTCCAAGTGCCATATTTGAGTTTGGGAGGAGTCGGTTTTCCCTAAAATGATAAAAATTTGATTCTGCATCACAGTGGTTTAGTCCTTAATACTGGATGGACTTTTTCTGCCCATACACATTAGATGTATGTAGGTTGATGGTCTATATGTTGGCTGCTACAGTAGTTCACACTAGTCCTACATTTCCAGCATCAACAGGGTGAAGGACAGACTGTTCGTGAGGACACAGACAACTTCTTTCTAGACTATAACGGTCTATCATCGGGTGGGCAAAACGATTGGATACTGTTAAATTTCACCCGTTGAAAAATCATTTTGGTTAAAGTCTGTTTTGATCAACCTTAGACTAATGTGAATGGCCACCTTTACAAGTTATGATTGGAATAATTTTGCATTAAAGCTCTACACTGTTCCATATTAGAGATTCTTGGTCTATTTTGGTTCATCAATGATGACATCAACTACTGGCAACCATGAAATTAAAGGGGCTGTCCGAGTGTTTTATACTGACTGCCTATCCTCAGGATTGCTCATCAGTATCTGATTGGTGAGGGTCTGACTCCTGGCACCCCTGCCGATCAGCTGTTTGAATTGAGCGCCACAGCCTGTTCCTAGCCCAGTGATGTCACGTTCATCAGTCACGTGGACTACACGCAGCTCAGTCACATTCAAGTGAAGGAGTCTGAGCTGTGATACCAAGCACAGCCACTAGACAGTGCTGTGCCTGGTAAGCCGCAAGGTGGCTGCGGCACTACAGATAGATCATCGGTACGTGCTCGGTGCTGGTCTGATGCCAATCTGGAGGATAAGTCACCACTAGGACAAACCCCTTTAAAGTGGTATTCCAGTCTGAACCATTTATCACCTATTGACTTACTAGGTGGTAATACAAGTTCAGTTGGGGCCCTAGAATGGGAGATCCGGTTTCTGTCAGCCACAAGACTGCAGCTAGGCAGAATATGAATGTAGCGGCGGTCAGGCACACACACTGCCACTCCACTCTGGATCTATGGCACTGGCAGAAATGGAAGTGTACAGCACTTTGGCTTCTTCAATCAGTACCACAGAATTTGAATGGACAGGCAGGACACATGCTTGACCAATTGCATAAAGGGCGGTCTGGGATTTCTTGTTTTGGCAATAGGTCGTCAGACCCTCATTGATCATTAGTGGAAAGGTGATAACAGTCTGGAATATTTCTCATCAAATCTGTTTGATTGGCTCAATAGAAACATTAGTGCTCAGGCAAGGCTTTGTGAATGGATCAACTTAGCAATATTCCGGGTTTTATTCCCACCTCTGGTTCGAATCATATCTCCCCATCAACAATCCTCTTGTAGACCATACTGTACAGATCGTTTTCTATCACACACAAGATAAGACGACAGGCGCTGAGGAGTGAACTAATGGACAGGAGGCACTGCGCATCCAATCCCCAGAAGAACACGACTGGCCATGAACAGACTGGACCTCTTGCCTGTACGAGTGAATGAAGAGAAGAGAGATTGTGCACAGACAGAGAAGGGTGACCAGGTACTGTCAGGAGCGGATGAGAGACAGATACAAGAAAATAAAAGGAAGACAAAAAGGGGGGCACTATAGATAAAGGAGAAAACAAATTGTAGCGAGAAGATTACGGAACAGAGCAAAGTGCAAAAGAATGTGCGGATGGAGGAAGGGGGAGGGGGGCAGAGTGCTCAGAGATAAACGTCCCCCTAATCACAGAGGGATCAATCAAAGCACAGGATTCTCTCCTCCGTCTGTGAGTGATAAGACCCCGAGCAGACATGCTCTGAATGACGCTCATTTGCAGCTGTATTGTTGGTGAGAATGAAGCAGGAGATGGAGCCATGGGTGGCCTTTGTGATGGGGGTATACTGATTCTAGTAGGTGCAGGGCTGATGGACTCTAAACTTCCCCAGCCATTGTTGGGAGATGTCAGGAAACCATCAGGCGGCTGCATGAGTGACACAGGGGGACAGTGCTAGGGGGACTATCGCAGCAGTGGATCGGAGCATCACCCAGCAGTTCACTCCTTCAGCTCATCCATCATCACCCTGGGGACACAGGGAGGGCCACTGGCCAGACACGGCCGGAGATAAGTGCATGCAGCAGCCAGGACAAGGACAGAGAAGGGCAGGCCCGGGGGAACGCAGAAAGACGGAGGCTGTGATAAAAAAAAAAAAAAAAAAACTCTTCTCTACAAGCGCGTTATCTGATGAGGGTTCTGGGTAATTAATTATAAACTCAATTACCTAACGCTTACTTCAGCACTCTCTATTCATTAAGAGATAAAGCCTGACTTGCTGATAAGTTTCTGTTTCCCTACAGCAGAGGGCTCAGTCGGTATATTACCAGGAACATGGCAGGCATTGCTTAGTACCGGCTTAGGGGAGGACGAGGAGTCACACCACAGATTAGTCAAGATGCAAAAAAAATTAATAATGCACGTCTTATAGTTTTACAATACAGTCCGCGATTTTTTTTTTAATTTTCATATTTCACAGTTACGAAAAAAGTCATGCTATACAAGAAGGGGAGGGTGAAAGGTAACCTGCCCCCCAAAAATGTAACTTCTCTTTTTTTCCATGAGATGCGGAAGGCGGAACTCCAGTGTCCTTCTCGCAGGGAGTCGTGATGGCGGGTCGTTAGTATTCACGGGAATAATTAGGGCTGCAGTTAATTTCATTAGAGGCTCCGCTGCTAAATGAAGCAGATTATGAGACACCTTTTTATTACAAGCCGTGAAATTACAGCCTGTCAGCTGCCAATTGCAGACTAAAACAAATGAATTACAGTGTAAATAACTCAGGGAGGAAGAAAGCGCCGACGCCGTGAGGCTGATGAGAGGAGGAGGAGTTAGGACACCTGCAGCGCTGCAGAAATAGGTTACCCCCTTCAAAACTACCCTCAAAATACAGAAATTAACCCCGGCAAAATACAGATCTGCCCTGCAAATCTTGCCAAGGAAATGGGCTTGTTGGCAGTTCACCCCTCCGAGTGCTGATACAAGCTACGACACTGCAATCAGCAATGTACAGTAGCTCTGCTCCCGAAAAAAAGATGTGAAGTGCCGGCCTTAGAAGTGGGAATCAAAGTGATTTATTCACTGTAGGTTTTGCAGAGACAGATTTGCGCAGCTCTTCCACTCACTTCTTCAGCCACTGTGGGTCTGTGCTTGACATGATAATAGCCATTATTACTGGTAATCAGTCATTACTGGGAGGAATGGTCTCTACAGGTGAGGCACTCGGCTCTATTTGCATGATTACATTTACGCCCCTGAGCTCTGAACCTCCAACCTAACCGTGTCGTCCTGCGGCAGGCAGTGCTTTCATTTAATTCTCAGGGTGACAATAAAATGGCTACCCGAAAGAGAACCTGGTGTGTGCCCCGCTCACGTCCGAGTTGTGCCGAAGCTTTACTTTTTAGCACTAGTTACCAAAATAATAAAATTAAAAGGTTGAGCGCCTTTTTCTGAGGGTTACGAAAACTGTATAAATTAGTGAGAAGAAAATCCTTTCACGTGATGGCTTGTAGAGTTCCAGTAGGGGCTCATCGCACGGTAACATATCCTTCATTTGGCAATGTCTATGATAACATAAAAACCCACACAACTGGCTCGGTGTGGGGTTGGGGGGAAATGACCATAAAGGGATTTCTGGGATTTTTTAAATTGATGACCTACCCTCTGGATAGAAATGTGACGATAAGACCGGCACTCACTGGTAAGTTGCAATTTCTTTTGTCTTTATTTGTCACATAATAATACAATAGTGACGCGTTTCGGCTCTGTGTATGAGCCTTTTGAGCCTTCACATTTTGTTGCGGAGACGCCGACTCGAGACACGTGCACCACGCCATTGGAACACGGAGTGCTGACTGTTTTCTTTCGGACTTCTACCCTCTGGATAGGTCATTGGTATCTGGTCAGTTGGGGTATGACACCCAGGAACCCCGCCGATCAGCTGTTAGAGAAGGCACAATCGCTCGCAGTAGCGCCGCAGCCTTCTTGCAGCTTCCCTAGGCCATGTGATGTCACCTTTATCAGTCACATGGCCATTGAAGTAAATATGGCTGAGCTGCGATACCAAACACAGCCACTATACAATGGACGGCGCTGTGCTTGGTGAGCTGAGAGATAGTCGCGGCACTACTGCGAGCACCGGCGCCTTCTCAAACAGCTGATTAGCGGGGGTCCTGGGTGTCAGACCCCTACCGATCAGATACTGATGACCTATCCAGAGGATAGGTCAACAGTTAAAAAAAAAAATCCCAGAAAACCCCTTTAAAGGGAATCTGTCAGCAGTTTTAAGCTTCTAGGTTCTAACAGCTCCAGCGCATGCCAAGTCCTGATAGCTCACGGCTCTCCCCGCCCCCTGCCAATGATTGACAGGTTCTTTCCAACTGAATTAGCAGCGGGGGACGGAGAAAATCAGGAGATCATGAATATTCAGGACTCATCTGGAGCTGTTCAATGCAAGAGTTTAGCAAAACGGCTGAGTCAATTAAAGAAAGTGACCCAGCATTATGCTGAGGGGGATCGGTTACTAGTTTTTGTTGGCCTTAGTTAAGACTCCACAAAACTGGTGACAGATTCCCTTAAAAAATAAAAAAAAAGAGTGGTTTATGCACATGGATGTATTTTTGAGAAAAAGTCTCTAACGTGAATACAACATGTTGTACTGAGAAAGGCAATATGTCACGCGAGTTACACAGGGGTCTTGCTGTCATATCGACACTTTTGGTCCTACTGGCTATTGTTTTACATGCTTTATTATGCTGCACAATGACCATCACGTTATAACAAGTCCTGAACGCAGAAGAACATAAAAAAAAAAGGTCACAAACAGACCCTAGGTATTGGGTGCCAGTACACATGCCATTTTATAGACTAAACTAAGACATTTACCGTCTCCCTGACTTTATATGAGCTCAGACATGTTTTCCGGCTTTGAACAATGGACCTGTATCTTCTCAAACCCTGAATAATTCAGAAGCAGTCCGTGTGCCATTCTCACCATGACATTACAATGATCTATGGGGAAGCTGTGTGGCGGGCACAGTTACCTTCAGGGCATACAGAGACATGCCAGTAATTACAGAGGGAAGAAACAGGACTTGAGGGGTTAACTCTGCGCCAAAGTCCTGGGTAATAAAGTAGACTAAATGCGAATACAACCTTGTTTATGAATAATATTAATAATAAAACTCTGTAATCACTCTTGGTAATAATACCACGGCACTTCCTGCGCCGTGCAAAGGACCCCGACGCAGTCGTAGTAATCACTTGTCAAGAGCTCAAGGGGCAATTTTGGTGGAAAACTAATGCGATAAACCCAGATCACAAAGTATTTCATGCCTGCAGGCAGCAAAGGGATTAATTTTAAATCAATTTCACTGCCACTAATAATTCATCTCCCATCTGCATAGACAAATATATTTTCAAACTATTGGTGTTGACTAGTCAACACCACGCTGTATATTTTAGGGCCACAGAGGTGTGTAAATGGGAGTCACACTGGCCATCGACATTACATTAAAGGGGTTTCACACAAGTACAACATTGATCACCGGGGGTCAGGCTTTTGGCACCACCGCCAAGCTGGGTTTCAACAAGCTGGATCCTTTTGTGCTCAAGTGATACCACCCCCCTCCCCCACCAGAACTAATACATGCTCGTCATTTTTCTGTTCCGTCATTTGTTTTCGGAGATGTATTTGATCGGAGGAGGTCCGACACCCGTGACCGCTGCTAATCAGCTGTTTGAGAACGCACAGGCGTTTGCAGAACCACCACAGTCTTCATTCAGTAAACCAAGCACAGCACATTACACTGCATCATGGTTGCGCTTGGTATCGCAGCTGGAGAAAGCCGAGCACCCTCTCATACAGCTGATCAGCGGGGGTCCTGGATGTGGGATCCCCACCAATCAGATACTGATGACCTATCCAGAGGATAGGTCATCTGTGTAAAACTTCTGGAAAACCACTTTAACATACCTATTGAATTAATGTGATCTTGGGCCTTTAGTTGGGTTTAGTCAGGCTTCACAGTCATATAGCGCAGTCGGCAAAGATCATCTACCCAGTAAGGCTGGTCTCACATCACGTTTGTGTCGCTTGTTTAACGCATGCATGCATATGTATTTTTGCTGGATGGAAAAGCGCAGTGTATTATGTTTTTGCATCCTGTGTTCCCCTAATATATATGTTAAACGTGGGACTAAAACATGATGTGAACAGCCACTAATATAAAAAAAAATTGACCCAAGAAGCAGATCTGTCAATATAAGGTAAGTTAAAAGGGTTTTCCAAGACTTTATAATTGATAATCTATCCTCATCAGTATCCGATCAACAGAGGTCCGACACCCGGGACCCCCGCCTACTGTGAGCGCCGTTGCCTTTTCACAGCTCACCAAGCACAGCGCCGTACAATGTATAGTGGCTGTGCTTGGTATCACAGCTCAGCCCCATTCACTTCTATGGGGCTGAGCTGATCCTAGGCCACATGACCGATGAACGTGACTGGCCTAGGAAAAGCTGAGAGAAGGCCACGGCACTACTGCAAGCACTGGTGCCTTCTCAAGAAGCTTATCGGCAGGGGTCCCGAGTGTTGGACACTCACCAATCAGAAACTGATGACTTGGGGATAGGTCATCAGTTAAAAAAAGTCTCAGAAAATCCCTTTAAGGACATATTAAAGTATGGGACCAAAGGGTTACTAAGACTCTCTCTGCCTCCCTCCCGCTATATTTACAGGATAACTCGGATATAATAATAAAGCCTGCAGATAAAGGGGGGGGGGTTGTGATTATGAACATTGAGGACTATGAAGCAGAGGTTTTTAGGCAGTTGGGAGACAGTAAGACCTATGCCGTGCTGAAAAAAGACCCCCTCCTAGAATATAAAAATAAACTTCAAATTTTGGTGAAATATGGTGGTGAGAAGGGCATCTTGAATAAAAAAGAGGTAGATTATTTAAATATAAAAGAGCCAATGACCCCAATTATCTATATACTACCGAAAATACATAAAAGTATTACAAATCCCCCCGGAAGACCTATAGTGTCGGGGATCAATTCTCTTACCAGCAGAATTACGGAGTATATAGATAATTACCTACAAAAGTATGTACCAATGGCACCTTCTTACTTGAAAAATAGTGGGAGTGTGGTAGAAATAATAAAGGAATTGCAGGGGATGGGGGAGAATACGTGGATGGCTACCATTGACGTATCGTCCCTATATACCATCATCCCGAAAAAATTAGGACTGCAAGCAATAAGAGAGACCCTGTACACTGACCCGGATATGACCAGGACGCAAGCGGATTTTATAATACGATGTGTCGAATTCTGTTTAGAACATAACTACTTTTGGTTCAAGGAACGGTTTTACATACAGAAGGTCGGGACGGCGATGGGGGCGAAATTCGCGCCCAGCTTCGCTAATATTTTTATGACCAGGTGGGAAAAGCAGTTCATTGACCCCGTTTTAAAAAAATCCAGTAAAAGGGGAACCCTTAAAACCTGGAAAAGGTATATAGACGATTGCCTGTTGATATGGGAAGGGGATAAAAATTCGCTTGAGACCTTTATTGCAAACTTGGAAAATAAGGAATGGAACCTCAGTTTTACTAGCACGATCAGTGCGGTTGCTGTGGATTTTCTGGACCTAACTATATATGCTGAAGAAGGACAGCTCAAAACGAAAAACTTTTTTAAACCAACTGATGTCAATGGCTATATAGAATTAACGAGCTGCCATTATGCCCCTTGGTTACTTAATGTACCAAAGGGACAGGTCCAGAGAATCCATCGCAACTGCACTGATTCGGCTATTTTTAAAAAACAGAGTAATGTAATAAAGGAGCGCTTTGTGGAAAAGGGCTATAAAAATGAAGACTTGGAGAAGTGTATAAAAGAGGTAACCAAACAACAAGAGGGAACTCCCAATAAACTAAAAAGAGCAGGTAAGACCACTGATTTCCGTTTTTCATTTATAACCCAGTTCACACAGTGCTCTGGTGAACTGAAAAACGCAATAAAAAAAAACTGGTCGATTTTAAAAAATGACCCAGTGTTGGGACCTGTGATTCCTGAGCAACCGACAGTCATTTATAAAAAAGCTCCCAACTTACGAAATAAATTGGTACATAGCGCCATTTGTGCTAAAAATAAAGATGAGAATAAAAAAACGAGAAATAGCTTTAATTGGTGTGGTTTTTGCATTTCATGCAAGAACAGAAAAAGAACAGAAAAATTACAAAAGAGTATGTCAATAAAAAGTACCAACAAAGACAAACAATTAGAAGTAGTAGGTGAAATGACATGTCATAGTAAAGGGGTTGTATATGTACTGGAGTGCCCTTGTGGCCTCCAGTATGTTGGACGGACTATTAGACCTCTAAAAGTCCGTGTACAGGAACACATAAGAAACATAAAAAAAGGTCTTGAAAGCCACGGAGTATCGGCTCATTATAAAAAATACCACCAAAAAAATCCAGAAGGTTTAAAGTTTATGGGAGTAGAATCCGTACAAAATCATTGGAGGGGAGGCAGTCTTTTGGAAAAAATTAATAAACAAGAAACCAAGTGGATATACGAATTAGGTACACTACAGCCGGGAGGTCTAAACGTAGACTTCGACCTGCAAACTGTTTTGAATTAGAGTAAAAAATAATATATAAAAAAGCATGCCCATGTGAATAGGGACTTAATAGCATCCGTTTTCTTTCCCCTGGGGATGAGGAGATTCCAGTATAGGGTTAATAGCAGGATAGGAAAAACATGGTGGAGGAACACATCTGACTCCTGATTAATTGCAATGGAGGAATAAAAAGGTAGGGGGAGGGTGAAATCAAGTGTGCCCCTGACGAAGCTCTAGGAGTGAAACCCGGGTCGGGCAGAAGTAGCAGACGCTGGGAATTTTATGCGTTTTAAATAATTGCTTTTTAAAAGAGTTGTCTTGTAAGTACGGACAAATAAAAAGTTTTAAACAAATATACACGGAGCTTCACTATTGCAGAAGCCATTTTTGTCCACAGAATATTTGCAGGAATCTGAAGAAAAGGACCACAGATTTGTCTAGGGAATATACCATTTGAGTCCGTGCGGAGATTTAACCAGATCGAATAGGAGCGTGGCTGTTTTGATAGAACAAGAACTATTTACCACGAAGGGATTACATCCATGCCCTGTTTTCTTCGCATTCTGTGAGTATAACCGGTTTAATGCAGGTTACTGTTACATACGGACTCACACTATTATAAATCCATTGGTTGCAGGATATCTATTAGAGGGATATTTGCAGCCCTCGGCTCTCTCTGCAAACAAGGAAGTAAGAAGGATTAAGAACTAGCATACTGACCTGGACCCGAAGCGCGGTCCGAACCCCATATACTGTACCTGTTTTTTACGTGATTGAACCCACATCACTTTTTCGGACCTGCTGCATAGCATTATTGCGGACTGGTGATATATTTATTTTCGCTATATAAAGTGGCTGTTGTTACTGAAATCTGAGGAAAGCATCCCTGGAGTCATGACATTCAGACGTGTGCCCAGAATCCCTATGGCCCCACACTACAGAACCATAGGAGCTGTGGTTAACATACAGTAAGACATCATATTAAGGAGGTACTCCTCCTAGGAGAAATGTTTCAAAAGCAGAAAATATCTGTGATACGACCTCAACCAGTAGGATTTTCTATGTGATCAAAGACATAGCAGGGTACAATACAACCCCATACAATTCTGTACGACTCAGAGCTTGTATGGCGCTATTATATTCTGTGTGCATCAGTTCCCCAGCACTTTGTATTGTACTTGGATCATGCTAACAGCCTAATGTCTATAAGGCTGTCAGTTCCTCTGCCTGAAGGCTAATGTCGGCAATAATACAGATCGGACAGGTTTAAAGTTCTCAGTCCAGTTGTATTAATTCCCCAGATCTGGCCAAATTTGCTTTGACAGAATTAACATGCACATTCACCCAAGACTTCATCTACAAAGGCCATTGGCCCCACTAAACGAGACAGTTTCTGAATAGCAATTTTGATGGATCCGAGAAACTTAGATTTAGGCCCAATGCACATGACCGCTTCCATTTTGCAGTCAGTTTTGCATCTGCATTTTATTTGCAGACTGATTGTTTTCAAGGGGTCCGTGGTTTGCGTTTTGCGGATATAGGGGGTCATTAAATGACATACACCAGTTTTCTGGCGTATATCTGTGCAAATTACGGCATAAAGGTTAGGCTACTTTCACACTTGCGTTAGGAGCGGATCCGTCTGGTGTCTGCACAGACGGATCCGCTCCTATAATGCAAACGCTTGCATCCGTTCAGAACGGATACGTTTGCATAACTGTTTATTTCAGATCTGATTTTTCACTTCGGAAAACTCAGATCCGACAGTATATTCTAAACACAGAAGCGTTCCCATGGTGATGCTTCAAGTTAGGCTACTTTCACACTAGCGTTCAGAGCGGATCCGTCTGAGACGGATCCGCTCATATAATGCAGATGGTGGCTCCGTTCAGAACGGATCCGTCTGCATTATATTGTTAGAAATATTTTAAGTGTGAAAATAGCCTCAGACGGATCCGTCCAGACTTTCAATGTAAAGTCAATGGGGGACGGATCCGTTTGAAGATTGAGCCATAGTGTGTCATCTTCAAACGGATCCGTCCCCATTGACTTACATTGTAAGTCTGGACGGATCCGCACGCCTCCACACGGCCAGGCGGACACCCGAACGCTGCCAGCAGCGTTCAAGTGTCCGCCTGCTGAGCGGAGGCTGAACGCTGCCAGACTGATGCATTCTGAGCGGATCTGCATCCACTCAGAAAGCATTAGTGCTGGACGGAAGCGTTCGGGTCCGCTTGTGAGCCCCTTCAAACGGAGCTCACAAGCGGACAGCCGAACGCTAGTGTGAAAGTAGCCTTATTTGCGCAGCAATCTGCAACTTTTCCCTGCTAACGCCAGGTCTAAAAAAAAGGGATGTGGCATGGGCCAGCAGGCTCATCTCATTTATCATTTTCTACGCCTGTTTTAGGTGTAGAATATGGTCAACATTTAAGCCAGCAAGGAAGCGGTCTTACATTTAGACTAGCAGTGGATGCGCTGCAGTCAAGTAGAGGCCGGCGCCTCTTCATAACTTCGGTGGATCCACCGCCAGCGCAAGGGGTTATTAAGACCGGCGACTAAAATGCAGGTCTTAAGAAATGACCCTCAGTGTATATTTTTGGGGAACAGACATACACACGTGTAAAGCACGCAAATGACCCATGTGCTTTCTGCATCAGTACACCCGTTCTTTTCACAAAAAGATAGAATAGATGTCCCATTGTCCACACTTGTCCTTTTTGCCCAAACCTCGGAAATGGTTGTGTGCATGGGACCACTTCTGTTTCAGATTTAAGAAAATACATGACTTTTGGGGGAATTTTTTTTATGTTTTGTAACATAAACAAAGAAAATATAACTTTGGTGGCTAACAAAAATTATTTTTAAGGACTTACGTCTAAATGTCAAACCTATCACCTTTTTAGGGTTTTAAGACGGAGGTCAGATTTGATAGGTCATGCATGCCATTTTTTTTCATGTTGCCAATGGAAAGAGGATGAGACACCCGATCCACATTTTTTGTGTAAGTGGACCTATTCATTTTAACGGGGCCACAAAAAATGCGGACAGCACCTCATGTCTGCATCCGTATATCCACAATGGAGCAGGTATCCTTATATCCACAATGGAGTCCGTGGAAATCGAGGAATGTACACAGCAGGTATCTGTATTTTGTGGACCGCAAATGAGATACGGTCATGTGCATAAGGACTGAATCCTACAGGAGAAGTTTGGCACAAATGTAAATTTGTCAAAACATAGGGGGCTATCCACACAAGGATTACCGCAAACTTACCATGCTATGCCTGCACTCTCTCGCCGTGGCTTTAGGTTGGGAGAAGGGCAACACGTTGTTACCATGGCTGGCCGCAAATGCGTAATAGCACCTGTAGGACACAACCATAACCGGACATGTTCCATGATTTGATTAGATGTAATGTAAGCCTAAAAATGTAACTATGTATCTTGGCAAAATAAATTAAGGCTAAGTGAATGTTCACTTGTTCAGGATTTGTATATGGTAAATCAGACGTGCATTTACATTAAAATCCAGAGCTGAAGATATTCTAGTGGATCCACATGAGCATTGACCCCATTAGGCTGGGGCTACATGGTGACATGTGTCGCACAACAAAAAAGGAACAACTACACTGCAACAGGTGTCGCGCAACATTTTTGTACACCTAGCAGGAATAATAATCCGCAAGCAGAATGAACACGGTCATTCTTCCTGGGGATTTAAGGCTAGAACTACACAGCGCCATTTTTTTAAAATAATTATAGTCAATGGTGTCGCACTGCGACCCGACAGTTGCACAAGAATCCAACTTGGATGGTATTTTTGCGACTTTCGTGTCACAGCATGTTGCATGTCACAGTACGACACCATTGACTATCACTATAAAAATGTCAGTGTTTAGCCCTAGCCTTAAATCCCCAGAAGAATGGCCGTGTTCATTCTGCTCGCGGATGATTATTCCTGCTGGGTGTACAAAAATCTGCACGGATTCCTTCAACTGCATGTGACTGGGGTATAAAATATCCCCTTGACTTGCACTGGATGCAGAACATTTGCAGATCTGATGATGTGATATGGTAGATCTCTCGATCTATGTGTGCCTGTATTTCTCTTCTGGATTATATATATATATATATATATATATATATATGTATGAAGAAAAAAGGCGGCACTGGCTCAACAAGGAAAAGGCGGGTGCACGTCTCAGAGGGAATGGAATGATTTCCCTATTGAATATAACAAGAAAAATGAGCGGCACTCCAAGAAATAAAGTGATGAATCCTTTATTCACACCAGTGGTGCAACGTTTCGGCTCTGGTCGCGAGCCTTCCTCAAGCTTGAGGAAGGCTCGCAACCAGAGCCGAAACGTTGCACCACTGGTGTGAATAAAGGATTCATCACTTTATTTCTTGGAGTGCCGCTCATTTTTCTTGTTTTTTTAATATATATATATATATATATATATATATATACATACACACACACACACACACACACACACACACATATACACACATATATATATATATACACACACACCTGCATAAACAAAGTTGAATTCCCCAGCCACAGATGATGCACATGGACCTCAAAAGGCCTTTGCCCAAAATATCAATATATTCACCCCGCCCTCAAAAAAAAGAAAAAGAAGATCCAGCCCATAACGATGACAAACACACAAAGCTCGTTTGTAATTAGCACTTAATTAGTACCAGGGAACAGATGTTGTTAGAGCTTCGGCAGCCACACAGGTTCTGTAAACAATGCTTATAAATCTAAATGAACGTATTAAGTGCGATGCGCCTGTCAGCAGCGCCTGGAATAAATACGGAGGAGAGCGACCTGCAAGGTGCAGATTTACAGTACTACCTGCGCTCTGCACTTACCAGTACTGACAGTATTCTGTAGGACTCCTCATCAGTACTGCAAATACTGCCTCACCAGGATATGTGTAAGATGCTGTAACAGTGCCCACTACCCTGTCACCCGTCTTAACGCTAAGCATTATAGATGTCCATGTCATCATCACTTAAAGAGGAGCTGACATGACTGTTAGCAACCACTGGAATCCCCCGTGTAATACCAGTTCTGGAGCATCTATTGCCTATGTTGTGCCATTTGTTTATTCCTTGTAGACGTTAGAATGAATTGCTAGCAGCTTGCAGAGGTCCAGATGGGTGTTACCAGCTAGAGGTGTGTTCCTGCATAGTTTGACACTATCCAATCAGTGCTGCCAGTATCTGCAGGCCGGCATCTCTGGCAAGTGATAGAAATGAATGGAGCAGGTACGCACATGTGTTACCAGCCGTTATGTTCATCTCAGGGGATATGCAGGGCATATGGGGCCCACGTTTTTATGGTTGGTGGGGGTCCCTGTGGTAGGACCACAACCGGTCCGATAGCCATCCCCTATCCTGTGGAAAAACTATATTTATGCATTCAGTGGCTGTACACCTTGGCCAATTACAGGCCTTTTACCAATAACACAAATGCTGAATGGCTGGTACTTCCAGCAGCATGGGCCATAGCTCAGTACTACCTGGGAAGCGGCAGGAGTGGATTCTCTGTCCTCCCATATTATTCTGAACAGGGCTGACGTCACCAGTCATCTGGTCACTAATTTTTATTTCGGAGCTTGTGCCGGCCAGAGCAGCTCTGACAGACTTGAAACCTATTTGTGGAAGGAAACCACAGTAGTGTGATAATAACAGTGAGATTTGACTATCGATGCAGGGGTTCAAGCTGGACACGTATATCTGTACAGTGAATACAGGTGGCAGCATTTGGCTGCGTACTACCGGCATACGTAGTTTGATTAGCACCCCTCCAGCCTAGGAGAGTGTATACAGCTGTTTTACACGCCGATACAGTCTTAGTGGTATAGGTATGTGATAAGGTAAGTGGGAGCACAGGCCACTTGTTATAGGACTGTAAAGCAGTAGGGTCGTCTGCTTTCAAAAAGTATTTTTTCAAAGCATCTAATCACTTACTTCCATCTAGACCTATATACAGCATATGCCATGAATGTCCGGCAGGTGTGGGTCCCATCAATCTCGAGAATGAGCGCTTTCTCTCCTGGCCACAGTGAATTTAGAGGTGCAAACTTGGCTATTTTGGAAAACCCATAAAAGTCAACGGAGAGAGCAAAACACAGACAGCCACTTTTCCAGGCACCCCAGCCCGAGATGGAACCTTGGCCATAAATATCTGGATGGCAATATAATATACCCCTTTAAAGTTGCCCATGAGGGTATCAAGTGAATATAAGCTGAGCTGCAGTAACCTGGCACAACCGATACACAGAGGCGGGCAGCTACTTACAACAGCTGGTTGTGGCAGTGCCAGGTGTTGGACTTCCAATGATGTAATACTGCTAAGCTATCCTGAGGATAGGTCATCAATAACTTGAACAATGAGAAGTCCTTTAAGAAGACAACTCAAACATTTTGTGTACATTCACCATCTGGCCTCTGGAATTTTTTTAATATAATTTTGCATCGCAAAGGGTGAAATCTGCACTGAAGAGCAAAAAATCCACACAAGCAAATGACTTGGATTGGCTTACTAGTACACAGTAGGACTGGTGAGTGGTGAATACAGCACCTGGTGCTGGCTTTACTTATCGCTCCCTGGTCTTCTGCCGGCGCTGACTGCTTACAGTGTCAGGACGCAGTGCATTACGACCTGACACTGCACAGTGCAGCGCTGAAAGAAGAGCATGCTGGATCTCCCAAATGTCGGCGCCATCCAGAGCAGGAGAGGAAGGTCTTTTATTATTATTTTTTGGTCCAATCTATAGCCTGATGAACATTGGGAGGGGGGGGGGGGGGTCTGATCTGAGGTCTGATTAAGGGTCCATTCACACGTCCACAAATGTTATGCAGTCCGCAAATTGCGGATCTGCAAAACAAGGACATCGGCCATGTGCGTTCCGCATTTTGCAGACCGCACATGGCCGGCACTATAATTGAAATGCCTTTTCTTGTCCGTGGCTGCGGACAAGAATAGAACATGTTCTATTTTTTTTTTGTGGGGTCGCGGAACGGAAGTGCTGTCCGCATCTTTTGCGGCCCCATTGAAAATGAATGGGTCAGCACCCGTTCCGCAAAATTGCAGAATGGATGCGGACCCATTTTGCGTACATGTGAATGGACCCTTACATTGGGGGTTAAGTCTGGTCTGAGGTCTGATTACCATTGGAGGTCTTATCTGAGGTCTGATCTAAAATATTTTTTCTTATTTTCCACCTCTAAAACCGAGGTGCATCCTATGGTCTAGTGAGTCTTATAAAAGCAAAAAATAAGGTAAATACATTTCTACTGAATATATATTTCAGCAATGTACCAATAAATCCCAGACATTACAATCCTGCATGAACCATAAATATATTTCTGTACTCCCCAAAGAACACATTGCCTCATTCGCACACAGCACAATATACGAGGGGCATTACGGCTTAGTCAAGCACACACACTCCACATTAGCTCCGGCACGCACACACATACACACATTGCATCCAGCTCACATACCCACATTGTTCCTATCATTACATCTAATTGGTAAACATGATTGTGGAGCTGGGAGAACAGACACTTAACGAAAAGCAACAAAAAGGGAAAAAATGAAGTGAGAGAGAGAGAGTGTGCAGACCCCAGGGAATTACCAAATCAATTAACAACTAATTCAGGATGTAATTTCCGGATTGCCTCTTAGCACAAAACTGTATCTTTAATTTCTCAAGCAATAAGCATCATCCAGAGAGAGGGCTCTAACACACACTGACGCTTCAAATGAGTTTACAAGTATCTCTTTTTGATTGGCTATATAACATTATTTTCTTCACAGTTCGTTGACACTGCTGCCGAGTGCTTGGAAAGATTTAATTATACTGGTACAATCGTTAGCAGCTTTCAGTCCCATCCACAAGGACTCGTAATGAGTCTCTGTGACTCAACCAACGCTGGGTGACCAAATTATATGCGGCAAAGTGATACAATTCCGCTCCTAATGGGAAACTGTTTATGGGCCCCATTTAATAAAGATTTGTCCCAGAGGCTCTGGCGCGAGGCACTGGAAAAAGACATACAAACTTCTGTCCAGAGATCTGATCCATCTTCGGTGGTGGCGGCGGGCAGGGAGTGGAGGTCTGTCGGAAGTCCTGTATCACTGGTCTAAACTGGAACTGTCAGTGAGTGGAAACACTTTATAGATTTATGAAAGCCTATCGCCAAAATTATCGATACGGTAAAATCTACTTATACATCTGATCCGCCACCTGGGACAGTCTTAGGGCATCATAGAAAAATAATACCTTGAATGTATCCCAAAAAACAATTGCATCCCCAAATAATGTGCAATGCAGCGAAGATAAGGGGACACATTACACATAGGACTTGCAAGCTCTGTTCTAGTCCACTGTCAAAGGATGTATAAGCATTAGAGGGCCGATCTAGAGGTGAGGAGGGGGAGCAGACACCCCGGCAGCTGATACCTCTAGAGCCACCTCCCATCTGCCAGCATGGATCTGCATGTCACCTTCCTTGCCTCATTTGTACCTCATTAACTGCCTCTGACTTAACAAGATTTATGCAAATGGCACCAGAGGAGCCTCTGCCTCCCACTGCAATCAGGCGTTCGCGATGTGCGGCTCTCTGCAGCCAAGAGAAGTGAGAGAAGTCAATACGGGAGGGAAGTGAGGACCTTACAGAACAGAGTGTGCGTGTATATATATATATATATATATATATATACACACATACATATATACACACTTATGAATGTATATGCTGCTAAAAAAGATACATACACAAAACAAAATAAAACAAAATGTATCAGTTTTCAATTACATAGATGGATGACGGGAATTTCATGACCATGACTTTTTTCCTTTACATTACATGAATCACAAAATAAGATTTATTGTGCTGTGAAACGTTTAAAGATCTCAGGGCCACCGTCCTTTTGTACAATCGTCACCTTGTCATCTGCTAACAGGAAAGTCGCCGGTGTCCGCAGGGAACGCGCTGTTAACTGCAATTTGCCTGTGATGTGGGAGAGTTGCGGGTTACATCTGAAAATGGCTGCGGCCTGTCAACTGCCCAAACTAATGAAAGAGATGTTGTGGGTCCGACCCCCTGCCGCAGAACCCTCATTGACAAATTAGTTCACAACACTAGCCGCTGAGGACGAGGTCTAATGATCAACTTATCAGCTTGAAAAACCTTTGGAAAGTTCCATGCTGCCATAATCAGTCCTGGTCTATATGGCGGCACCAATCTATACGACAGAAACCAAAACTCCTGTCGAGCTGTTAAAGACTCCCTGATGTCTGCTCCGGCAGGAATCACAAGTTGTGTATCGGCTTTCTGCCTCGTTATGAAGCTCTCACACTCTCTCTGGATCCACACCAAAGCAGTTCCTCCTTGTTAGGCTACTAACGGCCTCTCCTGGGCTAACGTTTCCAAGCCTCAGCTCCTGCTGACTCTACCACGTCCCCCCCTTTTCCCTCCGCGTCACCAGAAAGGATTAATTAAGCCCGTTCATTAGGGCTGTAAACGCTCACTCGGGTAATGGAGGCCTAAATGAAACTGAACCTAATCAAAAGGTACAAGTACTTCATTAGCAAATTACAAACAGGGTCTTGCAGCTGACACGTTCAGTGTGGCTAATTGCCCGTCGGCCGTCAAAGGGGGGCTCAGATTACCAGCCAAATCAAGCCCGTGCGTGTTATCAGAGGGGGGCTTCCAATCCCCCAGCAGACAGGCGCAGAGAGGCCCAATCAAAGCATTCTGCACAAAGGCGTCACTTTGAAGCTGCCTGGGCCTGGCTGCCTCCCCCTGAACAGCTCACTTCATTAGGGCCTGTTGTCACATGGCAGATCCCCTCCCCCTCTCACACCACCTCTTTATCCTAATGATCCCATTTTAATGTGCGCAGGATTCGTGCCTAATTGATGTCAAGTGAGCAACTCTTCCACATTCGGGGAGGGGGGGGCATCAAACGCGGTGCGGAGAGCGGGGGGCTCGGAGACGAGACCCCGAGCGTGGGCTCCTCTAATTACACACTGGAGCCAGGCGGAGGGAGGCGGAGGCAGGGAGGAAGCTTACCTGTTTAATTGGTATTGCTCGCCCGCTGCCGATGCTGTCTGCTCTGCTCTCTAGACCTTTCTTATCTTTGTCTGGGTCGCTCCCTTTTCGAGACTGAAAAGCAAAAGTTCACATCCCGTTAAAACCTCCACAAACACAGAGCGTCCGCTCTCCCGGCGCGCCTCCCGCCCCCCGTCAGAGCAGTCTGCTTCATTTAATCTGCCGTGGACACAGAAATAAGAACAGCAAGGTTAGATTGCGAGCTTCTGCAGAAAATAGTCGCCTTCCTGTGCCTCCGCTACTCAGTCAGCAAACTATTCATTAACCCTTCAGGGACATGGCACGGATACTCCTCAAGACTCATTCCCCGTTGCATTAACAATGTAATACCTACCAGGTGGGCGAGGAAGCGGAGGACTGTGTAGGATTTGGAATATTTGCTTCTATTGCAGTTTTATCAAATATAACATGCTGAGAGGGGTCTCCCAAAGATTTGGTCGGCAGCCTCTTCATACCACAATCAGACCCATAAGTGGTAAGCGTACATTTGTAATGATCACGGTCTTATGTAAATGAGCAAAATGACCTACAAAAATCTAGTTCATAGGTTTTAAAAAATTGACTGATCCCCCAAGCAAGTCTAAAAGTTGATGGTTACTGGTCAACTGCTTATTGGCAAACACTTAGCATGAAGGCACTTTGGCATGAGCGGCTCGGTTTAATGTGGTTGAGAGATAAATGAAGGCACAGATTGATGGGGGCCATCTGCAGCAATCTCCCAAGCACATTTATAAACATGTTGATAATGATCCAATTAATATAATCCAGCGTATGTCATATGCTACCTGACTAATATTGTCACGGATATACCTGCTTAGCCGTTTTGGGCTACAGAATCTCCTAATATCACAAATGGCATCACGTTGTGTTTGCCGTGTACATCGGTAAATGCTCCCGGCACTAGGTTTTCCAATACATGGGCACCGGCAATGTCTACTGTCAATGTAGATGCGTTCGAACATAAAATATAAGGAATGTGCCTTATGTCTGGCTTATTCATTGGGTGCTTTTTTCTTGACATATATGCCAAACAAAACACCAAATGTGATGTCTACAGAGGTTAAAGGCCATGTACATCTTTGGGGGCAATTTTTTTTTTATTATTGCATTGCAAACATTTTGAGCTAAAGATAATTTTTTCAGTTGGTCTTTATTAAAAATGTTGAGCCCCTTTCTCTGAAAGCCTTGAGATTCTCTAGTACCAGACTCTGTATTTCTACTATTTCCAGTAACTGATGGGTCCTCATCTCTGTCCTTATAAGCACTCATTATAGCTAATTTCTTATCTCTCTGATAAGAATGTGGCTTAAGATCGTTTTAGACAGCCAACCGTCCGATGTACAGCCAATTGTTGGGAAGGAAGCATTCCTTCCCGACAGTCAGCTGCTCGTTCAGTGAAGGGATCTCCTTCACAGTATGAGGACGAGGGAACGCTATTGCTATCCTTCGTCCCCATACAGAATCATTGTTTCTGGGCAGCAGATTGCTGTTTAGACCGCACAATCTACTGCCCAGAAACTATGATTGGTGGTGTCTAGGAACGATGAAATCCCTCGAAGAACAAGCGTTTCGCTTGTTCATCGGGTGATCAGAAGCACATTTAGATGGGCAGATTGTCGGGAACAAATGTTCATTTTCGTCAATCTATCCGATTATTGGGCAGGGTAAATGCGCCATAAAATAAAGCTTGCATTGGAAAGGCACATCAGCAAGCAATTGTCGGGAGGGAAGTGCTCCCTTCCAACAATCGCTTGCTAACTAGCGGAGGAAACCGCTGCTATTACATGCAGCCATTTCCGCCGCAGCATGGGGAGGAGAGATCACTATGCCATCGCTCGTCCCCATACTGTCTAGTGGTTTGCTAGAGGCAGATTGATAATAGACAGCACGATCTGCTGCCGTAAAGCGCGAAAATCGAAATTTCCCGTTCTCGTTTATCGGGCAATTGGCAGCAAGATTATCGCCTAAAATATCAGCCAGTGTCATACAGCCTTAAGTGTTAAAGACATTTTAGTAATTTAGAGATAAGGTTTATTAGATGAAGTGAAAGTACAATTCACACAGCCAGACAGTTAACCCTTTGTGACAGAACGGCTGAATATTTTTAATAAGGACCTACTGAAAAAAATATTTTTAGCCCAAAATGAGTAGAATCTGGGTTGTCTTTTTGGTGACTGGTGGGTTTCAGAAGTTGGATCCTCATCAATGTAGCATTTATCATCTATCCAGTGGACAAATGGTAAATTCTTCAGATTGGAAAATGGTGGTCCAGACTCTGTCTCCTGTTTCAAAATGCCTGATCTTTTGAAAACAAACACATGTCTGGTAGTGGCTTAGGCTAGCTTCACACATCAGTTGTGTCCAGCCAGGTATTTTAGGTCCGGAGTCAGACACAAATCTGGCGCCTATACACTGATAGAGGTGGGCAGTAAAATGCTGCATGCAATGTTTTTCTGTCCAGTGCTATATGGCAACCGGCATCATAACCGATGCGCCAAATGTACGTTCATGATCCCATAGAAAACTATAGGATCAGTTCTGGCTCAGTTCCCCTCAAGCATTTTCTGATTCACCCCAAAAGGGGACTGAGCCGGATAGCTGAACAAATGTGTAGGGGGCCTTATTCTACTCTCTCCCTATTAAGAAAACATGTATGTTCAGCCTTACCGAGTGTGCATGCATTAGGAGGGATAGCTGCGGGCCAAATGAGTGCTTGGCCGTCAGCTATATAAGGTGTATTGAGCCTTAACATGGGCAGAGAATCCGCCAGATAATCACTGAGTGCTCATAGGAACACTCGTTAGCGATTATCTGGCGGTGTAAAGGCGCCGCCAATTACCTGCTGAACAAGCGAAACGCTCTTTCATTGGGTAATGGAATCGTTTGTGTAGGCACCTAAATCGGCATTTGCCGGCAGCAGACAGTGCCATCTAAGCACACGCTGCCGGCAAACAAGTCTGTATGGGGACAAGCGATGGCCTTAGCGAACGCCTGTGGAAGAGATCGCTGCAAGTAAATGCAGAGGTCTCCTCCACTGCTTTGAGAAACACTGCAAAATAATATATAATGAGAGGTCCCATAAAGGTCAACTAGACCAGAATATTTCTGTAAGGAAACAACTTGACTACACAGCCCAGGGATGGCAGATTTCTATGAATGCACCTTCATCATTCCTTAAGATACTATACATTTAATGTCATATACATGCTATGGTACAATCGCTTCAACCACTCATTATTCACTTCCATTTGAGCAATCATCAGTCTGTATAAGTGGACCTTAGTAAATTGAAATACATATTATTCCCTTTGAACTGCAATGAAACTGTTTCAGTGAAAGAAAAAGGTTGTGGTGAACCATCATCACCATTCGTGCATCTGTTCTTTCTATATACGTCTGGGCAGCACGGTGGCTCAGTGGCTAGCATTGGTTACTTGCAGCGCTGGGGTTCTAAGTACAAATATGACCAAGGACAACATCTGCATGGAGTTTGCATGTTTTACCCGTGTTTCCGTGAGTACTCTACTACTCCGGTTGTCCCCACTCCAAAAGCCATACTGATGGGAAATTTAGATTGTGACTGCAATGATCATGTCTGTAAAGCGCTGTGGAATATGTCAGCGCTATATAAGTGAGTGATGAAAATAAAGGAATACGCTGTGGGGGTAATTATTTTCTGTTATGCACAAGCAGTACGGTTAGTTAGCCTATGATTTTCTTTAGAAGCCAGTAATATCCTGGCAGCACTGTGTACCTTAAGGTGGACAGACAAGGTTTCATTTTTCTTTTTTTTTTTTTACAGAAGTCCGACTTTATTTTTATACTAGTTAGGCCTCTTGCACATGAACGTATTTTCATTCTGTGTCCGTCCGCAAAAAAACTGAAGGTACTCCGTGTGCATTCCGTTTCCGTATTTCAGTTCCGGAAAAAAATAGAATATGTCCTATTAATGTCCGCATTACGAACAAGGATAGTACTGTTCTATTAGGGGCCAGCTGTTCCATTCTGCAAAATACGGAATGCACACGGACGTCATCCATATTTTTTGCGGAACGCAAAATACATACGGTCGTGTGCAAGAGGCCTAAGGCTGCATAAAAGTCATACAACTTCTACACTTGCATAAGAACACTCCTTAAATAAAACCTTCTAGAACACCCTCTAAAATATGTCTGGACAACTAAAGCCAACCATACACATGAGAAAACTGTCAGCCAAATGCTCATTTTTTTGTCATCAGCTATTTTTCCCAGTCCTACCATACATGTGCATGCTCGGCCAAGCATGCGTGTATTAGAGAGTGGCTGCCAGACTCTTCTCAACGAGAACAAAAGCATCAGGAAAAAGGATTGAAAATTGTTGAGAAGGGCACAAAAACTTACAAATTGTGCAAAAATAAACTTTGTTTTATTAACACAAAATTTACAACTTTTTTTTTTAACCATCACAAATAAAGTAGACCAGGAATTTATGGGCCCATGAGAGTTCTGGGAACTATTAATGGGGTCATTTATCAAACTGGTGTAAAGTAGAACTGGCTTAGTTGTCCATAACAACCAATCAGATCCCACCTTTCATTTTCCAAAAGAGCTGTCAAAAATGAAAGGTGGAATCTGAATCTGATTGGTTGCTATGGGCGACTAAGCCAGTTCTACTTTACACCAGTTTGATAAGTGCTTTCTCTCTGATGATGGAGATAAGTATTAGCAAAAGTGCTTGGCAACCAATTTCCTCTCTTTACCTATGAAAATATGCCTGCTCTGCTACTTCAAGCACTACTGAGTGTCCCTAATACTGTGCTGGTAATACAGAGCTCCTAAACCTCTGGAAGACACCATGCTACCTGCAGCCACCACTAGAGGGAGCTTACTGCATACAGTGATATGCCTTTATCTGTCAGCTTGAGGGTCCCTACACACCTGAAATTTGCTATGGTGTTTAGTTACCTGCAAAAAACAGCAGAACAAGGGTTTTATTTTTGCTGCAGTTTTGGTGGCGCATATTTTGTACACTGTGTGTTTGACCACTTGTATTTTCTTTATGGCATTCCCCACTATAAAGAATGTGTTGTCAAAATGTCTAAAAAAAAAGTAGCCAAAAACCACAGCATGCTGCCCTTTTCAAATGGAGCAAGAAAGACAAACAACGGCAGCTAACGAACAAAAACAAAAAGTAGAAAAAAGCACTTTTGTGTCCTGCATTTTATTTTTCCTGTATACCTTCACCTAACATCTGGAGATGGCATTTCTACTTCAAAAAGTGCATGCGCAGGAAAAACCTGTGTAAAAGCACCCTAAGGACTCGAGTTTTCTGTCCGGATGTGATGCGTGTGATGAAAGGATAGCACCCGGACTGAATCCTGTGCCAATATTGTATGTGAGCGAGCAATAGACGTCACACTCACAAGTCGCTGGTACAAAACCTTTGGTTTCTTTTATTTCTTTACTTCATTCCAATATAAAATGGTACAGCATGGAGGACGCCGAGACAGACATCGCAGATGGGATTCTAAGCCAGGAATTGTGGGTTTGTGTCCCATCTGCGATGTGTGTCTCAGCGTCCTCCATGATGTACCATTTTATATTGGAATGAAGTAAAGAAATAAAAGAAACCAAAGGTTTTGTACCAGCGACTTGTGAGTGTGACGTCTATCGCTCACTCACATACAATACTGGCACAATCAGGTAAAAATAACACACAAGTCTGCAAGTCTGAAAGACTCAGTCGTTAGGCCTCATGCACACGACCGTATGTATTTTGCGGTCCGCAAAATATACGAATGAGGTCCATGTGCATTCTGTATTTTGCAGAATGGAACAGCTGGCCCCTAATAGAACAGTACTATCCTTGTCCGTAATGCGGACAATAATAGGATATGTTCTATTCTTTTGCGGAACGGAAATATGGACATACGGAAACAGAATGCACTTCAGTTTTTTTGAAAAACCGATTGAAATAAATGGTTCCGTATACCGCTCGCAAAAAAAAACCACAAAAAAAACGGAACGGACACGGAAAGAAAATTCGTTTGTGTGCATGAGGCCTTAAGCAGAGCTCCTGGTGTGGTGACTGAAGTGCTTCATATTATACATGAGCATGGTTTACCACTGACCGTCTCTACATTCAGGAAAAATCGCATGTTCTATATTGTGCATTTTTCATGCAGCTATAGCTTCATAGAAGTGAATGGGACTTGCGTGAAAAAAAAAAGGTATCTGGATGCGATGTGTTTTTCACTGATGGTCAGTAGGAGACGTTGAGTGTTGTTCTTTACCTGTGTAATAAAAGGCATCAAAAACAACACAGTCGCAGACAAAACTGATTACACTTATGTGCAAAACCATCAGTTTTTCTTGGAAAAGACCCTGAATCCAGTGTCGCTCATGTGAAATAAGCCTAATACAAGCTGAAGGTTTATGGGATGTATGAAAAGCCGCTCAATTCTTACCAAACTGATAAGAATATGGCTTAAATGAATGTTAACGAGTTGTCAGGACTTCAAAGATAAGGGTTACAGATTGAGTCATCAGAGTTCCTATCTGACATGACAGAAAGCAATAGCCTGCACATAGTAGCAAGGGTGTCCATAGCCTTTAACCCTTTTCCTTAAAGGGAACCTGTCACAGGGATTTTGTGTATAGAGCTGAGGACATGGGTTGCTAGATGGCCGCTAGCACATCCGCAATACCCAGTCCCCATAGCTCTGTGTGCTTTTATTGTGTAAAAAAAACGATTTTATACATCTGCAAATTAACCTGAAATGAGTCCTGTACATGAGTTGAGTCAGGGACAGGACTCATCTCAGGTTAATTTGCATATGTATTAAATCGGTTTTTTTTTACACAATAAAAGCACACAGAGCTATGGGGACTGGGTATTGCGGATGTGCTAGCGGCGATCTAGGAACCCATGTCCTCAGCTTTATAGACAAAATGCCGGTGACAGGTTCCCTTTAACACTGCACAACTATATTGGCGTCAGTGACTTTAAAGATAGCGTCCACTCCACCTTGACACAGCAGACACTAGGGGCTAATGTCTGTGATCGGCAATAACGCTGATCACTGACATTTAACCCCTCAGATGCTGTGGTCATATGTGGCCACTGCATCTGAGAGGTAAAACACCCAGGAGTGGGTACTCCCGTACTCCCAGGCTGGACCAGTTCCCCCATCCGATGATCAGGGGACTCATTGGTTGAAATCCCTGGTCTTACTGGAAAAAAAAAAAAAAGGGCTCTCAGAGTTGCAGTTCCTATGGAGCCCTGCAGGTGGCAAGGGCTCCATAAGAACACAGCAACAGAGCATGGAATTGCTTTACCAATTCAATGCAATCTAAAAAAAAAAAAAAAGGCTTTAAAAATATATAAAAATTCAAATCACTCACCTTTTGCCAGATTAAAAATAATATTAATAATAATAAAAAAAAACAATTCATGGGCATTGCCACGTACAAAAATGCCCCTACTCTTAAAATATTTACCTCATAAGGTGAACACATCACCTCCGCCACAGAATTGAATAAAAACTCATGAAATTGTCATACACACACCAAAACGGTATCAATAAAAACTTAAGATCGCACCGCAAAAAATTACCCCTCATATCCGTAGGCGTAACTATAAAAACTTATGGGGGTCAGAATATAGAGATAAAAAAATATATATTTTTTACCAAAGTTTTTTTTTTTTTTTTCAGTATTGAAACACAAGAAAATTTATAAAAATGTAGTATCATTGTAATCGTATAATCGTATTGACCCGGAGAATGAAGAGCACAAGTCAGTTTTACCACACATGGAATGCTATGAAAACAAACCCATAAAACTGTGGCACAATTGTGTTTTTTCCCCCAATTCCACCCCATTTGCCTTTACAAGGGTCAGTATTTTGAGCTGACAGATCTGCTTTACTGTATAAACAGTTTACAGCTGGCTTCTGAGCTCCCTCTAGTGGTGGCTGCACGCAGACAGGTTGTTACCTTTGAAACCTATGTCTATATGTGTGGGATTTAAAGAAAATTTTCCCAGTAACTACAACTATCCCTCATCCGAAGGAGGAGGATAGATGTCCGATCACTGGTTCCAACTGAGCAATCAGCATCTTCACGTCATCAATGAGACCACCAATAGGCTGGCAGCAGTCACATGAGTGTACACAGAAAGCCATCACTTCCAGTCCAGCAGGGCTTTTTTTTAAAAAGGTCTAGGCCTGTGATTGCTAACCTCTGGCACTCCAGCTGTGGTAAAACTACAACTCCCAAGATGCACACTTTGGCTGTTCTCAGAACTCCATAGAAATGCTGGGAGTCATAGCTTCACCACAGCTGGAGTGCCGGAGGTTAGCCATCAGTGGTCTAGAGACTCTCTGTTATTTTATATGGGTCCTCGAAACCCCCTCAGTGTAGTTAGTGGATCTGTAATAGAAAACTGTGGACCTAACCGATATAAAATACACACGTTTACCTTTTCTCTTAGGCTACTTTCACATTTGCGTTTACATTTTCCGGTATTGAGATCCGTCATAGGATCTCAATACCGGAGAAAAACGCTTCCGTTTTGTCCCCTTTCATTGTCAATGGGGACAAAATGGAACTGAACAGAACGGAGCGCACCAGAATGCATTCCGTTCGGTTGCGTTCCCATACCGGAGAGCAGACCGCAGCATGCTGCGGTTTTCTTTCCGTCCTGAGATGCTGAGCAAAACATCAATGGGGACATGGGGACAATCAGACACAAAAGAAAACGGATCCGTCTCCTATTGACTTTCAATAGAGTTCATGACGGATTGGCTGTGTTAAAGATAATACAACCGGATCCGTTCATAACGGATGCAGATGGTTGTATTATCAGTAACGGAAGCGTTTTTTTCTGAACCCTGTTGTGGTCACCTTGCGATATCTGAAGCCAAGAGGAAAGATACGGAATGACACATCTGTATATAACAAAGAATTTCCTATTCAGGTTACAAAAAGCACAAGAGCGGGCATTCACTAGGACCGAATCTGTATCACTGGTATTAGAGGCAAGCAGCAGCCCTGTACTTTATGGAACTATAAAGTATGCTCAGACAGTGGAGATTTATTATAAGGATGAAGAAGTACATTTCTCACTTCAGTAGTCAACCGTGACTGCTCCACCCCATTACTGAAACTCTTAACAATCCCTGGGGATACTATATCAATCCGTACACATCCTTACACAACCCAATCATATTGCATGTCTTCATCATTAATATTATTATCTTTTGAAAGAAACAAGATATATTTTTAGAGGTTTGTCGGGGCATGAGTTTTGAGGAGTCTGGTCCACCTTGTGCTGACAGAGTACGATAGACTGCTTTTCCATGCAACGTTCTATGTGAATTTCTCAAACCCGATGAGTGTCTTAATTTCTGCTGCCACCTGGTGGTGGTAAGTGTGAACTGCTAAAACTCATCTTTGCCCACAATTTTTATATGGAGAAACTACTCCTATGTGGCCTATTGTGGATGATATTTGGTGATAAGATGCTGCACACATGGCCTTCATAAAAGATGTCAAAACTACTATAAAAAGACAAAACATGGCTTCATCTGTGCGCTAATCACATGCTCTCCGGAGAGAAGTCAGCAAGCCAAGCACTGTGTACTTACCGTGAATAGGTTAGACCTCCGTTTTGACTGTTTGCGCACTGGAGTAGGCGTACTGGCTGTTGGCGGTACGTCGATTCTTAGTTCTTTTTGACTAGTGCTGGGAGTGGAAGGGACCGACGAAGAATAATCACTCAGGCTGCCTCCTCCATTACTTGTCTGTGCAAAAAGGATAGCACACGGACATCACAAAACTATATATATTTATAGTTCCATAACATCCGGATATCCAAACGCTGCCCATAAACATGAAAATATCTCCTATGGACAGATGTACACTGATATACAACCTACCTGGCTTATATGTACAGCTGAGACTTGTGCTGAGCACACCGATGTGTGGCTGGGCGAGTTCGGTAGAGACTTGCAGGGACCAATGGAGAGCTGCTGCTTCTTACGAGTCGCGACAATCTTCTGGGCGACTGCAGAAATACAGGAGAGAAGCAAAGGGTGAGTAGAGTTCAGCCGAGACACAAAAGTAACTGGAGACAGTAAACTGCTTGTGTGAACCTGGCCTAACATGGACAGTACAAGGCAGGTAGGGAGAAATTTGTGGGACCACACGTGCGAGCAATGTGTATTTCTCCCATAGAACTCACCGGTCCCAAACCCACTGAACGGATCTACTCTGCATGTGGCTGCTGACAACTCCTACTGCAGGAAGAATTGTTGTCATGTTAATTCAAATTTTTTTCCACGATGCAGAATTCATGTGGATAAGGGTCCATTCACACGTCCGTATGTGTTTGTGCCCGTATGTGTTTGTGCGGTGTGGAACGCACATTGCCGGCACTCTCTTAGAAAATGCCTTTTCTTGTCCGCAATTGCGAAACGGAAGTGCGGATCCAGAAGTGCGGATGCCGACAGCACATTCCGGCCCCATTGAAAATTAATGGGTCTGCACCTGTTCAGCAAAATTGCAGAACGGATGCGGACCTATTTTGCAGACGTGTGAATGGACTCTAAAGGCGAGCCATATGCACTTAGGGAGGGTTCACATCACGTGATATGTCTCAGTTTAACGTATAAGTTATAAATAAAAAATAAAAAAAAAGATACAAAAACGCAGCACACCACGTTCTGCACAGTCCGGTAAAAGTATACTTTTTCCTTGCAATAGAACTCTATGGTGAATGGATGCCACTATACGGCCTCAGCCTGAGGCATCCGTTTAACATATACCTTTTTTGTGAACCCAGCCTAATGGTGTGTTTCCCAGTTGAATACAATGGTAAGCATAATGTAACTTTTATTTTTCAGAAAATGCACCAAAAAAAATCTGCATTAAAACGCTGTTCAACATGCCCTAATACATTTTTAGTAATCATTTCCGGTTGCTTAGGCTGGGTGCATAGATTACTTTTCCTCCGGGTACTTGATAAGTAATTATAAGTAGGGTGCATGCACGTGGCAGAGTACAGAGTCTGTATGGCTCCTCATCAGGGAGTATGAATATACCATACTCTGCTCTAAACGCGATACCATAGGGTGCCTGACGGAGCTTGTCACAATTTTCTTCGGATTCATTCATCTGTATGCTTCAATAGGAAAACGGAGGTATTGTAGAGGACGAACGGCTATGGCAGCCCTATTAGGGCTCTGTATAAAACACAGTCATAATACACCCATGTGCATGAGCCCTAGATCATATTAGTAGTGGCAGCAGTGATATTGATCACCACAATCATCACATGTAACATAATATTCACAAATTAATTATTTTACAATTTAAAATAAACTGTAATGGGTCATTGTGGCTGCCCACCAACATTACCACGGGAAGCAAATAACATACCAGCAAGTGCAGAGTAATTTTACCCTGAAAAGCTGTAAAACATCCAGATATATATTTCACGTACATTAAAAGATTCTCATGAAAGGCAGCACAGGTCCGGCTTATAGGAGACTGCGCCTTTAACGGCGACAATAAAGCCATACATAGTTTTTGGTAGACAGTACTCCGCCCCCATTGCCCCCTGAGCTTTGCTTGGCCAGAGCAATGAATCCTACATTAGCCATAAAACATCCCCCCCTCCCAAAACCTGACACTCTCTCCTGGCCTCCCTCCCTTTCTCGCAACATTAAAACAAATTTATCTTCATTTATGTCGCAATTACCTCTCCGGGTTGTTAATTTGCTGGAAATGGAGCTATTCTTTAATTGCTCCTATTAATGGGGGGATTTAAATGCGCTTGTAATAAGCTGTTACCTTCAGTATGGGACAAAGTCACCCGCAGCATATCAGACGAGAGCGTAATTCTCCAGGGTAACAGGTCTACGCCTCGACAAAACGGGAGCGACGAAAAGTCAGATGGCCTTGTCGCACACAGGTCGAGATTAGGACTGTAGGGCAGCGCTCGGTTCAAAGGGTTAAACTGGCAGCCATCACATGCCTTCTTAGGCTCCTTTCACACTGGCGTTTTGGCTTTCCGTTTGTGAGATCCGTTCAGGGCTCTCACAAGAGGTCCAAAACGGATCAGTTTTGCCCTAATGCATTCTGAATGGAAAAGGATCCGCTCAGAAGGCATCAGTTTGCCTCCGTTCTGTCTCCATTCCGCTCTGGAGGCGGACACCGCGCTGCCTGCAGTGTTTTAGTGTCCGTCTGATGAAACTGAGCCAAACAGATCCGTCCTGATACACAATGTAATTCAATAGGGACGGATCCGTTTTCACTGACACAATATAAAACGGATCCATCCTCCATTGACTTTCAATGATGTTCAAGACGGATCCGTCTTGGCTATGTTAAAGATAATACAAACGGATCCGTTTTGAACGGATGCAGACGGTTGTATTATCTGAACAGATCCGTCTGTGCAGATCCATGATGGATCTGCACCAAACGCGAGTGAGAAAGTAGCCTTAGTAATAAGAGTGAAGTGATGTTTTACTAAAATTTATTTAGCAAAAATGAAATGTAGACACAGAGGTGCACTAAATCCCCCCCCCCCCCCCCCTTTGCTGCACGGCACTTGACGGCGCGGCACCTCTCGCCCTCTCTTCCCGCATAGTGTTAACTTACAATACGATCGTATTAAAAATGTAAGCTGCCTTTTCTCAGAGCAATTTTCCTGCTAAACGTCTGTTTCCAGGGGACAGATCTTGGAGATGAAGCTCGGAGCGCAGGAGAGATTTATAGCTGAGGAGGAAAGTCCTCCTACCCCTGATCTAGAGAGCTGGTCCTAATAGCCCACGTTTATGGATTTATAAGGCACTTAATGGGAAATTGCAGCAAAATAGGAGCAGAGTCAGCTGGAGACAGAATGTCACACTAATACCCAATTAATATAGTAGCCAGCTTCAAGTGATAAACTGATGGATAGATATTGATATATTTATGTATGCACCCACACTGGGATAAGTAAAGCATACATTTATACACAGGCTCAGACACTATACACAGTGTCCTATGGGAAGAGCCCAGGGACTGACAGTACACACCGCAGGGCTCACAGACATTCAACTTCACTGGGTTCACATTTTATAATGTGTAAAAGTTGTTCTCCTTGTGCTAAATTCATCTCTACGATTCCACTAATATGACACTACATGATATTTTAATTTTTTCCCCAAAAAAAAATAAATGAACAATGAGGAAGCTGGGAGGCAATCCCCACTAACGGGGAAAAGCAACAACATAAGAAAAGGCTAAATAAAATGGTGGCTAATCTACGTGTGGATCCGCGGCATGACGTACTTTTACTGCAATTCGAGGGAATCCACTGCAGGGGTTTTCTAAGCTTATTTCAACTGTGTGGGTATAAACTTAACAGGAGAGAAAAACTCTACAGACCTGGAATGGATTTATTTCAGCAGGGGCAGGGATTTTCAAACAATATACTAATATTTTCCTAATTAGACAAAACTAAAAAATGTTGGCACATTTTGACGTATTAAAAAAGAAGTGCCTATAACACCAAGTAATGTGGTGCAAGAAATGTATGGCAGTTTTTTCATACAATTCTCCCACTGTCTGTATGTACTGCACGGTGACCAGTAAGAGACATACTGGTATATGAGACGCACTGCTTACATGTAAAATAAACTGGTATACGAGCCATACTGCGCTATATGTAGAATCACTTACATAACAGACTCTCTATATGTAAAACTGGTATAGGAGACATACTGACAATATGGAGACATACTGGTATAGGAGACATACTGACAATATGGAGACATACCGACAATATGGAGACATACCGGTATAGGAGACATACTGACAATATGGAGACATACTGGTATAGGAGACATACTGACAATATGGAGACATACCGGTATAGGAGACATACTGACAATATGGAGACATACCGGTATAGGAGACATACTGACAATATGGAGACATACCGGTATAGGAGACATACTGACTATGTGTAGACATACTGGTATTGGAGACATACTGACAATATGGAGACATACTAGTATGAGGCTACATACAGACTATGTAAATGGTATTGTATAACAGGCAACTCAACCATCTAGAACGGCACAGATATGAGACATAATAGGCAAGATATAATTTTTTTTAAATGCGTATCACTGTAACCAATTGATTGTGTTACAATAACTTATTGATTATCTCAAATAGTGTGAAAATTCATATATAATTTCAATAAAAAATTGTAGGATTTTATTAAGATATTGTATTCTAATATAAAAATATATAAAGGGTATAAAAAATATATAAAAGGTATATATAAAATACTGTGAATTAAATCAATGGATAGTCCTATTGTAATTTTGATTTAGTTAATTGTGTCCATATAGGAAATAGATACCGGTATATCCAAAACTGCATTGATCCAAATGGGAAGAAAAAAAACAAAAAAAGAGAAAAAAAGGAGAAGATTGTTCCAGTGATTGGTGAAAAATATAAAAATAAATAAAGTGGGAAAAAAAGTCCAGCGGGAGCACCATCCGGGGGGTGGGTGCAAAGTCCAACGAAGGGTAGCGGCAATACCCAATAGGTATAAAGGACGAAAAAGTGGGACTGCACTCCTGAGTAGTGAAAGCAAAAACTTTTATTCACCCAAAGTGTGGCAAACTTGCGACGTTTCGGCTCACAAGAGCTTGAGGAAGGCTCTTGTGAGCCGAAACGTCGCAAGTTTGCCACACTATGGGTGAATAAAAGTTTTTGCTTTCACTACTCAGGAGTGCAGTCCCACTTTTTCGTCCTTTATATATAAAATAATGATAGAGGTTAGAAAAATATAAACTTGTTCCTAATATGCAGGTATAATTATAGTGAAAGTCCCAGCAATGATAATAGTGATGCTAGATTGTGCCCATAGGTTTCCTTTACATTTAGATGTTATTTCCACTGTATTGATAATATTTGGTATCATATATAGAAGGTAAAACGATACTTGTTAGCTACAATATAGCCGATTTACCGTACTGACTGCTTTGGAATAGGTTTCCTCCCGGCTGTGTCCATGCAGTGGCGTTAAAGTGTCAGTTTCCTGGAGTTGGCGTCCCACGTGTTGGAGCGCTCTTTACTCCTTGATTGTAGGCGGCGGGGATCGCCGGGTAGTTTGAATTGAGGGTTGTAGGAATCTCACCCCACGTGGGGATTGTAGGAATCTCACCCCAATCGATTACCAGCCAGGCTGTATTTCACAGACAGCGGTATTACTTTTCAATAGATGATTTTGGCCTCTTGTGTTCGGGCTATACGGTGTATAAGAAGCTTCTTATCAAACTGCATTCATATATTATTCAGACGCGTTTCGGGACCTACACGTCCCTTCCTTAGTGGTACATGAATGCAATCTAGAGTGCTGTCTTTAAATAGATACTTTTGGCGCAATTCCAAAAGTATCTATTTAAAGACAGCACTCTATAACCTATACCAAAGCCATCAGTATGGTAAATCAGCTACATTGTAGCTAACATAAGTATCGTTTTACCTTCTATATAGGATACAAAATATTATAAATACAGTGGATATAACATCTAAATGTATTTCCTATATGGACACAATGAAGTAAATCAAAACTACAATCGGACTATCCATTGATTAATTCACAGTATTTTGTATATACCTTTTATATATTTTTTATACCCTTTATATATAGTTATATTAGAATACAATATCTTAATAAAATCCTACAATTTTTAATTGAAATTATATATGAATTTTCACACTATTTGAGATAATCGATAAGTGATTGTAACACAATCAATTGGTTACAATGATACGCATTTTTCTTATTATTATATCTTGCCTATTATGTCTCATATCGGTGCAGTTCTGGATGGTTGAGTTGCCTGTTATACAATACCATTTACATTTTATTCTACTGGGTTTTCAGGGAAACCTCTTAACAGAACATCAGAACCATTTGCCACAACAGGTGAGCCACCATATACCCTCTACATACTGACTATGTGTAGACATACTGGTATTGGAGACATACTGACTATGTGTAGACTATGTGTTCCTAGCCTCTGTAAAGTAAGAGCCGGTATTTTCATGTGTCAGCGACAGCTAATGCCGATTCACACTTTGCTATTTAGTATGGCTGTAAATAGCTGATCCGGGATGGCTCTTACTGGGAGTAGTCAAAGTGCTGGGTGGGTGACTACTCCCCACGTTCCAGGTCGGGTCTTAGCAGGCTTATAAAAAAAACAGCCAGCACTGTCTGGTGGTGTGGATTTTACCTCCCTCTGACAGTGGAGCTCTGGAGATCTCTGTGCTGAGATCTGAAGACCGTGTGTCAGGCGAGCAGGCCGCCTTAAAGCCTGCAAGTGGACTTTCTGAGGTTGAGCATTCAGACAGGTGTGAACTGACACCCAGGATACCAGGTGAACTTTATTTTGTTTTTCTGTGTGTGAACAAGCACCAAGCCTGAAAAGTGACTGTTGTGTTATGTTATAAGTGTGAGACATACTGCTTGTATGTAGACATACTGGTGTATGGAACATACTGCCTATATGTAGACATAATGGTATAGGAGACATACTGGTATAGGAGACATACTGCTTGTATGTAGATATAATGGTATAGGAGACATACTGCCTATATGTGGATATAATGGTATAGGAGACATACTGCCTATATGTAGACATACTGGTGTATGGAACATACTGCCTATATGTAGACATAATGGTATAGGAGACATACTGCCTATATGTAGACATAAAAGTTATGGGAGACATACTGTCTATATGTAGACATACTGGTGTAGAAGACATACTACCTATATGTAGACATACTGGTGTAGAAGACATACTACCTATATGTAGACATACTGGTGTAGGAGACATACTGCCTATATGTAGACATACTGGTGTATGGAACATACTGCCTATATGTAGACATAATGGTATAGGAGACATACTGCCTGTATGTAGACATACTGGTGTAGAAGACATACTACCTATATGTAGACATACTGGTGTAGGAGACATACTGCCTATATGTAGACATACTGGTATAGGAGACATACTGCCTATATGTAGACATACTGCCTATATGTAGACATAAAAGTTATGGGAGACATACTGCCTATATGTAGACATACTGGTATAGGAGACATACTGCCTATATGTAGACATACTGCCTATATGTAGACATAAAAGTTATGGGAGACATACTGCCTATATGTAGACATACTGGTATAGGAGACATACTGCCTATATGTAGACATACTGCCTATATGTAGACATGCTGGTATAGGAGACATACTGCCTATATGTAGACATACTGGTATAGGAGACATACTGCCTATATGTAGACATACTGCCTATATGTAGACATAAAAGTTATGGGAGACATACTGCCTATATGTAGACATACTGGTATAGGAGACATACTGCCTATATGTAGACATACTGGTATAGGAGACATACTGCCTATATGTAGACATACTGCCTATATGTAGACATAAAAGTTATGGGAGACATACTGCCTATATGTAGACATACTGCCTATATGTAGACATAAAAGTTATGGGAGACATACTGCCTATATGTAGACATACTGGTGTAGGAGACATACTGCCTATATGTTGACATAAAAGTTATGGGAGACATACTGCCTATATGTAGACATACTGGTATAGGAGACATACTGCCTATATGTAGACATACTGGTGTATGGAACATACTGCCTATATGTAGACATAATGGTATAGGAGACATACTGCCTGTATGTAGACATACTGGTATAGGAGACATAGGGGCATATTTATTAAGACCGGTGTTTTAGACTCCGGTCTTAATAAAGCCTATAGCTGGCGGTGGATCTGGCGAAGTTATGAAGAGGGGCCAGCATCTCAATAACTTTGGTAGATCCTGCGCCAGTTCTAAATCTAAGACAGCTTCCGAGTTGTCTTACATGTAGACCATTTTCTAAGACTAAAACAGGCCCTGCTGGCCCATCCTTGCCCACAATTTTAGACCTGGCATGAGCGGGTAAAAGTCACAGATAGCGGCGCCTGAAATACGCCTAATTTAGGCGTATTTCAGATTAGTAAATGACCCCCATGGTTATAAAAGACATACACAGACTGGTATAAGAAACATTCTGCCTTTATATGAGTGACAGAAGCCCAACATGTCCAGTAATGATCAGATTTACTCACACAACAGATCTGAACCTAAAGGTTTGGTCTCAGATGTCTTATTGTCTCTTCCCAGTGGAGTGAGCAGGACACTAATCCCTTCTTCCAGTATCTGGAGTGGACAATGGTAAACCAGGCCAGAGTCACCAGTGTGACCGGCTTAGTGCACAATGGAAACACGTCTTCAGAGGAGAGGCTGCAATAAGTTGCTGATATTCCATATTCAGAGGCCAGATGCCAGTTTAAAGCTTGCACTGATAATGGAGGGGAATAAGCCATCACTCCGGCCTGTCACCAATGAAGGGGGGGTTGATTATAAATTAATGGTATAATGTACGCAAATCCTATGGCCCTTAGACATTGCAGATGATTTCAAGAAACCAAGCATGTACATAAAGTGGTGATGGAAGCGGTCCCATGTGAAGACTATGCAAGTGTAGCAGCAGTACATTGTAGAAATACATATAGAAAGAACAAAGGGAAACATTATGTGTACTGTACATTGTTTCACTGTAACTTTATGTCTATGAGATGTCATCACACCCTAACATGTCACCACCAGAGAGGACCTTCTATAAGAACTTGAAAATAAACCATCCATTTCCCAGCATCAAGACAGATAATCTCGATTATTGGACGGTCACAGAAAAATATATAAACCGACTTGTAAGAGTAAAGAAACTTCAGGAAAGATCCAAGCAGAAGCAGGACGTGTTTTGGTGCAGAAAATCCACAAGATCTGCTTGAGGTACATGTGGATTGGACTGCAGATTTGCCGCAGATTTCCCCCCATGCATTGCAGTAGGTGAAATCCTCAGGGGAAATCTGCGACATAAACTCACATGCTGCAGATTAAGGTGGATTTAGACGGGCCAACTGAGCGGCCGACTGTCGGGAAGGAAGCGTTCCCGCTAGTCGGCAGCTCGTTCAGCGCTCATATACATGCAGCGATCTTCTTCACTGTATAAGGACGAGACATCGCTATTGCTATCCTTCGTCCTCATACAGAATCATGGCTACTGAGCAGCAGATCGCTGTTTAGACCGCAGGATCGGCTGCCCAGAAGCCATGATCGGTGGTGCCTGCACAAGCGGCAGAATTCCCCGATGAACGAGCGTTCCGCTCATTCATTGGGTGATCAGCGGCACATTCAGATGGGCAGATTGTCGGGAACGACCGTTTGCCTGATCATTGGTACGTCTAAATACACCTTAAATTTACACTGCAGATTTCAGCTGCATGTGGATGAGATTTGCTAAAATATCTGCTGGTGCTGTAATATCATGCAGATTGACTGCACACAAATTTGGGAGGGCAAATCTGCATTGTATCCATCCCATGTTGGATGTACCTGATGGAGAACAGATAAAAAAAAAAAACACACGTTAATGGGGTTTTCCGAGGCCTCCTTGATCATGTGAATGAGGCCTAACACGCAGATCTGAATGTGGATTGGGACCTGAGGTTTCACTCGTTGTGTGGCAATGTATGAAATCTGCGGGGAAAATCGAATGCATTTCAAGACATTTTGCCTTGAATTCAAGATGGATTTCTGCTGCTGCGAGTACACTGCGTTTGATAAATCGCCACTCACTAACATTGTACTTTGTTGAGTAACTTGAGCGCAATCTGTGAACACCCCCTAACTTAAAACCTGCCGCTGCAGTGGTTATCTTTCTTCAATCTTGTGTCTCCAGAGCTATGGAAATCCACAATATATTGCAGTTCACCGAATTTTTGTGTTCTGCCAGTTAAAACCAGATAGCGACACATCTCCTTTTTTTTACAAATCTGTTTTAATTTTCTGATTGCAGATTACATGATCGTGAGGGGCGGCCATCTTGCCTGAGCTGTTCTTAACAGCATTTTTTTTTTAAATTGGTCCATAGACACTCTGGTCAGGAGCGGAGAGTTTTCTAGGCACGCTCTGTGACCTGTGCAGAGGTCAGGAGGGAGCAGATAAGCTGTGATGTCACCTATTGTGAATGGTGGGCCCTGTGTTGTCTGTACACAGAGGTGATACATAATGAGGCTGCAATGATGAGGAGATAACCGCAGTAAAGTGACCTGTACAGACAAAAAGTGGTGGCAATTATTAGGATTAGTGTGAAAACTGTAGGATTTATGGTTTTTGTTACACTATGGATCTCGACATGGAAAATGAAAAATAACATCACCAAAAACGTTTAACATAACAATGTGCTTCGAACAATAGGCCGTTTTCTGATGACACACGTCGTGCCGTATCATCAGGCTGTCCGATTAACGGAATTTCATTGCATATATTCCTCATCTGCTTCACAAGCTGGTTCAGCTCTGAATATCAATGTAGTCTCCCATTTTGTTCTCGGAGCTAGAAGTTTGCTCTCCTCTGAAGGAAGACAGAAGCCTTCTCATCAACACATGTTTGGAATATTTATGGGTTTCAGATTATGCCACATTCGCCATTAACATCCAGTTTTGAAGCTTCATTTTGCAGCTCTCTCACCCTTGCACAACTCAAAGCTCATCCAGACAGACAAGGAATGCTCGGAGGGCACATTAATATACCTCAAAGGTTACAAGACATGGCCTGCTGGCTGCTGCCTACTTATTTCATGGGTTATTACCAGCCTCTGCAGATCAGCTTTTTTTTCTTCAGAGGTGCAATAGCACCATCTGCTGTGCACTGTAGGTATTGCTGCGCATGGAAATTCTAGACAATATCAACCATGACATGTGAACTACGTATACGACTTGCTTTCATAGTTGTATGGAACAAAATCCAGATAAGCTGAGAGCAGAATAGTGTTCCTTCAACAAAGTCAGAGTGGTCATGGTGTAAAATCTCACTGCCCTAACCGACAGTAAATGGATCTTCTCTGCAATGCGGGGGTTCCTGACTATACTAGGTGGCTAAATTTTAAACACAGACATATACTGACTGATATGTTCACATCCTTCAGGTGAGCACCAGCTACTATCAAGTTGAGGCCCACACTCGAAATCCAGAAGAACATCTTTGGCTAGGTTTCCCCTTTAATGGATAAAGAGGTGGACATATTGACAAGATATGACAACACTTTATGAGGAGGAACCCGACACCCCCTACAAACTGATGATTTACAACAAGAACAGGATGGAGAGGGAAGAAGGCAGACCCAAAGAAAAATTTGGGTAAGTTTTTTCTGATCTTATATGATGGGTCCAATCCCATCCTTTGTGTTATATATATATATATGACTCTTGAACAGAGCGGTGACACCGCCATATTCATGAGCCCTTCACAGTGAACCGCTGATCTCTATGGCCCCATCTTCAGAATGTTGTATTGAGATTTTGATTTGATTTTGGCTTCCAAAAGTCAAATAACCTAACTGTGCGGCTGTACCCTAAGGTACCTGCGCATGCAGAAGGTCCACATAAACCGCTGTTCTCTGTGCGGGTTTCAGTGCGTTTCCACGACAAAAGCTGCATGTGTTACTTGCAGCTTTTGGTGCATATTTTATACAATTCTGCTGCATTTTTAGTCCCCTTAGGGAACTTGAACTTGCGATCTTTTGATCACATACTATACATTGTAATACTCCTGCATTACACTGCATAACGATTCTGACAGGCAGGATGCAATAGCAGCAGGGACATGGCAGACCTGGGAGCCTTCAGAAGGCCCTGACTGCCATGAATACTCTGTTACGAGCTGTTGCATTAAGGGATGCCAACCACAGGACATCAAGAGCCCCCTCTGTCTAACCTCTCAGATGCTGTGGTCACTACTGACTGCGGCCTCTGAGGGGCTAAATTGCTGGACTGGATTTATGTCTGACCCCTGTAATGTGGCCTAAAAGTGGGCCATAGAAAAAGGAGTTCGATCCAGCTAAAGTCTTAGTCATAGAATAAAATGTTAAAGGGGTTTTCCGAGACTATAAAAAGCTTCCCTGTATGCCGGGCCCCTCTTATTGAATATACTTACCCCGCTCCTCCCAGTGCACGGAATAAAATAACCAGTGTCGGGGGGAGCAGCCAATAGCAGGCGGGGATATGAATGAGCCTCCCTAGCTTCACCCGCGATGCTATGGAGGCTCTTCCCCGTCCCCACCTGCCATTGGCTGCTCCCCCCAACGCAGGATGTTTTCATCAGCGCACGGGGAGAAGCAGCAGTAGCGGTGCGGGGACCAGGAGCGGCGCAGGGAGTGGGGAGAGGGGTAAGTATATCCACAGTGAGTTGCCCGACACATGGGGGAGGTTTTTATAGTCTCGGATTTGGTCAAAACGCATCAGAAATTTCTCAAAGGAGGGATATTTCATGGATATGAAGAAATAAAGATTTTGCTGATTTTAATCCTTTTTCTATGGCATTTGAAGTTGGTCACACGACCTTCCACATGACAGCTGGACGATACTACTACACAAGCTACAATTGGGCCACCTGATCTAACTCTTTGTTGTTTCATATTTCAATTTTATTCTATTTTGCAGTTCTATACCAGAAATATGTATTAGATTATAAGTTAGTGGATGATTGCTTAAAGGGTTTGTATCACAATTAAAATGGTTTTCTAAGATTGCAAGATTGATGACCTACAAACTACTACTACTAAATATATGGCCTTCAGGTCTACAGAGCCATGTTACCAATGAAGAGGCTGCAGCGCTCGCCCAATCAATATTGTAATCCTTTATATTCACAAGAAAATATATAGTAAATATTATATTCCTCTTTTAAATCAATTTTTCAATTGGAATCATGTAAAAACACTGCTCCTGTGTCTACATATTGCTGCTACACATTTGTTATGGCGCCCCCTGATGTTCTTTTGAGTCCACCTAATGTGTCCAGTGCTAGTGAGCAGAAGCTGTTTCTACTGCACTTATTCTTTAGGATCCTATACACAAGCCGATTCTCGGGCAGATAATAGCCAAAGAGCGTTCAAAAGAACGATCCTTAGCGATTATCTGGTGGTGTAAAATTGCCGCCAATCACCCACACTTGTTCATTGGGTAATCGCATCATTCATGTGGTCGCAAAAATCGTTGATTGCTGGCAGCAGACTGTGCTGCGTAAACAGCATCTGCTGCCGGCAAATAACTAGTCTGTAGGAGGACAAGCGATGGCATTACCGATATCTCCTCCCCATACTGTGGAGGAGATCGCTGGCGAGCAGGTGCTTTCCGGAAAGGAACACTTTCTTCCTGACAATCGCCTGAGAAATTGGCCCGTGGTAAAGGGGCCTTTACAGCTGCAGGAATAACTCCAACTGTGTGCAAGAGGATCCTGTTAGTGGAACTGAGCATGTGTGACCACTGCACTGGACACATTAGGTGGATGTATTAAGAGGGAATCAAAAGAACACTGGGTGGCACCATAAACCGAATGTAACAGCAATAACTAGACACTGGAAAAATGTAATATTTATTTACAAGTCAACTCCCTTAAAAGAGGTTCTCCAAGAACCAAGAACTCATGTTCAGATGGCCAAGCAGAGTACAGAAGAAGAAAAAAAAATAATAATAAAAACTCACCTGTCACCAATGCCTTGGTTCCAGTGCCGAGCTATATTCTCTGTTGTTTCAGGTTCCCGCTGGACTAGAATTATTAGGCGCCATCAACATACATATCACCACTGCTGGCCAATGAACATGGTCTAAGTCAGGGGTGCACAACCTGCGGCCCGCGGACCGCATGCGGCCCCTAGAGCCATGGTTTGCGGCCACAGCTGATCCTACAATCAGCTGTGTTTCTGCCCAGAGCGCCGCACAGCAGATGGATCACAGGTTTTGCTCCTGCACTGTAGCAGGAGCAGAAAGGGTCCCCGGCTATTAGTGAGAGCGGGGAAGCCGAGGAGAAGACAGAAGCGCTTTATTAGCGCTTCTGCCTTCTCCTCTATGAGCGCTCTGCAGTGTGGACCCAGCGTTCATGTGATCGCTGGGTGTCTCGGGAACAGAGGAGCGCTGCCCTGGTACAAAGCCTCTGCAGCAGGCTGCTTTCCCTGTAACTGGGGCTCCTTTGGATGCTCCAGTTACAGGGGTAATAGTACAAAAAAAAAAAGTCACTTATTGTCTCCCAAAGGTCTTTCAGTGACCTCTTGGGGAAAAATTATGTGGTAAAAATATATACAAAAGTTAAAAAATTATAAAAAAAATGTGAAAACTAAATAAATTAGAAAATTTAATAAAAAGGAAAAAGTGCTTAATAAACGAGTGTTCACTGTCCCACCACAGTCTTTTTATGAAAAAGTACAAAATTAAAAAAAGGGACAGTGTGCCCCAAAGTCTTTTTATGACCTCTTGGGGGACATATTATGTAGCAGAAATATATTAAGTAAAAAAAAAAAAAAAAAAGATACATAAAAGAAAAAACACCCACACCAATCAAAACCGTCACCATTACCGCCCCATTCACAAGAAACTTTTCATATTATATAGCAAAACGGCCTACACAAAATAGAGAACCAATTATAATAATTTATTTTGGTGTCAGTTTGCATATTTAAAGAATAAGGAGCTATAGTTTGAAACAAATATACTTTTTAAAAACGTTTTGTACAGTTTCCCCCAAATAAAAATTGTTGCAAAAATTATTTTGGTAGTCAAACAAATAAGATAGTTACAACCATTTGAACCACCACGCGCGCTAAATCACAAAAAAGTGTTTGGTCCTTAAGGCTTTTTCGGGCCTGGTCATTCAAGCGTTAACCAATAGGTGCCTTCCCCACTAGCAAGGTAATGTGCTTACTGGTTACTGCAGGGCGCCTATAACTGGATTGGCAGGAGAAGGTAGTAACCTGTGAGCTCTGTCCTCTGTAGTGAAGGAAAACGCTGATTTATAAAAAAAAATAGGCAGGATGGAAGGAAATGTTGCCACTTTTCTGGTAAAAAATGATTTTTAGCAAGTTTCTGCAGCGTGGCCTCTGAAATCGAAAATTCATAATTACCTGCTCCACTCCGGTCCTCTGCACTGCCCCCGCTGCCTCCATCTTCCGGTTCCTGCTCTGTTTACACCTGTCAGTGCATGGCCATGGTCACTTGCACGGCTCCAGTCAATGACTGGCTTCAGAAGTGACACGCTGCTTGTGGCCACATCACCGCCTAAGCCTGTCTGGAGTGGTGTATGACCATGTCCATGCACTGCCAGTTGTAAACAGCGGAGGCAATTCGAAGAACCAGAGAGGCGGGGAGCAAGTAAGTATAACTCTTCGGTTTCAGAGGTTATGCTGCAGCACGATATTTGGGACAATTACTGGGAACAAGTGTTCATAGGAGCGCTCATATCTTATATCTGGCCAGTATAAACGTGCAGCTGATCAGTTGATAAACAAGGAATTGCTTATTTGTCGGCTGATTTGCATATTTTATCAGGACGAAAGATGTCCGATTATCTGCAGCACGACTGTGGCAGTGATCACTCCTCCCCAGTCACTTTGCACTGGCTTGTGTAATAGGCAGATGAGCGCCGATCAACATTTTTTTATTTGCGGCCCCTCGAAATAGAGCGATGTGACAATGCGGCCCCCAGACCAAAAAAGGTTGTGCACCCCTGGTCTAAGTGATAGCAGGGGTCTTGTGCCGTGCCTGCACATGTCACCATTAGTTGGCCATCATAGTACATGGGTACAGGGTACCCATGTGCTATGCCAAGAGTTAGTAATCCTCTGAGGAGCACGGGCAGGAACACTAATGTGCGCTCCTGCCATACTCACAGCGCTGCTGTGGCCACATTGATAAAATGTACTCCGTATACCGCTGGGCTGTGTACAGAGAACAGAGTTTTAAGCGTACTGTGACTGGTGCGCTTTAGACAGGGAAAAGTGTAGTAAAAATAGAACATTTATTAATAAAGCACATTAGAGCATTAGGGACAACATATTAAAAGTTTGTGTGCAGGTTTAGTTACTCTAAAGGAATTTTACAGTAATGGCTATTAAATATGTAATTTTGTGTCTTGTATGAACATTTTCAGAAACAAATAAAGTGGAAACAACTAGTCATGGGAACAAAAAAGAAGTAGGAACAGATGTGCAACGAGCCCACGTACAAGTGCACCATGTGGGAACAAGACAGAGTGAACAATAAAGCCAATTTTAGTTTTTTGAAAAACATTTTATGAGGCATGAGATGCGTAAATCACACGGATCTTCAACTTGTGAGCCATAAGCGGTGCCAGATATGGATCTAGGAGAAGTAACATCACTTTGTGTACAGATACATATAACGCATGAAGGGAACTCTCAGAGGTGGATGATAAATTAAAGCGATGTTCCAGAATTGTATATAAAATGTTCCAATTAAACTGGTTTCGGCTCCGAGGTCTTGCCCCTTCTTTCTCTGGTCTTACTTACTAACACGATCCAGATCGTGTTTCTGGGAAAAAGCAGGAAGGAAGGCTGTGGCTACTGGCGAATGCTGTATGGTGGTCACCTCGGTCTCTAGATGGGTTGTTACAAGGCAACTGTGCCATTTCTCTGGCCACAAGACATAAAATAACAGAAATGTCCCCTCTTATTCATTATCCACATTGTAGCTCTGAATACCTTAGCAATGTGTTCAAAAAGGATGTACAGAAGCGAAAGTCTAGTGCGTTTTTGATGTGCCTTACTAAATAATGTAATGTAAGAGTAGCTGGACGTGAACCCGCTCTTTTGTCTTTACTGGATGCTTTTTAGATGGATCTTTTATGCTTGTTCCTCTGCTTATATTATAAAGGCACTTCCTATGGGAGCAGTGCTGCAGTAACCAGCGCTGTCCATTAGGTCTCATGCACATAGCCGTTGTTTTGGTCCGCATCGGAGACACAGTTTTGGCGGCTCGGATGTGGACCCATTCACTTCAATGAGGCCGCAAAAGATGTAGACAGCGCTCCGTGTGCTGTCTGCATCCGTTGCTCCGTTCCGTGGTCCCCCCCCAAAAAATATAACCTGTCTTATTCCTGTCCGCGTTTTGGCAGGGTGTAAAAAAAAAAACTATTCTGGTCAGGAAGGGGTTAATACATATAGCATGTATAAGGCACTATGCAGGCCGGTCTTCATAGCCAGTCTACGCGCCAAGCTACCGTAGATTTCAGCCTTCATTTAAGTCATAAAACTGGCCTATTAGAAGAGAAATTTGCTAGGCCTGCTGCTCCTGCCCTCTTCTCACAAAGTGGCAAGGGTGGCGTAGAACTGCCACTTGCGACTAAATTTTGTCTCAGTGGCGTTTAAAAAGTCACAAACACAGTTTGCAACTTTTTTTTTTCATCAGAAAACTGGTGCAGAGGGGATGATAAAGCTCACCCTATATGATAGGACTCCTCTCCCCTGAGCAGCGCTCTTGTTAACACTGTGATCTAATACTCATTATTAGTCCCCTTTAAGGTGGGTTACAATTAGAGATGAGCGAATTTCATGTAATGAAATTCGTTTGCGCTTCATTTGGTGGTAAAAGGTGAATTGCGTTATGGATTCCGTTTCCACGGACCATAACGCAATTCTATGACGGAATGCATAACGTAATGCCTTTAGAGGCATTCCGTCATAATAGAAGACTATGGGCTGCATAAGGATCCGTACTGTTTCCTTTAGGCAGGAGAGGACTCCCCTGCATAACGGAAACGGGACGGATCCGTTTTGCAGCCCATAAACTTCTATTATGACGGAATTAATAACGGAATGCCTCTAAAGGCATTCCGTAATGCATTCCGTCATAGAATTGCGTTATGGTCCGTGGAAACGGAATCCATAACGCAATTCACCTTTTACCACGAAGTGTGAACGAATTTCATAAGCAGAAATTCGCTCATCTCTAGTTACAATGGTGCCCGTGGGCCTACACAGATGACATATGACTTATAGAGGTACATTATATACTGTAATTGAACTGATGTGACTAGTAGAGGTGCACACGGTGTAAGAGGAATCACCCTTCCTCTCAAATAGCTAGATAAAATGTCGCAAGGTAACCGGGCACACTCAGTATATTAAAGCTATAGTAGTGAAGTATATTGTATGAAGTATATTGAAAGTACAAATCAATTTATTACCGGAGGATTATTGAGACCTTTTATTTTGGTAACAGCAGCATAGACTTGGCCGGCATAGACTACCATTGGAAGCAAATTCTATCACTAAGTGACCAGCATAGGTTGCTATTGGGAGAGCGTCAGGACTATTGTATTATCTTATCTATCTATTGCACTGTTCTATTTTATCATAGACTATTCATTACCCATATTTATTATTATTTATTCATTTTGTGTCTATTTAGTAATATTTTTTGGCTATTCATTCCAGCCATTTTAGGAACATATGTATGGTGTTATGATTTTATGTATATATTAAATTCTAGATGATCCCACTATACAGGGAGTGCAGAATTATTAGGCAAGTTGTATTTTTGAGGATTAATTTTATTATTGAACAATGAACCCAAAAAACTCATTAATATCAAGTGAAACCAATATAACATCTCAACAGTCACAAATATACATTTCTGACATTCAAAAACAAAACAAAAACAAATCAGTGACCAATATAGGCACCTTTCTTTGCAAGGACACTTAAAAGCCTGCCATCCATGGATTCTGTCAGTGTTTTGATCTGTTCACCATCAACATTGCGAGCAGCAGCAACCACAGCCTCCCAGACACTGTTCAGAGAGGTGTACCGTTTTCCCTCCTTGTAAATCTCACATTTGATGATGGACCACAGGTTCTCAATGGGGTTCAGATCAGGTGAACAAGGAGGCCATGTCATTAGATTTTCTTCTTTTATACCCTTTCTTGCCAGCCACGTTGTGGAGTACTTGGACGCGTGTGATGGAGCATTGTCCTGCATGAAAATCATGTTTTTCTTACCTTGCAGACTTCTTCCTGTACCACTGCTTGAAGAAGGTGTCTTCCAGAAACTGGCAGTTGGACTGGGAGTTGAGCTTGACTCCATCCTCAACCCAAAGGCCCCACAAGCTCATCTTTGATGATACCAGCCCAAACCAGTACTCCACCTCCACCTTGCTGGCGTCTGAGTCGGACTGGAGCTCTCTGCCCTTTACCAATCCAGCCATCTGGCCCATCAAGACTCACTCTCATTTCATCAGTCCATAAAACCTTAGAAAAATCAGTCTTGAGATATTTCTTTGCCCAGTCTTGACGTTTCAGCTTGTGTGTCTTGTTCAGTGGTGGTCGTCTTTCAGCCTTTCTTACCTTGGCCATGTCTCTTAGTATTGCACACCTTGTGCTTTTGGGCACTCCAGTGATGTTGCAGCTCAGAAATATGGCCAAACTGGTGGCAAGTGGCATCTTGGCAGCTGCACGCTTGACTTTTCTCAGTTCATGGGCAGTTATTTTGCGCCTTGGTTTTTCCACACGCTTCTTGCGACCCTGTTGACTATTTTGAATGAAACGCTTGATTGTTCGATGATCACGCTTCAGAAGCTTTGCAATTTTAAGAGTGCTGCATCCCTCTGCAAGATATCTCACTATTTTTGACTTTTCTGAGCCTGTCAAGTCCTTCTTTTGACCCATTTTGCCAAAGGAAAGGAAGTTGCCTAATAATTATGCACACCTGATATAGGGTGTTGATGTCATTAGACCACACCCCTTCTCATTACAGAGATGCACATCACCTAATATGCTTAATTGGTAGTAGGCTTTCGAGCCTATACAGCTTGGAGTAAGACAACATGCATAAAGAGGATGATGTGGTCAAAATACTCATTTGCCTAATAATTCTGCACGTAGTGTACAGAGTGTGCCCGGTTACCTTACTGCACATTATATACTGTATATTGTCTGATAATTTTTTTTAAATTACTTTCACAATGTATGAACGCACAAACGCGTCTTTTTCCAAACACTTCAGTTTTCCAAATGTATTTCCTTTTTTCCGATAATACAGATTTTTAGGCGTGTGCCTGCAGCATTCCCCTGTAATAGAAGATTCATACTTACCTGCTCCATGTCGCTCTGGTCCTCTTGCTGCCTCCCCCATCTCCATCTTCTTGTCTACGTACTGCTTACATTCAGCCATGCATGGTCATGGGCACATGCATCGCGGAAGCAGTCATTAGCTAGAGCGGTGCATGTGACCATGTCCATAGCCAGCCAGATATAACCAGCGCCAGGACTGGAAGATGGAGACGGCTGTTGGCACTTACTGGAAACGGCATTTAAACTGAATTCAAGTGAGTGAGAGCTGAGCACAATGGACGGAGGCTTATACTTCCGGCTCCATCCAGTGTTTAGCTTCTGAGAAGAGGGGTTGCAGATGATCGTTGGGGGTGCTGGGTGTCAGACAACCAATCTGACACTGAAGACCTATTTAGAGGCCATCAATATAAGCTGGAATACCCCTTTAAGATAACATTTTAATGCAAATCTGTCACCATTTCCGACACGGCTGTTTTACTCAATGTAATTGCTCATTTAAATGGGTCATTCAACTTTATGAGCTTTCGTACACAGCCGAGGTGGTAATCATAGTGCCCCGCCAGCTCTGCTGGTCTCGGGTCTCCCTGCGTTAACATTTGACATCGGGTCACAGGCCAATAACTGGCTGCAGCAGTGACCACTCATTGGCTGCAGTGGTCACGTGAACCAGTGTCAAATAGGATGTTGAAGAGAGGAACAGGACCTTTTAGAGTCGGCGGGACAGAGAGGAAGCTGGACCCCAGCAGCGGGGATCAGGTAAATATGGTTACCGCTGCAGGTCCAGCCAACACTGTGGGGTCTGTAAAAAAGGTCATAAAGGTGAACAACCCCCTTAATGCCTGCCATCACTGATGTGTACCCAACCCCAGATAGCACACTTAAAGGGGATTTCAATATTTCTCAATGATAAGCTGATGTTTCCATGCTTTAGACTTTCCCATGTAAAATGTTAGACCATTAGGTGATGCCATATTCTCCCAAGACTGAGGCAATTCTAAAGGATTAAGAGGTCAACTCTGCTTCAATGTAACATTATACAAAATGCATTTTTTTCAGTGTTTTCTTAGGGACAACATAAAACCCTGTGGTAAAACGCTGGACAATAAGGGGCAAATAACTTGCCCACATTCATGCTCTTCTGCATGTTCATGACTATGGCAGGGGAGGTGCCAGGCTGAACAGCAAGACAGCCGCTCGCTTAACCAGGTAGGTTGGTGTTCCAAGTGTCTAGAACAGTATTTCTCAACCTGTGGTAGGTACACACCCCAAAGGGTAGGTGCCGCAGAGCGGGGGATATGCAACATTGCCCTAGTGTCAAGCAGGCACCGCTCCACATTCAACTGTATTGTCGCCCTTAGGAAATCAATATTAAGTGGCAGAAAACACTGTACTAATTTCTCGAGACCAGTGTTCCTCAACATTGTGTGGAGGACTTAGACACTGCATTGGGAGCCCTGTCTCGGCTGCTGAACCTTAGGGTACTTTCACACTTGCGTTTTTCTTTTCCGGCATAGAGTTCCGTCCTAGGATGCATCAGGACGTCTTCAGTTCAGTCTTTTTGATCAGGGTGGAGATAATACCACAGCATGCAACGGTTTTATCTCCAGCCCCCCAAAAAACTGAAGACTTGCCTGAATGCTGGATCTGGCATTTTTTTTCCATAGGAATGTACGGTATTCGCGCTGGATCCGGCATTAAAAATACCGGTATGCCGGATGCACATGCGCAGACCGAAAAAAAGCTGGAAAAAATAAATGCCGGATACGTTTTATCGGATGACAGCGGAAAGACTAATCCGGCACTTCAATGCATTTGTAAGACGGATCAGGATCCTGATCAGTTGGCATACGCTTTGACGGATCCGGCAGGCAGTTGCAGAGATGAAACTGCTTGCCGGATCACTCTGCTGCAAGTGTGAACGTACCCTGACACCGGAAAAACGGATCCGGTATTGCAATGTAATTTTCTGACTGATCAGGCATTTTTCAGAATGATCAGGATCCTGATAAGGCTACTTTCACACTAGCGGCACAGACCTCTGACAGGCTGTTCAGTCGGGTGAAAAGCCTGTCGGATCCATCCTGCCGCTAGTGACCGTGTGCCCCCGGACTGCCGCTCTGTCCCCATTGACTATAATAGGGGTAGTTCCGAGTTCCGGCGGAGGCACAGCAACGCACGGCGAGAGGCTGCCTGAATAAATGTCGGACATGTCGTAGTTTTATTCCGGCAGCCTCTTGCCATGCGCTTCCGTGCCTCTGCCGGAACTCCGCCCCACCCACATTATAGTCAATGGGGACGGAGCGGCAGCTCAGGGGCACCCGGGCACTAGCGACAGGCTGTTGACCTGACGGAAAAGCCTGCCAGAGGTCCGTGCCGCTAGTGTGAGAGTAGCCTAAGGCTGAGTTCACACGGGCGAGATTTCCGCGCGGATGCGATGCGCGAGTTGAACGCATTGCACCCGCACTGAATCCGGACCCATTCATTTCTATGGGGCTGTGCACATGAGCGTTGATTTTCACGCATCACTTATGCGTTGCATGAAAATCGCAGCATGCTCTATATTGTGCGCTTATCACACAACGCAGGCCCCATAGAAGTGAATGGGGCTGAGTGAAAATCGCAAGCAAGTGCCGTTTCGGTGCAATTTTCACGCATGGTTGCTAAGAGGACAGTCTATTCACTGTATTATTTTCCCTTATAACATGGTTATAAGGGAAAATAATAGAATTCTTTAATACAGAATGCTTAGTAGAAGGTCAATTGAGGGTTAAAAAATTATAAACCCACCTTCTCCTCTTGATCGCGTAGTTGCCGATCTCCTTACTTCTTTAATCATGAGCTGCCAGCTAAAGGACCTGTGGTGACGTCACATGACATGGTCCAATCACATGGTCCATCATTGGATCATGATTGGACCATGTGATGTGACGTCACCACAGGTCCTTTAGCCGGCAGCTCATGATTAAAGAAGGAGATCGGCAACTACGCGATCAAGAGGAGAAGGTTAATTATTTTTTATTTTTTAACCCTCAATTGACCTTCTACTAAGCATTCTGTATTAAAGAATTCTATTATTTTCCCTTATAACCATGTTATAAGGGAAAATAATTACATCTACACAACCTTGAACCCAAACCTGAACTTCATTGCACCTGCGCGATAAAAACTGAACAACGGAACGCAATCGCAGTCAAAATTGACTGCAATTGGGTACCTACTCGCGCGGGTTTGCCGCAATACACCCGGGACGCATCCTGAACAAATCCGTCACACCCGTGTGAACTCAGCCTAAGTCTAAAAAAATGCCTGATCAGTCAGAAAAAATGACATGAGTTTGCATACAGCTTGCCTGATCAGGCAGGGAGTTTAGGCAACGGACCTGCCTGCCGGAATCAAACAACGCATGTGTGAAAGTACCCTTAAGCTATACCGTCGAAGCTGTCAGTGTCAGACTATTCAGCACATTGATGTGAATCCCCAATTGGAGCTTTTTTGTCTTGTGCCGAAATTAGCAGGATTTCTGGACCACAGGGACGAGAGTACTTTTTTTTTAACGACAGCTGTACATGGGTGATTTATTCAGATTGCCACTAGAGGGAGATATTGGATTAACAGACAGAGAACATGGAGAATTCAGGAAAGCAGATTTTTCACGGTCATGTAAATATGAAAGATCACTGCTCGGACCCCATCCATCACTAATATCGAGGTCCCAAGTCCTCCTGGGTACAGTGAGGAGGAGTCTGAATGGAGCAAAGGTCAGATGTGTGTCCTGAGAAATCAGACATTTATCGCATATCCTGTGAATAAGTGATAAGTCTTTAATGTGGCAAAAACCCTTTCCATTTTTTTAATTTTTCACCTGTTACTGAAATAAAATTGTAGGTGGCCATTTAATCAAGCTGACCACCGCTAGAGAGGTGCAGCTCGACATAAAAGCCAGTTAGATGAATAGAAATACTTGATAATAAAGTAATACTTGTATCAAATGGATATCTGGCAAAGCTGTCACACTGAGAATCAAATACCCATCCTGTTCATGCAGGTCATGACTAGGACCATAAGACTATGACTTACCATCTTGGAAGACGCGTTCCACATTAAGCCCATAGGTGGCGCAGGTTTCATAATAAGTGCATCGCTTGAGGTCATTGGAAAGCTTTCGTGCACGGGAATCATCTATTACACGAGGGTTACTGCAACTGATGGCATCTGTAGGGACAAACGTCATCCAATAACTATAGGGGCAACAACAAAGGCTTCAGGTTCAAAATCAGCTACGTAGCGGGAGGAATGCAGAACGCTGCAATAATGAGATCAAGTGGTCTTGTATCTTCCTTCACAGACCATCTCCTTGACTTAAAAGCCCAGAAGGAGCACGCACAGATATAAATCACAAGCTTTGCTGTTTCTTTCCCATATTAATCTGCTCAGCTCCTCCTGCTCTATAGGATGCCGCCTTCAGCTCAGACACCATGTTCATAAAGGTGCAACATGCAGGTCCATACATCAAACTTACTCTACTTATGCAATTCTGGATATATTATATTAGGCCAGATAGAGGATTGTTCGAAGTATCCATCAACTTTTAATACCAGTCTTGTTTCCAACCTAGCACTAGATCTAGCAAAATATCCAGCGTCCAGGGCAGATGGTAACGTATCATTCTTCACCAAGTGTTGTAAAGACTAATTCATATATAAATGCAGGTCCTCACACCTGCTTCTGGGTATTTCGCTCCAAACATGGCCACTGATGGAGGGTCTGGTCCATCGGCAGCCTCCATTCACTAGTGCATGCGCAGTCTGTCCCCAGTGTGAATGATCCACCGATGGACGGGACCCTTCATCAACGGCCATGTCCACAGTGAAGCAACTGGCAGCAGATGAATGGACCTGCAAGTATATATTAATTAGTCTCATTAAGCCATAGGACATCGTCGACGATGGTTTAATAAGGTTTACTACTAGCTGCATGCAGGAGCTGTTAATAGCACATGTGCAGCTAGTAATAGATACTGGCCAACCCCTTTAAGAGTCTAATTTTATTAATGACACATCCTAAAAGAGTCTGAGAACTGTTTTAGAAAATGATTAGAAACTTTGTTAGGTTCCCACCTGCTTTATTCACAGTTATGCTGGTGGGCAATGGAAACAATCAACAAGCTTGGTGTCAGAGATGCCCTCAACTGCACCGTACAGTGCCTGTTGTAAAGGACACTGCAAAACACCAGAGCAAGCGAAGCACAGGGTCAGATACAGAAATAATGCTCTGTAGCCTGTACAATGTGAATGCAGCTAAACTAAATCAGGGTCAGTAAAATGTAATGTACTACAAGAACGCTGCCACCGTCAGTATGCATGCAAGTGGAGATATGTGAAATATAGCAGTGACCACAGTAAGGGCTCAAGCACACGGCCTTGTGTGTTTTGCAGTCCGCTAAACGCGGATACCGGCCATGTGCATGCCGCCATTATTTTTGTACGTCTGCAGAAATGTCCTATCCCTGTCCACAAATGGACAAGTATTGGACACGTTCTACCTTTCTTGCGGTCTGGCAGAATGGACACACACTGAGGTGGATAGCACATGGTGCGTGGTCTGCATTTTTTGCGGCTACATTGAAATAAACAGGTCCACACCAAACCACAAAAATATGCAGATCGGATGCGGGAAAAATATACAGTCATGTGCACGGGGCCTAAACTTAAGGGGGTTATCCAAGACTATAAAATGCTCCCCCATATGCCGAGCCCCTCACAATTAATTGACTTACCTGGCTCCCTGCACCGTTGCTGCTTCTCCCTGTACGCGAATGAAAACATCCGGTGTCGGTGGGAGCAACCAATGGCAGGTGGGGACGAGCCTCCCTAGCATCGCGGGTGACGCTAGGAAGGCTCGTCCCCGTCTCAGCCTGACACTGGCTGCTCCCCCCGCCCTGCGCACGGGGAGAAGCTGAAGAAGTGGTGAAGGGACCCGGAGCGGTGCAGGGAGCCAGGTAAGTATATTCATTGTGAGGGACCCGGCATATAGGAGGGGAAGTTTTTGGTCTTGGATAACCCCTTTAAACAAGATAAACTTTTTGCCAAGATGCTTATAAACTGGTGGTTTTAAGAACCCACTGAAAGGAATGGAACAATCAGTTCATTTTTTGCCATTTTTACATAGGAGCAGAAAAAATAAAATCTTGACGGAAATTTAAAGAGGCTAAAAGTCAGTATTTTTATGAGGAACCCTTTTGCTTTTGGTAGGATGTGCTGAAAATCTAAGGGCTGTATTACACCAACAGATTATCTGACCAATCAGACCAAAAGTTGGAGTGTATAACTAAAGATCTGTGTGTGTAAACGGCCATCTGACCAATGACTGGTCGGAAAACCTGTTGGTGTAATATAGCGCCAAAGCTGGTCATGTATGAGATGGTTGAATAAGCTGCAGCCATAACCTAACAGCCATTTCTCCCAACTTGCTGAAAAGTGTGGGGTCAGGTATAAGGTATATGGTAACCAGTAGACAGAGGAGATTGGGAATGTTCTGGTTAATTCCCTATTGTTGTTCCCAAAGACTCATACAAATCATTTCACCCTGCCTCCATAGAGCAGTGTTTCCCAACCAGTGTGCCTCCAGCTGTTGCAAAACTACAACTCCCAGCATGCCTGGACAACCTTTGGCTGTGCGGGCATGCTGGGAGTTGTAGTTTTGCAACAGCTGGAGGCACACTGGTTGGGAAACACTGCCATAGAGACAATATGCATGCCCAACTGACTGAGCTGGATATTCACATTAGCAAAAGTGCACAACCCTTTGACTGTATCAAACTACAAGTAAAGGAGCCTCTAGGAGCCTGTTAAAGATAACAATGCTGTACTCATACATGAAGTCCTACTACCTGGCATACAGCATTTGTAATGCACACATTTTCCAACATAAGCCCCAATAAGTAATGTATAAGGCGAGTTTCACACTAGCGGCAGGCTGTTCCAGCTGGTGAAAAGTCTGTCGGATCCGTCCTGCCGCTAGTTCACGTGTGCCCCCGGACTGCCGCTCCGTCCCCATTAACTATAATGGGGGCGGAGTTCCGGCGGCAGCAAGGCAGCGCATGGCGAGAGGCAGCCGGACTAAAAGTACTGCATGTCGTAGTTTTAGTCTGGCTGCCGCCGGAACTCCACCCCCGCCCCCATTATAGTCAATGGGGACGGAGTGGCAGTCCGGGGGCACACGTGAACTAGCGGCAGGATGGATCCGACAGGCTGTTCACCCGCCGGAAAAGCCTGCCAGACTCCCTGCCGCTAATGTGAAAGTACCCTTAGTGGTTCTGACATAACTTATCATTGAGTAAACATACAAAGCATAGTGTTGTGCTCCATTTATTTTTATGATATTACAGTCAATTGAGTTGTACCTGGAAATATATTATGGTTATTAAAACTCATCTGTACAATGGTTCCCGAGGAAATCTTTACTCTTATTACATATAGATTAGATAAATAAGTGCATGCATTCTTGGTGATGTACCTAAACCTCTGGAATATGGGGAAGTGAATGTCATTTTAAAAACTAATATCCTGCTGTAACTTTTATTTATTTATTCTACTACTGTGAAATAAAACGGGTTACCACTAAGGAAAAGCAGTAAAATCCATGGAGTGCAGTTAGCAGTGCTGCCACTAGATGGCAGTGTCTTCCCAGTTTTGAAAGCCGGCGCCCCACAAGCACACACTAGCAATGTAACCTACTGGCAACAAAGGAGTGAAGGTATCGACATCACTCACCCTGAGTCCCCACAAGCACCATGGGGATTTCGTTGGTGTTGCGGTAGTTGGCTAGCCGGCTGTAGTAGTGATAGACAGTCTGGAAACTGATCTCATCCTCCAAGCTGAAGACAAAGATTACAGCATCCACCCACATAGCAAACTGAAGGGGGAGAAAAACAAAAGAAACATGAAGAGGGCTGAGAAAGACTAATGTACAATAAGAGAGCTGTATGGATTAATGCAGAATGGAATTATGGCTGAGCAGATTAAGGCTATTTTCACACTCGCGTTTGGTGCGGATCCGTCATGGATCTGCACAGACGGATCCGTTCAGATAATACAACCGTCTGCATCCGTTCAGAACGGATCTGTTTGTATTATCTGTAACATAGCCAAGATGGATCCGTCTTGAACAACCACTGAAAGTCAAAGGGAGATCTGTTTTCTATTGTGCCAGATTGTGTCAGTGAAAACGGATCCGTCCCCATTGACTTACATTGTGTGTCAGAACAGAAGGACGCAAGCAGCGTTTTGGTGTCCGCCTCCAAAGCAGAATGGAGACGGAATGGAGGCAAACTGAGCGGATCCTTTTCCATTCAGAATGCATTAGTGCAAAACTGATCAGTTTTGGACCGCTTGTGAGAGCCCATGACGAATCTCACAAACGGAAAGCCAAAACGCCAGTGTGAAAGTAGCCTAAGCAAGGAATAAAGCAGGGTTCTTACTTGTGCTTCTGGGGGTCCCCCCTCATCCCGGATCAGTAGGAGGTAGCTCTGGCCATCCACCACAATCTCCTTCTTGAACCTGCCACCTGTCACAGATGAACGAGTTAATAATAATAATAAGAAACCTAAGAACTCACAAGGATGGACATGTACGAGGGAGACGAGAGGGGGAGGATGGGACTTTGCTTGTAAGAGAATTGTGGGTACGAGGACCATAAGGCACCAACTCTACAATGAATATTTGGGACTGCGTTAGTTAAGCCCCACCATTTACATACATGCCGATCCAATTTAAGGTTAATCCATTTAACCCATCGCTGTAATCATTCTCTGAACCCCTGTACCTAACTACAAAGTCTTTACAAGCAATGTCCTGGTGTTAGTAGCCGATGAATGTGGTGACAGACTAAACAGCGTCAAATACCAGAAGGCAGCGCTGCGTACAACCAGTGCTTTGCCGGAGCCCAAATCTACACTCATCCGTAGACTTGAAGCTCCACCTTGATGATAGCAGGCGATGTATGGCAGCAGCTGGTGACTGCAGTATTGCCCTCTGTACAGGCGGCATATACAACACATGGCATAGCACAGGATGGAAGAGGTAAAATCATAACGGCACCACAGGACGATGTAAAAACAATTCTGATGTGTGAGAAAAAAATAGTACATAGACGCACAAAAGCAAATGGTCGACCGTTTCCTATGGTCTGCACCCAGAAATGGAGGGTATACAGCCATCACCAACAAATGTAAGGACTTATCTAGGGACACCTCTCACCCTATATGAAATACGCTGAGTTTAGATTGAGCCCTGCCATACTAATGAACTGTCGAAATCCTCCGCTCCTGCGATTTCCTTCTCTATAATACAAATGGAAGCTCCGAGCTGTGTCCTATTTCACACAGCTCTCAGAACGACTGAATACATGGTCTCCCAAGAGAGCAAACAAGTCAACACGTAGTCCATGTTCATTACCCAGTATCTCCATGGTGGAATCTATGTAGGAGAGACCGCAAAGCAACCACCTACACAGGTCAAAACAGCGCAGTTTAAAGGGATTGTCCTACAGAAAAATATTCTACAGTTTTCAAACCAGCACCTGGATCTGAATACTTTTGTAATTGCATGTCGTTAAAATTTTTGCATAGCCACCGAGTTATTCGATAAAATATATCTGTATAGCGCCACCTGTTTTCCTAATTTCTTTGTCCTGCTCACTGAGATGGCCGCACATGCTCAGTTTCATCCTTCAACTGCCTCCTGTGAGCTGTGATAGGGAGAGCATGGACACGCCCCCTGAGCTACAGCAGAAAGGACACCCCCCTTGAGGTGGAGCTTTGGTAATAAATGTAGCAGAGCAATTGGAGCAATGAACGGGGAGATCTCTGGATCCATGTAAGGTACAGGGCTGGTTCTTTTGTTAGAAAGAGATTACAATGTACTAACTGTATGATGTCTGACTTTTATTTTAACATTAATCATGGGATAACTCCTTTAAGGAGGCAACATCCTTGAAGATGTGAAATCTGAACATCCTCAAAGAAATAATCAGAAGATCAATGCAGAAAACATCAAAACTGCCAAAAGAAATGCTGCACAGTAATATTTATCTCGTGCAGGGGCGCCATACATGATATCAACGTGCCTCGTCAAATCTCTGCATCCCACTGACGCTTCTGAGCAGGCTGTATGGAGCAGGGTCTAAGAAAGAGATTTCTAACCATAGGCACATTAAACCACACTAGACACGCTCCAATTTCCTAATATAATATCTGTTACAATTGGGTCAGTAAGTGCCATGACTGTCTCGTCCAAAGATGTATGTCAGCAAGCACTGCCGCCATATACAGTGTATGAAATCATGCTGTCCTAAGGAGAGCACTAACTAGCAATTAACCGGTTTTCTAGCGACTGCATAAATCCCTTTGTTTTTCTTAAAACCAGATTAAGAGTGCTCCAACAAGAATGAGAATCCTATTTGATGTCTTTCCAACAAAACATAATGCAACATTAAAAGGATCAACGACATAAAATATGCTTCAAAGCGATGAAAAATATGTAACCAGAAAAAAATCACCCACGTGGGCACAAAAAAATGCTCCAACTGTTGAGACAGTGGGGAGGGAACCAGGCTGATATGGCACTGCCAGTGCAGCCCCCATGGCTCTGAGGCTGGTTGGTTTTGGTGATATTGGTCTATAGATGTTCCCTCATTGATATCATCTTATACTTCCGCTAAACTTTTTGCAAAACCATTGACAGAAGAGTCTACCCTTAACCTGTCTTGCATGGAGTTATAGGATTTTTCAGGATACCGATTCAACACAATCTCACACCATCCAGTATAAAAATTAAGTATTAAACATATATATATATGTTTTTTTAATGGGTGCCTATGGGTAATGGCTGGCTTGTGGGTGGCATCCAAGAGGATGTATACATTAACTTCTCGGGATATGGATAGGTTTAGAACACGTTAAAGGTTCTGGGGTACAGATATTGCCGTTCTTCTGCTCCGTTGCATGCAGGACTTTTGTCTCCGCTTCAAAAATCTTCCTCTGAGCGGAAACCTAACGGACGCCATTATAGTCTATGGGGCCCGTAAGCTCAGCTATGTCCCGAATCCGTCCTTTCAGTTCTTCTGCTCCTATAATGGAGCGGGCGAATGGATAGACTGAACGCTGATATGAATCTACTCTAACAAATCAAATTCGTTCTACAACAGCCTCCTGGAGCACAGAGGGGCTGACCGCGCTGCTCAAGAGACTCTCCTCTATTGACAGGACCAGGCATCTCACGCCTGCGCAGCTTCTCTAACTATCGGGCAAGCGCAGAGGATCTGTTGCTGGTTTCTAAGCAGCGCAGACATCGACTGAGCATGTGCTGCTCACATCTGGGTACACCCAGATGTGGAGGCAGAGTCTTAAGACAGAGGAGGGCTGTCTTCACTTATTGGTGTACCCAAAAGTCACCTGCGCAAATGCGGAGGTGACTTTTTAAAAGAAGAAAAACTGCTACAAGAGGACATCGTTTTAAATTAGAGGGGCAAAGGTATAAAAGTAATATCAGGAAGTATTACTTTACTGAGAGAGTAGTGGATGCATGGAATAGCCTTCCTGCAGAAGTGGTAGCTGCAAATACAGTGAAGGAGTTTAAGCATGCATGGGATAGGCATAAGGCCATCCTTCATATAAGATAGGGCCAGGGGCTATCCATAGTATTCAGTATATTGGGCAGACTAGATGGGCCGAATGGTTCTTATCTGCCGAGACAGTCTATGTCTCTATCTGCTCAGGTAGCTGCAGCAGATCCTCTGTTCTTTGAACCAATACTGGTAGCAACACTACAGGCAAAAGATTGACAGGACCAGGCGAAATCTCTGGCCCTAACAACAAAAGTCTGAGCCCCTCAAAGCCGATTTTGAACACATCTGATTAGTTAGAGTGAATTTGCTCATTTATATTACCCATCCTCAGGAGAGGTCATCAACATCCAATCAGTAGGGGGTCTGACACTCGGCACCCCCATTGATCAGCTGTTTCGGGTTGCCACGGTGCAAGTGAATACCAGTGGACGAAGCTAAAGGCTGATCGCTCCGTACACTGTGTAGTGCCTAGGCCAGGGTACCCCAACTCTGCTCCCATTTATTCCCATTCACGTGAATGGGAGCTGAACCTCATTACGCCGATGCCGGAAACTACCCAGTGTCCAGAGCCTTCTGCTTCCTCTTTATAAACTGTTTATTACCAGCGTTGTGGCAGCCCGAAACAGCCAACAGTGGGGGTGTCGGATCCTCACCAACGTTAGGTTGATGACCTATCCGGAGGATACGTCAATATCTGTAGCCTGGAGAACCCCTATAAGGGTAAATGCACATGTTCAGGATTTACGTCTGGACAATCCGCACTGAAATCTGCGTGGAAAATCCACATGCAATCCTGATAGTGTGCATTTACCCTAAGGAAGGACATATATGTATAGAAACTTATTACACAGAGTACAAAAAAGTGGATAGTATTCTAATATTTTTTAAATCGTGCTAAAATGAATGTGTTTCAATGTAATTTGAAAATGAGAAAATGTGAGATGAATGTACATGAATTACTATAGGATATAGTGGTATAGTTACAGGCAGAGGTAAAATGGGAAAGAAAGAAGGGCTAGACAGAAGAATGCAGATAAATAGAGAGGAAAAGTAGAAAATCGGCCAAGGAGAATGGAGCCAAAAAATAGATAAGAATGGTGGTGAACAGTAAAAGCCTCAGTCTATGAAATAAAAACCTGAACCGCTATGTCCGGCTCTTTTTACTACAGCTGGAGCACCATGACGTATGGATTTTTGACAGGCAATGTACTGATCAAATGAGAGGTGAGGTGTCTATAAACTCACAAGCTACCTGCAACTCTGGTTTCCTTTGCACGACCGTTCAAGTTCATGACTCGGAGACGCGCAGACACACAACCATTACTACACGTCACAGCCGCTGCCATTATTTATAGGTGATTGAAACAAATCCCAAAGACACCATGTAACATTAGACAAATGAAGCTACTACATGACACACAATCTAATCGGGTACGGAGTGGGATGAAGGCAACCCAAACTAGAAGATGCAAAGGAAAGACAGAGATGAAGAAACACAGAAGGAGGAGTCAACTCTACGTCAGATTATCTCAGCCGCCTCTCTGCCTCCTCAGCCCGCAGGGAATGAATATTTACCTGCATCCATATCTGTAAAGAACCAATGGGACAAGCAGTGAGGAAAAGAAGGAACTTAAGACGGTCAAAGACTAAGCCAAGGATGCACAGAATATACAAGACACGGAGGCAGAAGGCTTCCGGGTCCCTCACACATGACAAGGAGAGCAAAAAAGAGCCAAGAATTACAGGGAGAAAATGCCAAAAAGTAGCTAAAAAGCAGTCTGATCAGAATGGTGTTATGTTCATGGCAGGTGTCATCTCTGAACATGCTGGGTATATGACATGTAGCTAATACAGCTTTCACATGGATGACTAAACGTTGGCTACGTCCTGGATCTTCTTGATCACTGAGAATATGACTAAGCTGTAATGACTGGTGCTGCCCAACCCAATTATCCCCTAAAAGTAATGTCCCACCCCGAAGGACAATATAATCCGGTGCTACAACCGTATAGTTAGAAGATACATTACCGCTATTCTGGGTGACCTATTGAGTGAATGTCAGGACTATGTGGTCAGAGCTTCATGTGCATATAGTGTAGGGGTAAGACAGGCCTCTAATGACACCGGTAAGACTCTCTACTCTGCGGGGCATCATTACAACATACTAAGAGTCTTATTTCCACTTACCTTCAGGGGACTCTTCTTGAACATAAGTACCCGTGAGATACCGATGAACCAATGCCGACTTCCCACTGGCTAGATTTCCCACAATGCCCTGAAAGATATAAAATGTACAAAGTTACTTACTACAAAAAATACTAACTTGAGGCAAGACTTAAGGACATGTTCAGACAGCAGATGTTCATAGCAGATTTTGGAGCAGGCAACAAGATAAAATCTTCATAAAAAAAAAACAACACCCCTACAAAACCTAGTCACAGCTCCATTTTTTTTAGATCCAGAGCTCTAAATTTCCTGCAAAGACTTGGAGGGGAGGAAGAGTGAGTAAATGTATCACACTCTGCAGCACCCCAATAGGACAGGTCATCAGTATCAGATGGGGGGTGGTCTGACACCCTGCGCCCCCCACTGATCTGCCGTTTCAGGCTGCACGGACGTGGATCCCATGGAAGGGCTTCCGCATCTGTAGGGCTGCAACTCAAAAGATAGGACCTGTGCTAGATTTCGCCACAGTATGCTGACCACAGACCCAATGAAGTTAATGGGACACATTTACTTGCAACACTTTTAAAAAGCCGTAAATGTGCCCCAATGAATCCACACTGTGATGTGGAGTGCACATGGCCGGTATCAGTGTTTTGCAGCTCTGCAGTTCGCGAACCACAAAACACTCATGGTCGTGCGGATGCACCCTTATATAAAGTTGATAAAGTGCACAATCTCACTCCAATATGAAGAAGAAATAGTCTCTCAAAACGTTGTAGGGTACTTATCGGCGCTGCAGATCCATCGCGTGACGTGGGTCAAGTTCACATAAAGTTCAAGCGAATAAGTAATGGTGGTCGCGCTGCCCAATACATAGGAGTCCGTCAGGTCAAAGGTATATCGGATTTTCAAGCTTCTCACGATGCAGCCACACAAATTCAGGGGTCGATGCACCAGAGGATAGTGAAGTTCCACAGGGGCGATAATTATCGCCCCTGACGAAGCTGACTGCCGAAACCTAGGTCAGGTGCTACACGAGGAACCACTATATGGTTTTATGCTTTTTATCATTCTCTCTCTTGTGAGTATAATAAATATCCTTGGGAAATATATCCTTGCGGAACTTCACTATTGTGCGCCATATTTTCATTACACCGGTTTGGATGTCCTCTGGTGCATCGACCCCCGAATTTATTGTGTGGCTGCATTGTGAGCAGCTTGAAAATCTGATATACCTTTGACCTGACGGACTCCTTTGTATTGGGCAGCACGACCACCATTATTTATTCACAATCTCACTCCAGTAAGGGGATGGAGTAGAAAACTCGGAAACATCACTAGACAATCTCACATTTAATGTTCAGGAAAATAAAATAACCCATACACTTAAGAGCAAAGTCAGCCGATGCCGCTTTCATATGGGTGTATGGGATTTGTCATTTCAATGTCCGATCCTTTAGTTCTGAAGGGAGATAAGTCACCTCCAGAGAAGTCTGACAGCAGCTTACTCCTCTGTCTCCAATGAGAACACCTGCATGCTCGGCTGAGTTCATTGTGCATGTGTATGGAGGAGTCGGGAAGAATAACTATAGTCCGGCAATGTTTGAAGGTGTATGGGCGCTTTAGGACTTTCAGAACCAACCTCTACATAACACAGGTCTTGAGGTCTGGGAATTAGATCAAAAGTAGGCAAAAAAACATGGGGATCTAAATAGAGCAAGACTGCACAACACAATATAGACTACCATATTAAAGGGGTTGTCTCACTTCATCAAATGGCATTGATCATGTAGAGAAAGTTAATACAAGGCACTTACTAATGTATTGTAATTGGCCTTATTGCTTCCTTTGCTGGCTGGATTCATTTCTCCATCACATCATACACTGCTCGTATCCAGGGGTTACGACCACCCTGTAATCCAGCAGCGGTGGCCGTACTTACACACTATAGGAAAAGGTGCTGGCCTCTCTGGGTTGTGGGAGCATGTATAGGTGCATGTGCAGCAGCTCCCATTCCAGCCGCCTTGTATTTGCACTGCAGCAGTGGTCATAACCCCTGGAAACGAGCAGTGCGCAAAGCAATGGAAAAATGAATCCAGCCAGCAAAGGCGGAAATATGGACAACCACAATACATTAGTAACTGCCTTGTATTAAAGGGGTTCTGCCCTTTGTTTAAACTAATGATCTATCCTCTGGATAGATCATCAGCATCTGATCGGCGGGGGTCCGACACCCGGGACCCCGCCGATCAGCTGTTTGAGCAGGCAGAGGCGCTCAAGGAGTGCCGCGGCCTTCTCGCTGTTTACTGCTGGCCCAGTGACGTCACGACTAGTATCAACTTGCCTGGGCGGGGCTAAGCTCCATTTAAGTGAACAGAACGTAGCCCAGCCCAGGCCAGTGATACTAGTCGTGACGTCACTGGGCCAGCAGTAAACAGTGAGAAGGCCGCGGCGCTGCGGGAGCGCCGCTACCTTCTCAAACAGCTGATCGGCGGGGCTCCCGGTGTCAGTCCCCCGCCGATCAGATGCTGATGATCTATCCAGAGGATAGCTCATCAGTTTAAACAAAGTGCAGAACCCTTTTAACTTTGTCTACATGATAAATGCCATTTGTTGAACTGAGACAACCCCTTTAACGTCTTACAGCAAACATTTTGTAGCCTAGACAACTGTGTCTCCTCCACTCGGGAGGCTACAAGCTGCAGACCACTGCCCTAAAGTGATTCTGAAATCACTGACAAATGTGGGACTCCCTCATCAGTACACTCGGCGCCCAGCATGTCCACCTCACATCTCTATTCTCACCGCACCAATGCCTGGATCCAGTCACATAAATCCCCTACCTAGCCTGGGAACTGCAGCTATCTAGCCATACTTTCCATACATGCAGATGAATACAGAGCTTTTTCCTGGCTCCTGGATTAGGCCATTGGCTCAGGAATCTTAGATAATTCTCTCCAGCTTTCCAATGTAATGAAATAACCAGTGTGCAAGAGTGAGAAGATGTAATTATTCACAGATGGAGCGGAACCAGACTCCTCAGAAATAAAGCGGAATACAAATATCGCACCGGCCGCACAGGCTGAGGCGTTCAGCGTTATATTCTGGATTTTATTATATCACAAGTGAAGCAATTTACACTCATTAATGCTCCAGAAAGTCTGCAAAACCCTCCATTGACTATGGAACAGAGTGGGCCAGCTTCACTCGTTCTGATCCCTGGCAGCTCTCAAACTGCACTAGTTAAAGTTTCAAGTCTGCGACGTTCACCACATACTGCTCATATGTCTACAGTATATATATATATATATATATATATATATATATACATATACATACATACACATATACAGATTATTACAGTTATTGGATAGATAATTCCAGGGTGGTAATCTCAGCCTGTTAGGGGATTCAGGAACGTGGTAGAACTGACAGCACTGCCCGATGCGGCACGTCATCGCTGGCAGCTTGTCCACAAAGACCGGCGGGGGCCTCCTGGCACCAGATCTGCAGGGCACTGTGGAACTGGGCACTTGTTTTATTCAGTAAGGCTACTTTCACACCTTCCTTCGGTGCGGATCAGTCTTGTATTTGAACAGACGGATCCACACCGATAATGCAAACACTTGTATCTGTTCAGTACGGATCCGTTTACATTATTCTTTCAAAAAAAAAGTCTAAGTCAAAACGGATCCGTCCTGACTTACATTGAAAGTCAATGGAGGACTGATCCGTTTCAATTCCACCATATTGTGTCAGTGATCCGTTTGGCTCCACATAGTCAGGCTGACACCAAGGTGTCCGCCTGAAAAGCGGAACGGAGACCAAACGCAGCCAAACTGATGCATTCTGAAAGGATCCTTATCCATTCAGAATGCATTGGGGCTGAACTGATCCGTTCTGGTCCGCTTGTGAGAGCCTTAAAACGGATCTCACAAGCGGACCCAGAAACGCCAGTGTAAAAGTAGCCAAATCTGATATCATCTGCTGCAACCCTTTTTTTAAGGCTACTTTCACACTGGCGTTTTGGCTTTCAGATTGTGAGATCCGTTCAGGGCTCTCACAAGCGGTCCAAAACGGATCAGTTTTGCCCTAATGCATTCTGAATGGATAAGGATCCGCTCAGAATGCATCAGTTTGCCTCCAATCAGTCTCCATTCCGCTCTGGAGGCGGACACCAAAACGCTGCCTGCAGCGTTTTGCTGTCCGTTTGACGAAACGGATCCGGCATGACCCACAATGCAAGTCAATGGTGCTGGATCCGTTTTCTCCGACACAATAGAAAACAGATCAGTCCCCCATTGACTTTCAATGGAGTTCATGACGGATATGTCTTGGCTATGTTACAGATAACACAAACGGATCCGTTCATGATGGATGCATGCGGTTGTATTATTGTAACGGATACGTTTTTTGCAGATCCATGATGGATCCGCACAAACTCGAGTGTAAAAGTAGCCTATGGAGTTGGACAAACCCTTTAATTACATGGTGTACACTGCATAGAACCTGCACTAGGGATGAGGAAACTCGTGTTTCAAGTTCGGCGTACAAGGTTCGGGGTCGGGTTATCTAAGAATTCCATTATGGATTCCGCTACAACGGACCATAAAAGGTATTAGTAGGTAGTATTAGCCCCTAATTTACTATTCCACCACTTTTATGGAAAAACCTACAAAAACATTTATTTTAATGCCAGAGTAAATGCCTCCAGATGGTACAAGTTTTGGTTGTTTTAGGAAGACCTTATTTTGCTTCCATTTCAATCCAAAGAAGTCAGATTTATTTCTAAGAAACTGAATCCTAGTAGGCCATAGATAAGAAAGCTTATTCGTCCTCGCTATTTTTCCCAGCCTCACTATAACATGCATGCTTGGCCATGACAGCATGTTTACATCAATGGGGAGTTGGATATCAGCTTATTTCCCACAGGAACAAAGGTTTGAATATCTTGAAATCTAAAAAACGCCCCATTCCTCTCTACTCTTGTTGGAGAGTCAGGAGCCCCCCATACAGTCAGCCTGATGTGCGAACTCGCTGAATCGGCAGGTTCTGCTGACTTATTTCATGAAGATGGTTGGCTGAAGGGACACCACGTCATGTAGGGAATAGGAAATGATTTGCTGCTTACCACTTTGAGCTCCGGCACGGCTCGGCTTAGCGTCCATTCCTGACTATTTACAAAGGCATCTGCAAAATAAAAGAGTAAAAGCCCATTAGGAGATGTGAACACAGTCCACTACAGCACGGGGGTGAAGCCGCGGTACAGACATTCATACATAGACCGCATCAGCAGGAACATTCTTTACTAAATCAAATTTGGAATACACCCTCCAGCTCTAATAAAAGGGGGGCGCTGAGCGCATTTTTCCACGTCATGCCCTGCATTTGCTCCGCATAGGGTTATGGTAAAAACAACATCAACCCCTAAGTGGCGTATAGGAAAATATGCAATAACTCAGAAGCCTTAGGGCACGCAATTACCCTAATCGTTAACATCAAGGTGAATGCGAAGTTATGCAGACTATAAACCAAGAGATGTAATTTAAAGGGGTTATCCAAGAAAATATATTTTTGACTCATTCTCAGGATAGGTCATCAGTATCATATCTGCGGATGTGCGACACCCGGGACCTGCCAATCAGCTGTTCGAAGAGGCCTTGAGCACTGCAGCCTCTTCCTAGGCCAGTGACATCACTGTACAACGGTCACATGGCCTAGTTGCAAGTCAATGGAGCTGAGCTGCAATACCAAGCACTGCCACTATATGATGCACGGCGCTGTCCTTGGAAAGCTATCAGGAGCTGGCTGTACTCACCAGAGCTCCAACGAGTATGGCGGCTCCTTGAAACAGCTGATCAGCGGGTATGCCAGCACGTGGACCCTAGCTGAAGGGATAATGATGACCTATCCGGAGGATAAGTTATCATTGTCTTTTTCAGGATTACCCCTTTAAGGAAATCTTTTTGCCCTCATGGCATTACCAGGGCAGTCAGCAACCGTGCAACGCTGGACATATATCTGCATGGATAAAAGAAATATCCCCTCACGCCTCAAGTCATTTCAGTTACACCCACTTGGAAGACTTGAGTAAAGCAAATCTCCGTCAGGACCCAAATCCACAGCTGGAGCAGCCATCGACTTTAGTAATACTTCCAAGCCTTTCCAAGATACAAGTCATCCTCCTTACTGGCTGCAATGTAGATACAAGTCATCCTCCTTACTGGCTGCAATGTAGATACAAGTCATCCTCCTTACTGGCTGCAATGTAGATACAAGTCATCCTCCTTACTGGCTGCAATGTAGATCTTCCATCATCCAAGCTGTAAACACTGCAAGTTCTACATCTGCACTTACACGAACTAAGAACATCAGAGGAACAAGCTGCCCTGAATTAGACATGATGAGCCAACACTTTGCATCCAAAATGCAAGGTCAGGACTTTGTGCGTTTGCTTTCAAGGGGCACATTACTAAGATGTGGGCACATCCCGACGGGCGAGTTTGGATCGGGATCAGAGCAAAACCAAAAATCCATCACACAAGAGAATGCAAGTGGAATTGGCAGCGATGCTGTAAGAAGGGATTGTACTAATGGGACCTGGACATTGGTTGGGTTATGTCATAATCGCTCTGGCAAAATGATCTGAAATATCAAATCTGATTATTATATGTCCTTTATCTGACTCAGCCCAATTTTACAATACGTAGAGCAAAACGGGGCCTGAAGGGCGATAGATTGAGAGAAATGATTCTGGATTATTGAACACTCATAGAAATGAATACTAAAATGAAAGGTATCCAAATTTGACCTGGCAAAAGATTGGACATGTCCTATCTTTTGCCATACCTTGCAGATCATGGACCCATTCAAGTTAAGGAGTCCGCACCACGTTACTGAGTTCAAAGCCGGTGCCTGTGTTTTGTGGACCCACAGTTTGGTCAGAGTGGCTTTCCATTCTGATGCGCGCACCCCCCTCCCCCCCCCCCCCCCCCCCCGGATTATAGGAAATTCTCAGCAAATGGTAATCAAACAACAGATTTAGATTCTGGAACACATTTTCTGCTGCGATCACAGGATAAGATTTCCTAACGTAAATCATTAGCTTTGACCATCTTCCCGATAATCATCTATCGAGTAAATGTAACTACGAGCAGGTCGTGGTGTGTAGAGTCAAATAAAAGCCAATAGGTAGCGGCGCAGGTTCTTACATAACTCATGTGCTGAACAAATGCTTGAGAACTTGGTGTCAAGACAAGTATGAACCAAAGTGTCATATCCTTGTGTCATTCAACCAGTTTCATGGGTTCTTTTTGATCACAACCATTATTACTGGTGGCAGTGACGGCAGGGAATGTGCTCATCCTGTGTTCAAAGAGTAGGGTGGGGAGCGAGGTTTTCTTCTCCATCACTGGCATCCCCCTCCTCCCCAAGGTCAGGCGGCTGTGAAGCTGGTTTGGCAGACTCTGCCCCAGACATGGCTGTGATATGATCTCCCGTCACAGAGTCAGACAGAGCCAACCTGCTCACGAAGAAGGTGCAGACGCAGGAATAAAGAGGGGAGTCCGCCGTATAGTCAGTGGCCATACTGCGCACACGCAGGGACTTGAGGGGAGCTAGAATGGCTAGCTAACACCATGAATGAGCCACTTCCTCATCACTGAACACAGAGAGAACATAGAGACAGAACCAGGCTGGGTATAGCACATTAGTAAGGGTTAAAGGCATACTATTCATTCAGACCAGGGAAAGAGCAAAGGAGGCTACGGGAGGATGGAAAAAAGGTGCCTTTGATCCAGACTCCTCATTAGAGGAGCACTGAGCAGTAGAAGCATAGACTAATTATAAAACATCAATCAGGTATACCACGCTCCTGAGAAATAACCCTCAGCGGAGCAGCGCCAGTCCCACATTTCATGATGTACCGTACGCTGTGCGACAGTAACGGTGGCCATACACCTCCTGACACCCCCATATGCATGCGTGCTTAGCTTGACAGAGCGTAGACAGGTTTTCAATGAGAGGAGAATAAACTGCTGACAGACATCCCCCTAGCAGGAACAAAGGATCTGGCATGCTGAAATGCAACATGCCTGATCTTTCTTTGCCCTGACCTCTCCCGTCTCCATATTAGTCGACCAGTCCAAATCACTAATATGACGCCAATTTATTTCTCAGTGCTGTGAAGATGGAAGCTATTCCCATCAGTCCTTGTCCCCGGATACAAATACACTAACGTATCAGTATGTTTCGGGGGGTGGGGGGAAAGCTCATATAAAACACAGGCAGAACACACAAACTCCATACTGATGTTGACCTTGGTTGGATTCACACCTAGTGTTATAAGCAGCAGGGATTTCCCTAGTGCCTCATCATCTCCCGTGTACCAACATTGTTTGGGGCAACCAGCTTTCTCCTGATCTCTGGTTAGATGATCACCATGCTAAGTTAACTTAAAGGAGTATTCCCATCTCAGACAATTGGGGCTTATTGCTAGGATGGTGGGACCCGCACTGACACTGAGAACGGAGCGGGGAAGATGGTGGCCGGAGGACCCCGGGTTTTCTGGGGTCCGGCCACCGCCAAGCGCCCCCCCCCCCCCCCCCCCCCAATTGTATTAAATGGGCGCGCACCGTGCTTACTCAGATATTTTCGTCTAGTACCATAGAAATAATTGGAGGGCATCTGAACGTGTGTGGTGCACCCTCCACAATTTTCAGGGGTCCGTTCTCGATGTAGGTGCAGGTCTCAGAGGTGAGACCTGCACCTATCAGACAATGGGGGCATATCCTAGCGACATGCCCCCATTGTCTGAAAAAGGAATACCCCTTTAAGCAGTTGAGTTTTTTTATTGCTTAGCCTTTCTTTAAATGTTCATGCTTTCTGCGCTTTAGTTGCCGAGTATAGTGTGCTATAGCTCTGTGCATTTGTTTCCAGAATCCCTAATATTCACACACTGGTGCTACTGCAAGATAAAAGCCAACTGGGTTTTGCAAAAATCTTGTCAGTACCGCATCTGACATATGAAATGATACAAGAAGTAGGGATATTCGCTTAATCTATTCAGAGGCACAATCCCTAAACCATTCGAAACTGAATACCTGGATTACAATGCTTGGCCACATGCAAGTTTACCACCAACAAACTATTAACTATTACGAGACTGTGCATCAGTCCAGCATGTTCCTCCCAATATCTTGTCCTGTATAGTGTACCAGTAGGGAGGGGTATATAGATGGTAGCACTTGGCCTGCAGACCCGTTGGTGTGTCAGTTTCCCAATAATTAGTGTGGATATCCCCACCTCTTGCATCATTCCTTGTATTCCTGTTCCTTGCTAGCCGAAATCTGTGTGATGCCTCTAATTCTTCTAGACCCTTCATTGCTATTAGGCCTCATGCACACGACAGTTTTTCGGGTCCGCATCCGAGCCGCAGTTTTTACAGCTCGGGTGTGGACCCATTCACTTCAACGGGGCTGCAAAAGATGCGGACAGCACTCCATTTGCTGTCAGCATCCGTTGCTCCGTTCCGAGGCCCCGCAAAAAAAATATAGCATGTCCTATTCTTGTCCGTTTTGCGGACAAGAATAGGCATGTCTACAATGGGCCGCCCTTTCCATTCCGCAAATTGCAGAAGGCACAAGGGCGGCTTTTGTTTTTTGCGGATCCGCGGTTTGCGGTCCGCAAAAAACAGCACAGTCGTGTGCATGAGGCCTTAGCCTTGAAGTTTGTTGTTTCCCTGTGGATTTGGTTACGGTATTTGTTTGCTTAGTTTGTCTTTTGATTTGTCTCGGGGTCCTAGATCCTTTTTGTTATCCTGCTTGTGTAGTATTGCAGATTAGGGTTGGTCTTTTACTTCTGTTCACAAACGCATCCTTTTTTTTTCAGTCGCAAAATGTGGATGCGGTCCGTATGCATCCCCCACTTTTTGCGGGAACTATTGTAAAAGTGCCTATTCTTGTCTGCACAACGGACAAGAATGGGATATGTTCTATATTTTGCTGTAGTGCTGTCCGCATTTTTTGCCCCATAGAAATGAATGGGTCCGTGTGTGATCCACAAAAAAATGCAGCTTGGACACGGACTGAACATATGGTTGTGTGAATGTAGCCTTTAACAGTCATTCAGCTGCTCTCTCTCTGTACCTTCTTCTATCGGTGAGTTTACTTCTGTATATCTGTTGCCTTCTCGGTGTTGAGATGTTAATTTACAAAGACATAACCTATAAGGCCTCTTTCACACCAGTGTGACGGATTGGCTCCGGATGCGTTTAGTGAAACTCGCACCATTTTGCAAGCAAGTTCAGTCAGCTTTGTCGGCGATTGCGTTGTTTTTCGCACGGGTGAAATGCGTATTGATGCGTTTTTCACGCGCGTGATAAAAAACTGAAGGTTTACAAACAACATCTCTTAACAACCATCAGTGAAAAAACCGCATAGCATCCGCACTTCCGGATGCAATGCGTTTTTTTACTGAAGCCCTATTCACTTCTATGGGGTTAGGGCTGCGTGAAAAACGCAGAATATAGAACATGCTGTGTTTTTCACGCAACGCAGAACTGATGCGTGAAAAAAAACGCTCATGTACACAGACCCATTGAAATTAATGGGTCAGGATTCAGTGCGGGTGCTATGCGTTCACGTCACTCATTGCACCCGCGCGGAAAACTTGCACGTGTGAAAGGGGCCTAAGGCCTCTTTCCCACTTGCGTTGTCTGGATCCGGCGTGTACTCCACTTGCCGGAAAAACGCAAGTGTACTGAAAGCATTTGAAGACAGATCCGTCTTCAAAATGCGTTCAGTGTTACTATGGCAGCCAGGACGCTATTAAAGTCCTGGGTGCCATAGGGGGAGCGGTACACTTACAGTCCGCGCGGCTCCCGGGGCGCTCCAGAATGACGTCAGAGCGCCCCATGCGCATGGATGACGTGCCATGCGATCACGTCATCCATGTGCGTGGGGCACCCTGACGTCATTCTGGAGCGCCCCGGGAGCCGCGCGGACGGTAAGTATGCTTCTCCCCGCTACACTTTGGTAACCATTCAGAAAAAGCTAAACATCGGATCCGGCAATGCGCCGAAACGACGTTTAGCTTAAGGCCGGATCCGGATCAATGCCTTTCAATGGGCATTAATTCCGGATCCGGCCTTGCGGCAAGTCTTCAGGATTTTTGCATGCTGCGGTATTTTCTCCGGCCAAAAAACGTTCCGTTCCGCAACTGAAGACATCCTGATGCATCCTGAACGGATTTCACTCCATTCAGAATGCATTAGGATAAAACTGATCAGGATTCTTCAGTCATAGAGCCCCGACAACGGAACTCTATGCCGGAAGAAAAGAACGCAGGTGTGAAAGAGCCCTAAGACAGCATTGAGAGCAAGGAGACTTGAGAAATGTTATAAATAAAACAAAAAAGTATCCAAAGTTGGGGATATAATGCTATTAACAGTATACAAAATAACAGAAGAGCAAACATTCCAACAAACCTCCTAGGACTGGTTGTAACACGTGTGTCCTCTTCTATTTGTATTGCAAATAAATGATAAGAGCAGGCCGGCCTGATGGAGGACAATCTGAGGCCGCACACACGGGCAGGTTCTGGGTAAATAATAGCCTCATGTTACAGTTGTACAATGACGGAGCGGCGTGGCTTACCGGCAGGGAAACATCTGGTGCACCCAGTCACACGTGGTCAATAAATGGTGTGAATCAGGCTGGGAAAGGAGAAAACTCTTTGGCCAGTAGAAATGTGACCGGAGGGGGCACAGGAAGCAGGGGTCACATGTGCTATGTACTGTGCTCAATAAAACCGGGTCTAAAGTTTCCAAAGCCATTGCTGACAGAGAGGTTCCTGATGTGGGTGCTGCACCAGTACACTGCTGGTTATAGCACCAGTACACTGCTGGTTATATGCGCTAGCTCCAGCACACAGAAGAAAACTCAAACCTTATGTTACCACTACGCAGAAAGTAGCTTCTGCTACCCACCACATGAAAAGCCCGGCATGCAAAAAAAATAAAAAAAAAATAAAATGGCAATGTCGCTAGAAACGACAACTTTCACAATTAAGAATAGGTCATCAGTACACTATTGGTGGGGATTTGACAGCTGAGACCCAGACCGATCAGCTGTTTGAGAAGGCCCCGATTCTTGCAGTAGTGCCACGGCCTTCTCGCAGCTTAGACTAGTCCATGTGACATCGCGTTCATCAGTCACGTGGCCTACACACAGCTCAGCCCCACTGAAGTGAATGGGGCTGAGCTGCAATACCAAGCACAGCCACTATACAATGTACGACGCTGTGCTTGGTGAGCCGGGAGAAGGCCGCGGCGCTACTGCAAGCTGATCGTCAGGGGTCCGTGGTGTCGGATAATCATCCATCAGATACTAGTGACCTATCTGGAGAACAGGTCATCAGTTCAAAAATCCTGGAAAACCCCTTTAAATTGAGTATGAGTTCACATGCTGGACTGTTGCTCCATTAAAACAGGGCAGATGGGACCCCCTTTCTCATGATCAGCAGAGGTTCCCGGGTGGGACCTCCAGTTATCACTTATACTGCAGACAGGTGATAAGTGATGATTCTCGGAAAAAACCAATGAACCTAGACTTCCTTACCCCTTAGAGGGGAACTCTGGTTTCGAAAAATAAGCTTTAGTCATTGTACAATAAGTCACAATTTCACAATGTACCAATGTATCAATCCCTTGCGATTTTCACATTATTATAATAAATTCTTATTATTTTATGCACTTATATAGCGCTAATATATTCCGCAGTGCTTTACAGACATTAGCATCCAACCGTCCCCAATGGAGCTCACAATCTAAGGTCTCTATCAGTATGTCTTTGGAGTGTGGGAGGAACCCAGAGTACCCGAAGGAAACCCACGCAAACACAGGAAGATCATACAAACTTCATGCAGATGTTGTTTTTGGTGGGCTTCGAACCCAGGACCCCAGCGCTTCAAGGCACCAGTGCTAACCACCGAGCCACCAAACTGCACATTGTTTTCTGTGCTGGTCACGTGATGATGACATGCAATTCTATGTAACAGCTCCCAACTCTATGCAGTGCGTGTAGGAAGGGACACGGGGATGGCCCATTCCTCCCTCCCTAGTCTTGTCTGTGCACACAGCAATGTCCAATACATGGGATCTAAAGCTGGCGACATATTAGATTAACGACTGCCAAAATGGCCATATAGGTATGGAGGCCAACCACATCATAGGTATGGAGGCCAACCACCCCATATATATGGAGGCCAACCACCTCATATGTATGGAGGCCAACCACCTCATATGTATGGAGGCCAACCACCCCATATATATGAAGGCCAACCACCTCATATGTATGGAGGCCAACCACCTCATATGTATGGAGGCCAACCACCTCATATGTATGGAGGCCAACCACCTCATATGTATGGAGGCCAACCACCTCATATGTATGGAGGCCAACCACCTCATATGTATGGAGGCCAACCACCTCATATGTATGGAGGCCTACCAACTCTTCCCCAATGGAAAGACAACATAGAGCCAAACTTGGTTTTTGAGGTATTGGTTGGAAAACGATGAAACCTTCAAAATGGATCAGACCCACCAAAAGAACTAACTCCTAAGACTTGTAGCTGCTCTTTACCCGTCATGTGCACACAGCATACACATGGTGCACTTCTATGACGTGAACACTGTATACCATCTTAAAGGGAGCCCCAAGACTGCCGCCAACCAGTTATCTAGGACAGTAACAGATTCCCAAAGACGTTCTTGCTTGTAAGTTAGGAACCATGCAGAAAAATAACTTTGAGCCCTGTATTCCTATGGCCGTACATAATCACAGGGGTGAAGCTGCTCTTCAGAGAAGTCACAATGAAAGGTCCCATCTTCTGCTTGAGGAGGACCTTGTGCATGCACAGATGGAGCCAATGCCAATACACCACGCTACCAAGGATGACCAGGATGGAGACCTCACCAAACAGCCGCTCCATCCAGACAAGGGAATGCAGTATTCAACGTCAGGTTGGTGACGGTTATTAGGGGACAGGTGTCCGTGTTTCTAGACCGGAAATGTAAAAGCAGCAAACGCTCGTTCTGTTCAGGTTTGTTATCACATTTACAAAATTATTTCTATTTTATGGTTTCAAACTACCCTTGCAAATGTATGCAATATAATAACCAGCAATAAACGCTGCAGGTAATAGATTACACAGAAATAGGAATGCTGTTCAGCTTGATTTATATCCCCAGCCTGGCCAGTTACAAGCAGGGCCCTCACCCCTGTCGTCTGTACTAATCATTACTCCATAATATCAGATGCTGGACACAAACTGCAGAATACATCTCTACTGTATAAAGATGTCTACCGCCAACATACCATACGAAGGCGAAGAGCGTGTCAGAAGACATTTGATGACAGCCATACAAAATCTAAAAAAAACAGTATAGGCCTATCGATGGATGGCAATCTGCGTAGGTCCTTAAAGAGGACCTGTCCCCTCTCCTGACATGTCTGTTGTACTTGCATTACCCATGTAAAAACTCTGGAGCGTCTGTTCCTATGACTCTATGTTGTGCCATTCCTTTATTATTCCTGCAAGAAGTTTGCAAATTGCCAGCAGTCAAGGTACTGCTGGGTGTTACCAGTAGTGAGTGTGTCTGAATCAGTGCCGCAGATGTTAGACTGTGCAGGGACACCCCCCCCCCCCCCACACCTGGTAACACCCGTCTGGACCTTTACTGCAAGCTGCTGGTAATTCATTCATAGAAATAATAAAGGAATCATAGAGCCAGAAGAATAGATGCTCCAGAGCAGTCATTACATGGGGAATGTAAGTAGTTGGCTACTTTCACACTCGCGTTTGGTATGGATCCGTCATGGATCTGCACAGACGGATCCGCACCGATAATACAACCGCATGCTTCCGTTCAGAACAGATCCATTTGTACTATCTGTAACATAGCCAAGACGGATCTGTCTTGAACACCATTGAAAGTCAATGGAGGACGGATCCGTTTCTATTGTGTCAGTGAAAACGGATCCGTCCCCATTGACTTACACTGTGTGTCAGAACTGATTCTTTTGGCTCAGTTTCGTCAGACGGACACCAAAACGCTGCAGGCAGTGGTGTCCGCCTCCAAAGCGGAATGGAGACGGAACGGAGGCAAACTGATGCATTCTGAGCGGATCCTTATCCATTCAGAATGCATTAGGGCAAAACTGATCCGTTTTGGACCGCTGGCGAGAGCCCTGAACGGATCTCACAAACAGAAAGCCAAAACGTCAGTGTGAAAGTAGCCTTACTAATGTCAGGAGAGGTGACCGCTCCTCTTACAAAACTCTGTACATATTTATATGAACAATACGTCTCCTCTAAGACACACCAACCTTTTTCTTGTACCATCTTAATAGAAATACCAAAATATGGTGATTAATGTCCTACAAATTAATTACGGTACTATTACATTTATATGGAGCAAATCTCTTCCATACTGCTGTATAAAATGGCTGAAAACACCAATATAAAGGACTAAGGGCTCAACTACGGTCGCGTGAATGCTCCCTAAAAAAAAAAGCATACCTGTAACAAGCTATGGAAGATGCGGTACGCGGTCATGCACCGTAAAAGAAGCAGCAAGGAGACAGAAGGGGAAAAATGATTTTTGAAAAACAAACTGATCAATGGAAAATTGGAAAAATGATCTATTTTAATGCTACTGGAACACAGCTTTAGGGTCCATTCACACGTCGGTATTTTTACCTTTCCAGATAAATGTTCCTTTTTTTTTTCAGATCCGTTTTTCAGTACAACCTTACGTTTTTTTTTACTAAAGTGCTTCCGAATCCGTTCCGTGTTTCCGTTATTCCGTTTTTTTTCCCATCCATTTTCCTGTCAACGGATCCTGATGGTTTTGTGCAGGTCATCCGCATTTATGCGGATCCATTGACTTGAATGGACAACGGACCCGAAAAACGGACAGAAAGTAGGACAAGCTTAATTTTTTTTCAGGATCCGCATACTCGAAAATAGGAAAACGGAACGGATTCCGTGATTCGGACAGCGCTATGATTGGTGTCCGCATTTTTGCAATTAAAATTAATAGATCCTAAAAAAATCAGAGTGTTATAACGGACGTGTGAATGGACCCTTAAGGGTATGTTCACACAGGTCGGATACAGGATTTTGCATGTAGACTTTTCCACAGCATTTACAGCAACAGAAAAGTGAATGGGACTTTAATGGGATGTAATCCATGGCAAATACTCGACAAATCAAGCAATTCAGGCAGATTTTCTCGCTGCAATGTACTTCCTCTAAGCACGTAACGTGGTCTCCAAGCCTTACAAGAACACTCTCTATATCCACCATCAGGACATATTAAGGCAATAGTGAGGGCTCCAGCAATGATGAGGATCTGTGCTCTGGAGGTCGACTAACACTGATTGAAATCACCACTGACTTCTATTGGAGACACTGCTCCCAGGCTTTAAATCATCAGGATATTCCAATGTATCCAGGCCCGTACTGTCATTTATCATCTGACGTGACAAACCATCTTGCTGGTTACACTGGGCAATAGCATCGATTTCTCGTCACACTACTTTCATAAATGACGACTCCTCACATGAAGCAAAAGTCAACAAATGTCACTCAAGCAGCCTGTTAACCCTTCGGCTGCCGTCTGACTGTAAATCAGACACGTGGAAATGAAAGGGTTATTGTTCTGTGCAGACAGGCAGTCACTCCCGGCTGGGGAGGGTCTGCAGAGATGCCCCCAGTGACCCGTCTGACAGGAGGGGCAATAATCTAGAGCTGTCATTTACAAACTCCCATGTGTTGCCCAGACAAAAGCCAGAAGCAGAAAATATTACAATGGAAACACATTTAGAGTGCGTTACCATAAGCCTCCCCCTCTGGGCTATATACCCTTATAAGCAAGATCTGACAGGACTTGCAGCTGCAGCGTCCAACCTGGGGGCCCTCATTAATTAAGCCTCCCGCACAATCCCCCAGGGGGGTTCTGTCAGAGAACCACATGCGCAGATCTCCATGACATCAAATCAAGAGATTACCAAGACCCCCCCCCAGGAAGGGTCCGGTAACAACAAAGGTGCCACTGAGCACGAGAAAGAAAATGTACAAGAAACCAGGCATATAACAAAGAAATAAACACAACGTATCAATGTGAAATAAATCTCTCTCTATCTATATATATATATATATATATATATATATATATATATATATATATGCCTCTCTATTTATTTATTATTTTTATTTTATGCACTTATATAGCGCTACTATATTCCTCAGCGCTTTAGCTGACATTAGCATCACACTGTCCCCAATGGGGCTCACAATCTAAGGTCCCACAAAGTACATCTTTGGATATATGTCTCCTAGATCTCTCTCTCTCTCTCTTTGTGTGCCTCTCTCTCTGTGCCTCTCACTCTCTCTCTCTGTGCCTCTCACTCTCTCTCTCTCTGTGTGCCTCTCTCTCTCTCTTTGTGTGCCTCTCTCTCTGTGCCTCTCTCTCTCTCTGTGTGCCTCTCTCTCTCTCTGTGTGCCTCTCTCTCTCTCTGTGTGTGCCTCTCTCTCTCTCTGTGTGTGCCTCTCTCTCTCTCTGTGTGTGCCTCTCTCTCTCTGTGCATCTATCGCAAATGATGACAACTTCTAGAACCACCACAAGACCTGTCAGCTCTCATGTCTGTGGTATATCCGTGACTGCGTGGCGCTGTCCGTGATTCATACGCATTTGATCTGTGGTTCCATGATTTTCAGTCTGTGTCATTCGTGTTTCACAGATACTTCTAGGCTGAAAACTAGTTTCCAGAGCATCTCCTAGCTATGATTCGTGAAAACCATGGACCAAACATGGATGGCTTCCGTGTTTTTCACAGACCCATAGACTATAAGGTGCACAAGAGATTTGTAGTAACAAAATATGGCGTGCTTCCCTGGTGTCACCATGGCCCACGGTCCAAGGAAAACGACTCGTGTGCGAATACACACATTAGGGAAGATTTATCAAAACTGGTGTAAAAGAAAACTGGCTTAGTTATCTATAGTAACCAATCAAATTCCACCTGTCATTTTTCGGACCTGCCTTGGAAAATGAAAGGTGGAATCTGATTGGTTGCTATGAGCAACTAAGCCACCTTTCCTTTACACCAGTTTTGATAAATCTCCCCCAATGAATGTGTGCCCGGTCCTTGGAGACCACAGACAGCACACGTACGGGATTCACTGACGTTGTATTTATTTACTATGCGTTTTAGGCCTCATGCACATAGCTGTATTATTGGTCCGTGTCCTATGCGCATTTTTTGCAGATCGTACACAGGCCCATTCATGTTTATGGGTCTGCAATCAAAACCACACAGCACCACAGATGTCATCCATGAGCCGTATGCATCCGTGGAGCTGGGACGCACATTATAAAACTTGTCCCGTTCTGGTCCATTTTGCGAACAAGAATATACTTTTTTACAGTAGGTCCCATAAAAATTGCAGGATGCACACAGGCCTCATCTGCATTTTGCTGATCGGTGATTTGCGGACCACAAAACGCATGTGGTCATGTGCAGGAGGCCTTAGACACACACGGCTCCTCTAAAGATCATCTAACATGCTATATCACCTTACTGCAGAGACACCTTTAGGGCCCAAAATGCATATGTAAAGTAAACCAGCCAAGAGGTGGCATAAAAAAAAGACAAAGATGGCACCTAAGGACTGTTTCACACTTGTGGCGAAGTATTCCCATTTTTGAGAATGTACCTGCGGCTATTCCACCTCTCTAAAACTACATGCACAGCTGACGGCACCATGGTGCCAAAATAACTGTAGCCAACCACCACTGGCATCCACACCGAGACTGTGCCCAGATGTTTAACCTGCAGCTTTTCCCTGCATTTTCACACAACGTGTGGGTGACGTTCGTACGCAGCAATGTGTCCGTACAGCCAGGAGCGCTGTGCACACACAATGCATTCCTGAAATATCTCAGGGCTGGCAGCGCCAAGAATCCACCTTGTTCAGATAGGTCTAATCTGCACCCTCACCCCTTGGAAACAGAAAGCCTGCTCCGCCTGCAACGCACAACAGCAAACATCACAAGGGATCTCAGCCAGAACACCTGAGGACACCTGCCTGCAAGTACAATACCGCTCCATGTGTGCAAAAGGACATACAGCACATGTAATCCACTGAGGATCATAGGCAGTGGGCACTGGATGGCGTATAGTGCCCCCCAACCCTGTGACTGTGTAGGTGACTCACAAGTGATCATGAGAACTTATAATATGTAAAGTGCAGAAAAAATGACTACAACCGCAGGTGCAGCACCTGGCGACGGAGCAGAGCGCAATGCTGAAACAGGGGCCTTCCCACATGTGCACAGATCAGTGACAGTTTATTTTACTTCTGTTTCTACAGCCTAATACTCCCTGTGTTCAATGAGTCAACTCAATCCCACAAAGTGGGGGCATTGTGGAGAAGGGATTAGCAGAAGCAAAGGGAAGACAGAGTTCATAGGAGTAACCACAATTCACATGAATGTCAGTTAATGCAAATTGAGCTTCTACCTGTTCACATGGTTGTCCACAATTCTCCCCGGGGACACTAAACAGTCCAGTATAACATGGTCACATTCAGAGAGATAACAGCTCACCTAACAGGAGACCTGGAATAGCCAGACCTGCTCCTCCACCCCTCAAACAGCAACAGATAAAACCAGCAAAAAGCACACAGTAATATCAAGTAATCCAATGGCCCCAGACAGAAGCAAAGGGGCAGGAAGACTGGGGGATCTGTGCGGCGCGCTCCGTGCTTTACAGGGACCCTGTCCGCTCGTTTATGCTGCCCTCCCAGACACAATGATTACACATGGGAATAGGCTGTACTTTTCTATATTGATAGGCAGACTTCCTCACCCTCCTGCCAGTGATTGACAGCCTTCTCCCTACGCACAGTAAAGGTTCAGCCACAAATAGCAGGTCCATAAAATATTTGCGCTGTATCTGTCCAAAATCTGCAGCAGCAAAATACACTCCAAATTGTGTGGATTTTGCTGCAGATTTGCCCTTTGCATTGCAAAAGGTGATGAAATGCATACAGAGGCTGCAGATTTAAAATGTCCACCGCGTGTGAATCAGAAAGTAAGATCTCTCCCATTTTGCTGCTACTATAAATGCTATGAATTTCCTGCATGCAAATCCAGAGGGTATACCCCAGGTGTGACTGTGCCCTTATAGCGGGATAGCTGTCAAATCAGCGGTGGGTGGAGGCAGTCTGCAAACATCAGACTCCTGCCTCGCAGCACTGGCATCATTCTTCTAAATGAAGGCATATTGATGACTTATCCTCAGGACAGGCCAACAACGTCGCATTGGTGGGGGTTCGACACTCAGCGACCCGCCAATCGGCTGTTCTGCAGTAGCTCTAGCACCAGAAATTGGCGCTGCAACAGCACAGCTCCGTCCATTGTGTAGCGGACTGAGCTGGTAAAAGCAGCGCTGCCCCCAATGAGTGGTGGTGGTCCTGCTTTAAAATTCCACAGTCTTGTCAGTTTAGGGTGCTATGTATCTTATAAGAATGTGAAGCTCGCACCAGACGTTCTGTAAGTTGGCACAGACTGGCACACAGCAATACAACTGCTCTGAAAGGAAGATGCAGTCCTACTTTGGTTTTCTCAAATATCACAGGAGCGTGCTGTTTGTATTGAGCAGAACTATAGGAATGCATAATGGAAGGTATTCTAGACAAAGACAAATACAACCAACTGGTTTCCACATACAGATGAGCGGGGCTGGCATCTTGAAAGCTTCCTGCAGTCGTGATACAGGTCAGTGCAATCTGTAAACAGGCAGTCAATCATCACGGTGACAAGGAGCGTTATATATACACACAGCTATATCTGGGCTCCTCGCTGACTATGTGTGAATCTCGGGGGCCTGCGGAGCTGTCAGAAATAGATATTATCGGAAAAATGTGCCACCTAATGTGTCAAACTCAAGACACCTCTTCAAAGCGTAGGCGGGTGGCATAAGATACCAGCCAAGAAGCACTCAGAGCTACCGGCCAAGAAGCCCAGATTACAATGCGGTTAGTGGTAAATTACATTGTGCTACTAAATACTAAACTTTTTTCTTTAAAAAATTAATGAAACAGGTCGGTTGATCATTGAGGGTCCAACTGACTTTAACCGATATCGCAGGGTAAGGTCCAGCCAGCCATACGTTTTTTTTCTGTGGAAATGTATTATAACATGTTGCCCACTAAAATTAATAGAAACCCCTAACAAGGACACACCGCAATACAGTATAAAACATTTAATAGTTAAGGAATGATAAAAGGTGGACAATCACTTACAAAAAAAGGAGCTGCCTGTGGTACAAGTTACCCGTCGGCACATTAAACGCCTCACAAATACATCCGGTAATCACCTAAAGACCCAGTGCAAGTACCACAGGGTAAAATACCTTACATAACAGGTGTACATAAGAAACACAGTAAGACTATAAAGGCAAATACAAGGCAGACTCGAACCCCAATGTACATTTCGCCCATATCTTCCTCCAGGCGGTATAACTCTGCTATGCATGATGCACATTTTGTATGCAGCATATGCAGGTTTTAAGATGATGTGTTGTGTGTCCTTAGTGTTTGTATTGTATCTGTTTCACACTCCACTGTGTGAATTGTATTTGCTCACATTTGTAAGTGTTGACTCACTAAAATCAATAGTCAACCATATATTACACGGGTAGGCCCGAGTGAGAGTGGCTCCTCAATCTGCATTTTAAAAGCGGGGAGCCCTATCGATAATGCCCCAACGAGACACAAGAAAATGGGCAAACTTTTTGAAACTGAGATTTATCACTTATCCATAGGATAGGCCCCACTGATGAGACCTTGCTAGAATGGGGGTCCTGACCCCATCATACCATCTCACATGCGTAGGAGTTTGCATGGAGGACACATGCTTGACCATCTCTCTATTCTAAGTCTATGGGACTGACGGACGCTCTATTCTAAGTCTATGGGACTGACAGACGCTCTATTCTAAGTCTATGGGACTGACGGACGCTCTATTCTAAGTCTATGGGACTGACAGACGCTCTATTCTAAGTCTATGGGACTGACGGACGCTCTATTCTAAGTCTATGGGACTGACGGACGCTCTATTCTAAGTCTTTGGGTCTGACAGACGCTCTATTCTAAGTCTATGGGACTGACGGACGCTCTATTCTAAGTCTATGGGACTGACGGACGCTCTATTCTAAGTCTTTGGGTCTGACAGACGCTCTATTCTAAGTCTATGGGACTGACGGACGCTCTATTCTAAGTCTATGGGACTGACGGACGCTCCATTCTAAGTCTATGGGACTGACGGATGCTCTATTCTAAGTCTATGGGACTGACGGATGCTCTATTCTAAGTCTATGGGACTGACGGATGCTCTATTCTAAGTCTATAGGACTGATGGACGTTCTATTCTAAGTCTATAGGACTGATGGACGCTCTATTCTAAGTCTATGGGACTGACGGATGCTCTATTCTGTCTATAGGACTGATGGACGCTCTATTCTAAGTCTATGGGACTGACGGATGCTCTATTCTAAGTCTATAGGACTGATGGACGCTCTATTCTAAGTCTATGGGACTGACAGATGCTCTATTCTATGTCTATGGGACTGACAGACGCCCTATTCCAAGTCTATGGGACTAACGATTCCAATTAGTACAGGACTATACATAAGACGTAGATCAAAGCACCTGACAAAAGGTGTAAAAACAAAAAACAAACCACACAGTAAATGGTTTCTCTGCACACAATTCAGAACGCCATTAAGACCACACATACACACAGTCCTATTCACACCGCCATGTGCCCACTAACTCTGGAAAGACCCCCAGAGGAATTTCTTCAAGCCATTCAGGGATTCCAGTTTCAAAGTGATGGGGTGAAAGCTGCTAAATTAGCTGAGAAGGAGTAAGAAAAGACAGAGCTGCTTTGCCGACAGCAGAATATGGAATGGAATTGCAAAAAGGTGTCGCCAGATTAAAGCCAGATTATATGAAAGGATAAAACTAAAGGAGAGGAGAGAGCCGCAAATATCAGGAATGTATGGCTGCAGTGTGCCCAGCATAAGGAGTCTTGGTTTACAAATAATTTGATCCTTAATTTCCAGGAATCTTATGCTGCAGAAACACACAATCTAGGAATAGTCAATACATACAAAGCTAAATGCACAAAGTATCATGTACAAAAACAGCAAGAGCAGGGTTAAAAATAATCAGAGCAAAGACATTCACTAACAAGCTGTATTACAGTGTGCGCTGTGAAGTCCCTCATAGTGAATACCAAATTATCTATGGCTCCATTACTTTGTTGAACCTGCAGCTCCATTCATTGGAACAGGATCCCCATTCTCGTGATGGGTGGGGGTCCCAGAGGTCAGACCACCATTGATCTGACACCTTTACCCTCATCTCTTATCCTGTGGAAAGGGATAAGATTGTGATGCAAAAAAAACCTCTTAGGCCTCTTTCAGACGGGCGTTGCGGGAAAATGTGCGGTTGCGTTGCGGGAACACGTGCGATTTTTCCGCGAGAGTACAAAACATTGTAACTCGTTTTGCACTTGCGTGAGAAAAATCGTACATGTTTTGTACCCAAACCCGAACTTCTTCACAGAAGTTCAGGCTTGGGATCGGTGTTCTGTAGATTGTATCATTTTCCCTTATAACATGGTTATAAGGGAAAATAATAGCATTCTGAATACAGAATGCTAAGTAAAATAGCGCTGGAGGGGTTAAAAAAAAAAAATATAAAAATTTAACTCACCTTAGTCCACTTGATCGCGTAGCCGGCATCTCCTTCTGTCTTCTTTCTTTTCTGTGTGTAGCAACAGGACCTGTGGTGACATCACTCCGGTCATCACATGATCTATCACCATGGTAAAAGATCATGTGATGGATCATGTGATGACTGTGACGTCACTAAAGGTCCTGTTGCTACACACAGCTAAGATGAAGACAGAAGGAGAGGCCGGCTACGCGATCAAGTGGACTAAGGTGAGTTAATTTATTTATTTTTTAACCCCTCCAGTGCTATTTTACTATGCATTCTGTATTCAGAATGCTATTATTTTACCTTATAACCATGTTATAAGGGAAAATAATAATGATCGGGTCTCCATCCCGATCGTCTCCTAGCAACCGTGCGTGAAAATCGCACCGCATCCGCACTTGCTTGCAATTTTCACGCAACCCCATTCATTTCTATGGGGCCTGCGTTACGTGAAAAACGCAGAATATAGAGCATGCTGCGATTTTCACGCAATGCACAGGTGATGCGTGAAAATCACCGCTCATGTGAACAGCCCCATAGAAATGAATGGGTCGGGATTCAGTGCGGGTGCAGTGCGTTCAACTCACGCACAGCATCCGCGCGGAATACTCGCCCGTGTGAAAGGGGCCCTAAAGGAGTTGTCTCATCTCGTCATTACTAAAGGGAGAAGAATGTAGGAGGAATGATCGCTACCGTAGTCGTTCGTCCCTCAATCTGTTCTATTCATTATCAGCGGCACACCCCTTATTACACAGGAAGATGTGCTACCCATAAATCGGGCATCTTTCATCCTGATCAAAGACGTCAATCAGCCTTTGCACGATCGGCTGCTCGATTATACGAGCAGATTATCGGGTTTCGTTCGTAGTCCTGAAAATTGGCCTGAAATCGTGCAATGCAAATCATGCAGGGCCGTCAGGGGTGAGCAAAGCCAAGGAGCAGGATCTGAGAAAAATACAAAGCATCTAATCACCCCCTGTAGGCAATGACTTGGATATCACTTTTAAGCTCGCCTTAAAGGGAACCTGTCACCTCCATAATGTCCCCCCATCTCCTGCAGCACCTTAAAGCTCAAGTCATCTCCTCTCCAATACTGTCTTTTGTTACTTGATCTGATGGCCAAATTTGATCCAAGACAACTTTATTCTTCAAGGGGGCAGCAGCCTTCACGCATCAAGTTAAGCTAAACAACAGTCCAACACCAAATCTGTTAAGCGGAAGTCAGACAGGATCTAGACACTTGCAATGTATGGTAAATAGCTGCTATTTTTTAGAAAATTTTTACTGAGGTTCATGTTAAAGAGGACCTTTCACTACTGTACAAACTAAAAACTAACTAGATCAGTGGGCAGAGCGGCGCCCAGGGGTCCCCCTGCACTTACTAGTATGCCTGGGCGCCGCTCCGTTCGCCCGGTATAGGCTCCGGTGTCTGCGCTCCCTCTGACTGATTTTTTTGTAGGAGGCGTGTCCCTTGCTGCACTGCTGGCCAATCGCAGTGCACAGCTCATAGCCAGGCTATGAGCTGTGCGCTGCGATTGGCCAGTGCTGCAGCAAGGGACACGCCTCCTACAAAAAATCAGTCAGAGGGAGCGCAGACACCGGAGCCTATACCGGGCGAACGGAGCGGCGCCCAGGCATACTAGTAAGTGCAGGGGGACCCCTGGGCGCCGCTCTGCCCACTGATCTAGTTAGTTTTTAGTTTGTACAGTAGTGAAAGGTCCTCTTTAAAGTGTTTTCATAATGAAAAGCATTTCAAGATGACCAGTCAGCTCTCTTGTGTCTTTCTTAGTAAAAAACTAGGGGTTCCCCTTGTTTCAGAGCACTGTGTTTTGTTGTTCCTCCGTAGTTCCTACTAGAAATATATTTTTTAAAAATTGAAAACTGGGTGCTGCTATTCCCAGTCAGTACTGATTGGGCAATGGCAGTGTGTGCAGGGACATAATACCAACTAGTAACACCCAGCTGTCCACTAATGTATTCATTTCAAGGAGGAATACCTGAGGAATAATACAACACAGAGTTCTAGGAAATGTTCTAGTATGCGGAGTACAATTAGTTATCAAAACAGACATGTCAGGAGAGATGAAAGGTCCTTTTTAACCTTAGAAAACATGTAGCTGCATTGACCCCCATGTATAGTGTCGCCCTGTGCCCTAGAGGAACTGTGCAAATACAGTTTACAGTAGTCAGTTTTTGAAATGCAGGCAGATGTTTTCCAGAAGCCATGAGTGCACACAGTGCGTCATATTATAAAATGTTTATAACGCCATATGTGCCTCTCAACTGAAACCCCTGCACCTGTCCCGTCTCATCCAGAGGCCTGTGCAAATTGTGTTTCATGCTCCACATGCCTGTATGATATGTACAGTATATACAGTATGTGTCAATAGAAACACGCTCAGGGTCAGAGTACAAAGCAAGAATGTCCGCGGACAGCAAACCGAGCGCAGTTATGCAACCGAAAAAAAAAAAGTCTTCACATTTCTGTGTCTGTTTCACGCACATGGAAAATCTGTCTGTTTCACCTGAGAAGAAACCACATTTGGTCTATGTGTGTTTTTTTGCCCTCCGTGTCATTTGTATTCCACGTGCACTTCTCAGATGAAAACGTGCACTTCTCAGTTTTCCAAGATTTTAATAATGACCTATCCCCTGGATAAGTCATCAGTGTCTGATCAGTGGGGGTCAGACACCCGGGGCCCCCACCGATCAGCTGTCTGAGAAGGCACCGAAGCTCCTGTGAGTGCCGGGGCCATCTTGCGGCTTTTCCTAGGCCAGAGATGACACGTTCATTAGTCACGTGGCCTAAGAACAGCTCAGCCCCATAGAAGTGAATGTGGCTGAGCTGCGATACCAAGCACAACCACTATACAATGTACGGCGCTGTGCTTGGTGAGCTGCGAGAACACCTTCTCAAACAGCTGATCGGCAGGGGTCCCGGGTGTCTGGCCCCTACCGATCAGATACTTAAGACCTATCCAGAGCATAGGTCATCAGTATTAAAATCTCAGAAAACCTTTCTAACTTCCACAGCATCTCCTACCAATGGTCGAATAAAAATATATAAATAAAATCCATGTTATGTCAGTGGAGACGTAGACTTCAACTGGCGTGTCTAGGCCACATTACGGACCAAAGTAGGGCATGTCTTTGTTATGTGTGAAAAAACATTAAAATGAACGTGCTGTCCACAGAAAATGCCATGTTCGTGCAAAAGACCTAAAGAGGTTCCTAGAAAGATCTTTTCTCCCTCACCCGAATTCATTGAACATGTATGGACAGTTTGAACAACTAGAATGACCAATATGGACTAAAGTGTGTATGGCCCTGTCTGTATAAATGTTCACCAACTGGTGTTCAACCATCAACCAACTTCTATGTGAACAGCATCTTTAGACCAACCACATATATTAGATGCTGCTGGCTACATGCTCATTTGGGCGACAGATATGGCTCTCAAATGCCCCATACACATAAAATGCAAGGGCCTGTTCTGACAGATCGTTCGTGCTGACAGAGGACAGTGGTGGCCCCGTTACACGTTAGATGGTCAACCAGTCCTGGCTAAATTGGAAGGTACGGCCAATGAGTCTGGCCAGCTTAAGCTTGCTGTCCACTTTATCCTAACCCCCATGTGTCTCGTGCATTTTAGCCTCAATGTTCTTCGTAATTCTTCCAAATTTCACGGAACAGGAGTTGCTTCCAACCAATTATTTCACAAATTTCAGCAGTTAGGGCTATTTTTTTGTGCCACATATTGAATCATAAATTCCTGCATCCCCAGAGGCCCCATAACTCTGCCTTGTTCTTGAAGAGCTTCAGAGCGGAGGCTCCTTCAAGGCAGCTGGATTTCTGCACATGGTGGGGCTCTGCTCTACAAAGCCGAGGCTTGGCTCGTGTCACTGTGAGGAGCGAACATTACAGTCACCAGTGTCCGGCCACAATGATAAAATACACAGGGTACAGAATGTGTTTCAATGAAAGCCTGGCACTGCCCAGACCTAACAAGCGATGCATGCACATGCCAGGTTGGTAATGTGTGACGGAGGGCGGTACGTGCTGCCAATACTACATAATCCAGAATGTGAACTGTACATATTTTGACATCAGGATGCCCAAATGATGTTTATAGGAAATGTTGGATGGCATATGCCGGTTTGTGTAGGAAATAACACTGATGTTCAACAGTCTGGATAAAACCATATCCAGCAGAAATCTGAGCTGAGGGAAGGTTCGCAACGTGCTGACAAAAGCCTGTTCTGCATGCCGCTATCTTGGGGCTTGGAGTGGAAATGCCTGTATGTAGTTGACATAAGAAATGAGGCAATGGATGGCACATAACAATGGTCGGCTCCTAAGTGCATTCATTCAGATCCTTGCTGATTCCTGTATTAGCAAAGTGCATTGGTTCCTTTCACAAGTCAACACAGCCATAGTGGCTACTGACCTCAAGGTGACAGACGAGGCCACTGTTTGGGTGGCATCAGGCTCATATACTCCTATCGAGCAATCGTTTCCAAATTATGCAAGTAGGTGGGCTCTCCAGGAAGACCGCAGCACCTACAGATCGGCTGAAGGAGAAAGGCGCTTCTGACAACCGGTCACAGATAAGGGTCATATGCAATGTAAACAGCCCACTCAAGGCAAGCCCTTATCAAAAAAGCCCGCAGATAAATACAGTTTCAGGCACATTTGGATTAAAGGGGTTTTCTGGAATTTTTGCTCCAGATGGGTCATCAGTATCAGATCGGTGGGGGTCCGACACCCTGAACCCCCACCAATCAGCTCTTTGGAAAGGAACCAGCGCCGCAGCCTTCTCTCTGCTCACCGAAAACAGTGCCGTACATTGTACAGCGCAGGGATCGGCAACCTCCGGCACTCTAGCTGCTGTGAGACTACAACTCCCAGCATGCACACTCACTCGGTTGTTCTTGTAACTCCCATAGAAGTGAAAGGAGGATTGTGGGAGCTGTAGTTTCGCAGCAGCTGGAGTGACAGAGGTTGCTGATCCCCGGTATAGCGGTTGTGCTTGGTATCACAGCTCAGCCCCAGTCACTTCTATGAAGCTCAGCTGCGCCCCCTAGGCCATGTGACGTCACACGGCCTAGGGAAAGCTGTGAATGGGTGGGGCGCTACTGCGAATGCCGACGCCGTCTCAAACGTCCAGGACGCCTGCCCATCAGATACTGACAACCGATCCTGAGGAAAGGTCATAAGTTTTAAAATCTTAATAAAACCCTTTTAAGTACAAAATCCACAGGACAAGCTGCACTACTGACAAATGCCATTATGGTCAATGGGGTCCACCAATCGTTCCTTGTGTCCTTCATGTAAACACTCTTATATCGGAGCAGAACAGAAACCAAAGCTCAGATGTGAAGGCAGCAATTCACACAGTACGTCTTCTTCCGAAATGCTCCAATGAGAATAGCGGTACTGCATTAAATCACTGCAATTTTACCCAAGACGACATAAATATCATAAAGATAGACAGAATATAAAAAAAATGCATATTCTCCAAAAAACACAGGGATACGATGAGCACTGTCCGAACAGCAGTCCTGTAACAAAACCACCTACTATGAACCTTGGCTGCAGCACAATGAGGTGCGACGTGCTGCAGACCTTCCCCCCATTGTACAGCGCTGTGGAATATGTTGGGGCTATAGAGATGTGGCAGACGTTTCATTGACATTTAACGTTACAAACCACCTTACTTATTTCAATGGCAGGTATATGTGTCGCTATGATGTTTGCAATATCTGTCTCCAAAAACAAAACAAACAAAAAAAAAAGTTCTATTACATTAAATTCTAGAAATATTTTCTTACAGACTTTTCTTTAAATGTAAATGCCCAAAGAAATCCAACCTAACAACCGTCTCCCCCCCAAAGCCTCTACACGTTTCCTTTTTGCCTACAACTCACATATTTCCAAAACCCAATATACAAGGATGGCGTGTGACCTAAACACAGAGAACAGTTGCCCACCCTGCCCCGGTTATGCAGATGAATGGCGGTCCATGTAAGACAAGTCTGGCAGACTGGGAGCCGCTTGTACACTCTGAGAGACCCCCTCTATGACATCTATAGGGCACATGAACAGTAGAACTCTTCACAAGACAACCCCTTTAAATGATATTTTCTAGGCTATGGTCATGGGTTCGCCTCTGCGCTGAAGCCAATAGTACTCCCACTAAGCAGCCGCACAGGTCGCACATGATGTGGACTTTATCCCCAGCCTTCTCTGGTCTCTCAGCCAAGTCAACAGGTCAAGTGGGTTGTTTTTCTACAATCAGTAATTGTCAGCGGCCATTTGGAGGGAATTCTTGCAATTCCACTACCTGTGAGGAGTTTGTGGCCAGCCATACGCATTAGATCACAGCCGGCGGACCTTACACATGAATAGCTACAAGCATTAAAGAAAGACCCTGACGTAATAATAATAAAAAAGGCTCATGAGTACACTCAATTGCCAAAACATGTATTAGATTGTAAGCTCTTATGGGCAGGGATCCTTTGTCACACAGATTGTAAATCCGTTTGGATTACCTGTTACTTTGGGTTGGTGTTACTTCTCCAGCTGCAAAGTGGTAGAATACACTGGGGCTGCAGGTGAAGAAAAGTCAGAAATATTCTGCTTTGTTCCCCATAACCTACATTTAATAAAAGTGTTGACTAAACATTACTCCATAAATGTTAGGCAGGGTTCACATCACATTTCTCCCACAAAAAAAACGGATGCCTCAGACTGATTCCATACAGTGGCATCTGTTCACCATAGAGTTCCATTGTATAAAAAAAAAAAAAAAAAAAAAAACAAGAACGCGGTGCGTTGCGATTTGTATCTTTTTTTTTTTTTCTAACTTATACGTCAAACGGAGGCATAAAACGTGATGTGAACCCTCCCTTACCTGACCCCAGCAAAAAAGAAAAAAAAAAGGAAGCCGAGGGGATAACCAGTTGTGGTGGGTTCCCGTCAGGCCAGGACTATAGGCTGTTTTGTGACAGTCTGTCACTCCACAGACAGAATACAGACTGCTGTGAGCAAACAGACTTACAGAACTGCAGTAAGAAATCCAAAATCTCTGCAGCCCTTCATAAGAATTCTGCAAACTGTACCATGTGTACATGTAGCAGTTCTGCAAGGGACGATCCACATGTCATCGTTACATATATTGGTCCCTGTGAGGTACCATATTCAACCCTTAAAGGCTCTTTCACACGAACGGATGCCATGCGGGTAATCCGCTGCGTTAAAGGGAGCCAAGCCTCGTTCCGGAAAGCAGATACACGGAGCATTAACATGATTGATAACGCTCCGTGCCTCTCTGTGATCTTTTTACTACAACATCACAGTGAGATAAAATGGTCACTGGGATTTTGTAGTAAAAAGATCACAGAGGCACACAACATTATCAATCATGTTAATGCTCCGTGTCTCTGCTTTCCGGAGCGGGGCTCGTCTCTTTCACGCAGCGGATTACCCGCATGGTATCCGCTCATGTGAAAGAGCCCTAAAGCAATGCTGCTAGGTAATAATACTTGCCTATTATGTCATGGAACATGCCACATAAGACCACACTTCAACTGCCCGAAGCGGTCTGTGCGTGCCATGTAGCAGAGCCAGACAAGACCGATTCGTGATGTGGTCCCTGTGCGTTGGTCCTCAGTATATATTGCTGAATGCTGGTAAATCCAAACCTCTCTTGAGATATAAATAATCCTTAATCATTGCACAATGTAAAGTTACACAACTTTCTAATGTACTTTATGTTTCAATCCTTCCCTATTTGCGGCAAGTGACAAAAACACACAGATAAAATCCTTCTCTTTAGGTCTTTAAGGGTACGGCCACACATCATCACACTGTAGCCAATGGGGCTCACAATCTAAGTGGGAGGAAACCGGAGTACCTGGGGGAAACCCACACAAACACGGGAAGAACATGCAAACTCCATGCAGATGTTGTCCTTGGTCGGACTCGAACCGAGGACCCCAGCGCTGCAAGGCAGCAGTGCTAACCACTGAGCCTACTGGTAATCTATACATTTAAAGGGGTATTCCAATTGTTAACTGTTATAACTATTCATCGGGGGGGATGGGGGGGGGGGTCCTATTATGAGATTGTGGAACCTGTACTCCTCGGAGCCCCCCAAAACAAAGGGAAGGACGAGCATGTGCACTGACGCTCTTTTCATTCTGAGGGGGTTCTCCTCTAATCAAATAGGTATCCCTGTCCTGTGGATAGGAGGTTACTTTTAACTGGAATTGATAGCATGTTTTGCAGAATCTTTTCCCACAAAAGTCTATCAATCTGCTCTGCTCCTCCTGCTCTATAACATGCTCTGCATTTTGTGGTGACAGGTCCTCTATAACAGGAGGTCAAACGGCCATACAGTCAAACACGACACAGAAGGAACCGCTCATGAACATACAGTATGCTGCACGACATGAGAAGTAACCTCCTCGCGTGGTGCTCTAGCGTTGGGCCTGACTTTAGAACTTGAGTGATGCACATTTTTTGCATATCTGCTCGTCAGCGTCTAGAAGACAATAAACATTTCCTCACACACCAACAGTCAGGTTTTCAAGGAATTCCATAAGCAACCAGAGCTCCGCTAATTAATCCCAGGCTGCTTGAACTCTGAAATCCAAATCCACCAGATTCCCAGGGCTGTCACATCTCAGCAGAGCTTTACATGTACTGTCACGCCAAATCAGCACCTAATCTTCCAAGGTTGCTCTCTGCCTTTATACTGAAAACATCTCCTCTTACGTCTTCTGAAAAAGTGCAGCGAGTGTTGGATTTTTAGTCTGAGCTACAAGAGATGGACTGGAGAAGAGAGAGCAAACTGAAGGTGGAACAGATCCTAAGTAGTGATGGGGCCGCGTGGCGCGGTATTGTGGGCGCTGTGCGGACTGACTAAACAGCGCGGCCCTCATTTCCTCATTTGTTTGACAGGAGCCAGCTGTGGCCTATACGGCCGTGCGGTACTCTACTACACCGCAGCCGCATCACGACCGCACTGTGTGGTCATACCCTTTGGGTCATCCAGGTGCTATCAGAGTTTACAACAGACAGCACCCGAACTGAAGACTGACCCTTTCAGCTGAATGGGTATCATGGACCAAAGGTTCATGCAGAAAATCGTTCAACATGTTTGTCTGTCTTATCCCACAAGAATCATTCAATGAAATGGATGGACCTGCGAGAGAAATGGGCCGCACATGGACTTAACCCGTGTGAGGTCCACCCATCTGAAACACAGAGGACTTCGCGAGCGGCTGTCTGAAAGAAGCCTTAGGGTGCGTCCACATGTGGCGGAAATCCTGCAGATTTTTAAACAGATTTCCATCTAGAAATTCTGCATCATTTCATAGCAGCAGCTGAACCTCTTCCAAACGCTCATACAGACTCCATGAGGACACCGACGGTGCAGTTCTCAAACCCACAGCAGATCAAGTTAGGCTTCAGATTTCTACTGTAGTTTTTACCCTTTGCACGGACTGGACTCTGGTGTGCTGTGCGTTCTCATAGCTTACGGTATTTCATTCACTGCAACGCACACGTAAAAACTGCATCTCAATCCAGAAATCTGCATATAAAATATGGGGATTTGTATCTGTTAGGGCTCATGCACACAAACGTATTTTCATTCCACTTCCGTTCTGTTTTTTTTGTGGACCGTATGCGGAACCATTCACTTCAATAGGTCCGCAAAAACAACAGAAGGTACTTCGTGTGCATTCCATTTCCGTATTTCCGTTCCGCAAAAAGGTAGTGCATGTCCTATTATTGTCCGCAATCACGGTCCGAGTTAATGGGTCCGCAAAAAATACGGAATGCACACGGAACACATCCATATGTCACTCGTATTTTGCGGATCTATACTGTAGAAATGCTATGCCCAGCCCATATTGCTCATGTGTTTGGTGATTAATAAGTTACTGTTTCAGTTTCCGATCCGCAAAAAACTGATCACATACGGATATGTTTTGTGGAATAACGGAACGGAAGAGGACTTAAATCAGAGGAAAAAAACCTCAGATACGGAACAACGGACCGCAAAACAACAACGGTCGGGTGCGTGAGCCCTAAGAATGTGAGATCTACTGCAGAGCTGGAATGATCAACGTGCCAAGGGTTGGAGCCCTTCATATAAGGTGAAGTACAAAACCTACGAAAGGGGTTCCTGAAGAACACACCTGTACAGATCAGGGAAGAATGCTGCGAATTTTCACCCAGTGTGCCCCACTGAAAATTCCTTCTGTTCATGTCATGCCTGCCCCAAACAAACAGGACCAAGAATGGTTCAAAGCTATTCCCAGAATGGTTCTTTCATTGCGCCAACTCCTCTTTCTACATCTCCTATACAGAACTATTAATCTCCATGGTTACAGACTACAACCAAACCCTGTGTAGTCATCTTCCCCTTTCCTACTGTCTGCAGATTTACAAAAAAAGGAAACGTGGAGTAAGACACAATGAAAATCAGACGACTCGCAAGGCTTGTATGTTGTCTGTAACCATAGAGACACACACATCAGATAAGAGCTGTATACTCAAAACAGCAGGACAAAGGTATATCCTTAAGGGGACATACTGAACCCGGACATACCCCCATTTTCACTCCTCTGCCAATCCTTCCCCAGGGAGAGGGCTGTTTGTTCATGGGTGTAGGCGGAGACTTCCACCTAGCACTGTTCCTGGTGACGTCACCGGCTCTGATGGGCGGGCTTTAGCGCTGCCCGTGCCGTTTTACAGGATCTCCAGAAAAAGCCGCTGAATCACTCAGGGCAAAGGACAGCATCAGAGCATGAAATGCTCCGATGCTCCTCTCACAGGGGTTGCCTGGGTGAAAATGGGGATATGTCCAGGTTCAGCTCTGAAGCCGGACAATCCCTTTAAAGACAGATGGCTTCTTGGCTACTTCTGTAAATCCCTTGAATCAATCTAAAATATTTTAGGGTCTCCAAAGGTTTAGACCAGGCATGCTCAACCTGCGCGCCTCCAGCTGTTGCAAAACTATAACTCCCAGCATGCCCGAACAGCCTACAGCAGGGCATTGTGGGAGTTGTAGTTTTACAACAGCTGGAGAGCCACAGGTTGAGCATCCCTGGTTTAGACAAGAAGCATCTGCAACATAAACTTCCCTGGGTATGGACAACTTCAAACGCTTCTGTTCTGGGATCTGAACAGGTATGCCACATACTGTATTGCATCATTTCTACTTCCGTTGAATGGCAGCAGACATAAGGGTACAGCTGCACCGTCCGGTTTCCTGATGCGCTTTTGGGAGCTAAAACCAGCAGTGAATTAAAAAATGAGACGTATCTGACTTTTATACTTTCTCTCCTTTTATGATTCACTCCTTGTTTTGGCTCCCAAAACTGCCTCAAGAAACTAAGGCCTCATGCACAAGGCCGTTGCCCGTATTGCCGTCCGCAATCAGCGGGTCCACAATATTCGGGCACCGGCCGGGTGCTCACCGCATCACAGATGCAGACCCATTCACTTGAATAGGTCTGCAATCTGGAAGGTGAGGAACGGAGGCACGGAACCCCACAGAAGCGCTGCGGAGTGCATCTGTGGGGTTCCTCTCCATGCTTCCGCACAGCAAAGAAATAGAACTTGTTCTATTTTTTTTTTTTGCGGTGCGGACGGTTCACGTACCCATTCAAGTTGCATGGGTCTGGATCCGTCGCAGCAGCTGCACAGATAGCAATTTGCAGTCCCTAATGCACAGAACGGCCGAGCAACAGCCATGTGCATGAGGCCTAAGGCTGTCTACTATACTGGGTAGCACTATCACCAGGTTTGGATAGGCTAAGGGACATTATCATTGCTCTGACACAGGCCCCTAAATGTGGGACAGTCACAACAATCTGCATAGAGGTTATACCCCAGGAGTGAATTCAAAAACGAGAAGTCCTTTATATTTTATCTCCTTTGATTATGATCCTCTCCTGATTTTGGCTTCCAAAACTGCATCAGGAACCCTGACGGTGTGGCCGTACCCTAAAGGAATACATTGATTTGCACGCAATCTTGCAAACTGAACCTGCCAGTCAACAGATAAAAATGAATCGGTGGTGCTACAAAAAGTCGGGGTACATCCCAGGCCGCCCTCAAATCAAATACTAAAACGTTCCCTCTTTTGGACTATAATAACATTAGAGTTGTGTAATTGTTTCGAAATCTTCTGGACATTTCCAGGCGATTACGCTCCAGACTAGAGGGATTACTGTAGATAAACATTAACCGCGCTAAATGTCAATTTTTACCATAAAAAAGTCAAAACCAGAAAAGAAAACGTGATACTCCCGAAGAAAAGTGCATCTCAATGCAAAAATAGTAAAAAATAATGGGGGTCATTTACAAACTGTTTTATGCCTCTTTTTGGTGTAAAACTGTGGCACCGCCCCTTTTTGCGACTGTTTAAACGCCTATGCAACAATATTTGTCGACAAATAGTGTTGAGGGAGTGGCGGGAGTCGGCAAATTTACTAATTTTACACCAAGATAAAAAAAAGTCGTAAAAGTTGCCAAATCTGAGATCTGCAATCTCCAAATTTGCAGCATTATACCAGAGGCTGGAGATTTTCCGTCAGGCGCGAGGACTACCAAAGATTCGCCTAATTTATAACAAGGTGCAAGTCCAGTCATAAATTAGGCGCATCTTCCGGCAGCAACAATGGCGTGAAAAGAATGAAAAAAGCCAAGACTATTTGGGCTCATGCACACGTATGTATTTTGTGGTCCGCAAAAAAGCGGATGACGTCTGTGTGACATCCGTATCGCATCTTTAATTAGTTTTTTTTGCAGAATACCTATCCTTGTCCGCAAAATGAACAAGAATAGGGCATGTTTTATCAATTTTGTGGAATGGCCATGCACACATACAGAAACGGAATGCAGATGGAGCAATTTCCGTTTTTTTTTTTTTTTCGCTTACCCATTGAAGTGAATGGTTACGTATATGGGCTGTAAAAAAAAAAAAAAAAAAAAAAACAGGACGGACACGAAAAAAATATATACATTCGTGTGCATGAGCCCTTTACCTGAGAAAAGGTAAGTACGTGCTCGCCACATTCCTCCCGCCCTTGTAACATCTGAATGAATTGGGTGCACGTGTCCCTTGCAGGCTTTAAGGCACGCTGTAGAAAAATGTGGTCTGACCCAGTACTTCCAAAAATAAAATTCAGTCTTTATTTAGAACCTAATTTATAAAAATGTGTTGCAAATGTCAAAAAAAGTGTGTGGGCAGTGCGGCGGGTGCTTTCTATTGTAATCCGCAACATACTTTATGGGTTATGTTCTAAATAAGGACTAGACTTAATTTTTGGAAGTTCTGACCACATTTTTCCCTTAGGCCCCCTACAAACACACAGATTTTGTTTGGCCTTTTATTAACCACAACAAACGGCACAGGAACCACATAATGCGTGTGGCTTTTATGGCATTTATTAGTGGCTTTTTTTCGAAACAACGGTCTGTGAACACCATTTTTTTCTGGCATTTCATTCCCTATATGGAGGTAGAGATCAAAAGGTCAGAGGTCCCACAGGTTGTTTTATTTTTTTAACCAACACCACAGACCCCAAAAAAATGCCACCTAACCAAAAACACCAGTAGCAAAAACAAAACAAAACCTTGTGTGTCCTGCATTTCATATAGAACTTCTGGTAACACCTGAAGCTGGTGTTTTCAAGGCAAAAAAAAAAAAAAAGAAAAGAAAAAGGTGCCAGAAAAGCTGCTAAAACTGTAGAAAAACGCCAGCAAAACCTGATGTGTGATCCCACCTGAAGGCTAGTGTTAGGCCTCTTGCACACGAACGCTATGCATCTGTTTCATGCATTGGGGACTGCAATTCGCGGTCCCCAATGCACGGGCAAGGTCCGTGTGGTAGCTGGGGCGGATCGAGACCCATTCAACTTGAATGGGTCCGTGATTTCTCCGCACTGCAAAAAAATAGAACAAGTTCTCTTTTTTGCGGTGTGGAGGCACAGACAGAAACACAGCGGAAGCACTCCGCAGTGCTTCCGTGAGGCTCCGATGCGTGCTTCCGTTCCGCATGTCCGTGATTGCGGACTCATTCAAGTGAATGCGTCCGCATCAGTTATGTGAAATGCACACGTATTGAAGACCAGCCATATGCTCGCCGCAATACGGCCACGGGCACACAACCTTCGCGTGCAAGAGGCCTTAGACAAAGGCTTTTTTGTGGTGTTTTGCGGTTTTTGCTGGCAATTTTTAACATGTTTTAGGCAAAACAAGTCCAGCTCCAGATGTTGCACGGAAGTTATTGGGAATTATTAAAAGCAGGACAAAACAGGATTTTTTTTTTATCAATGGCGTTTTATTTATTTTGCAGCATGCACTGAGCCTGGTGTTTTTTCCTGCATTGGCTGGCATTTTTATTCCAAAAACTTCCATTTCTTTTTTTTTCTCCTTAAAAAAAACTTGCCGTTCTTTTTAGGGCTCATGCACACAGCTATGTTTTGCTTGCCGCCATTTCTTTTTCAACTTCTGTAGAAATGTCCGCAAAACAGAAAAGAATAGGACATTTTTCTTTTTTGCGGAGCAATGCAGCGGACGTGGGGATGATGAAAAATGCTGAATGGATGCGCACCAAACATACGGTCGTGTGCATGAGTCCTAAATGCCATTTTTGCATGGTATTTTTTTTCTAACAATTCAGCTTTGCAGAGGAAGCGACATTACATTGGGGGGCACACAGACTTTCCTCTAACTAGAAATGCCATTAAAAAACGCCAGGTGCTAAAATACACTAGATGGGCAAAAACACCTAGAAAAACAGTTTTTATATCAAGTGTCTTTTGAAAAGTTTTTTTTTTTTTTTTGCCAACCCCAAGACACTAGAGAAAAAACTGTGTGAAGAAACGCTAAAGGCCTCTTTCACACGAGCGAGTTTTCCGCGTGGGTTCAATGCGGGAGGTGAACGCATTGCACCCACACTGAATCTGGACCCATTCATTTCTATGGGACTGTGCACATGAGCGGTGATTTTCACGCATCACTTGTGCCTTGCGTGAAAATCGCAGCAAGCTCTATATTGTGCGGTATGATTTTCACGCATGGTTGCTAGGTGACGATCGGGATGGGCACCCAATCTTTATAATTTTCCCTTATAACATGGTTTTAAGGGAAAATAATAGCATTCTTAACACAGAATGCTAAGTAAATTAGGGATGGAGGGGTTAAAAAAAAAAAAAAAAAAAAATGAAACTCACCTGATCCACTTGTTCGCGCTGCCCAGCTTGTCGTCTTTCTTCTTCTTTGATGACCTGGGAGGAAAAGGACCTTTGGTGACGTCACTGCGCTCATCACATGGTCCATCACCATGGTGATGGACCATGTGATGAACGCAGTGACGTCACCAAAGGTCCTTTTCCTCCCAGGTCATCAAAGAAGAAGAAAGACGACAAGCCGGGCAGCGCGAACAAGTGGATCAGGTGAGTTTAATAAAAATAAAATAAAAAAAATGTAACCCCTCCATCCCTAATTTACTTAGCATTCTGTATTAAGAATGCTATTATTTTCCCTTAAAACCATGTTATAAGGGAAAATAATAAAATCTACACAACACCGATCCCAAACTTCTGTGAAGAAGTCCTGGTTCGGGTTTGGGTACCAAACATGCCGATTTTTCTCACGCGCGTGCAAAACGCATTAAAACGCTTTGCACTCGCGCGGAATTCCTATCCGGCCCTTACACGCAACGCCCGTGTGAAAGAGTCCTAAGTGTCTGAAATCAGATGACGTAACACAGACATGTACCCCTGAAGGTAGAAGTGACCAGGTATAGACATCACATCACCAGGGTAAGTCCTGCAGATGAAAAACGAGAAGAACCAGGGTCACCCAGTAACCCTCATTACCACAAAACTGCATCTGAGAGTCTATGACAGGGATGGCCAATCTGCGACTCTCCAACTGCTGTAAAACTACAACTCCCACCATGCCCTGCTGTATGAGTTGTAGTTTTGCAAAAGCAGGAGAGCATCAGGTTGGCCATCCTGGTGTCAGGCAGCGACCAACTTCACAGCAAATCCCCAAAAAGTCCTCATACAGCACCAGGTGAGTAGCCGCAGTGATGAAACAAGGAGCTAACCACAATAGACCACAACCGGTAGACTCATCAGCTGTCAGAAGAAACAAGTAAATGTCAAATCCCTGTTCTCCAAATGTCATTGAGCGCCGTCAATGAACGACATTGCAGGCACAAAGGTTGCACAACACAATGGATTGGGTAACCCAGGGCTGACAATGTGTCTACTGTGAAACACCCAGAAGGTGTGAACAGTTTACGTCTTAGACAGTGACCACCTGTACTGAAGTCAACCATCAGGGATGGTCAAATCCAGACATGGCCACCACCGCCAGCTCTTTTCAATCTGTGTTTGTAACTTTTTATCTAGAACTTCAACTTGCTCCTAAAAGTCGACACTATCTCTCTATTTCTGGTTTTAGGCATATTGCAGCAGTCAACCAAAGCACAAGTCTTCACAAAGTCTTGCCAGGTCATGAAACCCAATCCTCCCCCTTGCATTGTCCCTACACAAGCTAGAAGTAAGACATGTGCTCTCTTGTACCCCCTTCCTATTTAAATAGTCACAGCAAACAAAACCTGCACACACAGACCCTCATCACCCCCGATTCTTCACTTGTCAGGCAGCTCCTCCTGTGCCGCTGAGTAAGAGAAGGCACCTGGCTGCGTCCATCATGGGTGTCCACCAGGTCACCACAACATCTGCAGATACCTGGGGCCCAGGTATCAAAGTGCTAATAAACTGGAACATATGCTTTCCCAAAATGCTCAGACCAAGCCACCTTTGATGTAATATTACTCAGGACACAGCGCACACACAAACATCACCAAACTCACTCATTGTGCCATGGAAGATGGTAACAGACAGAAGGCACCACCTGACAATGCCACAATTCACACAGGAGCCTGGCATCGATACGGGTGCCCTGTGGGGAAGACACGTAGACACCCATGCTTTAGGCTCATGGAGTAAAAGAAGGCACCTTTATAAGGGGATCCGTTGACGCTCTCAGAGCTGGACTGGACATTATCCACTGCAGGTCTTTTTAAGCTGCTGAAGTAGCTCCTTGACCTAGAGTGACTGGCCCTGGGTGAGCGGCCCTCAGGGCTAGTGAAGGACACCAGGGCGCCGTCCTTCCTGGAGAAGATGCCACTGAAGAACCTGAGTAGCCTCTTCTCCTGCCCTCTCCTGTCCATCTCCATCTGCTCAGAGAGCTTGTGCAGATCACTATTATCCAGGGTCCTGTTCTTGCCCTTGCTCCTCTCCCATCTCTCCAGATCAGACAGGGGGTCGGTCTTGTTCAACACTTCGCCCACGTCCAAGGTGTTCCTCTTCTCTGCTGGGCATGGGTTGCTGGCGGGCACTGCCTCCCGGGTCTCCTCTACCCTCTGGGGGGTCAGGCAGCTGGAGCTGCTGTGATGCTTCTCCCTGGTCAGGCTCCTGATCCTCAGCAGTTCTCCATTCCAGTGTCTGAAGCTGAAGCTTCTCCTCAGGAGGCTGGGGTGTCTCCGGTCCCAGGCCCCCTCTGCTCCAGTCTTAGCCCAGTCCCCAGTTTTAGAGAGGGCCGGAGACCCAGCTGGAGAGGCCTCCTCCACAGGGCATGTGTGTGGCACATTGTAATCCAGAGGGGCACAGGGGGGCCCCTGGGCAGCATCAGGTGGGGTGCTTCCTGCACTGTGGTCCCATGGAGACTCCGGGACTGGCGATACCCTGTCCAGCGCAGCCCCTCCAGGGCTGGGGGTCTTGTCCTTACCGGTCTCCCCACAGCTTGATCTGGGTGATGCCCGGGTGACCCGGAGTCGCCCTAGCTCCAGCTGCCCAGTGCTCCGGGTTCTGAAATTCCTGAGTCCCTGATGCGGCGGGGGGAAGGTGTCCTGCTCCTCTCCCCCTTCCTCCTCCTCCGGGCACCTCTCCAGCCGTGTGTCCTCCAGCTGCTCCTTCTTCACCAGAGTCAGAGAGATCCGATACACCGTCTTCCTTTGCGGGGTGCCCCGCTCCATCGGCGGGGGCGCGGGGTCTAATAAATACATGACCGCTTAGGGGAGAGCGCCCCCCACCGCCGGGGTGCTGTAGCGCAGACCTGTGAGCCGCAGAAGACTGGGGGTGCAGGGGTAACCTCACCCCCTCCTCTCCCCGCTTGTCGCCGCTCCACGCTGCCGGCTGTACCCCGGTGGGGGCAGCTCTGACGGGAACGACATCAGGGCACCGGGAGAGCAGCGAGCGGAGCCCGCAGGAAACTGACAGAGAGCGAGGTGCAGACACCCGGAGCCTGCGAATAGGAGGGCACAGGGGAGGGGAGACGGGAGGGGGAGCGGCGAGGAGCTGGAGGGAGGAGGAGAGACGGAGCTCCAGCTGCACATCCATACTGCTGCATTATACAGCGCCCCTCACTGTACGTACAGGGAAAGGGGCGCAGTAACATGGATGCGCACTGGCTCCAGGGAAGAGAGGAGCCCACATATAGCAACCAATCAGAGGCTGCCCTTCATCTTCTTACTGGGGGTGACACAGATAAAAGCTAGTATATGATTGGTTGCTATGGACAGCGTTGGCCTGCGATGGCTCTTCTCACACGTCTCTCATAAGTCCTGCACCCAGGTACAGGGAAGAGAGGAGCCCACATAGCAACCAATCAGAGGCTGCCCTTCATCTTCTTACCCCCAGTGACACAGATGAAAGCTGGGATATGATTGGTTGCTATGGACAGCGTTGGCCTGCGATGGCTCTTCTCACACTTCCCTCATAAGTCCTGCACCCAGGTACAGGAAAGAGAGGAGTCCACATAGCAACCAAAGAGGGGAGTCCACATAGCAACCAAAGAGGGGAGTCCACATGCAGGGTTGCCAACCAAAATAATTCTTTTTTTCTGGACCACTTATCCCAAAATCACGGACAGCCAACGTTTTTTTTACAAACTAATTGGAAAACTGTAATGAATTATAAAGATTATAAGCAATACATGGCTCTATAGCTCAATATACTGATAATAACTCACTATCAGTATTCACTGTGAGCTGTAAAATGATCATAAATACCACAAAAATAATCTACTAAAGTACTACCACAGCCTCAGAAAAAATCACGGACACATCTTCTGTTTTTCACGGACACAGGCAAAAAGTCACCTATTTTTACGGGCTGTCCAGACATTTCTGGACGGTTAGCTACCCTGTCCACATAGCAGCCAATCAGAAGCCGCCCTTTATTTTCTTACCCCCGGTGACAGATGAAAGCTGGGATATGATTGGTTGCTATGGACAGCATTGGCTGGCAATGGCTCTTCTCACACTTTCCTCATAAGTCCTGTTACCCATGTACAGGGAAGAGAGGAGGCCACATAGCAGCCAATCAGAAGCCGCCCTTCATTTTCTTACCCTCGGTAACAGATGAAAGCTGGGATATGATTGGTTGCTATGGGCAGCATTGGCTGGCAATGGCTCTTCTCACACTTTCCTCATAAGTCCTGTTACCCAGGTACAGGGAAGAGAGGAGGCCACATAGCAACCAATCAGAAGCCGCCCTTCATTTTCTTACCCTCGGTAACAGATGAAAGCGGGGATATGATTGGTTGCTATGGACAGCGTTGGCCTGCAATGTCTCTTCTCCTCACACTTCAGGCCAGTGTCTCTCCCTCATAACTCCTGTACCCAGGTGTTCGGTGGAAGCCCCCTCACTATAAACTGATTTTCTATAAAGTCTTGGTATAGGAGGCCACTGCTCTCTTAGGTGGGTTCACATATAGATTTTATTTTCTAGAGTTTTTGCCGCATTTTTGAGACAAAAACCCGCCATCTCCAGATGTTGCATGTTGTTATACGTCTTGCAATGTCTCCCTTCAAGTCAACAACAACTGTCTACCTAGGGATTTCTTATTTACATCTTCGACTTTACGTGAAGCAATACACGAGAGGAGCAGCAGACAAATATAGCCATTACACCAGTCATAGTAATCACGCCATGCCTTCCCGGAGCAGAGGGGCACTGCCATTAGAGGGGAACAGACAGGAACATTCGCCTATAGATAGCATGCAATGCCGGCGACTTCAGATCTACAAGGGGTTAAACCAGCAATCACTGGGAGTCTGACAGCCCCTCTGACATTAGGGAGGCAGCCTGGCCGCTTCACTCATCTGCCACAATAAATTAGCTGCCACAGCGCCCATTACACGAAAAGTGAATCCACTATATGCACCTGAGCCCCCCACCTTCCAACACCTCCCCCATGTAAACATTAACTTAGCGCGCCCTCCCCCCTAATAAGCAGCACCATACGCAGAATTACATCCCCCTTTCCAGAACATAGCTGGCGATCACTTCTGTGACGATTTACCAGTCAGCGGCCATCCTGTTCTAGGAGCAACACTTCATTATACAGATGAGATCAGATTAACAGACTGATCTATCCATTAGGGCTCATGGACACGACCGTATGTATTTTTCCAGTCTGCAAAAAATACAGATGACATCAGTATTGCAGTTTTTTTTGCGGATCCATTATATCAATGCCTATCCTTGTCCGCAAAATGGACAAGAGTAGGATATGTTCTATCTTTTTTTTTTTTGCAGAATGGACATACGGAAACGGAATGCACACAGAGTCATTTTCATTTTTTGCGGACCCATTGAGGTGAATGGCTCCGTATTCGGGCCTTAAAAAAACAAAAAACAGAACGGACATGGAAAACAAATACGTTCGTGTGCATGAGCCCTTAATCTGATTTATTGAATCTATCGATCTGGTCGAAGCTGATGTAGATCGTTCAATCTTCGTAGTCTTCATATAATGGATCTGTAATATGGTTGTGTGCACGAGGCCTTAGTACAATCCCTCTGTGCATTAGGTTTCTTACACACGATCGTATGCCGTCCTAGATATACGGTCCGTGAACGGCGCACGGGAGCGCACAGCATCATAGATTATAATGATGCTGTGGACATCGGGCCGCCCGCAGGGACAATAGTCCTGCAGGCGGCCCAACGTGCACTGCATCATTGTAATCTATGATGCTGTGTGCTCCCGTGCGCACGATTAATGCCGCTCCGGGACATATGGCCCGCTCACGGACCGTATATATCTCAGAGGGCATGCGGTCGTGTGCAAGAGGCCTTAGACACATTTATTGGATACCAAATTATCACCATTACTGGAGATCACTTGCCATAAAGCCCTTACCAGTCAGCAGCCATACCTCACAAGACTATTGGCATAGGATAGATGGATGGATAGATAGAAAGTATACAATACCGCAATAGAACATGCTACAATATGTTTTTTCTTATGGAGTATCCGGTGGGGGGGGGGGGTCTTCGTAAAAAAAAAATAATAATCAGAGGTTCAGTATTGGGGCTATAAATTTCCACGGTCTCTATATATAATGGATCAGCAATCTGGTCGTGAGCATGAGGCTTGAATATAATCTGTGTGCATTAGACACATTTATTTAACACCAGGGCCCAAATGTACTAATCCTAACTCAGACCGTCTGTATCACAGGGGCTCAGGCTGGATGATAAATGTGGCGACGCTTTTCTCTGACGATACCAACTTTTGGCTGGCTTAGGGCTCATGCACAAATGTATTTTTCTCTGCATCCAATCCGCATGGGATGCGGACCCATACACTTTAATTGGGCCACAAAAGACGCGGGCAGCAAACCGTGTGCGGTCTGCATCCGTATGTCCGTTCTGTTGCATCTGCAAAAATATAGAACATGTCCTATTCTTGTCTGCATTACAGACAAGCTGAGAACTGTTCTATTATGAGCCAGACGTTCTGTTCCGCAAAATGCAGAATGCACACGGCCGGTATCTGTGTTTTGGGGACTTCAAAACAGGCAACAGTCGTGTGCATAAGCCCTTGAGGCTTATTGCACACGAACGTGGCATTTGCGGATCCGCAATACACGGGCACCGTTCCGTGTGCATTCCGCATCACAGATGCGGACCCATTCACTTCAATGGGTCCGCAAATCCGGAGATGCGGAATGGAAGCACGGAACGGAACCCTACGGAGTGTTTCCGCGGGGTTTCGTCCCGTACTTCGGTTCAGCAAAAAGATAGAACATGTTCTATCTTTTTGCGGAAATGCCAGATCACGGACCCATTAAAGTGAATGGGGCCGCGATCCGCTGCGGCTGCCTCACGGTGGGTGTTCGTGCAAGAGGCCTTACATTGAGGCAGATTTTTACACCAGAATTGCACCAATATTTTAGCACAAAATGGCACATCTTTGCCCTCCCACCCGTTCCTGCCATGTTCATTCCACTACACCCCACCCTCTTGTCAAGCATGTCAGAAAAAAGCCTACAAAACCTAGATGTGCCAAATTGCGGCACTTTAAAAAAATAAAGTTTTTCTTTTTTTTGCGCAGACACATTAGTAATTCTGGGCCCTAATGGTTTATAGATTTCTATTAGTTCTAGTAATATTTGATTCCTCCAGATAAAGAACACTTAGGAGCCAGAACCGAATGGTGTCATCATCCTCATGATCATCTGTGCAGAAAAAACTCGGCCTTTGTCAGTCAACAATCCAAAAGAGGGGATTTTTTTCTTTTAAAATAATTGACCCGCTCACTGTATTCATTATGGCAAACAAGAAGGACCCAGAAGAAAGTCTGGCAGTGTAGGAGACTTGACCCCAACCCAGGAGTTCCTAATAAACTGGATGTGCAGCTGTCTATCCAGGCTTAGGCCTCATTCACACATACGTGGAGCACGGTCCGTGAAAACCCATCCTGCTAAGTGCACAAGCATACGTAATCATTGGTTGCTATGACGACGTGCGATTCGTGCTGCCCCTGGTGTACAGCAATACACTCGTATAGTGCATTACTGTACAGCGGCGGCAGCACGAAGCGCACGGCATCATAGCAACCAATGACGCCGTGCCCTCAGCAGGACAGGGTTTTCACGGACCGTAGTCTACATATGTATGAATGAGGCCTTAGGCCCCATGCACATGACCGTATCCATTTTGCTGTCTGCAAATCGCGGATCCACAAAATACAGAGGAGGTCCGTGTTGAACCTGCATTTTTTGCAGCCCACTGACTTCAATGAGTCCGTGGTCCACATTTTGTGGACAGGTATCGGACATACAGATGTAGCAAGCACACGTAGGCAGATGGATGTAGACAGCATCCAGTGTGCTTTACACATCTGTCTGTCCGTTCCTCCAAAAGTCAAAATATGTCCGCAAAATGAAGGACCACAGACCCATGGAAGTCAATGGGTCCACAAAATAAACCTGGACGGTACACGGACTGGCATACGTATTTTGCAGATCTTCGGTTTGCGGACAGGATTGTGTGCAACGGGCCTCACTATCCATAGACCTAATAAGAAGTCACACACCTATATGACGCTGCATAGTAAAATAAAATATCTGACTGAATCTTGAGTCTACAAAGTTCCTTACCCCCCAGAATTTCTCATAAACCATCATCATGTAAAAAGACCATAATTATCCTGTACCTCACCCGAAAACAAACCAACGCACAGAGAGCCCCCATCCGCTGACTTCTGCACGAGGTCCAACCTCTGCAGTTATTTGTTATGGTGTCAGCCTGCAAACACAGGAAGGTAGGCCGATGTGCACAGGGCCCGCAGCAACGCCAAAGCCCCATCCATTGCATTACAGTAATCCCCCTTCAGTCTGTAGTTGGAGCTGAATCCCATATTTTATACCGCATTGTGCTGCCTTACAAAATAAACACATGCAGGAAGGAAAACAAAGCTGCTTTTAATTAATGCAGCCAAGACATGCCGCCCGGCTAGAGTCGAGCTGGAGCAGCCTCGCAATTTGTTTCAAACACAGAAAATCTGCTTGTGAAGTATAAGGCCTCTCTCACGAGCGTTACGGGTTCTCTCAGAGTCTGTTCAGGGGAAAAAAACTATGGTTTTTCACGCAAGTTCAGTCAGTTTTGTCTGCCATTGCGTTCAGCGTTTCAGTTCTTCTGCGCGGATGCAATCAGTTTTTGATGTGTTTTTTTTCACACGCGTGAAAAAAAAAAAAAAAGGATAATAACAATCTACATCTCCTAGCAACCATCAGTAAAAGACGGATTGCATCCGGATGCAATCCGTTTTTCGCTGAAGCCCCCAAAAAAACGCAGACTATAAAACATGCTGCGAATTTTCCTGAACGCAGAAATGATGCGTGGAAAAACGTGAAATCAATAAGTCAGGATTCAGTCCGGATGCAATGCGTCTGCTTCACAGCACCGCACCCTGACGGAAAACTTGCTCGTGTGAAAGAGGCCTTATGCTCCAAATGGCAGCACAGTGTACAGTGTTGTGGGGCCTTCTGTAGTCAAAGGGTTAATGATAACTGGCAACCAAATATGACTGAGGCTAGATTCACACCTGCGGCATGTAGATCTGGCCGCCTTAGGGTCCTTTCACACTTGCGGCAGGCTGTTCCGTCGACGGAACTGCCTGCCGGATCCGGCAATCCAGACACAAACTGATGGCATTTGTCAGGCGGATCCGTCTCACAAATGCATTGCAATACCGGATCCGTCTTTCCGGTTGTCATTCGTAAAAATGGATCTGGTATTTTTTTTTTTCAAATTTTTAAAGATCTGCACATGCACAGACCGCAAAACCGGATCAGTTTTTCCGGAACACTTGGGGCCGTATACGGCACTAATACATTTCAATGGAAATTAATGCTGGATCTGGCAATTGTTCAGGATTTTTGGCCGGAGAGAAATCTGCAGCATGCTGCGGTATTTTCTCCGGCCAAGAAACGTAAGAGGGACTGAACTGATGCATCCTGAACGCATTGCTCTCCATTTAGAATGCATTAGGATAAAACTGATCAGTTCGTTTCCAGTATTGAGCCCCTGTGACGGAACTCAATACCGGAAAAGAAAACCGCTAGTGTGAAAGTACCCTAATCCGGCAGACAATGCTGGAAACCAGCTGGACACAAACTGCAGCGGTTTGTGTCCGTCTGATTCTCTGCATTGTTGCCGGAATGCCACCGGAAGTTGGTGGGAATTCTGTTTGTATCGGATCCAGAGGATTACGGCAGGCTGTTCCGGCAATTCACGCAGCAGGTATGAAACTAGCCCAAGGCTGCGTGCACATGACTCTGCAGTCTGAGAAAAACGACCTGTGTGTCTGCTGTATCTCCCAAACACGCCGCCGCTGCATCATAGTGATAGACGATGCAGTCAGTTCCTATCTGACTTTGGGTCTATTGCCCTGTACTGACATGACGATGTGAGCACAGGACGATAGACCCACGTCAGATAGGATCTAACTGCATCATAAATCACTATGATCCACGGAGTGTGTGTCACAGGAGCCGCCATTGGTCTGTTTTACAGACTGCACACAGGTGTCATTCACATTTCGACTTTTCACGGATATGTGCTATCCAAATTTTCCACGGATAGCACCCATTGATTTTAATGTGTTTGTTCACAGATTAGTGGTTTTCCACTGACCGTGGGTCCGTGGAAAAATTCACAGAGACCTGCACTACTTTGATCCATGATGCGGGCTAAACACGCCCATTGAAGTCTACGGTGGGAATAGCACAACAGGGATGGAATCTGTGTTCTGGGATGGAAATACTTTTTCAGCTGAGCAGTGTCTGTGGAATGAGGTTGATATGCGGAGGGCAAAAAACGGACACACAAACCAAACATGAATCCTTCACAGATGAAACACGGACTGATTTTCCAGGGATGTCAAATGGACATGGAAATGTGAACTAAGGTTTAGGGTCCATTCACACGTCCGCAAGGGTTTTGCGGTCCGCAAATTACGGATCCGCAAAACATGGACACTGGACATGTGCGTTCTGCATTTTGCGGACCGCACATAGCCAGCACTTTAAATAGAAATGCCTTTTCTTCTCCATGTTTGCAGACAAGAATAGAGCGTTCTATTTTTTTGCGGAATGGAGGTGCAGATGCGGACAGCACGCTGTGCGCATCTTTTCTGGCCCATTGAAAATGTTGCGGAACGGATCCGGACCCATTTTGCGGATGTGTGAATGGACCCTAAAGGTCCTTTTTACATGGTCCGATAATCAGGACAATTATTGGGGATGAGTGTTTGTAGAAACACTGGTCCCTAAAATCGGCCCATGTGAAAGTGTCAACCTGTACACATAAGGATCTGCTCTATGGCGACTACCGATCTGTATCGATCCCTTTTCCCCATGCAGCAGAGGTGATTGGTGCATGTGAATGTGACAAGCGGCCAATCATCGCTCCTGATAATTACCTGTAAAATCGGGCCGTGTGAAAGACCATTAGGGTTATTTCACATAAGCAATGTTTGCCTCAATTTCACCCGTTTATACAGCGGACAATATCCAGACTGGACTCTGACCCATTCATTTCAATGGAAATAGGCACATGCGCATTATTTTCCACGGATCATCTCACGGATTGTTTTATTTCGGCTCCCCTCTCTTGGTTCCATACTTCCTCCACTTGAACATTCATTCTGGAGAAAGAACAAGAGAGAGCCCCCTTTCCCAAGTAGTGTGAACCTTAATTCTAATAGATTTTACTCCTTAAGTGCACTGGAGGCGGAGCTTCACCATGAAGCGCTCTCTCTGTTGTTCTGCTTCACAGACCCTACCCACTGCTCTGAGTGACAGATGCAACATCCAACCAGGAGATGACAACAGCTGTCACTGAGGGGAGGGGCTCAATGCAGGCAGCACTTCACAGTGAAGCTCCGCCCTCTGGGCACTTGCAGGAGCAGAATCTGGCAGAATAATTCTATTCTCACTACCTTTGGTAATAAAAGCTCTGCAAACTGTATGTTTTTACTGCTTCTCCCAGGATCCTACCAAGCCACTGTCAACAGTTTTGCATGGTCAAAACTGCTGACAGATGGCCTTTAATTTAGCTGAGGTAGCCGGCTCCATGTGTCTCTGTCCAAAATATCGATGTGTATTCGCTCAACAGAATAAGATGACCTGGAGACGTGTGCCATTACAGGGACTGCAGTGGAAAGCAGAAGAACCTCAATAGACACATCTGGTCAGGCTTAGCGCTTCCTTGATGTTTTGCATCTCAACATACGCTGATCCCTACTCCACACTCAGGACCACAGCTACCTGAACAAGTAGATATGTTTTCACTCAAGCGCAACACAGATCAGCACACCCCTATCATTAATCAGATTAAAGAGAGACAACAAAGGCTAGAATGCAGGTCCAGAAGAAAAGTGGGAAACATAAAAGAACATACCAATTTACCGACTTTGAATGTAGTGCTTCCTGGCACTGACCAACCACCAAACCCCCTCTTTTGTTAGGAGAATATACCAGGTAATTGCTTTTACTGCAACCCAGTCTATTACACATGCCATAATCTGTAGCTACCTTGTTCTAGAAAAATGGCAACAGAACTGTGTGCGAGCCATATATTTAGGGCAGAGGACAGGATTCAGGCCCCTCCAGGGAGCTCAAAAAAGCTTTTCCCCAAAAGACCTGAATATACCGCTCACGCTGGGAGGCATAATACACTCGTGTCAGCCCTCAACACGCGCACACACAAATACAACAATACAATAATGCCTATATCTGAAAAAGAGAAATGTGACCAATGGAACAGAATCACTAGGGGAGTTTTAATAATATTGGTGCACTGTATGAATGGCGCCCTAGTATGCCAGGTTAATCAACGGCCTGAAGAAGTAGATGTAGGCTTAAAGGGTTTGTTTGGTTTCCTATATTGATGGCCTATATCAGATTGACGGGGTGGGGGTGGGGGGTTGACATTCCCCCAGAGCTCCCAGCTTGAAATAAATCTAGCAGAACAATTGGAGTAATGAATGGGGAGATCTCTGGATCTATGTGAGGTACAGGGCTGAGTCTAGCTTTAGAAGGAGGTTGTCATGTACTAGAAGATGTCTGATTTTCCTTTTTTACATTAGTCATGGGATAACCCATTTAAAAATAAAACCCTTTTTTTGTTAATATTAAAACCTAAGTAAAGAACATCTTTATGGGTTCCACTCAAGAAATTCAGCTTCTGGCTTTCAGTGAGAAATCCTATACCTCTGTGCTCGTTTCCTCCTCGATAGGAGAGGAAGAAAGAACCTCTGCAAGAAGTCCTTCCCCTCTGTGGGCCATATTCTGATGTAATGTGTGACGTGCGAGAGGAATGAGACTAGACAGGTCTTCATGACGGACAAAATTCCATATTATCCATGCTGTGTCATTACCTATTTAGGCCAGGTGATGAAGCACAGCTATTCCTATAAAGAGATGAGTGGTGTGTGCACCAGGTAAGGCTACTTTCCCACTTGCGGCAGAGTCAACGTTGCCGGAACTGCCTGCCGGATCAGGCAATCTGCATGCAAACGGACAGCATTTGTAGACTGACCCGGATCACAAATGCATTGCAAGAACGGATCCGTCTCTCCGTTTGTCATACGGACAAACTGATCCGTTTGTATTTTTATTTTTTCACATGTTTACCGGTCTGCACATGCGCATTTAAAATACCACAATGCCGGATCCGGCACTAATACATTTCAATGTAAATTAATGCCAGATCCGGCATTCTAGCAACTGATCCAGAGTTTTGGACAGAGATAATACCGCAACATGCTGCAGTATTTTCTCCGTCCAAAACGCTGTTCAGTGACTGAACTGAAGACATCCTGTTCGGATTTCTCTCCATTCAGAATGCATGGGGATATGCCCGATCAGTTCTTTTCCGGTATTGAGCCCCTAGGACGGAACTCGATGCCGGAAAAGAAAACCGCTAGTGTGAAAGTACCCTTAGTATAGCATACATCAACACACTATTCCTCTTCCTCAAATATGAGGACCTCAGTTCCCCATCACAAATATACACATCATGCTTCCTAGTCCCAGAGAAGACATTTACACCAACAGTTCTTGTAGGAACCAGATGAGCAAGATTGCTGCCTTCGATGCGTAAAACATGAGAAGATCTCGCTGCTGGGACTGCTCGGTGCAGATCTGAGCTCCTCAATATGCAATTATTCTATAAAACTGCCATGTAAAACAAACATTTATAGTTTAATTTATAGTAAATTTTCTCATTTGAAATACATAAGGTAATATTCCCAGACACAGTGACCAGAACGGGAACTAATAAACAATCAGCCCTGTAAGCAGCAATGTTATACCATTTTGTAATGCATATGAGACCTCTTCATGGTAACCGGCAACCCTCGAACACTACAAATGGTTCAAGGTTATATCCAGATGTAAAAATGAACTCTCACATCAGCGGAAATACAACAAATACTATGCAATGAGTCGTGAAAACGAGTTCTGATGGACAAAGGAAGAACTGGGAAGAGTACAATGCTGTAAGACCTTACCTGCATGTATTTATTCCTTTCTTTCCCTTTGCTATATGAAAGTAAGGTAGGCCCATCCATATTGAGAGGCCAAACTTGACCCATCTGTAATGTTTCTTCCATCCCTAGTCTAATGTGATAGACAGACTGACAGCCAGATAGATATCATGTAATAAAAAAGGAAAAAAATATATCAGGAGAATCAAAGAATGTCTAACTTTCCATTCTCTCTACTCTTTCAGGGACATTGACAACAATGATTTTTCATTTACAGAGAGCATCCGGATCCTGGGGCCCCCCTGCTGATTACAATTCAAGGATACTGTTAAATCTGGCAAAAAAAAAAGCATTCTCAAAATGTATGGTTTTTAAAGTAACATACGTTGATTCCCAACTGTTTGGACCAGTTCTTGCCATTCATTTTTTTTGTCAGCTACCGACAGAGTTAGAAAAAAATACATTTACGGTCCATCGTACAGAGTTTCGCCATCAACCAGCTTGGGGTATCTGAATCTGATCACAAACCACCCAAAAACAAAACAGAAGGACAATCTGGACTCTCTCAACCTGATATTTTTATAATAATATATACAGATTTGAAATAGATAATCAGCAATACAAACATGACCATCTCAAAACACAAGGGCCCAAAAAAGTTTAAACAAAGTCATAACTCCTAACTCCTTCCATCCCATGTGCGTCCACTAGAACTAAGCAACCACGGGAAGTGCCAACATCCCTGTAAGAGAGTGCAACCATGAAGAGTTTCTGAAATATACCAAGTAGTGTACTCAAAGAGGAACCATGGGGGAGATCTATCAAATCTGGTATAAAGGAAAGCTGGCTTAGTTGCCCACAGCCACCAATCAGATTCCACATTTAATTTTCCAAAGGAAATCTCCCCCTTGTTAGTGTTTCTTTATCAGCTAAGGTGTTTAGCCAATCTATTTTGAACAAAAAAAGGATGGTGGTGATGGGTCAAGTCAGTTTTGCATTGCCCAAATTAACAATATAGACTTGGCAGTACGAGGGAGAGAAAGATGGAAATCTGCTTATAACTGCCCATTCAGGAGTTAGTCTGTAAATGTGAGCGAATTTCTCTCCATAGGTCATGCATAATTGAACAATCCCAAAATTGGGGCAACATATCCACATTCAAAGCATCACATTTGGAGCAGGGAAATGAGGGAACATCCTAGACTGTACATACGGGGTAATATAAGCTTCGTGGAAAATTAGTAAGGCCGTGTCTGAACAGCTACTAACCAGGATCATTTTCTATAGTTCTAATGAAGCAGATAAAAAGTGCCCCCACATCATAGCCAGGAAAATGTTTTTTGAGACCCGATTCAATCTTATACCATAACATGGATGGTTGCAGGAAGTGATATATGGCACTAATGGAGGAAGCCTGCAATCTAGGTATTTTATAAACAACATTAAGTCAAGGTCCTACAGCATCCTTTAGGACCCCAGATAAACACTGCTGTAGGAAAATATAGGCCTGTAAAAAAAAAAAAAAAAAAAAAAAGTGAAATGTTAGAGAATGTTTAAAATTCAGCTTCTGAGGGAAGGGACTAAATAGGTGAAATCTAAAAGATCCAAATGGAGGGAACAGCCCTGACTGGCTAAAAGTTTGTAAATCGGGGGTGGTTCTCCCCCACTAGAAACACGGATTCCCCGGGAGAGGTCTAACTTACCAATTTTCCAAACTCTTCTCCATGGTTGAACCATGGTCTACATGACATGGTTATCCCACAGACCAGGGGAAACTCAACATAAGATAAATGAAGTAGTGCGTCTAAGAATATACTGTATGGGGGAAGAACTGACTCTCTAGGTCCATGTTTGCGAAGTGAGCTATCACATGTAACCAAATCAGTAACATACCAGTACCTGAAGATAGCTTCTAAGCTGCAAAGGGCAATATCTGGAAGGTTCAATCCTCACCCCCCCCCCCCCCCCCCAATCACCTTAGGCTTTTGAAGTTTAAATAGACTTATATGGCTACGCCAACGACTTCCCCAGTTGAACGTTCGAAAGGTCCTCTTCAGGAATTTGACATCAGAATTACAAATCAATAAGGGCACTGTCTGAAGGGTAAAAAATAATTTGGGGAACAAAACCAAGATGACAGCTCACTGAGGAGCTTGATAAAGACCTAAAAGGTCTCAGAATTCGGTGTAAATAAAAGGTGAAGTTTTCTATGACATTGGAGTGCCGCAGTTTTCTATAACTTTGCAGCTCCCCGAGAAGGACATCTTGAAATGTTGCCAAGAGTTTATTAGTTGAGGGGAAGGGCGTAAAGTTCAATCTGAACAGAAGGGAAGGACTAACCAGAAGTTGAACACCTAAGTGAGGGGTTCTCTCCGCCACTGGAAGGGAAATTAGTTACCCCAATACTTCCTAGCAATTCTAATGATTGGTAGCGTCTCCAATTTATCAAAGTTGACACTAAACCCCGAAATAGATCCAAATCTAGTAGTGGTTGTCAAAATGTCTGGGTTTGCTTGGCATAGATATAAATAGAAGAATGTAACTGGCAAAGACCAGAACTTTTATATCAACTGAACCAACCTGAATGCCCTAAAAGGCAAATCCTGTAACCTTCAAAGCAGGGAATGCAGGGCAATATTAAATACTAAAGGGCACCCCTGGCATGTACCTTGTGTAACCCTAAAAAATTCAGATGAAAAATTTACCTAGACCAGAGACTGGGGTTATGATAAAATGGTGTTCTGAAATGGCGTAAGGTTAATACGCTATTAATATGAGCCCATGAGACGCGGTCAGACTCCTTGTCGGCGTGTACACTAAACAGAATATTTCTGGACTGTCTTGCATGTCAACTAAGAGAGATTGCCCCATTGCCATTCTGATGTTATAAGTTAGAAAGCTTGCATGAGTGAAACCAGTTGGGATGGACAAATAAGGTCGAGAAGGATAGATTGTTCTGTATTTATTTCATTTACTGTCAACACATTCCAAAGCGCTTTACAGACATCATCATCACCGGCTGTCCCCACTGGAGCTCCCAATCTAAACTCCCTATCAGTATGTCATTGGACTGTGGGAGGAAATTGAAGTACACATAGGAAAGGAAACCCACGCAAACACAAGGAGGAAAATAAAAATATTCTACAGTTTTCAAACCAGCACCTGGATCTGAATACGTTTGCAATTGCATGTAATTAAAAATTTTGTATAGCCACCGAGTTATCCAATAAAATATATTTGTATAGCGCCACCTGCTGTTTTTTTCTTTTCTTATTTCTTTGTACTGCTCACTGAGATGGCCGCACATGCTCAGTTTCCATCCTTCAACTGCCTCCTGAACTGTGATAGGGAGAGAGCCCCTGCAGAATAGACACGCCCCCTGAGCGGTGATAGGGAGAGCATGGACATGCCTCCTGAGCTGTGATAGGGAGAGCTGAGACACGCCTCCTGAGCTGTGATAGGGAGAGAGCCCCTGCAGAATAGACACGCCCCCTGAGCTGCAGACGAAAAGACCCTCCTCTTGAGCTGCCAGCTTGATATAAATCTAGCAGAGCAATGAATGGGGAGATCTCTGGATCCATGTGAGGTACAGGGCTGGTTCTAGCTTTGTTTGAAAGAGATTATCATGTTCTATTTGATCTCTTATTAAGGGATAACCCCTTTAAAGGGAATCAGTCACCAGCGAACTTCCTATCAAACTCCTTACATAGATACATAGCTATGGTTCACTAAATTTAAAGTGCTGTTTTTCTTTGTTGATCTGAGACTCTGTTCCACAGTTAAGGTATTTTTCTTTAATATGCTAATTAGGCCTTTGGTGCAATGAGGGCGTCACCACTAGTCTTGTTGCATCCGCTCCTTTATGTTGTAAGCCTTTCTCTGGCTGCTTTGATTAAAAGGGGCAGGCAGTGGCAAAGCAGCCAGGGAGGGGCTAACCACAGAAAAGAGTGGCGTTTGGGTGCAACAAGAGCAGTGATGACGCCCTCATTGCACTAAAGGCCTAATTTGCATATTAAGAAAAAGTATAACTCGGGAATACAGCCTCATATCAACAAAAGTAAAACAAAGCTTGCAAACAGATGGATAGGAAGGTCGCTGGTGCCAGATTTCCTTTAACACCCCTTGATAAAATAAATAAATAATAATAATTGACAATATTCTGATTTAGGAATCTAATATTTGTCCCTGCTTGAACTTACTAGCTGTTCTGTTAAAGGCCATTTGCAGTGTTAGGTCATATTGTGGGCCAGTCGTACATGATGTTCTAACAACCCACATTGTAATGGCTAAGACATAACCAGCCACGTGACACTGGATTCTCCATTATCCAGGATAAAAGCCCCAAAACATTTTCGGAAAACCTTTTTTTTATTTATTTTTTGAGCAGCAAAAAAAAATAAAAAAATGAAATGGCACAACAGGAGAATTTGCTTCAATTCTCAATCTCGTTTTGGCTCTGGGGTTAAACAGACCCAGCTGTCCAGGAAATGCCATTGTAATGAACACATTATTGAACATGGAGGAATCAATCAAAGCTTCTTTCTGAATCCTTCCCATGCCGCGCACGTGCCAATGTCCCCTAACAAAAACACACAACGCCCCCAGAAAACTCGGCGTCAGTCATTTATACTTTACTCACATGGAGCTGTAGACCACAACAGAGATATCGCACAGGATCGAAGACGCAAGATACGCCAGCGTCCACTTCCAGTATGGGAACATTCAAGCAGGCTGCAGAGGTTTGCTGCAACAGATCCCTGCTTGTTAATACAATGGGTAAAAGCCTCTGAAACTTCCGCCACGGACAGATCATTTCAAAAATCCACCTGCTGAGTGTGAGTTGGCTTTAGAGAAACATCTCATTCATTCAAATTTGCAGTAGATTTTCAATTCTACATAGATTTATATAAAATGCTATTCATGTAACTACCCTGTAAGGCCTCCTGCACACGACCATATGGCTTTTTCAGTATTTTGCGGTCCGCAAAAAATACGGATGACGTCTGTGTGCATTCAGTTTTTTCTGGAACGGAACAGCTGGCCCCTGATAGAACAGTACTACCCTTGTCCGTTAGGGTACTTTAACACTAGCATTTTTGTTTTCTGGTATTGAGTTCCGTCCTAGGGGCTCAATACCGGAAAAGAACTGATCAGTTTTATCCTAATGCATTCTGAATAGAGAGCAATCCGTTTAGGATGCATCAGTTCAGTCCCTCTTACGTTTTTTTGGACGGATAAAATGCAGCAGTATGCCGCATGATCACTTGCCGGAATGCCGGATCCAGTATTAATTTACATTGAAGTGTATTAGTGCCGGATCCGGCATTAAGTGTTCCGGCAAAACGGATCTGGTTTTCCAGTATGCGCATGTGCAGACTTTTAAAATTAATACTGGATCTGTTTTTCTGGATGACACCGGAGAGACGGATCCGGTATTTAAATGCAAATGCTATCAGTTTGTGTCCGGCGACGGAACTGCCTGCTGGAATCCTCTGCTGCAAGTGTGAAAGTACCCTTATGCGGACAATAATAGAACATGTTCTATCTTTGAATGGAACGGAAAAACGGAAATACGGAAGGCATACGGAGTACCTCAGTTTTGCTGATCCATTGAAAGTAATGGTTCCATATACGGTCATATACGGAACGCATAAAAAACGTTTGTGTGCAAGAGGCCTAAGGGCTCGTTCACATGAACGTATTTTGCGTTCCGTATACAGGCTGTTATCTGTGTTCCACATACGGTCCGTATACGGAACCATTTATTTCAATGGGTCCGCAAAAGATGTGGACAACACTCTGTTTACTGTCCACATCCGTTGCTCCGTTCCATGGCCCCGCCAAAATTTGGAGTCCTGTCCTATTCTTGTCCGTTTTGCGGACAAGAATAGGCATTTCTATAATAGGCTCCTGTTTCGTTACGCAAATTGCGGAAGGCACACAGGGCATCCGTGTTTTGTGGACCACAAAAATCGGCACGGTCATGTGAAAGAGCCCTAAGGCTGAGTTCACATCAGAGTTCAGCCTTTCCGTTCTCCTGTTCCTTTATAGGAACAGGAGAACGGAAAGGACGGATTTGGCACATAACTGAGCCAAACGGAGCCGACGCCCGTGCGGCGGCGGGGACGGATCGAGACCAATTCAACTTGAATGGGTCCGTGATCAGTCCGCACCACAAAAAAATAGAACAAGTTCTATTTTTTTGCGGTGCGGAGGCACGGACAGAAACACCACGGAAGCACTTCAAGTGAATGGGTCCGCATCCGTGATGCGGAGTGCACACGGGCCTGTGCCCGTGTATTGCGGACCCGCCATATGCAGGCCGCAATAAGGCCACACAACGTTCGTGTGCAAGAGGTCTTAGTCAGTATCTCACTTGAAAGGTGGCTGTAGAACATGACGCATTTGGTCCCATAGAATCCCATCGCTGGAAAGATCTGTTTCAGTTATTTGGACCTCATCAGCACAGAGTAAGGATCTAACAGAGAAAACATTGCTGGAATACCGATTCTTGTGTACAGTAAAGGCCCTTTAAACCTTACACGTATTAAACTATTTTCAAAGCTATTAACAACGTTTTTTACTGCTGCTTGGCGAATGCTTTTAGTCACTGTTCGATACAATTTGCATCGCAAAAGCTGAACGCTGCAGGTAAAACAGCGTAAAGTGACATAGTACAGATTGAAAACTAACAATGAAAGTCCCTTTAAGCCAGGTTGTTTTCTGCGGTGGGTGGAGGAGACCTCCGGGCAGCACGGTGGCTCAGTGGTTAGCACTGGTGCTTTGCAGCGCCGGGGTCCTGGGTTCAGATTGGAGCAAGGACAACATCTGCATGGAGCTTGTATGTTCTCTCCGTTTTCGTGTGGGTTTCTCCGGGTACTCCGATTTCTTCCCATACTCCAAAGACGTACCGAAAGGGAACTTAGATTGTGAGCTCATTCAGGACAGCAAGAGATGATAATGTCTGTAAAGCGCTGTGAAATATTTCACACTATATAAGGGAGTAAAATAAATAAAAATCCCATCCACTTTGCTAATACTGTAAATGCTATGGATTTTTTCACGCACAGGATAGAACATAAGTAACTGATTGGTGGGAAACTGCCGGCCATCTCCAGCAGTCCCATAGAGAGTGAATGGAGTAGGGCGCATGCGGCTTCATCAGATCGGGAGTAATGGAACCTCGTGGTTGGGATCAGCAGTGGGACCCCCACCGGTTAGTTATCCCCTGACCTGTGATTAGTAGAAAACTTCAAATCTTGGCACAACCCCTTTAATGAAAAAACATCTGCCCGTCTATTAGGACCCTGTGCAGGGACCAGTCATCTTCTGTTTATTTGTTTCAGTTACAAGTCATGTTTGTGTCATCTCCCCAACTGTACAGCGCTGCAGAATATGCTGGCGCTATATAAAAATAACCATTAACAATTACTACAAGACCTAAGGCTGGGTTCACACCTGAGCGTTTTTACGCGCTGTAAAACGCTCAACAAGGAGAAACCAATGATTCCCTATGGGAATGGTTCTCACCTGGGCGTTTTACAGCGCGTACGATCGTGCTGTAAAACGCCCGACGCCCCAAGAAGTACATGAGCTTCTTTGGGGCGTCTTGTCGCGCGTTCTCGTACATAGACTTTCGGGAACGCGCGACAATGGGCGTTCGCTTGTCTCTGTATGCGCGATTGCAAACGCTGGTACAATCGCGCATACAGAGCGCTCCTTTCAGAACGCTCAGGTCTGAACCCAGCGTAAAGACTGAATTCTAGTGAGGCAGAAATTAGGGGGGGGGGGGGGGGGGTGTTGGAGTTGAATATTGCCTTACTTGATTCGTCTGGTAATCCGAAAGGGCGGTCCTCGAGGTTTCCCATTTCATTAGGCTCCTGTCTTTGTTACACAAATTCTCCGAAATCTATTGAATTATTTAAACTAATATGATTGACAGATTTTTTTTTTATACCAAACAAAATTGTATTATTTACTTTATATCATTCACTATTATGCTGTATTATTTGTTATACTATTATATTTGCATTTATTATTTATATTATTTAATTTATACTATTTACTATTACACTGTTCTACTTATGTTATATTATTAGCATTATTTGTATTATACCATTTGTATTATTTATAGTATTCACTATTAGGGCCGGTTCACACGACCGATTCTGAAATACACGCTTAAAAATATCAGAGCGGAAAACAAATATATCTTTTGTCAGCGTGAAAAAAAGTGCTCACTTCAATACAAAGCTGAATTTTCAGCTTGAGCTTCTTGAAGCAGATTTTAAGCAGATCTGCGTGGAAAATGCACAAAAACGCATGGACTTTCATGGAGCTATTTTGTTCTGCTGTCAGAAAAAAGAAGCAAGTTCTGCTTCCCATTGAAATAAACGGGAGGCTGTTTTGAGGTGTTTTTGGAGCTGAAACGCTCCAAAATCAGCGCCAAAAAACTGTGTGAACTGGACCTTACATGTATTATTTGTTATGCTATTGGCATTAATATATTATTTGTATTATACTACTTGTATTCACTTTATACTATTTACAATTACACTGTATTATTTATTTTATACTATTTGCATTATTATATTATTTATATTTATTATTTGTATGATTTACTGTACTTTATACTATTTACTATTAAATTATTTGTTATACTATGTGCATTATATTATTCGGATTTATTATTTACTTTATACTATTACACTGTGCTATACTATTTGCATTATCATTATTTGTATATATTATCTGCACTGTACTAGTTTTGTTATTTACTTTACATTATTCACTATTATACCTTACATATTACTTCATACTGTAGGTAACTATGCCTTATTATTTATGCAGAACCATTTAATGAGGATTTTTTTCCTATGGACAATCCCTTTAAGTCCAGCTCATTCTGATGTACCAGCCAAAACACAAGAGAACACCAAGGTTGATAAGATTCTCTATGGAGATTGCAGAGACCTCCCGCAGACTGACAAATAGTCAAGTGATCACTTTCTGCTCATATTTTCTCTCATCCCTTTCTACGTTTAGTAACCTTTCAGCTGCTGGGGGCATTTCCTACACTAGTTTTCATTTCTTAGTCCCTCGATGCCTTCGGTCTGATAGAAGTAAACTATAAACAGCATACACACATTTCATCGTCCTTTAGACTTACAGATGTTTCTGAAGAGTGAGTTCCCTGGTATTATGGGAATGTATTCAGTAAACCTCTCACAAACAGATGCCTTTCCAGTATGTCCGTCCATTTATATGTATAAATGAATGTCTCTCCTTTAAATAGTGATGTTAACGTAAGAAAATCAGATTACCGGTATATCTAAAAAAATAAAAATAAAATTTAATGTGGGGATGAATTGTCCTTGGTCCTTGCTCAACTATGACGTCAAGAGGACATGAAGTGATATTTGGACTGGGATGGCAGGGTGGAGTACAGAAACATCTGTCTTTATACAGGACAGTCCAATCATTTGGAATGATAATTAATAAAGCTAAAAAAAAAAAGACATAGGAAAACACTAGTTAGAGCATACAGTGACACTCGACCTTTCTACAATTCCATATTATGGGACCATAGACCCCATTTGTGCCACCATATGGTGCTCCTCTAAAGCTACTTTACTAGCGTTTTGGCTTTCCAGTTCCTCACAAGCGGTCCAAAACGGATCAGTTTAGCCCCAATGCATTCTGAATGGATAAGGATCCGCTCAGAATAGAGTTGTTGCGATACCAATTTTTTTATTCGGTTTCGGTACCATGAAAAAGTATTGCGATACTCGATACCACGCGAAAAAAATAAACAAAAAAAGCCACGTGCATTCCTCATTTTAAAAAAATGGCGAATCGTGCATTATTTTTTATTTTTTTTCTGTTCCAGCATTCACCACCTAGATTTTTTTTTATATATTTTAATAGTTTGGACTTTTCTGACGTGGCGATGTAATATGTTTATTATTTATATATTTTATATGTGAAATTGGGAAAAGGGGGTGATTTATACTTCATATTTTAGTGTTTTTTGTTTGTTTGTTTTTTACACTTTTTATTTAATAACTATTTCCCCCTTAGGGGCTAGAACCTGGGATCTTTCATCCCTTTTCCTATTCAGCCTGATAGATCTCTATCAGGGTGAATAGGACTCCACACTGTCCCTGCTGCTCTGTGCTTTGTGCACACAGCATCAGGGATGTTACCATGGCAACCAGGGCTTCTGTAGCGTCCTGGCTGCCATGGTAACCGATCGGAGCCCCAGGCTTACACAGCTGGGGCTCCGATCAGAAGCTGCCATTGCACCACCAATGAGGGGGAGGGGAGAGGTCCCTGTGGCCACTGCCACCAATGATTTTAATACTGGGGGGTTGAGAGGGGCCGGCGCACTGTGCCACCAATGATTTTAATGGGATGGGGGGGTTGAGGGGGGGGGGACACACTGCACCAGCAATGATAACTACCCCTTTATACAGGAGGCGGGTACTGGCAGATCAGCGGCAGTTAACTGCCGCTGATCGCAGCTCCCTGTCAGGGGCAGGGTGCCGGCAATGCGATTCTGCTGCCGGCACCCGCCTCCTGTATGTGTGAAAGACTGACTACTGTATATGAGTCCAGACTTTCACTATCAGGCCACACAAAGCGGCGCCCAGCAATGTCTCAGCACTCACCATTAGTCCTGGGCGCCGCTCCGTTCGCCTGCAGTACCCCATTACTGTCTCCTCTCCTGCTCCACATGCTGCTGATTAATATCGGAGCGATGGGAGGAGACATCAGATTCACTAGTGGGCGTTCCTTCTCCCTGGCTGTAGCGCTGTCCAATCGCAGCGCAGGGAGAAGGAACGCCCACTAGTGAAGCTGATGTCTCCTCCCATCGCTCCGATAGTAATCAGCAGCATGTGGAGCAGGAGAGGAGACAGTAATGGGGCACTGCGGACAAACGGAGCGGCGCCCAGGACTAATGGTGAGTGCTGAGACATCGCTGGGCGCCGCTCTGTGTGGAAATAATCCTATCATTGGTGGCGCAGTGCGCCCGCCCCTCCTCCGCCCCTCTCTTCTCATTGCCGCCCCTCCTCCGCCCCTCTCTTCTCATTGCCGCCCCTCCTCCGCCCCTCTCTTCTCATTGGTGGCGCAGTGCGCCCGCCTCTCCTCCGCCCCTCTCTTCTCATTGGTGGCAGCAGCACAGGGGGAGGGAGGACAGCTTCCTTCTCCCCGTGCTGCTGAGAGAGAACATGAGCGCGCCGATAGCAGCGCGCTCATGTTCAGAGATACTAGACTGCGCAGAAGCGCAGCCCAGTATCGAAAAAACGGAAATCCCGGTATCGTATCGATACCGGGACAAAAGTATCGATTGGGTATCGAAATTTCGATACCCGCAACAACCCTAGCTCAGAATGCATCAGTTTGCCTCCGTTCAGTCTCCATTCCACTCTGGAGGCTGCTTGCAGCGTTTTGCTGTACGCTTGACGAAACTGAGCCAAACGGACACACAATGCAAGTCAATGGGGACGGATTTGTTTTCTCTGACACAATAGAAAACCGATCCGCCCCCCCATTGACTTTCAATGGTGTTTAAGACGGCTATAGAAGACATAATACAACCGGATTCGTTCATGACGGATGCGTACCGTTGTATTATTGTAACGGAAGCGTTTTTGCAGATCCATGACAGATCCGCAAAAAACGCGAGTGTGAAAGTAGCCTAAGGCCTAATATTTCACTTTTAGAAGAGAGCAGAGGACACCTATGTAATATCACATGCAACAGAACATGTTTTTTTGTTTCTCTCAATAATATTCATATAGTTCTGTACCATTCAGTATGGATTTATAATACAGCTGAGGTACGTAAGGATTAGGGCTAGCCATGAACGTTCAGGTGACTACTATCACTACCCCTCACAACGGCTGTGCTTACCCATACCTGTATGTGTTCTGAATGGGGAGAGGGGATAAAGCCGCTGCCAGACACCAGTGGAGCTCGCTCATCTCCCCGAGGAACAAAAGGATCTGGCATGTCGAAGTCCAACAGCCCGACCCTTCTTACCCCTGACATCTGTCATCCAGGGAAAGTTGGGACACCTACACACACGTTAGATTTTTGCCATTCCCACGAAATCCTGTGGATTCAACTGGCATTAGCCTAAAAAGGCCTCCTTCAGACGGCCGTAGTGTATTGCAGATCTGCAAAATACGGATACCGGCCGTGTGCGTTCCGCAATTGGCCGCAACCATAATAGAAAATGCCTATTCTTGTCCGCAATTGTGAACAAGAATAGGACATGCTCTATCCTTTCCACGGAGCCAAAAGTACTTCTTTACTGTACGGAAGCCTGCGCTCAGGGGTGAGACTTTAGGGCCAGGCGTGATCGTGTCTTCACTGCCTGTCAGTCGAGAGGCATGCACCTCCCTTGTTGCACCCAGAAACGGATAAGGGCTCATTTCTCAGCAGTGCGAGGTAGGACCAACACTATTAACTTCATCTGTCGAGGGCACATCTCTCAGGTCAGCTGGTTTTAGTGATATATTTGGTGACAGATTTAAGCATTTTTAGTATATTTGTGGCAGATATATTCATTCCTCTCACATATATTGAATGGGGCTGTTTGTGTAGTATGTACAAACCCTACTCCATGAATGGGACGAGTCGCAGAAATTTCAGGAAGAAATCTGGCACTGTACAGAGATGTCACTGATTTACAACAATAGTCACAAACTTTCAAAGATGACGAGGGATGCAATCACTTGACATGAATGCAAGAAAACCAAATGGCCAGTAAACTGAGCCATAGACCAATTTTTTTTTTAGATTTTCTGTATGTGAGAAAATCCTAGCAGCTCCTGCCCTAGTGGAGAGAGTGAGAAAAGCTTCACCAGGGGCGTCTGGCAGCCACTTATCTTCAACCCTCTATAAAAAACAACATGTAATTTAAAGGGGTTGTTCATAGTTTGGGGGTCTTTAGACAGACTCCCCCCCCCCTTGCCTTGTTGCTGAACCTGCGGAGGGAAGCACACATACCTGGTCCCTGCTCATTTGCTTCCCCCGCTGCAGCACTTGGATCCTCCACTGTCAGCATCTGGTTTGACGCCATTGCAGCCAATGACTGGCCGTAGTGGTGATCTGTTCCAATTTATTCACATGACCAACTGATTTGCCGCAAGGGAGCAGGTCACCCGCCGGCCAGTCATTGGCTGCACCTGCGTCAAATCGGATGTTAACAGTGGGTGACCCGAGTGCAGCATTGGTAACAGGGGAGCGAAGAAGCCAGGAACCAGCCGCAGTGTGCAGGTAAGTGTGCTGCCCTCCATAGGTCAAGCCACAAAGGTGGACTGGGGAGAGGTGGTCTGGTGAAAAATCCCCAGAAGATGAACAACAGCCACTGTCACCAATCATCTTTCTATGCCATAATAAGTAATGTCTTCACAAAATCCTGAGAGGTTCGGTTATCAGGATAAGTATCCTGCAATCCAGTACATAAAACACAACATTTATTAAGTAATATAATCACTAAGAAGAAGAGTCTGCAACGGAGGGAACGGCAAAATAGGGGTTAACTGCCTGTGCTTTCTGGGTAAGATGCACCCACAAAAGGACAATTTTAAGCAGGAATTTTTGCGGAGAGAGGAAGTTCTTCATACACAGTAATTATTGGTTTCCTGTGTTTTCCTTCTATGAATATCTTGTTTTCCAAAATATGTCTTTGCCTTGACTCCAAATGATGCCAAAAACTAACAAACCTAACCAAAGTCTCTTCTCACCCAAGAGTCATGTGAACGGTTTTAACTATTGTACATTGGACAAGCAGAAAGGCAGCACGGACCGATCGGATCAGCAGCCTGGACTATGTATTATAGAGGAGCTACTTGCAACCCCCTTGTAATAACAATGACTCTATGATGTGCCATTCCTTTGTTATTCCTGCTAGAAGTTATGAATAAATTGTCAGCAGTTTGCAGTGAAGGTCCAGATGGGTGTTACCAGTTAGGCGTGTGCCCCTGCAAAGTCTTAGGCCTCTTTCACACGGGCGTCAGTTTTTTTGCCCGGATAAGAGACGGGCGCGTTGCGGGAAAATGCGCGATTTTTCAGCGCGAGTGCAAAACATTGTCATGCGTTGCACTCGCGTGAGAAAAATCGCGCATGTTTGGTACCCAAACCCGAACTTCTTCACAGAAGTTCGGGCTTGGGATTGATGTTCTGAAGATTGTATTATTTTCCCTTATCACATGGTTATAAGGGAAAATAATAGCATTCTGAATACAGAATGCATAGTAAAACAGCGCTAGAGGGGTTAAAAAATAAATAAAAAATAATTTAACTCACCTTAGTCCACTTGATCGCGAAGCCCGGCATCTCTTCTGTCTCCTCTGCTGAACAGGACCTGGGGTAAGAATTAAATAGAGGTAAAGGACCTTAGATGACGTCACTCCGGTCATCACATGGTACGTCACATGATCTTTTACCATGGTTATTCACCATGGTAAAAGACCATGTGATGACCGGAGTGACGTCATCAAAGGTCCTTAACCTCTATTTAATGCTCACCCCAGGTCCTGTTCAGCAGAGGAGACACAAGGAGATGCCGGGCTTCGCGATCAAGTGGACTAAGGTGAGTTAAATTTTGATTTTATTTTTTTAACCCCTCTAGCGCTGTTTTACTATGCATTCTGTATTCAGAATGCTATTATTTTCCCTTATAACCATGTTATAAGGGAAAATAATAATGATCGGGTCTCCATCCCGATCGTCTCCTAGCAACCGTGCGTGAAAAATCGCACCGCATCCGTACTTGCTTGCGGATGCTATGCGATTTTCACACTTCCCATTCACTTCTATGGGGCCTGCGTCGCGTGAAAATCGGACAATATCGAGCATGCTGCGATTTTCACTCAACGCACAAGTGATGCGTGAAAATCACTGCTCATGTGCACAGCCCCATAGAAATGAATGGGTCAGGATTCAGTGCGGGTGCAATACGTTCACCGCACGCATCGCACCCGCACAGAAAACTCGCCCGTGTGAAAGGGGCCTTACACTATCCATTCAGTGAAACTGTGTAGGGACAGACCCCTGACTGAAAACTGCTATTAATTCATCCATCACTTCTAGCAGGAATAATAAAGGAATGGAACATTATAGAGTCATAAGAATAGAGGATCCAGAACTGTTATTACATGGGGGATGCAGCTAGTTACTAAAACAACCATATTTTTGGGATTTCTACGGATCCGCATCTGAGTGCTTGGATCGAAAATTATAGAAGTTGTCCTATTCTTTTCTGTTTTGCGGACAATAATATATATATATATATATATATATATATATATATATATATTTTTTTTTTACACTGCATCCCGCAAAGATTGTGAGATGCACATGGATCACAGACATATTTTGCGGATCTGCGATTTGCGGACCATAAAACAGATACAGTTATGTGCATCATCAAGCAGCATCCTGGGGAATAGATTTGATATTTCAAGTTCACCAAGTTTCATGTGACATCCTCCAATAATATTGTAAATATGTAATAATGCACTTATTAGGAGCAGTGTTATCTGTCCATTAACAAGGACAGCTGGACATTTTAGGGACAGGCTGTAATATTCAAGTTTTTTCTAGGAATGCTTTCCCTCCAGCAGGAAATGAGTGACTCCATTGCTACCAATTACTGGAGGTGCTGTACTGAGGGAAAGTGTAAGAGGAGCAGATGTGCAGCGAAAGTTTCCCATAAAGAGATACCAAGAGAGTTTTTTCAGTTCCAAAATATCCAAGATCAGGAAGTTTCCCAGAGATATATACTCCCCAAACGGGACTATGATGTGTGCAAGATCACCCCGACTTCCTGTACGTTCTAGAAAACAGCTACTGCCACTTCACATATTCCCACTGGGGCGCTAGTCCGATGAGCCCCTTGTAGCCATAATGAGTTAATATAGCGAGCCAGATTTTTTTTTTCCAGGCACCACTTTGGCAGCATAAAAAAACGGATAAGTTCCAATAGATTCCACCACGATCAGTGAAGCATAGATGCCCCACTTGCCCTCCAGAGCAATCACTTTCTGGCCATTCTCCAATATGACACGGTATAGGACTCTGGGGGTCCGGCTCCCTGTGGACCTGAAGTCATCCATCTTTCTCCTGCTCCAATTGGTAGATATAAATCGGTCAAGATTTTATATTATTAACCTCACACTTACCAATCACAGAGGTCACCATGGCTCTCACAGTCTCCTGTCAGAAGACCTGCATTACAAGTTTTTTTTGGGCAATGTAATGAGTCGAACCGTAAGGACATTAAAGGGCATCTGTCAGCAGATTTGTAGCTATGACACTGGTTGACCTGTTACATGTGCGCTTGGCAGCTGAAGGCATCTGTGTTGGCCCTATGTTCGTATGTGTCCGCATTGCTGAGAAAAATTGTTTTATTATATGCAAATGAGCCTCTAGGAGCAACGGGGGTGTTACTGTTACACCTAGAGGCTCAGCTCTCTCTGCAACTGCCACGCCCACTCCACTTTGATTGACAGGGCTAAGCAGTGTAAAAATGATCACGCCTGTCTGGTCCTGTCAATCAAAGTGCAGAGGGTGCGGCAGTTGCAGAGAGAGCAGTTCTAAAGGCAGCGCCCCCGTTGCTCCTAGAGGCTCATATATGCATATATTAAAACATTTTTCTCAGCAATGTGGGCACATATGAACATGGGGCCAACACAGATGCCTTCAGCTGCCAAGTGCACATGTAACAGGTCACCCAGTGTCACAGGCACAAATCTGCCCTTTAAATAAAAACTCATCATGGATTTTCCATACTATAAGGCTCCATTCACACGTCCGTAATGTGTTTTGCGGATCCGGGGACCAAAACACGAACACGGCAATGTGCGTTCAGCATTTTGCGGACCGCACATCGCTGGCACCAATATTCTTGTCCGCAATTGCGGACAAGAATAGGACATGTTCTATTTTTTTCAGGAATGGAAATGCGGACCCGGAAGTGCAGGTCCGCACATCGTGCGGCCCCATAGAAATGAATCGGTCTGCAATTCCTTTCCGCAAAATGCGGAACGAAATTGCGGACGTGTGAGTGGAGCCTAAGGCATGTACAAAATCTTTAGCAATATGATAAGTAATACTTTAAAAAATAAATAAATAATAAACAACCATGTGCTGTTCTGGATGTCTCCAGCTTTAGTTGGGCTCTGTTCACATCTGTGTTTGTATTTTGTTTTTCTGACCCGTCACAAGACGGACACCAATAGTGCCCAACGGACCCCATAAACTATAATCGGGAAAATATTTGCCCTGCACACTGTGCTATTATCCCGGCATTTTTATAGGCCTGTGATGAAGGTTCCAGCGCAGATGTGAACACAGCCCAAGTTGTTTATTTCCAGCAGAGCGTGAGCGGGGAGAAGTCAGGCATGTTTACATCTTGTTTGTCTCACACATTCTTGGAACATCATCAGTTAAGCATCCTTCTCTGGCAATTTCCACATCTTAACTGACCAACTAGTGGACCTCTCCTCGTAAGCGGTCCGTGGTAACACGGCCTGGATTCCTGCTCAGAGCAGAAGCGCACGGCATCATTGGTTGCTATGACGCCGTGCGCTTCTTGCCGCCGCTGCACTACAGTAATACACTCGTATGATCTATACCAGTGTATTACTGTAGTGCAGCGGCAGCAGGAAGTGCACAGCGTCATAGCAATGACGCCGTGCGCTCCTGCTCTGAGCAGGAATCCAGGCCGTGTTACCACGGACCGATCACGGCCGTGTGCATTCGGCTTAAGGGGAAAGACGCCCTCAGTAAATCTTACCTAGAAAATATGAAAAAAGAAAAGAAAAAACCTCTACCATCAGCGTCCTGCCTTTTTTCTTGCGCCATCCAAATCACAGCATTAGGCCTCTTTCACACGACCGTTTTTTGTTTTTTTTTTTGTTTTTTTTCGTTTACGGGCCATTTTTTGCTTTCCGTATACAGAACCATTCATTTCAATGGTTCCGCCAAAAAAATACGGAATGTACTCCGTATGCATTCCGTTTCCGTATTTCCGTTCTGTTGAAAGATAGAACATGTCCTATTATTGCCCGCAAATCACATTCCATGGCTCCATTCAAGTCAATGGGTTGGCAAAAAAAACGGAACACATACGGAAATGCATCCGTAAGGTCTTCCGTATCCGTTCCATTTTTTGCAGAACCATCTATTGAAAATGTTATGCCCAGCCCAATTTTTTCTATGTAATTATTGTATACTGTATATGCCATACGAAAAAACTGAACAGAAAAACTGAAACAAAAAAATGGAACCACGGATCCGGAAAAAATGGCCCGCAAAACACTGAAAAAGCCATACGGTCATGTGAAAGAGGCCTTAAACACTCAAAGGGACCTTCCAGTCAGAAGCCTTCAAATGATATAAAGGTTAGAGCCTACAGGGGATAATAACCTGATAACTGCGACTACAGTTTATCTGGAGTTCCTACAGGGAGTGTGAGGTAGTCTGAGACCCCCCCCCCCTCTCATCATTGGTTCAGGCAGCTCTGCCCAGACTAGGCACTATAGCTATTATATATGTGTCATTATACATTTGTCATATGAGCAGCATTACTGCAACTTGGTGTAGACAATCTGCAATTCATTTCTTTTTGTCAAACATGCCGTATTTTTCTATTTTTTATTCTATAAGAAGCACCCCCCCCCCCCCCAAAAAAAAGGTGGAAAATGGCAATGTGTCTAATAAAGAGAATACTAATGAGTGCTTCCATTATGGTAGCACTCATTAGTAAAGTAGGCCTAGGGAGCCATGAGTGGTATTTCTCATGGCTCCCTCATCTTCTCCGGGTGGGTGCCGCTCTGTGCTGTGTCCTGACGGCATCAGGATGTAGCGCGCGTAAGCACGCACTCGCACTATGACCTAAAGTTGTGCAATGTCAGGTCATGGTGCACCACAGCAAGAAGAGCACACTGGATCTCCCCAGTGGTGTGAAACAGGAGAGGTAAGTTGTTTTATTTACGGTATTATGTTTGATTTGAATTGTCTGATGACTATTTGGAGGGCTTATCTGAGGTGGGATGACGATTGGGGATCTCATCTGAGGTGGGATGACGATTGGGGATCTCATCTGAGGTGGGATGACGATTGGGGTTCTCATCTGAAGTGGGATGACGATTGGGGGTCTGATATGAGGTGGGATGACGATTGGGGGTCTGATCTGTGGTCTGATGAAAATTGGGGGTCCAGTCTGAGGTGTGATGAAGATTGGGGGTCCATTCTAAGGTCTCTAATAAAAAATATTTTCTTAAATTTTCCTCTTCTAAAACCTAGGTGTGTCTTATGCTCAGGTGCATTGTATAGAATGAAAAACTATATATGTATAAAAAAAAAATACTACAAAAAAGTAAACTTCTACAGAACCAATTTTTTTTAACAATTCAGGCCAATGTAGAGAAATCAGAGGTAACATCTGAGGTACAGAGAATTTTTTCGTACGTTATACTTTCTGACCTAATTTTGCCATTTTTTCCTTTTTTTGTTGACCTAAATGGATTCACACACAGCTCTACAGTGTCCGTGTAGAACTTTATCTCGCAAACCTCACCATCTTTGAAGTCAGACTTGAAGGAAAAAGAGAAGGGCTAAGCTACAACGTGAATTCAGGGCTAGCATGTCCCAAGTACCGATGGCTGATGACTGTACAGGAGGTGCCTGATGTCATTGACACACTGTTTTTAAATAATGCCATCTTTAATGATTTATCATGAGCTACAGAATTTACAATGGACCGACCAAACTATGTGCGGCACAATCCAATCACTAGCAAATCAATTGGTAATCATGGCAGATCCAATCTTTCGAATATGCGGCCCAGTTCACATTTTTATTACACAGTCCAATCAAAAATGTCAGATCCTAGAGACAGCTCTGCAATGTGTAAAGGCCTATTTACATGTAACCGATAGACATTGCCATCAGTATGGCAGCACTTTCATAAACACATTCAATTGTACGGTATATGTATTGTGTCAGAAGAGCAGCACACACATTTACCAATATGGCCGATGATAGCGAAGGTTTTCATACATGCACAATCCATTATGATTGTCAATAGAGAATGGGTTCTTATATCTTTTGCATATATACTTGAGTTAGCCCCCAAAAAAGTGTCCCTCTGCTACAACTGTATTGAAAAGCATAGTCAACTACTGTGCTTTCTAAAACACCCGCATGGGAGTCACTGGCAGGGATAGGCAACTGTATAGGCGTACAGTTTAAAGGGGTTTTCTATATCCTCACAATAGGTCATCAGTATCTAATTGGTGTAGGTCTGGCTCCTGACACCCCTGCCAGTCAATTCTGGGGAGCGTTGTGGCCTCCTCACAGCATACTGCCGTACATCGTATAGTGGCAGTGCTTGGTCTTGCAGCCCAGGCCTATTCACTTGAATAGGACTGAGCTGCAAATAGGCCACGTGAAAGTGACGTCAAAGGCCTTTTCAAACAGCCGAATGGCGGAGTGCTGGGAGTCGGGCTCCCACCGATCAGATACTGAGGATAGGCCATCAATCTTGTACTCTTGGAAAAACCCTTTAATACATCCGGGCCATAACGGCACAAGCTGACCATAGCGACACTATGGTCAGCTTGTGCCGTTATGGCCCGGATGTATTAAAGGGGTTTTCCAAGAGTACAAGATTGAAGGCCTATCCTCAGTCTGACAGAGGATACAAATCTGAGGTGCCTGAATATTTCGAGTTGGGTTTACAGCATTACTAATCATACAGTGTATTGCACAAGACCAAGCTAGACACACCGCAATACGAAGCGTTGATAGGACTGTAATTGTTTCACAGAATTCATAGTTATTTTTACCTATTTATTCATGCCTAGGCGTTAGTCATGTAGGTGTGTATATGATTTATGTTTACATTAGCATAAGACCTACATTAATAGTAAAGACCAATTGTAAAAGGTTCTTCTATTACAACAATGGCAGACAGACTAGCAATAGACTCGATTGTACTTATGGACCAACTGTTACCGGTACCTTCCACAAGAAGATGGTCCTTAGCTATCAAAGATACTTATAGTACTCTATAAAACCCCATTTTTTAGGTGTGTAACTGAACTAAAGGAACTAAAGCTGGCCATACACAGTCTTCTGTCAGCCAAACCCGCCAAGAACACACTCATAGTGCATTCCCATGACTGTGGGACGGCCGAGCCCAAACCACAGGCACCGCCATGTGCACCCCACATCACGGTGCAGACCCACTGACTTCAGGGGGTAAGCGATCCGCAAGATGCAGCAAAAGGTAGGACAAGGTCTATCTTTTGCGGCGTGGAGGCACGGACCTGGAAGCACAAAGAAGAGCTTCCATGTGTTTTCATGTGCTTCCGGGTCCGTGCAGCAAAAGATAGGACACATGCTTTCACTGCATCTTACAAATCGAGGACCCATTGAAGTTAGTGGGTCAGCGCCGCAATGTGGGGTGCACACGGGCGATGCCTGTGTCTTGCGGTACACATAAAAGGCATGGCCGTCCCACTGTTGTGGGACTGCAGCCTAATGTATATGGGGAGCTACCGACTCTCCCTTGACAGATGATGAGACAAAAAAGAAGCCACCAAGGCTACTTTCACACTCGTGTTTGGTGCGGCTCCGCCATGGATCTGCACAAACGCACCCGTTCAGCTAATACAACCGCATGCATCCGTTCAGAAGGGATCAGTTTGTATTATCTTTAACATAGCCAAAACGGAACACCATTGAAAGTTAATAGGGGACGGATCCGTTTTCTCTAGTGTCAGATTGTGCCAGTGAAAACGGATCTGTCCCCATTGACTTACATTGTGTGTCAGGACGGATCCGTTTGTCTGCAAGCAGCGTTTTGGTGTCCGCCTCCAAAACGGAATGGAGGCAAACTGATGCATTCTGAGCGGATCCTTTTCCATTCAGAATATATTAGGGCAAAAATGATCCGTTTTGGACCACTGGTGAGAGCCCTGAACGGATCTCACAAACAGAAAGCCAAAACGCCAGTGTGAAAGTAGCCTAAGAAAGATCACTTTTCAGCAGTCAACTGAATCATCACAGGCAGGACTACAATGGAAGGTAAGGCTTGGCCAAGCATGCATGTTTCCTGAACAAAAGGACTGGACGGCTGAAATCCACATCTGGCTATAACATAGCCTTGCCCTACCTGCTCCATGGAAGTTTTGGGTAAACCTGACATTTATGTTTTGGGTGTTTAGTACTAGAAGTTTCAGCTTTTTCCTGTTCCTCAGCAAATACACACTTTCAATAAAATGCAGCAAGGAATGCCTCCGAACGGGGATGTACAATTCGCAGTATGACAACTATTTCTGCAGCACATTCCACATTAGGCTATAATTTTTTTTTATTCATACACTAGTGCGATAGGGGTGATTTATAAGCCTGGTTTTATGGGGCTGATCGATAACAGGGAACCTCTTCCAATTGATTTTATAACAACCTCAACAAGATACTTGAAGTCAATTTGCATGAAAATGGATCTGTAAGGACAATACAAATAGAGAATAGGTTAAAGGGTTAGATGCTAAATTACTGCCGGCTGCTGCCTAACTTCAAGCAAAATGATCCTTGCAGGACACGGTAGTCAGGAATTGATCAGAGGACCGGCTGGATTCTAGGTAGACCTTTAGAGAGAACTCATTTATACAGGACCAGAAGCTCAACACACGTATGTAAGCACAGGTACGAAAATACTGCACACTACTTGGACGGACAAAGAGAGACCTGGATCATTGGGGGGATCATTTCCCTTTTGCCAGTTTTATGAGTAAAACAAAAAGTTGAAAACCCTGTATTCGCAACTTTTTAAAGACTAGGAGGAAGTGGCATTTGTACACTGCTCTCGGCACTTTCCAAAAATGGGGTGTGATAAGGGTGGGGAAGGGGCATGGCCAGCGGGATTGGCACATTTATCTTCCTTTACACCAGTTTTCTGATGTAAAAGACAACTGAAATCTACACCATCTTGGAGCTGCCGTGGATTTCAGTTTAGGCACACGGACTGCCGGAGGAGGCACCTAATTTATGAAGAGGCCTGCGCCTAGTCATAAATTAAGCTCATCCGCCAGCAGCTCAGAGGAAGCTCCTACTGAAGGGTGAACATGCCATCATTTTTTAAAAGGGGTTCTCCAGGATTTACATATTGATGATCTATCTTCAGGATACATCATCAATATGAGATCGGCCAGGGTCCGACTCTGTTTGAGGAAGCTGTGGCGCTCACTGGCCATGTGACTGATGAAGGCGATTTCACATAGCCTAGAAAGAGGCCTAAGCGCTGATCGGTGAGGATCCTGGAAGTCAGGCCCTCATTGATCCTTAGGATAGGTCATCAATATATAAAACCAGGATTACCCCTTTAATAATTTTTCACATACCTTCTACCAGGTGACAGCTTAAGACCCACCTCCATTTTGCCAGGAACTGCCAGATTTGCACAGGTCTTGACAAGGGTCGATGCCTAGTTGTAATGAGTACCAATCAATGATATACCAAGTCGTTCAAGATCATCTGGTCCCGATAAAGCTTGGGCAATGCATTCACTATATGGTATACAGTGGCTCTACCGGTCTGAGAAATCGTGGTTCGGTGCACTCCCCACGACACACCCAATGTTGGTTAGGAAAGGAATATATAGTAAAATGTTTGGGGGGCACTCAGCTATTCAGCGCTGTATGGAAATGAATATTCTATTACGGTCAATTGATATAAAAGCTATAATTTATAAGAACTGTCAAACAATAACACCATCGGAAACTTACATAAATGCTCATGTTATATTGAGGTTTCTAATAAATTATAGGTTTTATATCAATTGACCGTAATAGAATATTCATTTCCATACAGCGCTGAATAGCCAAGTGCCCCCCAAACATTTTACTATATAATGCTTGCACTATGATGATATTTAGGCTTACAGAAAAGATGTGATCAACCAAAAAATGTGCAACCTAGGAAAAAGGTGAAGCATGCCTCAACCAGCTCAACAGATTTGTATTAGTGAATATTGTTTGTCTATGCCATGGCATAAAACCAAACATTACTGATGGTTACTCATGTCGCTTAGGCTCTTCTCAGACTGTGTACAAGCCTTTAAAACTGAGGTATATGTCGGTAACAATTCCCAAGGTATTCCCCTGATGGAAGGTTTCAAGTAGGTGGGAGGTTTGGCTATGCCACGGTATAGGCATACAGAGGCACGGGTTGCCCTCTGACCCCAATAAAAAAAAAAAGTATCCCGCACCATATACAGTTTTTTTGGTGACCATATGTAGTGAGGTCTGCACAGAGCCTTAGGGTATGGCCACAAGGTCAGGTTTCTTTATGTGGTTTTGGAAGCAAAAATTTGTGGTCCATAAAAGGAGAGAAAGTATAAAGGACAGAAATGACTTCTCTTTTTTGAATTCACTCCTGGTTTTGACTTCCAAAACTGCATCACGAAACGTGCCCATGTGGCCGTACCCTACAAGGACTGACAATCAAGCCAATAATTGGGGATGAGAATTTGTAGAAGCACTCGTTCCCCATAACTGACTGATGCAAAAGGTTTCACTCCAGATTACGGTAATCACAGAGACCTTTTAAATAAAGCTGCAATCTCACTCCAGTAGGAGGTGGAGTAGGAAAACTGGGCCAGCTTTCCTAAGACATTTGTGGCATAAAGTAGCACAGACTTGGGCAAAATCACTTCAAGTACTCCCCCATGATAAATTTCCCCAATGTTTCTGAGCAACAGATCGTCGTGTAAAACAATGGTCCTCTATGAGGACAAGTGACCACAGTGAAGAAAATTGCTGCATGTAAAGGCAGCTTCATCTCTACTGACAATCAGGCAATTATCGGGAGCATGTGGTTCATTCCTGATAATTACCTTTACAATAATCTTTATGACCAGTAATTAACCATGGTGGTCCAGTAATACTAAATATATGCATGTTTGCTTACTTTGCTGTTCACAAGGGGTCGCGTATAAAGAGGTGCATTTAGACTATAATCGTCCAGATTATCGGGAATACCGTTCCTGCGAACAGTCGTTCCCGATCATCGGGCTGTCTAAATGTGCCGCCGATCACCCGATGAATAAGTGAAACGCTTGTTCATCGGGTGATCCTGTCGCTTGTGCATGAACCACCGATCATGGCTTCTGGGCAGCAGATTGTGTGGTCTAAACAGCGATCTGCCGCTCAGAAGCCATGATTCTGTAGGAGGAGGATGGATCTCTATGGCGATCGCTCGTCCTCATACAGTGAAGGAGATCACCGCATGAAAATCTGCGGTCTCCTTCACTGAACGAGCAGCCGATTGTCGGGAGGGAACGCTTCCTCACTCAGTCGGGCCGTCTAAATCCACCTTAAGAATGTGCAGCATTATTTATTTTTTTTATTTTTTTTGGGGGGGGGGGGTTGCAATTCTGCTGAATATGTAAAAATCAGCTCAACATGCTAACATGTACAGTATGTGTGCAAACCAACAGGCTTAAATTATATTCTACATATTCTGCAGCACTAGACGGGTCTACATCAAACAGAAATTAGGGGCGATTTCTTAGGAATCTATCAGGATGTTTTTGGGATGTGGAAGAAATTCAGAAGGTAAATAGCAAAACCACGCAAGCGTGGAGAGAAAACACGAACTTCAGGCAGATGTCGTCCTGGTAATAACCTAGAAAGGCAATCACTGATCCATCCTGTTCTCCATATGTTAAGCTATTTTATTATTACATTATTTTTATTATAACTGCTACCAATGTTTTTTTTTTTATACCCATTAAAATATGTATTTGAAAGGGCTTTTATTGGCGCACACAGTGAGAGCTGCAGCAGATTTTCACTACGTAGTATTTGCTAGCTTTTCTACGATATGTATGTATTATTTACAACCGCCTTGCCACATATAGGAGCGCGGCGCCCTTACTGGATGCTGCCCGCTTCCTCCAGCATTCCGCTTCCATGCGCACGTTCCTGCTCTAGAGAGAATTCAGAGATTCATTTCAAATAATTAAGAGATCGGCTAACGGGAGAGGAGGGGGATGGTTCGTGTGAGGCTGTTTCCATGGCAACATCTGCAAAAGAGCTAGGGGCTTCAAAAGCTGGTCAAGAACAACAAATACTCCTGGAAGAGATGTCGCTGTTGGCTGCACGATAAGAGGAGGGATTAGGGAAATAGGGATTGCATGGCCAGGTTAGGAGCAGCGCTTCCAGGGAGATACAGCGCTCTTTGTGCAGAAAATCAAGCTTCCCTCCCCTGGGAAGGCCCAAGCATCATCCCAAAAAATGATGAACCTCTATCCTCATGTACTACGGAGACCCCACGGTTAATCTTTGTGGGCTCGATCCCGTTACAATGCCAAGGAGCTGTAATAAAGGATAGATTCACCTGTGCAGCAGACAATGGACGCCTCACGAGGCGGGCACCTATCAACAGTGCACTACATGTTATACCGCAATACAGCTGACTAGGCAAAATCGGCTCGAGATGCTGACAGAATGGCGAATTTATAGCACATGCTGCTGACATAAATATCACAATAAGGGCTCATGCCCATGAACGCAAATTGCGGAATCCGAAAAACACGGATACCAGCCATGGGCATTCCGCGGAACAGAACCGTTGGCCCCTAATAGAACAGTCCTATCCTTGTCCATAATGCGGAAAATAATAGAACATGTATTTTTTGCAGCCACACAGAATGTACACGGAGTCATGTATGCCCCATTAAAGTGAATGGTTCTGCATACAGGCCGCAAAAAAAAACAAAAAAAAAAAAACAACAACTTACGTTCGTTTGCATAAGCCCCAAGGCCTCGTTCACATTTCCGTTTTTTCACTGATGTGTGCTGTCTGCATTTTCCACGGACAGCACACGCACTTGATTTTAATAGGTCTGTTCACACTCAAGGGCTGTGGGTCAGTGCAAAAATCACGGAGAAATGCACTACTTTTGGTCTGTGATGCAGCAAAACACGCCCTTTGAAGTCTATGGGTCCGTGTTTGGTCCGTTTTTCACAACAAAAAAGGACACAACACACGCACCAAACACGGATCCTCCACGGACATCTTCAAGGAATAAACACAGACTGATTATTTTCAGAGACGTCAAACGGACACGAAAATGTGATAGAGGCCTAAGTGTGCGTTTACATGACCGAATGTATTCTGCGGTCTGACGTCCATGTGACGCCGGTGTTGCATCCCTTTTTGTTGCAGATCCAATGCCTATGAATTCTTATTCTTGTCCACAAAATGAATAGGACATGTTCTATCTTTTGTTTGTGAGGCTGCAGAACAGACATACAGATCCAATATTTCTTTTTTGCGAACCCATTGAAATGGATGGGTACGCATCTGATGTACAAAAACTGCAGATCGGATGTGGAGCAAAAATACGGTTGTGTGTGCGGTACTTAAGGCACCACGGACCTGCAAAATACAGACACCTTAGGCTACTTTCACCCCCCCCCCCCCCCCCCATTCTGTTGCGGATCCATCATGGATCTGCACCGACGGATCCGTTCAGATAATACAACCGTCTGCACGGATCCGTTTGTATTATCTTTAACATAGACAAGATGGATCCGTCTTGAACACCATTGAAAGTCAATAGAGGACGGATCCGTTTTCTATTGTGTCAGATTGTGTCATAGATCCGTTTGGCTCAGTTTCGTCAGACGGACACCAAAACACTGCAGGCAGCGTTTTGGTGTCCGTCTCCAAAGCGGACTGGAGACGGAACGGAGGCAAACTGATGCATTCAGAGCGGATCCTTTTCCATTCAGAAGTCATTAGAGTCAAACGGATCCGTTTTGGATCGCTTGCTAGAGCCCTGAACGGATCTCACAAACGGAAAGCCAAAACGCCAGTGTGAAAGTAGCCTTACATGTGCAATACTCATTTTTCTTCACTCCCTCACTAGAAATTACTATTAGGACATGTTTTATTAGATGCAAAACGGACATAAGGATGCGGAAAGCACACGTCCATTTTTTTTTCTGCAGACCTACAGAAATGATGCAGATGCAAAATATGGTCGTGTCCATGAATCCTTACTATATAACAGGGATCAGCAACCTCCGGCACTCCAGCTGTGGTGAAACTACGACTCCCAGCATGCTCCATTCAATTCCCTGGGAGTTCTGAGAACAGCCAAGGAGGTGTGCATGCTGGGAGTTGTAGTTTCGCCACAGCTGGAGTTCCGAAGGTTGCTGATCCCTGCTATATAAAGTATACCACAATGTCTAGACTAGACACATAGACTCATAACATGCATACACAGCCAAATCAGACAGACACATACACACTATGTATAGGCAGGCTCACTTGTACACATTTACTACACTGATACAGTACATGCACACACGTATGCACATTCCTTACATACATACACATTTACTACACTGACACAGTACAGGCACACACGTATGCACATTCCTTACATACATACACATTTACTACACTGACACAGTACAGGCACACACGTATGCACATTCCTTACATGCATACACATTTACTACACTGACACAGTACAGGCACACACGTATGCACATTCCTTACATACATACACATTTACTACACTGACACAGTACATGCACACACGTATGCACATTCCTTACATACATACATACACACACATTTACTACACTGACACAGTACAGGCACACACGTATGCACATTCCTTACATACATACACATTTACTACACTGACACAGTACATGCACACACGTATGCACATTCCTTACATACATACACATTTACTACACTGACACAGTACATGCACACACGTATGCACATTCCTTACATACATACACATTTACTACACTGACAGTACATGCACACACGTATGCACATTCCTTACATACATACACATTTACTACACTGACAGTACATGCACACACGTATGCACATTCCTTACATGCATACACACACATTTACTACACTGATACAGTACATGCACACACGTATGCACATTCCTTACATACATACACATTTACTACACTGACACAGTACATGCACACACGTATGCACATTCCTTACATACATACACATTTACTACACTGATACAGTACATACACACGTATGCACATTCCTTACATGCATACACATTTACTACACTGACACAGTACATGCACACACGTATGCACATTCCTTACATACATACACATTTACTACACTGACAGTACATGCACACACGTATGCACATTCCTTACATACATACACATTTACTACACTGACACAGTACATGCACACACGTATGCACATTCCTTACATACATACACATTTACTACACTGACACAGTACATGCACACACGTATGCACATTCCTTACATACATACACATTTACTACACTGACACAGTACATGCACACACGTATGCACATTCCTTACATGCATACACATTTACTACACTGACACAGTACATGCACACACGTATGCACATTCCTTACATGCATACACATTTACTACACTGACACAGTACATGCACACACGTATGCACATTCCTTACATACATACACATTTACTACACTGACACAGTACAGGGGAACACGTATGCACATTCCTTACATACACATTTACTACACTGACAGTACATGCACACACGTATGCACATTCCTTACATACATACACATTTACTACACTGACAGTACATGCACACACGTATGCACATTCCTTACATGCATACACACACATTTACTACACTGATACAGTACATGCACACACGTATGCACATTCCTTACATACATACACATTTACTACACTGACACAGTACAGGCGCACACGTATGCACATTCCTTACATACATATTTACTACACTGACAGTACATGCACACACGTATGCACATTCCTTACATACATACACATTTACTACACTGACACAGTACATGCACACACGTATGCACATTCCTTACATACATACACATTTACTACACTGACAGTACATGCACACACGTATGCACATTCCTTACATACATACACATTTACTACACTGACACAGTACATGCACACACGTATGCACATTCCTTACATACATACACATTTACTACACTGACACAGTACATGCACACACGTATGCACATTCCTTACATACATACACACACATTTACTACACTGACACAGTACATGCACACACGTATGCACATTCCTTACATACATACACACACATTTACTACACTGACACAGTACATGCACACACCTATGCACATTCCTTACATACACATTTACTACACTGACACAGTACATGCACACACCTATGCACATTCCTTACATACACATTTACTACACTGACAGTACAGGCACACACGTATGCACATTCCTTACATACATACACATTTACTACACTGACACAGTACAGGGGCACACGTATGCACATTCCTTACATACATACACATTTACTACACTGACACAGTACAGGCACACACGTATGCACATTCCTTACATACATACACATTTACTACACTGACACAGTACAGGCACACACGTATGCACATTCCTTACATACATACACATTTACTACACTGACACAGTACAGGCACACACGTATGCACATTCCTTACATACAATACACATTCACTACACTGACACAGTACATGCACACACGTATGCACATTCCTTACATACAATACACATTCACTACACTGACACAGTACATGCACACACGTATGCACATTCCTTACATACATACATACATACACATTTACTACACTGACACAGTACAGGCACACACGTATGCACATTCCATACATACACATTTACTACTAAAGGGAACACATATGCACATACTGATCCACACACATACTCACTCACTCATAGTCATACATGTACACAGAATACATACCTACTTGAATTAATTGTGCAGGACATGTAGATACTCACTTAGGCCTCTTTCACACTACCGTTTTTTTTTTTTCCCGTTTGCGGGCCGTTTTTTTCGTCCCGTATACGGTCCGAATACGGAACCATTCATTTCAATGGTTCCGCAAAAAAAAACGGAATGTACCCCGTATGCATTCCGTTTCCGTATTTCCGTTTTTCCGTTCCATTGAAAGATAGAACATGTCTTATTATTGCCTGCAAATCACGTTCCGTGGCTCTATTCAAGTCAATGGGTCCGCAAAAAAAACTGAACACATACGGAAAGGCATCCGTATGTCTTCTGTATCCGTTCCGTTTTTGCAGAACCATCTATTGAAAATGTTATGCCCAGCCCAATTTTTTTCTATGTAATTACTGTATACTGTATATGCCATACGGAAAAACGGAACAGAAACACAACGGAAGAAAAATAACGGAACAACGGATCCGTGAAAAACGGACCGCAAAACACTGAAATAGCCATACGGTAGTGTCAAAGAGGCCTTATACATACACACAATGGGCAGGTAAAAAAAAAAAGCAAACAAGTGCACTTGCTATAAGGTTGCCTTGTAATTTTTGCTGCCCTAGGCACCTGCCTCGGGTGCCTAGTGGCAAACACAGCTCTGACTAACGTATGTACAGGCTGATACCCGGACCCCACAGTATCAGCTCCCTTTTTAATCTGGTAATTGCTTTACGCTTTTCATTCCTACAAGGTTGATAAAGGATTGTACGAGTCTAGCGTCATGTAAAGGACATACAGGTGACTTTCCTTTGTCTGTAAATGTAACCTCAAGCCGTCCTTTGACATTGGCAGACTATATTCCTATCTCCCACACGTTCCAGATAGTGGGACAGGATTTTCCGTTCATATGAGATAGGATGTATGAATCCCGGGAGCAGACAGGCTTTAGCAGGCCCTCTCCCCAGTCTCCTAATACATTTAGCGTTCAGCACAGGAGACTGTCTGGTATCTAATCATCTCCCATCCACACACATCAGGAAAGGAAGTAGGACAATGCAGAATTAGCACAAATGCTGGGACGCCAGGCAGCCTCGTATCGGAGACCGCGCCACATCATGTGAAAAGGAAGATGGCTGCTGTGACACTTAAAGGGAACCTGTCACCACGAAAATGGAGCAGAGCAATCTGCAGACGGCATGGTATAGAGCAGGAGGGGCTGATCGATATATCGTTTAAAGGCTACATGCACACGACCGTATGTGTTTTGCATTCCTCAAATTGCGGATCCGTAAAAAAAAACTAATGGCATCCGTATGCCATCCGTTTTTTGGGGCGGATCCATTGTAACAATGCCTAAAACGAGAAGAATAGGACATGTTCTATTTTTTGGGCGGGGCTACGGAACGGACATGCTGATGCGGACAGCACACTGTGTGCTGTCCGCATTTTTTTGCGGACCCATTGAAATGAATGGGTCCGCATCCTATCCGAAAAAAACTGAACGGACACAGAAACGGACAACGTTCGTTATCACATAGCCTAAGGGAAAAGATTCAGCAGAACCTGAAAATTATTTATTACAATCTCTACCCTTTTTGAGCTCAGGAGCCATGTGGGCAATAAATGGAGAAGACATGATGTCAAATTCATCTAATATCAGGCGTTATTCTTTTTATTTCCCTGTATGTATTTAAATATGTATATCCTATTTTTTGGGGCTCTTGAACAGGATCTGACATGCCTCTTTGACGTACCTATATGTTCCAGAATATAACAATTATCAAGCATCTTTGCTTATAAGGCCTCCTACACACGACCATATCCTTTTTGGTCTGTATGCATCCCACAATTTTTGCAGGACCCACTGTAAAAAAAGAAAAGAAAAAAAAGCCTATTCTTGTCAACAAAACAGAAAACAATGGGACAGGTTCTATAATTGGCGCCCCGGCCACATGGACGTGTGCAGCACACGGATGACATCCATGTACTGTCTGCTTTTCTTTGTGGATCCATAGAAATGAATGCAAATCGGACAAAGACCAAAAATCCGGTCAGGTGCATAAGGCTACTTTCACACTCGCGTTTTGGCTTTCCGTTTGTGCGTTCAGGGCTCTTACAAGCTGTGTAAAACGGATCAGTTTGCATTCTAATGCATTCAGTGAAGAAGTCCGGATTCGGGTCTGGGTACCACATTCAGTTTTTTATCACGCCTGCAAAACGCATTGCACTCACGCAGAAAAAACTGAACGCATTTGCAGTCAAAACTGACTGAAATTACGTGCGCACTCGCATGCGTTTCCCGCATGCACACGCGACGCATCCGGAGCAAATCCGAAATGCCGTGTGAAAGAGGCCTTATAATGATGCCACACACAGTAGAGAGTCTTAGGCTACTTTCACACCTGCGCTAGGTGCGGATCCGTCTGGTATCTGCACAGACGGATCCGCACCTGTAATGCAAACGATGGTATCCGTCTGCATACACTTAGTAAAAAAAAAGTCTAAGTGTAAGTCAGACGGATCCGTCCCGACTTTACATTGAAAGTAAATGGGGGACGGATCCGTTTACAATTGAACCAATATTGTGTCAATGTAAACGGATCCGTCCCCATTGACTTACATTGTAAGTCAGGACGGATCAGTTTGGCTCCGCACCGCCAGGCAAGCAGCGTTTTGATGTCCGCCTCCAGAGCGGAATGGAGGCGGAACGGAGCCAAACTGATGCATTCTGAATGGATCCACATCCATTCAGAATGCATTGGGGCTAGACTGATCCGTTTGGGTCTCACAGGCGGACCCTCAAACGGCAGTGTGAAAGAAGCCTTACCGGTGTCATTAGAGGCCTGCCTTACCCCTACACTATATGCACATAAAGCTCTGACCACAGTAGCAGTCCTGACATCCACTCAATGCCATTATTTGGTCACACATAATAGAATAGCAGTAATGTATCATTTTGCAGCCCGCACATGGCCAGCACTATAGAGAGAATGCCTATTCTTTTCCGCAACCGCGGACAAGAATAGGACATGATCCATATTTTTTTGTGGGGCCGCGAAACGGCACAACGGATGCAGACAGCACACGGTGTGCTGTCCGGATCTTTTGCGGCCCCTTATTGAAATGAATGTGTCCCCACCCGTTCCGCAAAATTGCGGAATGGATGCGGATCCAGTTATACAGTCGTGTGCATGCACCCTTAAGGGTAGGACCACATGGCACAGCCGTGCTGTGTTCAAGTCTCCATGATTTCTAAATTCCGGAGCACCTTAGAACTCTGAGTTATGTTGTTTCTCGATTATTCCTACTAGAAATGTTTGGATAAATTTACAACTGGGCATTAGGGTACAACCACGTGGCATGGGCGTGTCGCGGATGTGATAACAGGTGGCTATACAGCCACTGCAGGCCCTGATTAAACTAATTTCACTTGTGCGTTGCGTGAAAATCTCAGCATGCTCCTCTTTGTGCGTTTTCCACGCAACGCATGCCCCATAGAAGTGAATGGGGCTGCGTGAAAATCGCAAGCATCCGCAAGCAAGTGCGGATGCAGTGTGAATTCCACGCACGGTTGCTAAGAAACTATCGGGATGGTGACCCGATCATTATTATTTTTCTTAATACAGAATGCATAGTAAAACAGCGCTGGAGGGGTTAAAAATAATAATAATATATATCTATATAATAATTTAACTCACCTTAATCCACTTGTTCGCGCAGCCCGGCTTCTCTTCTGTCTTCTTCTTTGCTGTGCACAGGAAAAGGACCTGTGGTGATGTCACTACGCTCATCGCATGGTCCGTCACATTATCCATCACCATGGTAAAAAGATCATGTGATGGACCATGTGATGAGCGCAGTGACGTCATCAAATGTCCTAGTCCTCAAAGAAGACGACAGAAGAGATGCCGGCTGCGCGAACAAGTGGATTAAGGCGAGTTAAATATTTTTTATTTTATTTTTTAACCCCCTATTGTACTATGCATTCAGTATTCAGAATGCTATTATTTTCCCTTATAACCATGGTATAAGGGTAAATAATACAATCTACACAACGCCTAACCCAAACCTGAACTTCTGTGAAGAAGTTCGGGTCTGGGTACCAAACATGCAGATTTTATTCACGCGCGTGCAAAACGCAATACAATGTTTTGCGCGCGTGGGCGGAAAAATCGCGCATTTTCCCGCAACGCACCCGCATCTTCGGGCCAAAAACATGACGCCCGTGTGAAAGAGGCCTTACAATGCAGACAGACTAAACAGTGCAGTCCTCATCAGTTTAATTAGGGCCTGACGTGGCCTTCATGACCGCTAAGTACCGAGTCTCACCCACGTCACGAGCGTGGTTGTAGCCTAATGCCCCGTTATAAATTCATTCATACAATTCCAGGAGGATTACTAGAGGAACAGACTTCTAAGGGGCTCCAGAATTTAAAAATCATGCAGAATACAAGCATTTACTAAATGAGACATGTCAGGAGTGCCGACACATCTTCATAAAAAAAATTCAAAACCCCTAGAAAAAACACCACTCTTGTCCATAGTCTGTTTGTTGGAAGCTGCAGACTTACAATAAATGCAGAAATCCCGCTAGATAGCTGAAAAAAATGGAGGAGATGTAGACCAAAGCTGCATTGAAGTAGAAAAAAAAAATGCTTAAATGCCTACAAAAAAATGTCCCTTTAAAAAGAGGTTTGAATCTGACACCATGAAAGGAGGGAACGCAAGTCACGAATCTGATCATTTCCCCTCATCGCCTGAAAGTGAAGAAGATGGAGTTGGAGACTGAAGTGCTAATAGCGGTTTGTTCCAAGTATATAAAAAGAGAAGATCTAGTGAGAGTGAGGCACATCCATAATAGATGAAAAGATTTGTTTATGCAAATGCAGAATACATCTCAGATCAAGCCCCTAATGCAGCTACAAGGGAGGCATCTGTCAGGGAAAAAAAAAGTAGGTCAGCTCCCACCGTCCGCAAATCACGCAGATTCGGATGAGCGCGAGCTGAGGATGCTCAAAGTCCCTTGTGTAACAGATTCCGGCTGCAGGTCACATAAGGTAACACGGCGCATCAGTGGTTAGGTTATTAAACCATTAGCCCCAGCAATTAGGCCAGCCTACGTCTAAGGTACGGATTCATCAAATCTGCCCGGCCGTAATCCGCAATCTAAAAGATTTGGATTTGTGGGAATTAACAAAAACAGAAAAATCATAATTAAAATATATATATATATATATATATATATATATATATATATATATATATTAAAAGACAGTAATGACGTATGCCATACAGGTCCTCTGCTTCCCTACCAGGTTTTTCTCTGCATCCTTGAAACCTGACTGGGGGTGGTTTAGCGGGAAGACAGCAAACTGCCGCTTTTATGGCGGGGATGGCAAAATGATTTCTGTCAAAGAAATATTAATGCATAGTCAAAATACATCCAATGCAGGGCAAACGACTAGCCTTTTGGCCTCCAAAGGGGCGGTACAGCTTTTATAATATGGGGGACCCTGCAAATACAGTAAAACCGCACAGTATATGGCTTATTACCAATAGCCGCCAATCAGCAAAGTTTGAATAGAGTCTTAGACTACTTTCCCACTAGCGGCACGGACCTCTGGCAGGCTGTTCCGTTGGGTGAACAGCCTGTCGGATCAGTCCTGCCGCTGGTGAACGTGTGGCCCCTGGACTGCCGCTCCGTCCCTATTGACTATAATGGGTGCGGGGGGGGGGGGGGGGAGTTCAGGCAGAGGCACGGCAAGAGGCTGACGGAATAAATGTCGGACATGTCGTCGTTTTATTCCGGCAGCTTCTCGTTGTGCCTCCGCCGGAACGCCGCCCCCGCCCCCATTATAGTCAATGGGGGACGGAGCGGCAGTCCAGGGGCACACGTTCACTAGAGGCAGGACGGGTCCGACAGGCTGTTCACCCGACGGAACAGCCTGCCGGAGGTCTGTGCCGCTTGTGTGAAAGTAGCCTTAGGGTCTTTTTTACAGGCAATTATCGGGAATGAGCCGTTCCTTCCTGATAATTGCCTAATCGTTGAGTAGAGGCGAGAGCTGCATGTACATGGAGCAATCATCCACTCTGGGAATGATCGCTCTGTATTCTGATTTCTCGTCGTCCCCATACAGACCCCTGTTTACATAGGACAATGTGCTGCCCAAAAATAATAATTTTGGATGCCAACCAAAAGACACCATCACCCGAAGAACGAGTACTGTTCCACTGAGCAATTATCGGGACCAAGACTTCCTACGGACCTTAATTCCCAATAATTGTCCACATTATCAAAAGCGAGACCAAAGCTAGCTCAGATTTTGGCAGGCAAGTGACGTCCTCCGCACTCCTGGGCGGGACGCTGCTTACACGTGCCACGTTTGTTGCTTCTGCTCCCTGGACACAGACTTTAGAAAGAATTACAATAGGAAGGGTGAAGTAAGGGTCTAGAAACCCAGGATCCCTCATACAGCGACAGCACTGTTTAATTAAATGCAGCAGTTCATTAGTCAGAACTGAAGGTTTTTTGGAGGTTGTTGTCGCACGTTCTATTTTTTTTATGCAGTTCTTTTTTAAACCAAAGCCAAGATTAGATAAAAAAAAGAAAAGGGAATTAATATCTGACCTTCCACACCTAATTTTGGCTTCCAAAATTGCATAAAAAGCCCGAATGTTCTGGCACATGTCGTGGCTGCGCTGCACTTGTGTTGCGTTTTCTTCCAGCAAAGCGAAAAAACACAGAAAAACTGAATTACATTAATTACAAAATAGTTATACTAATGGGATTTAAGTCTGCCGTGTGATTTCCCTTTGCTGGAAGAAAACGCACCATAAACGCAGATATGTTGTTTTTTGACGCATCCAAAACATATTGTTTTATTATTACATGTAGACTATGCCCAACTGCAATGTACATGGATGGTTGTGGAGGGAGACATTAATGCATTAGAACATTCCCACCGCCATGCAAGGTTATATGAATATCGCCATTATGTGCTGTATTATTAATGCACTTTTTCTGCTTTCCAAACCACGCAAATTGGAAATTTCCATTGGAGAGCGGTGACGGAGACTGCCTAATGTATTATATAGCACCGTGTGCAAGGAAACAACATTTTGGTTATTCCAAATTAAACTTGAACTAAGGTTGACAAGCAAAAGTGGCCATCTACGTGGAGGACTATGCCGCTATAGGGATGCCGTTATTAATTCTGCGCCGTAGAACCAAATACGGGCAAATCAAACTGACAGGAAACGTAAAAAATGAAAGTGAAAAAATAAAAAATATAAATTAGAGAAGAAAAGCAGCAAGGTCCTGTGCCCGTCTGGGGGTTACAGTGCATGGTACAGTCTTCATCGTGGCTTATTAGCGGCATTTGCCATAAACGAAACATTGCAGACTTAAAACATGACGTGTCGCATGTAAGATGAAGGGGACAGGCGACTTCTGAAGATCAGACTGGGGGATCCCGGGCCGTCTGCCCCATGAGACCTCATTACTGAAGCTGCGGATCCCAGATGCCGTGAATTATTCACAGACTCCCCAGGCCTGTCATTATCAACGCCGAGCAGAGTCACAGCTGACGGTCTCCTGCGACGGAAAAACAGTCAGCCCCACTGAATAACGGGTTAATCTAAATGACTGCCGATAACCGAAGCATCACGCCGATGTTCGATCAATAAAGATAAACGCTTCCCTCTGGAAGACATTGCATTTACAGGGAATGCTTTAAATTAGGCATGCTCAACCTGCGGCCCTCCAGCTGTTGTAAAACTACAACTCCCATCATTCCCTGACAGCCTACAGCTATCATCCTACCGAAGGGCATGGTGGAAGTTGTAGTTTTACAACAGCTGGAGGGCCGCAGATTGAGCATCCCTGCTTTAAATGCCAAATGTCGGGGGTACCCCCTAGATCAACATGGATTAGCTGCCTCGTGCCTCTTTGCTAGATGGTGTTTTCTTTGGAAAGTGTACGCATCCATTTCTTCTGAAATATCGTACAAGTCACAGGACAAGTTAGGCGACAGTGATCTCACCTGGAGCTGCCCGAACAGGTTAACTGCGGATACACCCGAGCAGGAATATTAATGCACAGCGCTTAGATTATAGAAAGTGGAGAGAAAGGACACACGCTCAAACTAGACAATGTCAGCACTGCAACAAAGGGAAGAGCGAATGTTATTTTACAGAGTGCTCCTTGGAAGAAATGACATTTATTCTACAAGACATCGGAACAATGACCTTCATTCCCACAGCTTTTACAGCAGAACCTTAAAAAGAGAAGGCTCTAAGAAAGAGTTTACCCAATATACAGCCGCAGTGGCGTAACACCCCGTAACACTGTACACATTCACTGGGGCACTGGGAACAGCGACACGAAATCCGATTGGTGCAACATTATAGAATCTTGGAAAAGTATTAAAGGGAACCTGTCATCAACTTTATGCTGAGCTCACTGAGGGCAGCATAAAATAGTGACAGAAATGCTGATGTCAGCGGTGTGTCACTCATCAGCTAAAAGTAAGTGGTCGCCGAGAACCAGGATCATAACAATTACAGCCCAGGCCTGGAAAAGAGTCAGATCTACCTGAGAAGAGTCCTGGTTATCCATAATCTCCTCCTCTCCTCGTCCATCTGCTGATGATTGTCAGTTCTCTCCTAGAGAGAAAGGGAGAAAACTCGGTAGAAGACGGTCAGTCATCAGCAGGTCGGCGAGAGAGCAGGTCTTCATGAATAACCAGGACTCTTCTCAGGTGGCCGTGACTCTTTTCCAGGCCCAGTCTGCAATGATTGTGATGTTGGTTCTCGGCAACCACTTTTTATTTTTAAATGACAGACCGCTGAGATCAACTCCTCTGTCTGTACTTTATGCTGCGGTTAGTATGGGGAGCAGAAAGTTGATGACAGGTTCCCTTTAAGTTCCTTAAATAGGCCCCTTTCACACAAGCGAGTATTCCGCGTGAATTGAACGCATTGCACCCGCACTGAATTCTGACCCATTCATTTCTACGGATCTGTGTACGTGAGCATTGTTTTCACGCATCATCTCTGCGTTAAGTGAAAATCGCAGCATGTTCTATACGCTGCGTTTATTTTTTTCACGGCAGTCCTGGTCCCATAGAAGTGAATAGGGCTTCCGTGAAAAACGCATTGCATCCGGATTGCAATACGTTTTTCACTGATGGTTGTTAGCAGATGTAGATTGTTATTCTTCAGTTTTTTTTTTTTTTTTCCACGCGTGTGAAAAAAACATATCAAAAACTGATTGCACCCGCGCAGAAAAAACACTGAACACAATCGCAAACAAAACTGACTTAACTTGCGTGCAAAACTGCAGCTCGGATGTGGACCAAAACAACGGCCGTGTGCATGAGGCCTTAAAGGGGTTCTGCACTTTCATTTAACTGATGATCTATCCTCTGGATAGATCATCAGCTTCTGATCGGCGGGGGTCCAACACCCGGGACCCCCGCCGATCAGCTGTTTGAGAAGGCAGCGGCACTCCAGCAGCGCCGCTGCCTTCTCACTGTTTACCGCCGCCCGCCCACTGACGTCACGACTTGTATCAACTAGAGTGGGCGCGGCTAAGCTCTGTTCACTTGAATGGAGCTTAGCCGCGCCCACTCTAGTTGATACAAGTCGTGACGTCAGTGGGCGGGCGGCCCGGCGGTAAACAGTGAGAAGGCCGCGGCGATGCTGGAGCGCTGCTGCCTTCTCAAACAGCTGATCGGCGGGTGTCTCGGGTGTCGGACCCCGGCCGATCAGAAGCTGATGATCTATCCAGAGGATAGATCATCAGTTAAATGAAAGTGCAGAACCCCTTTAAGTCCATGACATTTTTTAAATGTCCTGTATGCGGTGCAATCATTTTCTGAAAGGGAATAGACCAGCAGTACGAACTTTGAAATCCACAGCATGTCAATTGTCCGTGCAGATTTCACCCTTTGCAATGCAAAATCTGATTTTGGTGCGGATTTGGTGCGAAAACCTGCACTCAAGAAAACGCATAAACTATGTGGTCATGTGCATGAGGCCTTTAATATAGTGGTCCCACCCCCCCACCCCCCTTCCCCCCACAGACTTCAACGGGGTTGTTAACATAAATGGAAAATTCAAAACAAAAAGCAAAAAAATACAGTACAAGCTCATCTACACAGTGCAAAAACCCCAGCATGTCAATTGTTTGTGCGGATTTTCAGTGCAGATGAATGCAAATCTGCGCTGAAAATCCGCATAAATTGTACTGTTATGTGCACAAAATTATTACCGTATTTATAGGGATCAATAATTCTTTCATTTGGCTTTTATTAAAAAGCCGCTATTCCTGCTGCGCAGAAGAAACGAGTCCCATTTATTACATGAAATGACATAGGTGCGGAGGAGATTGCTCCGAGCAGAGCACCGCCACCCGTCACTGAGATTTCTGGTATCTCGTAGACAGGGCTGTATTTTCTCTACGTTTAGCGTATACTCCAAGAGACCATCGATATTACTCTTCCAGTATAGTGTGAGCAAATAAAAGCCAAAAGCACAGGAGAGTAAGTAGAGTCCGGCACAGCCGAAATATCAAGACCTTCACTGAGAAAATATCTAAATCAGCTCTATGATGAAGACCAAGAGGAGATCTATATACTGTGTATGTTATATATATTATTGTTCATATATGCAAAAAGCTATTCCGTTTTGAATCTATTCATCTTTGATCTGAACGGTTGCCACTCTATAGATTTTTATACAGTTTTACTCTATTTGCATATATTATAGTTTATTCTTATCCTGGGCCATGTAGTATATTCATCAGTAGGGCTATTTGGGTTATAATTGTAGCTCAATAGAAACGAATCACGAAGATAAAGCCTACAATCATCCAGGACAATACGCTGCGAGACAGCTGTCGCCCAAAAAGGCTCCAGATTGTGAGACAAGCCTGGAATTAGAAGGAAAATCACCGGGAAGAGAGGAGATCTGTCTGTCTGGGGATTTTGTGCTCTAGACCCCGGCCGTTCTCTTATCAGCCCATCATTCCTATCTTTTTGCACAGAACAATAGAGAGAAGGTGATCGTGATGACATTGGAGCAATGAAATGATAAAGAGAGGGGGAGACAAAATACTAGATTACTACAAGCAGAGGACACGGTACACAAGCCATATGACATCCGTATACCCCACCATAGCAAGCTGCATGTATGTGGAAGCAAGTCAAGGACAAGTAGCTAAATATACAGGAAAAGTGACTAAGGATTGTTTCACACTGCCGGCAAAAGTTCTGGCAGAGAACAGCCTGCCCGAGCGTGCTGGATTCGGCATTGCCAGGCGGTACCAGAAAGTCCGCCGGCCCCATTAACTATAATGGGGTCTAGCGGAGATCCAGCTGCTATTCGGTAAATATGCCGCTACAGGTTTGCTGCGACCACGACCCAAGAATCTAAAAATAATCCAGCAGGGTTGGATTTTTGGCAATTCTAGGGTCACGGTTTTGGCAAACATGCAAGTCACCCTGCGACCCCATTCATTTCTATGGCTACCCTAATACATTGCAATCCTTAACCACGTGACTCCTGCTGAACCCACGATCGGCATGTAGTCCTAGCTGAAAGCTGACCATACACAGATTAAAAGGCCAATTCCAGCTGGATCGGCCAGCAATTCCACAAGGATGGGGCGGTTTAATGCCCCCGGCAGCTGCTTATCTCCAGAAGCAAAAGTGGGGAACCCCTTTCTCTGAGCCAGAATGGAGAGCTGCGGCCTACAAGTGGCTGCTACTCTGGAGGACTTAATGCGTCCTTGCATTACAAAGCATTCATCTGAATGGCCACTATGAAATACTTCATTTCCCCTAAGGCAGCTGCCTGGTTGGCCTACCATTCCTCAGTTAAAATCAGATGTTTGCCAGGGTTGCTGGTAGTAGGACCCAGGACAATTAAACAGGACCTGCTACATCTTCATACAACAGCAGGGGCCATTACCCAGTTGTAGCCACTGCTCCACAGATTCTGGCACTGTATTTTTCTTCCCAAAACCACTGGGTTCCCGATCAATGGTGCCGGTAGTCTCAACCTTCAGTAAGTCAAAGACCTGACTCTCTCCAAGCTCTCCTCTAGAGTGTTGTCTCTAATTATTGGTGAATTTCTACTTTATCTCCTACATTTAACATATGCTGGGAGACCATCGCAAATAACAGTTGATATATGGGGGCACATTTCTTTTTTGTGATCCGTTTTTATTTCCTGATTGTAGATTTTTTTGGTCTATCTTCTGCACATGATTATGGGAGCAGCCATTTTCCCTGAGGGTTGTGTCATCTCATACACTGGGGGCTAATCCCTAGGGTATGTCACTAATGTCGGACAGAGGTGGGACCCGCACCTTTCTAACCTAATGTTAGATAGTCCCAGATAGTCCTACCTAATGTCACATAATCCTTGAGGGGTTTGACCTGCACCTATCTCTAAAGTGGGGCCTTCAAAGTAAACGAGAGCACCCGGCGCATGCACAGCCTGCTCTCCCTTCATGTCTATGCTAGTGCCAAAAATGGCTCATCTAGTGCGCTCAGCAGTGAATGGAGAGTGCAGAGGGCAGAGCGCATGCACAAGCCAGCGCTAGGCTATTTTTGGAACTCCCATTGAAGTGAACGGAGGGTGGCTGCGCTTGCGCACTTCACTCTCATCCACTTTGGGAGTCTCGTTCTAGAGAGAGATGTGGGTACGAGAGGCGGGAGCTGCACCTATCGGACACTGGTGGCATATCCTAGCTATATGCCACTAATGTCTCAGATGACACAACTCCGTTAACAGTACTTAGGGATATTTTTTTTACAGCAGCCGCATGTACCCTAGAAAACAACAGACTGGAGATGTTTATTGACATCTACGGAGTGTGTGTTGGGCATGCTCTGTGACCTCTGCAAAGGTCATTGTGCAGGGAAGGGGGAATATATATACAAGCTGTGGCATCACCTATTGTGAATGGTGGAACCTGTGTTATCTATACAGAGGTGATACCTGTCAGTGTAATCCTGCCTGTGATTATAATCAGATGACTGCTGAAAAGAGATCTCCACAGAATGGTAAGTGTTATACAAAGGATTGAAATATTGAAAGAATTGACAACTTATTCCCTCTTTATTGATAATAGACTGTACATACTTTGATTTTTATGAAAATTGGACAGCGATACAGGGCTCTAGGTCACAACCTTTTATTTACGTCACCTACCAGTCAACACAATGTAAACAGAAAATCTCAAGATCTCCCTAAGGCCTCTTGCACACGACCATATGTATTTTGCGGTCCACAAAAAACGGATCCACAAAAAATACGGATGGCATCCATGTGCATTCCGTATTTTGCGGAACGGAACAGCTGGACCCTGATAGAACAGTGAACAGTACTATCCTTGTCCATAATGCAGACAATAATAGGACATGTTCTCATTTTTAGCGGAACGGAAATACGGAAACGGAAAACACATGGAGTACCTTCCGTTTTTTTTGTTTTGTTTTTTGCGGACCCATTGAAATTAATGGTTCCGTTTACGGTCCGCAAAATTTTTTATAAATAATTGAACGGACAAGGAATGAAAATACGCTTCTGTGCAGGAGGCCTAATGCTGATCTTTACTATATTGCAGACAGTCTATACAATCTTGGTGACAATATCATTGATAAGTAAGCATGCTGCATAGATGGATAGAAAATGTACGCCCCCCCCCCCCGCCCCCCTACTTATTCACAGAGCCATCCCATCATGTCTATTAAATCAGAGTCATGCCCAGTATGTTACCCATTATCAGTGCTGAGTCATATCATTGCTGCAGCATTTCGTGGCTGCGGAGAAGCGTCTCATCTGCGCTACAACTCGCTGTCAGGTATTGGCGAGTTATTTTAGATACTTTGATGAAAGAGCCCCAGAGAATAACATCGCCCGGCGTGCTATTATATCATCCTGCACAAGCTAAAATAACACCATTTGCCGAATATACGCCAAAGTGTCTTCTCAGTCTGCAGCAATACTGAGAACATGGGAAAACTCTAAAACTAGGACTCGGCCCCAAGAACATATGGGTTATATTAAGTCACCCACATAGTACAGAAATGTATTTTTCAATAGCAAATAAGAAATAGCACGCCCAAAAAACACTATATTAAAGGGGTTGTCACACTTCAGCAAATGGCATTTATCATGTAGAGAAAGTTAAAACGTGGCACTTACTAATGTATTGTGATTGTCCATATTGCCTCCTTTGCTGACTTGGTTCATTTTTTCATCACATTATGCACTGCTAGTTTCCATGGTTACGACCACCCTCCAATCCATCAGCGGTGGTCCTGCTTGCACACTATAGGAAAAAGCACTAGCCTATGTGCGCTCCCATGGTCCCGGCCACCACAGAGGCTGATGCTTTTTCCTATATTGTGCAAGCATGGCCACCGCTGATGGATTGCAGGGTGGTCGTAACTATGGAAACGAGCAGTGCATATTGTGCTGGAAAAATGTATCCAGCCAGCAAAGGAAGCAATATGGATAATAACAGTACATTAGTAAGTGTCTTAACTATCTCTACATGATAAATGCCATCAGCTGAAGGGAGACAACCCCTTTAAACACTACCTTAGTGTATACACTGCAGACATGCACACGAACATACACCTCATACCTACAGTACATATGAAGGGCAGCTGGAATGTGCTCGGCCCTTCTGAGCACACAGAGCTGCAGTGTAAAGCATGAGGGAGGGACAGAACAGCTGCTTCAGTCTCTGGTGAGACAGTAGGAGATCTGAACAATACCTCTAGCACTCTCTCTGTGACAGCTCTGAGTCTATACATTATAAATGCATTCCACTGACAGCTATTCTTTGGGACCGGTCCATTGTGCATGTGTTATCAATGGGGAGAGATGGGTAAAGCTGGCCATACTCATTAGGTCTGTCAGTCAAACCTGACGATTTAGTCAGGGGCCGACCATCCTATGTATATGGGGCCTCCAGACTCTTCCTATGACCGATGTTGGGCGAGATAAGGAACAATGGATTTCAAGTGCCCGATCCTTTTCTTCTCAGGGAATAAGTCGCCGTCACAGTTGTCTTACAGCATTTTACTTCCCTCTGCCCATTCACTACATATGCATGCTAGGTGGAGACAGGCATGCATGGGAGGATCGGTAGAGATGTGCATGCGCCATGTCACCATGAACCTGGACTATTACGGTATTTATAGTCCGAACACTTATATAGTGCTGTTATATTCCGCAGCGCTTTACAGACATTACCATCAAGCTGTCCCCGGAGTACCCCGAGGAAACCCAAGCAAACATGGGGAGAACATACAAACTCCATGCAGGTGTGGTGGTATTTGAACCTAGGACCCCAGCGCTGCAGGGCACCAGTGCTAACCACCGAGCCACCGTCTCCTATATGAGCAGTACTGCAGATAAGTCCAGATCCCCATTTCTTACTTTCCTACTGCCTCAGGTTACCCTGCTGTCAGCACCCAAAGCTACACTGAAACACAGAGTCTGGACTGCCATGCTGTTCTAGCATAATGGAGAGCACTCATGTCAGCATGCACGCCAGTCCTGACAATGTATTTCAGGGAATGTGTCAGCAGAAAATGACCTATTGTAAAAACCAAGTTTTCATTTTTAACATATTTTTAAATAATTTTTGATGATATTTCTAATTTTCCGTGTCAATATCTATATTAACACAAAACACAAAAATTCCTGCAGTTTTCATAATGACCACTATGTCTAATAATTGGCGCCACTTCTTAGTCTGTACAGATCACTTTACTGCAGTTATCTACCATTGTAGACCTGCCTGTAATGATAAGGAGATATCACCTCTGTGTACAGATAAGACAGGATACACCATTCACAACAGGTGATTGTCACGTCTTATCTATTCTTTCCTTGTACAATGACCTCTGCCTAGAAAACTGTCCCATAGAAGTCAGTGAGGTCCCTCCTGACCATCGTGTCTATGGCCCATGGAGCTGCCGTAAAGCAATTTTTTTACTTTGTAAATGCTGTTAAGACAGGACGGCCGCCCCCATAATAATGTTGAGAAAATACAATTTAAAAAAATCTGTAATCTGAAAAGCAAATTAGAAAAAAGGATACGTGCTGCTATCTGGTTTTAACTGGCAAATACATTATTGGGTGACACATTTCCTTTAAATGCTGATAGCGCGGGGGGGACTCCTTATCCGCAATACTACTTGTGTATTACTGTAGATAATAGTCGGAGATCCTGGTGACAGATCCCCTTTAAGCTCCTGTGAGAGCTCCTGTGAGACACCTCTGGGTGCAGCTTATCTGTGTACAGAAGGATGGGATGCTGTGATTGAACATCCCTGATACTGCTTTCCCACAACATCAACTGTCAGGGGTCAATCAGGAGACCCTCCCCATACACACAAGATACACATGAGTAAAGTAGGAAGTATCGGCATAGCATTGCCGACCCTAATAGAACAAACATTTAGGGGCAAATTTACTAAAAAAGTGGCAGTTCATATGGTAGTCTTAAAGGGAACCTGTCACCTGGATTTTGTGTATAGAGCTGAGGACATGGGTTGCTAGATGGCCGCTAGCACATCTGCAATACCCAGTCCCCATAGCTCTGAGTGCTTTTATTGTGTAAAAAAAACGATTTGACACATATGCAAATTAACCTGAGATGAGTCCTGTCCCTGACTCATCTCACGTACAGGACTCATCTCAGGGTAATTTCCATATGTATCAAATCTTTTTTTTTTACACAATAAAAGCACACAGAGCTATGGGGACTGGGTATTGCAGATGTGCTAGCGGTGATCTAGCAGCCCATGTCCTCAGCTCTATACCCAAAATCCCAGTGACAGGTTCCCTTTAAAGTGGTATCCACCTTTTATTAAGTGATGGCTTATCCTGAGGATAAGCCTTTGTCCTCCTGATAAGCTATCGCTATCTGATGATGGGGGTCTGACACCCTGCATCTCCGCCGACTGGCCGAACAGCTGATTGACGGAAGTGCAGGGTGTCAGATCCTGCCATCAAATGGACAACCCTTGAATATGAGATCCTCTTGTTTAAGAAGAGCAGGCTTAGGGTCCATTCACACGTCCGTTGTTTCTTTCCTGATCTGTTCCGTTTTTTGCGGAACAGATCTGGACCAGATCTGTACCCATTCATTTTCAATGGGTCCTGAAAAAAATAATCAGACATTGTGCTGTCCGATTTTTTTCAGGACCCATTGAAAATGAATGGGTCCAGATCTGTTCCGCAAAAAACGGAACAGATCAGAAAAGAAACAACGGACGTGTGAATGGACCCTTAAGAATACATTTGTTGTTTCTTGTTTTATCCGTGCGCCACAAACTGGACACTGAACTCTACATCAGCTATGGGGCGATGTAGATTTTCGTTAGAACAGTTTTCTGGCATACATTATGGTAAAGGTGACAGGCTGGTCTTTAGCCTTTCACTAAACCCTATCCAGTTAAAAAAAAAAAAAAAAAAAAAAGTACCCTGAACAGTGGAAAATCTTAAAGTCAGAATTTTTGCACAAAATGATGCTCGAGAAAAACCTTTGACACCACCACAGCCCCAGAAATTACAGTTTTTTTAGAAACAGGACATGCTCTATTGTTTTGCAGGGCTGCAGAACGGAACTACGGATGAAAACAGTACACAGTGTGCTGTCCGCATCTTTTGCGGCCCCATTGAAATGAATGGGTCCGCACCCATTCTGCAATCATACGGTCGTGTGAATGTAGCCTTAAATTCCAATCAAATTTCAATCGTAATGTTATTTTGCAGGTGGTAGAAGGACATTATTGATGACCACATAAAAGAAAGGAAATTTTAGGAATGCTCTACGTGAATAATTTACTTTATGGATGTAGAGTCACCCGTCATGATAAGAAAGCAAAAAAAAAAAAAAAAAAAAAACTAATAATAAAGTAGACAAACCGGCACACAAATTGTGAGGCCCCTCAGTGCCAGGTGCGCGGTGTAATCTGCAGATGCATACATTTTCACCAGTGTGTCCTGTGTGTTTTCTAGTTTCGTATAAGTGAGGTCTCTGTCACCAGCTCCACACAGGACACAACGAAAAGCTGGCTCATGTCCATACCGCCGGAACTGTACTTCCTATCTACAGAAAGGAGAATTCCAGCTGTGTCCTCTGCCTGGGATCCCAGGCATGGCACGCTCATTCACATTCCGCCTGTGTCACTTACTATGACAATGCCATGAGAAGCCCCTTGTATGTCTCATCCTAAATATGCTCCCCTTTGAAGGCAGGCTCCGCCTGAGCTCCAGCTCAATGAAAGTGTCCCCTTTCATGCACACATGCCACGGAAATGAGCGGAGATTGTCAGTTGTAGCAGAGCTGGATCTGTCATCTGGAACAATTCATGGAGAGATTATGCTTTAACGTTATACCGCAAGTAAAAAACGACTCAATTAGCTCTAAAGAGCTCTGCTACATCGGCGCATCCCCGAACATATCTGCCTAGGCTCCGGGCAGAACAGCAATGGTTTATAAATTTATAATAAATAATGCGCCTTACGCCTCATAATAAACTAGAGAATTTGGGTGTCAAAATGGCTCTTCCACATTTGTGCAGTTGCATAGGTGGCCACAGATGGTGGAATAGACCGTATTTCTAGTGGCCCAAATGACGATCTTCAGTCCTATGACATCAGTAGGCAATTATTTTGGACAACCTGAAAATTATACAATTGGTCTTGACAATTTTTCTCTATAATCAAATATTTTACATTTTTCATATGGTCATACAAGTCTAAGAAAAATGCAGGCCTCATCATTTCATGATAGATAGTGAAGCCCCTCCTAAAGACTACCTGTTTGAGAAGAACACCCCTTTAGGGACCATTTACATGCCCTGAATCTGAGGGCAATGTTCAGGAACAAACCGTTTCCTCCTCAATCACTGCCACCTGGTTCAGCCGCATTTACAAGCAGCAATCATCCCCTCCATATGTGGAAGAATGATCGTTCCTCCGATCGTTCATCCCCTTACCAATTCACATGCAGCCGACAAATGATGAGTATATGTGTCATGTTTTGCGCATAGGTCAGGTGATGCAATTATCAGGAGAGAGCGTTCATACGAACACTGTTTCCGATAATTGTCCTGATAATCTGCCCATATAAATGGGCCCATATCCAGACCAGATTTCCTGTGACAGATTTTTAGTTGCACCACGTGTTATGCCTTCTCAGTCATCTTCTTTATGAAGATCACCCCTCTGGAAGCTTCATTTGAAGAGCAATTATGAATGGTAATCTCATAAGGTTCCAATTTGGGCGGCCTACTTTGAGAAGACTACTCCTCCCCCCCCTGAAAGGCCCCTTTTGGGAGGAATTTTAGGTGGTCATCTCAAAGTGTTCCACTTTGGACCATCTTTTATGAGAAGATCAACCCCCTGAAAGCCTTAAGGCCATTTTTCACAGCAGTTTTAGATGGTCATCTCAAAGTGTTCCACTTTGGGCCATCTTCTTTGAGAAGATCACTCCCCTAAAATACAAATTTTTTGAACAATCTCAGAATGTTCCTATACTGAACAAATATCACATCAGATTCCTTTTAACCCTTCACTGCATGATTTCGAAGACAACAGAGCAGCCTATGCTGACGATGCACAACCCAGGACCTGTCACTGAACATGTTACCAAACCAGAGAAGCACGGGAGGGGAGGAGGACATTACCAACAATCCTTTGTTTATTTTCCAGCTTGGAGCAGGAGTGTGTATCCTTCAGTGTGCAGCAGCTGTCATCACCCCCCTCCCTGAGCACAAACACATTGGAGCTAATTACTACTAACAAAGAGGGGAGAAAAAAAATTATGCTTCACCATGAAGACGGTTTATGCATAATGTCCATTGTTCACCTGCTTGAATGTTTTGAGTTGCAGTCACCAACCATTAGGTACGTCCCCCTACACATTAGACAACTGATAGCCTTCTCTCCCGATTACTCCATAAACAGGCAACCCTGGAGCGGCCATCAGCAACTCTCTCCTCACTCCCCCATAAGCAGGCATGTTCTGACTGGCTAAGCATGCATGTTCTGACTGGCTAAGCATGCATGTTCTGACTGGCTAAGCATGCATGTTTATTGCAACGCTGAATCTTTTTTTTTTTTATCTGTGTGGTCTGTCCGATCTTGTAAAAATTTCCGTAGTCTAATGTGTATGGCCAGTCTGATGCTCTGCTCATGCCAGACTTCTAATTCTAATAGATCGAGATGACACTAGAGAGAACGTGGGTCTACCTGATGTCACCTGATGGCGTTTAACAAAATATGTATGCTGACAATGCAAAAAATAACAAACTGCTAGTGTGAACAGAGTCTTGCATACTTTTTAGGGGGTGGAGAGATAGTATTTTTATCCATCTTCTATGTACAGCCAGCTTATGTCTATTACCCTCTTCTATAAATTTACCTACACATATATGTCAGGGGTGTAATAACCATGAGTTCCCATAGCAAAACTTGTAACAGAACCCAAATCAACCATTACCACCGTAAATGGATTCTCCAGGAATGAGTTAGGCCCCTTTCACACGAGTGAGTTTTCCACACGGGTTCAATGCGTGACATGAACGCATAGCACCCGCAACTATTCATTTCAATGGGTCTGTGTACATGATTGTTTTTTTCATGCATCAGTTTTGCATTTGCGTGAAAAACGCAGCATGTTCTATATTCCTATTTTTTTAATCAATTTTACTAATGGAGTGCTGCAAAATTTGTGCGTGTGTGTGTGTGTATATACAGTACAGACCAAAAGTTTGGACACACCTTCTCATTCAAAGAGTTTTCTTTATTTGCATGACTATGAAAATTGTAGATTCACACTAAAGGCATCAAAACTGTGAATTAACACATGTGGAATTATATACATAACAAAAAAGTGTGAAACAACTGAAAATATGTCATATTCTAGGTTCTTCAAAGTAGCCACCTTTTGCTTTGATTACTGCTTTGCACACTCTTGGCATTCTCTTGACGAGCTTCAAGAGGTAGTCACCTGAAATGGTCTTCCAACAGTCTTGAAGGAGTTCCCAGAGATGCTTAGCACTTGTTGGCCCTTTTGCCTTCACTCTGCGGTCCAGCTCACCCCAAACCATCTTGATTGGCCCTTTTGCCCATCACTCTCTTCATGGTCAAATAGCCCTTACACAGCCTGGAGGTGTGTTTGTGGTCAGTGTCCTGTTGAAAAATAAATGATGGTCCAACTAAACGCAAACCGGATGGAATAGCATGCCGCTGCAAGATGCTGTGGTAGCATGCTGGTTCAGTATGCCTTCAATTTTGAATAAATCCCCAAGTGTCACCAGCAAAGCACCCCCACACCATCACACCTCCTCCTCCATGCTTCACGGTGGGAACCAGGCATGTAGAGTCCATCCGTTCACCTTTTCTGCGTTGCACAAAGACATGGTGGTTGGAACCAAAGATCTCAAATTTGGACTCATCAGACCAAAGCACAGATTTCCACTGGTCTAATGTCCATTCCTTGTGTTCTTTAGCCCAAACAAGTCTCTTCTGCTTGTCGCCTGTCCTTAGCAGTGGTTTCCTAGCAGATATTCTACCATGAAGGCCTGATTCACACAGTCTCCTCTTAACAGTTGTTCTAGAGATGTGTCTGCTGCTAGAACTCTGTGTGGCATTGACCTGGTCTCTAATCTGAGCTGCTGTTAACCTGCGATTTCTGAGGCTGGTGACTCGGATGAACTTATCCTCCGCAGCAGAGGTCACTCTTGGTCTTCCTTTCCTGGGGCGGTCCGCATGCGAGCCAGTTTCTTTGTAGCGCTTGATGTTTTTTGTGACTGCACTTGGGGACACTTTCAAAGTTTTCCCAATTTTTCGGACTGACTGACCTTCATTTTTTAAAGTAATGATGGCCACTAGTTTTTTCTTTACTTAGCTGCTTTTTTCTTGCCATAATACAAATTCTAACAGTCTATTCAGTAGAACTATCAGCTGGGTATCCACCTGACTTCTCCACAACGCAACTGATGGTCCCAACCCCATTTATAAGGCAAGAAATCCCACTTATTAAACCTGACAGGGCACACCTGTGAAGTGAAAACCATTTCAGGTGACTACCTCTTGAAGCTCATCAAGAGAATGCCAAGAGTGTGCAAAGCAGTAATCAAAGCAAAAGGTGGCTACTTGAAGAACCTAGAATATGACATATTTTCAGTTGTTTCACACTTTTTTGTTATGTATATAATTCCACATGTGTTAATTCATAGTTTTGATGCCTTCAGTGTAAATCAATATATATATATATATATATATATATATATATATACACACACACACACACATACGTACATGTAGCACACGTGACCATCCCAGTGACAGACCAGGAAACGGAAACAGTAACTTATTTTGCGTGAAATCACCAAACACATGAGCAACATGGGCTGGGCATAGCATTTCTACAGTATGGTTCCGTAAAATACGGATGAAATACGGATGTGTTCCGTGTGAGTTCCATATTTTTTGTGGACGCATGACTTGAATGGGGCCTCGGACCGTGATTTGCGAACAATAATAGGACATGCACTACTTTCTTGCTGAACGGAAATACGGAAACGGAATGCACACGGAGTACCTTCTGTTGTTTTTTCGGACCCATTGATGTGAATGGTTCCGCATACGGTCCGCAAAAAAAACAGAACGGAAGCGGAAAGAAAATACGTCCGTGTGCATGAGCCCTAAGTCAATGGGGACGGATCCGTTTTCTCTGACACAACATTGACTTTTAATGGTGTTCAAGACGGATCCGTCATGGCTGTAGAAGACATAATACAACCGGATCCGTTCATGACTGATACATGAGGTTGTATTATTGTAACGGAAGCGTTTTTGCAGATCAATGACGGATCTAGCAAAAACGCTGGTGTGAAAGTAGCCTTAGCTTAGAAGGCAAGGAATACTATGAGTAAAAAAGATACAAACACCATTATATCTAATAAAACACATATAGGATTAAATTACAATAATATTGTTTTTACAAAGTCGTAATTAAATAGGAAATACTCCAAACCGTTAAATAAAAATGTATTGAAAAAGCCAGGTCATCAAGGCCACAATAACACAGATCCTGCTCAGGATCAAGCTGGGTTTAATGAGGCTGACGAGCGAGGACCAGCGGCCAATCAGATAGCAGGGAGACAAGCCACCGGCGGTCAAGACGCTGACTGGCTGCCTCCTCTCCTTGTTTCTATACTACTTGGGCAGCTCCAATTAACATCATGGGCAGCTCACTGTTGCCACCTGCTGGTGTATAGAGATATGAAACGTGTTAATATTTTATTTTGCTCTCTCATATAGTGCTGACATTTATCCAAAGTGCTTTACAGAAATTATCATTGCTGTAACTTGCTATTTTCGTATGTTTAAGTCCCCTAAGGGGATTAAAAAGTACAGTAAAAAAAGTTTGAAAAAAAATAAAACATAAAAAATTCAAGCGACTCCCATTTCCCAACTTTATATGTAAAAAAAAAAAAAAAAAAAAATTAACATAAGAGGTTTTGCTAAATCCCAAAATGTCCAAACTATTAATATAAAAAATATTTTCCCTGCATGGAAAACACAGCAATGGAAAAGAATTCCAAAATTTTTGGTCATACCCTCTACCCCCCAAAAAAGCTGAATAAAAAGTAATCAAAAAGTCTCATGAACTACAATTCGCCCTGCAAAAAAACAGGCCATCATACATTAGTGTTCACGGACTTTGATCCGAATTTCAGGGAAAACTTTGATTCGGCGCAAAGCCGAATTTCCTGGTGCTTCGTAGTAGCAAAACGATTTTCCCTGAATGGTAGTAAAAAAAAAAAAATACACACTTACCCCCTCGCCAAGAGCCGGCTGCCGCCATTTTGAAGATCTTACACGAAATCCTATGAGCTGTGACGTATGACGTCATTACAGACCGCGGGAGATTTTGCACTAGATCAAGATGGCAGCGGACAGCTCTTCGCGATCAAATGGAGGAGGTAGGAATGATTTCTTTTACTGTATTTTGCACTGTATTATTGCTGTCAGATGCCACAATCCGCTATGAACGTGAAACGAAATGTAAAACTATACTATGCGTACTGACCCGCACCCACAGAATAAGAACTTCATGTAATATTAAAATCCAAAAAACCTTGGCGGAGCTTTTTTTGTTTTTGTTTTTTCAATTCCCGTTTTCCAATACCAGATATAATAAATTAAACGGTGCCATTAAAAAATACAACTTGTTCCGCAAAAATAAGCCCTTGGGTGTGAATTTAAAATTCAGAAAGGTGTGGTTTTTGAAAGGTAGAAAGGAAAAAAAAAATGCAAAAACATTAATTGTCCCGATCCTTAAAGGGTTAAGCTGGGCTTCTTTATACATTTACTTCTAAAAGTTGCCGAACTCAAGAAAGATTTGCCCTGTGTTCACTGCAAATCTGAAATGCAGGTCCTTCAAAAAAAATTAGCATATTGTGATAAAGTTCATTATTTTCTGTAATGTACTGATAAACATTAGACTTTCATATATTTTAGATTCATTACACACCAACTGAAGTAGTGCAAGCCTTTTATTGTTTTAATATTGATGATTTTGGCATACAGCTCATGAAAACCCCAAATTCCTATCTCAAAAAATTAGCATATCATGAAAAGGTTCTCTAAACAAGCTATTAACCTAATCATCTGAATCAACTAATTAACTCTAAACACCTGCAAAAGATTCCTGAGGCTTTTAAAAACTCCCAGCCTGGTTCATTACTCAAAACCGCAATCATGGGTAAGACTGCCGACCTGACTGCTGTCCAGAAGGCCATCATTGACACCCTCAAGCAAGAGGGTAAGACACAGAAAGAAATTTCTGAAGGAATAGGCTGTTCCCAGAGTGCTGTATCAAGGCACCTCAGTGGGAAGTCCGTGGGAAGGAAAAAGTGTGGCAGAAAACGCTGCACAACGAGAAGAGGTGACCGGACCCTGAGGAAGATTGTGGAGAAGGACCGATTCCAGACCTTGGGGGACCTGCGGAAGCAGTGGACTGAGTCTGGAGTAGAAACATCCAGAGCCACCGTGTACAGGCGTGTGCAGGAAATGGGCTACAGGTGCCGCATTCCCCAGGTCAAGCCACTTTTGAACCAGAAACAGCGGCAGAAGCGCCTGACCTGGGCTACAGAGAAGCAGCACTGGACTGTTGCATGTCATTCGGAAATCAAGGTGCCAGAGTCTGGAGGAAGACTGGGGAGAGGGAAATGCCAAAATGCCTGAAGTCCAGTGTCAAGTACCCACAGTCAGTGATGGTCTGGGGTGCCATGTCAGCTGCTGGTGTTGGTCCACTGTGTTTTATCAAGGGCAGGGTCAATGCAGCTAGCTATCAGGAGATTTTGGAGCACTTCATGCTTCCATCTGCTGAAAAGCTTTATGGACATGAAGATTTCATTTTTCAGCACGACCTGGCACCTGCTCACAGTGCCAAAACCACTGGTAAATGGTTTACTGACCATGGTATTACTGTGCTCAATTGGCCTGCCAACTCTCCTGACCTGAACCCCATAGAGAATCTGTGGGATGTTGGGAAGAGAAAGTTGAGAGACGCAAGACCCAACACTCTGGATGAGCTTAAGGCTGCTATCGAAGCATCCTGGGCCTCCATAACACCTCAGCAGTGCCACAGGCTGATTGCCTCCATGCCACGCCGCATTGAAGCAGTCATTTCTGCAAAAGGATTCCAGACCAAGTATTGAGTGCATAACTGAACATAATTATTTGAAGGTTGACTTTTTTTGTATTAAAAACACTTTTCTTTTATTGGTCGGATGAAATATGCTAATTTTTTTAGATAGGAAATTTGGGTTTTCATGAGCTGTATGCCAAAATAGTCAATATTAAAACAATAAAAGGCTTGAACTACTTCAGTTGTGTGTAATGAATCTAAAATATATGAAAGTCTAATGTTTATCAGTACATTACAGAAAATAATGAACTTTATCACAATATGCTAATTTTTTTTAGAAGGACCTGTATATGCAACAGGAGCACTATAGAGATGCTAGTCTACTAGTATAAAGCATCTTCCCAAAACTCAGCATATAGCATTACATTGATTTTAATTAAAGATTATTCTAAATTCTAAATTTCAAGAGCATTTGTTCATGCCTGATACTTATTTTAATGCATTATGTCCAAATAGTATCACTGTGTACAGAGGAAGCCATGAATCTGTTTTCCAAATGCAGCAATAAACGTTGCAAATATACTGACCACCACTAGAGGGCAATACAGGAGCAATAAACAGGATCCAGGACCAGCACATTCTGCACCATTTGGCTGTTTCTTATAATTAGTTTTTCTTTATTACTCACTTGTGTTGCAGCATTTAATGTACGGTATGAATATAAAATGGAGTCATTTAATATACTTAACCCAGTTAAAAATTCTCAAACTGCTTTATATAGAAATACATTTCGCAATTCCATTTATTCTATACAGAAAAACAAAGGATGCTTCAAAGGCTAGGAACTTAAAAGAATCTCAACTGATGGTATTTTTAGGAAATTCCATGTCAATCTCTGGTTCTGGTTAACACTGGCACAAGTTATATCACATCATATACTCTGGGTATTCTGGGGGGGTGCCCTCTATCAATTAGGGCTCATGCATGTGCCGGCCGGGCCCGTGCTGTGGACCGCAAACGGTCCGCAATGCACAGGCACCGACCGTAGGGCCACAGCATGCGGACACTGACCCATTCACTTGAATACTACTTTTTTGCAGTGTGGAGGCATAAACAAAAAAAACACGGAAGTTCTGTTCCGCACCGACCATCCGGATTGTGGACCCATTTAGGCCACAATACGGGCACGGCCGTGTGGCATGAGCCCTTAACCCGAGCAGAGGGTTGACTACCTACAAAAAGCATCCTAATTTCTCTCTCTCTCTCTTTGAAAGACCTGGCACAGCCATCCCTTACACGGATCACCTGTTAATCTAATGTTTATGGCCATTTTACTACTATAAAGAGTTAATAGATCCTATAGATACATAGAAACATAGAATGTGTCGGCAGATAAGAACCATTTGGCCCATCTAGTCTGCCCAATATACTGAATACTATGAATAGCCCCTGGCCCTATCTTATATAAAGGATGGCCTTATGCCTATCCCATGCATGCTTAAACTCCTTCACTGTATTTGCAGCTACCACTTCTGCAGGAAGGCTATTCCATGCATCCACTACTCTCTCAGTAAAGTAATACTTCCTGATATTACTTTTAAAATCTTTGCCCCTCTAATTTAAGATATACGATATTTATGCCGTCTAATGGCTCGTTCACAATTTCTTTACAGCTTAAGTAACAGACTCCCAAAATCCTGATTCCATTGATACGCAACATAAAACCCTTTTTGCATTGGGGCGTATTCCCATGTGGCAGATTTGTTGCAGAAATGTTGGTGACAGTCCCATTCATCTAAATGGAGCTTGCCATCCAACCAACCCTATTCAAGTGTATGAAACTATTTTTCAGCCACAAATCTGCCGTGTGCGAATATCCCCTTCGGCATCATGCACATAACCAGATTTTTATCCCTGTTCTACTTGAGGCTAGAACACTGGCCGATTGATTTCTATGCTGCATTTTATGCGGAACCATGTGGCTGCAAACTATACAATATGTCCTATTCTTGTCTGTTCTGCAAGAAAAGCCCTTACAGAAATCACATGAAAGATGCTGCAGATCCACTCTTTGCGGACCACAATAAGGACGTGACCATGTACTTGAAGCCTTAAAGGGGTATTCCGGTTGTTAGAAGTTATCCCCTATGCACAAGCTAGGGGATAACTATTAGATTGGTGGGGGTCCTACCACTGGGACCACCGTCGATCACAAGAATGGGGGCCCTGTACCCCCTAAAATGAACGAAGCAGCTTGTCGCACATGCGTGCAGCCGCTCCATTAGTTTTTATGGGAGTTCCGGAGATAACAGAGTACAGTGCTCGGCTATCTCTGGAATTTCCATCGACATGAATGGAGCAGTCACACGCACGCGCGCCCAACCGGCCGCTCTGTTCATGTCAAAGGGGCTGCAGGGGTACAAGGTCCCTGTTCTCATGATCGATTGGGGTCCCAGTGGTAGGACCCCAATGGACCTAAGAGTTATCCCATTACCAGTGGATAGGGGATAACTTCTAACAACTGGAATACCCCTTTAAGCCTCATTCCCACATCTGTGCTGAAATCCATTACAAGATCCATGAAGGATCTGTGTTTGATCTGTGTGTCCATTTTTTGCCCTCCATGTGTCATCTGTATTCCACGGACACTGCTAGGAGGAAAATTACGTTTCCAGAGCATCTCCTATCAATGGTCCATGAAAACCACGGAACAAACATGGGTGGCATCTGTGTTGTGTCCATGGTTTTCACAGATCCAACATATGTGCAGGAGGGATCAGTAATCATAGACAAAAAAGGGCGTGCGCCCGCGGTGTCACCACGGACCCAAGGTCAGTGGAAAACCTAAGGGCATAAATCACTGCGAAAGGTGCACCACAATGATATGCAACGGATCACATGCGGAGGAATTGCTCCCCCAGTTATAAACACGCCACAGTGTTTGGGGTTTTTGAGCATTCCTCCCATTTTGGCCAGTTTATTTCAGTTATTTTTCTTGAAACCCTAAGGGCTCATGCACACGGCTGTATGTGTTTTGCGGTCCACAAATCGCGGATCTGCAAAACATGGATACCGGCAGCGTGCATGCTGCCATATTCCTTTGAACTTCAATAGAAATTTCCTATCCTTGTCTGCAAATCAGACAAGAATAGGACAAGTTCTATCTTTTTTTTGAGGGGCCGAGGAACGGATGGGCAGAGGTGTGCAGCACACGGTGTGCTGTCCGCATCTTTTGTGGCCCCGTTGAAATAGATGGGTCTGCATCCAATCCACAAAAAATGCAGAACGAATGCGGATGCGGGAAAAGTTTAGACAATTATCCTCAAGTTAGATGTCAATTGTATCACATATCATTTCTAGAGGTGACCAATTTTCACCCATGACCACCACAAAGGTGCAGAATTTTTTAGCTATTCTCGATAATGGCAGTGTAACGGGGATAAATAACCAAGTATGTAGAATTGTTATACCGCTATATTACCCACCGTTCCCATATAAATGCCATCTAGCACTTCTGCTGATCTCAGTGCTTCTGCTCTATGGGCAGCTCCAGTGATCACAGATTAGACGCAGAGATATCTGTAGAGGTCACCTTGGCTGGATGTGTTTGCATGGATTCCCCGCGCTGCTAGAAACCGCTAACTGCAGGCGTTCTCACCTGTAATCACTGCCTGCTATTCCTCTCAGCTCTCTGATCCTGAAAAGCCGGCGACCCGTGTAATGGGAAATCGGTAGCCTCCCATCACTCCCAGCAGGAGGCAGCATTTCATCTAAATTATGTATCTGAGAACAAGTGACTCCCTAATAAATGAATGTATCAGCACCCATAGCGGCGCATCTGCAGCGACATCTAATTAGATCAATAAGGCAATTCTAAGCACTCAGATCGTCAATAAGCAATAAAGACGCTCCTGCCGGAGATGTGCCGATGTGTACTTGAGAGAATGGGAATCCGACCAAGCACAGCGCGATATCATACAGCACGTTGTAGGAGTAAGAATGCAGCCCATCTACGCCATCTGCATCCGTCTGACATCCATGGAAAACCTGTCCGTGTTTCATCTGTGAATCCGTGTTTGGACCATGTGTTCGATTTTTCCTCTCCGTGTGTCATCCGTATTCCACGGACACTCCAGAGCATCTCCTACAAATGGTCCAGGAAACACTCACAGAACACGACTGCCATCGGTTTTGCGTCAGTCAGTGGCTTTTCATGGACACGTAGACTTCAATGGGCGTGTTTGGCAGTAGTGCATGTCTGTCATTTTTCCACTGACCCACGGACAGTGGAAATCTACTGATGTGTGAACAAACACATTAAAATCAATGGGTGCGTGTGTTGTCAATGATAAATGCGGATAGCACACGTCCGTGAAAAGCGGAAATCTGAACGAGGCCTAATGTTGACACTTAAAGGGGTTGTCCCATCTCCCTTGTTTACCTCCACACCATCTCCAGAGCTCGGCACTTCCAGGACGTTCAGTGAGCGGATCCATTCCATTTAATTGAAAGCACAGGCAAGTGGCGCTGTAATGACTTCATCACATCGCTTGCCTGTGCGTGCGCAATCCCAGTGCTGGGTTTACCCGCTCTGGCGTATCACCGCTGTACAGAACAGCTCCAGGGTAGTGCATGCCCTGGAGCTGCTCTATGGAAACATATGTTGCAGAGCGGTGGCCGAGACAGCAGCTGCCGTGCATGCATGGATATGCGCGCTCCTGTGATCCCGGCCACCATAGTATTTGCTTACTTCATCTCACTGCTGCAAGATCGCAATGTTGGTCATATCCCCAACAACAAGCAATACACATGCCGAAAGAACTGGGAGCCAGAACTTGGAAAGCAGGCGCTTCCGATAAAGCGTTGTAATTGGTAAGTGCCTTCTATCAACTTTTGCTGCATGAGGGGCATGGGGACCCAAGTAGCAAGGTGGGAATACCCCATCAAGCCACGCTCTCACAGCGAGTTTTGACACCAGAATTTGGGAGCAGAATCCTTGCTAAAAAGACGCCAGCAGCGACGTGGAATATGCCTCCCATTTTACTTGGTGCAGTTGTGACTATAAACCAACGCCAACCGCATGAACGCATGGAGAACAACAAGAGGCGAAGTCCGCACGGATGCCAGCAGCTTTTTGAACACAGAAGGCCTCTTGCACACGAACGGAATGTATTTTTCAGTATTTTGCAGTTCATTTTTAACAGATCAGTTTTTCTGGGTGTTTGTTTCAGTAGGGTTTCTGTTCTTCCGTTTGGTTTCCATTTGTGATCCGTTTTTTTGCGGAACGGAAACAAACAATAATATAGTAAGTACATAAAAAAATTGGGCTGAGCATAAAATTTTCAATAGATGGTTCCGCAAAAACCAAACGGATACGTAAGACATACGGATGCATTCCGTTTGCATTCAGTAATTTTTTTGCGGAACCACGGAACGTGATTTGTGAGCAATAATAGGACATGTTCTATCTTGGAACGGAACGTAAATACGGAAACAGAATGCATACGGAGTAATTTCCGCTGTTTTTGCGGACCCAATGAAGTGAATGGTTCTGCATATGGATCGCAAACGGAACACAAAAAAATGGAACGGGAAAAAAAGGCCTCATACGGTCATTGGCTGCTAGCATGCGAAGAGGCTGCCTGTTGGATCTTTTCACACTGTATATTGCAGTGTCCATCAGGTTATGTTCATGCAACCTCTAAAAATGCCACTGTTATAGGAAATGCATCAGTCACCCATGGGCGCCGCGCTTTTAAAAAAAAAATTGCGCTAGATGCAGTTATACTGGATACTGTGCTATAACATACAGCAAAAAAAAAAAGTATACTGACACACACCCACCCAATGGAGGCAAAAAGGATACTGTCAGTATATCACTCCTGTGACGTGGCATTCAGTCTAGAGCAGTCACGGGACCAAGCCACCGGGAGAGTCAGGGAATGGAGCAACAGCAGGACCAGGGGCAGGCAAGTTTTTGTTCAGAGGGACAGGGGAGGACACCATGGGTCAGATTTATCATTAGCTCAGGTCAGAATAATGGAGTGAAAAAGTCCCCAAAAAAGTCCCAAACGCTAAAACTGCGCACAAATTTGCGACTTTTTTGTGCTCTGCACTATGCTCGCCAGTTTTCTGGAAGTGGGCGTGTTTTCTTATGTAAATGAATCTCTAGATAGATTTACTATTGGGACTATTTAAAAAGTTGCAATTTCCCTCCAGTGAGGACCATGCTTATCTTATGAGACTTTTTAATAGAACATGCGACTTTTTCATAAAAACGTGCGACTTTTTCGTAAAGCTGCTTACTGACGGATAAACTGCTACCGTCAAACCACATTTATTACAGTCTTAAAGGGCCGACCATAAAACTGACTTTAGCCATATGTTAAAGTGGAGTGAGCTGTCAGAGTTATGATAAATCTGGCCCCATGGGTCCAAGGCGGAACAACTCCTTTAAATATGCAGTGCAGTACCAAAATTCATGGTTTGACTGGTTAAACACTGCCGTATTTGATGCACCATCCCTTTCTACAAACATACAAAACTAGATTTTTTCCCAGGCACATGTCCAAAAGTAATGGCAAATATTATCTAGACACTCAAAATGTATAAAGGTTGTAAAAATAAAAATCAACAATCTAATCCATTGATACTTTCTGCGCAAATATCTGCCCAAAGCCACTGGCTTCCCATCCTGGCTCTCAGGGTGACAATCTGCAGCAGTCACTGGTTCAGGAACATCCTGTCACCAAATCTAGAGCATTGGGCAGGTGCGCCTAAATACAGCCCACAAACATCTGAAACAATACAGTGACATATGGTGACAAACAAAGCAACGCAGAAGAATACAATAATGGGAAGAGTCGTCTCATTTTATCTGAAAAGACATACAAAACAGGATTCAGATCCAGGGGGGCCATCAAAGAAACCGATACTCATCAGTGAAGGCCTATTTATTCCAGAGCTGCCTAATATAACGTCTGCATATTAGTCTCGCTTTCAGTATATAAGCCAACCGCTGAAGATGTAGGCAGACACAAGCGGAGTTATGCCTGCTTTCTCCACATAATCCTCCTCCTTGATATTGCATTTGAGAGACCTGGCATCCGGCCAGGACCCAAACAAGGAGTCAAGTTCCCACAGCAGATCTTACACTAGCGGCCGGACCACAGCTGCTGCGCTAAGAGACTTCCTGCCGGAGTCACCACCGCTTCCTGTTTGTTGGGATCTATATTTACGTATTTGGTACAAGAAAATGACTTATGAGAACCTGACACACGTCCAAGCTGTGCAAAAATAAAGTCCCCGGTCAGTTAGTCACGTTCATTCACAAATGGTACTGGCCATCTACATGTCAGCAGTTACAGATTTAGGCTACAGGCACACAGATTTTCCGGATTTTCATGCCGTTTCTGCAACAAAATTTGCTCGTGTTAAAGCGTATCTGTCAGCAGATTTGTATCTATGAAACTGGCTGACCTGTTGCACGTACGCTTAGCAGCGAAGGACCATTTCTGCAAACCTGCCCCTCCACAGAATGGCCAGACCCACGGTGGGACTCTTACTTACCCGATCCCTGCCACTGGGTACCGGATCCATCTTTTCCCCTTGGGTTCCACAGGTTTTGGGTCTTCCCACGTCAACATCTGGTTTCATGGGAGTCACATGGCTTCTGTAGCTAATGACTGACAACGACGGTGATGAGTCACCCATGTGTCATGTCAATGGGTGACATAGCGCATAGGTGATGTCACCACGGTGGCCAGTCATTGGCTGTGGCGGCCACATGATCCTGCATCAAACACAGGAAGACATGTGGCACCAGAAGGGAAGTGCTGGAGCCGGTGGGAATCCGGTACGTATGACTCACACTCCTGGTCCAGCCCTGTAGAGTGGGAAGGTCTTCAGAAAAAGGTCCCCAGGGGTGAACAACCCTTTTAAGGTAATTTGTGTCCCACTGCAGACAGGACAGAGGTGGGGGGGGGGGGGGGGGGGAGGCTCCTGCTGCAGCCAGTTATCTTACAGCCAGCCACAGGTTTTACAAGGATGAATGGTGGACCTCTTGTGAGAAATATCTTCTTATATTACTCAGTTTAATGATTTTTTTTTTTTAATCGGGGCATAAATAGCATGTACAAAAGATACCTCCCTATGAATATATATATAACATCACGCAGAGGTAATAAAACTTTTACAGAACATTGTTGCCAATTATGACTTCATACCACTCGGACCTGGTGCAGAGCCATAGTGTCTATAAGCCCTAGGGATGGCCAAGTACATTCAGATAAATGTAAGATGATCCACAGACATTTTAGCACGTATTATATCGGACTATTCTGTCATAGGAAATAAAGATGTTAGATTTCAATATGCCCAATCCTTCAGGAGATAAACCATAGCCTGGGGTGTATGGTACTGATCTATCCACCACTCTTTATGATCTATGCGAGCATGCATTTCTAAGCAATGGGTCACCGATCCAGGCACTAGTGACAGTCTAAGAAGTGAAACAGACTCAGTAAGGAAGGGAATGCGCATCGACTCACAGCTGAGAAACACAAAAAAAATATATGAAAGCGGATATAGCACAGAAATGTTCCCACAGTAGCAAGTTCAGGCCTGTATCACCCACATCACTTCTGAGCATTTTTAAGATATTTGTCACCAGCCTAGAAATTACACACTACTTGAGGCAACTTTCATGGGCACACAATGTCCACAGCTGGTCAGCTACAAGGCTATGGCATACGAACAGAACTACTGATGATAATGCTGTTGGAACAGGGCATCTGACTAACCTAGGTGATGATCAGGTTATTTCTTAAAAGGGTTGTGGTCATCCATCATAAGGTGACGGCATATCATCCCAGAGGTTGGTCCTCTACCTATCATAAGGTGACAGCATATCATCCCAGAGGGTGGTCCTCTATCTATCATAAAGAGATGGTATATCATCCCAGAGGTTGGTCCTATGCCAATTATAAGGTGGTGGCATATCATCCCAGAAGTTGGTACTCTGTCAATCATAAAGAGATGGCATATGATACCAGAGGTGGGTCCTCTGCCAATCATAAGGTGGTGGCATATCATCCCAGAAGTTAGTCCTCTGCCAAGCATAAAGAGATGGCATATCATGCCAGAAGTTGGTCCTCTGCCAATAATAAGGTGGTGGCTTATCATCCCAGAGGTTAGTCCTCTGCCAATCGTAAAGTGATAAGGATATCATCCCAGAGGTGGATGCTCCACAGATCATAAAGTGATGGCTCCACCACCAATCATAAAGTGGTGGCTTATCATCCCAGAGGTCGGTGCTCCACCACTATTACTAATCAAAGTGATGGCACATCATCCCAGAGGTCAGTGCTCCACTGATCATGAAGAGATGGCACATCATCCCAGAGGTGGATACTCTATCACCAATCAAAGTGATGGTCTATCATCCCATGTGAATGGAATGGTTATGGAGGCAGCAATTTATAAATCATGGCCAACTGTTTAACCACTCTGGCACCTTTCCACTCTCCATAATGTCATGGCGCTCAGTAGTCACGCGCCGGCTGCCTCCTGCATTTGTGTGAATTTCCATTTCACTAAAAGCTGCAGTTTTTGTAATGATGGTGGGGGCAAGACATCCACCAGCAGGATGGTGGACAACAAATTTACTAGTTGCACATTTATTACTGTCAACAGGCAGCAAGTCCACATCTAAAACTGGGAGGGTGAGGGGTACATTGTAGAAATAGCCAGCTGCCCAATTTGTCTAAAACATCTGAACTGACCAAAAGCATAAAAGAACAGATGGACATGAATGGAGAGGCCATTGTGTCCATCCAATTTAGGAAACGGTCCCCAGAGAGCAGCATCCATGCAAGACTCTAAAAATGTCACTTTGCCGCACGCAGTTCCACTGCATGGAAATCTGCAACATTTAGGTCAAGTGGGAACATACCCTTACAAACCACAACCAAGGGAAAAAGAAGGCCAAAGCAAAATGCTAGGGTTACACAGAAGGTGAAGTAACACGATAACAATTACAACAGGTTGACAATTTCATGTGGAAAAAACGCTAGATGTAGGTGCAGCACGGCAGGAACATAATAATAATATTGTGCCTGCAAAACACGGGCACTGGCCATGTAAACTCTGCGCTGCGGTGCAGACCCATTGACTTTAATGGGTCTGAGATCCACAAGATGCGGCCAAAGATAGCACATGTCCTATCTTTGTGGTGCGGAGGCACAGAACCATAAGCCCATAAAAAGGGCTTCAGTGCGTTTTCATGGCCTTTCTGGTGCGTGCCTCCCCGCCGAAAAAGATAGGACATGTCCTATCTTTTGCTGCATCTTGCGCTTTATGGACCCGCACCGTGATGCGGAGCACACACGGTCAGCCTCCGTGATTTGTGGTTTGTGGTCCGCCACATGGGCACAGTGGTCGAGTGCATGAGGCTTTAGTCACTGGCCTCTGAGCTGACACATCCGCAGGTGGCACATCACCACTGAGTCACGTGCTTGGAGACACGTCATTACTGAGGCCAGTGATTGGTTGCAACACTACACGTGACCCCATTTGGAAGTTTACAAGTCGGGGACCAGAAGGAGTTCTGCACAGACCCTCAGAGCAGTAAAGGAGTAGCTGGGAGCAGGTGTGTGCCAAAATCCACGGTGTATTACATGTGGTTATTGCTGCAGAAATGACCGTGGATTTCACCCCCTCTATTCCAAGGGTAAAATTCGCAGTTTCCAAATCTGCACTGCAGATTTTTTAAAGTAACCTGTGTATGAGATTTCTTAAAATCCCATCCACTTTGCTGGTACTGTACAACGCAGCAGATTTGCACCACGGAAATCCATGACATCCAAACCACAGAATTTCAGTCACATGTGGACATAGCCTAAAAATGCATTTCTCTGCATTTGCTTAAAGGGTTTCTACCACTTCAGTTTGACCAAATTAGCTTTCAGACACTAGCGATCTGCTAGTGTCTGATCTCCATAACCATGCAATTCTTAGACCTGTGTGTGGAGCCGTTTCATTAAAAAACTAACTTTTATTCCTATGCAAATGAGCCTCTAGGTGCTATGGGGGCGTCTTTTCAGCACCTAGAGGCTCGGTCTACTCACACTGTATGCCCGCCCATCTCGTCTTGAATGCCTGCCTCCATCACAGCCATCGGACGAATTCACGCGCCTGCGCCGTTCACTTCTGTCATCGGCACAGGCGCAGTGAGTAAATCATACGCTCCTGGTGCCGGATTCCTCACTGCGCCTGCGCCGACTACGTCACAGTGAGAAAGCCGGCATCAGGAGAGCGGCCTTCACTCACTGCGCCTGTGCCAAAGACAGAAGTGAACGGCGCAGGCGCGAGAATTCGTCCGATGGCTGTGATGGAGGCAGGCATTCAAGACAAGATGGGCGGGCTTGACTGACGAGCGGGGCGGCATACAGTGTGAGTAGACCGAGCCTCTAGGTGCTGAAAAGACGCCCCCATAGCACCTAGAGGCTCATTTGCATTGGAATAAAAGTTAGTTTTTTAATGAAACGGCTCCACACACAGGTCTAAGAATTGCATGGTTATGGAGATCAGAATCTAGCAGATCGCTAGTGTCTGAAAGCTAATTTGGTCAAACTGAAGTGGTAGAAACCCTTTAAGGCCTCATGCACACAAACGTATTTTCTTTCTGTGCCCGTTCAGTTTTTTTTGCGGACCATATACAGAACCATTCATTTCAATGGGTCCCCAAAAAAACGGAAGTTACTCCGTATTGCATTCCGTTTCTGTTTGCCCATTTTTTCGTTCCGCTAATAAATAGAATGTCCTATTATTGTCCGCATTACATACAAGGATAGTAGTGTTCTATTAGGGGCCAGCTGTTCCGTTCCACAAAATACGGAATGCACGCGGACGTCTTCCGTATTTTTTGTGGATACTTTTGTTTGTGGACCGCAAAATACATACGGTCGTGTGCATGAGGCCTAAAGCAAACTAGCACGAAATCATGAAGAAGATGGAAGTGATCCATTTCTGCCAACACCGAAACATTACTTCATCAAGACCATGTATGCTAAAAAGGGACATTAAGCCAGCGGCCCACGGATAGCATCAGCCATGTGCTTTCATCTGTGGACATCACTGGAGTTTGCTATGTCTCAGACGTGGTGTCATGCTATTGCACTAATTGTCACAGTAACTGTGTACTTAGTGTTAATCATTACCTACCCGCAGACTGGAAATTGTAGGGATACAGCCTGCCGGCCAACCAGTGTATTTGTGTGATTACTGGAATCAAGAGTCTAGTTCAGAAAATCTACGTTATACCGGTTTACAATCCCAATATAACAATAGGACAAATATACGTAAAGGATGCATATTCCGGTAAGGCTACGTAAACCACACAGAATGTACAACTAGTTAAGTCCAATTAAATAGCCTATCCCTCTATGTCACTATGTAAAATGTAATAGTCTGAATCAGATATTGAGGGCATATATTTGCGGATTTAATGGCAGTGTCTCGGCCTTATGGTCAATGTTATGTTTATATGAATTATAGAGACGAGACACAATCCAGAGCAGACTATTACTGTCAGATTATTGATTTCCAGCCTGAACCTGTCACTCCAACGCTGTATAAACAAAAGCGTAAACTTAAAGTGCATCCACTATTCCCACACAAAGGCCAACGGTACACAGGTGAAATACTTTAAAGAGTTTTATGTTAAAAAAAACAAAAAAAAAAACGGTGAAATAATACCGTACTATACGATGGTGAACTATCGCTGGTAATAATTCCGCTTTGGACAATCCTTACCTGTTAAAGGGCCCCTTCACTATAAACCTCATCATTCAGAACGCCCAAGCTGCTGTAATTAGTGGGGAAATCTAACAATAAGGGTACACCCACGTGTGGACAATCTACAGCAGTTATGCCATGTGTGAACCCACCCTAAATGGTCATACGGGAAAAAGAGATGCTGCATTTAGCCACCTACCCTGGCCATGAGCTAAGGATCCTAAACAGAGGAACCCCCTTTGCTTTATTAACTCAGAATTCATTAATCAGCTGTATGAAAAGGTTTTATTCTTAAAAAAATAAAATAAAAATAAAGTTTGTTCACCTTTTGGTGTTGTGTGTGTGTGTTGGGTTAGGGGGGTGCCAACTCCGTCCCTCTAAGACAGACCTCCTCGGCATCTGCCGCACTCCCAAGATATAAACTTTAATTTTGATGCTGCTGCAGGCAATTGCTGGCTGCAGTGGTGACATGCTCCCCTTCATGTCAAATGATAATGTGACACAGGGGGAGTAAGTCACCGCTGTGGCCAGCAATCGGCTGCAGCAGTGTCAAAACAAAAGTTTACATTCTGGGACAATAGCGGAGCAGCCGAGGCCGGGCAGTAAAAGAGCAGGGAGCGAGCGCCAGGAAGCAGATAAGTATGCTTCTATTTGCAGGTCTGCCCAAGAGGGGCACAACCCCTTTAAATCCTAATGCAAAAGGCTCTGTACACCATTTAAACAGGGTATTTAATTATTTCTTTTTTTTATCTTTTTTTATTGATTGCAGGGGTCTAAAAACCGAACCCACACCCATCAACTGTTTCAGAGTGTCCCTTATGTCGGAAGTCAGCGCCAGGACTACACGGCTCCATCATTCACGTCAGTGGGAGCAGCCCTGCAATAACGAGCTCCATCCACTACACAACAGATGGGTAGGGTGCAGCCTGTAAGGGGGGGGGGGGGGGGGGGAGAACAAAAAACAAGCAATTAAAACATTTGTATAGATTATAACTAAACAGTCACCTTAGGGCTCATGCATGGGAGGCTAATGTTCCAAATTACTTCAATGGCCATCAATGGAAAGGTGAATTATTGAGAGACTATACGAGTTATGTATTAATGCAGATCTGTAACTGTTGGCTATAAATACAGTTCTATACAATAATTCCTCCCAGATCATAAGAATTCCTTGTGGCTATAAAGATTCCTTCACAGATAGGGCAAGTAGCACAATGAGGGAGGGGTAAAAAGTGCTATACTTTACATTCAGATAGGCCACTGATGCCCAACCTGCGGCCCTCCAGCTGTTGCAAAACTACAACTCCCAGCATTCCTGGACAGCCTACAGCTATTAGGGGACAATGGCCGAGATATCTCACAGTCCAGTCACATTATTATGACCATGCGCTAATTTAAAGAGTAACCGCAGCATGCAGCACAGAGCAGTCCCGGTAGGTTGTCCCAGGTATCTGGAGCCATGCTGACTGCAGTGCATCCCACAGCTGCTGGAGGGTGTGTGGGGGAACATCCATAGAGCGAACACGACCATCAAGGTGGGCCCATAGATGCTCAGTTGGGTTCAAGTCTAGGAAATTAGGGGGCCAGGGTAGTACTTGGAAGTCTTTGTCATGCTCATCCAACCAATGTTGGACATTTCTAGCCGTGTGACACGTCGGGCCCAGAGAATGCCAGGAAAACATTCCCCAAACCATAACGCTGCCACAAACAGCTTGTGTTCTTCCAGCAATGGTTTCAGGGTATTTCTTCTCTGATGTTGCTCGCCTGACACGCCAACGTCCATCCGTGCAATGAAGCAGAAACTCATCGGAGAAGGCAACATGCTGCCAATCAGCAGAGGTCCCATTCTGATACTGCTGTGAAAATTAGAGCCTTTTCTGACAATACAACTTTATTAGCAGAGGTCCAGTGACCATCAGTCTGCTTCGGAACCCCATATGTAGTAGGGTTGGCTAGACTATTATCTAAGAACCCCTGTCTGGTAGTCCCCTGGTTCGTTTTTGTGATGAGCTGCGGCAACGTACTGTGTTGGTCGGCCCTCATGCACCTTCGCTCACCTTTCATATCAATGGCATGTGGTGCTCCGCAGTTTCCAGGTTGCTTATTCATAATGGTGCTATATGTCTACTCATGACACATTTTCACCAAAGCAGCACATGAACAGTTCAAACTGAGCAGTCTCAGAAATACCGCACCCTTGGCCTAAAAGCCAATAACTCTGATAAATTGTCCCTTTTACCCAGACAACGAGGTATATGTGTGCAGACAGCCTATCTCACACCTAATATACCCACCAAGCCAGCTCACCATATGTAACTTCCTTCATGAGCTACCGGGGTCAAATAATGTGACTTGATCGTGTATAATGAGACAAATGCTCTACACTACTTCCGTCGAGGCGCTGCATTGTCACAGGAGCCCTAAAGGTACTTTCGCACTAGCGTTTTTATTTTCCGGCACTGAGTTCCGTCCTAGGGGCTCAATACTGGAAAAGAACTGATCAGTTTTATCCCCATGAATTCTGAATGGAGAGCAATCCGTTCAGGATGCATCAGGATGTCTTCAGTTCAGTCACTGAAAAGCGTTTTGGACGGAGGAAATACTGTAGCATGCTGCGGTATTATCTCTGTCCAAAATTCCGGATCAGATGCCGGATCCGGCATTAATTTACATTAAAATGTATTAGTGCCGGATCCAGCATTAAAAATACAGCAATCCTGGATCCGTCCTTCCAGTCTGCGCAGACTGGTAAGAATGTGAAAAAAATATATAACGGATCTGTTTCTCCGGATGACATCCAGAGAGACGGATCCGTTCTTGCAATGCACTTGTAAAACAGATCCGCATCCGAATCCGTCTACAAATGCTGCCCTTTTGCATGCAGATTGCCGGCGACGGAACTGCTTACCGCAAGGCTGTTCACATCAGGATTTTATGCCACATTTAACATCCATACAAAATATATGTTAAACAGATTACCATACAGTTCCATATTTCAGGGGATACTATGTGGGTCATTTATCAAGCTGAAATACGCCTAAATTAGGCGTATTTCAGGCACAGATTGCAGCGAATGGTTAGTGGCGTGGGCGGACCGGCAGGCCTGTCTCCTTTACAATTTTCTACGCCTGTTTCAGGTGTAGAAAATGGTCTAAATGTAAGACACCTAGGAAGCAGTGTTACATTTAAAAGTGGCGGAGGATGCCCCAAAATTATGGAGAGGCCGGCGCCTCTTCATAACTTCAGCGATCCACTGCCGCCCCCATATATTTCCTTATGGAGAGCGCCTAAATTGCGTGAGAAGTCTTACAGGCGAGGGATTCTAGGAAAAGGTACGCAAATGAGCTTGTAGCAAGCTCTGCCTTTATTATAGGATTACATCTGGTGGCGTTACAGGCAGAGCTTGCCAAGAGCTCATTGGCATACCCTCTATACAGTTCCATTGGGTTACAGTGCAAAAAAAACATAGATTTAACATATTTATTTTTACATACATGTACTATGCTTTTGAATCCTTCTTTCCCCCTCAATGTATATGTTAAATGTGGTACAAAAACTTGCTGTGTACACAGCCTAATACAAATACCGAATGTCTCCAATTTTAGCCAGTGAACAATGCCTCTCCTCTTAGGAAAACAGAGCACTACAGAAGCCACCAGGGCGGCTTGATAAACCCAAAGTGACAGTACAAGCAGATGTCACATCCTAACACGCACCAGCTGCTCAGCCCCAACACAGTACACAACAATAGAAACACGACCACGTGCTGGGATATACAGACTGTACATAGCTCTAGGCATCACCGCACATGAACTTCAAGACCAAATGATCCAAAAACTACGTTTAATTGAATTAACCTTCTCGGCCAACGCATAATAATCTCCGTGAATAAGGTTCAGGGCCACAGGGCAACTACAAAAGGACTTTCTTCACAGCGCGGCCTTGTTTTCTTCTTTTTTTGGTGGTGCTTTAAATGATGGCCTCTAGAAGAGCTTGGCCTTAGAATGCTTTCGCTGCTTCTGCAGTTCTGTTAAGACCCTGCGGGGGGCGCTTTAGGAGGCGATCTGTCAGGCAGTGCTTGTCTTCCAATCAATGGGGCAGAGCGCTCGTGACAACACTAGTGAAGAACTGCAAACAGACTGACTTCTCTTCCTGAAGACCCTTTCAGAAGGTCTACAGAAGAAACATAATGGTCATATAATAGATAACCTTACCACTGACTAATGAAAGCAGCACATTAAAGTTTCCCTGTACTACTGTGAGCTTTTATTATACTTTTAGGTTAAAAATTGTAATGATGGTGGAAGATCATAAGCATCAATAGGCATATTGGTTACAAAAAACAATATTAAAGTGACCTTCCTGTCAGAAGCTCAAAAAGATACATAAGTCAATAGCTGCAGGGGATGATTACCTGCTATTATTTTTGTAAGCTCTTCCTCCTTGGCTGCTCCTTTTTTTTTTAGCTCTATTATGGCAGAGCTGTGATCTGTGACTACAGTTTACCTAGAGTGTCTACAGGGCATCTGAGGTAGTCTGAGACACACCCCCTGAGTAATCATTGGCTCAGGTTACAGCCTGAACCAATGACGAGATAGTGGGTGTGTCTCACAGTAGGCACTGTAGCTAAACTAAAGTCACAGCTGTGCCATAAAGGAGATGAGCAACCAGGAACATAGAAGATAAGATTGGAGAAAGGTGATGTAATGGGTGATACAGAATCCTGGCTGTGAGGAGGTTGGTGAAACATGAGAGAAAAGCTAGATAAACATGGTGATAATGGTGGGATCAGTGGACGCTGGACAAACATGGTGATACCAGTGGGATCAGAGGTCGATCTCACATGTATGAAGTCCTGTAGACTGTCCTCTAAATGGAAATAGGGATCGGGCATGTTTGAGTTCCTGTGAGAGATAAGCTTCTGCCAAAGGTGTCCTACAGCTGCTTATTCCTTACATCCACGCCATGCAGACCGTACATATTTATGGTGGAGCTGACATGTATGGCTTTACATTCAAAGTTAAAGGGCATCTGTCAGCAGATTTCTACCGATGACACTGGCTGACCTGTTCCATGTGCGCTTGGCAGCTGAAGGCATCTGTGTTGGTCCCATGTTCATAGGTGTCCGCATTGCTGAGAAAAATGATGTTTTATTGCTCCTAGAGGCTCATTTGCATATATTAAAACATCACTTTTCTCAGCAATACGGACACATATGAACATGGGACCAACACAGATGCCTTCAGCTGCCAAGTGCACATGTAACAGGTCAGACAGTGTCATAGGGACAAATCTGCTGTCAGATGCCCTTTAAGCATACTATGCTAAACCCAGTCCCAGAACAAAACTCTTGATAGGTCAATAGAACATCAAATTTTTTATCAAAATGCCGTCGCTCCAAAACAAAGGCCGTCCACTGAGCATACATGACTTTCTAATAGTATCTAGTGAGACGGAAACTGTTCCCACCTGTCCAGCCATACGTGTCCTACACAACACAAGCGCTTTTCCATCATTAGTTACGTAGTCTGTCACCCACATAAACCAATTCATTAGAGGAAAGTGACACATTTTATCCACACAAAGGGGGCGGCCGGACAAATCACACTGAGCTGTCACATTCTTCCGGCTGCACAACATCAAATGGCTCGGGTACAAATTCTCAAAGAACCCACTGGGATCAAAAGCAGCGCAGAGAGCAAAAATACTTCTAATTATTGTAAGTAAATTTAGACACAATCCAACCAGCTGTAATCATACAGCATGGTGGCCTGCTGCTGCTGCCCACGGAGGTCTCAGTAGTAGATTTCCTAGCATTGCATTGTGTGCGCCTGGGTACGACACATATACAGCGCCGGAAACACAAAGCTCAAGTGTACTTCAGCATTAGACAGAAAAGAAAATCACTTAAGAAAATTACAGCCTTCAGTCCCACCTTGGTTAAAGGCTATAAACGGCAAAGGCTCCACAATATAATAGATATTATAAAGAGATATAGGACTGGCACAGCGATCACACGCAGCCATAAAAGGTTAAAATAAAGCTTAACAAGATCAAAGAACAAAAAGCAAAAAAATAAACAAACAGTTATACCTGAATCGGGACTGCTTCCAGTCTGTAATATCGCCTCTAATCTCTATTTGCACATCCATCATTAGGTCTTTTATGTCAGGGCCTCCAGTGAACGCACGTGGAAACAAGCAGTATTCACTGGTACCCACCTGAATATACAAACACACAAAAGGTAGTAGAAACTCCCTATGAGCGTTCAGACAGTATGCAGACCTTTTTTACACCATGTTACAGACGTATGGTTCATTTAATACACACATAATACAGTGCATAGGTACCTTAGACGGTTATGTTCATTCATGAAGGGTGGTTTAATATATATACAAATATAATACAGCAGCTGCTGTTTAATAGGGTTTCCCGAAATATCACACCGATGGCAGAACACGGGGCAAGAAGGCGACTAGCACCGGGTAGAGCGCCGTCCATAAGAGTGTAGGTGTGACAAGTTTTATACTGCGGCTCAAACGAGAGGTCTACGTGGTTGAGCTGCTCTACCATGAATATCCACACTGATCGATGGGGGATCCTGAAGGACAAGGCCGCAATATCCTTTAAACCGCTTTAGAGCACACGTTTATCTATTTTGAAGTTTACATATTGGGTTAAAACTCCATTTACTTTGCAAACGCGTTGCATCAGTAAAACTAAATTAATAGATTTGTCCAATCCCCAAGGTAAAAAGTAACAAAGGCCTCATTCACACGACCATATCCATTTTGTGGAGTTAAAATTGCAGCCTGTACTTTTTGCAAGCCCCATTGTAAAAAGGCCTATTGTTATCCACAAAATGGACAAGAATATGACACTGATGACATCCCTGTCCTGTCCGTATTTTTTCTGGTTCCAAAGAAATGAATGGGTCCACATTCAATCTGCAAAAATTGTGGATCGGATGTGAACCGAAAATATGGTTGTGTGCATGAGGCCTAAGGCCATGAAAAAAGAAAGCCACTCACCTGTTCACCAGCGCTTCGTTCAAGCGCTAAAGGGTCCCATGGTCCCCTGTGAACTGGATGTATTCTGCTCCCTCCGTCTTCACATGCACTGCAGCCAGTGAACGGCTGTGGGGGATGCACATGACTATGGATGGATATCAAACAGTGGATATAAAAAGTCTACACACCCCTGTTAAAATGTCAAGTTTCTGTGATGTAAAAAAATGAGACAAAAATAAATCATTTCCGAACTTTTTCCACTTTTAATGTGACCTATAAACTGTACAACTCAATTGAAAAACAAACAGAAATCTTTTAGGTGGAGGGAAGAATACAAAAAAAACTAAAATAATGTGGTTGCATAAGTGTGCACACCCTCTTATAACTGGGGATGTAGCTGTGTTCAGAATTAAGCAATCAGATTCAAAATCCTGTTAAATAGGAGTCAGCATACACCTGCCATCATGTAAAGTGCCTCTGATTAACCCCAAATAAAGTGCAGCTGCTCTAGTTGGTCTTTCCTGAAATTTTCTTAGACGCATCCCACAGCAAAAGCCGTGGTCCACAGAGAGCTCCCAAAGCATCAAAGGGATCTCATTGTTAAAAGGTATCAGTCAGGAGAAGGGGACAAAAGAATTTCCAAGGCATTAGATATACCATGGAACACAGTGAAGACAGTCACCATCAAGTGGAGAAAATATGGCACAACAGTGACATTACCAAGAACTGGACGTCCCTCCAAAATTGATGAAAAGACGAGAAGAAAACTAGTCTAGGAGGCTACCAAGAGGCCTACAGCAACATTAAAGGAGCTGCAGGAATATCTGGCAAGTACTGGCTGTGTGGTACATGTAACAACAATCTCCTGTATTCTTCATGTGTCTGGGGTATGGGGTAGAGTGGCAAGACAAAAGCCTTTGCTTACAAAGAAAAACCTACAAGCCAGGCTACATTTTGCAAAAACACATCTGAAGTCTCCCAAAAGCATGTGGGAAAAGGTGTTATGGTCTGATGAAACCAAGGTTGAACTTTTTGGCCATAATGCCAAAAGATATTTTTGGCGCAAAAACAACACTGCACATCACCAAAAGAACACCATACCCACAGCGAAGCATGGTGGTGGCAGCATCATGCCAAGGGGCTGTTATTCTTCAGCTGGACGTGGGGCCTTAGTTAAGCTAGAGGGAATTATGAACAGTTCTAAATATCAGTCAATATTGGCACAAAACCTTCAGGCTTCTGCTAGAAAGCTGAACACGAAGAGGAACTTCATCTTTCAGCATGACAACGACCTAAAGCATACATCCAAATCAACAAAGGAATGGCTTCACCAGAAGAAGATTAAAGTTTTGGAATGGCCCAGCCAGAGCCCAGACCTGAATCTGATTGAAAATCTGTGGGGTGATCTGAAGAGGGCTGTGCCCAGGAGATGCCCTCGCAATCTGACAGATTTGGAGTGGTTTGCAAAGAAGAGTCGGCAAATCTTGCCAAGTCAAAATGTGCCATACTGCTAGACTCATACCCAAAAAGACTGAGTGCTGTAATACAAATCAAAAGGTGCTTCAACAAAGTATTAGTTTAAGGGTGTGCACACTTATGCAACCATATTTAATTTTTTTTAAAATTCTTCCCTCCACCTAAAAGATTTCAGTTTGTTTTTCAATCGAGTTGTACAGTTTATAGGTCACAGTAAAGGTGGAAAAAGTTCTGAAATGATTTATTTTTTACATCACAAAAACCTGACCAGCGGTGTGTAGACTTTTTATATCCACTGTACTTCCGGTCCACAGGGAAACAGGAGGGGGAGGGGGGGAAGGAACGCTTAGCGGTGGAACAGAGCGCTGGTGAACAGGCATTTAATGCATTATGGACCTCGATTTTACCATGGGGGCAGGACAACCCCTTTAATATTAGCATTAGGCAAATCTGGTATACCAAACGTAGTAGTAATCATACATGCACACATTCACATAAACTTTCATTCCTTCACAATTCTGTTGTCTTCAGAGCTTAAATCTCCCAATCATTTCCTGCAGTGCTCGCTCAGGAGACTGCATGGGCCACTTGCATTTTGGGATGTGCCTTCTCTATATATCTGGTGTATTACAAGCATTCAGCTACACTTTTAGGCCTTATGCACACGACCGTTGTTGTGTCCTGTGTCCGTTGTTCCGTGATTTTCAGCGGACCCATTGACTTTCAATGGGTCCGTGGAAAACTCGGCTAATGCACCGTTTGTCATCCGCATCCGTGTTTCCAGTCCGTGAAAAATATATGACCTGTCCTATTTTTTTCACAGACAACGGTTCGCGGACCCATTCAAGTCAATGGGTCCGTGAAAAAACACAGAGGCACACAAGATTGTCATCCGCGTCCGTTTTTTTCCTATCATTTGCATGGCAAACTTGACTTAGATTTTTTGTTACTTTCCTTCATGTCTGGTGATCCTCCAAAAATAAGGGAAGACCCACTGAAACAAAAACGTACATGGATTACGGTACCCCTTTTTGCGGACCGCAAAAAAATACTGTCGTGTGCATGAGGCCTTACTGTGGGGGATCTGCCTGACTAATCGCTGACATACAACAAAGATGTAAATGCAACCCGGTACTATATAAAAAGGACATAACTCAGGACCGGGAAAAGGGGGATGCAATATATTTACCAAGTTATTCAACTTTTTATGTGGATTATGTTTTTATATAAAACATTAATTGGTGTTCATATGAGGACACGCCCTATAACCATGTTCCACGGCCGCTGTCACTACATGTCATGTATTTGGCCTCATGCACACGACTGTTTTTTAGGTCCGCATCAGAGCCACAGTTTTTGCCGTTCGGGTGCGGACCCATTCACTTCAATGGGGCCGCAAAAGATGCGGACAGCACTCAGTGTGCTGTCTGCATCCGTTGCTCCGTTCCGTGGTCCGCAAAAAAAAATATAGCATGTCCTATTCTTGTCCATTTTGCGGACAAGAATAGGCATGTCTACAATGGGCCGCCCATTCCGTTCCGCAAATTGCGGAAGGCACACTGGCGGCTTCTGTTTTTTGCGGATCCGCGGTTTGCAGACCGCAAAAAACAACACGGTCGTCTGCATGTAGCCTTTAACAGAGGAAGCTTTTAGTGCGGTATTCTCTGAGCGACAATGGAAAAATCTGGTAGGCACAGACCGTCCCTCTCCAGCACAGAAACAGGTTTCAGCAGCCAATGGTGCATACTATGAAAGCATTAAAGAGGGTCTTTCACCAGAATTAAACTTCTAAAGTAACTATACAGGCATGTAGAGCGGCGCCCAGGGACCCCCCTGCACTTACTGTTATACCTGGGCGCCGCTCCGTTCTCCCGGTATAGCCTCCGGTATCTTCATAGTTAGGCTCCACCCAGGGGAACCTGCCGGCGGCTCATTCTCCCATGCTGTAGCGCTGACCAATCACAGCGCTCAGCTCATAGCCTGAGAGAGAGCTGAGCGCTGTGATTGGCCAGCGCTGCAGCATGGGAGAAGTAGGCGTCGGCAGGTTCCCCTGGGTGGAGCCTAACTGTAAAGATACCGGAGGCAATTACCGGAGAACGGAGCGGCGCCCAGGTATAACAGTAAGTGCAGGGGGGTCCCTGGGCGCCGCTCTACATGCCTGTATAGTTACTTTAGAAGTTTAATTCTGGTGAAAGGTCCTCTTTAAGGGCCCATTCACAAGAACGTATGGCCTCCATGCCCATGTTGTGGATCACAAATAGTTTGAATGACTTGAATTGGGTCCGCGATCCACAAGATACGGCAAAGGATAAGATATGTTTTATCTTTTGCAGAGCAGAGGCATAGATTGGAAGCCCACGGAAACACTCCGAAGAGCCTCCGTGGGCTTTCAGGTCAATCCCTCCGCACCGCATGTCCTATAATCTTTTCCCGTATTTTGTGGATCGCGGACCCATTCAAGTCAATGGGTTTGCGCCGCAAACTGAACTTCACACACAGCCAATGCCCCTGTATTGCAGACAGCTATTTGCGGTCCGCAACCCCGGCACAGTGGTCAGTTGTTCATGTTAAAGAACCCGAATACAGAATTTATATTGTACATGCTATAAACAGGTCAACGTGGTATTTTTTTTTTTTGTGGCTGGGGGGTTTTGCGGACCCATTTTAACAATGTCTATTTTTGTCCACAAAAGAATCAGAAATAAGACATGTTCTTTTTGGCAGAGCTGTGGATCAAAAATACTGAATAGGGCCTTATTACCAGGGCTCATGCATACGACCATATCCACGGATCCGCAAAAAACGGATCCCGGCCTTGTGCATGGCCCCATTTTTGTTATTCATACTCCTATAGAAATGTCCTATCCTTGTCAGCAAAACAAAAAAGTGATTTAAACAATAGATCCTTTTTCTGATGACATTCCCTTTAAAAGGGGATTACCATTACAAATTCAGAACACTCTTATGCAAGTCATACACAGTAGACAAATGTCAAATGAGGAATCTCGGTGGGACCCGACAGCCATAATGTGTAGGGGCCTCCCATTTCTTCTCCAGCAGCAGCGGTCTGGGGGAGGTAAGGATCCAACAGTGGGATTTCAACTCCCCAAAGGGTGTCTTAGCAGTGGCTTTCTTCCCTCGCCCAATTTAGGACACATGCATCCCTGGCCAAACTGAGAATGCATGTGTATAAGTGACAGGGGGAAATAACTTCCAACGACATCTATCTAACAGGTATGGCTGGCCTTGCATCTATTGATTTTAAGGATGGTCTCACTCACAGCATTTTCGGGGAGAAACATCGATGTGGTTTTGACATAGTAAGGCTGACGTAGATCCAGAAAAAAGGATATTTTTATTATATATATATATATATATATATATATATATATACACACACAAAGATCTCCATTATAACAGCGCATGCCCTTTCTTCGTGTCTGTCACTTCATGGCTCTTGGCTGCATTAGCTCTCAGATATGGAAATATCCAGGTCTCTGGTGCCTTGGAGCCATTCCCTTGTAAAAGAACTGAAGGCTCATAAGAGGCACATACTTCATCACACCTCATCTTTTGTATGCAGACAACACTGCAAGTCGCGGCAAGGTAATTCCCCAGCGACTGCACAGGGAGCTGGCAGTATACACAACAGCATTTTGCAAGCCAGAGGAAGCCCACAAGCAAGTGGAGCTGCGACAAGGTCATTACCCTGCAATCCACCACTTCAAAGAAGACGCCTGAAGGTCTCCATCTCATTGCAGCTACATGAACTCCCCCCCCCCCCCCCCCCTGATGGATTCCAGCCTCAATCAAGCTTCTCGATGAGAAGTTTTGTTTCAGTGTACCAGGCTTCTGGGCAATGTACTTGTTACACCATCAGGAACCTAGAATTAACCCATAGCGGTCGTCTGAGTGGGTGGGGAGAATTCCCAGTCCGTTCCCCTCCCTCTGGGCACTGCCATTGTGCGTGGAGGAGACCACAGATGGGGCATTAGCCTGATGGAGCAGTGATTAAGTTATGGGCTTGCCTCCACACAGCTGCGCCTGCCATGCAAGCAGTCCAGATTAATAGCTTAGAAGAGGAACAAATGTAATTATGTCGTCTAAGCAGGTCTGAAGGGATGGCTAATCAAGATCAAGTTTGGGAAATCAGTGCAGCCCAAAGTGACAAAGGCGGCAGATTAGAAGTGGAGGGCGACAGTGTAAGGGCCTCATCTCCCAGGGCAGACAGATTACTTCTTCCCGCTCTCAGCAGGTAGTGATCTCTAAAGTCACAAATGATTAGATCTAAAGACGATAACAAAGATAACGGAGCATCCCTGAAATAGCATTAACTAATTACGTAGTAGGATTTATAGATTTTACACCGCGTCGCCTACGCACGCGAGAAAATAACATTCTTTTGGTATTTTAAAATCAGGTGAATCAGATAAAGACATCCAAGTAGAAGTAAACTCTCTGCAAGTAAAGGCCAAGTTCAAGGCAAAGGCAAAAGCACATGCGCAACACAAAGCACTGACAAACCTCCCCCCAAGTGTCTGATATAGGGCTTATGCACACAAACTTATTTTCTTTCCGCATCCGTTTTTATTTTTGCTGACCCATTCATTTTAATGGTTCCGCAAAAAAAAACTGAAGTTACTCCGTGTGCATTCCGTTTCCATATGTCTGTTCCGCAAAAGGATAGAACATGTCCTATTATTGTCAGCATTACAGACAAGGATAGTACTGTTCTATGAAGGGCCAGCTGTTCTGTTTCGCAAAATATGGAATGCACACGGGCGCCATCCGTATTTTCTGCAGATCTGTGTGCATGAGCCCATGTACACAGATAACCGTCACCGATCCCAGTCTGAAGGGAATAATTTCAACAAGAAGAAAAGTTATTTGCAGTAGACTACCACCCTGAACATCACATGCATGTAAACAGGAGACGGGTGCCTTTAGGCTACTTTTACATCTGCGTTTTTGCTAGATCCGTCAAAGGATAAGCAAAAACACATCCGGTATATAATACAACCATCTGCATCCATCCAGAATGGATCTAGTCCCAAATGAAGAAGACAGACCCCGCACTAAATCCATTGTAAGTCAATGGGCACCGAATCCTTTTTTATTCATGTCCGGAAAAAACGGATCCGGCACCATCGACTTACATTGTGTTTCATGCAGTATAAGTATCCCATGACAGACTTAAAAAAAAACGCTGCTTGCAGCATTTTTGTGGCCGGCATGGGAACGCAACTAAACGCAATGGAATGCATTCTGGCGCATTCCATTCCGTTCAGTTTTGTCCCCATTCATTGTCAAACTGAAGCGTTTTCCTCCGGTTCTGAGATCCTATGACGGAACTCAATACTGGAAAGTAAAACGCACATGTGAAAGCAGCCTTACACTGATATATTTAGCAGACGACTATCAGGAACGCTTCCTTCCCAACAAGTGTTCCACCTTTTTGGTGCAGAATCAATGCCAAATGCTGGCCTTGGTTCCCTGCACTGGCAGAGTAAGCGCCTAATTTATGACGAGGCTCAGGCCTCTTTAAAAATTAGGCACACCTCAAACATTTCATGCACCTGGAGTAAAAGCTACTCCAGGTAGTTTTCACTCCACTTTTGCACCTGTTTCCAGTCATATAAGATGGTAAACATGTCGGGCCCGATGACCTGGCCCCCATTACTCCCAAGCGGCGAGCACGGTGCAAGAACAAGGTCTTGGGACTTTTTTTTTTTTTTACACCAAAATTTGGTGTACCGCCCGAATAAATGACCCCCAGTAGACGGCAATCTAAAGTAAATATGTTAGAAGTATAGATAGACAAGTTCATGGTCCTCCCGGGCAGATGACCATGCAATCTAGTCGCAATGGTAGCACTCTACAGGAGGCCGGCATAGGCTTCATGTTTTCAGCTGTAAATCATGGATGTGACACTGACCCAGACGCTCACAGAGGCAGGAAGGGACGATGGTGACAATTTCATGCACATTTCTAAAATTAGCCTCCTCACAAATGCCCCAATGTCCTCCACAACAAACGTGATGAGAACTTTCCATGATTCTGTCTGACAAACTGCCTTTATGGGGCTGAATAAAGAGCACATTCAGTCCATTTCTAATCTGTAAATAGCTGGCCTTTCTTCCCGATTGATCTGGACAGACTGGAGTCCACAAATGAGAACATGCATTACAGACACCTGTCCGGACAGTACACGAAGCTGCGGCAAGGAGCGACTATCACGCTTACTTCCTACTTATTATTAATATCCTGAAGCTTTATAATTATATGGCGCTCAGGAGAATATTCTGCTTTGGTGGATAAAGGGTTCATCTTCAATTACTCAGTCATTTCCCTGTAATGGAGCTGACGGCGACCTTAACGTGATCGATGCTTAGGTTTTACAGTACAATGAATACTGCATTATTGGCGATGATATACACACTCAGGATAATTGACAGTCGTAGTACAATAGCCATCACCATTGCTTACTGGAACAAGAATGGAAAATACTACAAGCTCCTAATGCAAAGTCTGAACAGAACAATATATGGAAATATTCATTTTAGTAATCATAAAACCACAGCAAATTTTGTAGCTCAAGGCTAAGGCTTAGGCTAATGGACGCCAATTCATGGAGCTGGTCACAATACAGACCCTATCATTTTTTGATATCTGCAAGATTCCTTGATGAAAAGTAGTGGCTGGTCCTACTGAAGGATCAAGAGTTAAGACAAAACATTTAATAGACCAAATGCTGTCATATTAGGGTGTATGAACCCGGCTTTCACCACCAAACACAAGTACGCACCCAGAAAAAAACAGACACATGAATCCTTTGAGGGCTACCGATTGGGACAACAAGGCTTAGGCTCAAGGGGTTTTCCGGGATTTTGATATTGATGGCGTATCCTCAGGATAGGTAATCAATACCAGATCAGAGGAGGTCTGACTTCCGACCCCTGCCGATCAGCTGCCTAAAGAGGATTAGGCCTCTTCCAAACCTATGTGACGTCACGTGGCGTAGGCGCAGTAAGTCCCATTCAAGTGAATGGGACTGAGCTGCAATACCAAGGACAGCCGCTAAGCAATGGATGATGCTTTGCTTGGTAAGCTGCGAGGAGGCCCGTATGGCTCACCAAAGCTCCAGTAAGCACTGCAGCTTTCTCAAACAGATAATCGGTGGTGGTGCCAGGAGTCTGAGAACCCCTAGGCTCATGCCCTGACCAGCCCGGGGAACACCGCATCACCAGGGTTGATTGCGGCTCCCCAGAACTGACTGTACCATAGTAATTTATAATAGAATCAGCTCGCATCTGATTGCAGGGCTATTGCAGTGTACTCACATGATGATGTGAGAATACTGCTATAGCCCTGCAATCACATGAGACTGGCTGTATTGTAAATGACTAGGATACAGTCAGTTTGGGTCAGGGGAGCTGCATTCCGCCCCCGGGTGGGGGACGGCCGACACATGGGCGTGTGCACGAGTCCTAAGGCTCATAAAATATTTGAGGTCTCCAAACACAGGATAAAAAAGCAATTTAAAGGGGTTGTCCAGGTTCTTAGCAGACATCGTACATATCCCTGTTTTCACTCAGGCAGTCCCCCTGATATAAGCATCGGAGCTCCAGTGACGTACCGGGCTCTCCATGGGTAAGCTAGGCAGAGCCTTCCGCCTAGCAGTCAGCCTGGTTACGTCACCGACACTAATGGGTGGGCTTTAGCACTGCCTTCGTCTGTTAAACAGCTAGGGCAGCGCTAAATCCCACCCATCAGTGCCGGTGACATTACCGGCAACACTGCTAGGTGGAAGACTCTGCCTAGCAGTGTAAAAAATATTAACAAACAGCCCTTGCCCTGCACGATACAGCGCAGGGCAAGGGAGAGGATTGAAACCTGGACAACCCCTTTAAAGAGGACCTGACTGCCCTTCGGACTAAATTTATAAAATAAATGGCAAGGGGTTAGCTAAAAAAAATAATCTGCTATTAAATGGGTTCTCTGGGCTATCTTGAAAGTCTTTCTGGGTGCTGATGTGTAGAGGGAAGATAGTCTACTTAGTACTTACCCCTCCATCGTGCTACTGGTGCGCTCAGACCAGCTGCGGGATCAAATCCTCAGGTCCAGACCGGATGTGTTCCTAGGTTTTCCTGTTCAACTGCAAATACAGTATATGCAGATAAACAGGAAGACTCAGACAGTCAGGACCTGAGCAGAAGAGCCTACTTTCAAGATAGCCCGGAGAACCCCTTTAAATTTCAACCGCCGAATACTCAGCATCATGAAATCATCAATTTCTATCAACTTTAGTCCAATACCTCTGGCAGCGGCTTATCGCCTGAAGCTTTTTTTTTTTTTATTGAATACTGCAGAATTATTCAACTGTTGGTTTTTTTTTTTTACATTTTTTATTTTTTTTTATTGAATATTGCATGACCACAAAGGGCAAAACGGGGTAAATCCAAAAGTAAACCCAATCCTTTCACATATTATAAATGCACATTTATATTTAGAAGGTACATTATACATCCAGTTAGTAATAAACTTATGGTTGCTTCACGATCTGTGTAGACTACATCATCTACAAGTCGAGTGAGGCCCTTCTTGTCCCCTGTGAGCACTGTACCAGAATATCTCTACAGTAAGTCGCATTATTCACACACAGGCAACACAGATGGCATTGTTCAATTCAAACACATCTGAGACCACCACGTTATTCACTGCCTGTTGGCAGGAGAATAGGGAAGGAAGGAAGGGAAGACCAAAAATCAAAATGAGGAAACCTGGTTTATGTTTCAGTGGCACACAGCTGGTCTCCTCCGCAGCAACCGACGGATCAACAAACGACAATTGTCACAGGAGCAACGTACAAGAGCACCGCAGAAAAGGCAGAGAGGTGACATGGAGTCAAGAGAGAACCTATCACCAAGACGTGAAAATAAACTTAATACAAATCACACGTTAGGTCCCCGTCAATCAAGAACAACAAGAAGGTCTCACGGAGGAGATGAGGGATGAAAAGAAGTCAGTTTGTCCATCTTAGAGAAACACTTGATGGATGTTACCCAATGTGAACAATGAAACCTGAGAACAGATCCTGAAATCTGAAGGAAAGAACTTGTCAAGCTCGGATTTCTCCTACATTATGTAATAAGCATGTACTAGAGCAGGACCCTAGATCTGGGGGTATCTGCAATGTTTGGTTTTGATGCAATGTTATGTTTATTCCATGCAAGTCATGTTTGCACTGTACACCAGCAGGTGAGGTATGGTTGGCAAAAGGGATGGGACTTGCCATCCAATTCCTGCCCCCTCTTGGTAGGAGTGGGTTGGTCCTATTTCCTGTCAAGAGAGGGCAGAGCTAGAATAGCAAGTGAGGGAGCAAACCCATCTGTTCCCGCTCCTTAGGGCCTCAGGGATCAGAGATCCAGGTCGATCTGTGAAGAACACCACTCCAAGGAGACTGCAAGGTCCAAGGCACAGATATTCTTCAAAGCTACAGCGTTTACAGTCAACAACCAGAGTTCTACAGGCCCTGCTGCAGGTGTTGGGAAACTTATTAAGACACCCATCACCATAGTTCATTTCAGGCAAACTCCTGCATTTTACAGTGGACACCTATAGCCACACGTGGCAGCTTACAGCTGTTAGCCAGAAATTCAAGAGAGAGAAATTAGCAAGATAGCATACCAGAGGTGCCATTATCAGCTACTTTGCCAGCCACCATACCTCACCATCCTCCCGGCCACTGCAACTTCCACCCCCTCAGGGGCTTGCTGCACTAATAATCTATGAGCTTGCTCAGATTTAGGCAGATTTTAAGCATGGAGGCCACACCTGTGCAAAATTTCATGACATCCAGATGTTTAGTGTGTAGTGTATTGTCAGCTAAACTTTTTCAACAGGACGAGCCAACAATGTGTATAGGGAACACCCAACTCCCCTAACTGATGATGAAGCATGGGGATAACTTAATTTTTGCACCCGATTCTTTTTGTTTTCCGAAGAGATTAGCTGCCGGCAGAGGTATCTGAAAATATGTATATGGCTGATTTGAGCGTGTATGCATACAGGGAGTCTGATTAAATAGATGTCGGACGAACAACTGTTTGGCTAACAGCTATTGAAGGTGTACGAGCACCTGAAAACACTAAATATCTCCCTCTAGGTTCACAGCAGGTGAATATTTGCTCAGCTGATTGATACGGACAGGTCATCCTTGGCAGATCAATATACCCTAAAGATAAAGGATGAGCCTGAAACACTGATGTCTTTGCTGATGAGCTTGTATGGCTTGTTTCTTTTTGCAAAACCTAGTAAAATGATATACCCTTCACTCCAACATTAAGGGAGGAACTTAGTTTAATTTTCTTCAGTCACTCTGCATTGCAGCAATCTGCACCAAATTTATGTAACACTGGGGGGAATTTATCATAGACCGGCATATCCCCTGCTCTGCTGGAGGATGCACCTAATTTATGAGGACGCACACACTTCGCCATAAATTAGGCAAATCCTCCGGCAGTTCATGCACCCAGACTAAAATTTACGCCAGCTCCAAGCTACCGTAGATTTTAGTCTTGTTTTACACTGGAAAACTGGCACAAAAGAAGATACATTTACTGGGCCTGCTGACACCCCGCCACCCCCCTCCCTTTCAGAAAAGTGCGGAGGGCGGCGTATAAACACTTCTTGCATCTAGATTTAGACGCAACAATGTTTAAAAAAGTCACAAGCACAAGGTTAACGAATTCCCTCCATTTTCCCATGTTCAATAAAACTGGCGCATCTTTAAAAATGTCTAGAGATGTTACTCCAGTTTTTACGCCACCCCCCTACTGGAGCAACATTGTGACCTTATGCTTAACTTTTTCCAAAAAGTTGCATTTGTTAAACCTGGGTTGCATCTACTTGCCTAGCTAATACTATTCACTTTACCAAAAGTGGCAAGAAAGGTGTAAACTAAAGCGTATAAGTATTTCATGGGGTTTTTTTTGTTTGTTTTTTTATACCCAAAAATCAGCATTCGGGGGCTTGATAAATTCCCATCTAAGAGTTTTGTGTTTCGTCATTGTACACTGAACTTTGCATTCTGATTTTATAGAAAACCATTGAGATCTACATTGGGCATCCCATTTTCCGGTTCTGCAGCAGAAAAACGGAATGCACTCCAGAGAAGGATCCATCACATGACGGACCCCAGCGGTGTGTGACAAATCCTACTGACTACAATGGGGTCTGTCGACTTTCCGACATGTTCTCCTCCAATGCAAATGTGAAGAAAACTTTACCTTACAGCCAAACAAAAACTATATAATGCTCATACGTAAAACTAGTATAAAATATTTTTTTAATCTGCATTATAAAGCGCAAGGCTCTATGGCGACTTTTTGTAAATTCGCACGACCTCAATGTTTCCGTACAAGGGAAAAGGTTTCATTGAATTCTGTTGTGGAGCCTTAACCTAAAAAGAAGAGCTGAAATCTGATTTATTGCTTCGGACAAGGAGGACTTCTTTTGTCTGTATTAGTCTCTTGCGCGGGCGGCTCAATAATCTATATAAATCATATCTAATGCATCATATCTGAAAACTAAATTGATGTAATAGGAAGGATGGTCATAATAAGAGACAGAGATTGCAATTCTAAGCTCTTTTCCGAGGTTATATCAATACAAGCAGCTCGGCTTATGTGAGACATGGCTTCACATTTAATACTCTGCGTGTGTGTAATCCCCGACATCTTTATCCCAGGCAGATATCTCCACCATAAGCAGGAGGGGGACGGAGGGAAGGCTTAGATCAAGTAGGAGATAAAAATACAGTACAAATACATGAGAAAAAGAAAAATAAGCACCAGGCACCAATATGACAGTCCTAAGAAATATCCAGGATAGAGGTTCTACAGCACAAATCAGAAGTGAAACCCATTAATAATCCGTAACAGAATAAAAGACTTTGAATGTAAAGAGGTCCTATCGTCTCTACTGACATGTCTGTTTTAGTCAAATGTACCTTCTACTTAAACTAACAATTCTGCAGTATTTTTGCTTGTAACTGCCATGTCATTCCTCTGTTATTCCTCCTAGAAACGTTGTACGTCTATTGACAACCAGGGGTTACCACTCCTCTTGTGAAAGCAGAGTGTCCCTACATAATCTGGATCAGAGTGTGTAGTGACATAGCCCCCAGTTGTCAATAAATTTCTATTAGGTATAACAGAGGACCAGCACCAAGTAGAATTATAAGAAAAGATGCTCCAGAATTGTTGTGTCATGGGCAATGCCAGCTCCAAGCTACCGTATTTACTAAAATAGACACGTCAGGAGAGCAGACAGGTCCTCTTTAAGGCAGTCTAAAGTCCCACCTTAAAGTGGTTTTCCCACCTTGGACATTGGTGGCTTATTGCTAGGATATGTCCCCAATGTCTGATAGGTGCAGGTCTCCTCTCTGGGACCCGCACCTATCCTTAGAACCGAGTCCCGCAAAGTGCAGGAGGCCACCCTCCATTCATTTCTATGGGACTGCTGAAAATAGCTGAGCACCGGCTTCGCTACTTCTGCAGGCCCTACAGAAGAGCGCGCCGCTTGGCTATTTTCAGGAGTTCCATAGAAATGGAGGGAGGGAGGGTGGGCGCACATGCGCGGTGCACCCTCCTGCTCTTTGAGGGCTCGGTTGTAAGGATAGGTGCAGGTCCAATAGGTGGGACCCGCACCTATCAGACATTGATGGGACAACGCCTTTAAGGACTTATCCTCTATTTACAAGATAGGGAATAAATATCTGATTGAAGGGGATCAAAGGCTGGGACCCACAGCGATCACAGTCACACAAGCACTCTACCACTCCATTCAACTCTATAGAAGTGGTGGAAATAGCAGCGCTCTGTACTGGATGACCACCACATTCATTCCGGGAACAAGAGGGTGAGTAGGGGGAAGCGTACCCGATGGATTCCAAACAACTCAACTAGTTGAGGCAGACGCAGGGAACGACCAGCAAATGGATAAAAGAGGCTTTATTGGTGGGTCATTTTTAAAACAGACAATGCGTTTCGGGGTTCCGGGACCCCTTTATCAAGTCTTTTGGATGGATGGATGGAAATGATCTCATAACCATCCATCCAAAACTAATGGCAATTTATTCATTATTTTTAGCAGGAATAATAAATGAATTGAAAATCATAATCATAAGAACGGACGCTCCAGAATTATTATTACATGAGTAGTTACTAAACAGAAATGTCAGGAGAGGTGACAGGTCCTCGTCAAAGCCAACTATAGTCAGAAAACAGTCCAAGACCCGCTCTCCGGTCGGATCTTTCCTGCTTTTATCAGAAGCGTTTCATTCAACAATAAATCAAAAAAAGGCAACAGGATATCTCATTACAGCTGTCGGAACTGATATCAGCACTTCTCAGCTTATCTATCCATCTACAAACACAATATAAGAGTACATGATGTAATAAAGAAGCCGTCACCTCCAAAACCATTCTGTGCGCTGCACCACCACCGCTGCACCGCGAACCTCAGAAATCTAACCAGGCTGAAAACTTACCATGGAAATAGACACTGAAAACGGTGATCACACCTTTCTTATATCTGGTCACAACATACCTTGAAATAAATCCAGCTGACATTTGAGATGTGTTCTTTTCGGCTGAATCCAACCCCACTTGTCCCATGTTGCTAGGTGGTCCGAATCCAGAGATATAAGGGGTTTTACATTATGCAAATTAGCCCCATTGGTGCAACTAGGGTGTTGCCAATGCACCCAGAGCTCCAGTCAGTTGCTGTGCCCTCCCTACCTTGCTGCTCTCAGGGCAGTGTAGAGGTAATTACTCCTGGCTCTTCGATCTGCGCTCACACTATACAGTACTGAAGCTCAATGGCGGATGGATGCATGCACAAGTACCGGTGCCATCAGCCCTGTAAGCTTCAGTACTGTACAGCGCATGTGCCAATCAAAGAGGCGCATGCACTGCCGTGAGATTTCATGGGCAGGAGGAAATAACCTTTACACTGCCTGGAGTTCTGGGTGCAATAGCAACACCCTAGTTGCACCAAGGAGCTAATTTCCATAATATAAAATCGCTCATATCTCTGGATTCGGACCACCTAGGAACATGGGGCAAACGGGGTTGGACAAGCGCACATCTCTCATGTCAGCTGAATTTATTTTACGGCATGTGGAGATAGATCTTTCTTTACAAAAAAAAAGCCGTCAAATAAAACCAATTATTCGGGAACATGGTATTCTGGGAAATGTCTGTAACGTTGCCATGTCAAAGCCTCGCTTCTCTGCCCGGCGATTTGTTTAGCTTTTAGGAGACAGAATAAAATGGAGATGTGTACTATGTCCACAGAGAAGAGGCCGCTGGAGGAATGTGTTATGAGATGGAGGGAACCCAACACCCATTGACCTTCCCCACACTGGGCCAAGAATCCACACAAACCAGTACAGAGCTGCACAATGCGCCATTATGCTGCCTACTGAAGGCCACAGTCCCTCACCCACTGGGTGTAATGAAGTGTCCGAGACCCGAGCCCACCAAAACATTCACAGTATGCAAAGTCAACACGGCCACATGATGGCTTCATACTGATTTTTACAGCACACCAGAACAGGGCAGGAATTATTTGCAAGTTAATAATTATTTATGTTGGCATCATATTAAGCAGCAGCTTTATTACTGTTCTATGTCGTACGGATAAGGCTATGTTCACAATGGCGCTACCAGACAGCTGGGCGCTGCGTCAAGGTTTTCAGGTTGGTGTTCAAGTGATCAATTGGTCGAGAGCGCTCTCTCCTGACTCCTTCATACACATACAGTTTAGGCTACTTTCACGGATCCGCACCGATAATACAACCGCATGTATCCGTTCAGAACGGATCTATTTGTATTATCTTTAACATTGGCCAAACTGATCCGTCTTGAACACCATTGAAAGTCAGGGGGGGGGGGGGGGGCATTGTGTCAGTCAAAACCTGACAAGCATCATTTTGGTGTCCATCTCCAAAGCGGAATGGAGGCTGAACGGAGACAAACTGATGCATTCTGAGCGGATCCTTATCTATTCAGAATGCATTAGGGCAAAACTGATCCGTTTTGGGCCGCTAGTGAGAGCCCTGAAACGGATCTCATAAACGGAAACCAAAACGCCAGTGTGAAAGTAGCCTTAGCTAAACGTGTATGTCGTTAATGGGAAGAGAAGAGAAAGCCACTGCCAGACATCTCCTGGGAGAACAAAAAGATCAGGCAAAAATATTCACTTTGCCTGATCCTTCTCTCCCCGGACATTATCTGCCGGGGATAGAGTCAAGCAATCTGGAAAATTTCAGAGCTCAAACACAGGGCGATACCCGACAGAGATGGTGATAAATAGGATGAGATAAACTGCTCACCTTCAAGTGTTGTGAGAGCATGTGGGTCAAACTGCCCAGGAAAGGGGCCTGCAAGCTGGAACTGATGGACCACGCCAATGGAATGTGGTGGAAGTCCAGACGAGAAGAGTCACAATCAGTGGGGAAAAGAGCCCTGGACCCAGCGCAGCACATTTTTAATATGTGTTATATTTTGAGCCTTTGTTTTTTTTTTTTTATATACGAGTTCAACATTTAAATTTTTTATTTGTTATCTGGATTAGGCCTCATTCACACGACCGTTCTGTTTTTTGCGGTCCGCAAAAAAACGGAAGCTGCCCGTGTGCCTTCCGCAATTTGCAGAACAGAACGGGCGGCCCATTGTAGAAATGCCTATTATTGTCCGCAAAACGGACAAAAATAGGACATGTTCTATTTTTTTTGCGGGGCTACGGAACGGAAATGAATGGGTCCGCATCCTAGCCGCAAAAACGGCGGCTCAGATTCGGACCCAAACAACGGTCGTGTGCATGAGGCCTTATATTCATATACCGACTATGCTGCAGGTCAGCCCCTCCCCCTTGTGGGCTTCCCTGGCACCAATTTTGTGTCTTTTTATCTATTTATTGACAAAGTCTTTTACTTTCCATATGTTTGTACATATGTCCTATATCTGAAGAAGGGGTGGTGCCCCGAAACGCGTCATATTTGAAATATTGCTATATATTTTATTTCAAGTAAACAAATCTTTATTCATTTACGGGGAAGCGCTGGATCCAAGACTTTTTTTTCCACTGCATCTTGATCATCTGCAATGGGAGAGTCGGAAGCTCCTCACACACATTAGACTGCTTGGCGAACACGCTGTTCTGGGTGGCGGGTTTTAGTTATCCATTTGACTTGCATTTTTTTCCCTATACAACTCTATAAACATTCCTAAAAAAAAAAAAACACACACACACACACACCAAGAGCATGCTGCCATTTAAAGAACAAAAAATACTAAGGAACACAGAAAACGGCATATTAAAAAAAATGCCTTTTACAAATTCCTGTTCTCCAATATGTAACATTTGGCCCAAACAAAATGCTGGCAAAAAGTTATTTAAAAAAAACAAAAACAAAAAACAGACAAGTAGAAAATATAAAAAAATGTTGTCAATGCAAAATGAAAACTGGCTGGTAAAAGGGGCCGTGACCCTACATAAATATAGTAATATTGTGCTTTAGTAAATCTCCCCCAATGTAGATGAGACAGCAGAGGTCACATGGACTTTCAGAAGGTAAGTCGGCTCCAATCGCTTACATTCAGTACAATAAAAGCTCTTCTCTTGCACAATTCCCTAGGGCGGACGAGAAGAATATGCGCATATATTATACAAAGGGTCAAGAGATCCAGATGTACACTGGTGCTCCCTTTATTGGGTGAATATCCTTCAGGCAGTTACACATCACCAAGTACGGCAGGTGACATATTTATGGCGTCAAAGCACCAGCTGTTTAACGCCCCGGAGTGAACTTTTTAAAAGGCAAGAAATTTGATGAAAGGTCGAAACTTGCATGAACAGACTTCCATCATCTGGGTGGAATGAGATACAAGTAATCCACATTGGCTGGGATTGTGGTGGGCACTAATATTAGGGTCAAAGGGGTTGTCTGGGATTTGAAGGTATTAAGCTAAAAGGAGGAAGGAAATAGGATAAAATAAGAAAACAAAAACAAAAAACACCACATTAGTCACCTGATAAATCTCCTCTGCTGCAGAGGTCCCCGGTGGTCTTCATCTATTTTCCTTTACTACCCTGCAGTCATTACCTGCTGTATAGTTACATGACTGCTGCAGACAATCACTGGCCTCAGCAGTCACCACGGAGGCCAGCGCCTGACTACAGCAGTCACATGGATGAGAATAAAATAGAGGCGAGGACCACTGGAGCAGATGTGGGTTTAACAGGTGAGTAATGTTTAATTTTTTAATCACATTTCCTCCTGTTAGATTCATTGCGTCAAATCCCGCACAGCCTCTCTAAGGGACCTGAATTACGTAGGAGCCGAGAATGTCTGTGGGGTGTCGCACTTCAGGAAATGGGACAAGGATCAAGGCAATAATCAGTTTTGGGCGTTAAAACATCACACAATTCCCTTTAAGAGACTTTTAGAACGCCCATGCGACAGCATGTAGTTGCACATAGGAGTGTTGAGCGGGTGGTGGGGGCGTGCTGGGGCCGGGACTTTGGCCCCGACAAATTTACGAACATTTACGCCTGGAAACGAGGTGAAAAACTACTCCAGTCAGGGGCTGCTCTTGTTTTTCCGTCAGGCGCATGGATTGTTGAAAGCCAGTGCAAATGGGGAGTGAAAAGCCGGTCTTTGCAAATGACCCACAATGAATCTGTATGGGGATAAATGATCGCAGTAGCGATCGTTAATTAGGGGATGACAGCCGCACAATCAGGTAATTTATCAGGAATGTTTGGTTTGCTCCCAATAATTGCCTGGGAATCAGCCCATGTAAAATGGCCTTTAGGCTGGGCTTCCACGCTGGGGTTGGGGGGGGGGGGGGGGGCGGTGGCGAGGCCGAGAACTGCATGTGAAGCACAAGTGAAGAATATAAAAAACGTGTTTCACAGATATTTGGGGGAAACTACTGCACCATGGTCATAATCTGGAGACCCAGTCTTAAAGGGAACCCGTCACTAGGATTTTGTGTATAGAGCTGAGGACATGGGTTGCTAGATGGCCGCTAGCACATCTGCAATACCCAGTCCCCATAGCTCTGTGTGCTTTTATTGTAAAAAAAAAAAAAAGGATTTGATACATATGCAAATTAACATGAGATGAGTCTTGTACGTGAGATGTATCAAATCGTTGTTGTTTTTTTCACAATAAAAGCACACAGAGCTATGGGGACTGGGTATTGCGGATGTGCTAGCGGCCATCTAGCAACCCATGTACCCAGCTCTATAGACAAAATCCCGGTGACAGGTTCCCTTTAAAGGTATATTTATATGTGGCAGATGAGATGCAGCTAAAACCACATCAAGGCCACACTTAAAATAAAAAATAAAAAAGTTTTTTAATGTGGTTTTAAAGGCGGTTACATTTTTCACAGGTGAATCGCCTTAAATAAATGTGCTTTACTTGTAAAAAAAAAGAAAAAAGCAAACACATCACAAACCGTAGCAAAAACAACAAGTCCGGTCATATATTGCCCATGGCTATCTGACAGGGCAGGAAAACTCGCAGTGGAGTAGTCAGAGGTTCCAGATAATAGGAGGCAGGCTGCAGCTGAGCGTCTGCACTGGGCCCTAACAGAACATAAACCCATTATATTCCTAGAGTTATCCCAAGGACTCATTATTTAACACATGTGCTAAACACGGTTCAACTCCATCTGTACGCTCCATGCTAAGTTTGGTTCCAGAAAAGTTATTATTTCCATAAAATCCATTCCATTAATACGGATTATCTCTTATAGAGCAACTCAAAGGTAAACAGGATTTACAGATTTTGCTGAGAAAAACCCATGAATTCTGGGGGGAAAAAACTTAGCGTGGAAAATTGTACCACTATGAACATCCCAGGCCTATAAAAAAGATGAATTACTCTATATTCACTTAAAGGGGTTTACCATAATTACTATTTAGGGGGGAACTAACTCTCCTTAGGGAGAGAGCACCTTAATCAGTGTGAGGAGACTTCTAGGCCATAAATGCTCCTCTGGAATTCTGGGAGGGAAGAAATGCAAATGAGCTCTTAAAGGGAGTCTGTCACCAGCATTTCACTTTTTTAACCCTTCCCACAGCTCCCTAGCATGCTTACAGTTAATAAAAACGTTACCTCTGGCATCAATCCAATACAAGGAATGGGCATCGCAGTGCGCATGTGCCGGCCGACGGATGGAGTGCGCAGGCGCGGGATATCGGCGGAATAACAAGCTATGAGAAAGGCGGTCAGAGGGAAAGGACGGGCGGGCGGACGCAATGAAAAGGCTGAGCAAGCAGGGCACCTACGAGGGTAACGCCTCCCCTGGGCACTTGCGAGCCCTCATTTGCATATCTTATAAAGATCGTTTTTGATGGTTCTATAAGTCCAGGATTGATGCCAGAGGTAACGTTTTTATTAACTGTAAGCATGCTAGGGAGCTGTGGGAAGGGTTAAAAAAGTGAAATGCTGGTGACAGACTTCCTTTAACAAGCTCTGCCTCTGATGCCACCAGATGGAAGGCAGCTATCCTATAAGTCAACGTTCAGCTCCTAAAATAAGCCTTGAGACATGACTTGGATATTAAATAAGCCAGCACCTCATCTGCAGACAGCTGTTTCGGGGTGATTGCCCTTCATCAGTGCAGAGCAGAGAGTACTGGCTTAACTGGGTGAGAGGCCTGTTTCCGAGGCCTGTACTCTCTGCTCTTGCTGGATCCGACTCTCTAGTGTCATCCGGAAAAACAGACCCAGACTTTTTTTATTTATTTTTTCACACGGATCCATTTAGCTGGAACACTCCGGCATTAATGCATTTCAATGGGAAAAAATGCCAAGTGTTCCGGAATTTTGAAAAGGCAAAAAGACTGAACTGAAGACATCCTGATGCATCCTGAACGGATTGCTCTCCATTCAGAATGCATGGGGATATACCTGATCAGGATTCTTCCGGTATTGAGCCCCTAGGACGGAACTAAATGCCGGAACAGAATAACGCTATTGTGAAAGTCCCCTTAGGAGCCAATGGCTCCTTGATATTTTTTCAGTCTGGAGCACTGCCCCTTTAATGTACCAACCGGACCTCACCGCGGCGTATAACAGAAACAACACAAGACGTTCTCACTATAAAAGTAATAAGCAATGAAACATCTGTCTGACCGATTATTTTACCCTGCAAAATTTAGTCTAAACGTTCAGAAAAATAAAGGATGTTTTAAAGGTTCTCTAAACTGATTTCCATAGAAACCGTGAACAGGAAGTGGCAAGCAAAAGCATGTCCTAGGACCACAGGGTGGAGCATGGATTAACCCCTGTCCGTCCTTCTACTGTACAGCTGCTCCACTACGTCTGCCAAGACGGTGCAGTGGTAAAATGTACAACTGAGCCAGATATTGGGCTAACACAGGCCCAGAGAATGATGTGATGTCTGCACAGGACATAGACACCGGCCTAAACCCTCTGGAGAGCTCATATAACCTGCTGCACATGTACTTTACCTCAGTCTTACTGCAGTATGTAGCATGTAAGGCCCAGGATGTGCAGAAGGTTTATGTGCTTTATTGTACATTGTATATATTATTATTCACATCATAAGGCTCACACAGGCCAAGGGTACTTTCCCACTAGCGTTTTTCTTTTCCGGTATTGAGTTCCGTCACAGGGGTTCAATACCGGAAAAAAACTGTTTTATCCTAATGCATTCTGAATGGAGAGCAATGCGTTTAGGATGCATCAGTTCAGTCCCTCTTACGTTTTTTGGGCCGTAGAAAATACTGCAGCATGCTGTAGTTTTCTCTCCGGCCAAAAATCCTGAACACTTGCTGCAATGCCGGATCCGGCATTAATTTCCATTGAAATTTATTAATGCCGGATTTTGTACTGTGTTCTGGGAAACCGGATGGCAACCGGAAAGACGGATCTGGTATTAAAATGCATTTGTCAGACGGATCCGTCTCACAAATGCATCCGTTTGTGTCCGGATTGCTGGAATCCTCTGCCGCAAGTGTGAAAGTACCCTAACACAAATGGTGCTATTAATCCCGTCCTCGATATAATTAATAAATAAATTAAATAATAGAGGACCCAGCACTGAACCTTGGGGTACACCACTTATAACCCGGGACCATTCTGAATAGGAATCATTGACCACAACTCTCTGGACACGGTCCTTCAGCCAGTTTTCAAGCCAATTACAAACTATACTTCCCAAGCCTATAGACCAGGGGTGCACAACCTGCAGCCCTCGATATCATTCTGTGCGGCCCTCAATCATCTGGTGACAAACATGCATGTCTATGTCGTGTGGCTGCTCACATGCATCTTTCATGTATTCTCCCATTAGTCCTGGAGGAGTAACCATACTTTTATAGTATATATTGTATGTACAATATGCCATAAATACAGTATTTCAGTTGGTAATACCCCTTTAATTTTTTATTTTCGGCCCTTGGGTTTTCTTCAGTCTGACAATGTGGCCCCCAACCAGAAAAAGTTGTGCACCCCTGCTATACACCTTACTTTACCTATTAAAGGTCTATGAGTGACGGTATCAAAAGCCTTTGCAAAATCCAGAAACACTACATCCACAGCCGCCCCTCTGTCCAGGCTACTACTCACCTCACTACATCCACAGCCGCCCCTCTGTCCAGGCTACTACTCACCTCACTACATCCACAGCCGCCCCTCTGTCCAGGCTACTACTCACCTCAGGTTAGTCTGACAACTTCTGTCCTTGGCGAACCCATGCTGGTTATCACTTATAATATTATTTATAGTCACATACTCCTTTATATAGTCCCTTAAGAGTCCTTCAAACATTTTTCCCACAACAGATGTTAAACCAACTGGTCTATAATTACCTGTGAAGGACCTTGATCCTTTTTTGAATATGGGCACCACATTTGCCTTGCACCAATCACTTGGCACTGTACCAGTACCTAGAGAACTGGTACAGTGAGAAGTACTTAGTGAATTGGGTAGCGTAGCGTCTGGCAGTGCCAGATCCAGACATCTCCAGCAGGCTGCTCCCTGCTGGAACAGCCTGCCAGAGATGCCCAACGCTAGTGCAAAACTAGCCTTACTCAATGGGTACGATAACATACCTATCAAATGGATGAAAACAGCGCCATGTATCTTGTACAAAAGGAAGCCATGACACCAGTGTGAACAGAGGCCACGTGGATACTTTTTTATAATAAAATGTTGGTAAACATAGAATAAATCAGCATCGGGCAAAGTACCCTAAGTTACATGATACTTTTTGAAGAACACAGTAGCCCGGCCCCATTCTGAAGGCTGGGGTTGAGATGCAGTATCACACACAGACCATGAACAGATGTGACTCTTTCCTTCAACCCAGCACAACCTCTTGCAGTAGTTTTTCTACATGTCACAATTCCTCCTAGGAGATTCAGTCAGAGTTAGGTCTTAGCCATAAAGGAGCTTGTGCCACACAATCTCTACAGAAGAAAATTGGGTAAATTTGTGGCCCCTCTTCAGTCTCACAACCTAACATTTTGGTGATTCGAGTTGGTTAACAGTTCCATTAATGGGGTTGTCTCACCTCAGTAAATGGCATTGATCATGTAGAGAACGTTTATACAAGGCACTAATGTATTGTGATTGTCCATATTTCCTCCTTTGCTGGATGGATTCCTTTTTCCATCACATTATACACTTCTCATTTCCATGGTTACGACCACCCTGCAATCCAGCATCGGTGGCCGTGCTTGCACACTATAGGAAATAGCGCTGGCCTATGTGCACTCCCATGGTTCAGGCCACCAGAGAGGCCGGAGGCTTTTTCCTATAGTGTGCAAGCACGACCACCACTGATGGATTGCAGGGTGGTCGTAACAATGGAAACGAGTAGTGTATAATGTGACGGAAAAATGTAGCAAGCCAGCCAAGAAAGCAATACGGCCAATCACAATACATTAGCAAGTGCCTTGTATTAACTTTATCTACATGATAATTACCATTTACTGAAGAGAGACAACCCCTTTAAGCAAGAAGTCAATTTAAACAATAGTCTACCTTCTCAGGCACAGCTATCAAAGCAACTAGATTATGCTGTAGGACAGTTGGGAGTCGGCCGGAACGTTTTGGTACTCATCACGTTGCAGTCGCATTCATTGCACGCATCAATGCATTCCTAAAGGCCAGAAGTTTGCACCACTTCAAACACCTTATAATAAAAGTTGATGTATAGCAACCATAAGTACAAAGCAGATACAGTACATAAACCACAAACACACCCACACAGGGAAATCTAGCAGAGTCCATGCACTTGGTATAATACATCTGTGCGTCATGGTTTCGGACCCTTACCAGAAATAAAAGAAAGAGGAAGGAAAGAGACATTCGATGCGGCTATGAAATCTTCATTCCATTATTTCACAGCGCTGGATGTGCTGTCTCAACTTGAACTCTCTGAGTAGCATGTCGTACGCAGATGCCATTCTAAACCAGCACATGCATACCTCAGGAGTACACAGCCGAATGAGCAAGAAGTCCGCGCGCAAATATTGTAGCTGGAGGCTACCAACTCCAAGCCCAGTCGTCCTTGTGAATAAGACGACGTCAGAGGAACAGACTATGCAGCACATTATATGACACAACCTCTTTACATGCAAGACCCCCCCCCCCCCCCAATGTCTCCAACAGCCCCCCCATGTTCCGGGCCCCTCACAGGTAATATACTTACCCCGCCCCCTGCTTCTCCCTGTACATGGATGAAAACATCCGGTGTCGGTTCGTCCCTGTCTGCCATTGGCTACTCCCTTGCTTCCCCCCCCCCCCCCCCCCCCCCCGACACCCGTGTACAGGGAGAAGCAGCAGCGGTGCGGGGACCAGGGGCAGCGTGGGGAGCCAGGTAAGTATATTCATTGTGAGAGGCCCGGGGCATAGGGAGGGGGGTTTGGAGACATCGGATAAGACCTTTAAGGCCTCTTTCACATGGGCTCCGGATGCGTCAAGTGTGCGTTGCGGGAAACCCGTGCGAGTAGTCACGCAATTTCAGTCAGTTTTGACTGCGATTGCGTTCTATTGTTCAGTTTTTTTTAGTTCTGTGCGACTGCAATGCGTTTTGTACGCGCGTGTGAAAAAGCTGAATGTGGTACCTAGACCCGAACCCAGACTTCTTCACTGAAGTTCAGCATTCTTAATACATAATGCTTACTAAAATGTGGCTTAAGGGGTTAAAAAAATATACATATTAACTCACATCCTCTTGTTCGCGCAGCCGACAGTCTTCTTTCTTCTTCTTTCAGGACCTGCAAAAGGACCTTTGATGACATAATCATTCAGCAGGACCTTCTATCTTCATTCAGCAGGACCTGTGCAGACGTCACCATGCTCATCGTGGTGAGCGCGATTACGTCATCAAAGGTCTTTTTGCAGGTCCTGAAAGAAGAATAAAGATGACATGCCGGCTGCGCGAACAAGAGGATGAGGTGAGTTAATTTTTTGTAAATTTTTTAACCCCTCGAGCCACATTTTAGTAACTATTCTGCATTAAGAATGCTATTATTTTCCCTTATAACCATATTATAAGGGGAAACAATACAGTGATTACACTTTAATGGGGTTACTCATCCCTATCATCTCCTAGCAACCGTGCGTGAAAATCGCATCGCATCCGCACTTGCTTGCGATTTTCACTCCGACCTATTCATTTCTATGGGGCCTGCTTTGCGTGAAAAACGCAGAATATAGAACATGCTGTGATTTCTACGCGTGAAAATCACCGCTCATGTGCACAGCCCCATTGAAGTGAATGGGTCTGGATTCAGTGCGGGTGCAATGCGTTCACCTCACGCATTGCACCCGTCCAGAAAAGGACCCAACTGTCTCTACATGATAAGTGCCACTTGCTGAAGTGACACAACCCCTTTAAAATAACGGATCATTTATTTTTGTTTATTTTCTGTTCTTCTGACGGATCAGAAGAAAGAAAAAATGAACGGTGATGTGGACCCCGTCTTATTAGGGGATTTTTTTTTTTTCTGTGTGTGTAAGGATCCAAATATGTTAAGAATTGTAAGGGTTACTGGTCAGCTGAAAAGGCCCAGCTTTTAAAGATCTGTCCCTGAAATGTCCCTCCGTCAAGAATTGCAATTATTTTCTAGTTTTTGCACATAAAAGGCTGGTTTTATCCCTCTGACTTTCACACATGAATAAAGCTAGATTTCATTTTTTCTTCAGTCAAAGCAAACTGCAATTAAATTCGGGCTTCTCCGGCTGCACGTACGCGGCCACATTGTCCTGAACGTGAAGGACGAGGCGCTGGTCTCTGTAGTCATGGCCCCTGATATCTGCTTTCTGGGAACAAATTAAACTGTGAACACTTCATGTGCTTGCCGCAAATAATGTCAGTAACAGGAACCGGGAAAGCCCTGTTTACAGGACAAAACAGGAAGACTGCCCTGTACTAATAAGACTCCATCACAGATGCCATTATATGTCACGTGCAGCACTAATTTTCCCTGCAAATAATGAAAACCTCAGTGGAACCTGATGGATCATCCATATCATCTTCCTGCTGCCCCAAGTCATAGGGTTAATAACAAGAAACATGTGAATATATATTGGCTTAAAGCGGTTGTCTCACTTCAGCAAACAGCATTTATCATGTAGAGAAAGTTATTACAAGGCACTTACTAATGTGCTGTGATTGGCCATATTGCTTCTTTTGCTGGCTGGATTCATTTTCCATCACCCTGCAATCCAGCAGCAGTGGTCGTGCCTGAACACTATAGGAAAAAGCACTAGCCTATTTGCCGGCCACCAGAGAGGCCGATGCTTTTTCCTATAGTGTGCAAGCACGACCACCACTGATGGATTGCAGGGTGGTCATAACAATGGAAACGAGCAGTGTATAATGTGATGGAAAAATGAATCAAGCCAGCAAAGGAGGCAATATGGACAATAACAATACATTAGTAAGTGCCTTGTGTTAACTTTCTCTACATGATAAATGTTGCTGAAGAGAGACAACCCCTTTAAAGACCATCTGTCAGAATGACCAACCCTATTAAACCATGCATATTGTCTGGTAGGGTTGATCATGCTGATTAAATGGATACCTGAGTTTTGTTTTCAGGTTGAACCACTGCTGAGATATCTTTTTTATTTATATGCAAATTAACACAGTTATTTTGAGCAGCAATGGACTGACTGTAGCACTTGGAGCACCACTACCGCTACGTCCCTGTGCTATACACCCCCCCCCCCCCCCCACCACCCTTTGATTGACAGGGCTGGACCTCTCATCTAACCCGGTCTTCTCGTGCCTGTGCTGTGACTCACAAATAGTAATTGGTGATCAAGCATTATTATGGCAACGGTGTCAATGTGCTGTGTCAAAAAAGGATGTCCGCACTCATTGGCGGCAGTGGAGCCTCTGTAAGACGGGAGACAGGGTTGTACAGAGAGGATAGAATACTGACCTTTTGATCAGCTATGTGTGAAACCGCCAACGCCTCCACTTCTGGGTGGACTGATGTCGCCGATAGCTTCACACACAGTGGAGGAGAGCAGCTACAGAGAGGATAGAAGGGTCAGTATTTTCTGCTCCCTGAACAGCCCTTCTCCAGCAGTTGTGTGCAGTATCTCCTAATACTGCAAGAGCTGCTCCCCAGCATGAGAAACACCATCCCTCTAGATACAGGGAGGTAAGTGGCAAAGCAAGGAGCAGTAAAGGTATGAGGCATATCATGTGTGACAACCCAAACTTCAGCGAAGGGGAGAGGACAGATAGCCAGTTGTTTAGAGTACAGGGGTCATATAAGTAGGAGATTAACAACAGGAGCAAGGCCATGCACGTGAGACTGGATTACAATGACATCTCAGCAATAGACAATACTAATCTTACTCCGGTTTAATAATTTGTACATCATATTTAAAAGATGATTCCTTTAAGTCTTGGATATAACAATTGGAAAACAGGATACATCTCATAAACCCCTTTTCTAGCACACACAGAGCTGATTTCTCTATGTGATTAGGCAGATATTACTCACTATTTCTTCTTAGCCAAGTTCCCAATTATCAGTATGATGCTGCACCGGAATATAAAAGAGGTAGGTGGCTCAAAGTAGAATGAGCAGCATAAGGGTACGGCCAAATGGTAGGCTCGTGCAGCAGCATGCCCAATGATTCCGCAAGCAGCCGTTGGCTGAAGAGGGTGGACGTGGACTGCAGGGTGTGGCCAGCCACATCACAGTTCTTCTATTTTGCCCTTATGTCAGGGGCTCAAGATTTTGATACAATAAACAGCACTATAAGATAATAGAGCATGAAAGAGTCAATTAAATATATTTATTTTTTATAATTAAATGTGTTATATGTACATACTGCCTCAGATTACATATACCGTATATATATATATATATATATATATATATATATATATATATACACATAGCAAAGAAATTCCACGCTACTCCCAGAAAAAAGTTCAGAAATAGTGTCCTTTTATTCACCCATGTTTCAGTCTTCTTGCTGCTTGAGGAAAGTCCCAGTAAGAGGACTGAAACGTTGTAAGGGTGAATGAAAGGGCGCGATTTGTGAGTGACGTGGAACTTTTGAGGTTTTGATCACATCAGTAGCCACTGGCACAACGTTTTTCCACATTATATCCAGCACTGCCTCTTTCTTGTTTGTAATATATATATATATATATATATATATATACATACATACATACATACATACACACACACAGTACAGTACTATACAAGCCTCATACAAATAAAATTAAAAAAAAATTCAAAACACTAGCACCCCCATTTTTAATTGGGGCTCTTTCCACCATAAACCTCAGCACCCCTCAATTCACAAAATGAACTTTGCAGATGAAAGAACGCGCCATTTTATGGAGGTCCTGGACGAACGAAGTCCGCTTTCTCTTCAGTAATATCTCGCACAGTGCAGCCTTTATGAAGGGTCTCTTGGATCCCTTTCAAGTCCAGATCTCCAGCCAAACAGCCACAGGCTGATACAGTTTTCCCTGCAATAAAAAGGCCGGCCTGCCATTTCACACAGCCACAAATAGCCGAAATTCCTAATGGCAGACACAATATGGGTTTTCGTCTTTTTCCCCTTCACATCAATCTCGTAAACATCCCATCGCATTAATAAATAACGAGGCAGGAAACGCAGGCAGCGATCGATGGCGGCGCAGCTTGATGGTTAGTGTTATTCAGAAAGACAAATCTGATGCATTTGTGTCACACATACAAGTGAGGAAGCTAAATGTACGGTATTCCTGAGAAGGCAACGTGTCATAGTGGTAAATGTCCCTGAACATGTCAGGAGCCCAGCATCTGGAACCATCACAGATCGGTAGAACATGGGCCTGTGGAGCCAGAGTCCTATGGTCCTTGAGACTTTGGCCCACTGATGTCAATCCGATTACTGAGGGTACCCGCACAAGGTGCACATTTGTGGGCAGAAAATATGCGCAAAAACCACACGTAAACCTACACTATGTATTGCGGTTTTAATGCATTTTAGGTGCGGTTTTTATGCTGTTTCTGGTGTGGAATTTCGTGCAGTTTTCGCCGCTCTTCCTCACCAGATTCACATGAAAATGCATGTCTTAGTTGAGGATTTTCCCCAGATCTCACTGTGTGCATATACCCTGAACCTGCAAAACCTTGCAGGGATAAAAAAAAAAAAAGCTGACTTGAGCACCGCACATGCATACAAGTTTGTGTGGATTTCTGCACCAGGTGGGACTATACCCCAAATAATGTGCTTTTAATTGTGGCACGCACTGTTCAACGTGGACGAGGCACGTGGTTCACAGACAGCAGTCAAAATACTTGCATGAGTCTTGCTCTTCACCCCTTTCTTCTGGATAGTTTGAGGTTTGACATTAGTAATGTGTTCCTGATAAGTCTTCAAGCGACAGCTGCTACTACAGCTGCTGTGCTGCAAAAAAAGGGTATGTAGACCAAGCCTTAAAGGGGTATTCCGGCTGGTAAAGGTTATCGGATAACTATTAGGCCCCTTTCACACGGGCGAGTTTTCCGCGCGGGTGCAATGCGTGAGTTGAACGCATTGCACCCGCACTGAATCAGGACCCATTCATTTCTATGGGGCTGTTCACATGAGCGGTGGTTTTCATGCATCACTTGTGCGTTGTGTGAAAATCGCAGCATGCTCTATTTTGTGCGTTTTTCACACAACGCAGGCCTCATAGAAGTGAATGAGGCTGCGTGAAAATCGCAAGCATCCGCAAGCAAGTCCGGATGCAGTGCGATTTTCACGCATGGTTGCTAGGTGACGATCGGGATGGGGACCCGATCTTTATTATTTTCCCTTATAACATGGTTATAAGGGAAAATAATAGCATTCTGAATACAGAATGCATAGTACCATAGCGCTGGAGGGGTTAAATTATTTTTTTTTAACTCACCTTAATCCACTTGCTCGCGCAGCCCGGCTTCTCATCTGTGCTGTGTACAGGAAAAGGACGTGTGGTGACGTCACTCCGGTCATCACATGGTCCATCACCATGGTAAAAGATCATGTGATAGACCATGTGATGACCGGAGTGACGTCACCACAGGTCCTTTTCCTGCACACAGCACAGAAGAGAAGCCGGGCTGCGCGAGCAAGTGGATTAAGGTGAGTTAAATTATTTTAATTTTTTTTTAACCCCTTCAGCGCTATTGTACTATGCATTCTGTATTCAGAATGCTATTATTTACCCTTATAACCATGGTTTAAGGGGAAATAATACAATCTACAGAACACCGATCCCAAGCTCTAACTTCTGTGAAGAAGTTCGGGTTTGGGTACCAAACATGCCAATTTTTCTCACGCGCGTGCAAAACGCATTAAAATGTTTTGCACTCGCGCGGAATAATCGTGCTTGTTGCCGCAACACACCCGCACCTTTTCCCGCAACGCCCGTGTGAAAGGGGCCTTAGATCTGTGGGGGACCTGCAGTTGGTACCCACATTGATCACAAGAGCGGGGGCCCCGTACCCCCACAGCTCACCTGAAATGACTGGAGCAGCTGGTCGCACACGTGGAGACCATTCCGTTCACTTCTATGGGGGTTCCAGAGATAGGTGAGCACTGTACTCCTGCAACCACATATACGGTATACCCCTTTAAAGTAACCACATACGTATACGGAACTATTCATTTCAATAGGTCTGCAAAAAAACCAAAACTGAATGTACTCCGTATGCATTCAGTTTCCGTATTTCCGTTCAAAGATAGAACAAGTCCTATTATTGTCCGCATAACGGAACAAGGATAGTACTGTTCAGATGTTCCTTTCCGCAAAAAAACGGAATGCACACGAATGTCATCCGTATTTTATTGTGGACCGCAAAACACTGAAAAAGCCATACGGTCGTGTGCAATAGGGTCATCACTGCCACAGGAACACTTCTGCAACACATGCAGGGTCAATACAAATTCCTGATGAATTGAGAAGAACTTACATTTTTAAAGGGGGACTTTCGAGATTCTGATAGTGATGACCTATACGCAGGATAGTGATCAATGTCAGTAGAGATGAGCGAATTTCATATTTTGAAATTCGTTCACGCTTCGTTTAGTGATAAAAGCAGAATTGCGTTATGGATTCCATTACCACAGACCATAACGCAATTCTATGGCGGAATGCATAACAGAATGTCTTTAGATTCATTGTGTTATTTATTCCGTCATAATAGAAGTCTATAGGCTGAAAAACGGATCCGTCCCGTTTCCGTTATACAGGGGAGTCCTGGAATTCTGCTTTTACCACCAAACGAAGCATGAACGAATTTTGTAACATGAAATTCGCTCATCTCTAAATATCAGGTCGGTGGGGGTCCGAAGCCCAGGACCCTTGCCAAACAGCTGCTTGAGAAGGTCACTGCACTCCTAGGCCGGTGATGTTCTTGAACAGGACTGAGTTGCAATACCATGCATGGCCGCCATCCAATGGACGGAGCTACGCTTGGTAACCTGTAAGCTCCAAGGCCTCCTCAAACGCAGGAGTGCCGGGTGCTGGACCCCCACTGATCCTGAGGATAGGTCATCAGAATTGGAATCTTTGAAAACCGCTTTAACGAGGATCCGTCAGCTGTCATCTGTTTAACTGGTATTCTCAAACAAATTCAATAGCTCCTCTTAGATTTCGTGCCATTCCCGTTATTCCTTCTAGAAATTTGTAAATAAATTGAAAACTGGGTGTTACCATTTCACTTGTCAAGGGTGTGTCCTTATATAGGCTGGTATTGTCAGTGGTGACTGGGCAACATTACACTGTGTAGGAAAACCCCCTGAACTAGAAACACCCAGGTGTCAACTTATTCATAGTTCCAAGAGGATTAACAGAGGAATGCATTAACTTTCTAAAAAAAAAAGATGAACAAAAAGGTGAAACGTAGCCACACAACATGTGAAAAGTCTTCAGTGAAGCAGAATCTGTACCGCCATCTAGTCCGGCTATCCCCACCGAGAATCATGAAAGTGAAGTACATATGTTCCAGCCCAGAGATGTTGAACCTGCGGCCCTCCAGCTGTTGTAAAACTACAACTCCCACCATGCCCTGCTGTAGGCTGTCCGGGCATGCTGGAAGTTGTACTTTTGCAACAGCTGGAGGGCCACAGGTTGGACATCCCTGTTCCAGCCCATACAATGCGACATCTGTATATAAAGCATATCCTCAAAATTCACAATCCACAGCAATATGGGAAGTGAAGCTTACACAGAGATGGGGTCATCTTTGGACACAGCCACCAGCCGGGCAGTGGGCCCTGTTGATTTGATCATTTTATGGGTGACAGATCAGCAAAGCAGAGAGGCTCCAGCGTACGGCGCGGGCAGCTGCTGTAATACATACACGGGGCTCTGCAAACTGCTCTAGAAACACACAATTACTTCACACACGGTTTGCTCTGCACAATGAACACCAGTTGTACGGCTGCACGGCGCGATTATGACAGGGTCTGCTGGATAACAGATCAGATGCTGCCACCGGGCCCCGGCTACGGAAACGTAGTCCAATCATTTCACTCCCACCATACATTCAAAATGCTGTAAACAGAACCAGAACCTCTGTTCTTATTAACGGCTACAAATTAAAAGGGTTGTTCTGTAGGTTAAAAAAAAAAAAAAAAAGAGCAAAAACGTCTGAAAGGAGTTTTCCGGGAGTTTTATACCGATGTCTCAGAGGCGGCTCAAGACTTTGTGAGGCCTTGGGTGAAACTCGAACATGAGGCCCCCACGAACACAAGATAAGATGTTTGATCGGGGGGTGCACCCCGATCTGCTGCCCAGCGCCCAGAACGCCGGCTCTGCTAGGCTTCAGAGCGGCACGCCCCCTCCATTCATCTCTATGGGAGAGACAGAGATACCGCGTTCGTGTTTCTCCGACTCTCCCAAAGAGACACATGGAGGGGGCTTGTTGTCAACACATTACAGGGCTTATATTCACAGTGCTTATTAACCCTGTACTGTGATGTCACATTGCATATTAACCCTGGGCTGGCTGTACTGTATGTGACATCACTGTGCATATTAACCCTGTACTGTTACATGCACAGTGAGTGACATGACAGTACGGGGTATACTGGAGTGGGCACTGGGCAGGGCGGCAGCAGTGAGACACACACACAGCTTGGGCTTATAGTCACTGGTCGGGCACCACTGTCTGTCTGTGGGCGGCAGGCAGACACAGACTGAGGTGAGGGCCCTGGGTCCTTCTTCTCCCCTGTGTGGCTGCGCAGCGCTCTGGAGGCGGGGGTGGCAACGTTCAGAAGAGGTGCCTGTACGCGGAAGCCAATAATTGTACTTGCGGCGGTGTCAGGTGGGAGCCAGAGTGAGGACCCCACCAGCGCGAGGCCTTAGGCGGCGGCCTAAGTGGCCTAATGGAAGAGCCGCCTCTGACCTGTCTCCATGATAGGTCATCAGTATCTGATTGGTGGGGGTCCGACAACTGGGACCCCCGCCGATCAGCTGTTTGAGAAGACACTGGTGCTCACAACAGTGCCACAGCCTTCTCGCAGCTTAGGCCTGTGATGGCTAACCTCCGGCACTCCAGCTGTGGTACAACTACAACTCCCAAGATGCACACTTGCTTGGCTGTTCTTAGAATTCCACATAATGAATGAAGCATGCTGGGAGTCGTAGTTTCACCACAGCTGGAGGTTAGCCATCACTGGCCATGTGATGCTAGCACCGATGTCTTCTCAAACAGCTGATCGGCAGGGTGCCGGGTGTCGACCCCCCCCCCCACTGATCACCTATCCAGAGGATAGGTCTTCAGTATAAAACTATCAGACAACTCCTTTAGGCCTCATGCACACGACCATATGTATTTTGTGGTCCTGCGAAAAATACAGATGACGTCCGTGTGCATTCCGTATTTTGCGGAACAGAACAGCTGGCCCCTAATAGAACAGTCCTATTCTTGTCCGTAATGTGGACAATAATAGCACATGCTTTATTTTTTTGCTGAACGGACATACGGAAACGGAATGCACACAGAGTACCTGAGTTTTTTTGCGGACCCATTGAAATGAATGGTTACGTATACGGTCCACAAAAAAATAAATAAAAAACGGACACGGAAAGCTAATACCCTTAACCTTGGTGTGAAGCAGGCCTCTATCTATCAGAATCTTCTTGAGTAAAGCTGTCTTATTAAACTGGAGCACATTCCCGGGGTGAACGCTCTCATTTGAGGACGTCTCTTATTCACATCTCTAAGCGGGGCTTTGGAATTTTATTGTGAGCACAAGGAAACAATTAAACCGTTGTGACTTCCAGGGTTTATTTGCATGAAGAATGCTCAGCCCGCCGCCGGCTGTTCCCTGACATTCGGTCACCGTCAAGTCAACAATAGATGGAAGCCGGGAAGGGCGCTAAATCTCTGGGATCCTTTACATTATGTACCGCTTACGTCTGGTGTTTGAGATGGTTTTGGTCCACGCTGCGTCATCCCTTGCATCCGAGTAATAAAATATACACGTTTATAAGACCATAGCTCGTATTCACTATGGCGACATGCGTTAATAACTCAGGAATTTGGCGTGCCAACTTCTCCAAGACGTGATTCACAGTACAAAGGAGAGAAAACGCTTGGAACTATGCCTCTGATAGAGGAGAAGGTCCCATAAATGCCGGCAGCGAGCGCGGTATGCTGCAAATGGGTGTGTTTGGCACCGTATCACTGACAGCTGGTGGCAGATTATACAATAAAAGGAGGGAATAAGCAGAAGCCGGAGGAGGACCAGAGGACGCAGAGGGGGAAGCGGAGCGTCTGATGCCGAGAGGCAGCGAAAAGCAGAGCTTGTGCGGGAAGTGATGTGAGCAAAACGCTGGAATGATGCAGAGGTTATTATGTGCGTCTACAAGGATTTAACGAAGGCGTCTGTGATGAGATCTGAGCGGTTGTGGTCTGCGTCCACAAATCCCTGCCTCCATATTACGTGCGCATTCACCCACCCCAACAATGAGCACAGATCAATTATTCCATTTACACCTAATTCTTCTACATCAATTTGCATTTGCTGTTATATATCTTCTTAATGGAATTCGGACACAAAATGGAAAGCCGCAAAGGCTTTCCAGTGAATATCTGAGATATACGGAAACCAACAGAAGTGACGTTTGCCTTGTACCCCGCCTATTCTAAAGACTGGGGCCGAAAGCTGCAAAAAGGGGGAAAAAACAAAACATATAATGCACCCTCTCCTGACCTGTCTACTTTGGTAAATAGTTGTATAATATAATAATTCTGGAGCATCTTTCTAAGGTCGAAAGCACACGACCGTGTAACACGGACGTGAATGGTCCGTGGTATCTCGGCCTGGCATCCTGATGAGAGCAGGAGCGCATGGCGTCATTGGTTGCTATGACGCCGTGGGCTTCGTACCGCTTATGCAGTACAGTAATATACTGGTATGATATAAGGGTACTTTCACACTAGCGGTTTTCTTTTCCGGCGCTGAGTTCCGTCCTAGGTGCTCTATACTGGAACTGATCAGTTTTATCCTAATGCGTTCTGAATGGAGAGTAATCCGTTCAGGATGCATCAGGATGTCTTCAGTTCAGTCACTGAACGGTGTTTTGGACTGAGGCAGCATCCCAAAAAAATCACACAGGCAGCCCTGCAGAATATTTCCAACACTCCTGTGCTACATCACTGAGCAAAGGACGATGGCCGCAGCCCAGCTGGAGTCCCGCCTTTCTGGAACATTCACCAGTTTTCACTCCTAATAAAAATCTCTGGATTTCTCATTTATCCCCTAAATCTGGGCAAAAAAAAAGTGAGCGATCGCAGATCTAAATGTGTAACTCTCTAAATATCAGACGGACCAGTATGCTAAATATACTAATAGCAGCAAAAGGCTGAAGCGTAATGCCCTGCATGGAAATCATCATAGACGTATTGGCGGCTCGGATGCAGACCCATTCACTTTGCTGTCCGCATCTGTTGCTCCGTTACGTGGCCCCACAAAAAAATATATAACATGTCCTATTCTTGTCCGTGCTGTGCAGACAAGAATAGGCATTTATATTAAAGGCTGTCCGTGTTTTGTGCATCCGCGATTTGCGGAGCGCAAAACACAGTGCGGTCATGTGCATGAGGCCTAAGGCTACTTTCACACTTGTGTTGTTTTCCGGTATTGAGATCCGGCAGAGGATCTCAAAACCAGAAAAAAACTTTTCTGTTTAGTCCTCAACAGTGATGGTCAGTTCGCATTGTTCGCCAGCGAACACATGTGGGCTGCCATCTTAACTCACCCGTCCGGCGACCTGTGCCGGTCTGAAATCAAATGCGGTCACTGGGAGTAGGCAGTTCAGAGAACAGTCCGATGAAGCCCCCCGGCTCTCGGAACTGCCTGCTCCCGGTGACCGCATTTGATTTCCGACAGGCTCCCGGCACAGGCACAGGTAAGGGCTTACCTGTTCATTGCTGGACAGGTGAGTCAAGATGGCAGCCCACATGTGTTCGCTGGCGAACAATGTGAACTGACCATCACTGGTCCTCATGCATTGTGAATAGAAAGAGATCCGTTCAGGATGCATCAGGATATCTTCTGTTCCAGCAGCATTCCATTTTGTGACCGGACACAAAACTGTGACCGGACACAAAACCGCTGTAAACTACGGTTTTGTGTCTCGTCATAAAAACTGAAAAAACTGGATTCGTCACTGAAAACAATGTAAGTCAATGGTGTCGGATCCTTTTTTTTTGTAGCCTAAAATACCGGATCCGTGACCCACTGACTTTCAATGTATTTAGTGATGGATACATTTTTTTCCTTTTTGATTACACACAACCGCATCCTAACGGAACAGATGCATCCTGATGTGCAAGATCAAAAAAATCTGTTCATTAATTCCAGTATTGAGATCCTCTGCCAGATCTCAATACCAGAATTAACAACGCAAGTGTGAAAGTAGCCTAGCATACAGTGTGAATATGAAATACCGTAGAAGTGTATGTTTCCATACCTGTGACCTGACTGATAAATTCTAGACTATATACATATTCACACAGAGAGATTAAGCTGTGCTGGATTATCGGACTTTCTGGATTATTAATGCCAGATAAAGGGGTTATAATGTAGCACATTATGGAGCGGCCATCTTAGATGACAGATGAGAATTCAGAGACCATTGGATCTGCAGCTGAAAAAGGTGAAAAGGAGGTGGCCTTGTGAGGCTAGATTCCCACAGAGTATTTTGAGCGAGGAAAAAAAACTGATGCGGAATCCACATTCATGTATTTTTTAAAACCGTATGCAGAAAAAAACAGCACTTTATGGATTAATGTGCAGATTCCCCATTGAAAGCAATGGTGAAGTTCTACAATATTCCCAACACGATCAGTATGATAGGGGTATGAAAACCTACTATGGGAACAGGGATTGTTCTTGCCAAAAAAAAATATAAAATTCTCCCTGATCCTAAAAATAAAAATAAAATAAAAAAAATCGGCATTTTAATCAGCTCAACATGAATCCAATTTACTGGACACATATGATTGGAGCTACAATTATTCCTTGTAAGCCCAGCCTCAGATTTCAACGACATGGCCGTATTAAAGGGGTATTCCAGTTGGTACAAGTTATCCCCTATCCACAGGATAAGGCCTCATGCACACAGCCGTTGTTTTGGTCCGCATCCGAGCCGCAGTTTTTTTACGGCTTGGATGCAGACCCATTTACTTCAATGGGGCCGCAAAAGATGCAGACAGCACTCCGTGTGCTGTCCGCATCCGTTGCTCCGTTCCGTGGCCCCGCAAAAAAAAAAATATAACCTGTCCTATTCTTGTCCGTTTTGTCGACAAGAATAGGCAGTTATATCAATGGCTGTCCGTGCCGGAACGCACACGGACGCGACCACAAAACACACAACGGTCGTGTGCCTGTAGCCTAAGGGATAACTTTAAGATCGGTGGGGGTCCTACCACTGGGACCCGCACGATCACGGTGCTCCCCCGAAATGACAAGAGTGGCCGGTTGCGCGCGTGCGCGGCCGCTCCATTCATTTCTATGGGAATTCCAGAGATAGGACGGCATTTCAGTCAGGCGTGGACATACCCTAAATCAGGAGTGCTCAACCTGCGGCCCTCCAGCTGTTGCAAAACTCCCAGCATGCCCTAATAGCTGTAGGCTGTCCAAGCATGCTGGGAGTTGTAGTTTTGCAACAGCTGAAGGGCCGCAGGTTGAGCACGCCTGCCCTAAATAATGTTTCCCTCCCCCTCCTTTCCAAACAAGCCAGAGACAAGTGGAAAGCGCATTCTGCTGATTACACCAATTTCTCTCCAAGAAGCCTCCCTCGCCCTGGTGAGACGCAGCTGTCCCGGAGATCTCTGACCCACCCTATAAACAAATCATCTGCTTTTATTTCAGGACAGAGGGGTCAGGACGTCAAAGTGACCTGGGAAAACAGAGTTCTACAAATAAGGTGATCTAAGGAAGTGGCGCTGAACACGAGCACATCCCACGCGGTCACCTGCAGAGACTTATGTAACTGCGCATTAAAGGGGCGAGATATTAATTACAAAGGTCCTGACATAGAGATCCCCACTACTCAATACTGTTACAAAATGATGTCCAATATAAAATCTGATCCTAAGGGCTCATGTACACGACCGCGCCGTGTTCTGCAGTCCGCAAATTGCGGATCCACAAAACATGGATGCCGCCGGAACAGAAAGGGCCTCCACAAAACAGACAAGAATAGGACATGTTCTATTTTTTTTACGGGGCCACAGAACGGAACAATGGATGCGGACAGCACACGGAGTGCTGTCTGCATCTTCTGCGACCCCCCGTTTAAGTGAATGGGTCTGCTTTGACATTTTTTGCGGCTCAGATGCAGACCCAAACAACGTGTGCATGAGCCCTAAGGCCTCGTTCACATTTTCCACGGACAGCACATGTGCCTTTTAATTTTGATGTGTCTGTTTACACATCAGTATATTTTTGCTGACCGTGGCTCAATTAAAAAAAATTAAGGCCTATTTTGGCCCAGTGATGTGGCCCAAACACGCCTATTGAAGTTTATGGGTCCATGAAAAATCACTGATGCAACATGGATGGCATCCGTGTTTTGTCCGTTTTTCGCTGACCACTGATGAGAGATGCTCTGGAAATTAATTTACAGCTGAGTAGTCTCCGTGGAATATTGCGGAGGGCAAAAAACAGACATATGGACCAAACACGGATCCTTCACAGATCTCTTCATGGACGAAACATGTACGGATTCTTTCACAAACATTTAGGCTAGGTCTACACGACGACAATAAGTCACGTGACAGATTGGGCGCAACTACACTGTAACATTTGTCGCACAACTATTTTTATAATTATAGTTTAATGTGTCGCAATGCAACATGCTACGATGCGATAGTCACAGAAAAATCCATCTCTAATGGATTTTTTGCGACTGTCGAGTCGCAATATGTCGCATGTGCGACACCATAGACTATAATTATAAAAATTGTCGCGTGACAAATGTCGTCGTGTGGACCTAGCCTAAATGGACATGGAAATGTGAAAAGGGTCTCAGGGCTCATGCACATGACCATATTTTGCATCCATGTCCAATTCGTAGTTTTTGCAGACACCCGTTCATTTCTATGGGTCCACTCCACAAAAAAAAAACGGACAGGGCATGGATATCATCCGTGTGCTGTTCACATCTGTATGTCCGATTCTAGTCTGTGTTGCCTACAAGAATCGTCATTTCTAGTAATAGGAGTGAGAAAAAGGTGGAGTGGACAAGGAAGGTATCTGTATTTTGTGGATCCGTGTTTTGTGTACCGAAATACCGACGAGGTCATGTGCATTAGCCTTAACAAGGCGGAGGCCACAAGTCTTCATCAGTTGAGCGGGACGGGGGCAGGACGTGTTGGAGGCTGCGACTTCAGCCCTGGCAAATGTTAGCGAAAAACTACGCCAGACACAAGGACTGCCACGGATGCGCCTAATTTATGACGAGACGCACGCCTGGTCCTAAATTAGACAAGTCTTAGGGAAGCGCAAGGGGAAAACTAAGACCAGCACAATAAGCCGGTCTTAGTAAATGTGCCCCACTATAGTGTGCATGAGGCCTAATTCACACTTCAGTGGATCATAGACATTTGCTTTCAGTGTTCTCCATGGACCGCACAGGGATCCATTGATTTTAATGTGTTAGTTCACACACTGAATGTGGGTAAGCGGAAAAAACGGTGGAGACATGCACTGCCGTGATGCGGACCAAGCATGTACATTGATTTTTATTGGGTCCAGGTCGGAAAACCGCTGACAGAACACAGTTGGCATTCGCGTTTTGTCAGTGGTATTGACCATTGCTAGGAGATGCTCTGGCCTAGCAGTGCACATGGAACACTGATGACACGCAGAGGGCAAAAGACGGGCACATAAGGTGTGGAAATAAGACCTATGGAAGAAGCATTATTGCAGGGATGGCCAACCTGCATCTCTCCAACTGTTGGAAAACTACAATTCCCACCATGCCCTGCTGTAGGCTGATTGCTGTAGGCAGTCTGGGCATGCTGGGAGTTGTAGTTTTGCAACAGCTGGAGAGCCGCAGGTTGGCCATCCCTGCATTATTGGATTGATATGACTGTGTGCATGCTTGTTCTAGATTGACTGCATTTCAGGCACAGTTGGGACAGGGCATTACCAGGAACAGACTCATTTTAATACTGCATGTAAAACCTTTTGTCAGCTTTCTGGAGACGGAAGTCATAGAAAAACAACAACTTATTATCAGCATCATCTGTGGCGTAGACTAGCCTTCCATCACTAGGGTTTAGAAGAGATTTGCACTTCCTTGTCTCTGGATATGGTTTCTTTTTCGCCCACAAAGCCACAAAGCACAGTAAATGCCACTTCAAATGGAAAAAAAAAAAATATCTAACAATACATACAGTATGGCGCTATACAGCAGAGGAAAACTAGCTAATAATAAATTACCCTAAATATTTCCGACCAGTGGAAACAATGTAAAGCATGTTAGCAAATACAATAAAGAAAATGACGAATCCCAGGCATCAGAGCTCCAGTAGAACGCGTGTGTGCTCAAGAGGGAAAAAACACCGTTAACTATGATGTGGAACTTAAAATCCCCATGCACATTACACAAAACGTGGCCAGACCTGTAGTGTATGAGGGCCACCAAACTCTCTCCATAACAAGGTTTCCAGGACTAGTCAGCAACACTGTTCTCACAGGAGCTTATTCCACCTTATGTATGGCGGTGTTTGGAGAAATAACGGTTGACCACACAAGCCACCGGCCACCAGTTATTTAATGTGTATGGCCACATTTACACAATATAGTCCTGTGGGTTACCAGCATATAACACAATGCCAAATGCACAGTGAGGACATGTCCCCGACCTGATAGCCACATCGTCCTAAGAACAGAGAGCGGGAGATTCATAAAAGTGATGTCCCACAGCAACCAAATTCCACCTTTCACAAAGTTCTTAAATGATGACATGCAAATTCTAATTAGCCCCCGCAATGTTTTCTTTTCGGCACACGCACCTCTCTCACAAGCCCTTCTAGATGCTAAATGGACATATTAGCTTATCAACAATTTTTAATAAGTTCTTTCAGGCTTGGCTGAACTCCACAGCTTCTTCGCACCTCACCTCACTCACACAGCCATAAAAGCAGCAGATATGAAGTTACCAGCGGTAGTCTACTCATGATCAGATCCGGCACGTCCACCATACGCCTAACTTTCATGTCAGAATTACAGTTGGGACAATCAACCTCACTTAAAGGCTACGTACACCTTTGTGGGCAATTTTTGTTTATGATTGCATTTTACTCATTGTTAACTAGAAAAGGCATATTTTCAATCGGCCTTTATTAAGAATATTGAGCCATTCTGTCACAAAGGGTTAACTTTTTCTAGCTGTATGGTTGATATCTTTGTGCTGGTCATCTAATAAACCTTATCTCTAACCTACTAAGAGGTCAGAAACACTTATTTAAGCCACAATCTTATCAATAAGATAAAGATTGAGCTTTAATGAGTGTCTATAATGTCAGAGAGCAGAGATAAGGAGCCCGTCAGCTCCCCAGATGACGGAAAAGACAGAAAATCCACAGGCAGCTAGTAGAGCGTCTCTATGTACACAAAAAAATTCCATATTTTTAATAAAAACCAATAGAAAAAATGAGTACAATGCAATAATAATAATAAAAAATGATGTTCTCATAATGGGCGATGATCCATGACAATTCTACACATGAAACTCTAAAGGGTCCATTCACACGACTGTAGGCCATCCATGCTGATATTGAGGACCTCAAATGGTGGTTCCGCAATATACAGGCACCGGCCGCGTAAATCCTATATCACGGATGCAGACTCATTGACTCAAATGGGTCTGCAATCCTCAAGATACAGTGTGGTGCGGAGTAGGGCTGCAACGAGTACTAGACTAATTCGACCCAAAAAAATCCTTGATGAAAATTTTTTGCATCGAGGATTCGTTTGTGTCACGTGACCACGGTGCGGGAGTGAAGCACTTGCTTTTTACTCCCGCTCCATGGTCTCCCGCTGGCGCGCATAACAAAAACTATGTACTAAAGACATAAAGTGCTCACAGACGTGAGAAAAAGCATGTCTATATAATACACGTGGAATCGATGCGTTTCACAGTGCCATGTGACCACCGACCGCGAAAAACTAAGAGCTTCTAGCGGTGTATGATGACGTCACTTGGAGTTCCAGCAGCCTCTCACCAACAACGCCTCCTCCGGTAGCTGCTTCAAAGAAAAAGGAGGATAGTGCCGAGGGCCGAACATGTGAGCCAATCACGGAACAGGAAGGAGTGTAGAGCACAAGGAAGCTTGGAATGCAAAGCCGGACAGCGTGTGGTGCACACTGGTCGTCAGTGACGTTGTTGACGCTGCTATGCTGGAGCAGTAGGGCGGACTGGTGAGTACGAGCTGTTCTCTTCCACACGTGCTTTTATTCACCTGTATGATTGTGCGCAGTTTTATTCCCCTATATGTCAGGACGTCTCTGTGGCTAGAGTCCCATCAGACATCATGTAAGGCAGGGGTGCACAACCCTTTCTGGTTGGGGACCACATTGTCAGACTGAAGGAATCCAAGAGCCGAAAATAAAAGTTAAAGGAGTATTACCAACTGAAATACTGTATTTATGGCCTATTGTACATACAGTATATACTATAAATATCTGGTTACACCTACAGGATTCCCATCTAATGGGAGAATACACGGAAAATGCATGTGAGCAGCCACAAGACCTAGACATACATGTCTGTCACCAGATGGTTGGGGGCCGCACAGAATGATATCAAGGGCCGCAGGTTGTGCACCCCTGATGTAAGGCAATAGAAATCACACTGAGCTTTATATTCTGTTACCATGCCTGGCCTGCTGCATTACTGAGGTGCAGCAGTGGTGCTCACAGCTTCTCTGAGCAGGTAGGTATAGGCATGGGTGCTGTGAATACCAAGTAGTGTCCTGACCCTCATGGTCAAATGTCTGAAAATGGATGGAAATCCTGTGCCCTGGGTGCCGAATATGTAAATGTGACACCAGGTAGTATTGTCATCACAGCGCCAGGTAAGTTGGTAAAAACCGAGGGGGTGGGGGCACGACTAAGGCGGGGCACCCGGAGTGCACAGCGTCATAGCGGGAGGAGGGATGGCAAAAGGGGGAGAGAGCTGAAGGCGCTGGGCTGGGGGAGAGAGCTGAAGGCGCTGGGCTGGGGGAGAGAGCTGAAGGCGCTGGGCTGGGGGAGAGCTGAAGGTTTTATAAAGGAAAACAGTCTATTAATTCATCTTTTCTTATTAGAGTACTTGATTAATCGTAAAAAAATCCAATTTGGAAAATACTCGATTAACAAAATAGTCGTTTACTGCAGCCCTAGTGCGAAGCAGAGGGACAGATCGGAAGGCCACGGAACTTGAAGTGCTTCTGTGGGCTTTTTGAGCCGTGCCTCCTCCCCTCTGAAAGATAGTACATGTCCTATCTTTTGCCAAATATTGCGGAATGCAGACCCATTCGAGTGAATACGGGCTTCACATGGCCGCTGCCCATGCATTGCGGACTGAAATTTGTGGTACGCAGCATGGGAGGCTTACGTTCATGTGAATGTACCCTAATGCAAGCTTGCAACTTGCTAAGGTATTCCATCCATCAGTAACTCAAGGGGCTCAGGATTGCTTCTGGTAACTAAAATGTATCATTTTCCACTGCGGGCTACTATGGTATGGCTCCAGATACATACGGGTATAACTGATGCATTACCTTATTTATGCAGTGGAATGTAAATGCAGGGATAGACAGTTTTCAGCTCCATAGAATAATATGGGGAAAGTCTAAAAGTCTATCCTAGAAAAAAAAAAAGGCACGCTGGTGTTTGTAATGGCTCAGGGGTCACATGTATCCCTTTGGACCTCCTTGCATGTGGCACTTCAGCTGTTGGCCGATGCAGTTGTGAACCAATGATGCTAGGAATGTCATGGCGTTAACTGGCACCAGGATCTGAGACATATCACTACAAGTTGATGCCAGGCTATGAAGCAGATCAGTGGCACTTGACATCTGGGTTAGTCAAGTGTAACTAACAACTACATTTTTCCCTTTGGTTGTTTTTAGTAACTGGTTGTAAATTATTACCGTTGTGTTCAAAATTCTGTTTCGGCAGAATCAGTTTCCCGTTGAATTGAATGGAAAGACTGTCATATAGGAAATGTGCAATAAAATCTGCATAATTCATGCAAAAAAATAAAAATAAATGCAACTTTGTAAAAATCTGCACCTGCGGATATCCTGGCAGAAAATTCTGCCATGTTTAAGTACACCCTTAGGGTGCTGTCCCACTACGTTATTTTTTTTTTTCTGGCTTGTAAAAGAACACCATGAAATGTATGTCTTTTGCAAGCTTTTTTTTTTTGTTTGTTTTTTTTGGGGGGTGGGGGGGGGGGGGTAGTATTTTTTCATTATACAAGGCTTTAATTGCATTTTTTTCTCATCTAAAAATCGGACAAGAATAGGATATGTTCTATAATTTACGGAATGGCCACAGGGATGAGGACCTAAGAAATGAATGGGTCTGTTTGTGAGCGGCATAAAAATATGGATCGGATACAGACCAAAACTGCGGTCATATGCAAAAGGACAAAGGGTACGGCCAAACATTGCAGCACTGGGGAAGTGGATACGTAGGAAAGAACAGTGAAAGACTGGGAATGGTTTTCAAATTTATTGTAAAAGTGGCCATATGATTTTGCTATTAACCAAATGTTTCAACAGCAAAATTATGCATCACTTAAAGGGAACCTGTCATCAACTTTATGCTCCCAATACTAACAGCAGAATAAAGTAGAGACAGGGGAGATGATTTCAGCGGTCTGTCATTTATAAGTTAAAAGTAAGTGGTTGCCGAGAACCAACATCACAATCATTGCCGACTGGACCTGGAAAAGAGTCACAGCCACCTGAGAAGAGTCCTGGTTATTCATGAAGTCCCGCTCTCCCGCCGACCTGCTGATGACTGACCGTCTTCTACCTAGATTTCTTCCTTTCTATCTAGGAGAAAACTGCCAACCATCAGCAGATAGGTGAGAGAACAGGAGATTATAATAACCAGGACTCTTCTCAGGTAGATGTGACTCTTTTCCAGGCCTAGGCTGCACTGATTATGATGCTGGTTCTCGGCAACCACTTACTTTTAGCTCATGAGTGACACACCGCTGACATCAGCATTTCTGTCACTATTTTATGCTGCCCTCAGTGAGCTCAGCATAAAGTTGATGACAGGTTCCCTTTAAAAGGGGTTTTCCAGGCTCCTTATATTGATGACATCCTCGGGACAGATCATCAACATCCAATCTGTGGGGGTCCGACACCCCCACCAATCAACCAGTCCCTACTGCCACTGAAAGGAACACCTTGAAATGAGCCGGAAACACAACTCCACTGAAAGTGTAGTGTCTGTGCTGGATTACCGAAGCTCGGCCTCCAATCACTTGAATGAGCATAAGGCTGTATTCACACGACCGTGTGATGGCTCCGCCGTGTGGAGGACCACAAAGCGCGGATTTGCAAACTACTGGCATCGGCCTTGTGCACCCCATATGGCGGTGCAGACCTATTGACTTAAATGGGTCAGTGATCCACGAAATCCGGTCAAAGACAGGACATGTCCTATTCTTTGTGGAGCAGAAGCACGGACCCAGAAGTACACAAAAGGGTTGAAGTCATCAACATGAGTCGCCCGGAAAACCTCTTTAACAATCAATTTGAAAAACCTGCTGAATGTATCTTGATTTGGTTCTTGACTCCACTATCCTAATAACCATCTATCATGGGCACCAAAGAAACTGGACTTATTCTAGGAAGGGGTGATCCAAAATGGGAAAACTCCTTCTGCATGCAGATTTGGTGGTGCAATGTTGGTGTAAGTAGGTGCTGAACATCACAAAAGAAAATCACTGAGGCGGCCAGAAGGTGTCTCAGCGTCCAAGAAAGCAGCATTGCCTGAGCAGTGTACTTCTTAAGAGAGGCTTTAGCACTCAAGCGAGTCCATGGACAATCTTATTAACCATCCACTGTTTTTATCCTTGAAACAAAGAGCCAATTATCAGATTACAGAAAAGCATGCTAAGATGATAAATGTAAAGTCTCACACTTCTGCCTAAACAGGTCATGATCAGCGGGGGAACCAACTCCTCAATGCACAGGCAGGTTGTGCAGAGCTTGCAAGGACATTGCCAGGAGCTCAGTCTGACCCAACGCTTAGCTACCATCGGTGGTACTTCTGCAGAGTAGGTTTTCTCAGCACACAGCTCTCTGTGTTTTACTGCACTCCAGCAGTAATCTCTGGATTTTCTGATAATAGCCTTTATATCCTGCCCTGGGGGTACATACGCTCTATGAAAATAAACCAGAAGCAGGCTCCCTCATGCTCACAGGACAAAGCGGGCCTGCAACATGCATGTCGTCTTTATACACATTCATCCATTCAGAAAATCTCCAACAGAAAGAAGCGATTACTCCTTGGAGGGAATTCACGTAAATGTTCTAAGTAGTCATTTCTTCTCAAGTGTCATCTCTGCCTTGAAGTATGACCCTTACCGGCTACCGTAACACTATGAGATCCATTGTAGAGTCCCGTGTGAACAATAAATACAACGCAGAGAGTAGACACTGCGAATGAGCGCGGTGAACATGAGATTGTCTTATTATCCTGTGTCTTCTTCCAAACAGATGGCTCTCAGTAGAAGATTATTATATACTATATAGAATTTTTCAATATTTTTCCCTTGGGATCTCGCCAGTCAGACCACGGTACTGACAAAATTGTTAAAATGACTTGAACTTGCTTTAAAATTTGCCTCCTCATATACCTTGTTAAATGGGTTATCCAGTAATGATGACCTATCCTCATGCCGGGACTCGGACCCCTGCCGATCAGCTCTTAAAGGGGTTATCCAATATTGAAAACAGCCCCCCCCCCCCACCATGTGTCGGGCCCCTCAGGGGGAATATACTTCGCTCCTGGTCCCCGCACCGCCGCTGCTGCTTCTCCCTGTACACAGATGAAAACATCCGGTGTCAGGGACGAGCAGCCAATGGCAGGCATGGATGGGGAAGAGGCTCCCTAGTATCGCGGGTGAAGCTACGGTGGCTCGTCCCCGCCTGCCATTGGCTGCTCCCCCCAACACCGGATGTTTTCATCTGTGTATAGGGAGAAGAAGCAGCGGTGGTGCGGGGACCAGGAGCGGAGCGGGCTAAGCATATTCCCTCTGAGGGGCCCCGGCACATGGTGTGACTGTTTGCGATATTGGATAACCCCTTTAAAGGCAGCCCGGAACTCTGGTGAGCGCAGCCAGCTCCCGGCAGCTTTCCAAGGACAGCCCCGTATACTGTATAATGGCAGTGCTTGGTATTTCAGCTCAGCCACGTTCACTTCAATGGGACGGAGCTGCGAAACGGCATCAAAACCGCATTGTGTGACTATGCCCTGAAAGTCCTCTAAACCAATCACTCTGAGGTTTGGGGGACTGATGGCCCGGGCCGCATACACATTAATGCGGTTAATTATATCCATAAAGTATAAATCAGCCTGCAAAGTGCAGAAATGGAAATTCTTTGCGTGAATATTTGACCGCCTGAATGGCTTTTGATTAATTGGAACTAAAAATACCCAGTCTCTGGGCTCCAGCCGCAGCGAGTTCTTGCTTTCCATCACTTTCTACTATATGAAGCTCAACGCGGTTGTCTTTTTTCTGTGCCTGCAGATGGATCTGACAGAACTTTTGCCTATGACACTTTTTTCTGTGTGAGAAAGGCCAGCAGCTGGTTTTAAAAGAACGTGCGAATCCCATGAATACTGTCGTCCGCTAATACCTGGGAGGGGGAGAGTTTGTGGGGTGCCAGACCCCTGTCGATCAGATAATGATGACCTATCCTCAGGAAGGTTGGACAGTCCCTTTAAGGCCTCATGTACACGACCGTGCTGTGTTTTGCAGTCCGCAAAACATGGATGGCGCCCAAGTGTTATCCGTAATTTACGGAACGGGCGCCCATAAGAGAAATGCCTATTTTGGTCCAGAAAACGGACAAGAATAGGACATGTCCTATTTTTTTTTCAGGACCACGGAACGAAGCTGTCCGCATTTTTTTGGGCCCCATTGAAGTGAATGGTTCCGCATCCGAGCCACAAAAAATGCGGCTTGGATGCGGTACCAAAACAACGTTCGTGTGCATGAGGCCTAATAGTGTAAACCATTGCTAGACGTTTGTATTAGGCATTATTGAAAAAAGTGTATTGTGGAAGTAAGACCAAAACTTCCTACTGAAAAAAAACATTGGGGGTCATTCACTAAGATCACCTTTTTATTCCAGTCTTAGATTTCCCCCTACTGCTGCCATAAGATTCTGCTAATTTATGACGAGGCTCGGCACCTGGAGAGAAAAATGAATCCTTTTTTCGCCAACATTTACGCCCGTAAATGTTAGTAAATTCGCCAAGGCTGGAGTCCAGACCCCTGACACACTCCCGTCACGCCCAAATGCCGTAAAACTGGCCGTGCGACAAAATAGTGTCTCACAGCTGGTATAAAATGGGACTTGTGACTATATTTTACGACTGAAACAGTCGCAAGTCCCTTAATAAATGACCCCCACTGCCAATTTTTCCAGGCACTGCTTTATACCCATCACCTACTTGGAGTATTAGGAAATATATTCCGAGGGGCTGAAACTCTGAAAGTACAGAACAGTGGGAATAAAATTAACTTTTTAGTCATTATTCCTCTAAATGACATGCTTGGCTTGTGGAGTCTTTGGCACAACGCAGACACTGGGTTCTGGCCTCTCTATAATCCGAGCAGATGCTAGGAGGAGACGGCAGGTGTTTCATACTGGAGATCAGCGGCGGCAGAGTGAGACAAGGGCTGGAGATCAGACACAGAAGTGTTATGTAATGTCAAGGTCGTACAGAGGAGGAGACGGCTAATCTTCTTAGTTGACATGTCTCCATCTTTCGAACAAATGGGGAAAATATGTCCCATTATTAAGCAGGCAAGCAGCGACAGCGAACTGCAAGCAAATCCTGACAACCGAGGAGGGTTAATCGGCATGTGAACAGATACCGCACGACAAATGTCAAGATCAGATTTCCTTTATACATTTTAAGTGTGGATTCTGATTCATTATTCAGCACTGGAAACTCACCGGACTCTGATTTTGAAAGCAAACTACGATTTATTTATTTTTTGTTTGTTTTTTAGGACTGCACATTATTATATTTATTTTTATGGTTCAGTCTTTCATTTAAAGAAGCACTCCCTCAAAAATCTGCATTCTCTGATGAAGGTACTTTTCCCATCAGTAACTGTATTTGTGAGTTATAACCTCTCTTCTGATCCTCAGCTGTGTCATGTGACCAGCACTGTGACTTTCCAAATAACACAGCATCTTATGTGTGGACAGGAAGCCAGTTTCTTTATGTATTCCTATTGGAGCCTCAATGTCAGCCTCATAAAAATGAATACAGAACTGACTTCCTGTCCTGTGTCAGTTAGGGCTCATGCACACGACCATGTGCTTCCCGTGGCCGTATTGCGGGCCGCACACGGCGGGTCCGCAATACACGGGCACCGGCCGTGTGCATCCCGCATCACGGATCATGCGGGTCAATGGGTCCGCAATCAGGGAGATGCGAAACCGAGGCACGGAACGGAAGCACTACTTTTTTGCGGTGCAGACAGATCACAGACCCATTCAAGTTGAATGGGTCTGGATCTGTCTGGGGCCGCCGCATGGATGTTGCCGTCAATTGGGGGCCGCAAATTGCGGTCTCCAATGCACAGAACGGGTCGTGTGCATGAGCCCTTAGAGTGTTGGTCACATCACACAGCTGGGGATCAGAAGAGAGGTTATAACTAGTGTTGAGCGAACTTGTGTTTTAAGTTTGGCATCTAAAGTTCGGGTTATCAAAGTAGATTCCTCCCTTCTAATATGACGGAATCTCCTGGTGGAAGTGTCAGTTTCACACAAGCCTCCAATCCGGGAAACACGCTCCGTGAGACGGCTGCGTTTCCCAGATTGAACACTCCTTCTATGACCAAACTTACTGCTTCATAGGGGGTCATTTACTAAGACCGTCTTTTTACGCTAGGCTTAGATTACCCCCCGCCCTGCCATAAGATTTGGCTAATTAATGAACGAGGTGTGCACCTTGTCATAAATTAGGCTAATCTAAGGCAGTCTGTGCACCTGGAGAGAATAACTAGTCCAGCCCATGGCTGGAGTCATTTTTTGCCAACATTTAAACCTGTTTCCAAGTGTAAACATTAGTATACTTGTCGTGGCGCGGCCCCCAACATGTCCCCATCCAACGGCCAAACATGACGTAAAACCGTCCGTTGGACAATAGTAAAAAGACATGAAATAAAAACATGGAAATGGACTTCCAACTATTTTTTGAGACTAAATTAGTGGAAAGTCCCTTAATCATTGACCCCCATAATGTTTTACGATGCTGCGAGTTCCTGTCTGATTGCGGGTCTACTGTACTGAACTCACATAATGTATAGTACAGCAGTGTTCAGGCAAGAACTCACAGCATCCTTATTATGAGAGGGAGTTTGGGTCGGAGGAGCAGTGTTCAGTCCGGGAAACGTGGCTGCCACATGGAGCATGTTACCCAGAATGTGCACGATCCTGTGAAACTGGCCTGACGCCGAGTGTGTGTATGGTCTTGTGCTGTGCCCACAACCTAGTATCTCATTTTAACATAGGGGCAAGGTACTAATGCTGTAATTTTATCTCCACTCACAGCTGCTGGTTCAGCAATCCCAAAACAACACACCCCAGCAGGGAGTCCATCAGACCCTCCCAGGTTTACACACCCTGGAAAATGGGAGATTGAGCAAACTAAAAACAAGAATGAAACGGCAATCTGTTCATCCCTTGTGACCTTAGACGCTCACCGATTACTGGTTTATACTGTATTTTGGCACTAAGCACCAGGGTACAATCATGTGTTTGTTCCTCTATATAACAGAATGGTAGCCTGGTGAAAAGTACCGTCATTTATTGCAGATCTCACAAGCGCACCAAATAACCTTTGAATATAATTTAAATATAGGAGTAACGCCGATTTTTTATTTTTTTTTACTTAAAGGGAACCTGTCACCGGGATTTTGTGTATAGAGCTGAGGACATGGGTTGTTAGATAGCCGCTAGCACATCCGCAATACCCATTCCCCATAGCTCTGTGTGCTTTTATTGTGTATAAAAAAAAACTATTTGATACATATGCAAATTAACCCGAGATGAGTCCTGTACGTGAGATGAGTCAGGGACAGGACTCATCTCAGGTTAATTTGCATATGTATCAAATAGTTTTTTTCCCCCCACAATAAAAGCACACAAAGCTATGGGGACTGGGTATTGCAGATGTGCTAGCGGCGATCTAGCTCTATAACCAAAATCCCGTTATAAAAAAAAAAAAAGGAGCTCATATTACACCCCCAAAGAAAAACACTGGCAGACCTCATGCACACGACCGTGTTTTCGGTCCAGGTATTTCAAATGTGAACCCATTCATTATAATGGAGCCACAAATGATGCAAACAGCACACTGTATGCTCTCCGCATCTGTACGTCTGTTCCGTGGCCCAGCAAAAAAAATAATAGAACATGTAGTATACCACTATATTAGAACTAAAATCTACTCGAGCTCCTGGAGTAAACTCTTCTAACATTATTACCTTCCTTACTTTCACATCTGCATTGTGAATTTGGGCAGATGAAAAGCCTGCAGGGGTTCACCGTGTCCAGCATAATCAGATAATGTTGTGAACCACTGTACACTTTTGGGGGCAATTTTTTTTATTATTGCATTGTACTCAATTTGAGCTAACAATCTTTTTTTTTTTTTTCAATTTGTCTTTATAAAAAATGCTGTGGCCGTCTCTGTGCATCTTTGAGAGTCTTTAGTAGCAGGCTCTGTATTTTTAATGTTTCCCCGTCAGGCAGCTCAGCTGAAAGCTCCTTATCTCTGATCTGATAAACTCATTATAGCTCAATTCTTAGCTTACTGGTGAGAATGTGGCTAAGGCTACTTTCACACTTGCGTTCGGGGCTCTGCTTGTGAGTTCCGTTTGAAGGCTCTCACAAGCGGCCCCGAACGGATCCGTCCAGCCCTAATGCATTCTGAGTGGATGCGGATCCGCTCAGAATGCATCAGTCTGGCACAGTTTGTCCTCCGCTCCACTCAGCAGGCGGACACCCAAACGCTGCTTGCATCGTTCGGATGTCCGCCTGGCCGTGCGGAGGCAAACGGATCCGTCCAGACTTACAATGTAAGTCAATGGGAACGGATCCGTTTGAAGTTGACACAGTATGGCTCAATTTTCAAACGGATCCGTCCCCCATTGACTTTCAATGTAAAGTCAAAACGGATCCGTTTGCACTATCATGAACAAAAAAATATATATATGATAAATAATTTTTTTTTTGTTCATGGTAATGCAAACGGATCCGTTCTGAACGGATCTAAGCGTTTGCATTATAGGTGCGGATCCGTCTGTGCAGATACCAGACGGATCCGCACCTAAACGCAGGTGTGAAAGTAGCCTTAAATAAGTGTTTATGACCTTTTAGTAATTTAGAGATAAGGGTTTATCAGATGACCAGCACAAAGTACCAGTCACACGGCTAGACAAACAGTTAAAGGGATCTGAAATTGCGAGACTTTTCTACTGATGACCTATGCTCTGAATAGGTTATCAGTATCTAATGGGTGGGGGTCTGACACCCAGGAACCTCGGCAATCAGCTGTATGAGAGGGCAGCAGCACTCGCAGTAGCACTGTGGCCTTCTCTCAGCTTTCCCTAGGCCATGTGACGTCACATTCATCGGTCACGCGGCCTAGGCGCAGCTCAGCTCCATAGAAGTGAATGTGATGCAATATCAAGCACAGCCTTAACCCTTGGTGACAAAACAGCTGTATATTTTTTATGAAGACCAATTGAAAAAAAATATTTTTAGCACTAAAGGAGTAAAATGCAATAAAAAAAAAAATTAGACATGAGATTTAAACTGGTAAAAGTTCAAGAGCAATAATGTAAACTTAAAAAAAGAGAATGAAGGAACAATCTGACAATATAGTAAAAAACCGCCATGGCATGCTTACTCTACACCCTAGACAAAATGTCCTTTGAAAGGCTGCGGTACAAGACTTGCACCGTAGCACCAGAATAGCCTGCCGAGCCCAGCCGGATGGTCTTGCTGTATAAAGCAGCAATATTAAACCAATGTTTTTCTGGAGTTTTTCCAGTAGTTGAACTTTATTTTTCCTGGCAAAAGCAAAGTACACCTATGTTTCAACCAGGAAATTTTCCCATTGCGTGGAAACACTGATGTTATCTCCTGTAACGAAAGTGACTGACCTAATGCAGGCTAATAAATAAGCGCAACAACCGGGACAGAATCCATTTTTTTCAGATAACTGGCCGCATAGACTTGCATTGATTCACCTGCTGACCTTGTTTTCCATTATGTGAGGGACATGGATTACAGCTCTGGAATAACAGTGGTGCCGGCCAGGACGGCCCGGAATTCCCGCACACTACATATCCATACTAATAAAGTGGGCCGAGCAGTGCAGACACTGTGTAGGTCACAGGAGCCTGGGGGCCATGTTGGCTCCACACGTTCATATCATACCAAAAACTGGAATTACCAGATATTACAGTAAAATGACAAGCCCTCTCCTCACGAACAGTGATGGCCAGTTCGCAGTGTTCGCCCGTGGACATATGCGGGCTGCCATCTTAAATCACAAGTCCAGGCGATGCACAGGTAAGTCCTTACCTGTGCCTGCGCCGCGAGCTGGTCTGAAACAAATGCGGCTCAGCGGGAGCAGGCAGTTCCGAGAGGCGGGGGCCTTCATCGGGCTGTTCTCGGAACACGGCGAACTGACCATCACTGCTCAAGAATAGCAGATTCTAACATTAAAGGACGATTTTATACTGAATTCAATTAGGAAAAAACGCATTAGTATAAAATCACAAAAGAACTTCTTATGAAATTAGAGGTCCAAGACTGATTATTCACAGATACAGAGTATATGATAAGAAATCTCCTTCTTGGTCACGTTAAAAAAAAATAAAGACATCTCACCGACTGCTTTAGCCTAAAGAAATGGCGTTTTCCTTGGCGAACATTTGCTTCAGGACCTAGTTACAGTCTATATTATAACTGGTCTGTGACGGCTCGGTCATCAACACTAAGGCCTCATGCACACCACATATATTGCATCTGTGTCCGAGCCGCGTTTTTTGTAGATTGCACGCGGACCCATTCATTTCTATGAATCCACACAACAACAAAAAAACTACAGCACACTGATGTCGTCCATTCAGCAAATTGTCCTATTCTAGTCCATGTTGTGGATAAGAATAGTCAGACCTATCGAGAAAAATGCGAATGCATACGAAAGGTATCCGTATTTTGCAGATCTGCGGTTTGAGGACCAAAATAAAAACAGGGCTGTGTACAGGAGGCCTAAGGGGGCTTCCACACACATGTTCTTTCTGGCATTTTTCTGCACTTTAGCTATTTTTGTCACCTTTTTTGCCTCTGCTAATTTTTTTTTTTTTTTACAGCATTTTTTTGCCGTAAAAACACCAGGTCTATAGATAATATGAAACGCACGGACACACGCCACTTTTTCCGCCTTTCTTCATTGGTTACAAAAATACAGCATGCCAAAGCTATGGGGGCGGGTAATACCATGAAGAAAACATTAATGGTAAAACACACTGCGGAACTGGCTTAGTCATCCATAGCAACCAATCAGATTCCACCTCTCACTTTTCAGAGATCCTTCGGAAAGTGAAAGGATAAATCTGATTGGTTGCTATGGCCAAGTCAGCCAGTTCTACTTTACACCAGTTTTGATAAATCTCCCCTCACAGATTCGGTATAAGGGGTAAAACACTTATTTTGGCAAAAAACCACCAGAGCCTAATTCTTGTGTGAAAGGACGCTTAGGGTCCCTTTATCATTGGGAATAAACCCAAATATGAATGCTCATTCTTAATAACGGGCCTGCATAACTATCGCTTGTTTATCGTAGGATGGCATCTTTCATGAGACATTAAAATCCTAGTTCATCTCCAGCACCTTGCCCTGTGTGAACAGGAATTTGTGGACAGGCTACTATTTTTGGGTCACTGTAAAAAAAAAAACAAAAAAACATTTTTTGTGGACCGTACGCGGATCCATTCGTTTCTATGGGTCGACAGACGGATTTCTTTCGTGTGGCCATTGGCAAAATAGTAGAAAAGAAATGCGGAATGCAGTCGTTTGGTATCTGTATTTAGCAGAGACGGTCGTGTGCGTGAGGCCTAATGCTGCGACAATTTCAGGCCTTTGCTAAGCGTTTCTGAAGACAGTGGGACCTCATTAGCCTCCTGTGTGACTATGTCTGCAGCCAGAACATCTGTATAATACCCGCTGCATTATTTATTCCCCATAAGAGAGCGCGGCGGAGAACCGTGTGAATGTGCAGCACGCCGAGTCCTCAGCGCGCGGCCTCACACCTTCCCTCCACCCTGACAGCGCTGTTGCTACGCTTTCTACAACACCAGTGTCCTGGTTTTACCTTCATTTAAAGCTGAAGCATCACTTCAAAATGTATGACTGCAACCGAAGACTCAATTCACTGTAGAACAGTTTGTAGTAAGGAGATATTATAGGTTTTGTGTGGTTGTGGATGAAACGCATAGAGATTACAGATAATTTAACTCTAACATCCATAACATCCTTATTAACTGATGTTCATGCCACCAGGCCCGTCCGTTCCGCACCATTTAGCATCTCCGGATTTGCGGACTAATTGAAGTGAAAAAAAAAAGCAAAAACCCTTTGGTTATTATTTGTATTATTATATATATATATTTTTACAAGCAGAGACAGCAACCTATGTATTGTTGTACTGTTTATTCTCTGTATATGGCGACTATGGCCTCATGCGTATGACTATTTTTCATCCATGTACTATCCACATTTTTTGCAAACAGCACATAGACCCATTATTTTCTATGGGGTCATGCAAACATCAGTGTTTTTAGCAAATCCATTTTTCCGTTCCAAAAATTATAGAGCATGTCCTATTCTGGTCCATTTTGCAGAAGAGAATAGTCCTTTCTATTGATGGGAGTGATTCATTGTTTAATATGGACATGGTCGTGCGCATAAGGCCTGTATCTTATATGCCTAGGGCTGTTTCACACGAGCGGATGCCATGCGTATCATCCGCAGCGTGAATGACCGCCAAGCCCCGCACTGGACAGCAGAGACATGGCGCATTAACATGATTGATAACGCTCCGTGCCTCTCTGTGATCTTTTTACTACAAAATCACAGCGAGATAAAGTTCTCACTGTGATTTTGTAGTAAAAAGATCACAGTCAATCATGTTACTGCTCCGTGTCTCTGCTGTCCAGTGCGGGGCTTGGCGGTCATTCACGCTGCGGATGACACGCATGGCATCCGCTCGTGTGAAACGAGCCCTTAGTGTCACACCAGGTCCATACACTTATTAGTATCTTATTGAGTTGTTTATGTTTATTCCATGATTGTTTATTTGTTTAGTATTAGTGTGTGTATATATATATATATATATATATATATATATATACACACACATATACACACACACACACACACACACACAGTTCTTCTATAAACGTTATATTGCTTGCAGTTCATAGATTACCTGGAGGGCCTTATGGGTTTTTTTCTGGCAATTATTTTTTATCATTTCTTCATCTTTTGCAGCATTTTTTTTTTTCTGTAAAAAATGCCAGCTCCAAACATCAGCTGAAGGTGTATGGGAAATATGATTTTTTTCATTAGGTAGTGTTATTTTTGTCTTTTATAAAGACCAGCATTTTCAGATGCCAGTCTTGATATCCCCTGGACCTCTAGAGGACGTGGCGTAAACCTCGTCATAAATGAAGCTCATCCTCCGGCAGTCTGTGTGTCTAGAATTAACTCTGCGCCAGCTTGTAACCAGCATAAATTGCAGTCATCATTTGCACCAGAGAACTAGTGTAAATTATTATAAGGCCCCTTGCAGACGAGCGAGTATTCCGCGCAGGTGCAATGCGTGATGCGAACGCATTGCGCCCGCAACTGAATCCGGACCCATTTATTTCAATGGGTCTGTGTACATAAGCATTGTTTTTCACGCATCACTTGTGCGTTGTGAAAAATCGCAGCATGTTCTATTTTCTGCGATTTTCACGCAACGCAGGCCCCATAGAAGTGAATGGGGCTGCGTGAAAATCGCATTGCATCCGGAAGCAAGCGCGGATGTGATGCGTTTTTCACTGATGGTTGCTAAGAGATGTTGTTTGTATACCTTCCTTTTTTATCACACGCGTGCAAAACGCATTAAATCGCATTATACCCGCGCGATAAAAACTGAACGCAATCACATACAAAACTGAATGAACTTGCTTGCGAAATTGAGCATTTTTCACTAAACACATCCGGACCTAATCCGCTCACGCATGTCTGCAAGGGGCCTAAATTTGCCGGAGTCAAAGCATCCCCCCCCCCCCCCAAAAAAAAAAAAAACATCACGCCACACTTTTGTAAAGTGACGAGGGCGGCAATATAAAACAGGGTTTGGGAAGATAAATCTCACCCACTAAGTGTAAAAAAATGTAAAGAAACCCTGCAGCGTTTATTTATATTTTTTTCTCTTTACAGGTACCAAAACAGCCAAGTTCACATTTGTAAGGACCTTAAATATGGTATTACTAATCCTTATTAGTTATTTATTGGGGTTCACTGAATAAACCTGTGCACTCGCCATCTACCCTTATATTGTGCTGAAGGTGAGCCCTCTATTATTTTAATATTTTGAACCTGGAAGATTCCTTTAACGTCATTACTGCTGGGCAGGTGGGTCAGACTGAGAGCGCAATGCCTGTGATATCTGGCCACTAGACAGCAAGCATCACAAACACAACCAGCATGTAAAATCTATCAGCAGAAACCTGGAATAGAAGAAATATAAAGACAAGGAGACACGTGCATTATATACCTTCTACATAATAATTGTGTGGCTTTAACTTCACAATACATATAATACAAACATGGCAGCTGCACAAGTGGATGCCATGTTTACAAGGGCCTTGAAGCATGCTTGTCTTCAGCGTACTACCCAGTTGTCAGATATTATATATCATAATTCCTCCACCACTCCATTTTATACTGCCGACAGCACAAAAGGGGAACGGAGACTGGGAAACTATGACCCTGTTCCAAATTCCACAAAAGGAAGGAGCCTGGAGCTTGAACAGATCACCGCTAGCTGGCTGAAAATATGTGACAATCCAATCTTGTGTGCTCAGATCTACCTCCGAACTCATTACAATGAATACCCCAGGAACACAAAATGCACACCTTGATTTCTAAAACTGGGCAACATATATTTTGAGGCAAAAATATTTTTGTATTAAGTTTTTATTAAGAAAAAAATTAGACTTCTGCAGCTTCATTGTTTCACAGTACATAGCAGCTTCAGAATGCCATTCACAGTGAAATCTGACAAACTGGCTGTACGATGGCTCAATCTCCAGCCGTGCTCTCCTTTTCTATACTAATATCTAAGCTTATATATAACAAAGTTAAACTTTGATTTGGCCATGAATCAACTAAGACGGTTGCTCTGGACAGTTCAGAGACGGGCTGGAGATCAAGTCATCATACAGCCAGTCTGAAAGCCTAAACAACAATGTGTCAGGACAGGTCATCAGTATCGGATCGGGGGGGCCTGACACCTGGGATCCCGGCTAATCAGTTGTCTGAGAAGACACCGGTTCTCGCAGTAGCACTGTGGTCTTCTGTCAGCTTGCCATGCACAGGGCCGTACATTGTATAGCAGCTGTGCTTAGTATCGCAACGTGATGTTACATGGCCTTTGCTAAGCTGTGAGAAAGCCATGGCGCTACTGTGAGCACCAGTGCCTTCTCAAACAGCTACCGTATTTTTCGCCTCATAAGACGCACTTTTTTCTCCCCAACTGGGGGAAAAATGCCCCTGGCCTCTTATGGGGCGAATACTAATGAGCGCTTCCATTATGGAAGCGCTCATTAGTACCCGAGGACCAGGAAACGGTGAAGGCTCAGTACTCACTGCTTCCTGATCCTTGGCTGTTGGCTGTGCAGTGGCTGTGCACGGCACGAGGGCGCTCTGTGAACTCACGCTGTGCGCTCCAGTTCACAGCACAGCCGACAGCAGGAGGAAAATAATTGCGCTGGAGGAGTGGAGCGGCTCCGTCCAGGAGCAGGAGAGGTAAGTGGTTTATTTATTTTGTGATCTGAGGCTGGGGGCTGCTAATATATATGGCTGGGGTGCTGATTACAGATATGGCTGGCGGGCTAATATGGTTGCCTAGAGGCATGCAGGACTGATATGAGGCATGGGGGTCTTATTAACATTGGGGGTCTGATTGGTGGTCTGACCTAAGGTGTAATGAAATTTATTTATTTATTATTGTCTTACTCTAAAACCCAGGTGCGTCTTATGGGCTGGTGCGTCTTATAGGGCGAAAAATACAGTAATTGGTGGAGGTCCCGGTTGTCAGACCCCTACCGATCAGTATAAAAGTCTTAGGAAAACCCCTTTAAAAACCATCTTCTCCCTTATATACACACACACAAACTCCAGTTATGCATCACCTAAAAGTGCTATACACATATTCCTGATCACCAGACTATTATAAACTGTAAATACATAAAATAACCCCAAACTAACGTGTTGGATTAAAAAGACAAAAAAAAATGCATTTTAAGAACAATAACCACCTATCATTCATACCTGGAGCGCCCTGCTCATTTCACTACAAATCCATTAATAACCTGTAATCAACACATTACAGTAAAAACAACATGCCCTGATCTTCTGTAATTACCCATTGGACGTGTACATTTGCCGCTATGCACTATACGCCATCTATAATAATCCTGTATAGACAAAAACCTCCAAACTAATAATGCTGCACAGACTTCAACTGTGCAGCAGGTTTGAGATCATCCTCTTAATCTCACCGCCGATCCAATAATATGTTTATAAAGGCACTGGTTTTCTTAAAGGGAAATGCTGAGTCAGGCGTCTATTCATCACACCATCTGTTCTCATGATTTTCAGTTATCACTTTTTTTTTTTTTTTTTTTTTTTTTAAGCACAGACAACAACAATTAATGGTGCATGAAATTTCACTTTTGTGGACAAAGGTCAATGAATGTAGCAGAACCGGTTCTAGCTCTAGTGGGACTAGTCCTATTACCTGCTGACACATTTATCATAAACTGCTCGGCCTCTATGACGTATTCACCTGCATATGCAAAAGAATATGATGGCCTTGATTAAAGGGGCTGTCCTGAGAATAGCCATTAATATTCGAAAGGTGGGGGGTGCAACTCTTGGCCCCCCACCAGTGAGCTGTTTTTTTTTTTTCTTCATCCAATCCGTATTTTATGCAGGATCGGATGCAGAACCAGTTATTTCAATGGGGCCACAAAAATGTCCGTTCCGTCGGCCCACAAAAAACATAGAACATATCCTATACTGGTCCATTTTGAGGACAAGGATATGACATTTCTATAGACCTCTAAAAAACAATGGTGGCAAGCACACGGCCATGTTTTGCAGATCCACGGTTTGCAACATACAATCGTATGCATGAGGCCTTAGGCCACTTTCACACAGTCAGGTCTCGTTCACATTTCTGTGAAAAAAAGCATACGTGTTTTATCTGTGAAGCTGTCCGGGAAAAAAAAGTTGTGGTTGGTCTGGGAGTCCGTTTTTACCATTCGTGTGTCATCCGTAAGTCACTGACGTCGCTCAGCTGAAAATGTATTTCCAAAGAATCTCCTATTAGTCTTCAGTGAAAAACAGGCTTACAGCCGTTTTAGGCCTCATGCACACGACCGTTGTGTGCTTTGCGGTCTGCAAATTGCGGATCCGCAAAACACGGATATTATCCGTGTGCATTCCGAAACATGCGGAACAGTGTGGACAGCGATTTATATACGGTAACTGCTTATTCTTGTCCGCAGGTTATATATTTTTTGCGGGAACACAAAGTGCTGTCTGCATCTTTTGCAGCCCCATTGAAGTGAATGGGTCCGCATCCAAGCCGCAAATACTGCGGCTCGGATGCGGACCAAAACAACGGTCGTGTATGAGGCCTTAAACTGTATTAATAAAAGTGATATTTTAATTTTACTCCAAACCTGGGTCAAGTTAGGTTAATAAATTATGTAGTCAGTGATTTTCACGGACCTATAGACTTCAATGGGCGTGCTTAGTCCGCATCACGGACCAAAGTAGTGTATGTCCCCGTGATTATTTTTTTTTTACTTACATATGGTCAGTAAAAAAAAAAAAATACTGAAATGTGGACACATTTAAATCAATGGATATGTGTGCCGTCCGCAGACAGCACATGTCAGTGAAAAACGGAAATATGAACGAGGCCTCAGTGATTGTGAGCCAAAACCAGAACAGGAGCAAATCTTTCCATTAGACCTTATCTCTGCGTAGCCGCCATTCCTGGTTTAGGGCTCATGCACACGAGCATTGAACGTTTTATACACGGATACCGGCCATGCACATTCCGAATTTTGTGGAACGAGACGTCCGGCCCACAGAACTGTTCAATCCTTGTCCTTAATTGCAGACAATAATAAGACATGTTCTATTTTTCTGCAGAACGGCCATGCGGACATGATTAAAGTGAGGCGTCTGGGATTTTGATATTGATGGCCTATTCTCGGTAATGAGTCATCCATATTTGATCGGTGGGGGTCTGATTCCCAGGACCCCTGCCGATCCAGTGAAAGTTGAAGCCTCCACACCGCACAGCGCCATATATTGTATAGTGGCTGTGCATGGTATTGCAGTCCGTGTATTTCATTGAGCTGTGCCTAGGCCATGTGGCCTCTTTAAACAGCTGATCGATGGGGATGCCGGACCCCCTCTGATCTGAGGATAGGCCATCAATATCAAAATCCTGGACAACCCCTTTAATGCTTTACTTACAATATCCAATATTTTCTATTCCACAGGCACCTTGCCATGTTATTGTGGCAGGTATGTAAACTCCCATATGAATGTATACAGCTAATACTTAAACGCTTCCTGAAGCATAAACGTCTCAAAGCAAACAGCAGGATTATACTTCCCAACAAGGTCATCACCCTCATATTATTCCTGGACAATTGCAAGGTGGAGCAAGTGTCGGGGTTTTTATGATTCTTTGAAACCATATAGCCTGCAGTACAATGCATCCCAACACAATGCAGGCTGTAGAGAATTACACAGGAAGTCTGCACTCTGTTCATCAGCCCTGGTGGATCGCACAAGGCTATTTTAGCAGCGTCCGGCCCTGCTGCTAGGCCTCATGACGGCTGGGAGGCTATGACACATGAAGGTCTACAGCATTAGGGTGCATTCACATGACCGTATGTATTTTACGGTCCGCAAAACACGGATTAGCAAAAAAATACAGAAGACGCCCGTGTTGCATCCTTTTTTTTTTTTTCTCAGACCCATTGTAACAATGCCTATATTTGTCCCCAAAACGGACAAGAATAGGACACGTTCCATCTTTTTTTGCAGGACTGCAGTACGGACTTACGGATGCGGACAGCAAACTAAGTGCTGCCTGCATTTTTTGCAGCCCCACTGAAATTATTGGGTCCGCATCCCATCCGCGAAAAATGCAGATTGGAGGCAGACCAAAAATATGGTCGTGTGAATGGGGCCTTTCTGTGACAGCAAAGAAAAATGTAGGTTTCACACCTGAGAATATCATCACGTTAAAAAAAATAAAAAAAAAACAGTGAAATAAATAATTCTTACCCCCTCATACACAGAAAGACAAAGATTTATCAAACTGGTGTACAGTAGAACTGGCTTAGTTGCCCATAGCAACCAATCAGAGTCTACCTTTCATTTTTCAAAGGAGCTGTGAAAAATGAAAGGAAGAATCTGATTGGTTGCTATGGGCTACTAAGCCAGTTCTACTTTACACCAGTTTGATAAATCTCTCCCAGTGTAAACTGAGCCTAAAGATGGCCGTACACAATAGAGAAAAGTTGTGCCACTTTCAGATGAGGAGTTTACAATCTATTTTGTATGGGGACTGATGTTGGGGGAAAGAGGAATTGGACATGTTGGCCTTCAAAAGCCAACTATGCACGTCTATAGTGGTATATCATGAATGGCCAGCTGTTAAAGGGGTTGTGTCATCTCAGATTCGATGGTATATCACAAGAATATACCATTAAACTCAGATAGGTATGGGTCTCAGAGGTGGGACCTGCACCTATCTCTAGAATGTGTCCCTGAAAGTGAAGTAGAGTTCCCCGTGCATGCATGGTGTGCTCTCCATTGATTTCTATGGGAGCTCTGGAAACGGCTGAGCAAGCACGCTCAGCTATTTTTGGAAGTCACATAGAAATTAATGGAGAGCGCAACACACGGCCACCGATTCGTTCGCTTCTATGGGACTTACGGAGACAGCCGAGGCAGTGCGTGGCTATTTCCGGCAGTTCCATAGGGGTCCCGTTCTGGTTGCAATATTGATGGAGTACCTCCAGGATAGGCCATCAATATCAGAAGTGGTGGGGGGTCTTACTCTCAGCACCACCACTTATCAGCTGTTTGAAGAGGGGACGCTGCAGACTAGTCACTCTTTACAGTGCACGCCATCTACTTAGTAGCATTCGCGCAGAGTATCAGCAGCTTTGTCCCATGAAGCTGCAATACGCTGTACGGTCACTACAAAGTAGATGGACGTGCCGTGAACACAATTAAAGGGGCTTTCCATGAGTACAATATTGACAGCCTATCCTCAGGAGAGGCCATCTGTATCTGATCGGTGGGGGTCCAATGGCTGAACAGCTGTTTGAGGAGGCTGCGGCACTCCTAGGTCAGTGAAGTTACATTCATTGTACACATGGCCTATCTGCAGCTACAATCCGATTCAAGTGAATGGGTCTTGGGTGTAATACCAAGCACGGCCTCTATACAATGTACGGCGCGCCCCATGGCGTGACGTAAAATTCTTTAGTAACAGACTTCTTGTCAAGCAGGTGCTGCCACAGAGGGTGGCAGGCTGTACATACAACTGCCGGTGACTGACAGTCAATGCTTGATGCAAATTAACAGCTGATCAAATAATTCTGTTCAGCAAAGTCCGCTAGAAGTAAATACGGCAACATCTCAAACTGGCCCCTGCGGCCTAAGAGACTTCCACCTGATAAACCTATATGACTTCTAGTACATTTGGAGATACACCCGGTCATAAAACTTGCTGACTCAAAATGAGAAAACTGCCTCCTAATCTCATTTTCTACATTCCGCTGACAGTCCAAAAGCCAAAAACAATCATACCCAACTAATGTGCTAGACAAGAATACACAGCGTGAGGAGCATTGAATTATATAGGCACTGCTCATACCATGTTAGTACCTTCAACGTAGGTTTCTATTCAGGTTTTTTTTTTTGTGCATAGAGGGAAAAAAAAAAGGATCGAAAAGTTGGCATGGTACACAAAAAGCCAATGCTTAAAAGGGAACCGGTCACCACAAAAATGCAGTGTAATCTGCAGACGGCATGTTATAGAGCAGGAGGAGCTGAGCAGATCGATAGTCAAGTCAATGGGCCTGGGCTGCAATACCAAGGACAGTCACTATACAATGTATGGCGCTGTGCTTGGTAAGCAGTGAGGAGGCCACAGCGCTCACTGGGGTGCTGTGGCCTCTTTAAACAGCTGATCGGCAGGGGTCTAGGGTGTGAGACCACCACCGATTGGATATTGATGACCTATCTGGAGGATAGATTTTCAAGATTGTACTCCTGGAGAATCTATTGAAGTATCTGCTCTTTCTGGACTCGGTAGACAGGTGGGCAGTCCTATTAGTGACTGACCGTTATCTATGTATACACACATATATATAGGCAAGGTGGCCAGTCACTGATAAGTCCACCCACATGACTGCTGAGCTCAGAAAAAGCAGAGATATAAATGTATAAATTACACAGTTTACAGAAAATTTCCCAAAAAACTTCTGCTCCTCCTGCTCTATAGCATGCCACCTGCAGATTACACTGCATTTCATGGTGATAGGTTTCCTTTATATGTGCTAAAGGTGTTGTCTCACAATGGTCCACCTTCTCTAGGCCTCAGTGAGCTTCATTTACGCTGCAGTTTTCTTACGCAGTGTGTGGATGAGATTTCTTAAAATCTCGTCCAGTTTACTGGTACTTTAGAACATTGTGAATTTGCTGCACAAATACCCACAGTGGCAAATCTGTGGCATTTCAGTCACTTGTGGACATAGACACCCAGGAAGACAGGTGTTTTACTAGTGAAATGCCTATGCTGACGGGTTGGATGAGCGACTCACACGTACCTCAGCTCTGGACTGTCCATGGCGTTGTATACCGGTTTCAAGTTACAATGCCCCAGGAAAGACCAATGTATTGTATGTAAAAAATATTGTAACCCGAGGCCATTGTAACTTGAGGGACCACAGTCTACGTTAAAAGAAACATCACAAGGCTGCTCCAAATGGTATCCAATATAATATAGAAAACTTCCGACCTGGTCAGTTTGTAAGGAGACAAATTTTTTTTATAAATCAGCCAAAGTTTTACTCACTGAGGACTCATGCACCCGGCCGTGGCCGTATTGCGGCTCGCAAACAGCGGGTCTGAAATATGCGGGCACCGGCTGTGTGCTTCCTGCATCACAGATGCAGACCCATTTACTTGAATGGGTCCGCAATCCGGAGCTGCGGTGCAGAACGGAGGCACGGAACCCCACGGAAGCACTGACCTATTTTTTTACGGTGCGGACGGATCACGGACCCATTCAAGTTGAATGGGTCTCGATCCACCCCGGCCGCCGCACGGACGTTGCTTGTGCATTGTTCCTGTTGCGCGAGACTTCCTGGTGCTGCCATAGCCACTTGAAGTTAAGTGTTTTCTTTCCCTTTTGTATTTTGTTTGGGTTATTTTGTGTGTGGCATTTCCCTGTCATTTGCATTAAGGCCTGAGGGAGACTCCTGTTCGTCCTTCCTTTTGGAGGAATAGGTTGTCTCAGTCCTGACATTAGTACCAGGGTCCTATAGGGTGAGTTAGGTCACTGGGTATTCCTGTGTATGAGGTAGGTGAGTTCATACACAGGAATACCCAGTGTCCTAACTCACCCTTGGTGGGTTTGACTGACATTACAATAATTAGAGATGACTGAGCACGCTTCGGATGCTACATCTGAAGCCGCTTTGTTAAAAAAAATATATATAATACTGTAGGGAGATTCGTCTCCATACAGTATTAGAATGTATGGGCTCCGATGAGCCGATGTAAGTTATTCACGAAGTCGCGCGAGACTTCGCTAAATAACTTCAGCAATCGATTATTACAGTGAAAAACCACTTCAAAATTTGGAACTGAAGATATTCAATGAAATCTCGTGCAACTTCGTGAATAACTTAGTTCGCTCATCTCCAACAATAATGTGTATGGAGGGGGGGGGGGGGGGGCTGGACCCTTATCTACCATCACACTTTCAATACTTGACTAAATGACAGGTGATAAACAAAAAAGTGACTCTGTTAGTAAACCCCTCTAAGGGCTCACGCACACAATCATTGTTTTTGTGCTCATTCACTGTAATAGGACTGCAAAAAAATAATAATCGGGCAGCACTTTGCTTGCTGTCCGCATCCGTATGTCTGTTCCGTGGCCCGGTAAAAATATAGAACATGTCCTATTCTTGTTTGTCTTATGAACAAGGATAGGCTCATGCACACGGCCATTGTGCGGCCGTTCCTTGCATTTGGGACCACAAATGCGGTCCCCAATACACGGGCAACATCCATGTGGCGGCAAGGACGGATCGAGACCCATTCAACTTGAAGGGGTCCGTGATCCGTCCGCACTGTGTAAAAAAATAGAACTGTCCGGAGGCACAGACAGAAACAGCACGGAAGCACTCCGTCTATTGTGGACCCACTGTATGCGGGATGTAATATGGCCACGGCCTGACAACAGCCGTGTGCATGAGCCCTTATAGAGGGCAGGATGTTCTGTTCCGCAAAGTGCTGAACGCACATGGCCGTTATCCGTGTACGGCGGATCCACAATTTGCATACAGCTACGGCTGTGGTCATGAGCCCTAAATCTGCAGCCAGCAGTCCTTGCTGACAGGTAGGACTGCCCTTTAACTCCTTCAGGCCTCATGCGCACATGGATCCCGGACAAGTAGACGCCACCATTTTTTTACTTCTGTAGAAATGTCCTATCCTTTTCCGCAAAACGGACAAGAATAGGACATGTTCTCTCTTTATTTGCAGGGCTGCAGAACGGACATGCGGATGCAGACAACACAAGGTGTACAGTCCGCATCTGTTGAAATGAATAGGAGTAATGAATTAGCATCTAAACTGCACCTGTCCTGCAGCTGCACATGCACCTGTCCTGCAGCTGCACATGCACCTGTCCTGCAGCTGCACATGCACCTGTCCTGCAGCTGCACATGCACCTGTCCTGCAGCTGCACATGCACCTGTCCTGCAGCTGCACATGCACCTGTCCTGCAGCTGCACATTCACCTATCCTTCAGCAGAATTGTGTGTGGACAATCCAGAGTGAATTCAGCAGGAGCAAAGGCGAGGCGATCATTCTGAACAAATCTCATTCTCACACAGGACATTTGCGGCAACAAAATCTATACATAACTTGACACATATCCGCAGCATGTCAATTTCTGATGTGGATTTCAGTCTCCGCAGCGCAGCAAACCCGCAGCATAACCACAATGAATTCCACACCATCTTCAGAATTTGCTTTAGCAGAATTTCTGTAGATCCGCTATGGATTCCGTTCACTATCGGAACTGTACACCAAACAGGAATATACAGGAAAAATAAAACGACAGTACCAAACGAACTTCAGTGGTGCAGCTTGCACATCCGTACGCAGTAAGGTATTGGATTTTTCATAGTCCCATACAGGACGCCTCATATTTTCGAGAGATGCCTCGTGCAGTATAGATCATCATGTTGACTAAACCGCCAAGTCCTTACCATTTAAATGGTTTTCCGATCCTTTAATATTGGTGGCCTATCAATATCCATTTGGCACAGGTCTGCAGTAGCTCCAGCGCCAGAAATATGACTGTCTATGGCTACTTTCACACCAGTGTTTTTGCTGGAGCTGTCATGATAATACAACCGTCTGCATCTGTTATGGACGGATCCACTTGTATTATATCTAAAATAGCCATGACGGATCCGTCTCCAAAACCATTGTAAGCCAACGGGGGACGTATCCGTTTTCTTTTGTGACAGAGAAAACTGATCCATCTCCATTGACTTAGGCCTCCTGCACACGAACGTGTGCGCCCCGTGGCCGTGTCGCGACCCGCAAAATGCAGGCCGCAATGCACGAACACCGTCACTTTAATGGGTCCTCGATCCGGCCGTTCCGCAAAAAGATAGGACATGTTCTATCTTTTTGCGGAATGGAAGTACTGGACGAAACCCCACGGAAGCACTCCGTAGTGCTTCCGTGGGGTTCCGTTCCGTGCTTCTGTTCCGCACCATTCCGCATCTCCGGATTTGCGGACCAATTTAAGTGAATGGGTCCGCATCCGTGATGCGGAATGCACACAGAACGGTGCCTGTGTATTGCGGATCCGCAATGGGACACCTACGTTCGTGTGCAGGAGGCCTTACATTGTGGCTCATGACGGATCCGTGCACAGCTATGCACCACATCGCAGACAGAAAAACACTGCTTGATGGGGACGCAACCAAAAGGAACGGAATGCATTCTGGTTCACTCCGTTTCGTTCAGTTCAGTTTTCCCCCCGCTATTGAGATCCTATGACGGATCTCAATCGCGGAAAGGGAAAGCGCAGATGTGAAAGTAGCCTATTGCATGTGGACGGAGCTACTGCAAAAAGCTGATATGTGGGGTGTCGGACTCCCCTGAATAGGATAGGCCATAATATAAAAGGACTGGAGATCCCTTCAAAGTGCCTCTCCAGGCATACCCTGATTAGACGCCTGGCGGGATGCGAATGGGCAGAACAACCATACAATGCCCAGCGGGTACCATGCACGGGTTCTATTAATCAGAACTGGATCCATGCACCATACTTGCCAGGCATCATATGGTTTCCTTGTCGACGGTACTACCCTGCGCGTACATGCATCTTTTTCGCGCCTGGAGGTGCACTTTAGCTCCGGAAAGGATAATATTACCAGACATTAGACACTTATGGGCTACATATCTCATGTAAGGAAGCAAAACGTACGTGGAATGCTAAACAGCAGCAAATCATAGCTCCTTCTAATATATTCAAGACCATGCGCGGAATAATGGGAGTTCTCAGCAAATATTTACAGCAATCTGCATTCCTCTGCTCCCATGGATGCACACAAAGCATTGTTCACACTTGATACTTTTTATGGAATTGTTCTTTTAACAATGAGCTAATGGGGACGTCTTGAGAAAACCCAGGGGACACGGGTATATCCCTGCCCTTCTATCTACACACCCGACAGCGCGATCCATGCCATAGGAAGGGATAATGGTAAATATATATATTGTACTGCAATAGCATAATAAATAAAACCGCCTGTACACACCATACAAATATTGATTTGTCCAGAGAGAATGGTGCGCCTCGCAAGGTGAGTACAATCACAGGGGGAGGTGTATAGCGCATGGTATTTCATAGTGATGTTTCATGGCAGTGAAGGAGTTAACACGGCATGTGCTCCGACCCAAGAAGATGGAAAAAAATATAAAAAAATAAGGTTGTAGGATCTTTCCAGTAAAGGATTCAAAAGGCACAACAACATGCCAGAGGACCACACAAAGCACACTTACCTTCTATGGCTATGACATGCTCTCGGATCTGGTTCTGCAGTGCAGGCTCATCGAGACGCTCCAAGAGTTCATATATCGAGTAGATATTGGGGTGCACAGATTCAAATCGCTGGATTTCAGCCCGAATGGCTGCCGAGTTGGCCAGCTGCTGCTGGTAGTTCATCTTTCCAAGGCTGGGGAGGGCCTCACATATCCGGTCCTGGGGGTGCAATGTAATATATGGAGGGGAGATATAAAATAGGAAGCAGAGGGCCAGGGTGCAGTGATGGGGGGCAGGGGTTAGACAGGACCAGCAGTGAATACAATTAGAAAAGCATCCAATGCAGTATACCCAACACTGGCCGGAAACCTGCTAACGTGGTGATCACATCAGGAATACAATGCCCTGTCAATGGCTGGGTACATCTACAGAACACGTGCTGTCCATAAGGTCATATGAGGGGCACGCCTGCAATATGACATCTATCACTATACATATCTGTTAGAGGGCACAATTACCTGGCAGAGGCGGAGATGGGGCTCAGGATGTCTGAGCTGGCACTGCAAAATAACAGTACAGAGGGAAGGGGGCAAGTAAAGAGGAATGAGAGGAGGCTGCTCAGAGGGGACAAGAAATGAATATGTATTGGGCAGGTGACCAGAGGAAAAGGCAACAGGGTGGGCAACCCGAGTGGTGTGGGGTCATCTGCTGAAGGGCACATGCACCAAAGGAGGGGTGATTGGAGGAAGCACAGGCTACACCAGAGTCAATGATGAAAATAGGTCAATGGGTGTTCAGAAGACAGGAGAGACTAAGGGAACCAATAGGGATTAGCTAATAAGATGCTGGAGGTGATCTATGGCACCATAGGTGTATAGGGGGTGATCTGATGAAACGCTGGGTGTCCAGGAGGTGATCTGATGGAACGTTAGGGTGTCCAGGTGGTGATCTGATGGAACGTTGGGTGTCCAGGGGGTGATCTGATGGAACGTTGGGTGTCCAAGTGGTGATCTGATGGAACGTTGGGTGTCCAGGTGGTGATCTGATGGAACGTTGGGTGTCCAGGTGGTGATCTGATGGAACGTTGGGTGTCCAGGTGGTGATCTGATGGAACGTTGGGTGTCCAGGAGGTGATCTGATGAAACGTTGGGTGTCCAGGAGGTGATCTGATGGAACGTTGGGTGTCTAGGAGGTGATCTGATGGAACGTTGGGTGTCCAGGAGGTGATCTGATGGAACGTTGGGTGTCCAGGAGGTGATCTGATGGAACGTTGGGTGTCCAGGAGGTGATCTGATGGAACGCTGGGTGTCCAGGAGGTGATCTGATGGAACGCTGGGTGTCCAGGGGGTGATCTGATGGATCGCTGTGTCCAGAGGGGGATCTGATGGATCACTGGGTGTCCAGGGGGTGATCTGATGGATCGCTGGGTGTCCAGGGGGTGATCTATTAAATGGCTGGGTGCTAAGGAGGTGATCTATGGAATGATGTGTGTCCAGGGAGGTGATCTATGGAATTATGGTCGCTAAGCGGGATGACCTATGGAAGGCTGGGTGTCCAGGGGGTGATCTGATGGAAGGCAGAGGGTACTGGGGTGGGCAAGGGCTGCAGCCGGTAAGAGGACGCAGTCTCGGTCTTCTAGCTGTCTCCAGTGCGGTAACTAAGCTCGGTCTGTCCGCCGCCGCCACACGTACTGACTGTCTCCGGCGAGTGCTGGAGATCCCGGCGCCGTTTTCCCGGCTGTCTCTTTCTATTCCCTGTAAGACGGTGTCCCGATCCTGCTGTGTTTTCCTCTCTTCCTCCGTGACTCTCTTCCCTTCGCTTCTCCTCCTCCTCGCAGCCTCTCCTTCCTGTCTCCTCCCCCACCTTCCAGCATCACCCTCGGAGGGTCTCCTGCAGCACCCGGACACTGGAGCGGGCGCTCACTGGACCCCTGCCCTCAGGAAGCAGGCGTGTGACCCCCTAGTACCAGAGGAGAGGTGGCCGCTATAAGGGAATGTTCACACAAGGCCGCTAAGACTCTGTCAATGAATGGGTTTGTGTCTGCAGCTAACCTCTAGTCTGACTATGGAACAGTCGCAAAGATTTCCGCAGCAAACCTGCCAGGTGTGAACATGCTGCAGATTGGCCATTGCAGGTGGACAATTTCCAGTGCACCAAAGTGGTTGAAATTTTACAAATTCCCATCGCTGTGGACAGAAACCGCAGGGAACTGACCTATGGCGCAGATTCCACATCAATTTATGCCGTACATTTACTTGTTGCAATGCGGCGGGTGAAACCCGCGACAGATCCTCATGTAATATAGGCGGATTTTGCTGCAGACCTTTCTGACCTTCGCCACATGTGACTGCACCCTAAGGTTATGGGGGGGCTGCTACAGAATCTGCATCAGAAATTTGACCCTTGGATTAAAAACGGATTGGCTCCACTCCATGGGGCTAATCCCTGCAGTTACTAAGTGTCACTTCTTGACTGGTGTTGAGCGAACTTGTGTTTTAAGTTCGGCGTCTAAAGTTTGGGTTTTCGAAGAATTGCGTTATGGTTTCCACTACCACGGACCATAACGGAATTTAGAATCCTTAACTCGATTCTTCCATAACCCGAAATTTAGACGCTGAACTTAAAACACAAGTTCACTCAACACTATTCTTGACGCACCTTTCAAATCTGCAGCATTCACGGATTCGCTGTGCGAACCCATCCTAAAAGTAAAATGGAAAACCTCTTGATGTTGGCCATAAATAAGAGTGAAGCCACATTTTGACATCAATGGGTCCACGGTGCCCGTGTTTTGTGGACCTACAGTTTGCAGCCCACAAAGCAGGCATGGCGGCACCACGGACGGGTGAACATGGCCTTTGAGCGAGATTACAGCTTCTGTCCGGTGACAATACCGTTGAAGTCGTCGTCTGAAGGTGCATTTCTACGGCCCGAATATGAGGCAGATGATCGGGAACAATCCGCCCATGTAAATGTGCCGCTGATGAACGAGCAAAACGCTCGTTCATCGGGTGATCCCGTCGTTTGTGCAGGCACACCAATTATTGTTTCTGGGCAGCAGATCGTGCCAGGGGCGGATTGGAAACAAAGTGGCCCCATGTTGTAGATGGGCCAAAACAAGTAGGCCACAGCACAGCGCAAAATACTGCTGCCCTCGCCACAGTATTCAACTGTATCACCATCATCAGAACAGTAATACAGTAGAGTTCAGGAGGGCACCTACAACCGCTGAGCATCAGATCATTATGTACCTGGCCTGCGGCCATCAAGAGGGCATGAGTAGCCCTTGGGCATCAGCCACCAGGAAATTTCCCTGTAGGGTCTATGGCTAATCCGCCCCTGGATTGTGCTGTCTGAACAGCAATCTGCTGCCCAGAAACAATGCAGCTGCATGAGGACGAGCGATTGTAATAGCGATCCCTCGTCCTCATACTGTGGAGGAGATCTGCATGCAGCGGTCTCCTTCACTGAACGGCAGCTGACTTTCGGGAAGGAACACTTCCTTCCTGACAATCGGCTGTAAACCCACCTTGTTAACTTTTGCCGTTACACCTCTGTGACAGTCCACATACATAAGATGGGTACCAGCCGATTTTGTCAGTCTGTCTATGGCTTCATGCCTATAGCCTGAGGAAGATGTGATGCCCACATCAAAACGCGTAGCGTTCCTCAATACTCAAGCAGCGCCGGCTTTTTTTTTACCTCCTACTCTGATGCACTCATCGGGACAGTGGGTCCGCCCTGGTACCCCACTTCATGTTCGGCTACGTGCCTGCTCAGCATTGTGCTTGAATTACGCCCTAAGGTGAGGTTTTTTCGCTCTTCCATCCCTTCTGTGTAGTTGCAGTCTATGCGCCATGGTGGCGCCGTTCTGTGTTTTTTCTCTAGAATACAGACAGCGGCCTGTGTTAGGAGAGAGAAGGTTTAAACAACTTGGATTGAACTGTGCGATGCTTTTGTTAGTGCAGAGATAAGCCACTGACTGGCGAGGGTGGAAGCCTGCTTTCTCCTCTCCACATTCTCATGGTCACACAAGCAGTCAGCCAACAGCATATGGCCAGCTTAAAGGGGTTATGCAGGGGAGGGGGGGATGGCATACCCCCTCATTCCGTGGGACCTGCAAAGGGAACATGACTTACATGCTTCCCGCTCCTTCTTCCTCCAGCCTATAATGCTCCGCTGGGCTCCAGCAATGTCAACATCCGGTTTGACAACGCTGCAGCCAATCACAGGCCGGATGTTGACATTGCTGGACCAGTGGGGCATTGTAAGCCGGGAAAGCAGGTAAGTCATCTTCCCTTTGCAGGTTGTGCAGAATAGAGGGGCTTGCCAACCCCCTTTAAAACACCATTCAGACAGCCGTAATGAGTCTATATTACAGCTCTGAGAACCAAAATAGCTATGCATGCTAATGACCGGAACGAACATTATCGTAGATGCCCATCCCTGGATTTGCAGCCATAATACGGGCACAGAAGTACGTCCTCGTGAATCTGGCCTACTGCTCTGTTCGAGGTGGTAAGATGAGAGCAATCTGCAAAACTGTACCTAGTATTAAAATACTGAAACCCTAAGAAAGACACCAATTGAAAATAGATGTGGCAAAGGCTCCGTTATAAAAAGAGCCATGGCACTAGAGAACAGCCTTGGTAAATGGAGTGTGTGGGCACAGCTTGGTGATTTTAACTACCGCTATCTGCCCACTTATTCTGAAGCCGCAGCAGGGCACAGAAGCTGGTGCACATTACAGGTCTACATTTCTGTACACCCACCAGTGTTTTATTACAGCTACATCGGGCGCAAAATGTCAGCGGACTCTTCACGTCTAAGTATAAAGTAGAGGGTGGGTCGTTTTTTAAGCCCGAGGAACAAGACTTTTCTTCTCCCAAGTACAAAAAAAATGCATAAGAATGCAGTTTATCACAAGCCTTCTCCGTAAGAGAAGGGCCCGCATAAACCCATACCTATCCCTCCAAGCCAGAAGAAACAGGTGGCCAACCTCAGATGGAGCCAAGGAAGAGGCCATTGTGCTCTGGCTTTCACCTAGGCTGCCACAAACAGGTGTCGGCCAGGGGTCTCATTCGAGGTCTTGCGCCCCCAGAAAGGGAAGCTAAGGGATTACAAGGGACTGAGGAACCCAATGGCCACACTATGGTCTTTAACAATCCTGTGACAAATAAACGTGAAGAGTGAACACACAGTGACAAAAAACATGTGCACCTTATGGCCAGAATTATAAAAAAAATTCCTCATCTTGCCATGTCATAAGGCCTGGGCAAACAAAGCATGAGAAAGAAGTATGTGTAAATGTGCCATATGAGCAATAATGTTAACTATAATTAATTAACTTTTAAATTCAATTATCTAAAACTAAATACCAACTAAATTGTGGTGCAAAATGGCTGTGGTCCTTTATTAAGGGTTACATAATATAATAATAATAAAAAAACATAAATAATTAACCAATAAATAATCAATCAGTAAATATTCATTAAGTCCCCCTCTAACTCAGGACCGCGACTTCTTTAACCACTTCAGCCCCGCTAGGTGAAACCCCCTTCATGACCAGAGCACTTTTTACACTTCGGCACTACACTACTTTCACCGTTTATCGCTCGGTCATACAACTTACCATACAAATGAATTTTACCTCCTTTTCTTCTCACTAATGGAGCTTTCATTTGGTGGTATTTCATTGCTGCTGGCATTTTTACTTTTTTGTTATTAATCAAAATGTAACGATTTTTTTGCAAAAAAATGTCATTTTTCACTTTCAGCTGTAAAATTTTGCAAAAAAAACGACATCCATATATAAATTTTTCGCCAAATTTATTGTTCTACATGTCTATGATTAAAAAAAAATGTTTGGGCAAAAAAAAAATGGTTTGGGTAAAAGTTATAGCGTTTACAAACTATGGTACAAAAATGTGAATTTCCGCTTTTTGAAACAGCTCTGACTTTCTGAGCACCTGTCATGATTCCTGAGGTTCTACAATGCCCAAACAGTAGAAAACACCCACAAATGACCCCATTTCGGAAAGTAGACACCCTAAGGTATTCGCTGATGGGCATAGTGAGTTCATAGAACTTTTTATTTTTTGTCACAAGTTAGCGGAAAATGATGATGATTTTATTTTTTAATTTTTTCTTACAAAGTCTCATATTCCACTAACTTGCGACAAAAAATAAAAAATTCTAGGAACTCGCCATGCCCCTCACTGGAATACCTTGGGGTGTCTTCTTTCCAAAATGGGGTCACTTGTGGGGTAGTTATACTGCCCTGGCAATTTAGGGGCCCAAATGTGTGAGAAGAACTTTGCAATCAAAATGTGTAAAAAATGACCGGTGAAATCCAAAAGGTGCACTTTGGAATATGTGCCCCTTTGCCCACCTTGGCAGCAAAAAAGTGTGACACATCTGGTATCGCCGTACTCAGGAGAAGTTGGGGAATGTGTTTTGGGGTGTCATTTTACATATACCCATGCTGGGTGAGAAAAATATCTTGGTCAAATGCCAACTTTGTATAAAAAAAAATGGGAAAAGTTGTCTTTTGCCAAGATATTTCTCTCATCCAGCATGGGTATATGTAAAATGGCACCCCAAAACACATTCCCCAACTTCTCCTGAGTACGGCGATACCAGATGTGTCACACTTTTTTGCTGCCAAGGTGGGCAAAGGGGCACATATTCCAAAGTGCACCTTTCAGATTTTGCAGGCCATTTTTTACACATTTTGATTGCAAGGTACTTCTCACACATTTGGGCCCCTAAATTGCCAGGGCAGTATAACTACGCCACAAGTGACCCCATTTTGGAAAGAAGACACCCCAAGGTATTCCGTGAGGGGCATGGCGAGTTCCTAGAATTTTTTATTTTTTGTCACAAGTTAGCGGAAAATGATGATTTTTTTTTTTCTCTTTTTTCCTTACAAAGTCTCATATTCCACTAACTTGCGACAAAAAATAAAAAATTCTAGGAACTCGCCATGCCCCTCACGGAATACCTTGGGGTGTCTTCTTTCCAAAATGGGGTCACTTGTGGCGTAGTTATACTGCCCTGGCAATTTAGGGGCCCATATGTGTGAGAAGTACTTTGCAATCAAAATCTGTAAAAAATGACCGGTGAAATCCGAAAGGTGCACTTTGGAATATGTGCCCCTTTGCCCACCTTGGCAGCAAAAAAGTGTGACACATCTGGTATCGCCGTACTCAGGAGAAGTTGGGGAATGTGTTTTGGGGTGTCATTTTACATATACCCATGCTGGGTGAGAGAAATATCTTGGCAAAAGACAACTTTTCCCATTTTTTTATACAAAGTTGGCATTTGACCAAGATATTTTTCTCACCCAGCATGGGTATATGTAAAATGACACCCCAAAACACATTCCCCAACTTCTCCTGAGTACGGCGATACCAGATGTGTGACACTTTTTTGCAGCCTAGATGCGCAAAGGGGCCCAAATTCCTTTTAGGAGGGCATTTTTAGACATTTGGATCCCAGACTTCTTCTCACGCTTTAGGGCCCCTAAAAAGCCAGGGCAGTATAAATACCCCACATGTGACCCCACTTTGGAAAGAAGACACCCCAAGGTATCCAATGAGGGGCCTGGCAAGTTCATAGAATTTTTTTTTTTTTTGCATAAGTTAGCGGAAATTGATTATTTTTTTTTTCTCACAAAGTCTCACTTTCCGCTAACTTAGGACAAAAATTTAAATCTTTCATGGACTCAATATGCCCCTCAGCAAATACCTTGGGGTGTCTACTTTCCAAAATGGGGTCAGTTGTGGGGTGTTTGTACTGCCCTGGCATTTGAGGGTCTCCGCAATCATTACATGTATGGCCAGCATTAGGAGTTTCTGCTATTCTCCTTATATTGAGCATACAGGTAATGAGATTTTTTTTTCCGTTCAGCCTCTGGGCTGAAAGAAAAAAATGAACGGCACAGATTTCTTCATTCGCATCGATCAATGTGGATGAAAAAATCTCTGCCAAAAAAAAAAAATGGAGGGGAAAGGCGTCTGCCAGGACATAGGAGCTCCGCCCTACATCCATACCCACTTAGCTCGTATGCCCTGGCAAACCAGATTTCTCCATTCACATCAATCGATGTGGATGAATAAATCATTGCCGGGATTTATTTATTTTTATATATATATATACAAAGTGCTTGCCAAAGCATAGGAACGCCGCCTCCTCCTCAGCTCGTATGCATCGGCAAACGTATCTGTCACTGCAGAGGAGAAAATCCCGTCTTGCAGCGCCGCATACACCGACTTGCGTGTAATCTGACAGCAGCGCAATGCTTCAGTCAGAATGCACATCGGTGCTGCAGCTGGTCGATCGGTTGGTCCACCTGGAAGGTAAAACACAAAAAAGAAAAAACCAGGCCACAACGCAATAATTTTATTAACTTTGGAACAGAACATGTAACTTTAACTTTTGGAACTAAACATTAACCTGTTTGCTTACCTGTTTTTTTTTTTTGTTTTTTTTTTGTTTTTTACCTTTATAGAACAAACCTCTCCTTCCCCATGGGACAATGTGCAAAGCGCAAATCGCCCAAAGATGTGGCGAAGTGCGTTATGCACTTTGTCCCATGTGAAAGGAGACGTTTGCAGCAGCAGTGAGTGAATGGGCCCTAATAGCCCTGTGTGCCTGTCCTGGTGAGATGATCCCTATGCTAATAGTGTACCTGCGAGTGGTACTTCCGGAAACACTCTCCAAAGCATAGGGCAGGGTGGTCCGGACAGTCAGGACAGAAATAGCGGGTGTCACGCCTTATTCCACTCCTGCTACAGACACGACATCTTTTTCGGGGTGACGGTTGGGTTGAGGTACCAGGAACGACATTGGGGAAATGTCGCTCGTGTAGACGGCTAACTACACTGGTGGTTGGGGCCACGGAACCTCCTGGATACAGGAGGTTCTCGATGATCTCTTCCTGAAATTTGAGGAAGGATCCAGTTCTCCCAGCCTTACTGTAGAGAACAAAACTATTGTACAGAGCCAATTGAATTAAATATACAGACACCTTCTTATACCAGCGTCTGGTGCGTCGGGAAACTAAATACGGAGACAACATCTGGTCATTGAAGTCGACCCCTCCCATGTGGAGGTTATAGTCGTGGACTGAGAGGGGCTTTTCAATGACACGGGTTGCTCGCTCAATTTGTATTGTCGTGTCTGCGTGAATGGAGGAGAGCATGTAAACGTCACGCTTGTCTCTCCATTTCACCGCGAGCAGTTCTTCGTTACACAGTGCGGCCCTCTGCCCCCTTGCAAGACGGGTGGTAACGAGCCGTTGGGGGAAGCCCGCGCGACTAGTTCGCGCGGTACCACAGGACGCCAATCCGTTCTAGAAACAAATGCCTAAAGAGGGCCACGCTTGTGTAAAAATTGTCCACATAAAGATGGTACCCCTTGCCGAATAAGGGTGACACCAAGTCCCAAACTGTCTTCCCACTGCTCCCCAGGTAGTCAGGGCAACCGACCGGCTCCAGGGTCTGATCTTTTCCCTCATAGACCCGAAATTTGTGGGTATAGCCTGTGGCCCTTTCACAGAGCTTATACAATTTGACCCCATACCGGGCGCGCTTGCTTGGGATGTATTGTTTGAAGCCAAGGCGCCCGGTAAAATGTATCAGGGACTCGTCTATGCAGATGTTTTGCTCTGGGGTATAAATATCTGCAAATTTCTGGTTGAAATGGTCTATGAGGGGCCGAATTTTGTGGAGCCGGTCAAAAGCAGGGTGGCCCCTGGGACGGGAGGCGGTGTTGTCACTAAAGTGCAGGAACCGCAGGATGGTCCTCAAAACGTGTCCTGGACATGGCAGCAGAGAACATGGGCATGTGATGAATCGGGTTCGTGGACCAATATGACCGCAATTCATGCTTTTTTGTCAGGCCCATGTTGAGGAGGAGGCCCAGAAAAGTTTTAAGTTCGGAAACTTGGACTGGTTTCCACCGGAAAGGCTGGGCATAAAAGCTTCCCGGGTTAGCGGTGATAAATTGTGTGGCATACCTGTTTGTTTCGGCCACAACTATGTCTAAAAGCTCCGCAGTCAAGAACAGCTCAAAAAATCCCAGGGCCGAACCGATCTGAGCCGTCTCAACCCGAACTCCAGACTGGGCAGTGAAAGGGAAAACTACAGGAGCGGCTGAAGTTGGGGACTGCCAATCAGGGTTTGCCAGCACCTCTGGGATTCTAGGGGCTCTACGGGCACGTCTTTGCGGTGGCTGCGACGGGGTCACTACTGCACGTGCCACCGTACCAGCTTCAACTGCCCTTCTGGTGCTCGCTACTTCACCAGGTTGTACGGCAGTGCTGGTACTAGGTCCAGGGAGGGCTGGGCTGCTGGTGTATGCCTCACCACGTAATCCGACAGCACCAGCCCCACTCTGCTGCTCTTGAAGCGGATCCTGCGCAACCTGCGGTCTAGCGACACGGGGCCGGGTACGCCTGGTGGTATCAGGGACCTCAGCCTCCTCGTCCGAACTTTGGGTCAGAGAGCCACTGCTTTCTACAGGTTCGTATTCTGACCCGCTGGATTCATCAGATGAGGGTTCCCACTCCTCATCCGACTGGGTCAGAAGCCTGTAGGCCTCTTCAGAGGAATACCCCCTGTTAGACATGTGGGCAACTAAATTTAGGGGTATTCCCTGAGACTACCCAAGAAAAAAAAGCAAGCCTTACAAGGGGAGGCTAGCAAAGTACCGGAGGCCGCTGCGGTTGATAAAAAATATCAAAACTGATTTTTTTATCGCCGCAGTGCGTGTAAAGTGAATGTGCAGTGATCAAAAAAAAATTTTTTTTTGTCACTGCGGTGGGGCGGGTGTGGGCGAACGCACGTGTGGGCGACCGATCAGGCCTGATCGGGCAAACACTGCGTTTTGGGTGGAGGGCGAACTAAAGTGACACTAATACAATTATAGATCTGACCGTGATCAGTTTTGATCACTTCCAGATACTATAAAAGTACAAATGCTGATTAGCGATACGCTAATCAGCGAATAACGGACTGCGGTGCGGTGGGCTGGGCGCTAACTGATCGCTAACTACCTAACCAAGGGACCTAAACTATACCTGAAACCTAACGGTCAATAACAGTGAGAAAAAAAAGTGACAGTTTGCACTGATCACTTTTTTCTTTTCACTTGTGATTGACAGGGGTGATCAAAGGGTTAATTGGGGTTCAGGGGGGTGATCAGGGGCTATAGTGTAGTGTTTGGTGTACTCACTGTGAAGCCTGCTCCTCTGCTGGATCCAACCGACGAAAAGAACCAGCAGAGGAGCAGGCAGCCATATAACAGATCATATTTACTAATATGATCTGCTATCTGGCACTTTGATTGGATTTTTTAAAAATCAGCAACCTGCCAGCCACGATCATTGGCTGGCAGGTTGCTGACGAAATGGTCCTGAACGAAATGCCGGCGCGAACTGCGCACGCGCGGGCGCATACTCGCGAGATGACGCGTATATGCGTGACTGTGCGCAGCGCTGCCACCTCCGGAACGCACATGTGCGTTAGGCGGTCCGGAGGTGGTTAAGGGAGGGCGGGTGGGACGACATTTTCTTCTTCCAGGCTCCGCGGCGGACAAGCTTCAGACCTGCTAAGACAGTCTATAAATACTTGAATTTCCCGCCACTGGAACTCCACTCTCCAATCAAATGCTGGCAGAATTCAGGTGCCTCAGCAACAGGTAAGTAACCAGGAACCAATCAGAATCATTTATTTAATCACCTCAGAATACTGTCACATAGCTGAAAAAAGAACACAAATCAAGGGGGGGGGGGGAATAAAAGCACTACCACTCCCATTATGCTCAATGACCCTGTGGTGGGGCCTCCGTGCCCACTATCATCAGGCAACCCAGGGTCACCACTCCTGGGATACTTCTGCACCTTGGGCTTTCAAACAACTTGGCCCATAGCTTTGATCCGGAGGGTCTGGGTCACCTACAGTTTGCCTTCATTTAACCTGCATACACCCGAAAGCCTCCACTTCATGTATAGATCTCCATCTCAATGGTTCTTGCCGGACCCCTGATGAGAACAGATACTTCACTTGAGCTTGCATTGATACCCAGGACCTTAAACAGGTTTTCCAGGATAAGGGTCCATTCACACGTCCATTGTTTCTTTCCTGATGTGTTCCGTTTTTAGCACAATGTCTGATTTTTTTTCAGGACCAATTGAAAATGAATGGGTCCAGATCTGTTCCGCAAAAAACGGAACAGATCAGGAAAGAAACAACGGACGTGTGAATGGACCCTTACTATGATCTTTATCAAAATTTGCTATTGTAGTTGCTTACCTCATGAACATGATTTTTTTTGTTTGGACTCTCCTGACCCATTTTCACCATGTAAACAGATCACTGTGGTATCCATCCTGTAGGTAGCACTTCCTGTTCCTCTATCCAACCAAACCCATGATGCACTTCTCCTTTCTCTGCCACCGCTCCAACACCGGCCAGCTAGTTTATAGCTCCTCCCACCAGCTAGTTACATAGACACTCCCCTAGCACTGCCCCGCCCATGGACAGAACATCACAGGAAATAAGAAAGAGCTGCATGGACATGGTCATGTGACCACGGCCCAGAACGGGAGATAGGGAGCAATAAAGGTGAAGGAAATACATTACAGAATTACAGCTACCTTCATAAATGATTATTTTGAAGGATGTTGATGCAAACCAGAAGCCCCCTTTAAAAGAGAGATTTCCAGGCAGATACAGATAAAAAAAAAAAAAAAAAAAATCAACCATATGCACCCTCACCATTTTCCCAATGCTGGACCTCAACCCTCTGCTCTTCACTTCCTGATCTCCACACACTAAAAATGCCAAGAAAGTTTAGCTCAGCCAAGCTCTTGCCATAGGGGTGATCCGCCTCATCAAGTGAGTGGGCCATTCCTGCCAATACTCGCATGTAGAACTGGGACCAAGACGTGAAGAGAGCCAGGGGCAGAATGGCAGAGGCTGGGGAAAGATCAGTGAGCGTGAATATGCTTTTTTTCTTATTAAATATTTTTTTCAATTTCCCTGGAAAAACCCCTCAAAACCAGCTGTCTGTATAAAAGCAGTGGCATACCTTCTATGGAGGAAGACCAAGCAACTGCTATGGGGGAGGGGGTTCTGGCACTGAATCTCCCCAACAAGAAAACACTTTCATGCAGCTGCCACTAGAGGAAGCTCAATGCAAAGAGTATATTTCAGCGTTTAGTAAATGGTAACTGTATACATTTTTATCCACTGAGCTCCCCCTTGTGGTGGCTGCAGGGAGATAGTTTTGTAATACAAGGGGAGCATGAGATTTATCAATGTATTTATGCCAGTTGTCTAGTGTAAATACATTGAGAAATATTATCAGCATTAGGGTCCATTCACACGTCCGCAGAATCGGGCCGCATCCGTTCATCAAATTGCGGCACGGGTGCGGACCCATTCATTCTCTATGGGGCAGGAATGGATGCGGACAGCATACAGTGTGTTGTCCCCGCATCTGCATTTCCGGAGCGCCCCCCCGATCTTCCGGTCCGCGGCTCCGGAAAAAAATAGAACATGTCCTATTCTTGTCCGTAATTGCGGACAAGAACAGGTAGTTCTGTGGGGGGTGCCGGCTGGGCGTATTGCGGATCCGCAATACACTATGGACGTGTGATGGACCCTTAGCGTCATATTTATGAAGCACTTTTTTCAATATAAAAGTGGAGGGTGAGTTTTTTTTTTTTATTACAATTCTTTTACTCTAAAATCTTTTTCTTAATTAAGGACATTAGTGGTCATTCCCCCTGCGCTGTCACAAGATACGCATCATCATAAATTAGGCGCACTTTCAGCGGTCTGTGCACCTGGTGTAAAAACTGCTCCAACCCCTGACTGAAACGTTTTTTTGTGGCCTAAAAATGTTAGTAAATGACCCCCACTGTGCCAAAATTCAGGTCAGTGGTTTAAAGCCATAACTGCGACAAGGGGCGTGCCAATGTCTACTTAGGCCGAATGCACACGGCCGTTTTTCACAGCCGTGAACAGTCCGTGGAGCCATGGCCTGGCACACGGCGCCATTGGTTGCTATGACGCCGTGCACTCCTGCTGCCGCCGCAATACAGTATTACAGTGGTATAGATCATACCAGTGTATTACTGTACTGCAGCGGCAGCAGGGAGCGCACGGTGTCATAGCAACCAATGACGCCGTGCGCTCCTGCTCTCAGCAGGAATCCAGCCCGTGGTTCCACGGACCGCTCACGGCTGTGAAAAACAGCCGTGTGCATTTGGCCTTACGCTGGGTTCACACCTGAGCGTTTTACAGCGCGTTCCTACGCGCTGTAAAACGCACAACAGGCAAGAACCAATGATTCCCTATGGGAATGGTTCTCACCTGGGCGTTTTACAGCGCGTACGATCGCGCTGTAAAACGCCCGACACTCAAACAAGTACAGGAGCTTTTTTTGGCGCGTTTGACGCGCGTTTGGGCCATAGACTCTTTGGACAACACTGCTGTCAATCACCCAAACGCGCGTCAAACGCGCGTTCACTATTAAAAAAAACGCGCATAAAAACGCGCGACAAAAACGCGCGTTTGAGAAACGCCTAGGTGTGAAACCAGGGTTACAGTTTATCTCCTTTCTCCGCTGCAGATTAGCGGCGAGCAGGTCCACAGCGCTTTCTGTCATGGAGTACGTAGTGTAAACATACCCTAAAAGCCGTCGTCTACCTCCAGTCATAGCCACAGCTGTATATGTGGTGCCATCGCCATAGGACAGGGATCAGCAACCTCCGGCACTCCAGCTGTTCTGAAACTACAACTCTCAGAATCCTTCTTTCACTGCTATGGGAGTTACAAGAACAGACGAGCAACTGTGCATGCTGGGAGTTGTAGTTTCACAGCAGCTGATGCTGATCCCTGCCCTAGGAAATGATACAACTGAGAAATAGGTTTAGAAGGGGAGATATTTAGCAGGGAAGCGCCTCTGCCATTGAACAGAATTGGGGAAAACTGGTGTAAAGAAAAACTGGCTTAGTTACCCATAACAACCAATCAGAATGAACCTTTGGATTTCTAAAGGAGCTCTGAAAAATGAAAGGTGGAATCTGATTGGTTGCTATGGGCAACTAAGCCAGCTTTGATAAATGTCCCCAAATGTGCTTCAGAGGGCAGCCTCCTCTCTTCAAGTACTAGTCATGAATCACACTCTGTATGAAGCACTTTCCTTCCAGACAGCGAGGAGGAAACGTGAGCTGTCTGTACTGTAGGAGCAGGCCCACGCATTCATTCAGCGCTTTCTATCCCCCGCAGCTTCTCGTTCATTCACCGGCGCTGACTATATATTACCCTGCAGCAACGCATTATTCAGATAGCCCCGCCCTGATGCAGATTCCTATTGGCTGTCTCATTGAAACACGTGATCATGGGAATTGTAGTCCTAGATGTTTAGCAGCCCTCTGTCTCACGCCAGTAGTAAACTACGAATCCCAGGGTTCCCTGGCTGCAAAGCTAAATAGCTGCTGGTTAGGAAGGTGCGAGAGTAACAATTATTATTATTAAGGCACAGACACGTACACCGTAAAGGGCTGCACCCTACCGGGGGTCACAGCCGTCAAGTGAAACATAGCCTTTTGACCCCCGCCTTATAGAGCTGAAACCGAAACCAGTTTACAGCCGGTGGTGACGTCAGCAAGTAAAGCTTAATATTGATGACACCAGCGCCACCTAGTGGCACCATATGGCGCAACTGCTTGTTGCTTCCCATTGTGCATTTATTAGCATGAGTTTTATTTATTTTTTTCCCCTGCATATATTTCCTTGGGGTGGTTTGCAACCAGATTATAAAAGCATAGGAGAAGGGTGGAATTATTAAATGGGGGAAGTGTCCATATTAGTCAGTGTCCACAGTAGAATCAGGAAACCACTTTTTCTATACTATACATGTTTTACATAGGTTGGCTAGGACGATGATCAAATACTAATCTTGTTAAAGGGGTTGTCCGAATTCATGATACTTATGACCTATGCTCCGGCTAGGTCATCAATACCAAATCAGTGGGGTCTGACTTCAGGTACCCTCACGGATGAGGTGCTTGTAGGGAGTGCAGCATCCTCTTTAGGGTACGACCACAAGGTTGTGACATGGCGGAGATGAGGTCCGGTACCGCGTACAGGCTGCAACGGGCCCTAATTAAGCAAAAAGCTATTTAGTTGTTCTGCTTTGTTAATGGCCACTGGCCAGTAAAGGGGTGTTCTGAGACTTAAAGGGAACCGGTCTCCTCAAAAACGCATATAAAACCGCCAGCATTAAAGGGGTTGTCTAGGTTCAGATCCCTCCATTTTCACCCCGGCAGCCCCCTGACATGAGCATCGGAGCAGTTCATGCTCCGATGCTCTCCTTTGCCCTGCGCTAAATCGCGCAGGGCAAAGGCATTTTTCTGAGTTCCGGTGACATACCGGGCTCTCTATGGGGCTGACAGGCAGCCCGGTGACGTCACCGGCACTGATGGGCGGGATTTGGCTCTGCCCTAGCCAGTAAAACGGCTAGGGCAGAGCTAAAGCCCGCCCCTCAGAGCCGGTGACGTCACCGAACACACTGCTGGGCGGAAGTTACCGCCCGGCAGTGTGTTATTGAAAACACAAGAGCCTGTGCCCTGCGCGATCTAGCGCAGGGCACGGGAGCGCATTGGAGCATGAGATGCTCCTATGCCAGGCTCAGGAGGGCTGCCGGGGTGAAAATAAGGGTATGTCCGGGTTCAGCTCTGAACCCGGACAACCCCTTTAACTCATAGTAGTCCCCAGTCTGTTAATAATCATGTTTGATCCGGTAGTCAGATGCTCCATAGTAGGGCTGCAGCTAACGATTATTTGAATAATCGATTAGTTGCCGATTAATTTCTACGATTAATCGATTAATCGGGAAAAACGACAAAATTACAAAACAGAGGTTTATATGATCTTACTTGAAAAATTATGTTCAAAGGCCATATTAAAACAAATTGTGGACGACACTTATGGGGGATCTATGGGATCTGTGGACGACACTTATGGGGGATCTGTGGACGACACTTATGGGGGATCTGTGGACGACACTTATGGGGATCTGTGGACGACACTTATGGGGATCTGTGGACGACACTTATGGGGGATCTGTGGACGACACTTATGGGGGATCTGTGGACGACACTTATGGGGGATCTGTGGACGACACTTATGGGGGATCTGTGGACGACACTTATGGGGGATCTGTGGACGACACTTATGGGGGATCTGTGGACGACACTTATGGGGGATCTGTGGACGACACTTATGGGGGATCTGTGGACGACACTTATGGGGGATCTGTGGACGACACTTATGGGGATCTGTGGACGACACTTATGGGGGATCTGTGGACGACACTTATGGGGGATCTGTGGACGGCGTTTATGGGGGATCTGTGGACGACACTATTGGGGATCTGTGGACGGCGTTTATGGGGGATCTGTGGACGGCGTTTATGGGGGATCTGTGGACGACACTATTATGGGGGATCTGTGGACGACACTATTATGGGGGATCTGTGGACGACACTATTATGGGGGATCTGTGGACGACACTATTATGGGGGATCTGTGGACGGCGTAGTTATGGAGAGGGGGATATGTGCACTGTTATGGGCATAACAGTGCACAGATCCCTTTCCTCATAACAGTGCACAGACCCCCCTTCCCATAGCAGTGCCATACACAGACCCCCCCTCCTCCCCATAGCAGTGCTATAGACAGATCCTCCCCCCTCCCCATAGCAGTGCTATACACAGACCCCCCCCTCCCCATAGCAGTGCTATACACAGACCCCCCCTTCCCCCTAACAGCCCCGGCGCTTGCATCTTTATTTTACCTTTTTACAATGACGCTCCCGCTCCTGTAACAGCCAGGCAGAGCGGACGGCGGCGTAACGTCACTCAATCACGTGACGCGCCTGCTCCGCCCACTTCATGAATGAAGGAGGCGGAGCAGGCGCGTCACGTGATTGAGTGACGTTACGCCGCCGTCCGCTCTGCCTGGCTGTTACAGGAGCGGGAGCGTCATTGTAAAAAGGTAAAATAAAGATGCAGCGCCCGCCCGCCCGAATAGCAACAAATCGGCGATTATTCGATAACTGGATTCGTCGACAACGAATCCAGTTATCGAATATAATCGATTACATCGATTAATCGTTGCAGCCCTACTCCATAGAATAAAAAGCCATGTTTTAAGCGCCATCTTGCCGGTCAGCTTGAAGTCAAGGTAAGCACGCCCCCTAACTGTCCCTTTTGTTAGATTTAAAGCCTGCAGTGCATCCGGGATCGCATAAGTCTTGCGCATGCGCAAGACGGTCAATCTAACAAAAGAGGGGACGGTTAGAGGGCATGCTTACCTTGACTTCAAGCTGACTGGCAAGATCGCGCTGATGGCGCTTAAAACATGGCTTTTTAATCTATGGAGCATCTGACTACCGGATCAAACATATGATTATTAACAGACTGGGGGCTACTATGAGGCAACGCTGGTGGTTTTATATGCGTTTTTGAGGTGACAGGTTCTATTTAAATACTGATGACTTATCCTCAGGATAAGTCATCAGTATCTAATGGGTGGGGGACCGAAACCCAGGACCCCCACTGATCAGATGTTTGAGAAGGCAGTGGCGCGTGCAGTAGCACCACGGCCCTTTACAGCTTTTCCTAGGCCAGTGACGTCACGTTCATCGGTCACATGGCCTAGGCACAGCTCAGCCCCATAGAAGTGAATGGGGCTCAGTACAATACCAAGCACAGCCGCTATACAATGTACACCGCCTATGCTTGTTGAGCTTAGAGAAACCTGTGGCGCTCACAGGAGCACTGGAGCTTTCTCAAACAGCTCACCAGCAGAGGTCCCAGGTGTCGGACCCCAACGATAAACTACTGATGTACCAAATGTATTTAAGTCTTGAAAACCTGTTTTAATAACGCATACGAATGAAACAGTCCTCATTAGTCTAAATAGAGCCTACTGCTGGCCGTACACCCATGCAGTACTCGGTGGTTAAAAAAGTTGTCCTATCATGGACATTGGGGCATATAACAAAGATATGCCCCCAATGTCTGATAGGAGAGTGTCCCACCCCTGGGACCCGCACCTATCCTTAGAATAGAGCCCGCAAAGTGCCAGAGGGTGCACCACGCATGCTTTGCCACCTTCCATTTATTTCTATGGGACTGCCGAAAATAGCCTAACGCTGGCTCGGCTGTTTCCGTAAGTCCTATAGAAGTGAATAGAGCAGTGGCCGCACTTGCGGTGTGCTTCCCATTCATTTAGGCTATTTTCGGCATTTCCACAGAAATGAACGGAGGGCGGCAGCGCATGCACAGTGCATCCTACGGCGCTTTGCGGGCTCTGTTATAAGGATAGTTGCGGGTCTCAGAGGTGGGACTTGCACCTATAAGACACTGGGGGCATATCTTAGAGATATGCCCCCAATGTCCAAGATGGAACAACCCCTTCCCGACCAGCCCTGTACACAGCCAGGACTTGTGTCTGTGACTGGCATTAATGACATTTAAGCCTTTGGATGCCGTGGTCAAACGTGACCAAGGCATCTGTACGTGCTTAAACCAGGAAGCACGCGCTTCCGGGTGTGCTCTGGCTTTCCCCGGCAGGGATCAGGGGAGCCGGAGTGTGTGTGCAGCAGCCCCCTCCTCCTGTGTGACAGGAGGTTGCTGCACATTAGTTCCTATTGGAGTCTATGAAAGAAACAACCTAACGATTGCTTGTTATCGTTCCCTATAGGAACTATATAATAAAATAAAAAGAAATGTACACATTAGGGGCATCACCGCATGTAAAAATACCCAAAATATTAAAATATTTATCCCATATGGAAACCGGCAAAACCTTTTTTATTGGTCACTAAGGAATAAAATGTGATGGAACGGTCCTATGCATCCCAATATGGTACCAATGAAAAGGTTTAGGAGACTGGTATATGAATGGGCAATTAAAGAGCTAAATGTGATGCTTACAATCTGCAAACCGCCTTTTCAAAAATCCCACTTCATTCGATGCAATATGGAATCAAGCTCTTCATGCAATTCAGACTGCATTTACATGCAGCAATTACCTCCCCTGTATTGGGACAAGTGATCGCTTGTCTCCATAGAAAATCATTGTCCTGGGCAGCAGACCTCTGTATAGACAGCACCATCTGCTGCGCGGGATCAATGATTTTTGGTGCCGACAGGATGAGCGTTTTCTCATTCATTGGGTGATCACCGGCACTTTTTACACAGGCCAGTTATCGGGAACAAGCAATTAAAAAAACGAACTGGCCCGATTATCGATCCGTGTAAAAGGACCTTTAGATATACACACAGACAAAAAAACGAAGGTGCTGTTGCAGTGGTAGAGTAAATCCTTTGTTCTATTTTCTCAACACCCGCAGAGACGTAGGAGAATCTATTTTTGCATATGGTGGGAATGCCTGACATACAGGTTTTCTGGGAGAAAGCTTTCTATACTACGATGAGGTCGTCTAACAAGCGCGATATCACCAAAACATCACTATGACCCCTTATTCCTGGTCTTATAAAAGTCTCCAAGAAAGAGGTGCTCAGAAATGTCTTGTCAGCAGGATGGCCAGATCCTGGAAAGTTGCAGGAACTGCTCCTGTGAGTGCACCGAACTTCTGCGCGTTCACTTATTGTAGTCACTGCTATGGTTTAGTGGGCCACTTTGCTACATGGACACCCTGGCTCTGCCGGGATGCAAAAAAGGAGTACTGTTCCTTTGACTCACACTGTAATATGATTTATGCATGTATATCCCATGAGGAGACAGTAAGGATCGGTGGATATGAACAGTTGGCAATATACATGATTCTTAACCAGAGCATCCCATAAAAGGTTAGTGAGTTATACCATCACTGGATATTGCTCTCTTCTTTGGTCATTGAATCTTCTTCATCATCATTTTCCCAGATCATGCTTGTGTCCTCCTTGCACATTTCTGTAGCTATAGGTCTACACTCTTCTATTGCATTGGTGATGCTGTTCAGATCCCAGTGTCTATGTGTTAAGGCACAGTCCAGAGTGAAGGGGCCATCCCGTGTGCGGCGCACCTTCGTGCAGGCTGCAGAGGATCTTAGTTCTAAGCCAATCTCATGGATTAGTTTGCGAAGATACTGCTGGGTCTCGTGCATGCACTGGATCTCTGAATAAGGAATAAAATGCATATTTGGTTTATATTGCTAGTAGCTATATCAGTCATACAGTTCTAGCTATCCAATAGATAATCACCAATTACCAGTAACCAATAGATAATCACATCCGGCTGGATGTAAGAGGAATAAACACAAAGAAAACCCCCCACATTATTAACAAATACTATATTGGTTTAAATGGGTCTCCTCATCTCAGACAATGGGGGGGGGGGGGGGGGGATATCGCTGGGACCGCACCTACATCAAGAACGGACCCCTGAAGATTGTGGAGGGTGCACTGCACATGCCCAGTTGCCCTCCATTAATTTCTATGGGGCCGCCGAAAAATGCGGGCCGCATAGAAATGAATGGCGGCGTGGTGCAACCCTATTTAATCTTATGGGGAGAGTGCGTGGCGGTGGCCGGGGTCGCTCCGTTCTCAGTGTAGGTGCGGGTCCCAGGGGCGTGACCTGCACCAATCAGACAATGGGGGCATATCCTAGCGATATACCCCCGTTGTCTGAAATGGGAATACCCCTTTAACATTTTTATATCACCAATTGCTGCCCTGGTGTTTAATACATCAGAACAGCTGTCATATTATATACAGGGCTGTTGCCCATCGATATCCGAGTAGGGGGGGGTACTCCCACTGCAGTGAATTGGAGCAGCGCTGCAGTAACCATCTCAGTCCACTATAAGACAGACACAGCTGTAGAGGTTCTGTCGCCACTCCGGAACCACTGATCAGCGGGGGGTGTCGGACTCCTTCAATCTGATACTGATGGCCTAACCTGAGGATAGACCATCAATATAAAAGAGTAGATAATCCCTTTTTAGGCTTCGCTCACATCACCGTTTCCGTTCTCCTGCCCAGTTTAGGGGCAGGAAAACGGAAAGGACGGATTCAGCACATAACTGAGCCCTGGGGCCCCATAGACTATAATGGGGTCTGTTAGGTTTCCGCTCAGAAGAAGATTTTGAGCGGAGACAAAAAGTTGTGCACGCAAGACTTTTGTCTCCACTTCAAAAACCTTCCTTTGAGCGGAAACCTAACGGACCCCATTATAGTCTATGGGGCCCGTGGGTTTCGTTCGGCTCAGTTATGTGCCGAATCTGTCCTTTCCGTTTTCCTGCCCGAGAACAGAAAGGCTGAACAGTGATGTGAACGAAGCCTAAGATTTACAAATCAAATTGAAATAATAGATTTCACCCCTTTGTATCATGACGTCACTGTCCTACTTTATTCTGTAAATTCTGTTATGTCACTTATTAGAACAACTATAACGGGAATCTTACCTAATGTGAAGTTAGGTGAGGAAAACTCAACACATCGTACCCCCAGAACTAGAGGAGGGGATTTCACCATGGGCCGGAGAACGCCTTGTACTGCCATCTCATAAGCCTCCTGACTCTTCAAGTCCACATGACTGTGCCTGGAATAGAGATAGAGAAGACATGTTTTTTCACAGAATTAAAAAGCTTTTGGTTACTTTTATAAAGAGAGTCGTCACTTGCAAAAAAAAATAAAAAATTATAAATATAATATATATTTTTAAAGACAATAATGTGGTTGTATCAAATACGCCTTCTAGGACCAGCTGTACTGTTCTAGATTGCAGAAAACAAAACAAGGATCTAAAACAAATAGCCTGCCCCCCCATGCAACTTTATCTACACCAGATCAGAAAACAAGTGTAAAAGGGAGATTTTATGACACGTAGTATTTTAGGCTTCAGGAAAAAAAAAAAATGTACATAGTACAGAACTAGAACTGGAAGCTAAGCTACTGTTTTTATGTAAAAGATAAGATGAAAAAAAAAAAATGCATTTGCTAACCAAATAATGACATATCACATGTATCTGTGTGAAGAACATTTCACATTTTTGGGCAAAAGTGAAAGTAAAAAAATGATGTATTGCTTTATTTCACATACGTCAGCAATGCCTTTTGGTTGGCTCCCTGAACCATTGCCAAGACCCGCTCCAATCTGTCTCTTGTAATGTGTTCTGTGGGGGGGGGAATAAAAGTCAAATTTACATCATATACTAAAATAGAAATAAGTAAAATAATAGCAGCAAATCTAGAAAAGGAATGTATTTCAAAAAGACTGTAAATAACCGGTAACTGTAATAACTGGTAACCAGATGAAATGCGTCTTGAAGTCAAGTCATGGGACTCGTGATTTAGGGAAGGTTTCCCTGGTGAATTTTATATTTCAGAACTGTATTTGCCACATATACGCGGCAATTGAGGCTGAAATTCTGAAAATTAATTAAATACACCTAAATAAGGCGTATTTCGTGATTTGGGGTTATTGTCGCAGTTTTTGAGTATTTTAAGTTTGTAATTGATGAAACTATGAGCGTTCACAATGAGTTGTATTCAACAAATTATTTGCAATGTATGATGGTCAAGCTGTATGACTGATGTAATATCCTCTTGATTCTCTGTCAATAAAAAACTATCTGATTAAAAAAAAATATATTAGGCGTATTTCTAAGGCAGATTGCGGCGAAAAGGTCCTTTACTCCGCAATCTGCGACTTCTCCCCACTCACGCCAGGCCTAAAGCGGGGAAAAGGGACAGGCCGGTAGGCCTGTCTTATCTACCATTTTCTATGCCTGTTTTAGATGTAGAAAATGGTCTATATGTAAGACAGCTAGGAAGCAGTCTTACAGTTAGAAACGGCGATGGAGCCGCCAAAGTTCTGTATAGGCCGGCGCCTCTTCATAACTTCAGCGGATCCACCACCAGGTATAGGGCTAGCCTACAAATGTACTGTTCAGTCATTCTCCTCTCTCTGTCCTCTACCTCTGGCTAACCTACATTACCACAAAGTAGAAGACAAATGGAATAAAGCATCAGACTGCCTGCAAGGCCGCAGAATTACACATCACAGAATATGTTTGCTGCCTGTTGCCATGGAGATGCATAGGCCTGCATATGAGCTGCATAAACAAAATAGGAAATTTTGAATTAAGACCTATTGCAAAGTTGCTTCACTTTCAGGGGTTTTTCCAACCTGTAGTTATCCTCAGGTCATTAATATATAATCAGTAGGGGGGGTCTGACACCCAGCACCCTCACTGATCGGCTGTTTTCAGCAGGCTAATGGAAGCCGAGCTGCAGGACACCGCCATGGCTCTGTGCACTGTTTTGTTTCTGGCCCAAGAAGCTGCTGATCGGTGAGGGTGCTGGATGTCAGACCCCTCCAATCAGATACTGATGACGTGAGGATAGGTCATCAGTATCTACAGGGTGAAAAAACTGCACTTCACAAAAGTGGGATGATGAGAAATCATATTCACCACTGCTGCCCAACAGGCCTATTGTAACCTGTGAGGATCAAGACTTCAAGAGGATTGTTAAAGGGAATGTGTCACCAAAAAATGTTCCCGCCAGTTAAAACCAGATTGCAACGCATATCCATTTTTTATAATCTGTCTTTTTTTTTTACATTTTATTTCTTGAACCTTGATTATGGAGCGACCATCTTTCCTCAGCTGTTCTTAACAGCATTAAGAGAGCATTTAGAGAATTGCTTTACGGCACAATGGTCAGGAGGGGACCTCATTGACTATTATGGGAGAGTTTTCTAGGCATGCTCTGTGATCTGTGCAGAGGTCAGGAGGCAGTAGACAAGCTTATCACCTATTGTGAATGGTGGATCCTATGTAATCTATATAGGTGATATCGGTCATTGTAATCCTGACTGTAATGATAACTGCAGTAAAGTGATCTTTACAGACCAAAAAGTGGCACCTATTATTAGGGTTAGCGCCCAGTGTGAAAACAGGAGGTTTTTAACGCTTATAATATGTTTTCTATTTTAGATATTGACAGGGAAAATTAAAAACATTACCAATTCTTTAAAAACACGATTTGAAATATAGGTCATTTTCTGATGACACATTCCTTTGAAGGCACCAGGAGAATCATAGAACTTATAAATGATTGCATTTATTTCCTGTAGTCTCAAACACCAAGCAGTTGGGGGCTTTCGGTATGATTAAGGACACTCACTGTAAGTGGTCTTCTCAATAACTTTCCCAACATCTGAAAAGTCATCTGTGGCTTTACCAAACACACCAGACACAGTATAGGCCTTCAAAATAAAACAGAAATCAGAAAAGATCTGCTCATAATCAAATGCATGATAAAAACATGTCACAGATTGAATACATGTGATCACTGTCAGAGGTTAGACGTGTATCTGTGAGGTTATTTAAACGACACAAACAAAATGCATACTTCCGCCTACCTTGGTATAATGCTTCTTATAAATAGCAGTAAGAAGTTTGTTGCCGTTCCCAATTCCAAGCACTGAAAAAACAATATCAGAACAAGGTTACGCACGGCAGGGTGGAATCAGTAACTGCAGCACCCCTGATTAATTCACGAAGGCCGCGTTGGCAATGCAGTCATGGTCGGCACACATAAGGGCCTTTTTGTTTTAAATTCAAAAGTTGCTCTTCTTTTAGGCCTCTTTCAGACGGGCGTTGCGGGAAAAGGTGCGGGTGCGTTGCGGGAACATGCACGATTTTTCCGCGCAAGTGTAAAACATTGTAATGTGTTTTGCACTCGCGTGAGAAAAATCGCACATGCTTGGTACCCAAACCCGAACTTCTGTAAAGAAGTTCGGGCTTGGGATCGGTGTTCTGTAGATTGTATTATTTTCCCTTATAACCATGTTATAAGGGAAAATAATACATTCTGAATACAGAATGCATAGTACAATAGCGCTGGAGGGGTTAAAATAATAATAATAATTTAACTCACCTTAATCCACTTGATCGCGCAGCCGGCATTTCTTCTGTCTTCTTTCTTTTCTGTGTGTAGCAACAGGACCTGTGTTGATGTCACTCCGGTCATCACATGATCCATCACCATGGTAAAAGATCATGTGATGGACCATGTGATGACCGGAGTGACGTCACCACTGCGGCTGCGCGATCAAGTGGGTTAGGGTGAGTTAAATATTTTTTTATTTTATTTTAAAAAAAATTAACCCCTCCAGCGCTATTTTACTATGCATTCTGTATTCAGAATGCTATTATTTTCCCTTATAACCATGTTATAAGGGAAAATAATAATGATCTGGTCTCCATCCCGATCATCTCCTAGCAACCGTGCGTGAAAATCGCACCGCATCCGCACTTGCTTGCGATTTTCACGCAACCCCATTCATTTCTATGGGGCCTGGTTACGTGAAAAACTCACAAAATAGAGCATGCTTCGATTTTCACGTTTCACAAGTGATGCGTGAAAATCACCACTCATGTGAACAGCCCCATAGAAATGAATGGGTCGGGATTCAGTGCGGGTGCAATGCGTTCAACTCACGCATCGAATCCCCATGGAATACTCGCCCGTGTGAAAGGGGCCGTAGGGAGCATACACAATGCATTTAAGGTATACCTAGGAGAATTTACAGACCTGCTTCTGTATAGATTTGCATAGCCTTTCTACACACCGTTAAAAATACTATATATTGGCCTAAAGAAGGCCAGTGGGATGAATAGAGGGGTCTATGGATACATGTATGAGTACACCGGGAGTGTTTCCTGCACATGTGCCAAACATACACTGTGAATGCACCCTTACGACAGTATGTCAAAGAACTATGGGGAAAATTTACTAAGACCAGCAGCCCTGGCAAACATTTTCTTAAAGGGGTTGTCTTACTTCAGCAAATAGCATTCATCATGTAAAGAAAGTTATGGATAATCACAATACATTGGTAAGGGCCTTGTAATAACTATGTCTACGTGATAAATGACATTTGCTGAAGTAAGAGAACCCTTTTAAATCTGTCAGGACCTTGTACAAAAAAATACAAAAAACAAAAGTGAAACTTTTTTCATCTGCGACAGAATCCTTACAGTGTACTTAACCTTCTGAACCACTTTATGAAGAACTATTCTAAATGCGCCATAGTTAATCTTTGTAATATACTTATTTTACTATTTTATTGAAGTTCAGGTGTCTATAGCACTTTGGAATCCGTGCACTCGTACACTGTTGACATGTCAGCGGTGTCCAGATTCCACTGTGGGGCCGCAGTGAGAGATGTACAGCCAGGAGCACACATTGCTGCTCTGCTAAAGCCCAACATAGCAGATGCCTCGGCACAGGCAGGAGAAGCGATGTGTTCTCCTGCCTGTACATCCCTTACGGTGGCCCCACAGTGGAATCAGACGCGATGGAAACGTGAACTTCAGGTTAGATCCCTAAAACAGTAAAATAAGTACTAAATATTACAAAAATTTATTATGGCCCTTTCAGAATAGTTTTTAATACAATAGTTCAGAAGGTTAGGTACACTTTAATAAATGCCTGCCTATGCTTTGATTTCATGTATATTTTAGTCCTAGAGATTAGGGATGAGCGAATCGACTTCGGATAATGTATCCGAAGTTGATTCGCAAAAAACGTTGTTGTAATACTGTACTGAGTTCCTTCTTCGTACAGTATTAGAATGTATTGGCTCCGATGAGCCGAAGTTATTACTTCGCAAAGTCACGCAAGACTTTGTGTAATAACTTTGGGAATTAATTATTACTGTAAAAAAAAACAAAAAAAACTTGGTACCGAACTTGGGTTCGATTCCAAGGTACGACTAGGTACCGGAGCGAGAACTCCGTACAGTATTACAAAGTTTTTTGCGAAATTCGCTCATCCCTACTAGAGATCCCTAGCTTTCAACGTGGAAATGTCACATAGCGGTGCTTGAAAGTTTGGGAACCCTTCAAAATGTATGTCTGCATAAATTAGATCTATTACTACATCAGTCCTAAAAGTAGATAAAGGTAACCAAATCAAGCCAGTCAAAAATATTAGACTTGGCCATTTATTAATAGATATAAATGTTGCAATAGCTGCATGCTGCGCTATTTTGTATGGCAATTTATGAAGAAACAGTGCCTTGACACTGGGTTCACACCTGAGCGTTCTGAAAGGAGCGCTCTGTATGCGCGATTGTACATATTGTACAATCGCGCATACAGAGACAAGCGAACGCCCATTGTCGCGCGTTCCCGAAAGTCTATGTACGGGAACGCGCGAAAAAAAACACCCCAAAGAAGCTCAAGAACTTTTTTGAGCGTAGGGCGTTTTTCAGCACGTTCAAACGCGCTGTAAAACGCTCAAGTGTGAACCAGGGCCATAGGGAAGCATTGGTTTTCATGTGTTGAGCGTTTTACAGCGCGTTTGTACACGCTGTAAAACGCTCAGGTGTGAACCCAGTGTTAAGGTAGGCGTGACCAGCCTCAGAGATCTCGGTTATGTACAGAATCGCAGAGCATACTACACTATTCTAGCTATTACAGAGCAACAGAAACCGGACAGAGAATAACAGTGAGAACAAAGTCTTACGCATAACATTACATTGATTAGTGGAAAGCTCACCAAAAACTCCTGATGATCTTGTATCCAGGTTGTGTCCCACACCAACCTTCAGGTAAGTGTAGAATGGTCCCTTGACTGGTAAGCCATATAAGAGAAACATGACATAAATCATTTACCGGTACATCATATACATACTATTATCAATATTCCTGAAAACATCACTCTAGAGAAAGGGCTCATGCACATGACCGTATGGCCGCGGTGCTCGGATTGCGGACCGCAAAAGACGGGTTTGCAATAAATGGGCACCGGCTGTGTGCACCCCGTGCTGCGGATACAAACCCATTGACTTCAAAAAGGTCCACGATACGCGAGATATGGCCAAAGATAGAACTTGTTCTATATTTTTGAGGACCAGAGGCACGGATCGGAATCCCACAGAAACACTACAAAGTGTTTCCGTGGGCTTTCGGGTCCGTACCTCTGCACCGCAAAAAGATAGAACATTCATATCTTGTGGATCACAGACACATTCAAGTAAAAGGGTCCGCACTGCAATACAGAATGCACATGGCCACTGCCCATGCATTTTGGACCACTATTTGCAGTCCACAGCATGGACACTGAGCCATAACTGTTGTATGCATTAGCCCAAATGTTGAGAGTTTGGTACCAACCCAGTTTATGATCAGCCAGGGAAGGAACGGAGGTCACAACTTTGGTTAGTTCTACCCCACTGCTGCTCTCTTGAATGTGTGGTAGGAAGAGGATCTGCTGCCGAGGTGCTGGCTGCTCGAGGGAGTTCAGCTCTGGATGAACAAGCCAAAACATTACTTCTGCTAATATTTAGACAATACATGAATGACAAATCTAAAAATTGTACTTATATCATTTAATTGGAATAATAACTTCCTTCAAAGCAGAAGTACCTTGTAAAAGTTTCATCTCTATCGTGTCTCGTACAGACTTCCATCTCATCCCGGGGGGTTTATATACTGCAAATATTCCATGTAACATTCGATAAGCTGAAGAAGCGGAAAGTGCCATGGCTGTACATCAGTCTCTGAGAATGCAGAAGCACAGAATTGGTTATTTCAATCTGTGACTATTGTCCAGTGCGTAGCAATGTGTGGGGGGAACAGTGTGTTAAAGGCTATGGACAATTGAGGGGTCATTTATCAAACTGGTGTAAAGTAGAAGGCTCATTTGCATATATTAACCCCTTTAGGACACAGCCTTATTTCACCTTCAGGACCAGGCCATTTATTGCAAATCTGACCAGTGTCACTTTAAGTGGTGATAACCTTAAAACGCTTTGACTTATCCAGGCCATTCTGAGATTTGTTTTTTCGTCACATATTGTACTTCATGACACTGGTAAAATGAAGTCAAAAAATAAAATCATTTTTATTCATATTAAAAAAAATACCAAATTTAGAAAAAAATTGTAAACAATTGCAAATTTCCAAGTTTCAATTTCTCTACTTTTATAATACATAGTAATACCTCCAAAAATAGTTATTACTTTACATTCCCCATATGTCTACTTCATGTTTAGATCATTTTGGGAATGATATTTTATTTTTTGGGGATGTTACAAGGCTAAGAAGTTTAGAAGCAAATCTTGAAATCTTTCAGAAATTTTCAAAAAAACAATTTTTAGGGACCAGTTCAGGTCTGAAGTCACTTTGTGAGGCTTACATAAGAGAAACCACCCAAAAATGACCCCATTCTAGAAACTACACCCCTCAAGGTATTCAAAACTGATTATACAAACTTTGTTAACCCTTTGGGTGTTCCACAAGAATTAAGGGAAAATAGAGATACAATTAAAAAATTTCACTTTTTTGGCAGATTTTCCATTTTAATAATTTTTTTTCAGTTACAAAGTAAGGGTTAACAGCCAAACCAAACTCAATATTTATGGCTCTGATTCTGTAGTTTACATAAACACCCCATATGTGGTCATAAACCGCTGTACGGGCACACGGCAGGGCGCAGAAGGAAAGGAATGCCATACGGTTTTTGGAAGGCAGGTTTTGCTGGACTTTTTTTTTTGAAGCCCCCCTGATGCACCCCTAGAGTAGAAACTCCATAAATGTACCCCATCTAAAACTACACCCCTCAAGGTATTCAAAACTGATTTTACAAAACGTTGTTAACCCTTTGGCCCCTTTCACACGAGCGAGTTTTCCGCGCGGGTGCAATGCGTGACATGAACGCATAGCACCCGCACTGAATCATGACCCATTCGTTTCAATGGGTCTGTGTACATGAGTGTTGTTTTTCACGCATCAGTTCTGCGTTGCGTGAAAATCGCAGCATGTTCTATATTCTGCGTTTTTCACGCAGCCCTGGCCCCATAGAAGTGAATGGGGCTGCGTGAAAAACGCATTGCATCCGCAAGCAAGTGCGGGTGCGATGCGTTTTTCACTGATGGTTGCTAGATGTTGTTTGTAAACCTTCAGTTTTTTATCACGCGCGTGAAAAACGCATTAAAACGCATTGCGCAGATTTTGCTGGACTGTTTTTTGTTTTTTACACCATGTCCCATTTGAAGCCCCCCTGATGCACCCCTAGAGTAGAAACTTGAAAAAAGTGACCCCATTTTAGAAACTACGGGATAGGGTGGCAGTTTTTTTGGTACTAGTTTAGGGTACATATGATTTTTGGTTGCTCTATATTACACTTTTTGTGCGGCAAGATAACAAGAAATAGCTGTTTTGGCACCGTTTTTATTTTTTGTTATTTACAACATTCATCTGACAGGTTAGATCATGTGGTATTTTTATAGGCCAGGTTGTCACGGACGCGGCGATACCGAATATGTATACTTTTTTTTATTTATGTAAGTTTTACACAATGATTTAATTTTTGAAGCCAAAAAAATAATAATCACGTTTTAGTGTTTCCATAGTCCGAGAGCCATAATTTTTTCAGTTTTTGGGCGATTACCTTGGGTAGGGTATGATTTTTGCGGGATGAGATAATGGTTTTATTGGCACTATTTTGGGGTGCGTGGGACTTTTTGATCACTTGATATTACACTTCTTGTGATGTAAGGTGACAAAAAATTGTTTATTTAGCACAGTTTTTATTTTAAATTTTTACGGTGTTCATCTGAGGGGTTAGGTCATGTGATATTTTTATAGAGTCGATCGATACGGACGCGGCGATACCTAATATGTATACTTTTTTTATTTATGTAAGTTTTACACAATAACAGCTTTTTTTAAAACAAAAAAAAAAATGATGTTTTAGTGTCTCCATATTCTGAGCCATAGTTTTTATTTATTTTTTGGGCGATTATCTCAAGTAGGGGCTCATTTTTTGTGGAATGAGGTTACGGTTAGATTGGCACTATTTTGGTGGGCAAACGCCTTTTTGATCGCTTGCTGTTGTACTTTTTGTGATGTAAGGTGACAAAAAAAATGTTTATTTAGCACAGTTTTTATTTTTTACGGTGTTCATCTGAGGGGTTAGGTCATGTGATATCTTTATATAGCCGGTCGACAAAAACGTGGAGATACCTTGTATGTATACTCCCCCCCCCCCCATTTTTTTTAACTTTATTTGGGGAAAATGACGTTTTTGTTTATTTTTACTTGAAACTTTTAATTTTTTTTTTGGGGGGGGCGGGGGGGGGGACTTTATTTTTTCACTTAATTTTTGGTCCCACTTCGGGACTTGAACTTTTGGGGGTCTAATCCTTAACAATGCATTCTAATACTTCTGTATTGGAATGCATTGGCTGTATGAGTAATACTGTGTATTACTCATACAGCTTCCGGGGCCTGTGAGATCCAGGGGGCTGGACCTCACAGGCTGTTCACCAGAAGGCAGCGCGATGCCTTCCTTAGACATCGCGCTGCCTTCCAAGCCATCGGGTCCCCCCTACAGCCCCATAGGGACCCGATGGCACCGCCCGCCGCCGCAATAGGTAAAAGCCGGTTATTGCCGACATGGGGGGGGGGGGGTCACGGTGACCACCCCGGGCATTTAGCTGAGGTGCCTGCCCAATGATTTGAGCAGGCACCGACTTCCGATCACAGCCTGCTGCGCAGCTGTGATCGGAAATACACAGGGTGTACAGGTACGCCCTGTGTCCTTAAGTACCAGGACATAAGGGCATACCTGTACGCCCTCTGTCCTGAAGAGGTTAAAACATAATTTTTCTCAGCAATGCGGGCACATATGAACATGGGACCAACACAGATGCCTCTAGCTGCCAAGCGCACATGTAACAGGTCAGCCAGTGTCACAGATACCCTTTAATCTACCTGATATATATATATTGTCGAAGCAGAACGGACATGAAGATCACATAACCTACCTGGTGTTAGGGTCACGTACAGACATAGTCCCTGTGACCAATAACCCCCTGCTGGCACTGTGTACACCATACATATACTCCCCTGTAATCTAACAAGCACTTACAGCTATCCCAATGTCCCCACCACAGATGTCGCAGTCCCCATGCCTCCCATGGCGGCCGCCATTAGCTTCCGCTTAGAGTGAGTTTAACCCAGAAAGCAATTGGTTCCCATCAAGAACTTCCGAGGTCGCGCAGAAGACCCGCCCACTTCCTCCCCCCTCCAACACGTGACACGTGGAAAGGTCCCACCAACTGCACGAGGAAGAAAGACTCTCGCGTGGCCTGGCGGAGGCGGGGCTTCAGATGAGTGACAGCGGCGAGGGGGCGCGCCCCGCTGGGAGCGGGCGGAGTTTTTGATTGTAGTGACAAACAGGGGCGGGGCGTGGGCTTATAGGTTTAGGCAGTAGGCGTGTCCTGAGAGCGGCGGTTAGGCGGGACGGGAAAAAAAAAAATTGTAGAGGGCAAAGGTCGCTGCGCATGTCTTTTCCGCTGACCGGCTGCGGACATGGAGAAGAAAGTGCTGGCGCTGCAAGCTCGTAAGAAACGGTCGAAAGCCAAGAAAATCCCTAAGAGGCCGGCGGAAGCCGCTCAGCAGCGCAGGGCTGGCCCGGACCCGCCGCCTGCGGATGATCCCCCGGAGGAAGAGGAGGAGGAGATCCTGGGCAGCGATGACGAGGAGCAGGAAGACCCGAACGATTACTGTAAAGGCGGTTATTACCGGGTGCAGATCGGCGACCTGTTCAGTAACCGCTACCACGTGATGAGGAAGCTGGGCTGGGGCCACTTCTCCACGGTGTGGCTGTGCTGGGACGTGCAGGGGAAGCAGTTCGTGGCCCTGAAGGTGGTGAAGGGCGCCGAGCACTACACGGAGACGGCCCTGGACGAGATCAAGCTGCTGAGAGCCGTCCGAGACACCGACCCCAACGACAGCGGGCGGGAGAAGGTGGTGCAGCTGCTGGACGACTTCAAGATCTCGGGGGCCAATGGCTCCCACATCTGCATGGTGTTTGAGGTCCTGGGGCATCACTTGCTGAAGTGGATCATCAAGTCCAACTACCAGGGGATGCCTGTGCAGGGTGTGAAGAGCATCATCAGGCAGGTCCTCCAGGGCCTGGACTACCTGCACACCAAGTGCAAGATCATCCACACCGACCTGAAGCCGGAGAACATCCTGCTGTGCGTGGACGAGCCCTACGTGCGCAGGCTGGCCTGTGACGCCACCCAGTGGATTCGCTCGGGGGCCCCGCCGCCCTCCGGTTCCGCGGTGAGTACAGCGCCACAGCCCAAACCTTCCGCCAAACTGACAAAGAACAAGAAGAAAAAACTGAAGAAGAAACAGAAGCGTCAGGCAGAACTGCTGGAAAAACGGGTCCAGGAGATCGTGGGGATGGAAGTGGACGATGAAGATGCTGAACAGGAGGTGCCCAACCCAGAGCATTCTCCAACACCCGGCAACGAATCGGAGCGCACAGTGAATGGACTTCCATCTGAGAGGTCTTCTGATAGCCTCACCAATGCCAACCCAAGCTTCCCCCAACCCAATGCCACAGATGATGGTTCTAATCCTACTTCTCCCCACGGCGATTCCTGCCCACCAGCCATCACTCAACCACCAGAGCAGAATGACAATGAGGAGATCTGTCCAGAAAAAGGAGAAGGTGAGGAGCAGAAAGAACCTGCTGTGAAGGACGACAATGAAGCAATGGGCGATGGAAAACTGACAGCTGCCGACTTCCTCATCAATCCTCTAGACCCCCAGAACGCTGAAAAAATAAGGGTGAAGGTGGCCGACCTGGGCAACGCCTGCTGGACGCAGAAGCACTTCACAGAGGACATTCAGACCAGGCAGTATCGCTCATTGGAAGTTCTCCTTGGGGCAGGATACAGCACCCCTGCAGATATCTGGAGTACAGCCTGCATGGCGTTTGAGTTGGCCACAGGAGATTACTTGTTTGAGCCTCACTCTGGGGAGGACTACCACCGCGATGAAGACCACATTGCTCTGATCATTGAGCTCTTGGGCCAGATCCCACGCAAGCTCATCGCAGCTGGAAAACACTCCAAAGAATTCTTCACCAAGAAAGGCGACCTGAAACATATTTCCAAGCTGAAGCCTTGGGGTTTGGCCGACGTCCTGAAAGAAAAGTACGAGTGGTCTGAAGAGGATGCGGCGTGCTTTGCAGACTTTTTGCTGCCCATGCTGGAATTAGTCCCAGAGAAGCGGGCTACGGCGGCTCAATGCCTCCAGCACGCTTGGCTGCAGTCGTAGAGGTGTAGCCGGTGATGGACGCTGTTCGGTGTGTTCCATGTTCAGTGTCAAAGGGCTATCTTTAAACCTACGGTCAGCGGAGAATGCTATCCCATTAAAAGGCAGACTGCGAACACTTTGGCGCTGTCATCTATTTCTAGGATGCAAAATCGGCAGGGATGTTGTTAATGGATTACAGGGTTTTCCAACTGGTTTATTTTACAATGACTATTAAAGGGGTGTTCCAATTTCAGACATTGATGGCATAGCGCTAGCACAGGGATCAGCAACCTTTTGGCACTCCAGCTGCTGTGAAACTACAACCCCCAGCATGTACTCTTGCTTGGCTGTTCTTGTAACTCCCATAGAAGTGTGAGTTGAATTCTGGGAGTTGTAGTTTCAGAACAGCTGATCCCTGTGCTAAGATATTCCATCAATGTTCTATAGGTGCGGGTCCCACCTCTGGGACACAATCCAGTCTCCACAATGGGCCCCCAAAAGTGATGGCGAGCGCAGCCAGCCTCCGTTCTCCAGTATGGCAGTTCGGAGAGGCGGTCGAGCATGTGCAGTGTGTTCTCCATTTACTGCTATCAGACTTGCGTAAAGAGGCGAACATGCTCGCTTGGGTATTTTTGGAACGGCCATAGCAATTAATGGAGAGCAAGCCATGCATGCTCACTGTGCTCTCCTTTACTTTAAGGGACCCTTTTCTGGAGATAGGTGCTGGTCCCAGAAGTGGTACCCGCTACTATCTGATGCTATATCCTAGCGATCTGCCATCGGTGTCAGGCGTGGCCCAACCCCTTTAAAGGATTGGGTTCATCTTTTGTCTGGGACTAGAATAATGTGGCTGCTTTCTTCCAAGAGCAGTGCTACACCTGTCTGCAGGTGGTGTATGCCTGTGCTGCGATACCATAGACATCCTGTGGACAGGTGTGGCACTGTTTGTGAAAGAATGTAGCCACGTATTTCTTATCTGGGCCATCCTTTTGTCAACGGTCCTTGTTTATCTGACAGAATGAGGAAAACCCTAATATGACATTGAAGTCCTGACTCTTGTAGAGTTGAGTTCCATACTATAAAGATGTTGGTTCTTATTTCTGGTGGCTACAAAATTCATCAACGGTGGAGAAAATAATTATCCTCTGTTTCCAGTTTTTTTTTTTTTTTTCTTTTTGTTTTTTGCTCTACATCATCTCTACATGTAGTCATATGATAATGCTATGCAGAGGAACATTGGTAAGGCTAGGAGAACATGGACCCTTCAAGCGTCCTGGACTCTCTTCAGGACTATGCTGTGTGCATTTTCAGTCCAGTCCACCACTGTTACATTTTATATATGCTTTCATCTGTTTCACGTTATCCGGTTTCAAAGTTTGTGCCCCTTTTTGAAGGTTTCTGTGTTAGCCGTCTCTGTCCAGACCCCTGACACCTATGTTTGTGTGGAGGGTTCTGGGAGAGTCCACCAGTTCTACATCACATTTTGTTCCTGAAACGTTTTCCTTTTATTGTTGAGCACATTTTAATATGTGATATATTGTAAGAATGTAAGGAATAAAGTACTGTTGCCATTGGGGATGGACTGCTGGATCAGGCTGCGAGTTGTGTAGTTCATCTCGATGCTTTGTCTTGGGTTGTACTTTGCATTACTGCTTGGTTCTTGCGGGCCGCAGTGGTGGAGAGGTTTTGGTTATATACTTTATACATCTAGTATGGTATTGATACTGTCCATAAGGCCTCTTTCACACGAACGTGTGCGCTCCGTGGCCGTATTGCGGATCCGCAATACACGGGCACCATTCCGTGTGCATTCCACATCACGGATGTGGACCCGTTCACTTAAATGGGTCCGGAGTTGCGGAACGGAAGCACTACGAAATGCTACCGCGGGGTTTCGTTCCGTACTTCCGTTGCGCAAAAAGATAGAACATGTCCTATCTTTTTGCGGAACGGCCGGATCGCGGACCCATTAAGGGCTCTTGCACACGGACGTGTGCGCCCGTGGCCGTGCTGCGGGCCGCAATGCGCGAACTCCCACCGTGGGGCAGTGGATCGCGGATTCATGCACTTTGATGGGTCCGAGATCTGGCCGTTCCGCAAAAAGATAGGACCTGTTATATCTTTTTGCGGAACCGAAGTACGGGACGAAACCCCACGGCAGCACTCCGTACTACTTCCGTAGGGTACCATTCCGCATCTCCAGATTTGCGGACCCATTGAAGTGAATGGATCCATGATGCGGAATGCACATGGAATGGTGCCCGTATATTGTGGATCTGCAAATGCGGTCAGCAATACAGCCAAGGGGCGCACACTTTCGTGTGCCAGAGGCCTAACTTATTATTTTTTTTTTTTTTAAATCTTATGGACAACATGGTCCTAAGTCCAAATTTAGTTTGTGCCCGAAATGCCTTTAAAAAAAGGGGGGGGGGGGGAAGAGTCACAATTTGGCGCCAATGGGTTTTTATGCCTTTTATTATTTTTATTTTTTTTCTAACTTGCTTGAAAGGGCCAGTTCTTATTGCAGGTGAGGCGCCTGTGATAAAGAAGTGATTATTACTTACCTGACAGATCTTGTGCGTCACATTGGCTGCAGTGGTAATATATTGTCAATCACATGCCTCTCCAGTGCACCGCTGAGGCCACTAAATTGTTTGTTATATATGTCAAGTTACCGCTGCAGCTGATAGCACCAGCTCTGCCGGGTAAGTAATGATATCTTTATTTCAAGTAGATCCTCCGTCCTTGTACAGTTTCCTTCCGGGACCAGACAACCCCTTCAGCTAGAATTGGACCAGTGAGTGCAGGATGGGTACCTTGGCGCTTGTCCTGCCTCTCTCCACGCCCATTGTCAGATCGGGCAGCAGAATGTGTCTGGACAATTGTGGTAGCTCAGGTGACAAACGGCAACTACTGATCATGAGAACGGAGGTCTCGAGTCCCCCAAATAAATGAAGTTCCAGGTTGAGCATGGAGATGGCGGCACTTTACTATCTCAGGTAGTACAATAGAGAAGGAACGGAGCAGCAGTGCGCAGGCTTGGTCAGACCCCCACCATTGAGATGGTTATCCCCTATCCTGTCCATAGCAGATAAGATTATATCTTGAGACAACCCCTTTACCGGGAACCTGTTACGTTGAGTAGTATGATTTTGGTACAAGACTGATCCAAAACTGCTAATTTTTGGCTTGGGGGTCCAATGGGTGGTCCCAATCAGCGATTGACCGTTTCTGTGTCATGCAGGGAGATCTGTCACTGATAAGACCGCCTACTGGACTCCCGAGCCCAGCACATTTTGAGAAGGGTTTTAGGTCAATAAATGACAAGTTAGTCCGGGTTCACTTCACGTTTTTCCCATCTGTTTAACATATACAAAAAAAGTATACGTTAAACGGATGCCTCAGACTGATGCCATACCGTGGCATCCGTTCACCATAGAGTTCCATTGTAAAATATATATATATATATATATATATATATATATATATATATACACACACACACTGTATGCAGGATACAAACACGTGGTATGCTACGTTTTTGTATTTTTTTTTTGTAATGTATACGTCAAATGGAGGCATAAATGATGTGAACCCACCCTTAGGGCTCATTTAGACGGCCGTATTCGGACCTATTCATTTCAATGGGTGCGCAAAAGATGCGGACAGCACACTGTGTGCTGTCTGCATACGTGATTCCGTTCTGCAGCTCCGTGGAAAAGATAAAACATGTCCTATTCTTTTTCGTGGACAAGAATAGGCATTTTCTATTATGGTTGCGGCCATGTGCAGTCCGCAAATTGTGGGACGCACATGGCCGGTATCCGTGTTTTGCAGATCCGCAAAGCACTACGGCCGTCTGAATGGGCCCTTATACGTAGTCTTTTCCCATAAAACTCTCAATCTGCTCAGCTCCATAACCTCGGCCTGCTGGTTGCACTGCATTTTCATAGTGACAGCTTCCCTTCTAAAATAAAACGCCTTTCTAACAGATTTTAATAAAGGTTTTTAATTGTGTTTTGCGGCACTTATGCTGTTTTAGTGGCATTTAAAAAAAAATAATTTATGGGAAAAACGCCTGTCCCAGATGTTTGCTGAAAATCTATAGGAAATGCATGTTTTTTTTTTTTTGTTTTTTTTTTAAACGCAGTATGTTGAAGCTCTTTTATAGAGAAAATGCCATAAAACAGGATTGAAAAAAAACCCAGCTTTCTATGGTTATATATAAAAAAAAAAAAAAAAAGCCAGTGCAAGTTCATGTGTGTAAGGACCATTAGGGTCCATTGTATGTGTCCAGTCTGACCCATTCATTTCAAAGGGTCTGCAAATAAACGGACAGACAGTGCACATCATCCGTGTTCTGTCTGTTCTGCAGGTTATAGAACATGACTGTACTTGTCAATAGGACATTACTAGTGATGGGAGTGAGAGAAGCAGAGTGCACACGAAAGGGGTCCATGGTTAGCAGACCGCAATACAGACATGGTCATGAGCCCCTAGGGTATGTCCCCACAGCGACGTGTCTCAAAGTCACACAACGCAAATGTGCGACTTGCTGTCACACAACTATTTTAGTACGGTGATTTGTTACATTTTGTGAAAACACTGCCAAAGAGGACCCGTCTCCTCTCCTGACATGTCTGTGTTAATAACTCCATGCAATACGAATTCTGGAGCATCTATTCTTATGACTTTGGTATACCATTCCTGTATTATTTCTACTAGAAGTTATGAATGAATTGCTAGCAGTCTGCAGTAAGGGTACAGAGGGGAGGTAACTAGTTTGGGAGGGGGGGGGGGGGGTGTACCTGCACAGACTGAAAATGGAAGCACTGATTGGATAGAGTCAGTCTGTACAGGTAGACCCCCCCCCCCCCCCCCCCAACTTGTTACCTCCCCTCTGTACCCTTACTGCAGACTGCTAGCACTTCATTCATGACTTCTAGTAGAAATAATAAAGGAATGATACAACATACAGACATAAGAATAGATGTTCCAGAATTATTACATGGGGAATGCATAAAGCTATTAAAACAGGCATGTCGGGAACGGTGACAAGTCCTCTTTAACCCCTTAAGGACCCTTGCCGTACATGTATAGCGCTGGTGGACGTGACTTAAGGAACAGCAGCGTACAGGAACAGCGGGCTGATCTGGCGGGTGCAGGAGATGCGCCCGCCAGATCAGCGGCACGGACCTAGCAGGCACTGACAGCCGGGCCCATGCTGCATATGCCGACATCGGTGAAAACACCGATGCCTGTGTATTAACCCCTTGTATGCCGCAGTCAAAGCTGACCGCGGCATGCGGAGGGTAAGGGTGCCCTCCGCTTCCCCATCGGGTACCCGCGCTGCAGTAGAGGGGACCCGATGGCAGAAAAGGCAAGCCTGATGCGTTCCACAGGCATCGGGGCTTGCCTTCTACGGAAGCCTGTGAGATCCAGCCCTTAGGCTGGGGTCTCATAGGCAGGCTGTCGGCATAAAAGCTGATAGCCAATGCATTACAATAATGGTTGTGTTGTAATGCATTGCAGAGGGGATCCGACCACAGAAGTTGAAGTCCATGAGTGTGGGACCAAAATAAAAACAAAATTTCCCAAAATAAAACACAAAATTGTAAAAAAAAAACACCTAATCCACCTCCTCACCTTAAGGGTCCATTCACACGTCTGTGTGTGTTTTGCAGATCTGTAGATCCACAAAACATGGACATCGGCGATGTGCGTTTCGCATTTTGCGGACCACACATCGCCGGCACTTAATAGAAAATGCCTTTTCTTGTCCGCAATTGCGGACAAGAATAGGACATGTTCTATTTTTTTTCGGGATCGGAATTGCGGACCCGGAAGTGCGGATACGGGCAGCACATCGTGCTGCCCCATAGAATGAACGGGTCCGCAATTCCGTTCTACAAAATGCGGAACGAAATTGCGGCTGTGTGAATGGACCCTAATGCCGTAGAAAAAATAAAATAATAACTGTGCTAAAACGCTAGACGTCCCTGGAGACCTAAGCCCTGGTGGTGGAAGTACCCTGTCCCGTACCTATGTCTATTTTCAACCTTAATAAGGCCCTACTTAGATGATAAATACATATAATGTCCTCTAGGATGTAAAAATTAGCCCAAGGAAGAAAACATGTCTATAATAAAATATAATATAATAAACATATAATAAAACCAAACGCGTTTCACCTGCGCCTGGCAGTTTATCAGGGGGTGATGAACAGAAAATATTCGTAGGGAATACAAATAGATAAATAAAGATGTTCCTTAGCTCCTATAAATGGCTTGTGGGATAAGATATGGATGATGAAGAAGTAACTCTGTCAGTAGATAATTAACCTGTAACCAAAAAGGATGATGTAACAAAGACAGGCAATACACCCATAATATGTCTAAGGCCTCTTTCAGACGGGCGTTGCGGGAACACCCGCGATTTTTCTGCGCAAGTGCAAAACATTGTAATGCATTTTGCACTCGCGTGAGAAAAATCGCGCATGTTTGGTACCCAAACCTGAACTTCTTCACAGAAGTTCGGGTCTGGGATCGGTGTTCTGTAGATTGTATTATTTTCGCTTATAACATGGTTATAAGGGAAAATAATAGCATTCTGAATACAGAATGCATAGTACAATAGCGCTGGAGGGGTTAAACATTTTTTTAACTCCCCTTAGTCCAGTTGATCCCGTAGCTGGGATCTCTTCTGTCTCCTTTGCTGAACAGGACCTGTTGTGAGTATTCATTTCAGGAACAGGACCTGTGGTGACGTCACTCCGGTCATCACATGATCCATCACCATGGTAAAAGATCATGTGATGACCGGAGTAACGTCACCACAGGTCCTGTTCAGCAAAGGAGACAGACGAGATGCTGGGCAGCGCGATCAAGTGGACTAAGGTGAGTTAAATTTTTATTTTTAACCCCTCCAGTGCTATTTTACTATGCATTCTATATTCAGAATGCTATTATTTTCCCTTATAACCATGTTATAAGGGAAAATAATAATGATCGGGTCTCCATCCCGATCGTCTCCTAGCAACCGTGCGTGAAAATCGTACCGCACTTGCTTGCAGATGCTTGCGATTTTCACGCAACCCAATTCATTTCTATGGGGCCTGCGTTACGTGAAAAACGCACAAAATAGAGCATGCTGCGATTTTCACGCAACGCATAAGTGATGCGTGAAAATCACTGCTCATGTGAACAGGCCCATAGAAATGAATGGGTCGGTATTCAGTGCGGGTGCAATGCGTTCAACTCACGCATCGCATCTGCGCGGAATACTCGCCCGTGTGAAAGGGGCCTAAGTGTATTATACTTACTGGCCAGAGGAGCCCACTGCGCGTTAGTGTGGATATTGAGGGAGCTGATGTGGCTAGTGTGTGGACGCCAGCGCTCAGTATTTAAGCGCCGGTATCACATGCAAATTCCGGACGCCAAAACAGTGTATTTCCGGTACTTGGAACGCATCGCATTGACGAGATACGTCACTACCGGTATGTGGAGTGCATGAATGGAACACATATCTTCAAATACAAAACTGGAAGACATCTGAGGCTATTGAAAATGTATAGGGTGGGTAAATGATTTGTATCAAGGGGTAACCAAAGACGTATATAGAACCCTAATACACATTTAGATGATGCTAATATTCTGATAACAATTAACTAGCCACAATTATCACAAGAAGGAGAAATGAAAAACACAGGTAGTAACAATGAGCCCCACCATAAATAAGGGGGAACTCATAAATACAATCGAGTAGGATAGAGGGACATATGCAGGCTTCTCGCACCTGCATGGTCAGGACAGGGACAGCTACAATAACAGCGAAAGGCTATATCTGAAAAAGAAGGACCAAGTCATATAAAGCAAGTGAAAGTAAGTCTTTCACTAAGGCCTCCTGGTGACTGGGACCGGAAGCGATAAATCCATTCAGTTTCCTTTTGGAAGTCAAACCTTCTCAGGGGCATGGGGATAACTTCGAGCACAGTGAAACCAATGGAGCTAAGATCCCCCTTATGATGTTGGTTCACATGATTAGCTACAGAGGTGTCATTCTGTTTGACTATGCCATTAACATCTTCACACACTCTACAGAATAAAAACACAAAGTCTCTGTATAAGAAATCGGTCCACTCAAGCGCTGCAGATCCCAAGACAATGTGGGTAAAAGGCTGTCCAGGCATGCTGGGAGTTGTAGTTTTGCAACAGCTGGAGGCACACTGGTTGGGAAACACTGTGTTAGATAAAGTGATAGGAGAAAGGATTGTCCGCTCGTGAGCTCCGTTTGAAGGGGCTCACGAGCGGACCCGAACGCTTCCGTCCAGCCCTGATGCAGTCTGAATGGATGCGGATCCGCTCGGACTGCATCAGTCTGGCGGCGTTCAGCCTCCGCTCCGCTCAGCAGGCGGACACCTGAACGCTGCTTGCAGCGTTCGGGTGTCCGCCTGGCCGTGCGGATCCGTCCAGACTTACAATGTAAGTCAATGGGGACTGATCCGTTTGAAGATGCCACAATATGGCTCAATCTTCAAACGGATCCGTCCCCCATTGACTTTCAATGTAAAGTATGGACGGATCCGCTCAGGCTAATTTCACACTTAGCTTTTTTTTGCCAATATAATGCAGACGGATCCGTTCTGAACGGAGCCACCGTCTGCATTAATATGATCGGATCCGTTCAGAACGGATCCGATCGAACGCTAGTGTGAAAGTAGCCTAAGATGGACCACATTCAATCATAGAAATTCAACAGATGCATGGAAACCTAAAATGCAGTGAAAAAAAGCGCACTATGGTGTAGTATGTTTAGACACCAGTCGCATCAGATGTATGCGATATACTCACAAGGATCACTTGTAATGCGCATAGAAAGAGATCGGTGTGTCTTCGGTCAAGGAGCTCGGGTTGTAGGGCAGGTCAGGCCCAGAAGCCTTCAATTCAGAAGATCTTTGTCTGAACTAGGATCAAACCAGGAGAGCGTCACTCCAAGATATTACCCGTCTCACACTTCCATAAGGCTCCTCCAGTTGATCGTATAGGAGACCGGCAGCTACACGATCAGCTGGAGGAGCCTTATGGAAGTGTGAGACGGGTAATATCTTGGAGTGACGCTCTCCTGGTTTGATCCTAGTTCAGACAAAGATCTTCTGAATTGAAGGCTTCTGGGCCTGACCTGCCCTACAACCTGAGCTCCTTGACTAAAGACACACCGATCTCTTTCTATGCGCATTACAAGTGATCCTTGTGAGTATATCGCATACATCTGATGCGACTGGTGTCTAAACATACTACACCATAGTGCGTTTTTTTCACTGCATTTTAGGTTTCCATGCATCTGTTGAATTTCTATGATTGAATGTGGTCCATCTAACTGAAGATTTTCCGAATGTAAGAAAGAGAAAATAATAGGAACTTTTAAAAAAAATCCTCTCTTGCAGCGCAATCCTTTCTCCCATCACTTCACACACTCTACGTCTCGGCTCTCTGTAGGTCTTTCCAATGTAGTCTTCGGGGCAGGTACACTGACAGATATATGTAACTCCCCTAGTTTTACAATATACAAAGTCGCCTATGGAGTAAGTGTGATCAGTCATGGAGCAAGTTACCGTTTTAGTTGTGCATATGTATTTACAGGCTTTACATGCCCCACATCTGAACATCCCCTTGGGTTTCCTGTCAAGCCAAGTGCCCTCCTTTCTCACACCGGTGTAATGGCTATGTACGAGTCTGTCTTTTAGACTCCTACCTTTACGGTATGTAATTTGTGGAAAGGGGGAAATGGCTTTAGACAGATCATTATCCATAGTCAGAATGGGCCAATACGTTCTCAGAATGGCTAAAACCTCCCTATTGGCTACATCAAAAGTTGAAATCAGACGAATCGGAGTTGCATCATTTTTATTCTTCGTTCTAGGTACCAGCAAATCGCCTCTATTGCTATTTTCTGCTACATGAAAGGCTTCCCTCAAACTGGATCGGGATAACCTCTCTGAAGTAGCCTATTTTGCAACTTTTTTGACTCATTGTAAAAGTTCTCCTTACTGAAACAATTCCTGCGCATGCGCAGGTATTGTCCTTTTGGAATACCTCTTTTCACTGCAAAGGGATAGTGACTGCTCCAATGAAGGATGTTGTTGGTGGCAGTTGGTTTACGAAATACCGTGGTAGTGAGATTACCAGCTGTTGATCTGACCGCCACATCAAGGAACTTGATACATTCAGACTGTATCTCACTTGTAAAACTCAGCCCTATATCATTATTATTAAGCGCAGAGATAAAATCACCAAACTTTTCTTTACTATCGTTCCAGATTAGAAAAATATAGTCTATATAGCGGGTCCAAAAGACAATCCTATTGCTCCACCAGACGATACGGTCCTGGAACACATATTTGTCTTCCCACCAGCCCAGGAGGAGATTAACATATGTCGGGGCACACGGACTACCCATTGCTGTCCCCCTGAGCTGGTGGTAAAAGGATCCGCTAAATAGGAAAAAATTGTGTGTAAGAGTGTATTTGAGGAGACACATAAATTGATTGTGATTCTGGAATTGGGTACCCCTAGATCTCAAATAGTGCGCTGTTGCTGATAGCCCTTTTTCATGTGGTTTTGAGGTGTATAACAATTCCACGTCTATACTTGCGAGATAGCAGTGGGAATCAATTGAGATACAATGGATTTTTTACGCAAAATCGAAACTATCTCTTGTAAAAGATGGTTAGCAAGATACAAATTCTCTAAGGACTCTTATCAAGATAGACACCACAATGGTGGGTAAGAGAATCCACACACTAGCCACATCAGCTCCCTCGATATCCACACTAACGCACAGTGGGCTCCTCTGGCCAGTAAGTATTATACACTTAGACATCTTATGGGTGTATTGCCTGTCTTTGTTACATCATCCTTTTTAGTTACAGGTTAATTATCTACTGACAGAGTTACTTCTTCATCATCCATATCTTATCCCACAAGCGATTTATGAGAGCTAAGGAACATCTTTATTTATCTATTTGTATTCCCTACGAATATTTTCTGTTTATCACCCCCTGATAAACTGCCAGGCGCAGGTGAAACGTGTTGGGTTTTATTATATAAGTATAGAAATCATGTTTTCTTCCTTGGGCTAATTTTTACATCCCAGAGGACATTATATGTATTTATCATCTAAGTAGGGCCTTATTAGGGTTGAAAATAGACATAGGTACGGGACAGGGTACTTCCACCATCAGGGGGTATCCCTGGGCACAGGGCTTAGGTCTCCAGGGACGTCTAGGGAAAGATACTCTTTTCCTGTGTAAAAATTCCCCCTCACCCGTCTCCCTATAGCTATATAGGTTACCTATGTGATTATCTATCTCTCCCTGTAAGTATTTATCCCGTTATTTTATTCATGGTGGAAGTATCTGTCTTTAAGCATTTGATATCACTTGACCAGTTTCTTGCTCCGTTACCCCCTAAATATTAATAAAGGTATTGTTTTAATAAGCACGTTACATTTTTTCTACTTACCTAAATTTAATTAACTACGTGTCTGCTATCCATACCATCTCTACGATAATTTCTTTAAAGTGAAAAAAATTAAAAAGTAGACATATTAGGTATCGCCGTGTCCGTAACAACCAGGTCTATTAAAATATCACATGACCTAACCCCTCAGATGAACCCCGTAAATTAAATAAAAACTGTCAGTAAAAACATTTTTTTGTCACCTTGCTGTCATGGTCTTACCTTCTTGCTGTTCTCCTTCGTTTGACATGTGCTGGCGGCCATCTTGGTTTCTGGGTTTCTTGTAGCCTCCCACCCTGCGGCTTCTCCTTCCCACTGGGAGGAGCTGGATGCCTAGCTCATATATATAGGAGGTCTGTGGCTTCAGTTCCTTGCTTGGTCCTCCTGTGTTCACATGCTTCTAAGACTGCTGCTGCTTCTGGTTCCTGATCCTGGCCTCGTCTGACTACCCCGCTGGTTCCTGATCCTGGCTTCGTCTGACTACCCTGCTGGTTCCTGATCCAGGCTTCGTCTGACTACCCTTCTGGTTCCTGACCTCTGGCTACGCAAGACCCTGCTTCGGTTTAGCCATCCGTTTGGACTTTTGCTTACAGCTTGATTTCCAATAAAGCCTTCTTATTTCCACTTATCTCTTGTTGTACGTCTGGTTCATGGTTCCATGACATTAGGACCAAGCCATGAATTCTGACGGTACAGGGCCATCCTCGCTACCTACGCTGGTTGCCAGACTTGATCAGCAGGATCACCTGTTGGGTCGGTTCGCTGTGGCGTTGCAAACCCTGCTTGAACGCACGGCTCATTTCGCTTCCGTTGCCGATGGGTCGGTTGTCGCTCCTGGGCCCGCTCCTACTGCCGCTCCGGTTGTTGCGCCAGAGTCTACCCCGACACCTGTTGCTGCGCCTGCGGTGTCTCGGGTTATGACCGGTTCTGCCCCCCTTCCACAGCGCTTTGGGGGAGAGCCAACTCAGTGCCGAGGTTTCCTTAACCAGGTGGGCATTTATTTTGAGTTGCTGCCACATGCCTTTCCTACTGAGAGATCAAAGGTGGGCTTCTTGATCTCGCTGCTCTCGGACAAGGCCTTGGCCTGGGCCAGCCCTTTATGGGAGAACAACAATCCGGTGGTTGCCGAGTTTTCCGGTTTTGTTGCTTCTCTTCGGAAGGTATTCGATGTGCCGGCTCGTGCTGCCTCTGCTGCGAAGCTCCTTATGTCCATCAGAAAGGGTTCACGATCCGTAGCTGAATACGCCATTGAGTTTCGTACCCTGGCAGCAGAGGTGGGCTGGAATAATGAGGCTCTGGTCGCTGCTTTCTCTCATGGTCTCTCGGATGCCTTGAAGGATGAGGTTGCAGCTAAGGACCTACCAGTGGAGCTCGAGTCTCTTATTTCTTTCCTGATTTTGATTGACACCAGACTCAGGGAGAGACCTTCCTTCTAACAGATTGGCGCCTACGTTTGCTGTCCCACCCGTGCCTCCCTCTCCTCCCACGCCTCCTGGGGATGACTTGTCTGGGGGTGAACCCATGCAGCTGGGGTTTGCTCGCCTGTCCGAGGGGGAGAGGGTACTCCGGAGACGCGAGGGCCGATGCATGTACTGTGGTCTCGGTGGGCATTTTCGGTTGGCATGTCCGAACCGTCCGGGAAACGCTCGCACCTGAGATCCTGTCGGGGGCAGATCTTGGGTGGAGTCTCCTCGTCCCCGATTTCCCGTGTTGACAAACCACTGATCACTGTTGTCCTCTCCTGGGTCGGGGGCTCGGTGACGACCCAGGCGTTGGTGGACTCTGGTGCTGGTTGTTTGTTCATTGATAGTGTGTTCGCTGCCGCCAATTCCATTCCTCTGCAGCCTCGAGGTTCCCCACTGGCTCTTGAGGCGATAGACGGCAGACCCCTTCTGCCGCCACACGTGACTCATGAGACCCTTCCAGTGGGGATAGCCATTGGTGCCGTTCACAGAGAGTCGGTCTGTCTCCAGGTGATTTCGTCTCCACACTACTCGGTGGTCTTGGGGTACCCCTGGCTCCAGAAGCATAATCAGACTTTCGATTGGAGATCGGCCGAGATCCTCTCGTGGTCACCGCAGTGTGGGGCTAGTTGCATCCATGGGCCTGTCAAGTTGCTGTGTACTTCCTCGGACTCTCTGTTGCCTCCTGAATACGAAGAGTACCGGGATGTATTCGATAAGGTGCGCGCGGTTGCCCTACCTCCGCACCGCCCATACGATTGTGCCATAGAGTTACAATCTGGTGCCGTTCCTCCTCGTGGCAAAGTCTATCCACTGTCGGTAGCGGAGAATGAGGCCATGGAGGAGTACGTGAGGGAGGCGCTTTCACGCGGACACATCCGCAAATCCTCGTCCCCGGCAGGGGCTGGATTTTTCTTTGTGAAAAAGAAGGGCGGTGAGTTGAGGCCTTGCATCGATTACAGGGGTCTCAATCGCATCACGATCAAGAACGCTTACCCGATACCCTTCATTTCCGAGCTGTTCGATCGCCTCAAAGGGGCCACGGTCTTTACCAAACTCGACCTGAGGGCGGCATATAACCTGGTAAGGATCAAGGCGGGCGATGAGTGGAAGACCGCGTTTAACACCAGGACCGGTCATTATGAATCCTTGGTTATGCCCTTTGGGTTGTGCAATGCGCCCGCAGTCTTCCAGGAATTCATCAACGATGTTTTCCGTGACCTGTTGCAGCAGTGTGTGGTGGTCTATTTGGATGACATCTTGGTATATTCTGAATCCATGGAGGCCCACATTATGGATGTCAGACGAGTGTTGCAACGGTTACGAGAGAACAGGCTGTTCGGTAAGCTTGAGAAATGCGAATTTCACCGATCCCAGGTAACCTTCTTAGGTTACATCATTTCCGCTGAGGGGTTCTCCATGGATCCTGAGAAGGTTTCGGCTGTCTTACAGTGGCCCCAGCCCAGTGGTCTCCGTGCCCTGCAGCGCTTTTTGGGCTTCGCCAATTATTATCGGAAGTTCATCAGGGACTTTTCTATGCTAGCCAAGCCTCTCACGGATCTGACCAGGAAGGGCAGTAATTTCCAGGTCTGGCCGCTCGAGGCCATCCGAGCTTTTGAGGCTCTAAAGTCCGCCTTTGTGTCGGCTCCGATTCTGTCGCATCCCAACCCTGGGTTGCCCTTTGTCCTCGAGGTGGACGCGTCTGAGACGGGAGTAGGCGCCCTTCTGTCTCAGCGTAGAACACCAGAGGGTCCTCTGCTTCCTTGTGGGTTTTACTCCCGGAAACTGTCTTCCGCGGAGTGCAACTATCAGATTGGTGACAGGGAGTTATTGGCCATCGTGCAGGCCCTTAACCACCTCCCGACCGCCGTACGCGTATATGCGTCCGGGAGGTGGTTGCTTTACTCCTCCTGGACGCATATACGCGTCTTCTCGCGAGACGCGAGATTTCCTGTGAACGCGCGCGCACAGGCGCGTGCGCTCACAGGAACAGAAGGTAAGCGAGTGGATCTCCAGCCTGCCAGCGGCGATCGCTCGCTGGCAGGCTGGAGATCCGAATTTTTTAACCCCTAACAGGTATATTAGACGCTGTTTTCATAACAGCGTCTAATATACCTCCTACCTGGTCCTCTGGTGGTCCCTTTTGTTAGGATCGACCACCAGAGGACTCAGGTAGGTCAGTACAGTCCCACCAAACACCACACTACACTACACTACACCCCCCCCCCCGTCACTTATTAACCCCTTATAAACCCCTGATCACCCCATATAAACTCCCTGATCACCCCCCTGTCATTGATCACCGCCCTGTCATTGATCACCCCCCTGTCAGGCTCCGTTCAGACGTCCGCATGATTTTTACGGATCCGATCCATGTATCCATGGATCCGTAAAAATCATGCGGACGTCTGAATGGAGCCTTACAGGGGGGTGATCAATGACAGGCGGGTGATCACCCATATACACTCCCTGATCACCCCCTGTCATTGATCACCGCCCTGTCAGGCTCCATTCAGACGTCCGCATGATTTTTACGGATCCGATCCATGTATCCATGGATCCGTAAAAATCATGCGGACGTCTGAATGGAGCCTTACAGGGGGGTGATCAATGACAGGCGGGTGATCACCCATATACACTCCCTGATCACCCCCTGTTATTGATCACCGCCCTGTCAGGCTCCATTCAGACGTCCGCATGATTTTTACGGATCCGATCCATGTATCCATGGATCCGTAAAAATCATGCGGATGTCTGAATGGAGCCTTACAGGGGGGGGGTGATCAGTGACAGGGGGGTGATCACCCTGATTACCCTGATCACCCGCCTGTCATTGATAACCCCCCTGTCAGGCTCCATTCAGACGTCCGCATGATTTTTACGGATCCGATCCATGGATCCGTAAAAATCATGCGGACGTCTGAATGGAGCCTTACAGGGGGGGTGATCAGTGACAGGGGGGTGATCACCCTGATTACCCTGATCACCCCCTGTCATTGATAACCCCCCTGTAAGGCTCCATTCAGACGTCCGCATGCGTTCTGTGGATCCGATCCATGTATCCATGGATCCGTAAAAAATCATGCGGATGTCTGAATGGAGCCTTACAGGGGGGGTGATCAGTGACAGGGGGGTGATCACCCTGATTACCCTGATCACCCCCTGTCATTGATAACCCCCCTGTAAGGCTCCATTCAGACGTCCGCATGCGTTCTGTGGATCCGATCCATGTATCCATGGATCCGTAAAAAATCATGCGGATGTCTGAATGGAGCCTTACAGGGGGGGTGATCAGTGACAGGGGGGTGATCACCCTGATTACCCTGATCACCCCCTGTCATTGATAACCCCCCTGTAAGGCTCCATTCAGACGTCCGCATGCGTTCTGTGGATCCGATCCATGTATCCATGGATCCGTAAAAAATCATGCGGATGTCTGAATGGAGCCTTACAGGGGGGGGTGATCAGTGACAGGGGGGTGATCACCCTGATTACCCTGATCACCCCCTGTCATTGATAACCCCCCTGTAAGGCTCCATTCAGACGTCCGCATGCGTTCTGTGGATCCGATCCATGTATCCATGGATCCGTAAAAATCATGCGGACGTCTGAATGGAGCCTTACAGGGGGGGTGATCAGTGACAGGGGGGTGATCACCCTGATTACCCTGATCACCCCCTGTCATTGATAACCCCCCTGTAAGGCTCCATTCAGACGTCCGCATGCGTTCTGTGGATCCGATCCATGTATCCATGGATCCGTAAAAATCATGCGGACGTCTGAATGGAGCCTTACAGGGGGGGTGATCAATGACAGGGGGGTGATCAGGGAGTCTATATGGGTGATCACCCCCCTGTCATTGATCACCCCCCTGTCATTGATCACTCCCCCCCTGGTAAGGCTCCATTCAGCCATTTTTTTTGGCACAAGTTAGCGGACATTTTTTGTTTGTTTTTGTTTTTTCTTACAAAGTCTCATATTCCACTAACTTGTGTCAAAAAATAAAATCTCACATGGACGCACCATACCCCTCACGGAATCCAAATGCGTAAACATTTTTAGACATTTATATTCCAGACTTCTCACGCTTTAGGGCCCCTAAAAAGCCAGGGCAGTATAAATACCCCACATGTGACCCCATTTCGGAAAGAAGACACCCCAAGGTAATCCGTGAGGGGCATATTGAGTCCATGAAAGATTGAAATTTTTGTCCTAAGTTAGCGGAAAGTGAGACTTTGTGAGAAAAAAAACTAAAAAAATCAATATCCGCTAACTTATGCAAAAAAAAAAAAAATTCTAGGAACTCGCCAGGCCCCTCATTGAATACCTTGGGGTGTCTTCTTTCCAAAGTGGGGTCACATGTGGGGTATTTATACTGCCCTGGCTTTTTAGGGGCCCGAAAGTGTGAGAAGAAGTCTGGGATCCAAATGTCTAAAAATGCCCTCCTAAAAGGAATTTGGGCCCCTTTGCGCATCTAGGCTGCAAAAAAGTGTCACACATCTGGTATCGCCGTACTCAGGAGAAGTTGGGGAATGTGTTTTGGGGTGTCATTTTACATATACCCATGCTGGGTGAGAAAAATATCTTGGTCAAATGCCAACTTTGTATAAAAAAATGGGAAAAGTTGTCTTTTGCCAAGATATTTCTCTCACCTAGCATGGGTATATGTAAAATGACCCCCCAAAACACATTGCCCAACTTCTCCTGAGTACGGCGATACCAGATGTGTGACACTTTTTTGCAGCCAAGGTGGGCAAAGGGGCACCTTTCGGATTTCGCAGGCCATTTTTTACACATTTTGATTTCAAGGTACTTCTTACACATTTGGGCCCCTAAATTGCCAGGGCAGTATAACTACGCCACAAGTGACCCCATTTTGGAAAGAAGACACCCCAAGGTATTCCGTGGGGGGCACGGCGAGTTCCTAGAATTTTTTATTTTTTGTCACAATTTAGCGGAAAATGATGATTTTTCTTTTTTTTTTCTTTTTTCCTTACAAAGTCTCATATTCCACTAACTTGCGACAAAAAATAAAAAATTCTAGGAACTCGCAGTGCCCCTCACGGAATACCTTAGGGTGTCTTCTTTTCAAATTTTTCTGGGCCTTCTCCTCAACATGGGTCTAACCAAAAAGCATGAATTGCGGTCATATTGGTCCACGAACCTGATTCATCACATGCCCATGTTCTCTGCTGCTATGTCCAGGACACGTTTTGAGACCATCCTGCGTTTCCTGCACTTTAGCGACAACACCACCTCCCGTCCCAGAGGCCACCCAGCTTTTGACCGGCTCCACAAAATTCGGCCCCTCATAGACCACTTCAACCAGAAATTTGCAGATTTGTATACCCCTGAGCAAAACATCTGTGTAGACGAGTCCCTTATACATTTTACCGGGCGCCTTGGCTTCAAACAATACATCCCAAGCAAGGGCGCCCGGTATGGGGTCAAATTGTATAAGCTCTGTGAAAGGGCCACAGGCTATACCCACAAATTTCGGATCTATGAGGGAAAAGATCAGACCCTGGAGCCGGCCGGTTGCCCTGACTACCTGGGGAGCAGTGGGAAGACAGTCTGGGACTTGGTGTCACTCTTATTTGGCAAGGGGTACCATCTTTATGTGGACAATTTCTACACAAGTGAGGCCCTCTTCAGGCATTTGTTTCTAGAACAGATTGGCTGCTGTGGCACCGCGCGAACTAGTCGCGCGGGCTTCCCCCAATGGCTCGTTACCACCCGTCTTGCAAGGGGGGAGAGGGCTGCCTTGTGTAACGAAGAACTGCTCGCGGTGAAATGGAGAGACAAGCGTGACATTTTCATGCTCTCCTCCATTCACGCAGACACGACAATCCAAATTGAACGGGCAACCAGAGTCATTGAAAAGCCCCTCTCGGTTCACGACTATAATTTGCTCATGGAAGGAGTGGACTTCAATGACCAGATGTTGTCTCCGTATTTAGTGTCCCGCCGCACCAGACGCTGGTGTAAGAAGGTGTCTGTATACCTAATTCAATTGGCTCTGTATAATAGTTTTGTTCTCTACAGTAAGGCTGGGAGAACAGGATCCTTCCTCAAATTTCAGGAAGAGATCATTGCGAACCTCCTGTACCCAGGAGGTTCCGTGGCCCCATCCACCAGTGTAGTTAGCCGTCTACACGAGCGACATTTCCCTAGTGTCGTTGCTGGTACCTCAAACCGACCGCCACCCCGAAAAAAATGTTGTGTCTGTAGCAGGAGTGGAATAAGATGTGACACCCGCCATTTCTGTCCTGACTGCCCTGACCACCCTGCCCTATGCTTTGGAGAGTGTTTCCGGAAGTACCACACACAGGTACACTTAGCATAGGGATTGCATCTCACAGGACAGGCACACAGGGCTATTAGGGCCCTTTCACTCACAGCTGCTGCAAACCTCTCCTTTCACCTGGGACAAAGTGCATAATGTACTTCGCCACATCTTTGGGCGATTTGCGCTTTGCACATTGTCCCATGGGGAAGGAGAGGTTTGTCCTATAAAGGTAAAAGAAAAAATCACCGGTAAGCAAAAAAGTTAACGTTCAGTTTCAAAAGTTAAATAAAGTTTATATGTTCTGTTCTAAAGTTATTATAAAGTTAATAAAATGTATTGCGTTGCGGCCTGTTCTTTTTTTTTTACCTTTCAGGTGGACCAACCGATCGACTAGCTGCAGCACTGATGTGCATTCTGACAGAAGCATTGCGCTGCTGTCAGATTACACACAAGTCAGTGTATGCGAGATTTCTCCTCTGCAGTAAAAGATACATTTGCCGAGGCATATGAGCTGAGGAGGTGGCGGTGTTCATATGCTTTGGCAAACACTTTGTATATATATATATAAAAAAAAAAATCCCGGCAATGATTTATTCATCCACATCGATTGATGTGAATGGAGAAATCGGGTTTGCCAGGGCATACGAGCTAAGTGGGTATGGATGTTGGGCGGAGCTCCTATGTCCTGGCAGACGCCTTTCCCCTCCTTTTTTTTTTGGGCAGAGATTTTTTCATCCACATTGATCGATGCGAATGAATAAATCTGTGCCGTTCATTTTTTCTTTCAGCCCAGAGGCTGAACGGAAAAAAAAAAATCTCATTACCTGTATGCTCAATATAAGGAGAATAGCAGAAACTCCTAATGCTGGCCATACATGTAATGATTGCGGAGACCCTCAAATGCCAGGGCAGTACAAACACCCCACAAATAACACCATTTTGGAAAGAAGACACCCCAAGGTATTCGCTGAGGGGCATATTGAGTCCATGAAAGATTGAAATTTTGGTCTCAAGTTAGCAGAAAGGGAGATTTTGTGAGAAAAAACTAAAAATAATCAATTTTAACTTGTGCCAATTTTTTTTTTTCTATGAACTCGGCATGCCCCTCATTGAATACCTTGGGGTGTCTTCTTTCCAAAATGGGGTCAAATGTGGGGTATTTATACTGCCCTGGCTTTTTAGGGGCCCTAAAGCGTGAGAAGAAGTCTGGGATCCAAATGTCTAAAAATGCCCTCCTAAAAGGAATTTGGGCACCTTTGCGCCCCTAGGCTGCAAAAAAGTGTCACACGTGGTATCGCCATACTCAGGAGAAGTTGGGGAATGTGTTTTGGGGTGTCATTTTGCATATACCCATGCTGGGTGAGAGAAATATCTTGGTCAAATGCCAACTTTGTATAAAAAAAAAAAGGGAAAAGTTGACTTTTGCCGAGATATTTATCTCACCCAGCATGGGTATATGTAAAATGACACCCCAAAACACATTCCCCAACTTCTCCTGAGTACGGCGATACCACATGTGTGACACTTTTTTGCAGCCAAGGTGGGCAAAGGAGCACACATTCCAAAGAGCACCTTTCGGATTTCACCGGTCATTTTTTACAGATTTTGATTGCAAACTACTTCTCACGCATATGGGCCCCTAAAATGCCAGGGCAGTATAATTACCCCACAAGTGACCCCATTTTGGAAAGAAGACACCCCAAGGTATTTTGTGATGGGCATAGTGAGTTCATGGAAGTTTATTTTTTGTCACAAGTTAGTGGAATATGAGACTTTGTAAGAAAAAAAAATCAAAAAAAAAATCATCATTTTCCGCTAACTTGTGACAAAAAATAAAAAGTTCTATGAATTCACTATGCCCATCAGCGAATACCTTAGGGTGTCTAATTTCTGAAATGGGGTCATTTGTGGGGTGTTTGTACTGTCTAGGCATTGTAGAACCTCAGGAAACATGACAGGTGCTCAGAAAGTCAGAGCTGCTTCAAAAAGCGGAAATTCACATTTTTGTACCATAGTTTGTAAACGCTATAACTTTTACCCAAACCATTTTTTTTATCAAAGACAGATTTAGCGAAAAATTTATATATGATGTCTTTTTTTTGCAAAATTTTACAACTGAAAGTGAAAAATGTCATTTTTTTGCTAAAAAATTGTTAAATTTAGATTAATAACAAAAAAAGTAAAAATGTCAGCAGCAATGAAATACCACCAAATGAAAGCTCTATTAGTGAGAAGAAAAGGAGGTAAAATTCATTTGGGTGGTAAGTTGCAGGACCGAGCAATAAACTGTGAAAGTAGTGTAGTGCAGAAGTGTAAAAAGTGGCCTGATCATTAAGGGTGTTTCAGCTAGGGGGGCTGAGGTGGTTAAGGATGAAGGTCTTACCCATTCCTTAATTGCTAGTACCTTACCAGGATCGATCTTGAAGGCGTGAGGAGTCAGAACATGCCCTAGAAACAGAATCTCCTGTACACCAAAGACACATTTCTCTTGCTTAGCGGATAGCTGATTCTCCCGCAACACCTCTAATACTTGTTTAACATGAGACACATGGGATTCGAAGTCAGGAGAGAATATCAAAATGTCGTCAAGATAGACAATAACAAATTTACCTAAGAACTTCCTAAGAATGTCATTCATGAAGTTTTGGAAGACAGCTGGGGCATTGCTGAGTCCAAAAGGCATCACCTGATATTCAAAGTGTCCTGCCGGAGTATTAAACGCTGTCTTCCATTAGTCTCCCTCCTTGATTCGGATTAGATTGTATGCCCCTTTCAGGTCAATCTTGGAAAACCAGGTTGCCCCCAGAACCTGGTTAAATAAATCCGGAATCAATGGGAGTATCTATTCTGGACAGTGATTTTATTTAATCTCCGGTAATCGATACGAAGAAAAACCTCGCCCCCATAGGAGAGACAGAAGGTCTAATATGTCCTTTACCAAGGCTCTCCTTAATATAATCTTCCATGGCCTTGCGTTCGGGCTTAGAAAGATGATAAATTCGCCCCTTAGGAAACTTGGCCCCCTCTACTAGCTCTATAGTACAATCATAAGGTCTATGGGGGACGGGGGGGTAGAACCTTCGGGGTTGGTGATGAGAATACATTAGAATATTCCCCAACAACCGTGGGTAAAGTATCAGACTTTACTGAGACCCCAGCTTGTACCACGGACAAGCACGAGTCACACTTGGACCAATCTATAGTGGGGTTATGTAGTCTGAACCAAGGCAACCCTAGTACCACCTCAGCCGGTAGGTTCTCCAGGACTAAAAGGGAACATCCCTCTGAGTGGCACACACCCACGGTTAGAGAAATCTGAGGTACATGAGCTCACTGTACCACCAATAAGAGGAGTAGCATCAATAGCCATGACATGGATAGGAGTTGGTAAAGCAAACATTGGAATACCCAATCTTACTGCGTACTCAGAGTCAATAAAGCTGTCCGCTGAGCCAGAATCAATAAAGGCCTTACCCGGCCATTTATCTACCCCCAAAGAAATCGTAATGGGTACCAAAAGCTTACATTTAGAAAAATCAGGGTGTACCTGGTCTTTAGGTTGCCTTGCCTTAGGAGACTTGACAGAGAGGACCTTCTTAGGACACTGGTTGATCCAATGGTCAGAATCTCCACAGTAAAAGCATTCTCCACGTCTGCGGCGAAGATTCCCTCGGGTCATGCCAACCTGCATGGGTTCCTTGGTGGAGACCTCATTATTGTCTCTGGGATAGGCCTCTGGCTGGACCACCATCTGGGAAGAGAACTGTTGTCCCTGTCGTCTCTCTCTAACCCGTCGGTCAAGTCGGACAACAAGGGTCATCATCTCCTCTAAGGTCTCTGGAAGTTGATAACTGACCAGAAGATCCTTTAACTTATCAGACAGACCTGACCTGAACTGACTCTTCAGGGCTGGTTCGTTCTATCCTGAGGGGACACACCACCTTCTGAATTGGGTGCAATAATCCTCCGCAGGTAGATTGCCCTGAACCAGTGCCTTTAGAGCCGTCTCAGCTACTAGAGCCCTGTCTGGTTCATCATAGAGCATACCCAGGGCCTGAAAGAACCCCTTCACAGAAGTTAAACAACTGGCGCCAGCAGGTAAAGAGAACGCCCAGTCCTGGGGATCACCCTGTATTTGGGAAATGATAATGCCCACGCGTTGACTCTCAGGGCCAGAGGACACGGGGCGCAAACGGAAGTAAAGTCTGCAACTCTCCTTAAAAGAGAGAAACTTCTTCCGGTCTTCAGAAAAGGGTTCTGGGAGCTTAATCTGGGGCTCAAAATGCGGACTGGAGGCCTGAGGAGTGGAAGAACCTTGCCCTAACTCAAAAGAATAGAGTTTTTTCCCCTAGCTCCTGCACCATCTGCGTCAGATAAGAAACATGGTCAGTCAGGGTCACCAGAAGATTCATTATACAGTGGTTATTGGGCCTGTTAATCTGTAACGGTCACGTACACACACACACACACACACACACACACAGGGGGGAGGATAGTGACCACTGTACTCCACCCTCACCCCTGGCCCTGCCTACTTGCCTCACGAGTCCTGATGACAGAGGACAACTGGATGGCAGTCCCTAACTTAAGGATACGTGCGGGAAGGACAGACAAGACAAATAACGGATAGTGAACGGACCGGGTCAAAACCAAGAGGACAACGCAGTACAGAGGGATAAGCAAAGAAAGGTCAGGAGAAGCCGGGGTCATAAATACCAGGAGAGTCGAGAAGTACCAAAGGAGTCCGCAAAGAATAGTCAGGTGGAAGCCGAGGTCAAAATACCAGGAAGGATGCGCAGTACAGGAGGAGCAGGCAAAGGATCGTCAGGGAACAAGATCAGGTAAGTACACAGGTATCCAACAACTGCCAGGAACCTAAATTAACAGGCAACCTGTGGCAAGCAGGCTGCCTGTATTTATAGTGGGGAGTGAGGGTCATGTGACGTGGCCAGCGTCACATGACCGACAGACCGACCAGTTGAGCACCGAGTGATCAGCTCGGCGCTCAAGGCAGACCTAAGAGCAGGGAGCCTCCCACCTAGCAAAGCCGCCCTGGGAACGAGGTCAAACACAGATCCTTGCTCCCGAAGCTAAGCAGCAGGTCTGCGGCTGATGGGAGACCGAGTGCGCCCCGTTACATCTATTAGGGTGAATAGGATCTCACACCCTCCCTGCTGCCCTGTCCATAGTACACACAGCAGCAGGGAGCTTACCATGGCAACCAGGGCTTCAGTAGTGTCCTGGCTGCAATGGTAACCGATAGGAGCTCCATGATTACACTGTTGGGGCTCCGATCGAAACTGCCACTGCACCACCAATGATTTAATACTGTGGTAACTGCCACCAATGATTTAATGTTGGGGGGGGGTGAACTGCGCAATTTATGTTTTTAGTACTGGTGGGGTACTGAGAGTGCAGAGCCTCTAGGTGTAACAACAACGTCCCCGTTGCTCCTAGAGGCTCATTTGCATATATTATAACATCATTTTTCATGCATGCCATGCAGGCACATATGAACATGGGACCAACACAGATGCTTTCAGTTGCTAAGCGCACATGTAACAGGTCAGACAGTTTTATCGGTACAAAACTGCTGACAGATGCCCTTTAAGAGCTTGTTATATTAATAAAGCATAGAGTATGTGTAGTACCCCACAGCAGGCACTAACATTACTTCACACTGCAATTGTCTCTAATGGCTAACCAATAATGTCATCTGTGTTTTTATTCCAGGTCCTCTTACATTGTGCATTTATAATATTGCTATGAAACTGTTATGTTCATGTATTGTGCCTGGATCGCCAGCAGGTGGCAGTGCACCTGGCAGAGAGAGATATTTAGATAGAATGGAACTTACCATTCCATTCTCCCCGCTTTTGGGCAGAGGTGGGCTGGTCCTGTTTCGTATCAAGGGAGGGGTTGCAGAAAGTTAGAGCAAGTGGAGTCTAGTGTTGGAAGCAGACGAGTCAAGATGGTGCAGTGAGGGGAATGGCCGCCCCTCCTGCAGCAGGAGTCTCCCAAGGAATGCAGCTCATAGAGCACCCTGACTCCTTACAGATAAAGACACAGTATCACGAGGGGGTCAACAGCCACAGGCACCCCGCTCAAAATGTACCAGAACAATCCTAAAGTCCAGCTACCAGAGGAAAGCCAGTCTAGCACAGCAGAGACCGATAGAGCAAGGTATCCAAGTTTGCCTGCCAGTTTACCCCAAAACCTGCTGGAACCAAGAGAAAGGCCGAATATTGTCTGGATACAAGTTTATTCAAGTAAATCTCTTGAACTATTATCAAGTCTGTACTCCTCTTATTCTCCACCTACTACAAATCTCCCTTTTATTGTATTGGAGCCTAACCCTGGAGAACGACAGTATCCAAATAGGATCACCGTGACACACACAGAAACTATTAAGGCCACACCAAACCACTCGGCAATTCCTATAAATCTACGACACAATCGGCCTTGGGGGGCGGCACGTTGCATACGACTTACTGTACATTGAAACAATATGTATTATTGGACATACATTTGAATGGTAGCCAAATATATGGCCATTCCAACATATTCCCTATCGTGCAAAAATGTAGTATTATATGGCGCCCAGTGTGAGACAACTACATTAAAGCGATGCTCCACTTATTTAGGAATTGAATCATGAAGGAATAATTTGGATAGGAGACCAGAGCAGCGAGCGGTAACATTTTCCCTAATGGCATTATCAGCAGAATAGAGACACCTTTCATGGTGCCTTCATTCCCTATATTAAGCAGAGGGGCTGACATGGGAGCAGGCTCAGAATTTTTTTTGTCCAAAGGACTTGAAGAGATGAAAACATCTCAGCAATAGCTATATGAAGATTTAAAATACTGGGGACCAATCAGATACAGGCATGTGTGGAGGTGGGAGCAGTGATGACACCACAGAAGCTACTGAGGACCAATCAGATTCAAGTATGAAGTCACGCATGAGGGGAGAACCAATGAAATTACAGATTCTAGCAAGGACCAATCAGATTGCGGCAGGTGTGATGATGTCACAGAAGCTAGTGACATCACCGAGTTCTGAGCCTTGGAAAACCACTGCCTGACATTATCTCGGACAGAATATCTCTGGATATAGAGAGAGACAGATAGGCTTGTGCTTTTGCTCAGCAAATCCTTGTTTTCGCTTAGCGAGTTATTTAATTTGCGCCATGGAGATCCGGGGTTTGGCATTCTTGCCTTTCCTCTGGGTCATATGGACGCTATCGGGCCTCTTTGCCCTGATTGCCTTGACTGTCATCCCAGGCCATGTAAAATATCCTTACATCAGGTAAGAGGGGACGGGGCGGGATTCATCTGTAGTATCATTATTGCTATTACCGTATTATCAGTTTATTCCTGGAATGTTATGATTATTATTATTAGTGGATTATTAATAAGCTCTATCTCATAACTGTTAGTACAGAAAACATCCCATTGTTCGGGGGGGGGGGGGGGGGGGGGGGTCTGTGAAGACTGAGGTTTCATGCACCGACCTTCATCTAATCTGCTCTGGAGTGAGATGCACAAGCCTCTTCATCTCTGACCTCCATGCACCAAAAAAATCAAAACTGCACCAACTATGACAGGCATAACGTATAAGCAAATTTGCCAGTCTGCAGAGGCCCCACCCCCTCCTGCTGAGCCCGTTTAGAACACACCCACTTTTTTGGAAAACTTGTAAGCATGGCTTAAAAATGCAAAAGTTACATTTTCTACAAAATGCCTCCTACTCAAAAATGTGATACTTTTCCAGAAAACGGAAGGAGAAAAAAAAAATAATAGTGAATAAATGAATGATGATTATTGTGTTAATGGGTTTTACCACTGGTTGTACTGGGGAAGTAATGGCTATATAGTAGGGCAAGTGATAGTATGGGGATGGGATGCGAAATATGATGCAATCAGGGCCGGTGCTACCATAAGGCAGACCAAGCGGCCGCTTTAGGGCGCACCCTGGGGAGGGCGGAAAAATGTGACATGGAGGGGGAGAAATGTGACATGGGGGTCTGATGGCTGACATTGGGGGCTGATGGCTGGGGGATGATGTCTGACATGGGGTTCTGATCTGAGGTCCGATTAACATTGGGGGTCTGATTGCTGGTCTGACCTGAGGTGTAATGGAAAATATTTTTTTCTTATTATGCTCCTCTAAAACCTAGGTGTGTCTTAGAGGGTGAAAAATATGGTCCTTAAACCAGCCATTGTCTGAAGCAGAGAGAAGATACCAGGACCACAGAGAGGAGAAGCTTGGGGGGGGGGGGGTGCGCCAAAATGTAGCTTCGCTTGTGTTGGCAAAAATCCTCGCACCGGCCCTGGATGCAATTGCCCATTCAGTTCCTGATTTCCTTTTACAAAGGGCCTCTGACAAATAACAGTTGCAATCTCACTGGTTGCTATGGGCGACGGCTCCATGTCGTCCCCATTGTTGTTTGTCTTCTATTTGTGTCTGGACATTATATTATGGAGGATGATTACAATGGAAGGAAATAAAGTCTCCTCTGCTATTAGAAGACATGACACAATCCTGCCGTTTAATATTTTGTTTTCTTTCTCAGTGACACGGGACGAATATTACCCGAATCGGTGGTCTTTACAGTGGTCTTCATAATATCTGCCTTTCTAGGTAAGTGGATTTAGAGAGATAACATCATGAGGAGATCAGCGGCTCCAGCCTCAGTGATGACGTTATCTCCCTAAGCACTATTCACTGCTGAGCGGCGGCCATCACTGCAGATTATAATCATCATTGAATCCTGGAGGTTATTACAAGTGTCTATGGACGTTCCCGGCTGATCCCATGTATTGTCTATTTCAGGAGCTGGCAACGCTTCCATCATGTACCGGTTTATGATCATCCGGTCTGAACAATCAGAGAGGCGACATATCATCTGCCAGAGAATCCTCTATGTTGTTGCATGGATGGGCTGCATTGGGACCGTTGTGACCGCCATAGTTTCGGTAAGTTTATATACAGATGTCTCAGGACTAGTAATACAGAGGGGACATCGCTTGAAGTCAAGAGATGTGTATAAATACAATGACGCGCCCTGGTGACTATTCTTATGTATTACTGCCCATGTATAATTACACCACCTGCGGCCTCTGCTGTTCTGTATTCTCAGATCTTCAGGACGTCCATATTGATGACATTTATTTCTCTGCTTTTGTTGTAGATGAGGATCAGTCCTACAGTCCACAGGATCGGCGCAGGACCGGCATTTGTCTTTTGTGCCGTTTACAACCTAGGTCAAGCTATATGCCTGTACAAGAAATCCTTCAGCAGTCGCCGCCTATGCCACATGAGATTGGCATCAACCTTGGTGCCCATTGTGGCCCTGCTGACCTGTATCCTCTTATAGCTGACTGGTACAGTGCCATGTTGTTTGCTGGATACACTTACACATATGTACTTATCATCATTGCTGCAGTAAATTTGGGTCAATTTAGCCAAGACCCCCGCCCCTCCTTTAAATGATCAGGTCACTATCACTCATTGGTGGAGTTAACTAGGCCCCAAGCATTTTTGGCCCAGGACAACCCAAATTTACAGAGAGATTGTCTCTGAATAATTAGGAAAATTTTGGCAAATATGGGACTATTGGCAACTAGGAGATTATTCGCTTCCTCTGACCCCATTGTAGCACAGATCAGACATCACAGTATAGGAAACACTATAATAATATAATTAATTCTGTTACTTGTCCTTAACATGTCCTTCCAGTTTCTGTGTGTATGATCATCGGCTTCTTCCAGCTATGTACTGGCCGATGTGAAGAGGTGAGTTCATGCAACTTTTGACCGTCTTGTATAATCTACATCTATCCTGTGTAACAGTAATATCAAAGCTCCTATCTCACCTCCATCTTCCCATCTCACTCCATATAGAGTCCCTGGTGAGTACCGCCAGGCACTAATCCTCTATTCTGTCTTCTGCAGATCTACACCAGGACAGGCATGGTGGCCGAGTGGACTGGATTTATTGGCCTGATAATATACCAACTAATGAACTATACAGATTTCCAGGTGAGTAGATGCTGTGTAAAGGTCTAATGTGCTCCAGAAACATTTCAGAGAAGTCATATATTATATAGAGCTGTTTTATAATTAATGGTCTTTCTTCTTTTTTCTCAGCATTTGTCTTTAACGTTGTCCCGAGAAGGTGTCTCCATTGGCCTGAGAGAAAAGACCCAGGACCCTGAAAACCCCCAATAAGATGCAAGGGGTGGAGCACCAAGACAACTGAAACCATCATGACATTGCTGGACATGAATCTTCTGGATCAAGAGGCAGATTCCAGGCTTGGTCTCTGTCCTCAATACTGGATGTGACATTTTACCGGACTTTCCTAATACCGGATTTGACATTTACCGGATTTTCTGGATTCAACATCTAGCAGAATTTCCAAATACTGGATGTGACAATTACCCGGACTTTCCATAGCTACCTCATCTCAAATGATGGCTTTTACCCCCTTGCCCAAGGGAAGGGCAGTCCTTCAGCCATGGTTCCCTGGAGGTTTCCCCCACTAGGGGGTTTTTCCTCCCCTGAGTGTTGAAGGATGAGTTGGGGGTTCACCATCATCAGGGCCATTTCAAAATCCCTGGCCTGTTAATAAATGAGTCAATACATGAGGTAGCTAACAATGTGTCCGAGCCTGTTTATTGTAGGGAATGTATTATAACTAATGTTACCCAATAAAGACCGGGGAACTTCATAGGGGTGATCAGACCAAGCTCTGGAAGGAAAACGATGAAGGTGGTAATGGCAGGGTTAGATTTTAGTCATATATGTCTAGAGTTTTTCAAATTTTAGGGGTATAATAAAAGCGATTCATTAAAAGAGCATTCTGCTTGGGATAATTTATCTCTTATCCAGCTATCACTAGGACTTGTGTCCCCTTGTTTGAATGGAGTGTTGGTCGAGCATATGCACTACAACTCCACCCCAAATCTATGTGATTGTTAGAGATAGTGATGTTGTATTCTGCTACAGAATGCACAGAGTGTTGGTGCGCAGACTCAACCAGTGCTCTTTGAAAATTGGGGGTGTGGGTCCATCATCATTGTGACTGGTTGCGATCTAAGTGGGCAGACTGCCACCAATCTACTAGTTATTTCCTTTCCAGGGGATAAGGGATAACATATTCTAATTGGAATACTCCTTTAAACGATTTGGAAGAAAATGGGTAAAATTATTATTAAAAGTCATATTTATAAAACCTCTGAAAACAGCGTGTACCTTATATAGAGGGTGGGCCCCAGAGCTCAAGTCAAAATGGAGCTTTCTTCTATTGCTGGTTCATGCCCCGCACATATTCCCCCATAAAATAACAATTCTGGAGCATTTATAACTTCTTATGATTAAATTGTCACCTGGGTGTTAACATATATCTTGCAAAAGTCTGACCCTGAGAGCACTGATTGGACAGTGTAAAAGTGTGCAGTGACAGACCCTCACCTGGGCCAGTGACGTCATATTTATCGGTCACGTGGCCTAGGCGCAGATCAGTAGAGCTGCAATACCAAGCACAGCCACTATCCAATGGACATCTTCAAACAGCTGATCAGCAGGGTTGACAGGTTTTGGACCCCCACCATTCAAGGTCATCAGTATAAAAAAGCTAAGAAAACCTCTTTAAAAAAGGTACCTGAACCATTATTAAAAAAATAAAATAAATAAATGCTGCACACTTTCAGCTTTTATAGGCTCCGTTCAGCTGTCCATGCACATGCATGGAGTATGGATCCCATATACTTTCTATGGATCTGCACCCAACACACTTGGACAGCCAAGCAGAGCTGGGGAACGCTTATAAAGGAAGTCTGTTACCTCCCTGTAGCTCAGTTAGGAGTATTACTGCCTAAATAGTATTGCTCAGTCCTAATAAGTCCAGATTGCTAAATTTTATGTCTACTCCCCTATTCCTCCACATACAAGAGCTGTAATATACTGAGAGGACTTCTGAGCTTCCACTCCACACCATTATGTGAGCTCAGCTTAGAAGTATTGTTACAATAGCGCTCTATGTAATAATACTAAAGATCAATTTTAACTGATTCAGGTACTGCAAGGAATTACACACCTTCCTGACATCCACTATTTTAGACACCACATACTCAACAGCATCATTAACAAGAACCGGCAGAGGTGAGGCTTTCGATGGTACTACCGGTTCAAAATATTTTTTAAGTAGAGATTTATGGAACACATTATGAATGTGGAATGACTTGGGCAGCTCCAACCTAAATGATACCGGGTTAATCACCTCCGTGATCTTATATGGTCCAATAAAACGAGGAGCAAACTTTTTAGAATCTACCTTAAGAGAGAGATTCTTGGAGGACAACCATACCTTATCCCCAACCTGAAAATTCACCCCCCCCCCCCTTGAACGTCTCCTATCGGCCTTGAGTTTCTGAGAACTTTGAGCCTTTTCTAAATTCGACTGAATGGAATGGAAGAAATTTCACCCATAATTGCTGGTCTCGTCCTCTGGCTAGCCCTGTCTGCCTTCTAAATCTCGCGTCTGCGCTGCACCAGTCTTCAGTCGGCGCAGGCGCATTGAGAGGACACTCGCTCGGCCGCTCCATCCTCAATGTGCCTGCGCCAGGTGTAGATGTGACGTCATCGGCGCAGGCGCATTGAGGATGGAGCGGCCGAGCGAGCGTCCTCCTCTCAGTGCGCCTGCGCCGACTGAAGACCGGTGCGGCGCAGGCGCGAGATTTAGAAGGCAGACAGGGCTAGCCAGAGGACGAGTGCGGTCGCTGGCCCTGTCAATCAACAGGAGGAGGGGGTGTTTATTTGAAAGGAGGATGCGGCTGCTACCAGCAAGTAGCCGCCCTACTTGCTGGTAGAGAGGTAATTTACATATTATAAAAGTGCATTTTTTGAAGAAACTACTGAACGAAAAAGAGTAAGAGGACTATATATTGATAAATCGCAGTATAAGGATTTTAAGTAGCCAAAAAATAAAAAAAAGACTTTAGTGGGGTGACAGAAGCCCTTTAACCTCCTCAGGACCGCCGTACGCAGGATTACGTCTTTGCGGCGGTCCTGTTCCTCTGGGTGGACGCGCCGGTGCGTCCTCTCGCGAGACGCGAGATTTCGGGCAAAGCCGGCCCGCGCATGCGCATCGCGGGCCGGCAAAGTTTAAAAGACAAGTTCGTCATCAACCTGCCAGCCAATGATCGTCGCTGGCAGGTTGATGATTTTCAAAAAAACTAATCAGAAGCCAGCTAACACATCATATTTAGTAAATATGATGTGTTAAATGGCTGCTGTGCTCCTCTGCAGGTCCTTTTGGTTGGTTGGTTCCAGCAGAGGAGCAGAGGAGCACACATCACTGTGAGTACCCACCAACACCACACTTAGCCCCCAGATCACCCTCCATCACCCCAATTAACCCCTTGATCACCCCTTCTTGCCCCTGTCAATCACTAGTAAAAGGGAAAAAAGTGATCAGTGTAAACTGTCACTTTTTTTTTTTCACTGGTATTGACTGATAGGTTTTAGGATAGTTTAGGTCTCTTGGTTAGGTAGTTTAGCGATCGTTTAGCGCCCAGCCCACCGCACCGCAGTCACTTATTCGCTGATTAGCGTATCGCTAATCAGCATTGTACTTTTATAGTATCTGTAAGTGATCAAAAGTGATCACAGTCAGATCTATAATAGTATTAGTGTCACCTTAGTTCGCCCTCCACCCAAAACGCAGTGTTTGCCCGATCAGGCCTGATCGGTTGCCCACACGTGCGTTCACCCACGCCCGCCCCACCTCAGTGACAAAAATATATATTTTTTTGATCACTGCACATTCACTTTACAAGCGCTGCGGCGATAAAAAAATCAGTTTTGATATTTTTTATAAATCGCAGCGGCCTCCGGTACTTCGCTAGCCTCCCATTTGTAAGACAGGCTTGCTTTTTTTTCTTGGGTAGTCTCAGGGAATACCCCTAAATTTAGTTGCCCAAATGTCAAACAGGGGGTATTCTTCTGAAGAGGCCTACAGGCTTCTGACCCAGTCGGATGAGGAATGGGAACCCTCATCTGATGAATCTAGCGGGTCAGAATATGAACCTGTAGAAAGCAGTGGCAGTCTGACCCAAAGTTCAGACGAGGAGGTTGAGGTCCCTGATAGCACCAGGCGTACCCGGCCCCGTGTCGCTAGACCACAGGTTGCGCAGGATCCGCTTCAAGCGCAGCAGAGTGGGGCTGGCGCTGTCGGATTACGTGGTGAGGCATACACCAGCCCATCCTGGACCTAGTACCAGGACTGCCGTACAACATGGTGAAGTGGCGAGCACCAGAAGGGCAGTTGAAGCTGGTACGGTGGCACGTGCAATAGTTACCCCGTCGCAGCCACCGCACAGACAGGTCCGTAGACCCCCTAGAATCCCTGAGGTGCTGGCAAACCCTGATTGGCAGTCCCCAACTTCAGCCGCACCTGTAGTTCCCCCTTTCACCGCCCAGTCTGGAGTTCGGGTTGAGACAGCTCAGATCGGTTCGGCCCTGGGATTTTTTGAGCTGTTCTTGACTGCGGAGTTCTTGCACTTAGTCGTGGCAGAAACAAATCGGTATGCCACTCAATTTATATCCGCCAACCCGGCAAGCTCTTATGCCCAGTCTTTCCGGTGGAAACCAGTCCAAGTTTCCGAATTTAAAGTTTTTCTGGGCCTTCTCCTCAACATGGGTCTAACCAAAAAGCATAAATTGCGGTCATATTGGTCCACGAACCCGATTCATCACATGCCCATGTTCTCTGCTGCTATGTCCAGGACACGTTTTGAGACCATCCTGCGTTTCCTGCACTTTAGCGACAACACCACCTCCCGTCCCAGAGGCCACCCAGCTTTTGACCGGCTCCACAAAATTCGGCCCCTCATAGACCACTTCAACCAGAAATTTGCAGATTTGTATACCCCTGAGCAAAACATCTGCGTAGACGAGTCCCTTATACATTTTACCGGGCGCCTTGGCTTCAAACAATACATCCCAAGCAAGCGCGCCCGGTATGGGGTCAAATTGTATAAGCTCTGTGAAAGGGCCACAGGCTATACCCACAAATTTCGGATCTATGAGGGAAAAGATCAGACCCTGGAGCCGGACGGTTGCCCTGACTACCTGGGGAGCAGTGGGAAGACAGTCTGGGACTTGGTGTCACCCTTATTTGGCAAGGGGCACCATCTTTATGTGGACAATTTCTACACAAGTGTGGCCCTCTTAAGGCATTTGTTTCTAGAACAGATTGGCTGCTGTGGCACCGCGCGAACTAGTCGCGCGGGCTTCCCCCAACGGCTCGTTACCACCCGTCTTGCAAGGGGGGAGAGGGCTGCCTTGTGTAACGAAGAACTGCTCGCAGTGAAATGGAGAGACAAGCGTGACATTTACATGCTCTCCTCCATTCACGCAGACATGACAATCCAAATTGAACGGGCAACCAGAGTCATTGAAAAGCCCCTCTCGGTTCACGACTATAATTTGCTCATGGAAGGAGCGGACTTCAATGACCAGATGTTGTCTCCGTATTTAGTGTCCCGCCGCACCAGACGCTGGTGTAAGAAGGTGTCTGTATACCTAATTCAATTGGCTCTGTATAATAGTTTTGTTCTCTACAGTAAGGCTGGGAGAACAGGATCCTTCCTCAAATTTCAGGAAGAGATCATCGCGAACCTCCTGTACCCAGGAGGTTCCGTGGCCCGATCCACCAGTGTAGTTAGCCGTCTACGCGAGCGACATTTCCCCAGTGTCGTTGCTGGTACCTCAAACCGACCGCCACCCCGAATTTTTTTTGTGTCTGTAGCAGGAGTGGAATAAGACGTGACACCCGCTATTTCTGTCCTGACTGTCCTGACCACCCTGCCCTATGCTTTGGAGAGTGTTTCCGGAAGTACCACACACAGGTACACTTAGCATAGGGATTGCATCTCACAGGACAGGCACACAGGGCTATTAGGGCCCTTTCACTCACAGCTGCTGCAAACCTCTCCTTTCACCTGGGATAAAGTGCATAATGTACTTCGCCACATCTTTGGGCGATTTGCGCTTTGCACATTGTCCCATGGGGAAGGAGAGGTTTGTCGTATAAAGGTAAAAAAAAAAAATCACCGGTAAGCAAAAAAGTTAACGTTCAGTTTCAAAAGTTAAATAAAGTTGATATGTTCTGTTCTAAAGTTATTATAAAGTTAATAAAATTTATTGCGTTGCGGCCTGGTTTTTTCTTTCTTTCTTTCTCTTTTTTTTTTTTCCCTTTCAGGTGGACCAACCGATCGACTAGCTGCAGCACTGATGTGCATTCTGACAGAAGCATTGCGCTGCTGTCAGATTACACACAAGTCAGTGTATGCGGCGCTGCAAGACGAGATTTCTCCTCTGCAGTAAAAGATACGTTTGCCGAGGCATATGAGCTGAGGAGGTGGCGGTGCTCATATGCTTTGGCAAACACTTTGTATATATAAAAAAATAAATCCCGGCAATGATTTATTCATCCACATCGATTGATGTGAATGGAGAAATCGGGTTTGCCAGGGCATACGAGCTAAGTGGGTATGGATGTTGGGCGGAGCTCCTATGTCCTGGCAGACGCCTTTCCCCTCCTTTTTTTTTTTGGCAGAGATTTTTTCATCCACATTGATCGATGCGAATGAAGAAATCTGTGCCGTTCATTTTTTCTTTCAGCCCAGAGGCTGAATGGAAAAAAAAAATCTCATTACCTGTATGCTCAATATAAGGAGAATAGCAGAAACTCCTAATGCTGGCCATACATGTAATTATTGCGCAGACCCTCAAATGCCAGGGCAGTGCAAACACCCCACAAATAACACCATTTTGGAAAGAAGACACCCCAAGGTATTCGCTGAGGGGCATATTGAGTCAATGAAAGATTGAAATTTTGGTCTCAAGTTAGCGGAAAGGGAGATTTTGTGAGAAAAAACTAAAAATAATCAATTTTAACTTGTGCCAAATTTTATTTTTTTCTATGAACTCGGCATGCCCCTCATTGAATACCTTGGGGTGTCTTCTTTCCAAAATGGGGTCACATGTGGGGTATTTATACTGCCCTGGCTTTTTAGGGGCCCTAAAGCGTGAGAAGAAGTCTGGGATCCAAATGTCTAAAAATGCCCTCCTAAAATGAATTTGGGCCCCTTTGCGCCCCTAGGCTGCAAAAAAGTGTCACACATGTGGTATCGCCGTACTCAGGAGAAGTTGGGGAATGTGTCTTGGGGTGTCATTTTACATATACCCATGCTGGGTGAGAGAAATATCTTGGTCAAATGCCAACTTTGTATAAAAAAAAGGGGAAAAGTTGACTTTTGCCGAGATATTTATCTCACCCAGCATGGGTATATGTAAAATGACACCCCAAAACACATTCCCCAACTTCTCCTGAGTACGGCGATACCACATGTGTGACACTTTTTTGCAGCCAAGGTGGGCAAAGGGGCATACATTCCAAAGAGCACCTTTCGGATTTCACCGGTCATTTTTTACAGATTTTGATTGCAAACTACTTCTCACGCATATGGGCCCCTAAAATGCCAGGGCAGTATAACTACCCCACAAGTGACCCCATTTTGGAAAGAAGACACCCCAAGGTATTCCATGATGGGCATGGCGAGTTCCTAGAATTTTTTATTTTTTGTCACAATTTAGCGGAAAATTATGATTTTTTTTTCTTACAAAGTCTCATATTCCACTAACTTGTGACAAAAAATAAAAACTTCCATGTACTCACTATGCCCATCATGAAATACCTTGGTGTGTCTTCTTTCCAAAATGGTGTCACTTGTGGGGTAGTTATACTGCCCTGGCATTTTAGGAGCCTATATGCATGAGAAGTAGTTTGCAATCAAAATGTGTAAAAAATGGCCTGTGAAATCCGAAAGGTGCTCTTTGAAATGTGTGCCCCTTTGCCCACCTTGGCTGCAAAAAAGTGTCACACATGTGGTATCGCCATACTCAGGAGAAGTTGGGGAATGTGTTTTGGGGTGTCATTTTACATATACCCATGCTGGGTGAGATAAATATCTTGGTCAAATGCCAACTTTGTATAAAAAAATGGGAAATGTTGTCTTTTGCCAAGATATTTCTCTCACCCAGCATGGGTATATGTAAAATGACTGTCACAACCAGACAGCTGAGAAGCTCTGACAGAGGCCTTTCAGAACCTCCTCCTTGAGTTTCTGTGTTGTGGTATTCAGCTCCTCCTCTCGTCAGCCTCTCTCAGCTGTCATGTGTTGGACTAATTGCTTCCCTTTAAATTCTTCCCCAGAAGGCTTTTCTGGGCGGCTTATACTACTTCCTGGAGTGTGTGTGCACGCTGACTCTGTCCTCCTGTTTGCTTCAAAGCTAAGTGTTGTACCTTTATCTGTTATTATCTGTTTGCTGGATCCCAGGTGACCCTGACTCCCTCCGTATCTTGTGTAGGGAGCCGGTGGTCGTGTCCCCTCACTATTGTAGGGTGCTCAGGGCTTTATAGTCAAGGTTCGTGGATATGCAAACCTCCACCATTCGGATCTTTGCATAGGCTGAGCAGCCAGGGAAAGTGCCAGGTCTTCTGCAGGGGTCTCCCTTGGTTCCTTAGTTTTTGGATCCAGCGAGTCGTTTATACATGTTGCTTTGCCTTGTTTCCTGTACACCGTCCGTGACATTATAAGCCGCCATAACCGTCTCAAGCATGGATCCGGTTTCACTTTTGGCTGAACGCTTCCAGGGTCTTTCATTGGAGGTAGCTGATCTCCGTAAGACTTTTTCTCAGCTTCAAGTGACCGGTTCAGCTTGCATTTATGGAGTTTGTTCTGAGCCTAAGATCTCGCTCCCGGATACGTTCTCCGGGGGTAGTGAGAATTTTGTGCGTTTTAGAGAGGCTTGCAAACTCCATTTTCGCCTTCTTCCCCACTCCTCTGGTGATGAGGAACGGAGGGTGGGGATCATTATATCGCTGCTCAGAGGTAACGCTCAGTCCTGGGCCTTTTCGCTGCCGGAGGGGGCACGGCCTCTCCGTTCAGTGGATGAATTCTTTTTAGCCCTGGGTCAGATATATGATGATCCGGATTGTATTGCTCTGGCTGAGTCTAAACTACGTCTATTATGCCAGGGTAAACAATCCGCAGAAATATACTGCTCAGAATTTCGGAGATGGGCAGTTGATACTGGTTGGAATGATGCTGCGCTCCGAAGTCAATTTTGCCATGGTCTTTCAGAGGGATTGAAAGATGCATTTGCCTTTCATGAGAGGCCTATTTCTTTGGACTCTGCTATGTCTCAGGCCGTTCGTATTGACAGGCGTCTTAGAGAGAGAGGAGAGATGTCTCCTTCCTGTCATACGCAGTCCCAGGACAGTGCAGCGGTCCTGCTCTGTGCGCAGGGGTCTCAGTCGCCGTCAGCCCCTTCTGAGCAGGAGCCCATGCAGCTGGGGTTGATTGCTTCTGACAATAGAAGATTCAGCTCGCATGGGAGGGTTTGTTTTTGTTGTGGAGGTATAAATCATTTGGCAAATATTTGTCCCTCTAGGAGATTCAGGCAGTTTTCTGGGAGTAATAAAGAAAGAAACAGGAAAAAATCTTTTAAAAATGTTCCGTCTGTTACTATTGGCAGGGTTGAGGCGGAAATTGAAGGTTTTCCATTTGCTTGTAGTTCCCGTTTTGTCCTGCCGGCTAGGGTGGCGCTAGAGAGCAAGAACATTTTTTGTGAGATTTTTGTGGATAGTGGAGCAGCGGTTAATCTCATTGATAATCAATTTGCGATAACTCATGGTTTCCAGGTGCGCACTTTGGGAAAGGATATTCCTGTTTTTGCTATCGATTCCGCTCCACTTTCTCAAAAATCATTAAAGGGCATAGTTCACAATATCCGTTTAATTGTGAGTGATGCTCATGTTGAGGATGTGTCATGTTTCGTCCTTAGCGGTTTACCCACCCCTCTGGTGTTGGGGCTGCCCTGGCTCACTAAGCATAACCCCACCATTGATTGGCAAGCGAGGCAAATAAATGGTTGGAGTGACTTTTGCAGAGAGAATTGCCTCATGACATCTGTTTCTGAGGTTGCTACTAAGACTGTACCATCTTTTCTCTCTGAATTTTCGGATGTCTTCTCTGAGAGTGGAGTTCAGGATTTGCCCCCGCACAGGGAGTACGATTGCCCTATTAATCTCATCCCAGACGCCAAGCTGCCTAAATCTCGTTTATACAATCTTTCCCAACCTGAGAGGATCGCTATGCGTGCTTATATCTCTGAGAGTCTGAGAAAAGGACACATACGACCCTCGAAGTCACCTGTTGCCGCTGGTTTTTTCTTTGTTAAGAAAAAAGATGGTTCTTTAAGACCTTGTCTGGATTTCAGGGAGCTGAACAATATCACAATTCGTGACCCTTATCCGCTTCCTCTGATCCCGGACCTATTTAACCAGGTTGTTGGGGCTAAAGTCTTTTCCAAATTAGATTTAAGAGGGGCATATAACCTGGTCAGGGTCAGAGAAGGGGACGAATGGAAGACGGCCTTCAATACCCCTGAGGGCCATTTTGAAAATTTGGTTATGCCTTTTGGTTTGATGAATGCCCCAGCCGTTTTTCAGCATTTCGTGAACAGCATTTTTTATCATTTGATGGGAAAATTTGTATTGGTGTATTTGGATGACATTTTGATTTTTTCTCCCGATTTCAAAACTCATAAGGAACATTTACGTCAGGTCTTGCTCATCCTGCGGGAGAATAAATTATATGCGAAACTGGAAAAATGTGTGTTTGCGGTTCCAGAAATTCAATTTCTGGGGTTTCTTCTCTCCGCTTCTGGTTTTCGCATGGACCCCGAGAAGGTCCGCGCTGTGCTTGAGTGGGAGCTTCCTGAGAATCAAAAGGCACTGATGCGTTTTTTGGGCTTTGCCAATTATTACAGGAAGTTCATTTTGAATTATTCTTCTATTGTTAAACCACTCACTGATATGACCAGAAAGGGGGTAGATTTTTCTTCTTGGTCAGTAGAGGCGCGTAAGGCTTTTTCTGATATCAAGGAGAGTTTTGCTTCTGCTCCCATCTTGGTGCAACCTGATGTTTCTTTACCCTTCATAGTTGAGGTTGATGCTTCTGAGGTGGGTGTGGGGGCGGTCTTGTCTCAGGGTTCCTCTCCTGCCAAATGGCGACCGTGTGCCTTTTTCTCAAGAAAACTCTCTTCCGCAGAGAGAAATTACGATGTGGGAGATAGGGAATTGTTGGCCATCAAGTTGGCTTTTGAGGAATGGCGCCATTGGCTAGAGGGAGCCAGACACCCTATTACCGTATTTACTGACCATAAAAATCTGGCCTACTTGGAGTCAGCCAAGCGTCTGAACCCGAGACAGGCCAGATGGTCGTTGTTCTTTTCTAGGTTTAATTTTGTTGTCACGTTCCGCCCTGGAGTTAAGAATGTGAAGGCAGATGCCCTGTCACGTTGTTTTCCGGGAGGCGGTAATTTTGAAGACCCGGGTCCCATTTTGGCTGAAGGTGTGGTGGTCTCTGCTCTTTTTCCTGAATTGGAGGCAGAGGTGCAGGCAGCCCAGTCAGAGGCTCCTGATCTTTGTCCTCCTGGGAGGTTGTTTGTGCCTCTCGCTTTAAGACACAAGATTTTTAAAGAACACCACAATACGGTCCTTGCTGGGCACCCAGGGGTAAGAGCCACACTGGATCTCATCGCTCGGAGATTCTGGTGGCCTGCGCTTCGTAAGTCGGTTGAGGGTTTTGTGGCAGCCTGCGAGACTTGCGCTCGTGCCAAAGTCCCTCATTCACGGCCATCAGGTCCTCTCCTTCCCTTACCCATTCCTTCCCGTCCTTGGACACATCTGTCCATGGACTTCATAACGGACCTGCCTCGTTCCTCGGGGAAGACTGTGATTCTGGTGGTGGTGGACCGTTTTAGCAAAATGGTGCATTTCATCCCTTTTCCTGGTTTGCCCAATGCTAAGACGCTGGCGCAGGCATTTGTTGATCACATTGTCAAATTGCACGGTATTCCTTCAGACATAGTCTCTGATAGGGGCACGCAGTTTGTTTCCAGATTCTGGAAGGCTTTCTGTTCTCGCTTGGGGGTTCGGTTGTCATTCTCTTCTGCTTTCCACCCGCAGTCGAATGGCCAGACAGAGCGCGTCAATCAGAATCTGGAGACATATCTGCGTTGTTTTGTGGCGGAGAATCAAGAGGATTGGTGTTCTTTTTTGTCCCTTGCTGAGTTTGCTTTAAATAACCGTCGTCAGGAGTCCTCTGATAAGTCACCATTTTTTGGTGCATATGGGTTTCATCCACAGTTTGGGACTTTCTCGGGAGAGGGGTCTTCTGGTTTACCTGATGAGGACAGATTCTCCTCGTCTTTGTCATCTATTTGGCAAAAGATTCAAGATAATCTAAAGAGCATGAGTGAGAGATATAAGCGTGTGGCTGATAAGAGACGTGTGCTTGGTCCGGACCTGAATGTTGGTGATCTGGTGTGGTTGTCTACCAAGAATATCAAATTGAAGGTTCCCTCCTGGAAGTTGGGTCCTAGGTTTATTGGGCCTTACAAAATCCTGTCTGTCATCAATCCTGTTGCATACCGTCTTGATCTTCCTCAGACTTGGAAGATCCATAATGTTTTTCATAAGTCCTTATTGAAACCTTATGTTCAACCCATTGTACCCTCGCCTTTGCCTCCTCCTCCGATTATGGTTGATGGGAATCTTGAATTTCAGGTCTCTAGGATTGTGGATTCTCGTCTTGTCCGCGGTTCTCTTCAGTACCTTGTTCAGTGGGAGGGGTATGGTCCTGAGGAGAGGATGTGGGTCCCAGTGACGGACATTAAGGCCTCTCGTCTCATCAGGGCTTTCCATAGGTCCCATCCTGAGAAGGTGGGTTCTGAGTGTCCGGAGTCCACTCGTAGAGGGAGGGGTACTGTCACAACCAGACAGCTGAGAAGCTCTGACAGAGGCCTTTCAGAACCTCCTCCTTGAGTTTCTGTGTTGTGGTATTCAGCTCCTCCTCTCGTCAGCCTCTCTCAGCTGTCATGTGTTGGACTAATTGCTTCCCTTTAAATTCTTCCCCAGAAGGCTTTTCTGGGCGGCTTATACTACTTCCTGGAGTGTGTGGGCACGCTGACTCTGTCCTCCTGTTTGCTTCAAAGCTAAGTGTTGTACCTTTATCTGTTATTATCTGTTTGCTGGATCCCAGGTGACTCTGACTCCCTCCGTATCTTGTGTAGGGAGCCGGTGGTCATGTCCCCTCACTATTGTAGGGTGCTCAGGGCTTTATAGTCAAGGTTCGTGGATATGCAAACCTCCACCATTCGGATCTTTGCATAGGCTGAGCAGCCAGGGAAAGTGCCAGGTCTTCTGCAGGGGTCTCCCTTGGTTCCTTAGTTTTTGGATCCAGCGAGTCGTTTATACATGTTGCTTTGCCTTGTTTCCTGTACACCGTCCGTGACAATGACACGCCAAAACACATTCCCCAACTTCTCCTCAGTACGGCGAAACCAGATGTGTGACACTATTTTGCAGCCTAGGTGGGCAAAGGGGCACACATTCCAAAGAGCCCCTTTCGGATTTCACCGGTCATTTTTTACAGATTTTGATTTCAAACTTCTTCTCACGCATCTGGGCCCCTAAAATGCCAGGGCAGTATAACTACCCCACAAGTGACCCCATTTTGGAAAGAAGACACCCCAAGGTATTTTGTGATGGGCATAGTGAGTTCTCGAAAGTTTTTATTTTTTGTCACAAGTTAGTGGAATATGAGACTTTGTAAGAAAAAATAAATAAAAAAATCATCATTTTCCGCAAACTTGTGACAAAAAATAGAAAAGTTCTATGAACTCACTTTGCCCATGAGCAAATAACCTAGGGTGTCTACTTTCCGAAATGGGGTCATTTGTGGGGTGTTTGTACTGTCTGGACATTGTAGAACCTCAGGAAACATGACAGGTGCTCAGAAAGTCAGAGCTGCTTCAAAAAGCGGAAATTCACATTTTTGTACCATAGTTTGTAAACGCTATAACTTTTACCCAAACCATTTTAGTTTTTTACCCAAACATTTTTTTTTTATCAAATACACGTAGAACAATAAATTGCAAAATTTTACAACTGAAAGTGAAAAATGTCATTTAAAAAAAAAATCGTTAAATTTCGATTAATAACAAAAAAAGTAAAAATGTCAGCAGCAATGAAATACCACCAAATGAAAGGTGAGCGAAGCTGGCCCCCCTTCAATCAGCACAAACAAAAACTCCAGTGTATTTCTTTAGTGCTACGTTTGTGCTGTTTTGTGCCGCAAAAATTAACATTTGTGCTGCTTTTATTTTAAAGATAATAGCAACTGTTTGTTTCAACATGATGACATCACCAGCCCCCCTACAACAGCAAAAAGACATGAAACTTGCTGGATGGTTAGTGCTACGTTTGTGCTGGTTTGTGCCGTTTAAATCTCCATTCTGCCTCCTTTCGTTTCCGAGTTATTAACCATTTATTGAAAGGTCACCAAAGGTCACCCAGCCCCCCATCACAGCCAAAAGACACGAAACTGGGCTGGTTGGTTAGTGCTACGTTTGTGCTGTAAAAATGATCATTTGTGCTGGTTTGTGCTGTAGAAATTAACATTTGTGCTGGTTTTATTTGTAAGATAATAGCAAAACTGGGCTGGTTGGTTAGTGCTGCATTTGTGCTGTAAAAATGATCATTTGTGCTGCTTATTTTTCTGAACTCCATTAACAGGGCTGAAGAATACTAACTTTACACAGGTAGTAAGACAAGTTAATGTGGACTGACATCACTTGAAGTAAGAATGATTATAGCTACAGCCAAAAAAATAAATACTATCAAGAAGTAGAATAGTAAAATGTGTCTCAAACATTTTTATTCTACAAATCATTTTACAAACTGAAGATCATAAAGTTTTCATGAAAATCAATGACAAATAAGAACAAATAAACCCAAACATAGAGATATCCATATTAAGTCCTGATTTTTTTCGCAGTCTTCATTAAACGGTAACTGCACTTGTCCATGGGAAGTGCATAAAAAAGTAGATTATCTCAAGCTAAAACCTTTGCTACCTACGCTTAACAAATAGTAACTTGGAACTACAAGCAGCTAATAATACAAAATCATCAGCACTCCATACAGTGTACAGACCTTGAGTAAGAGGTTGGTGCTTGAAGTGACAACATGGATGGCGCTGTGTCCGTCAAACAGCCAACATTTGGGGGCCATACAGGGTCCCTTCTTCCGGGCGACATAGTGACCGTCACTATGTTGGCCAAAAGAAGGGACCCTGCATGGCCCCCAAATGTTGGCTGTTTGATGTATGTGTCAATTTAATAAAAAGTGCTTTACTTCTGGCACATATTATCCAGTGCTGGTGTCTTGTATTGTGGACTACAAGTAGCTACCTCTTGTGTACAGAACAGTATGGGGGCAGATCTTGGTATGTGAATTTACCACTGCCATACCATTTGTCAAATCATCATATTTTTCCCATGCGTAATCAGACCTTTTACAGTAGGCTATGTAATGGCCTAGAGAGCTTCTGGTAGCTGGTTGGCAAAATGCAACAGCTCTTTAAAGTGAACCTGTTCTCATTTAATTCAAGGTAGGCTTGAAATTCAGAGAGTTCTGCTTCAAGAAATCTTTCTTGTGAACCTCTGCTTCGTGTCTCACAAGCTGCCCAGAGTCCTAGGTCAGTGTCAATCCAAAGGTGCTGTCCTGTTTTGAAGGTGTTTCCTACTGTACCATTACAAAGAACATTTCCAGAAACTGAAGGGTGGTAAGGCATTTTGAAGGTGGTAAGTTAATATGTTTGTTGACTGCATCTTGTAGAGCTGAAACTCCTCTGGATTTTAATGTGTCTTGGTCAACTGATACACATGCAATATTTCTTGATGCTCCAACATGTCCTGAACATGTTTCTGAAGAACATTTGCTCTCAGCCACTATACTGGGCACTTTTGAGAACACATTTGAAATAATTGATGATATGTTGCACTCAGCTTTAACCAGCTGGAGTCCTGCTTTTATTTGTTCTGCTCCAAATATGTCCCTTTAGGATTTTACCTCTCAGCATGTAAATTTATTTTTGTACACCTTTTTCTGCCATGGCTTTCACAAGCTGAAAACTTTATACATTGCTTATTTCTTGAGTCACATAATTACTGTAGGATGTGCTGTCACAAAAGGCACTACAAAGGCACTGACAAATGTGTTTGTGACTCTCACTGTGTGTCCGCACACCTTTACAGGTTGCTGATGTTGCCATTCCTTATTAAACCTATTTTTACCTTTTTCATTGAGACTGATGTGTCTGCATGCTATAATCATTCTTACTTCAAGTGATGCCAATCTACATTAACTTGTCTTACTACCTGTGTAAAGTTAGTATGCTTCAGCCAGGGCCGGCTCCAAGTTCATGTGGGCCCTTGGGCGATAAATCCCAGTGGGCCCCCATTAGGCATTTTTTCACATCGACCCCTGTGGCTCCCACATGGTATAATGACCCCCAGTGGCCCCTATACAGTATAATGACTACTAGTGGCCCTTCACACAGTATAATGACTACTAGTGGCCCTTCACACAGTATAATGAACCCCCAATTCCCCCCCCCTGTATAATGACCACCTGTGGCCCTGCATTCAGAATAATAACCCCCAGTCTCCCCCATTCAGAATAATGACCCCCAGTAGCCCCCACACTGGGGAATACTGTATGGAGGGGGCTCTGGGGGTCATTATACTGAATGGAGGGTCATTGGTGATCATTATACTAAATGGGGGACACTGGGGGTCATTATACTATGTAAAGGGCCCTTACAGTATAATGACCCCACAGTGACCCTCCATTCAGAATAATGACCCACAGTCGCCCCCACACTGGGGGTTATACTGTATGGAGGGGGCACGAGGGGTTATTATTTTTAATGGGGGCTCTGGTGGTCATTATACTAAATGGAGGGTCAATGGGGATCATTATACTAAATGGGGGGCACTGGGAGTCATTATACTGTGTAAGGGGCCCTCACAGTGTGATGAATGACCCCCCAGTGGCCCCCTCACATACCTATCATTGCAGGGGCGCTGGTGGTCCTGTCATTCACTAACCGCAGCTCTCTGCGCTCCTTCTCTCCGGTGGCCCGCTGCAGCAGTGGGCCAGGCCTGGAGGAGAGAAGGAGATGTGCAGTAATGTAGCTAGAACTGACTAGGCCCCACAGCAAATTTTAGTACGCCCCCCTCCCCCATGTGTGTTCACATCGCGTTTTTCCTATCGGTTTGATGTATACAAATGTGCAGCACTCCACGTTTTTGTATCCTGCAGAGTCAAGTTAAAAATGCATACGTTAACGTATATGTTTTTTTACAATGGAACTGTATGGTGAACGGACGCCACTGTACGGCATCAGTCTGAGGCATCTGTTAACGCATAAATTTTTGGTATACATTAAATGGATGGCAAAAATAGGACGTGGACCCAGCCATAGTGTCAGAATAAGCCCCAGTACTCAGCGGAGCAGCATGGCGGAGAGGGGAGGCCGCCATGTACTGACAGAACGCTAACTGGTCCTGGTGGTCAGGGATGAGGACTGTGCTTCCCAAGGATCATTTTCTACTGGGAAATACAGGGCACAGTATAATACACTAGAATGTATATACTATAAAGATACTAGCCCTACCCCCGAATAATAATACAATTAGGGGGTCATTTATTATATAGAAATACGTCTATATTAGGCGTATTTCTGACACAGATTGTGGCGCAAAGGTCCTTAACACCACAATCTGTATCTTTTCCCGCTTATGCCAGGTCTAAAAAAAGTGGTGTGGGCATGGAAGGGGACACAGTTATGGCCATGCAGTTATTGGATACCACCGCCATATAGTGATAACACTGCCATACAATGATAAAACCACCATACAGTGACTGTATAAAAGGGTATAAGAGGGCACAGTACAGGGAATGAGTATGGGCACTGCCCAGGGTGTGGTAAGAGGGCACAATGCAGGGTATAAAGGGGCACAGTACTGGGTGGGGGGCATAGTCACATGACCCTGTGACGTTAGAAGGTCCTTATGGTGAATGCTGTTCAGATGCCACCATAATGAGAGGCAGAGGAGTGAGACAGGGGCCCTGGATGGACAGGAGGGGTGGACACAGCAAGTAGGTGGAAGGGGCTCTGAGGGTGATTCATACAACAAGTAGGGGCAGGAGGTCTGTGCAGGGCAGCAATAGGAGATAGGAGGGTGAAACAGGAGCTCTGGATACATGAGGGAGGAAAGGAGACAGCAGGGGCCCCATGAGGATGAGATAGGACAGGATATGTGGGGGGGGGGGCAGGTGTCATGGAGACAAACTGCTTAATGAAACAGTAACACAACTAAATAGAATGAAGCAGCAGCAGATCGAAGAGTCCCCCCCCTTTCTGTCCCACAGACAAGAGACAGTCACAGTGCAGACTCACTCACAGTCTTCACACTTCTCTGCTCCAGCCCTCCGGTCTCCCTCCTCAGGCAGCATGTCCTGTGTAGAGGGGGCGTGTCCTGTGTAAAGGGGTGTGTCCTGTGCAGAGGGGGCGTGGTCTGAGTCTCTGCAGCTCAGAGGGCCCACCAGGGGGGTACTGCGTAAGTGAAATGACAGCAGTGAGAGCTCCCATCTGTATTGATGGAAGTGCTCATAGCAGCTCAGTGGGCCCCCCCAGGAGCATTGGGCCCCGGCACTTGCCCGGGGATGTCGGGTTATGACGCCGGCCCTGGCTTCAGCCCTGTTAATGGAGTTCATAAAATTAAGCAGCACAAATTATCATTTTTACAGCACAAATGCAGCACTAACCAACCAGCCCAGTTTTGCTATTATCTTACAAATAAAACCAGCACAAATGTTAATTTCTACAGCACAAACCAGCACAAATGTAGCACTAACCAACCAGCCCAGTTTCGTGTCTTTTGGCTGTGATGGGGGGCTGGGTGACCTTTGGTGACCTTTCAATAAATGGTTAATAACTCGGAAACGAAATGAGGTAGAATGGAGATTTAAACGGCACAAACCAGCACAAACGTAGCACTAACCATCCAGCAAGTTTCATGTCTTTTTGCTGTTGTAGGGGGGCTGGTGATGTCATCATGTTGAAACAAACAGTTGCTATTATCTTTAAAATAAAAGCAGCACAAATGTTAATTTTTGCGGCACAAAACAGCACAAACGTAGCACTAAAGAAATACACTGGAGTTTTTGTTTGTGCTGATTGAAGGGGGGCCAGCTTCGCTCACCTCCAAACAGGGGCTGACTGGCAACTTTTGGCCCAGGGGGCAAGTAACACGCAGAGGCCCACTGAGCCCCCCTCCTGCTTACCCATTTCCCCTGCCTCCTCCTGACCCCCCCCCCCCTTGACACTTTCGTCAGCTGTATATTGTGGGGCACGGTATATGCTATGTGTGTATAACATAAACATATTTCATATGAAAACTTACAATTACTTGGCTTGGCCCTTGGGGATCTCGGACACCTTTACACTTTGTCCGGGGGCTCGGCGGAGCTGATGTGTTTTATCCTAATGAGAAAAATATCATAATAAGGATTTGGAGAAGGGGCAGAGGGATAGCAGAGCAGGGAGAGGCTGGTGCTGCTACTAGGGGGTCATACCATGGGGGAGTAATAAAGCCCACCATAATGCCCCCTTCCCAGTTGTAATAATTCTCCTTATAATAGACAGTGTCAAAAATACACCCTTGTAATGTCTCCAGTTGAGCTAATGTCCCCATAGTGCCCCCTATAATGTGCCAGTAGCCAATAGGCCCCCTATAATGTGCCAGTAGCCAATAGGCCCCCCTATAATGTGCCAGTAGCCAATAGGCCCCCCTATAATGTGCCAGTAGCCAATAGGCCCCCCTATAATCTGCCAGTAGCCAATAGGCCCCCCTATAATCTGCCAGTAGCCATAGCCCCCCATATATTGTGCCAGTAGCCATAGGCCCCCCTAATAATGTGCCAGTAGCCATATGCCCCCCTATAATGTGCCAGTACCCATAGCCCCCCTATATAATGTGCCAGTAGCCATACCCCCCCCATAATGTGCCAGTAGCCATAGCCCCCCTATAATGTGCCAGTAGCCAGATAGGGCCCCCCTATAATGTGCCAGTAGCCATATTGGGCCCCCCTATAATGTGCCAGTAGTCATAGCCCCCCTATAATGTGCCAGTAGCCATACCCCCCTATAATGTGCCAGTAGCCATACCCCCCTATAATGTGCCAGTAGCCATACCCCCCCTATAATGTGCCAATAGCCAGATAGGGCCCCCTGATAATGTGCCAGTAGCCAGATAGGGCCCCCCTATAATGTGCCAGTAGCCATATTGGGCCCCCCTATAATGTGCCAGTAGCCATACCCCCCTATAATGTGCCAGTAGCCATACCCCCCTATAATGTGCCAGTAGCCATACCCCCCTATAATGTGCCAGTAGCCATACCCCCCCTATAATGTGCCAGTAGCCATACCCCCCCTATAATGTGCCAGTAGCCAGAGAGGGCCCCCCTATAATGTGCCAGTAGCCCATAGGCCCCCTACTATAATGTTCCAGTAGCCAGATAGGGCCCCCCTATAATGTGCAAGTAGCCAGTAGCCAGATAGGCCCCCCTATCAGTGACAGAAATAAGGAGGAAAAAAAGCCAGTCAGACTTATACTTACCTCCTACCTCCAGCCGAGTCCAGCACCTTCACTGAAATACTCCCGTCCCGCCTCCAGCGCTGCTCCTTACTTTACGGCCGCGCAGCGGCTCAGTCAGGCGGCGCGATGACGTCATCTCGTCGCCTGCGCCGGTCCGGCGGCCTCTCTGATAGGCTGCCGGCCGCACGCCTCCCCAGCTCCCCGTCTCCCTCCGCAGGGCAGGCTGCAGTGTGCAGTCACATATAATTCCGGCCCAGCCGGCCGGGACAATGAGCTGACAGAGAGGCCCGGGGGGCAATTGCCCCCCTGCCCCCCGGCCCAGTCCGCCCCTGCCTCCAAATGAAAGCTCTATTAGTGAGAAGAAAAGGAGGTAAAATTCATTTGGGTGGTAAGTTGCATGACCGAGCAATAAACGGTGAAAGTAGTGTAGTGCAGAAGTGTAAAAAGTGGCCTGGTCATTAAGGGGGTTTCAGTTAGGGGGCTGAGGTGGTTAAAGGGGATCTCCAAGAATAAGTTAAAATGGCCACCTGCAACCTGTCCTAAAATGTGAGCAGGACTGGGGGTGAAGGGGCGGTTCCTCAGTACACTTTATTCTTTTGTACTTTCCTGTCGGGCTGCTCAGCCATGATGACATATCAGACAGGATCACATCATTACCATGTATTATAGAACAGTGCAAATGAATTTTTTTTTCATTTGCCTACTTGGGGGGGGGGGGGGAGGACATATTAGGGAAGATAAATCGATTACATGGGGGGGGAATGTGGGGGCTGTATGGGGCCAAATTATTATGGGAGGGAATACTATGTGGGGGCAAATTACTAGATGGGGCAGTGTGGGGGCAAATTACTAGATGGGGCAGTGTGGGGGCAAATTACTAGATGGGGCAGTGTGGGGGCAAATTACTAGATGGGGCAGTGTGGGGGCAAATTGCTATGTGGGGGCAAATTACTAGATGGGGCAGTGTGGTGGCAAATTGCTATGTAGGGGCAGTGTGGGGGCAAATTATTATGAGGGAATACTATGTGGGGGCAAATTACTAGATGGGGCAGTGTGGGGGCAAAATACTAGATGGGGCAGTGTGGGGGCAAATTACTAGATGGGGCAGTGTGGGGGCAAATTACTAGATGGGGCAGTGTGAGGGCAAATTATTATGGGAGGGACTACTACTATGTGGGGGCAAATTTCTATATGGGGGCAGTGTGGGGGAAACTATTGTGTGGGGGAAATTTCTATGTGGGGGCAGTGTGGGGTAATTTCTATGTGGGGGCAGTGGGGGGTAATTTCTATGTGGGGGGCAGTGTGGGGTAATTTCTATGTGGGGGCAGTGTGGGATAATTTCTATGTGGGGACAGTGTGGGGTAATTTCTATGTGGGGGCAGTGTGGTGGAAATTACTATATGGGGTGTTGCTATTGGGGAGGCACTGTAGGGGCAATTCTATTATTTCTGGGGACACTATACAGGGATTATTGCCTGGAGCACAATAGAGGGTGGTATTATTACTGGGGGCACTCTAGGGGACATTATAACTGCTGTAGACACTATAGGAACATTTGGGGTATTTTATCAAACTGGTGTAATGCAGAACTGGCTTAGTTGCCCATAGCAGCCAATCAGATTCCACCTTTCATATTTGACAGCTGTTTTGGAAATCCAGTTCTACTTTACACCAGTTTGATAAATTACCCCAATTATATCTATCAGGGTCACTATTTTTTCAGCAGTATAGTTCCTGGGGCATTGGGGAGCACAAAGGGCACAGTATTGGGGGTGGCAGCAGGATGACACTGTGGGGACACCAGGATGAGGAGGTTGATGGAAAAATTGAGAAATCTAACGTGTCTGTGTTACAAACTGTAGAGACGAGATGCGGCTAAAAGAATTTGCCATGGTGGTCTGGGTCAAATGGAGGAGAAGAGGAAAGAGAAGGTCTACATGACAGGAGATGTCACTGGATGTAAGATGTATGTGGTGCTGTATTCTCCTCCATGTCTTTTTTATTACAATTATATGTATTTTAAATTTGACGACCAAATTCTTCAGTTTAGGACCCAATTTGGGGTATTTTTTTCACAATTTCTTGGGTAGACAGCCCCGGGCCTATCATGCACTTAATCCGCCCCTGCTCCCATTTTTGTACTGTCTGCAAATTCGGGACAGTTGGCAATTATGGGGGAGATTTATGAAAACTGGTGTAAAGGAAAACTGGCTTAGTTGCCCATAGCAACCAATGAGATTCCACCTTTCATTTTTCAGAGCTCCTATATAAAATGAAATGTGGAATCTGATTGGTTGCTATGGGCAACTAAGCCAGTTTTCCTTTACACCAGTTTTGATAAATCTCCCCCAATGTGTTTAGCTGCACGCGGATTCTAATATATTCCTGTACCCTAATATAGTTTGGACATCTGTATGTATGTCTGATTGACCATGCTGACATTTGGGTTGGCCTAGCTGCCACTTGGTGGAATGTGCTCCCTCGAGTTTGTATTTGTGCCTTTTAGGGTGCCATCATGTAAGGATGTGGGGCAAGGGACCTAAAATGTATTACTCTGTATGTGTAAATTGTATAATTACTGCAATGTCTCACTTTGTCAGTAGATCGCAGCAAAGGATAACATGCTATCTACATGGAGCTGCCTATAAGAGTAATATGAATAGCCTATTTTGTTTGCAAAGTTGGTAATTAGCTAACTTATGGCTATTTGTGTACCCCTACAAGCGTGATAGCAGGCTATATATGCAGGTTTGACACTACACTTAGCAAATTACTTATTGCATCACACTCTCTCCCTGTGAAGGGGAGGAGGGGCAGAAAGTGAGCAGACGGAGGTTGTGCTTGGTGCAACTGGAGACCAGAAGAGATCTTCTCTGAAGATTCTGGGAGGGAATGGACCGTCTCACAGTGGAGGCTAGCGATAGCACGAAGGGGAGGTTTTCAGCGACGACCCCCGGAGTGTCGTGTCTGTAGGATCCAGTTCTGGAGTGGACCAGGAAATAAGATAAAGCACCAAGAACCTTCTCAAGGAACTGTAAGTGCGGCTGTGCCGCGTCACATTGCACCACACTGGTAAAGTGGTATTTGGACAGACAATAACGCTCCAAATACAGTTGCATTGCGGTGTACGGGCTGCAAGCTAATGCATAGCCCTAAGGGACTCATACGCTGACACCTTCCTATCTCACTGGCTGCTCAGAGGGTGTTATATACTGGGAGCTGGAGTAAGGATTACAGCTGCAATCAAAGGGACAGACATCATTTACCTGTGGATTACAAATAGGGAAGTCTGATTTAAAGAGTCAGACATTTACCTGTGGATTACAAATAGTAGTGCACAATTCTTAGGGGAACTCGTCTAGGAACACACAAGTGCAGCTAGGCTGCTTAATGGACTTTGGGGAAAACATCACATTTACTGGTTTATTGTTAGGCTGTGTTAAATTCACTGTACCAATCTGTTTTATATAGTCTCAGCTTCTTGTTCACTATATTGTTCCGTAAACTCAACTGCTGGGAAAGAACCGTTGTCTGTGTCTGTGCGGCATCATGTACCCTCTGTACCTGTGGGCCCAGCCCTCGGTCTTCTTTCAATTACACGTCATGGCTGTGGGGATTTTTGATGCAGTTTTTAACTGCACAGCTTGAAACCATGTGCTTCACCTCATGTAAACCATCATGACCAGAAACCGTATCCCAAAACCGCAGCAATTCAGCGTGGGGGAAATTTATAAAAACTGGTGTAAAGTATAACTGGCTTACTTGCCCATAGCAACCAATCAGCTTCCAGCTTTTATTTTTCAGAGCTCCTTTGTAAAATGAAAGGTGGAATCTGATCGGTTGCTATCGGCAACTTGGGGTACTTTCACACTAGCGTTTTTCTTTTCCTGCGTTGAGTTCTGTCCTAGGGGCTCAATACCGGAATAGAACTGATCAGTGTTATCCCCATGCATTCTGAATGGAGAGTAATCCGTTCAGGATGTCTTCAGTTCAGTCTTTTTGACTGATCAGGACAAAGATAAAACCGCAGCATGCTACGGTTTTATCTCCGGCCCAAAAAACTAAAGACTTGACTGAATGCCGGCATTTTTTTCCCATGGGAATGTATTAGTGCCGGATCCGGCATTTAAAATACCGGAATGCCGGATCCGTCCTTCCGGTCTGCGCATGCAGGTGGAAAAAAATTAATGCCAGATTCCGTTTTTCCGGAAGACACCGGAAAGACAATGCATTTCTCAGACTGATCAGTCTTACAAATGCCATCAGTTGGCATACTTTTTTCCAGATCCAGCAGGCAGTTCCCGCGACGGAACTGCTTGTCGGATCACTCTGCCGCAAGTGTGAAAGTAGCTAAGTCAGTTATACTTTAAATCAGTTTTGATAAATCTCCCCCTGTGTGTTTTTGCCACACGGTTCTCGGATGCGCAGTGTATTACCGCACCACAGCCACAACATCTAATGGCACCATCAATAGTATAATTACACTTTTGAACTATTACACTAAATAGAAAAGTGCATGCACTTACCCAGAGCATGCAAATAGTTATGTTCTATGGTAATCCGGGCCATTTTTGTATTCACACCACGGGTATTCAGAATTTCAAATGACTCTGCTTCAATCTCAATTAGTTTAATGTGTTTAATTAAATAGTTCTAATTAGTCTTGATTGAAGTAGATTATTTAATTAGCCTGAGGGTGTTTGAACCCATCCTAAAAGCTGTCTTTGAAGACCGAGAAGAATGTATAAGTACATTTCTTTCCTCTCTATGGCTGCCCGTACACGATGTGGCCCCGGCAGCGGGATCCGCATGTGGCTCACCGCTAATTGCCAGGCTGCATCTGTATTTGTCGCCCTGTGCATGCTGTTTGTTTCAAATAGAATGTACAAGCGGGGCCCGGGAATAAGTGGTAAGTTACATGCGGACCCAACTGCCGTGGCCGCATCGTGTACAGGCAGCTTTAAAGGGGTTATCCCTTTATATCATATAGTACAGTCAGTTTTTTGCTAACAAATTTAGAACTAGCTCTGTACCTCACATGGATCCAGAGATCTCCCCTTTCATTGCATCAATTGTACCTCACATGGATCCAGAGATCTCCCCTTTCATTGCATCAATTGCTCTGGAGGAATTATTTTAAGCTGACAGCTCAGGGGGCATGTCCTTTCTCAGGGTGTGTGTCCTGTTTGCTGCAGCTACTGGCAGTTAAAGTATAGAATTGAGTATGTGCTTCCATCTCAGTGAGCTGGACAAAGAAATTGTGAAAAAGAGCAAACGACAGGTGGCACCAGGGCCGGCATCATAACCCGGCAAACCCGGGCAAGTGCCGGGGCCCACTGAGCTGCTAAAGGCACTTCCATCAATACACCTGGAAGCTCTCATTGCTGTCATTTCACTTACCCCTTTGGTGGGCCCTCTGAGTCACATGAGGCCAGCTGCTGCAGAGACTCAGACACGCCCCCTCTACACAAGAGCCTGAGGAGAGAGACCAGCAGGGCCGGAGCAGAAGTGTGAACACAGGTTGCCAGTGAGTCTGCAGTGTGTGTGTGGGGGACTCTTCGATCTGCTGCTGGATGCTGCTTCATTCTATTTAGTTGTTTTACTGTTTCATTAAGCAGTTTGCCTCCATGACCCCCCCCCATATCCTGTCCTATCTCATCCTCATGGAGCCCCTGCTGTCTCATTTCCTCCCTCATGTATCCATTGCTCCTGTTCCACCCTCCTATCTCCTATTGCTGTCCTGCACAGACCTCCTGCCCCTATTTGTTGTATGAATCCCCCTCAGAGCCTCTTCCACCTACTTGCTGTGTCCACCCCTCCTGTCCATCCAGGGCCCCTGTCTCACTCCTCTGCCTCTCATTATGGTGGCATCTGAACTGTGTTCACCATAAAGACCTTCTAACGTCACAGGGTCATGTGACTGTGCCCCCACCCTGTACTGTGCCCCTTTATACCCTGCATTGTGCCCTCTTATCACACCCTGTACAGTGCCTCTAGTCATTCCCTTTACTGTGCCCTCTTATACCCTTTTATCCGGTCACTGTATGGTGGTTTTATCATTGTGTGGCGGTGTCATCACTGTATGGTGGTGGTATCCAATAACTGTATGGCCATAACTGTATCCCCTTCCCTGCCCACGCCACTTTTTTTAGACCTGGCATGAGTGGGAAAAGATACAGATTGGGGTGCTAAGGACCTTCAGTGCAGGTGAACGTATTGCACCCGCACTGAATCCTGACCCATTCATTTCTATGGGGCTGTGCATATGAGCGGTGATTTTCACGCATCATTTGTGCGTTGAGTGAAAATCGCAGCATGCTCTATATTGTCCGATTTTCACGCGACGCAGGCCCCATAGAAGTGAATGGAAAGTGTGAAAATCGCATAGCATCCGCAAGCAAGTACGGATGCGGTGCGATTTTCACGCACGGTTGCTAGGAGACGATCGGGATGGAGACCCGATCATTATTATTTTCCCTTATAACATGGTTATAAGGGAAAATAATAGCATTCTGAATACAGAATGCATAGTACAATAGCGCTGGAGGGGTTAAAAAATAATAAAAAATAATTTAACTCACCTTAGTCCACTTGATCGCGAAGCCCGGCATCTCCTTGTGTCTCCTCTGCTGAACAGGACCTGGGGTGAGCTGCTGCATTAAATACAGGTTAAGGACCTTTGAGGACGTCACTCCGGTCATCACATGGTCTTTTACCATGGTGAATCACCATGGTAAAAGATCATGTGACGTACCATGTGATGACCGGAATGACGTTATCAAAGGTCCTTAACCTCTATTTAATGCAGCAGCTTACCCCAGGTCCTGTTCAGCGCAGAGGAGACACAAGGAGATGCCGGCTTCGTGATCAAGTGGACTAAGGTGAGTTAAATTTTTTTTAATTTTTTTTAACCCCTCTAGCACTGTTTTACTATGCATTCTGTATTCAGAATGCTATTATTTTCCCTTATAACCATGTTATAAGGGAAAATAATACAATCTTCAGAACATCAATCCCAAGCCCGAACTTCTGTGAAGAAGTTCGGGTTTGGGTACCAAACATGCGCGATTTTTCTCACGGGAGTGCAACGCATGACAATGTTTTGCACTCGTGCGGAAAAATCGCGCATTTTCCCGCAACGCAAAAAAACTGACGCCCGTGTGAAAGAGGCCTTAGACAGACTTTTCCTGCCATTCATCAGCGCAGGGAGCGCTATAAACAGCACAGGCAGGGCACTGAATGTAGGCAGGCTTTAATAGCTAAATGATAAAGTACATGGAATATATACTATATTGAACTATAGTACTCAGGTTAAATTGCTGTGTTGGCACTTTACGATATATAAGTGGGTTTTGGGTTGCAGTTTGGGCACTTGGCCTCTAAAAGGTTCGACATCACTGATATAGATTCTAGTGTATTATACTGTGTCCTGTATTTCCCAGCAGAAAATGATCCTTGGGAAACACAGTCCTCGTCCCTGACCACCAGGACCAGGTAGCTCTCTGTCAGTACATGGCGGCCTCCCCTCTCCGCCACGCTGCTCCGCTGTGTACTTGGGTGCTTATTCTGACACTAGGGCTTGGTTCACATCCCATTTGTGCCACCCATTTAATGTATACCAAAAATGTACGCGTTAACAGATGCCTCAGACTGATGCCGTACAGTGGCGTCCGTTCACTATACAGTTCCATTGTAAAAAAAATAATATTCGTTAACGTATGCATTTTTTATTGGACTGCAGGATACAAAAACGTGGAGTGCTGCACATTTGTATACATCAAACCGATAGGAAAAACGTGATGTGAACCCACTGGGGGAAGGGGAATAATATCACAGTGAATGCAGCTACATCACTGCACATCTCCTTCTGTGTGTATCTCACTGCTGCAGCGTGCCGGAGGAGAGAAGGAGCGCAGGGAGCTGCGGTTATTCAATGGCAGGACTGCCGGCTCCCCTGCTCTCCAGCAATGAGGGGGCCACTGGGGGGGTCATTACACTGTGAGGGCCCCTTACACATTATTAAGGACCCCCAGTGCCCCCCATTTAGTATAATGATCCCTATTGACCCTCCATTTAGTATAATGACCACCCGACCCCCTCTTCAATATAATGACCCCCAGTGACCCCTCCATACAGTATAACCCCCAGTGTGGGGGCGACTGGGGGTCATTATTCTGAATGGAGGGCCACTGTGGGGTCATTATACTGTGAGGGCCCTTTACATAGTATAATGACCCCCACTGTCCCCCATTTAGTATAATGATCCCCAATGACCCTGCATTCAGTATAATGACCCCCAGAGCCCCCATTCAATATAATGACCCCCAGTGACCACCATACATAACCCAGTGACCACCAGTGTGGGGGCTACTGGGGATCATTATTCTGAATGAAGGGCCGCTGTGGGGTCATTATACTGTGTGAAGGGCAACTAGTGGTCATTATACTGTATAGGGGCCACTGGGGGTCATTATACCGTGTCGGAGCCACAGGGGGACATGTAAATGTAAAAAAATGCCTCAAGGGGGCCCCCTGGGATTTATCTCCCAGGGGCCCACATTAACCTGGAGCCGGGCCCTGGGTGGCACTATAAAGGTAGATTTCAGTGAATAACTCTGGTCATACTAACTTTTTAATTACAAGCAATTACAAAAGTATTCGAATCCAAATGCTGTTTTGAAAAATATAAAATATTTTTGTGGGACAACCCCTTTAAAGCTTAGTTGCCAAAAAATACAGATGATATCCGTGTGCATTCCGTATTTTGCGGAATGGACTAGCTGGCCCCTAATAGAACAGTACTATCCTTGTCCGTAATGCAGACAATAATAGGACATGTTCTCTTTTTTTGCGGAACGTAAATATGGACATACGGAAACAGAATGCACATGTAGTACCTTAGTTTTTTTTTGCAGACCCATTGAAATGAATGGTTCCGCATACACAAAGAAAATAAGTTTGTGTGCATGAGCCCTAAGGCTACACGTACACGACCATATGTGTTTTGCGGTCCGCAAATTGCGGATCCACAAAAAAAACTAAGACGTCCGTATGGCATCCGTTTATTTTGTGGATCCATTATAACAATGCCTATCATTGTCTACAAATCGGACAAGAATAGGACATGTTCTGTCTTTTTTGTGGGACTACGGAACGAACATACAGATGCGGATAGCACACAGGTTTTTTGCGGACCCATTTCTATCAGCAAATAAAACGGAACGGACATAGAAACAAAATACGTTCGTGTGCATTAAGCCTAAGAGGGAGATTTATCAAAACTCGTGTAAAGGAAAATTGGCTTACTTTTTGCCCATAAAAAACACATTTTTGACAGCTTCTTCGGAAAATGAAAAGTTGAATCTGATTAGTCGCTATGGACAGATCTGTAGTTTTTATTTAGGGTGATTACTTGCTTCACCCCCAAAACGCTGGAAATTATATGTCACACTTCTAAGGCTACTTTCACACCTGAGTTAGGTGCGGATCCGTCTGGCATCTGCACAGACGGATCCGCACCTATAATGCAAACGCTTGTATCCGTTCAGAACGGATCTGTTTGCATTATTCTTTTTAAAAAAAGTCTAAGTCAAAACGGATCCGTCCTGACTTACATTGAAAGTCAATGGGGGACGGATCAGTTTTCAACTGCACCATATTGTGTCAGTGAAAATGGATCTGTCCCCATAGACTTACATTGTAAGTCAGGACGGATACATTTGGCTCCGCATCGCCAGGCGGACACCAAAAGGCGGAACTGAGCCAAACTGATGCATTCTGAACGGATCCTTATCCATTCACAATGCATTAGGGCTAAACTGATCCGTTTTGAACCGTTTGTGAGAGGCCTGAAACGGATCTCACAAACGGAATTCAAAACGCCAGTGTGAAAGTAGCCTAATCCTGCCCTAAGACATGCCCCTCGTTGCCGGCAAAAGCACTGGAAGACCTGAAATAGGTTCTCGGGGAATTAAGAAAATGAAAATACTTAATTATTACTTTAATATAAATATATTCCCAAATACATTTTATTAGTTAGAGTGGCTCGTTTTGTCTGGGGAGCAATAAGAGAAATAAAATGGCTGCCGTCCTATTAGTACACACAAAACCTGTCCTAATCACACACCAGCACATGGTACTTTACAACACTGAGGTAAAGAGCTGCCTCATCCTCCTCTCTGTATAGGTGCGGGTCCTAGCGGCAGGACCCGCACATATAAGACAATGGGTGCGTATCCTAGCAATATGCCCCCATTGTCTGTGATGAGACAACCCCTTTAAGGGGTAATTCACATGTGTAAAATACCCACTGGTTTTACCGCGATAATTGGGGATGATCGGTGTGCAGTTTCTGATTCATAAACCATGGTAGCATAAGGCAGTGCCAGTCACTACTTCCTGCTGAAAACAATAGGAAACATTCAAGGGGGGGGTCATTACATGGCTTTTTTACGCCAGCCTTTGTTTCCCCTTTACATTACCGGTGGATGCGCCTAATTTATGACGAGGCGTGCTCCAGTGCTAGCAGTCTGTGCGCCAAGAGTTAAAACCACATTTACGCCTGTTTCCACGAGTAAATATTAAGTTTATCGGGGTCATTATCCTGGCCGCCGCCACGATCCTACCTTGATACTCCCAAGTGTCGGACACGTTCCAAAAATGCCCATGCAACAAAATATTATTACAAACCGGATTCCCAAAAAGTTGGGACACTAAACAAATTGGGAATAAAAACTGAATGCAATGATGTGGAGATGGCAAATGTCAATATTTTATTTGTAATAGAACGTAGATGACAGATCAAACGTTTAATCCGAGTAAATGTATCATTTTAAAGGAAAAATACGTTGATTCAAATTTTCACGGTGTCAACAAATCCCCAAAAAGTTGGGACAAGTAGCAATAAGAGGCTGGAAAAAGTAAATTTGAGCATAACGAAGAGCTGGAAGACCAATTAACACTAATTAGGTCAATTGGCAACATGATTGGGTATAAAAAGAGCTTTTCAGAGTGGCAGTGTCTCTCAGAAGCCAAGATGGGTAGAGGATCACCAATTCCCACAATGTTGCGCAGAAAGATAGTGGAGCAATATCAGAAAGGTGTTACCCAGCGAAAAATTGCAAAGACTTTGCATCTATCATCATCAACTGTGCATAACATCATCCGAAGATTCAGAGAATCTGGAACAATCTCTGTGCGTAAGGGTCAAGGCCGTAAAACCATACTGGATGCCAGTGATCTCCGGGCCCTTAAACGACACTGCACCCCAAACGGGAATGCTACTGTAAAGGAAATCACAGAATGGGCTCAGGAATACTTCCAGAAACCATTGTCAGTGAACACAATCCACCGTGCCATCCGCCGTTGCCAGCTGAAACTCTACAGTGCAAAGAAGAAGCCATTTCTAAGCAAGATCCACAAGCTCAGACGTTTTCACTGGGCCAGGGATCATTTAAAATGGAGTGTGGCAAAATGGAAGACTGTTCTGTGGTCAGACGAGTCACGATTCGAAGTTCTTTTTGGAAATCTGGGATGCCATGTCATCCGGACCAAAGAGGACAAGGACAACCCAAGTTGTTATCAACGCTCAGTTCAGAAGCCTGCATCTCTGATGGTATGGGGTTGCATGGGTGCGTGTGGCATGGGCAGCTTGCATGTCTGAAAAAGGCACCATCAATGCAGAAAAATATATTCAGGTTCTAGAACAACATATGCTCCCATCCAGACGTCATCTCTTTCAGGGAAGACCCTGCATTTTTCAACAAGGTAATGCCAGACCACATTCTGCATCAGTCACAACATCATGGCTGCGTAGGAGAAGGATCTGGGTACTGAAATTGCCAGTCTGCAGTCCAGATCTTTCACCTATAGAGAACATTTGGCGCATCATAAAGAGGAAGGTGCAACAAAGAAGGCCCAAGACGATTGAACAGTTAGAGGCCTGTATTAGACAAGAATGGGAGAGCATTCCTATTTCTAAACTTGAGAAACTGGTCTCCTCGGTCCCCAGACGTCTGTTGAGTGTTGTAAGAAGAAGGGGAGATGCCACACAGTGGTGAAAATGGCCTTGTCCCAACTTTTTGGGGATTTGTTGACACCATGAAATTCTGATTCAACATATTTTCCCCTTAAAATGGTACATTTTCTCAGTTTAAACTTTTGTTCCGTGATTTATGTTCTATTCTGAATAAAATATTAGAAGTTGGCACCTCCACATCATTGCATTCAGTTTTTATTCACGATTTGTATAGTGTCCCAACATTTTTGGAATCCGGTTTGTACATGAGCATTTTAAATAGGCATAGTTCTGTTCATAAATGACCCCCAATGTGTTTTCTCACACTGACTCTATCCCTGTTTTCACATCAAAATCAGCGAAAAAAGCTCTGTGTAAACCAAGGCAAAGAGTAAGGGCGTGACGACATGTGACATGCTGTGACAGGAACACAACAGTCACAAAAAAATCTAACTTGGATGGTTTTTTGTAACTGTCATGCCGCAGGATGTCACATTGCAACAGCATTGAAGTACATTATATGAAAAGCTGCGCAACACATGTTGCCGCGTAGCCGTACCGTAAAGGCTGCATAAGGAGACTGCACAGCAGTAGAAGACCTATAGTGAGTTCACATACACCAGATTTGGTGCAGAAATGTACATGTGTCCGAATGGGGTTGCAAGTCCTCTTCAGATGAAAGGCACACTGCAGTTTTATAAAGTCCTGCAACACATCCGCCTCTTGTGAATTCAACCCTCCATTCACAATGTGAATGGAGGGTTGTTACGATGTGACACATACCTACATCCTAAATTTAGAAAAAAAGCAATGTTTGGTTTTCACTTGGACTATTCACATTATAGTGTGAATAACGGAGGGATGCTACTGCATCTAATCAAAATGATTTACTTTTTATTTTGTTTTGAGGCACCCCACCTAATGGTAATATGGTGTGCGGATGCTTTAAAGGGTAACTGTCATATTTTTTTTATTTGCTAGTTTACTAGAGCTAGGCATGTATACCTGAGTTAGTCTGTCAAAGATCTGTAATTACCTTATAATACCAGCTTTCATTAATGTCCTCTGTCCCTTTCCACTGGTCCCTTAAAAGACCGTTGCTATGACTTGTCTGTCTCCGGCTAAGAAGACGGAGGGGCGGGCCTTCACACTGCATGCCTGCGTTAGGCTTCAGAGTCAGGAGGCGTGTCTCTCAGTAATCCAATCTGATTGGCTGGCAGGGAGCTGCTGGCTACAGCAAGTGTTTAAGAGAAGTGAGGGAAAGCACTTTTGGCCTCAGAGAACTGGCAGAGGAGCCATCTTGAGAAGGTCCTCATATTGTAAACAGACATAACTAAAGGAAAAACTTAAGGAAAACAGTGGTATGTGAAGAAACTAAAGATTGCTTTATGCATAATGCTGTTGCAGCAGTAACATATGCTAAAATTGATTTTTTGATGAAAACATTACAGTTACCCTTTAAAGGGGGTTTTGGGAGTACAAGTTGATGACTTATCTTCAGGATAGGTCATCAGTATCAGATTGGTGGTGGTCCCACTCCCGACACCTGCGCTGATCAATTATTTGATGTTAGCCCAGCAGCCTGTGCCGGCGCCGCTGACCCATCAGCAGGCACGGGTGCAGGGCTCCCTTTTTTCCCTTCTGCCCCCCAGCTGACAAACACGGACAGCTGATCAATTATTTGATGTTAGCCCAGCAGCCTGTGCCGGCGCCCCTATCAGCAGGCATGGTTGCCGGGCTCCCTCTTTTCCCTCCTGCTGCCCAGCTGACAAACACGGGCAGCAACTAACTTAACTCTGGTACATATGTTCCATGCCAGAGTTTCCTTCCTGCTGGAGACTTGCATTAGTGTTGAAGCTTGCATGGGTATGTCTCTCTTCACCTAAGAGGCAACACACACACGCCCTCTGTCTTAGCAGCCTATGGCTGGATTGCAGCAGGTATTTAAAGGCACTTCCTACTACAGGAAGTTGCCTGAGCAACCTCAGTGTCTAGCCTGTCTAGTCCCAATGCCAAGGTGTTTATCTTGTCTGCCTTCCTGTGTACCGAATCCTGCTATTGTACTCCTGGACTTTGCTTTCTGCCGCCTGCCTCTGACCTTGGACTCTGACCTCGGACTTTGTTTATGGACTCGCATCTTGTTTGCTGACTTCGCTTGATTGCCGCCTGTCCTGACCCGTACCTCCAGGCCTTGTATGTCCCCTTGGTGCTTGCACCGAGCACTCTGACCCCCTGGTCAGCTGCCACTGACTTGGGGACTACTCTGGAGTGGCACCTGGCAGCTACCCTACGGCCCAAGCCTATCCCCACCATCAGGGGCTCTAGTGAATACCAGGTAGCTGCTTATTTATGCCCCTCCGGAGTATACCCAGTCAGTGGCGCAGTGGGTCCACCCCCCACTTGCATAACATTTGAAGATTCTGCTGCGCTTCGGCCTACTAAAAGCATACTAAGCACAGCGCTGTACATTGTATAGCGGCTGTGATTGTATCCCAGGCCCATTTATTTGAATTGGACTGAGGTCACAGGCCAAGTGACGTCACTGGCCCTGGAAGAGTTCGCAGGACTCATATGGGGGGCCTTAGCCTCTTCAAACAGCTGATCAGTGATGATGTCAGCAGTCAGACCTCTACTGATCAGATATTGATTACTTGTCCTGTGCATAGCTGCTAAAATATAGTATACTAGTAGAAGGACCCGGCTTTACACGGGTATAATTTCATCTATTTCATTTAATGTTTGTGTGTCGTTAAAAGATATTGACAATATCCCCTATAACAGTGACCTCTACAGCACCCCACCCCATAACACTGACCCCTCCACAGTGCCCCGCCACCTCCTTAAAATGGGACCGCCATAGCAGCCCATCCCTATAACTTTGACCTTCACATCACCCCACTTCCTTGACATTGACCTCCTCAGGGGCCCGCCTTTTTAACAGTGACCTATACAGGACCCCGCCTCTTAACATTGACCTCCATAGGTGACGTTCCCTTATCTGTGACCTCCACTGTTCCCTGCCCCCCCAACAAAGACCTCCAAAGCACCCGTCCCTTTAACAGTGACTGCCATAGTACCCTATTCCCTTAACAGTGACCTCAGCAGTACCCGGCTCCCTTAACAGTGACCTCACAGTACCCTGCTGATTTAACAGTAACCTCTACAGCAGCTGCCCCTTTAATAGTGGCCCCTGCCCTCTTAACAGTGACCTCCACATTGCCCGCCCCTTTAACAGTGACCTTCACAGCGGCCTGTCCCCTTAACAGTAGCATCCACAGTGAACGCCCCTTTAACAGTGACCTCCACAGTGCCCGCTCCCTTAACAGTGACCTCCACAACAGCTGCCCCTTTAATAGTGGCCCCTGCCCCCTTAACAGTAACCTCCTCAGCGCCCTGCCCCTTTAAGGCTAGGGCTATATGACTACATGTGTCGCCTGACATTTTGTCTTACGGGTTTGGGTCTGCTGAGAGTTTTCATTAGCTCGAGCAGCAGCCATGCATTTTGCTGCAGGAGTCTTGCGTCCAACTGCAGTTTTACTTTTTGGAGGCATGAGTAGTTTAAAAACGTTTCAATTTATAGGAATGCTGACATCCAGTATGGCAGTCCAGTATATGTACAGTTTATTTATGGGTGTGTTGTTATGAAAACCTTGAAAATTAAATGTGAACTTATATTGGCTGATACACGTCATATGACTGAATATTTAAGGACCTGCGAACTGCTAAAACCTGTGATCAGTTGTTATGGAGACTTGGAGTAGGACCTGCTAACTTATATTGATTGGCTGATAAGGGACATGTGACTGTGTGTGTATGGCAGTTGGCATATGAAGAGAAACACTTGCAGTCTTGTATTGGCTAATGAAGGTAAATTTTTTGGGAATATCTGTAAAACGGTACGTCCTAGAGAGCGGAGACCCACTCTAAAACCTTCACGTACAGCTGATTTACCTGTGTGCCAAATTTGGTTAATATCGGTCCAGTCGTTTGGTCGCGCATAAAGAACAGACAGACGTCAAGATAGACAGAAAGTCATTTTTATATATATAAGAGACTAGCAGAAGGACCCGGCTTTGCATGGGTATATTTCTCGGACCCATTGAAATTAATTGTTCCATATACGGAACGCAAAAAACGGAACGTAAACATTAGGCCTCTTGCACACGAACAATACGGATTAGGTCCGGATGCGTTCAGGAAAACTCGCACCATTTCGCAAGCAAGTTCATTCAGTTTTGTTTGCGATTGCGTTCAGTTGTTCAGCTTTTATCGCGCGGGTGAAATACACATTGATGCGTTTTTCACGCGCGTGATAGAAAACTGAATGTTTACAAACATCTCTTAACAATCATAAGTGAAAAACGCATTGCATCCGCACTTTGCTTGCGGATGCAATGCGTTTTTCACGCAGCCCCATTCACTTCTATGGGGCCAGAATATAGAACATGCTGCGATTTTCAAGCAACACACAAGTGCTGCGTGAAAAACAACGCTTGAGTACACAGACCCACTGAAATGAATGGGTCCAGATTCAGTGCGGGCTCAATGCGTTTGCATCACGCATTGCATCCGCACAGAAAACTCACTCGTCTGAAAGGGGCCTTAATTAAATCGGAGGCACAGACACAAATCCCATGGAAGTGCTTTGTAGTGCTTCAGTGGGCTTCCAATCCGTGCCTCTGCTCCGCACCGTGTCAATTCAACTTAATGGGTGCACATCCATGATACGGAATTCACATGGCTGGTTCCCGTATATTGCGGACCCGCTGTTTGCAGGCACGGGGCACACATAGTCGTGTGAATGAGCCCTTAGATTGAATGTAAGGGACTGCGCTATTGAATTCCATAGCAAATTACTGGAGAGACATAAGAGGCGGTCTGTGATAAGTCTATGACTGGAGAGCAAGGGGCCCATACACTATTCCTCAAGGGCCTTCAGCTGTCTATGTGTGCCCACGCACATGCCTTAGGCAGCCCTAGTACTAGATGAGTGTGAATAAGCTGTATGCCAGGCTACCAGTCACAGCTCTGGCGCCAGCTGCTGCTCTAGGATTTCAGATGAAGCTCCAGCTCTTTAGCCTTTTGGTCTACTTATTTGTGCCTTTGCCGCCACCTGGTGGTTACAGGTGGGAACAGCTGCATTTATAAAATACTAATTTTTTCCCCTAAAAAAATATATCGATGTTTTAGGGTTCTTAAAAAAGCACAACAGGCCTTATATGTTACTGTTTTGCTGCAGCTGTTGCATTCAGTTTTTTATGCTTGCACATCATATTTTTGCCTCTGGTTTTCCTAAAATCCTTGGGACATTTTCCTTCAATGGTGTCTATGGAAACCCTGCAAAAAAATAAAATAAAAAAAATCCGATTTTTACGTACGATTTTTAATGCTGGTCTTTTTCCACACAAGTTATTTGTCAAAATTGTGAAACATAAGGCATGCCTCAGTTAAGAAAAGTGCGAATAGGATTTCGTAGCATTAGCCTTGCTGCCTTCACTTACATGAGGAGTGACAGCCGCATTCATCTGATTTTACAGCTACACTCCAAAGACACATCCGAAACTCCTAGATGCGATCAGCCAAGATTAACAGGATGACAATAAATTATTTAGCGCAAAAATAATTTGCAGCGTTGGCATCATTCACATTATGAACCCCAGTGGAGACAGGGACCAATCTACTGTAAGTTCCAAATAAACTAGGAGTATGTTTTTGGAGCGTGGTACGTTACCCATGCAAACACAGAGAGAACATGCAGATGTTGCTTTTGAACCCAAGACACCAGTGGAGCAAGGTACAGTTCTAACCACTGAGCCACCACGCATCGAACAAGAAGATACTTAAAGGGGTTCTCGGGCTTTTAATATTGATGACCTATCCTCAGGATAAGTCATCAATATCAGATTTGGCAGGGGTCCGACACCCGGCTGCCCCGCCGATCAGCTGTTTGAAGAGGAGGCTCGCGCCGTGCCAGCGCTGCCTCCCCATTCACTGTATACCTTCTCGCCATCGCCTCTGCAGCGGTGAGCAGGTGTAATTACACCCAAGCCGTCCTATTCATTTCAATGAGACGGATCGCTCCTATACAAGTGTAAGGGAACGATCCGTCCCATTGAAATGAATGGGATGAATGGGACGGTTAGGTGTAATTACACCTGCGCACCGCTGCAGAGGCGACAGCGAGCAGGTAAACAGTGAAGAGGAGGCAACTCTGTCCTCCTCTTCAAACACCTGATCTGCGGGGGTGCCGGGTGATCTGATATTGATGACCTATCCTGAGGATAGGTCATCAATATTAAAAGCCCGGAGAACCCCTTTAAAGTGGTCATCCAGGTAATGATAAGGATGACCGATCCTCAGCCCAGGTCATCACTAATTGGTGGGGGTACAAGTCCCGGTACCCCCGCCAATCAGCTGCCGGCTCCCATAGTTCATCGGAACTCTGGTGAGCGCAGCCGGCTCCCATAGCTTTCCAAGCTCAGCGCCGTACATTGTATTGTGGCTGTGCTTGGTATTGCAGGCCAACCCCATTCACTTCAATGGGGCTGAGCTGAAAGTAGGCCATGTGACCGACGTACAGTGACATCACAACCCCCTTAAATGAAGATACATAGTCACATCAGAGTGTCTGGCTCCCCCTTTACTAAAGGTGTTTATCCAATGACGACAAGCATTTTTGCATAGTGCTAGAGCAATGCATACTGTTAATGTGCCACAAATAATATAGTTTGTGAAAATGCAATCACCAAAGTGGATGAGATCTGAATAAATCTCATCCACAGTAAAACATCCTTGCTAAAACTGACATTCAGTCTGGATTTTAAAGGGGTTCAGAGCTGAACCAGGACAGACCCTTATTGTCACCCAGGCAGCCTCCCTGAGGCTAGCATCGGAGCATCTTGTGCTCCGATGCGCTCCATTGCCCTGCGCTAAAACGCGCAGGGCAAGGGCTCTTTTGTTTATCATAACACACTGCCGGGCTGCCCTTTTTACTGGCTAGGGCAGCACTAAATCCTGCCTATCAGTGCCGGTGATGTCACCGGGCTTCCTGGCAGCCCCATGGAGAGCCCCGGTACTTCACCGGATGTCCTAAAAATGCATTTGCTCTGCGCGATTTAGCGCACGGCAAAGGAGAGCATCGGAGCATGAACTGCTGCGATGCTCAAGTTAGGGGGGCTGCCGGGGTAAAAATTTAAGTTTTCAGCTCTGAACCCGGACAACCCCTTTAAGGCCTCATGCACACAACCGTTGTTGTGTCCCGTATCCGTTGTTCCGTTTTCCGTGATTTTCTGCGGACCCATTGACTTTCAATGGGTCCATGGAAAACTCGGATAATGCACCGTTTGTCATCCGCATCCGTGATCCATGTTTCCAGTCCGTGAAAAAAATATGACCTGTCCTATTTTTTTTACGGACATCGGTTCGCGGACCCATTCAAGTCAATGGGTCCGTGAAAAAACACGGATGCACACAAGATTGTCATCACACGTCCGCGTCCGTTTTAGATTTTTTTTTACTATCCTACATGTTTAGAGATCCTCCAAAAATAAAGGAAGACACACGGAAACAAAAACGGACACGGATCACGGACCAACGGAACCCCGTTTTGCGGACCATGAAAAAATACTGTCGTGTGCATGAGGCCTAACTCTGCAGCATGTCAGTTTATGCTGCGAATCTCTACCGTAGATGTCACCATTTAGCTCATGCAGATGATGTTGTGATTTATGCATTGGCCAATTATTGTTATGATCTCTTGGAAACAGGTGTAAAGTGATGGCAATTGGCTATTGTACATGTGAAGGTCCACTTTTGTAAAAAAAAACACCTCATAGTGCACGCATTCCAGCATTCACCTCAATCCTCTCTCCTACACGGAGGCAGCCATTTCCTGCAACCCTCTCATAACTACTCTGTAATGTCTCCTTAGTTCTCCAAGTTCTCCATGTCCCGTGAGATGCTTCTCTTCCGTCCCTGCAACCTGCTTTGTGACATGTAGCTGCAGAGAACTGTAAGGGCTCATGCACACAATGGAACGGACACGGAAAAAAAAAATGAAAAAAAAAAAGTTTGTGTGCATGAGCCCTAAGGCTTCCTTCACAGACTTTTTGGTGTTTGGAAACACAAAAATGCCATGTTGTTCAAGTGTTTTTGTGGCCTTTTGTTTTTTTTGTGAGATTATGTACAGACCTTTTTTTTATAGCATTTTTGCAGTTCTGGAGAGAACTCCATGGAGAAAAAAAAGCACCATACCTAGAGGATGCTAAATTTAGAAAGAATAGCACTATCACCTCAAAAATGTGTGCGGCCATGGTGATATTTCACTATAGGCTTTCAAATAAAATCTGTAGAAAAACACCATCAGAAGTCTTCAAAAACACATCAAAGCACTGTATGTAAACTGGACTGAGACATAAGGGGGGTCATTTACTAAACAGAAAAATGCCTAAATTTGGCGTATTTCTGGCACAGATTGTGGCGCAAATATCCTCTACGCTGCAATCTGCAACCTCTTCCCACTCACACCAGGTCTAAAAAAGTGGACGTAGGCGGGGAAGGGGGCGGCAGGCCCATCTCAATCATCATTTTCTACGCCTGGTTTAGGCGCTGTGACACAGTGAGAGGTTTCGTCTGGAAAAACAGGTATTTTCCTCCCAGCATGTGCTGCTGGGCTGATTTACAGCCAGGTAAGGTCAAATACCGGACCGGCATTTGGCAGCACCTGGCTATCCTTAAATAGGCAGCTGGGCTCAGAAGCCATGTCTCTGTGTTTGGATCTGGGAGCCTTGTTTCTGGATGAAGGTTTGCTACCTGTTTGGCGTGAAAACAGGTTGGTGCTGCTATCAGCAAGGACTCTTTGAGGCAGAATTGCTGCATGGTGTGAATTACCACCAACACCGCAAGGTGACTTTTTGTTTGAATATGACTGCTTGTTTTGTCACTTTCCTAAAGTGTGAATAAAACACTGAACTGTTTGATCCAAAGAACTTGTTGTTGCCTCTCTCACAAGTGGCTGTCACGGACGGTGTACAGGAAACAAGACAAAGCAACATGCATATATGACTCACTGGATCCAAAGCTAAGGAACCAAAAGGGAGACCCCTGCACAAGACCTGAGACTTTCCCTGGTTGCTCAGCCTATGCAAAGATCCCAGAGGTGGATGGTTGCATATCCACGTACCTCGACTATATAACCCCTGAATACCCTACAATAGTGAGGGGACACGACCACCGGCTCCCTACACCAGACACGGAGGGAGTCAGGGTCACCTGGGATCCAGCAAACAGAAAATAACAGATAAATGTTCAGCACTTAACTTTATAGCAGACTGGAAAACAAGATCAGCATGCACACACACTCCAGGAAGTAGTATAAGCCGCCCAGTAATGCATTATGGGGCGGAATTTAAAGGGATGCAATCAGTCCAACTACATGACAGCTGAGAGAGGCTAACGAGATGAGGAACTGAACATCACAACAAAGAAACTCAAGGAGGAGGTTCTGAAAGGCTTCTGTCAGAGCTTCTCAGCTGTCTGGTTGTGACAGTACCCCTCCCTCTACGAGTGGACTCCGGACACTCAGAGCCCACCTTCTCAGGATGGGACCTATGGAAAGCCCTGATGAGACGAGAGGCCTTAATGTCCGTCACTGGGACCCACATCCTCTCCCGAGGACCATAACCCTCACAATGAACAAGGTACTGGAGAGAACTGCGGACAAGCCGAGAATCCACAATCCTAGAGACCTGAAATTCAAGATTCCCATCAACCATAATCGGAGGAGGAGGCAAAGGCGAGGGTACAATGGGTTGAACATAAGGTTTCAATAAGGACTTATGAAAAACATTATGGATCTTCCAAGTCTGAGGAAGATCAAGACGGTAGGCAACAGGATTGATGACAGACAGGATTTTGTAAGGCCCAATAAACCTAGGACCCAACTTCCAGGAGGGAACCTTAAATTTGATATTCTTGGTAGACAACCACACCAGATCACCAACATTCAGGTCCGGACCAAGCACACGGCTCTTATCTGCCACACGCTTATATCTTGGACGCACACTTACCTTCGGGCAAAAGCCCCGTCGGCCATCCGCATTTTGATAACATTCCCCAGCCTAACTATAGAACATCCGATCCATATTTTTTGGGGTGACAAGGTGACTCAAAGAAGATGCTCACCGCATAGGAGATATTTTGGACAGTGCTATGTAATATGTTTATTTATTCTTTATATATTTTATATGTAAAATTGGGAAAGGGGGGATTTAAACTTAATATTTTAGGGTACTTTCACACTAGTGTTTTTCTTTTCCGGCACTGAGTTCCGTCCTAGGGGCTCAATATCGGAAAAGAACTGATCAGGCATATCCCCATGCATTCTGAATAGAGAGTAATCCGTTCAGGATGCATCATGATGTCTTCAGTTCAGTCATTTTGACTGATCAGGCAAAAGATAAAACCGCAGCATGCTACGGTTTTATCTCCGGCGGAAAAAAACGGAAGATTTGCCTGAATGCCGGATCCAGCATTTTTTCCCATAGGAATGTATTAGTGCCGGATCTGGCATTCAAAATACCGGAATGCACCCGCACTAAATCCGGTCCCATTCACTTCTATTGGGCTGTGCACACGAGGGGTGATTTTCACACATCACTTGTGCGTTGCGTGAAAATCGCAGCATGCTCTATATTGTGCGTTTTACACGCAACGCAGGCCCCATAGAAGCTAATGGGGCTGCGTGAAAATCGTAAGCATCCGCAAGCAAGTGCGGATGCGGTGCGATTTTCACTCATGGTTGCTAGGATGAAAGTCTATTCACTGTATTATTTTCCCTTATAACATGGTTCTAAGGGAAAATAATAGTATTCTTCAATACAGAATGCATAGTAGAAGGTCAATATAATTAACATTGGTGGCGCAGTGCGCCCCCCCAACACCCCAGTATGATAAACATTGGTGGCGCAGTGTGCCCCCCAATATAACAAACATTGGTGGCGCAGTGCGCCCCCAACACCCCAGTATAATAAACATTGCTGGCGCAGTGTGCCCCCCTCAATATAATAAACATTGGTGGCGCAGTGTGCACCCCCCGCCAGTATAATAAACATTGGGCGTGCAGTGTGCCCCCCCCTCAATATAATAAACATTGGGCGTGCAGTGTGCCCCCCCTCAATATAATAAACATTGGTGGCGCAGTGCGCCCCCCCTCAATATAATAAACATTGGTGGCGCAGTGCGCCCCCCCCCCTCAATATAATAAACATTGGTGGCGCAGTGCGCCCCCCCTCAATATAATAAACATTGGTGGCGCAGTGCGCCCCCCCTCAATATAATAAACATTGGTGGCGCAGTGCGCCGCCCCTCAATATAATAAACATTGGTGGTGCAGTGCGCCCCCCCGCCCCTCAATATAATGAACATTGGTGGCACAGTGGGCAGTGCCAATGAGGGTTAAAAAATAAAATAAAAAAATTAACTCACCTCCTCCAATTGATAGTCTCCTGTTCTTTCTTCAGGACCTGTCAAAGGACCTGTTGTAACATCACTGTGCTCATCACATGATACATCACATGATTTATCACCATGGTAATGGACCATGTGATGAGCTCAGTGACATCACCACAGGTCCTGAAGAAAGAACAGGAGACCGGCAGCTAGAACTGGAGGAGGTGAGTTAATCTTTTTAAATTATTTCTTAACCCTCATTGGCACTTCCCACTGAACCACCAATGTTTCTTATACTGGGGGGGGGGGGGGGGGGCACACTGTGCCACCAATGTTTCTTATACTGGGGGGGGGGGGGCACACTGTGCCACCAATGTTTTTTATACTGGGGTGTTGGGGGGGGGGGCACACTGTACAGGGAGTCTAAGAAAGAATCGAATGAGTCTCTAACTAAGTCGGATCTTTAGTTCTTTTCACCTGTGACTCATTCGATTCTTTCTCCCTGTACTTGTCAGTGACTCAGAGCTGCTAGTGCTCGCCTTGCCTTGCCTCAGCTCTGATTGGTTGGTGGGCGGGGAGGGGAGGGGCTGGCAGAAGCAGCCTCCACTCTGGGATCAGATTACTCTCCTCCCGAGCCCCTCCCCTCCCTGCTGCCAGCGGCTCTGCTGTTGTGTGCTGTGACCGAGCTGACTCAGACTGAGAAGAACATCGGCGGCGGGGCAGAGAACTATCAGCTCCTGTGCCCGCCGCTGTTCTACTGCAGAGCTGCCGCGGAGGGTCTAGTCGCAAATGGCGACAGGACTAAAAAGTCTTGTCGCCATTTGTAAATTCTAAGTCGCATTGGCGACCATTTTGGTAGCCATCTGGAGCCCTGAAATAGATGACAAAGACGAGGAGAATCTGTCCTCATCAGGTAAACCAGAAGACCCCTCTCCCGAGAAAGTCCCAAACTGCGGATGAAACCCATATGCACCAAAAAATGGTAACTTATCAGAGGACTCCTGACGACGGTTATTTAAAGCAAACTTGGCAAGGGACAAAAAAGAACACCAATCCTCTTGATTCTCCGCCACAAAACAGCGCAGATATGTCTCCAGATTCTGATTGACGCGCTCTGTCTGGCCATTCGACTGCAGGTGGAAAGCAGAAGAGAATGACAACCGAACCCCCAAGCGAGAACAGAAAGCCTTCCAGAATCTGGAGACAAACTGCGTGCCCCTATCAGAGACTATGTCTGAAGGAATACCGTGCAATATGACAATGTGATCAATAAATGCCTGCGCCAGCGTCTTAGCATTGGGCAAACCAGGAAAAGGGATGAAATGCACCATTTTGCTAAAACGGTCCACCACCACCAGAATCACAGTCTTCCCCGAGGAACGAGGCAGGTCCGTTATAAAGTCCATGGACAGATGTGTCCAAGGACGGGAAGGAATGGGTAAGGGAAGGAGAGGACCTGATGGCCGTGAATGAGGGACTTTGACACGAGCGCAAGTCTCGCAGGCTGCCACAAAACCCTCAACCGACTTACGAAGCGCAGGCCACCAGAATCTCCGAGCGATGAGATCCAGTGTGGTTCTTGCCCCCGGGTGCCCAGCAAGGACCGTATTGTGGTGTTCCTTAAAAATCTTGTGTCTTAAAGCGAGAGGCACAAACAACCTCCCAGGAGGACAAAGATCAGGAGCCTCTGACTGGGCTGCCTGCACCTCTGCCTCCAATTCAGAAAAAAGAGCAGAGACCACCACACCTTCAGCCAAAATGGGACCCGGGTCTTCAAAATTCCTGCCTCCCGGAAAACAACGTGACAGGGCATCTGCCTTCACATTCTTAACTCCAGGGCGGAACGTGACAACAAAATTAAACCTAGAAAAGAACAAAGACCATCTGGCCTGTCTCGGGTTCAGACGCTTGGCTGACTCCAAGTAGGCCAGATTTTTATGGTCAGTAAATACGGTAATAGGGTGTCTGGCTCCCTCTAGCCAATGGCGCCATTCCTCAAAAGCCAACTTGATGGCCAACAATTCCCTATCTCCCACATCGTAATTTCTCTCTGCGGAGGAGAGTTTTTTCGAGAAAAAGGCACACGGTCGCCATTTGGCAGGAGAGGAACCCTGAGACAAGACCGCCCCCACACCCACCTCAGAAGCATCAACCTCAACTATAAAGGGTAAAGAAATATCAGGTTGCACCAAGATGGGAGCGGAAGCAAAACTCTCCTTGATATTAGAAAAAGCCTTACGCGCCTCTACTGACCAAAAAGAAAAATCTACCCCCTTTCTGGTCATATCAGTGAGTGGTTAACAATAGAGGAATAATTCAAAATAAACTTCCTGTAATAATTGGCAAAGCCCAAAAAACGCATCAGCGCCTTCTGATTCTCAGGAAGCTCCCACTCAAGCACAGCGCGGACCTTCACGGGGTCCATGCGAAAACCAGAAGCGGAGAGAAGAAACCCCAGAAATTGAATTTCTGGAACCGCAAACACACATTTTTCCAGTTTCGCATATAATTTATTCTCCCGCAGGATGAGCAAGACCTGACGTAAATGTTCCTTATGAGTTTTGAAATCAGGAGAAAAAATCTAAATGTCATCCAAATACACTAATACAAATTTTCCCATCAAATGATAAAAAATGCTGTTCACGAAATGCTGAAAAACAGCTGGGGCATTCATCAAACCAAAAGGCATAACCAAATTCTCAAAATGGCCCTCAGGGGTATTGAAGGCCGTCTTCCATTCGTCTCCTTCTCTGACCCTGACCAGGTTGTATGCCCCTCTTAGATCTAATTTGGAAAATACTTTAGCCCCAACAACCTGGTTAAACAGGTCCGGGATCAGAGGAAGCGGATAAGGGTCACGAATAGTGATACTGTTCAGCTCCCTGAAATCCAGACAAGGTCTTAAAGAACCATCTTTTTTCTTAACAAAGAAAAAACCAGCGGCAACAGGTGACTTCGAGGGTCGTATGTGTCCTTTTCTCAGACTCTCAGAGATATAAGCACGCATAGCGATCCTCTCAGGTTGGGAAAGATTGTATAAACGAGATTTAGGCAGTTTGGCTCCAGGGATGAGATTAATAGGGCAATCGTACTCCCTGTGCGGGGGCAAATCCTGAACTCCACTCTCAGAAAAGACATCCGAAAATTCAGAGAGAAAAGATGGTACAGTCTTAGTAGCAACCTCAGAAACAGATGTCGTGAGGCAATTCTCTCTGCAAAAGTCACTCCAACCATTTATTTGCCTCGCTTGCCAATCAATGGTGGGGTTATGTTTAGTGAGCCAGGGTAGCCCCAACACTAGAGGAGTAGGCAAACCGCTAAGGACGAAACATGACACATCCTCAACATGAGCATCACTCACAATTAAACGGATATTGTGAACTATGCCCTTTAATGATTTCTGAGAAAGTGGAGCGGAATCAATAGCAAAAACAGGAATATCCTTTCCCAAAGTGCGCACCTGGAAACCATGAGTTATTGCAAATTGATTATCAATGAGATTGACAGCTGCTCCACTATCCACAAAAAATGCAGGACAAAACAGGAACTACAAGCAAACGGAAAACCTTCAATCTCCGCCTCAACCCTGCCAATAGTAACAGACGGAACATTTTTAAAAGATTTTTTTCCTGTTTGTTTCTTTATTACTCCCAGAAAACTGCCTGAATCTCCTAGAAGGACAAACATTTGCCAAATGATTTATACCTCCACAACAAAAACAAACCCTCCCATGCGAGCTGAATCTTCTATTGTCAGAAGCAATCAACCCCAGCTGCATGGGCTCCTGCTCAGCAGGGGCTGACAGCGACCGAGACCCCTGCGCACAGAATGAGACCGCTGCACTGTCCTGGGACTGAGTATGACCGGAAGGGGACATCTCCCCTCTCTCTCTAAGACGCCTGTCAATACGAACGGCCTGAGACATAGCAGAGTCCAAAGAAATAGGCCTCTCATGAAAGGCAAATGCATCTTTCAATCCCTCTGAAAGACCATGACAAAATTGACTTCGGAGTGCAGCATCATTCCAACCAGTATCAGCTGCCCATCTCCGAAATTCTGAGCAGTATATTTCTGCGGATTGTTTACCCTGGCATAATAGACGTAGTCTAGACTCCGCCAGAGCAATACGATCCGGATCATCATATATCTGACCCAGGGCTAAAAAGAATTCATCCACTGAACGGAGAGGCCGTGCCCCCTCCAGCAGCGAAAAGGCCCAAGACTGAGCGTTACCCCTGAGCAGCGATATAATGATCCCCACCCTCCGTTCCTCATCACCAGAGGAATGGGGAAGAAGGCGAAAATGGAGTTTGCAAGCCTCTCTAAAACGCACAAAATTCTCACTACCCCCGGAGAACGTATCCGGGAGCGAGATCTTAGGCTCAGAACAAACTCCATGAACGGAAGCTGAACCGGTCACTTGAAGCTGAGAAAAAGTCTTACGGAGATCAGCTACCTCCAATGAAAGACCCTGGAAGCGTTCAGCCAAAAGTGAAACCGGATCCATGCTTGAGACGGTTTTGGCGGCTTATAATGTCACGGACGGTGTACAGGAAACAAGACAAAGCAACATGCATATATGACTCACTGGATCCAAAGCTAAGGAACCAAAAGGGAGACCCCTGCACTAGACGTGAGACTTTCCCTGGTTGCTCAGCCTATGCAAAGATCCCAGAGGTGGATGGTTGCATATCCACGTACCTCGACTATATAACCCCTGAATACCCTACAATAGTGAGGGGACACGACCACCGGCTCCCTACACCAGACACGGAGGGAGTCAGGGTCACCTGGGATCCAGCAAACAGAAAATAACAGATAAATGTTCAGCACTTAACTTTGTAGCAGACTGGAAAACAAGATCAGCATGCACACACACTCCAGGAAGTAGTATAAGCCGCCCATTATGAGGCGGAATTTAAAGGGATGCAATCAGTCCAACTACATGACAGCTGAGAGAGGCTAACGAGATGAGGAACTGAACATCACAACAAAGAAACTCAAGGAGGAGGTTCTGAAAGGCTTCTGTCAGAGCTTCTCAGCTGTCTGGGTGTGACAGCGGCCCAAAACAAATCAGTTTAGCCTCAATGCATTCTGAGTGGATAAGGATCTGTATAGAATGCATCAGTTTGCCTCCGATCAGTCTCCATTCCGCTCTGGAGGCGGACACTAAAACGCTGCTTGCAGCGTTTTGATGTCCGTTTGACTAAACTGAGCCAAACGGATCCGTCCTGACTTACAATGTAAGTCAATGGGGCAGATCCGTTTTCACTGACACAATATGGTGCAATTGAAAACGGATCCGCCTCCTATTGACTTTTAGTCAAAACGGATCCGTTTGCATTATCATGCAAACGGTAATGCAAATGGTAATGCAAACGGATCCGTTCTGAACGGATACAAGCGTTTGCATTATAGGTGCGGATCCGTCTGTGCAGATACCAGACGGATCCGCACCTAACGCAGGTGTGAAAGTAGCCTAATCCTGTCTACCAGAGCGAGTCCCCACAGCGCAGAAAATGGTCTTAATGTAAGACATAAAGGAAGTTGGCTTACATTTAGAAGCACGTCTTCCATACTCATTAGACATATTTTAGCCAAACCCGCTAATTTTCAAACAATGGCGAGTACAGGTACAAGCCGTCAATTAGCGATAATCCACTTGTGCATTATGCAGCCAAGGCACAGGGGCAGATTTGGGACGACACCCTAAGCAAAGCTGTGTCGAGGGGCATCCATTGCACTGATAAGTCCCGCCTCATCGGGCTGCTAAGCTCTACCCTACCAACCTACTAAGCCCCACCTCATCTGACCTCTAAGTCCCATGGTGCCATATGAGCAATATTCCTTATAAATAATGAACCTTAACTTTAAAGATAAAATAATGACACTTAACCTTGTTGTGGTAAAATAATGGCCGCGGTCCTTTATTAAGGGTTAATTTACATACCATAATAAATTCATAAATAATTAATAAAATTAATACACTGAACAAAAATATAAACGCAACACTTTTGGTTTTGCTCCCATTTTGCATGAGCTGAACTCAAAGATCTGAGACATTTTCTACATACACAAAAGAGCCATTACTCTCAAATATTGATCACAAATCTGTCTAAATCTGTGTTAGTGAGCACTTCTCCTTTGCCGAGATAATCCATCCCACCTCACAGGTGTGGCATATCAAGGTGCTGATTAGACAGCATGAATATTGCACAGGTGTGCCTTAGACTGCCCACAATAAAAGGCCACTCTGAAATGTGCAGTTTAATCACACAGCACAATGCAACAGATGTCGCAACGTTTGAGGGAGCGTGCAATTGGCATGTTGACTGCAGGAATGTCTACCAGAGCTGTTGCCCGTGCAATGAATGTTCATTTCTCTACCATAAGCCGTCTCCAAAGGCGTTTCAGAGAATTTGGCAGTACATCCAACTGGCCTCACCACCGCAGACCACGTGTAACCACACCAGCCCAGGACCTCCACATCCAGCATGTTCACCTCCATGATCGTCTGAGACCAGCCACCCGGACAGCTGCAGCAACAATCAGTTTGCATAACCAAAGAATTTCTGCACAAACTGTCAGAAACCGTCTCAGGGAAGCTCACCTGCATGCTCGTCGTCCTCATTGGGGTCTGGACCTGACTGCAATTCGTCGTCGTAACCGACTTGAGTGGGCAAATGCTTACATTCGATGACGTCTGGCACATTGGAGAGGCATTCTGTTCACGGATGAGTCCTGGTTTTCACTGTTCAGGGCAGATGGCAGACAGCGCGTGTGGCGTCGTGTGGGTGAGCGGCTTGCTGACTTCAACGTTGTGGATAGAGTGGCCCATGGTGGCGGTGGGGTTATGGTATGGGCAGGCATACCGTATGTTATGGACAATGAACACAGGTGCATTTTATTGCTAGCATTTTTAAGGCACAGAGATACCGTGACGAGATCCTGAGGCCCATTGTTGTGCCATTCATCCACAACCATCACCTCATGTTGCAGCATGCTAATGCATGGCCCCGTATTGCAAGGATCTGTACACAATTCCCAGAAGCTGAAAACATCCTAGTTCTTGCATGGCCAGCATACTCACCGGACATGTCACCCATTGAGCATGTTTGGGATGCTCTGGATCGGCGTATACGACAGCGTGTTCCAGTTCCTGCCAATATTATGCAACTTGGCACAGCTATTGAAGAGGGGTGGACCAACATTCCACAGGCCACAATCAACAACCTGATCAACTCAATGCGACAGAGATGTGTTGGTGCAAATGGTGGCCACACCAGATACTGACTGGTTTTCTGACCCCCCCTCCAGTAAGGCAAAACTGTGCACATTTCTTGGTGGCCTTTTATTGTGGGCAGTCTAAGGCACACCAGTGCAATATTCACTGCTGTCTAATCAGCACCTTGATATGCCACACCTGTGAGGTGGGATGGATTATCTTGGCAAAGGAGAAGTGCTCACTAACACAGATTTAGACAGATTTGTGAACAATATTGGAAAGTAATGGGTCTTTTATGTATGTAGAAAATGTCTCAGATTTTTTAGCTCAGCTCATGCAAAATGGGAGCAAAACCAAAAGTGTTACGTTTATATTTTTGTTCAGTGTAAATAACCATCAAAAACCAGTACTTCCACAACTGTCCCCCCAGCAAAGCTGGGTGACTAACCCCCACTAGTATTGGACCGCGACTTCAACATGGGGAGGGTGGGCGGGATGACGTCTTTTTCTTCCAGCGTTGAGCGACAGACAAACTCCAGACCTGCTGACCGCCTGTATAAATACCCGAAATTCCCGCCACAGGAGCTTGAATGACCAACCACTGATGGGCAGAAAACATGTACCCAGCAACAGGTAGGCAACCAAAGGACCAATCACAGCTTCTCACTAGAAATCACCTCAGATGAGTTGTAGAAATAACTGCAAGATAGGGAAAAAAGGAGGGAAAGAAAAAAATAGTCGGGGGGAAGGGGAGCAATAACAATAATATGCAGTACAACCCTAATATGCTCAATGTCACCATGGTGGTGACTTCGGCATACGCTTACATGCCCACTATCATTCTCAGCTTAGCAGGGAAGCCTAGACACTTCTGTTACTACTGTACAGCTGCGAATGGCTACCCCGGGTTGCTGTGCAGTTGAACTGCCTGCAATGGTGGTACAGTATGTCTGTCCTGGTTTGGACGTTTTTTTTCCGCCAGTCGCTTGTGGCCCGCAGAGGGCCCCCCCCCCCCCCCCCGATTTCTGAGGCCCCAAGCATTTGCATCAGACCTTGTGTGGAACCAGCAATTGAAACGATAATCAGAGGAAATCTAGACACTTTTTCTTTTGATTTTCTCGCCAAATATACAAAATCTTACCTTGCTTACTAATCTTAGAAATCTTACTTTACAGCTAGAAAACCACGGACCATTATGTAATGTAATTTTAATTATTTTTTAACACATTGATGTGTGTAGCTCCTCATGAATTGCTATTCTCTTAGGCCCCTTTCACACGAGCGAGTATTCCGCGCGGGTGCGATGCGTGAGTTGAACCCGCACTGAATCCTGACCCATTCATTTCTATGGGGCTGTTCATATGAGTGGTGATTTTCACGCATCACTTATGCGTTGCGTGAAAATCGCAGCATGCTCCTCTTTGTGCGTTGCGGTGCGATAATCCACGCAACGCAGGCCCCATAGAAGTGAATGGGGTTGCGTGAAAATCGCAAGCATCCGCAAGCAAGTGCGGATGCGGTGCGATTTTCACGCTTGGGTTCTAGGTGACAGTCTATTCACTGTATTGTTTTCCCTTATAACATGGTTATAAGGGAAAATAATAGCATTCTGACTACAGAATGCATAGTATAATAGTGCTGGAAGGGTTAAAAAAAAAAAAAGAAGTTAACTCACCTTATCCTCTTGATCGCGTAGTTCCCGGTCTGTTCTTTGCTAGCTGTGGGCTAAAGGACCTGTGGTGATGTCAGATCACATGCTCCATCACCATGGTGATGGACCATGTGATTGGAGCATGTGATCTGACGTCACCACAGGTCATTTAGCCCACAGCTAGCAAAGAACAGACCGGGAACTACGCGATCAAGAGGATAAGGTGAGTTAACTTTTTTATTTTTTTAACCCTTCCAGACCTATTATACTATGCATTCTGTAGTCAGAATGCTATTATTTTCCCTTATAACCATGTTATAAGGGAAAATAATACAATCGTCAGAACATCAATCCCAAGCCCGAACTTCTGTGAAGAAGTTCGGGTTTGGGTACCAAACATGCGCGATTTTTCTCACGCGAGTGCAAAACGCATTACAATGTTTTGCACTCGCGCTCAAAAATCGCGCATTTTCCCGCAACGCACCCGCCTCTTATCCAGGCAAAAAACATGACGCCCGTGTGAAAGAGGCCTTAGGCATCTTTGACTGCACTGACATGGGAGGCCTCTCGAGGTCAGTGTAATCTAAACCACAGGAAAAACCTGTAGATGTTTAATACAGTACATTCATAGACAGCTGCAGATGCCTTCTCTGTGGGCTAATGCCCCCTTTACTGTTAAGCAGAGCTGCACATTACATTATTTTGACAAAATCCATGATGGTCTTTTCAGTATCTGTGTAGAAGTAGGGGTAGTGTCAGACAGATGCTCCTCTTAAGGTTGTCAGGATAACAAAATTTTTATTCGATTTCGATTTCATAAAAAAGTATTGCGATACTCTGTACTATTCGATATCACGTGTAAAAAATAAAACCCCCAAAAAAGCTGCATGCATTTTATGGAATGCCTGGCCCATAATCGAACAGTCCTATCCTATTGGGGGACAATATTTTATTTTTTTGTTACAGCGTTCACCGCATAGGAGATTTTGTTTTTATATTTTAATAGTTTGGACTTTTTGGACGTGGCGATATATAACATGTTTATTTATTTATTGTTTATATATTTTATATGTAAAATTGGGAAAAGCGGTGATGTAAACTAAACTAATATTTTTTTTAAAAACTTTTTATTGAATAACTATTTCCCCCCTTAGGGGCTAGAACCTGGGATATTTTAATCCCTTATCCTATTCACACTAATAGAGTTATATTAGGGTGAATGGGACTTCACACTCTCCCTGCTGCCCTGTGCATAGTACACACAACAGCAGGGAGCTGACGATGGCAGCCAGGGCTTCAGTAGCATCCTGGCTGCCATGGTAACCGATCAGAGATTCAGAGCCCCGCAATTTCACTGCTGGGGATCCAACCTGAACTGTTACTGCCACCAATGATGAGGGAGGGGACCCTGTGGCCACTGCCACCAATGACTTTAATACTGGGGGGGGGAGGGGGGGCGCACTGTGCCACCAATAAAGATAACTAACCCATTAATACAAATACAGGCAGCGGGTGCCGGCTGCAGAATCACATAGCCGGCACCCGACCTCTATGACAGGGCGCGGCGATCCGCGGCAGTTAACCCCTCAGATGCGGTTAACCCCTCTGATATCTCCCCCAGTCTCTTTAATAAGCAGCACGTCACTCTTCCTCCCTCTTGCGTTGCATCCAGTTATCTGGTCGTCAGCACTCTGTCTTTAGTCTCCTCTGGGGATCTGAGAGTGACAGCAATGAAAATGGATGTATCTGCAGTTGCCTTGACGCTATATGCGCCAGAATCTCGTAGGATCATGCAGTTTGAAGACTACAGTTGATTTTTATCATGTTTTAATAAAGGATTGATTTTTATCTCCAGACCTGGTGCTGGACTTACCTTTCACCCTTGGATCATGCATGTGTAACTGACAGACATGGGGGCTCCATAGGAGTGGGTAAGCTGGACTACAAATAAAATTCTGCTATGTATCTGCAGTTATCAGCACGACTTTCTCTCCACATACCAGGGTACCACACAATCTTCCCCGATCAGTCACGATATGGCCCTCCTCGTGGCACACACTATTGCACTCTGTTTCACTCAAGGAGTTACTTATAGGCCCTGGGCACCCGCACCCTGGAAAACGTCTATGGTGTACCAATATGCCTTAGACTTTTCCCTCCATTCATCAGTGCAGGGCGCACTATGAACAGCACAGTTAAAATACAACAGTCACAGAATGCACATTGAGTGATCCTATGTGATAGAAAGTACCCTATAGTAACGTACCCACTCAGTGTACATAAACATACACGAACAAAAGATAAACTGAGACTAAACGGGTATAGTAGCAAAATATACATATACTTTAATAAACAATACATAAAAAAGTTTATTATATGTGATGTATTACATCAGATGAAAAGGTGGACTACACCTGTGGGGACATAGCATAGTTACATAACAAATAAGGGAAGAGGGCAGTGAGGCTACCAAAAAGCTAAGACGTACAACAAACACTCTGATATATACGGATGTGACACACATCCCCCAGAAGAAGGCATTCCAGCCAAAACGCGTGTCGGGTACGTGGCTCTCCTGAGTTGGACAGTTTTTACTTTATGAGTATGTAATCTCATAGCGTGAGGCTACCTTTTGTTTTATAAACCAATGTCTTTGTGATGTAATTTAGTTACTTTGTGTATGCTGCAAGGGTTGATCTCTGTGATCTCTGATTTCACTTGGTGGACGCAGCTATCTAGGTGATCAATTCCTGTATATTCTTATATATGTACAGTACAGACCAAAAGTTTGGACATACCTTCTCATTCAAAGAGTTTTCTTTATTTTCATGACTATGAAAATTGTAGATTCACACTCAAGGCATCAAAACTATGAATTAACACATGTGGAATTATATACATAACAAAAAAGTGTGAAACAACTGAAAATATGTCATATTCTAGGTTTTTCAAGGTAGCCACCTTTTGCTTTGATTACTGCTTTACACACTCTTGGCATTCTCTTGATGAGCTTCAAGAGGTAGTCACCTGAAATGGTTTTCACTTCACAGGTGTGCCCTGTCAGGTTTAATAAGTGGGATTTCTTACCTTATAAATGGGGTTGGGACCATCAGTTGCGTTGTGGAGAAGTCAGGTGGATACACAGCTGATAGTCCTACTGAATAGACTGTTAGAATTTGTATTATGGCAAGAAAAAAGCAGCTAAGTAAAGAAAAACGAGTGGCCATCATTACTTTAAGAAATGAAGGTCAGTCAGTCCGAAAAATTGGAAAAACTTTGAAAGTGTCCCCAAGTGCAGTCACAAAAACCATCAAGCGCTACAAAGAAACTGGCTCACATGCGGACCGCCCCAGGAAAGGAAGACCAAGAGTCACCTCTGCTGCGGAGGATAAGTTCATCCGAGTCACCAGCCTCAGAAATCGCAGGTTAACAGCAGCTCAGATTAGAGACCAGGTCAATGCCACACAGAGTTCTAGCAGCAGACACATCTCTAGAACAACTGTTAAGAGGAGACTGTGTGAATCAGGCCTTCATGGTAGAATATATGCTAGGAAACCACTGCTAAGGACAGGCAACAAGCAGAAGAGACTTGTTTGGGCTAAAGAACACAAGGAATGGACATTAGACCAGTGGAAATCTGTGCTTTGGTCTGATGAGTCCAAATTTGAAATCTTTGGTTCCAACCACCGTGTCTTTGTGCGACGGAGAAAAGGTGAACGGATGGACTCTACATGCCTGGTTCCCACCATGAAGCATGGAAGAGGAGGTGTGTAAGGGCTATTTGACCATGAAGGAGAGTGATGGGGTGCTGCACCAGATGACCTGGCCTTCCCAGTCACCGGACCTGAACCCAATCGAGATGGTTTGGGGTGAGTTGGACCGCAGAGTGAAGGCAAAAGGGCCAACAAGTGCTAAGCATCTCTGGGAACTCCCTCTTGAAGCTCATCAAGAGAATGCCAAGAGTGTGCAAAGCAGTAATCAAAGCAAAAGGTGGCTACTTTGAAGAACCTAGAATATGACATATTTTTTCAGTTGTTTCACACTTTTTTGTTATATATATAATTCCACATGTGTTATGTCATAGTTTTGATGCCTTCAGTGTGAATGTACAATTTTCATAGTCATGAAAATAAAGAAAACTCTTTGAATGAGAAGGTGTGTCCAAACTTTTGGTCTGTACTGTATATGCCTCCATACATGGCTCTATTTCAGGGCACTGGCAGTAACCTTATTTGCCTCTAAGGTGATATTTACATATATGTTCACACATGTCTATAGGACTTGGCTCTCTATTTGTATTATTTGTGATAGATAATAGATAATACTTTTTGCTGAGATTTAGACATCTGTCTTTATTGGATGTCTAAATCTGGATGTCTTTGGATGGGACCTTTTGAGTGACCAGTTGCTATACACGTGTATATCTCGAGTTGGGATTTTGTCTTTGGTGAACCGGCAGCCATTTATCTGGAGATATATACGTCTATACCAGCACAATTTTGGACATTTGGGACATCTTTAACATATAAAACAGGTCTTGTCCTATATACGTGTATATGTTTGTTTGGAAATATACATTTGCACTTTTTCTGGACATCTGTGACAATTGTGTGTGACATCCGTATATGTCAGTGCGTTTGTTGTACGTCTTAGCTTTTTGGTAGTGTGACTGCCCTCTTCCCTTATTTGTTATGTAACTATGCTATGTCCCCTCAGGTGTAGTCCACCTTTTTATCTGATGTAATACATCACATATAATAAACTTTTTTATGTATTGTTTAATAAAGTATATGTATATTTTGCTTACTATACCCGTTTAGTCTCAGTTTATCTTTTGTTTGTGTATGAACAGCACAGGCAGCACATTGAATGTAGGCAGGCAATTATAGCTAAATGGTAAAGTACATAGAAAATATACTATACTGGACTGTAGTATTCAGGTTAAATTGCTGTGTTGACACTTTGCAATAAATAAGAGAGTTTTGGGTTGCAGTTTGGGCACTTGGTCTCTAATAGGTTTACCATAACTGATATAGGCTGTGACTGCTATCAGGATGCCCAGGCTAGGGGGATTTTTTCTGCTCCTCAGCTCCAGCCTCCACTCCTCTGTAGTGCTCAGCTTCTTTCCCTATGAAGCCTTGACATGATATACATTAATCTCCGCTGCTAGCTAGCTACACACATGAATCTGCAGCTTCTTCCTGCTCACATTTAGTCTCTGGCATTCTTGTGTCTCCTGATGAGGCTTGCCTGCATTTCTGTATCCTATCTCGGCTATGTGCAATCACTACAGCTTAACCCCTTCCCGACCTTTGACGTACTGTTACGTCATGGGAACCACTGAGTTCCCGCAATTTGACGTAATAGTACATCATAGTGATCGCGCGTGCATCGGAGCGGTGCGCGCGCGATCACTGCAGGGGCCTGGCAGTCTGTGGTAGCCGGGCCCCTGCTGTATCCACCGGCATCACTGTAAAAGCCGATGCCGGCGGATTAACCCCTTCTATGCCGCAGTCCGCGCTGACCGCGACATAGAAGAGGTTTGTGTCGGGTGAGCGATCGCATCGAGTCCCCGCGCTGCTGTGGCGGGGACCCGATGCGACACAAGGCAGTCCGAAGCCGTGCAGAGGCTGCCCAATGCCTTGCACCGCATCGGGAACTGCCTTCTACAGGAGCCGAGGAGATCCAGCCATAGTGTCATACACTAACAGGCAATGCATTACAATACAGATGTATTGTAATGCATTGCAGAGGGGATCAGACCCCCAAAAGTAAATGTCATAAATAAAGTAAAGTAAAAAAAAGTAAAAAAAAAGTGTTTTTATTAAAATTAATAAAGTAATAAAATTAATAAAGTAAAAAAGAAAAAAAACGCCCCTTTCCCCTTATTTTATAAAAAACGCCCCTTTCCCCTTATTTTATAAGTAAAAACTGAAAAAACAAACAAAACCCACACATATTAGGTATTGCCACGTCCGTAATGACCGGCTCTATAAATATATCACATGATCCACCCTGTCCGATAAACACCATAAAAAATAAAATAAAAACAGTGTAAAAAAAGCAATTTTTGTCACATTACATCACAAAAAGTGCAACACCAAGCAATCAAAAAGGCGTATGCCCCCCAAAATGGTATCAATAAAACCGTCACCTCATCCCGCAAAAAATGAGCCCCTACCTAAGACAATCACCCAAAAAATAAAAAAAAATATAGCTCTCAGAACATGGAGACACTAAAACATAATTTTTTTGTGTCAAAACTGCTATTGTTGTGCTAAAGTGAAAAAAATTAAAAAAGTATACATATTAGGTATCGCCACATCCGTAAGAAACAGCTCTATAAAAATATCACATGACCTAACCACTCAGGTGAACACCGTAAAAAAAAAAAAAAAAAAATGTGTAAAAAAAAAGCCATTTTTGTCACATTACATCACAAAAATTGCAACAGCAAGTGATAAAAAAGGCGTATGCCCCCCCAAAATAGTACCAATCAGACCGACACCTCATCCCGCAAAAAATGGGACCCTACCTGAGAGAATCGGTCAAAAAAAAGTATACATATTAGGTATTGCCACGTGCGTAGCGATCTGCTCTATAAAAAAGTCACATGACCTAATCCCTCGGTTAAACGCTGTAAAAATAAAAACGGTGCCAAAACATCAATTTTTTGGTTACCTTGCCTCACAAAAAACGTAATATAGAGCAATAAAAAAATCATATGTACCCCAAAATAGTACCAATAAAACTGGCACCTTATCCCGTAGTTTCCAAAATGTGGTCACTTTTTTGAGTTTCTACTGTAGGGGTGCATCAGGGGGGCTTCAAATGGGACATGGCATCTAAAAACCAGCTCAGCGAAATTTGCCTTCCAAAAACCATATGGTGTTCCTTTCCTTCTGTGCCCTGCCGTGTGCCCGTACAGCAGTTTACGATCACATGTGGGGTGTTTCTGTAAACCGCAGAATCAGGGTAATAAATATATAAAGTTTTATTTGGCTGTTAACCGTTGCTTTGCTACTGGAAAAAATGGATTAAAATGTAAAATCTGCCAAAAAAGTGAAATTCTGAAATTTCATCTCCATTTTCCATCAATTCTTGTGGAATACCTAAAAGGTTAAGAAAGTTTGTAAAATCTGTTTTGTATACCTTGAGGGGTGTAGTTTCTAAAATAGGGTCATTTTTGGGTGGTTTCTATTATGTAAGCCTCACAAAGTGACTTCAGACCTGAAAATTTCAAGATTTGCTTCCGTACTTCTAAGCCTTCTAACGTCCCCATAAAATAAAATGTCATTTTCAAAATGATCTAAACATGAAGTAGACATATGGGGAATGTAAAGTAATTACTATTTTTGAAGGTATTACTATCTATTATAAAAGTAGAGAAATTGAAATTTGCTAATTTTTCCAAATTTTTTGTAAATTTTGTATTTTTTTATGAATAAAGATTTTTTTTTTTGCTTATTTTTACCACTATCACGAAGTACAATATGTGACGAGAAAACAATCTCAGAATAGCCTGTATAGGTAAAAGCGTTTTAAAGTAATCACCACATAAAGTGACACATTTGCAAAAAATGGCCTGGGCAGAAAGGTGAAAACAGGCCCGGGGTTGAAGGGGTTAAAGACCTAAATAAATTAAGTCACATGGCCAAAAGGTCCTTGTACATCTACACAACATATTATCCAATAGAAATAATACAACTGGTCAGCATAACCAGTCTTGCTTCCAACACACACATTTATGGTGCAGTACCGTCGTGGCCAGAAGTTTTGAGAATTACATAAATATTGGAAATTGGAAAAGTTGCTTCTTAAGTTTTTATAATAGCAATTTGCATATACTCCAGAATGTTATGAAGAGTGATCAGATGAATTGCATAGTCCTTCTTTGCCATGAAAATTAACTTAATCCCAAAAAAACCTTTCCACTGCATTTCATTGCTGTCATTAAAGGACCTGCTGAGATCATTTCAGTAATCATCTTGTTAACTCAGGTGAGAATGTTGACGAGCACAAGGCTGGAGATCATTATGTCAGGCTGATTGGGTTAAAATGGCAGACTTGACATGTTAAAAGGAGGGTGATGCTTGAAATCATTGTTCTTCCATTGTTAACCATGGTGACCTGCAAAGAAACGCGTGCAGCCATCATTGCGTTGCATAAAAATGGCTTCACAGGCAAGGATATTGTGGCTACTAAGATTGCACCTCAATCAACAATTTATAGGATCATCAAGAACTTCAAGGAAAGAGGTTCAATTTTTGTTAAGAAGTCTTCAGGGCGTCCAAAAAAGTCCAGCAAGCGCCAGCATCGTCTCCTAAGGAGGATTCAGCTGCGGGATCGGGGTGCCACCAGTGCAGAGCTTGCTCAGGAATGGCAGCAGGCAGGTGTGAGCGCATCTGCACGCACAGTGAGGCGAAGACTTTTGGAAGATGGCCTGGTGTCAAGAAGGGCAGCAAAAAAAACATCAGGGACAGATTGATCTTCTGCAGAAAATATGGTGAATGGACTGCTGAGGACTGGGGCAAAGTCATATTCTCCGATGAAGCCTCTTTCCGATTGTTTGGGGCATCAGGAAAAAGGCTTTTCCGGAGAAGAAAAGGTGAGCGCTACCATCAGTCCTGTGTCATGCCAACAGTAAAGCATCCTGAGACCATTCATGTGTGGGGTTGCTTCTCATCCAAGGGAGTGGGGTCACTCACAATTTTGCCCAAAAACACAGCCATGAATAAAGAATGGTACCAAAATGGCTAAAATTATGCAATGGCTGAGTCAGGTGTAGGTGATAGTCTATAGTTTTGTTTGTGACGCCAATTGCAGTGTGCGCAGGGTACTGTCACAGGGCCCTCCAAGGTGTTATAACTCACGCCCCAGGTTAGAAATGCCAGAGTGGTGTAATGTCTCTGTATGGTGGTGATAATGGTGTCAGCGGTGTCTCCTACCTGGGTACGGCTGGACTCCTGGCTCACTACCAATAAATTGAGTGTAGTGCTAGTAGGAGTAATAGAGGGATTTTGCAGCAGAAATTGAGATCCAGACCTTTGGTAAAGTTCAAACTTCTCTTTACTGATTGTAACTTTCATCCAAGCAAGATACAGCTTTAGTCTTTGGTCCCAGCAGGTATTGGCAATGGTTGGCAGGAATTTATCTTCTGCTCTATCAACCTGGAGCTTGCAGGAAAGGACGTCTGCTTTGTAGCTCTATACTGTGGCAGGAATTTGGCTTCTGCACTCTCCATCTTCTGCTGTATGGGGACTGACTAGCTGAGGAGGAATATGACTTCTCCTGCGTCTCTGGACTTTACTCACAGTTATCTTCTGAGGGTATGCTTTCTTCCTGGAACTGGAGTTTGTCTGCTTGCTTCATCCAGCTGAGGCTGCAGGGCTCAGGCTGGGGATGATGATCAATGTCTCAGCCGAGACAAGATCCTGACTCTCTAACCTATATCGGAGAGCTCCTAACATGCACAGCCTTCCCCAACAGGGGTGGCTGGCACACTCACTCTAACTTCCTTCCCTCCTCATGCTGCAGGATGTGGGCACAGCCCACTCTGCTCACAGAGGGGGAGCTAAGCTGGAATGAACTATTCCAGCTCAGAAATGCTAAACTGAACCCAAGTCCTTACCAGAACATTGCTGCCACCTGCTGGTGAACATGGAAATTACAGAAATATACATTTAACATGGTTTATAATGCACAGTTGTGAGGATATAAAGTAAAATTACATCAGATGACAAGGTTAATGCTCTTAACAGATTGTAGCAGGGTAAAAGAGTTTAGTAACACAACTCTGGGGTGTTACACAGACAAGGACGTTGTTGTATCCCCCAACAACAGCAGGGTGTCGTCTGCATACATTGCTATTTTGTTATGTACAGTATCATAACAGAACCCCCGTATAATAGGAGATTTACGCACTGCAGCTGCCAATGGTTCTATCGTCAGTGCGAATAACAATGGCGACAGCGGGCTCCCTTGTCGGGTATCCCTTTGTAGTTGGAATCTCATGGACACACCCCCATTCGTCTTTATTTTGCCTTTGGGCTGGACTAAAGGACTTTCACCCAAGCTATGATTCTTTGCCCAAACCCCAAATGCTCCAGCGTCTGCCACAGAAACTGCCACTCCACACTGTCGAAGGCCTTGGCCGCATCTATTGAAAATATGGCTCTATAGCGATGTATGCAGACGACACCCTGCTGTTCTTGGGGGATACAATAACGTCCTTGTCTGCGGCAATGAATCTCATTGATAGATATTATCTGCCGGTATTTGTAGTAAAGTCAGTTTTAAATTGGTGAAAGAAAGACAAATCTATCAAAGAGCGACTTCTGTTGGAAATAACTGTAACGGACCGTTTCAGCAGACAAGGGGTTAAAATCCGTTTAGGCGATATGCCCCTTTCTGAGAGACAGGCACAGCTACTGCAGAACACCAAACTCCCGAACTGGATACAAAATAGCACCCCAAACTGGAACCTCACGAATAGCTGCCAGCAGACGAACAGGAAAAGCATACAGTCAGCTTACACTCCTGGCAATCAGTCTCCAACAGCATACAGGGAATCCCCCCAATAACGAGACAAGGCTCCGTGTTCAGGGTCAAGCAGTGGTCTGACTGTACTTCAGATACAGCCTCTTTTATTCATAAAAAACAAACATAGTACTGCCCACAGGGTTTTGAAATCCAACCAATCAATATCTTACAACACACACAATGCAAGTACAGCAACCAATCGTTCCCGCCCCCTAGAGGACCAGAAGGGAGACTGCGACACAGAACAGATACAACACATCCCCACAATGCATCATGGTTTCCTCATCTCTGTCCCAGAGACAACCGAGGGCAATCCAATTATCTCTCAGGACAAAGGGGAGATCGCCAATACACATGTGGAAACAACAGGACAGACATCACCATTTAAACACACAATGGGACAATAGAACCACACCCAGCATATTACTCCCAAGCTGACAAGTTACACTTATTATAAATAGTTACAACTTTGTGAGGTTACATTGTCCATACATATAACTTACATCAATTTAAACAGTATAACTTGGGGACAAACCTATCCAAAATTCACTTGAATAGGTTCAGGGGTTTAAAAGTTAGCAAAAGTATCTCAAAGGGCCGTAATCCTGGGGCAGGAGGCTGGCAAACAGCCCCCTCCAAAACACTGTGGCGAGGTTGGTTTCGTCACAATAACCATAGATACAAATCATGACAGATGCAAGTGATACAGGTTGGGGAACAAAAATAGCCCCCTCAACCTAGCAGGGAAATGGTCAGAGGAAATAAAAAACAAATCCTCAAACTACAGAGAGCTGCGAGCTGTCTGGGAGACTCTAAAAGTAGCTCAAAACCAGTTATGCAGAACTAACACACACAAAATAAAATAAAATTTCTACCCATTACAGCGGTTCATCTCAAGGGATCAGAAAATCTAGAGGCGGACTTTTTGAGCAGAAAAACACTAGAACCGAAAGAATGGTCTTTAAATCAGGAAATCTTTCGGGAAATTTCCCAAAAATTGGGCAGGCCGCAAATAGAGCCGTCCACCTCAAAGAAAAATGCAAAAGTCGAATACTTTTGTTTCTTAGATCCCAGAGAAACGCCTTGGCCAATAGGTGCCTTTTTTTAATAAAACGGACATGGGACCTAGCATATGCTTTTCCTCCCTGGACTATAATTCCCCAAGTCCTACTGCAAATTCTAAAACAGACCCAGTAACGGTGATATTAATAACCCCCTACTTGCCAAAAAGAAGCTGGTTCTCCATTCTAAACAAAATAGTTGACCGCTTGCCATCAGATGGTAAGTTTGGAATCCTCGCAGTCCCTTGCCCGAACCAGGGGGAGGACCGAGTGCCTGGACACCAGGGCCTGAGAGACCGCGGGGGCATACTGTTTAAAAAAAAAAAAAGAAAAAGAAAAGCCAGCAGGGAAAAAGTTACCTCTGCTATTTACCTAAAAATCTGGAAGATGTACTGTAGATGGTTTGGAGATGATTCTCCAAATATGTCCTCCTCATGTATTCAGAAAATTCTGGATTTTCTTCTGAAACGTCGAGACCTTGAACTTGGGTCAAGTTCCCTAAAAACCTACATCTCTGCCCTAGGGGAATTCTACAGATGGGTGAAATGTTTTATAAGGGCAGCATCCAGACCATCATTAACCCCTATAGTTCCTCAGGGGTTTTTAAATTTAGTCCTAAAGGGGTTGACAAGATATCCTTTTGCTCCTATACCGAACATCTCCATTAAACATCTCTCCTTAAAACGTCCTTCTTAATAGCCGTAACATCGGCTAGACGTCTGGGGGAAATACAGGCCCTCTCTTGCTAAGAACCTTTTCTTTCAATATTTCCTGACAGGATAGTGCTAAAATTTAGACCCGGGGTTCCTTCCAAAGGTAGTCTCTGGCTTCTATCGGGACCTAGAAATTGTCTTACCGTCATTTTATAGTGACACACAAAACCCTACAGAAGAACAATTCCATCTCTTAGACGTAAGGGAAACTATCATCCAGTACCTGGAAGCCACTAAGATCTTTAGGAAAGATGACAATCTGTTGATTGGGAAGAAGAAGCTTTCCAAAGCATCCATAGGTTGCTAGATTAAAACTACTATATCCTGCTGCTACGCTCTAATGGGTCTTACATGTCCTACGAAAATAAAAGCCCATTCCACAAGAGCAATGGTTTTTTCTTGAGCAGAAAAGGCTGGTGTATCTATTGATAAAATATGAAGGCCACCTACATGGTCTAGTATAAAAATGTTTATTAAAGATTATTAAATAAATATCTCTGCTTCTACAGATCTCACCTTAGCCAAGAAAATTCTGCAAGCAGTAGCCACCCCACTGTATAATAATATTAGTTCTCGTGTGTAAGCCTTCATGGTGGATGAAATGGAAAATCGGAATTAGACTTACCGGTAATTCTGTTTCCTTGAATTCACCATGACTGCTCGTATATTCCCTCCCTAACTATACCGATAATAAGTATTAAGTAATACAAAAAAAAAAAATGAATTCTTCTTTTAAGTTTATATACCTTTGTTATAGAGTTAAAGTTTTGAAAGCACCCACTTAGGTAATTTGTAAACACTGAAGGGAAAAAGTGGGTGGTGGCTTTTAAACTCTATCCCTGTGTGTTCCTGCCCCTACAGAGGTCAAGGGGTCAATCTCATGTGTAAGCCGTCATGGAGGATTCAAGGAAACAGAATTCCGATCTAATTCCAATTTTCTGCTTCTGTGAACACAATATACAGTACAGACCAAAAGTTTGGACACACCCTTCTCATTCAAAGAGTTTTCTTTATTTTCATGACTATGAAAATTGTAAATTCACACTGAAGGCATCAAAACTATGAATTAACACATGTGAAATTATATACATAACAAAAAACTGTGAAACAACTGAAAATATGTCATATTCTAGGTTCTTCAAAGTAGCCACCTTTTGGTTTGATTACTGCTTTGCACACTCTTGGCATTCTCTTGATGAGCTTCAAGAGACAGTCACCTGAAATGGTTTTCACTTCACAGGTGTGCCCTGTCAGGTTTAATAAGTGGGATTTCTTGCCTTATAAATGGGGTTGGGACCATCAGTTGCGTTGTGGAGAAGTCAGGTGGATACACAGCTGATAGTCCTACTGAATAGACTGTTAGAATTTGTATTATGGCAAGAAAAAAGCAGCTAAGTAAAGAAAAACGAGTGGTCATCATTACTTTAAGAAATGAAGGTCAGTCAGTCCGAAAAATTGGGAAAACTTTGAAAGTGTCCCCAAGTGCAGTCACAAAAACCATCAAGCGCTACAAAGAAACTGGCTCACATGTGGACCGCCCCAGGAAAGGAAGACCAAGAGTCACCTCTGCTGCGGAGGATAAGTTCATCCGAGTCACCAGCCTCAGAAATCACAGGTTAACAGCAGCTCAGATTAGAGACCAGGTCAATGCCACACAGAGTTCTAGCAGCAGACACATCTCTAGAACAGCACATAACAAGAAGTACTTAGGGCACCGTCCTCCCACCTGGGAATTGAAGGAACACAATCCTGGCCTGATCCGACCGTCCAACAAATCGGGTAGAACAACTGTTAAGAGGAATGTAAGTGAACGACTGGCACTCACTATGTGGGTCACAACGACAGCATTTATTAACATAAAGGTCACAAAGATTATCACATCTGGTTAAAACGTCATAGTCGACACAAAAAATTTACACAGAAATTTACATAAAAATACCCCCTTAAAAATAAAAATTCTAATAAAACCATTCACTGATGTATGAGAAGGTCTACTGCATATAGTGAGGGCTATCCTTTAATATTGAATAAGAGTCCCAATGTTCCACTTAGATGGCCAAAGTGGATCTATAGCAGTGTTCCTTTAAGACAAGATGGTATGCATCCAGATAGAAATATATGTAAAAGTTCGGATCCTGTTGTCCACAGAATATGAGGCTTCAAAGGCCTCTTCCACAGTACTTAGTCTCTGGTGGTGAGTTCTGTAGAGAGATATATTGCTTACCGGTCTGTCCGAATGTCTGGTTCTCTCGTTACTCGGCTCTCTCCACCACGCTGCTGTGATCGCTGCCGGCGTCTCTGCTACTCTGGTCCGTGTCACGTGATTCTTCAGAGATATCGCGGGATAAGGCTACTTTCACACTAGCGTTCGATCGGATCCGTTCTGAACGGATCCGATCATAATAATGCAGACGGAGGCTCCGTTCAGAACGGATCCGTCTGCATTATTTTGGCATATAAAAGCTAAGTGTGAAAATAGCCTCGGACGGATCCGTCCAGACTTTCAATGTAAAGTCAATGGGGGACGGATCCGCTTGAAGATTGAGCCATATTGTGGCATCTTCAAACGGATCCGTCCCCATTGACTTACATTGTAAGTCTGGACGGATCCGCACGCCTCCGCACGGCCAGGCGGACACCCGAACGCTGCAAGCAGCGTTCAGCTGTCCGCCTGTCCGTGCGGAGGCGAGCGGAGCGGAGGCTGAACGCCGCCAGACTGATGCAGTCTGAGCGGATCCGCATCCATTCAGACTGCATCAGGGCTGGACGGAAGCGTTCGTGTCCGCTCGTGAGCCCCTTCAAACGGAGCTCACGAGCGGACAGCCGAACGCTAGTGTGAAAGTAGCCTTAGCCGGCTCTATTCCAGTGCTGACTCTATTGCAATATTCAAATGCGATTATGTTCGCAGCAAGAGAGGAGAAAAATGGAGCGCTCCAAATTGTCTAGGTCGTCTTGATCATATCCAAATTTGAAGATCGGAGCAGGGATCCAACGCCAGACGCCTTTCAGGGACTTCACTCCCCTTCCTCAGTGGCTGAATCCCTGTTGTAACATCACATCCTTTTATATCCCCGCAAGTCTCCTATAAATACCGGACTGGAATGTATCAATTCATATTGCGGTATTGTTGCGTTATTGATGGGGGATCACATGTCTGGCCGTTTATCGGCGCTGTGACCCCCCCTTGGTGATGGGCCCACTCCCCCATTTCCACTTCCTCATCTATCATGAAGTATAGAGAATATATGCGATCATAATGAGGATTTTGCGACTAGACAGTTCTATGTATTAACCTCAAAATGAAGACCATTTACCTCTTTTAGAATAATCTGTATTTTATAGAGTTGTTTTAAATGTTTTAAAATATTTTAAAGTAATTTTTTAGCCATTTGTATCACTTTTTCATATCTATTAATGGAAAGCAACCTGGGAGAAACTTTTCCTTTATCACCTGTATTTATCACAATATTAGGATGAAAATATCAAAAAAACGCATATGTTGCGTAAAAAACGCATCAATAACGCAACAATACCGCAATATGAATTGATACATTCCAGTCCGGTATTTATAGGAGACTTGCGGGGATATAAAAGGATGTGATGTTACAACAGGGATTCAGCCACTGAGGAAGGGGAGTGAAGTCCCTGAAAGGCGTCTGGCGTTGGATCCCTGCTCCGATCTTCAAATTTGGATATGATCAAGACGACCTAGACAATTTGGAGCGCTCCATTTTTCTCCTCTCTTGCTGCGAACATAATCGCATTTGAATATTGCAATAGAGTCAGCACTGGAATAGAGCCGGCTAATCCCGCGATATCTCTGAAGAATCACGTGACACGGACCAGAGTAGCGGTCACAGCAGCGTGGTGGAGAGAGCCGAGTAACGAGAGAACCGGACATTCGGACAGACCGGTAAGCAATATATCTCTCTACAGCACTCACCACCAGAGACTAAGTACTGTGGAAGAGGCCTTTGAAGCCTCATATTCTGTGGACAACAGGATCCGAACTTTTACATATATTTCTATCTGGATGCATACCATCTTGTCTTAAAGGAACACTGCTATAGATCCACTTTGGCCATCTAAGTGGAACATTGGGACTCTTATTCAATATTAAATGATAGCCCTCACTATATGCAGTAGACCTCCTCATACATCAGTGAATGGTTTTATTAGAATTTTAATTTTTAAGGGGGTATTTTTATGTAAATTTCTGTGTAAATTATGACGTTTTAACCAGATGTGATAATCTTTGTGACCTTTATGTTAATGAATGCTGTCGTTGTGACCCACATAGTGAGTGCCAGTCGTTCACTTACATTTTTCTATTTTACCTTGACTGATTGAGGGATCAGTCTCAGACTAGAGCACCCTAACCACACTGTGAAAGTTGGTGAGCTATCCACAATTATTTTATCAAATAACTGTTAAGAGGAGACTGTGTGAATCAGGCCTTCATGGTAGAATATCTGCTAGGAAACCACTGCTAAGGACAGGCAACAAGCAGAAGAGACTTGTTTGGGCTAAAGAACACATTAGACCAGTGGAAATCTGTGCTTTGGTCTGATGAGTCCAAATTTGATCTTTGATCTTTGGTTCCAACCACCGTGTCTTTGTGCGATGCAGAAAAGGTGAACGGATGAACTCTACATGCTTGGTTTCCACCGTGAAGCATGGAGGAGGAGGTGTGATGGTGTGGGGGTGCTTTGCTGGTGACACTGTTGGGGATTTATTCAAAATTGAAGGCATACTGAACCAGCATGGCTACCACAGCATCTTGCAGCGGCATGCTATTCCATCCGGTTTGCGTTTAGTTGGACCATCATTTATTTTTCAACAGGACAATGACCCCAAACACACCTCCAGGCTGTGTAAGGGCTATTTGACCATAAAGGAGAGTGATGGGGTGCTGCGCCAGAGGACCTGGCCTCCACAGTCACCGGACCTGAACCCAATCGAGATGGTTTGGGGTGAGCTGGACCGCAGAGTGAAGGCAAAAGGGCCAACAAGTGCTAAGCATCTCTGGGAACTCCTTCAAGACTGTTGAAAGACCATTTCAGGTGACTACCTCTTGAAGCTCATCAAGAGAATGCCAAGAGTGTGCAAAGCAGTAATCAAAGCAAAAGGTGGCTACTTTGAAGAACCTAGAATATGACATATTTTCAGTTGTTTCACACTTTTTTGTTATGTATAGAATTCCACATGTGTTAATTCATAGTTTTGATGCCTTCAGTCTGAATCTACAATTTTCATAGTCATGAAAATAAAGAAAACTCTTTGAATGAGAAGGTGTGTCCAAACTTTTGGTCTGTACTGTATATAACAGTTATATGACATCCAAACATGAAGTCCCTGTAAATAACTGCTTTTGTCTTTAACACACAAACATAGGAACTGTATTAAGGTTATTGGCAGGTCTAGCTGTATAAACATATAAGCTATGTTAGCAACCTAGGACAGGTCTCAGCTGGCCAGCTACACTCCCACCAAAATTACCTATAATTCTATGTTCTTAGTGGTAGGACTTGAACATGAATTTGAGTAATTTTCCATCAGGTTCTCAACTTGTGACAAGTGTCTTTTATCACTCTCAAGTAGAACAACTAACTTCTGTATAGGACGTTTCAACTTGAGTGGAGTAGTGAGACGTTTTCCTTTTTTGTCAAGTTTTGAGTCTCCTATTTGTAAAAACACACTTCTTACTAGTTTGTCTTCATCCTTTTGAACTTTTAGAACTTTGGCCAATTTCCAATGACTTCTAGGTAAATCTTCTTCTTTCACTAACACTATGTCACCAACTTGGACATTTCTTCTGGGTGTTTGCCTTTACTTCTTAGCATAAGATTGGCTAAGTACTCTTTTCTCTATCTATTCCAAAACTGTTCTGATAGATATTGAACTCTTCGCCATCTCCTTTTAGCATTTAAATCCTCTTTGGTGAACTTCCTAGGTGGTGGCTGTATGTAATCAGACTTAAGATGAAGTAGATGGTTCGGAGTTAAAGGGTCCAAACTTGTTGGATCATTGATATTATCAACTGTAAGTGGAAGACTGTTAACAATAGACATTACTTCATAGAATAGGGTCCTAAGCGAAGCATCATCTATTCTTCCGGTGTTCTTTTTTTAACACAGAACTTAACACATTTCTTACAGTTCTGATTTGTCTTTCCCAAACTCCTCCTGTATGGTTTTCATCTGGAGCATTCATATGAAAATCACACTGTTTCTCTAACAAATACTCAGTTACTTTTTCTTTATCAATTTCTTTTAGAGCTTTCTTCAATTCATTCTTTGCTCCGACAAAATTAGGTCCTTGGTCAGCTCTAAGCTCTTTGCGGTACCTCTAATGGCTATGAAACATCTCAAGGCATTGATGAATGCGTCAGTTGACATATCCTCTAACATTTCCAGGTGACTTACTCTGGAGCTCAGACATGTAAATATTAGTCCATATCTCTTGTACTCCTTGCGGTCTGTTTGGTAATGATTAGGCCAAAACAATCCATTCCGCTATAAATAAATGGTGGTGATGGGTTTACACGATCTGCCGGTAAATATGCCATTCTTTGTTCTTCAGTAGGTCTACGTGCCTTTCTGAAAACTACACATTTACTTATATACTTTGCTATAACTTTGCTTCCTTTCACAATCCAGTAACCACATTCTCTCAAACAGCTTTGTGTAAAGCTTCTCCCTTGATGGAAGGATTTGTTGTGGTAGTGATCAATAATCAATCTTGTAAAGGTAGAGTTTTTGGGTAGAATTGCTGGATGCTTCACTCTGCTAGGTAACAATGCATTTTCCAGTCTCCCTCCCACCTTTAGTATACTATCCTGCAGAACAAGATTAAGCTTGTACAATGGGTGGTTGTTTGGAAGCCTTTTAGGTTCTTGACTAAGTGTCTTTAACTCTTCACTGTAGAATATCTGTTGTATGAGTCTTATGACTGTTTCTTCAGCTTTCTTTCTTTCTTCTACATTCAACAATTCCTTCTTTCTGATTCCCTTTACCAAACATTGAATTCGAGCTGCTACATTTATGACTGTATTCCATTTTGAACATCTGGCTAGTCTTTCAAGTATGTCATCTTGACACTTGGCAGTAGTGCTCAATGTTTGTACAACTTTTACTTCTGGATCACCCATAGACAATTCTGTGTAACCTTTACTGCGCGTGATTTCCATTTCCCAAAGGTACTCTGGACCTGTGAACCAATTAGAATTTTTCAATTCTGTTACATTCAGCCTCTTGAAGCATGATCTGCTGGGTTATGCTTTGTGTCAATGTGATGCCAATGTTCCGGATTTGTTTTTTTCAGAATTTTCTCAACTTTGTTGGCGACAAGGATATTGAATCTTCGAGCTTTGTTGTTGATGTATCCTGGGACAACTTGTGAGTCTGTTCAAAAATATTCTTCATCTATTTTCAATTCCAATTTTTCTCTCAGAAACTTGCTTACTGATGCTTAAACTACGACTGCTGTCATTTTAAGTCTTGGTATTGTCTGAATACTGGTAGGTGCAACTATGGCCTTCCCCTAGCCAGGGCACAGTTTATATTTTCTTCTCCTATTACTCTGATGTAGGAGCACTGACCATAACCATAACTACTGGCATCTGAAAAATGATGAAGTTCTATTTTCTTGTACTCACCGAAATCATGAGGTACAAAACATCTGGGTATCTGAACTTCTCTCACGATTTGCAAGTCTCTTATCCAACTCTCCCACATTGGCCTCAAATTTTCAGGTATGGGTTGGTCCCATTCCAACTTCTGTCTGTATAATTCTTGTAGTATTTCTTTTGCTCTGAGGATTATTGGGGCCAAGAATCCCAATGGATCAAATATAGAAGCCACTGCGGAAAGAATTGTACGTCTAGTTGCAACTTTCTCTTCAATAGATACTTCAAAGAAGAACTTGTCATTCTCTACATTCCATCCCAATCCAAGTACGTTTTCAACTGGAAGATGATCATAATTGAGATCTACATTCTTCATTGTTGATGCACGTTCAGAGTCACTGATGGATTCCAGTACCTCACTGTTGTTTGAGATAAATTTGTGAAGGCGCATAACTCTTGGCTTTCTGTCACTAGTTTGATTGCAGATTCTGTGGACTCTAGACTTATAAGACCATCATCTTCATTCTTCACATGAAACTGGTGGAACATCTTTTCAACGTCACACATGACCGCTACGGGATACTTGTTCTATCTAACAGAGTACTCCAGGCAGAGTGTTTGTAAGATCTGGTCCTTTTAGTAGATGATCATTCAATGCAACACCATCATACTTTGCTGAGCAATCAAATACAACTCTTATCTTATGAATGGAAATGAGAGGAAAATAGAAGGATACAGCGGCACCGTTAAATCGATGAATCACCTATGTCCCTTGTCGCGTCGGGAGTCACTGACCTGCGGCTCAGCAAACAGACCCAGAAGATGCGGTGCTCAGCGTGGATGCAGGCAGACATTCAATACATGGCAGATAGATAAGAGAAACGCGGCACTCACCAGGATTTGATAAAGTATCAAGGGGATTTATTGCTTCAACATGGCATCGATACACAGGCTGGGGAGTGGAATGGCCCTGTGGTGTGAATCAGCGGTGACGGCCGTTCCGCGCGTGACTCGTGCTTTCTCAGACCGCTATGACATACAGGCGCACCGCTGTACATTTAAGAGCGAGCCTCCGATCGTCACCATGGTGACCAGTCGACGCTCCACAGGTGCGCTACTGTGATAGATTCAAGAGAGGGAAACATTGTCACACATGCAAATCAGCACAGAAACAAAATAGCAAAACAATATCTAACTTGGAGGCAACAAATTCCAAAGAGCATGACAGGGTAATGGGAAAATAGCAGCCATATCATCTATATGATTTAACCCGTCTAACACCATGCACCCGCTCTTATATTATCTGGTTTCTTTGAGTGATAAACACCTTGATGTGGGATGTACCACACTTCTCCTCCTTTAGGTTGGTTATTAACTTTCCCTGCATGTCCTTCTTCAAGGACACCTTCCATGAATTTCAAATAATCATTCTTGAGTTTGGGATTTCTTTCCATCCTTTTCTTCAAACATTTCAATCTTGCTAGGGCAAGATTTCTGTTACTTGGCAGACGAGGTCGCTCTCTAAAAGGTAAGAGCATTTCAAGATGACCTTGTTGATTCTGCTGAATACTTTCTTCTAGAGTGTGTATGAACTTTATATCTTCTTGGGATACACTCTTTTATTTAGAACTTAAGTCTGTAAAGTCGGATTCAAGGATCTTGATTAGTTTTGCTGGACTTACAGTTGGTAACTCTTGGACAGATATTCGATGACAGAATCCTGTCACCTGTCTTGAGTTTGCGATCTGCTGTTTTCCTCCAACAACACCCCATCCTGGACCAGTTTGAACAGCGTAGGGTTCACCCTTTCCACCTGTGATTACCTTTCGTGGTACCAAGGCTTTGGGACAAGTGTAGCCTATCAACAGTCCAACATTAAACTCCTTCAGCGGGGACATTTCATGAGATATGAAAGATAGGTGCTCCCATTTATTGGCGGTCTCACAGGTAGGTATGCAATCTCGATCTAGAGGTATATCGTCTTTTGTAATAGCCGGAGGAAGATCTAATGTGAAGTTTGAATGAAGTCCTCTAACTCTCAGTCCTTTGACCCTTTGACTGTTCACTAATGTGTCTCTTCCCGTCATTGTGGTGAGTTTGAGCTTCACTGGTTCTGTAGCCACTTGTAATTTCTTGCAGATTTCTTGATCAATGAAGGTGACGTCACTCAGGGCATCCAGTAGCGATTAGGCGCATACCTTCTTGTTCCTCCTTTTAGGATTTGAAATGCACCCTGGTACAACCATTGATGTGCAGTTGCTTCCTCCTTCCCTCACTCTGCAAGAGAATACCGATACTTTCTTTCCTTCCTCAATATCTTTAGGTATTGAGGATTTATCTTTCTTTGGACGTTCTTCATGGTGTAGGATGGTGTCCTTTGCAAACACTGCATGTGACATTTTTCTTACACTCCTTAGTAACATGACCTTTTCTTAGACATCCGAAACACAGTTGGTTATCCAATACAAATGTTTTCTTTTCATCTGGGGACTTCTCCTTCAATTGTTGACACTTGTGTATGGAGTGGTTCTCTCCACAGAACATACATTTGAAGGTAGTCTGAAGATTTGTTGGTTCTGTCTCTCTACTGATCCCAGTAGTGACTTTGGACTTGCTCTTATAGGTATCTGGACCTTTAGCTGCTCTTGTGCGTCTTATATCTCTCACAGGTCTTTCTTCTAAGGATTTTAAGACGTAAGATGATGTTACTGGATTACATGCTATCCGTGCTTACTTATTGACGAACTCAGAGAACTCTTTAGAACTTGGGAAGTTCTTGCCTAGATCTAACTGTTCAGTCACATAGCAATTCCATCTAGAAGCCACTTCTTCAGGTAGCTTGGCTAGCATCCTGTGGTTTTCTAGATAGTCATTCAGTACTTCTAGTCCTTGAACATGTGGGATGGCATTGCTGCATGCTTGCAGGAAGTCACCGTCACCATACTCTTGGAGTCTGAAGTGTTCTTTAGGACCTATTTTAGGCCAGTAATTGATTTTATCTCTGAAAGCTCTTTGTACTAAGAAACGATGACCATATCTTGCATTTAATTTTTCCCAAGCTTGCTTGTAGGCTTCTTCGTCTTTTCTATAGAAGTTGCCTTCAAGTACTTAATTTGCTTCCAGGGTGTCGTTAGGTCAAAACATTCGGGGCTTGAGCCCCGGATGTTTTGTCCAGTGCCCCAAATGTTATGCTAGCCTGGTAGCATTTAAAAAAAAAATTGGGCTATTCCCCACCCCCCTTGTACTTGTTCCGCTACTTGTGGGCTGCGCGGGCATGAGTTCAGTCACTTCGGTGCGCAATCCCGTCCTGTGGAGCATGATCCCGCGAGACCCGCAACTGTAGGTCACGGGTCTTGCGGGATCACGCGCTCCAAGACGGTATTGCCCACCGAAGTGACCGAACTCATACCCACGCAGCCCGCAAGTAGCAGATCAGCGGAACAAGTACAAGGGGGTGGGGGGATGATCTGTGAGGTTACCCAGATGGCTAGGTCATTCACAGTAGTTATTAACCCCTTTACTGTAAAGGGGGGACTGCTGAAAGGGGTTAATAACTACTGAGAAGGCCCCCCCCCTGGTGGCGGTGGGGGTGTGGCTTCACAGATGGGGGCATGGCTTCACGGGGGCGTGGTACAGTGGGCTTGTGCCCCGGATGTTTTCAGTCCCTAGCAACGCCCCTGTTTGCTTCCCCACCAACATATCTCTGAAGGTAGAATAACTTGTCGACTGGACTGAAGCAATGATGCTCAATGATCATTTCAAAACTTGCCTTCCACTCTATGAACTTCAGTACGTCTACCGAAAATACAGTAGGTTCCAAAATGGGAAGTCTAGTTAGGACTGTTCTCTGTGGTCTTGCTGGGACAATGGTTGTAATATTCTCCAGAGCATTGCCATGGCATCTAGGAATAGAATCATCTGGTTCTATTTTCTCACTTATTTCTGAATTAGGTGAGTCCCTTTCTTCTTCTTTTCTGGTAGAGATAGAGGGTAAATCCACACACCTTTTTCCTAACACTGGACTAGGCCTCTCATTGTCTTTCTGAGCAGGGATGGAAGGATAATGACTTATTTCCTCACTAAATGCTGGATATTTCCTTTCATTCTCCTGGGAGTATGTAGGAAAGTAGGAGTCTGCTTCTTCACTTACTACATATTTGAAACTATGACTACTCTGATTCCTTTCCTGGCTTCTATGATCTTAACTTCTTTTTTGCCTTCCAGACTTTTCAATTCAGCTTTCATTTGATGGCGCTGTGCTTCCATTTGACAGCGCTGTGCCTCGATGGCAGCTTCCATTTCAATTTCTGCTCTCTTGACAACAAGTTGTTCAGCTAATTCCTTTCTTTTGGCTGAAGTATTTGAGGACTCTGATATATGGGTGGCACTTCTGCTAGCGAAGGAAGTCACACTTGAGATTGTGGTTCCCCCTAAGGACCTAGCATAGTCTCTCATAAAAAGCTCATTCATTCTACTTGCTTTAACTTCATCATAATTAGCTGCAGATGAAATTTCTCTCATGAGCTTCACTAAATCTTTAGTGACTGCAGTACATGTGTCCATGTTCCATACAATATCCTGGGAAGGTGTCGTAAACGACCGCAGGTTGACATATGCTACCATAAGCTCTGATTCAGATTCCTCTACCGTCTCTACCATATCACTCAAGTTCCCTTTTATACTTTCCTGCTTTAGCTTTTTACGAATGTCTTTAATGTATAATTTCCACTTATCATACATTCTGGCAAACTGTTTTCCTTTCAGTGCTGCTCCTTGCTCCAAATTTTCCAGCATCTTTGAGGTCGGTTTTCTGGCACGTGATGAACGTCTTAGTTCATCTGCTTGGGCTATATTAGTTTGAGGCAAGACTAATACTGCTTCAGACTCTTCTATCTCAGACAGGTTCCCTTGCTCTTCAACGTCTACTCTATCTATCTTTGCATCCTCTAACAGTGGCATGGTAATACTAGGCTCAGACAGTTTACTTTAAATGCTATAACAATCAATACGAATATTAAAGAACCTTTCACTTTAAATGCAATATTCATAAATGCAAGCAATAAATTACTTTTACTTTAAAGGAAACCTGTTATCACTTTCTAAGCCTATTTATCCACTAACGTTTCTAAAAATACTTTTTAATACATTAATAATGATATTAAAATCAATTCTGAACGAACTATCAGTTCAGAGAAAAACCTAAAATAAATGTTCCCACCATATATGTAAATGAATCTTAGATGAGTCCTGTCTCCTCCATGCTTCAGAGATGAGTTCAGCGTTCTCTGACTCTTGGAGTGCAGCCACACCCACTGTGAAGGAGCCCAGCACTGCCCCGCATACTGCGAATCTCCTCCTTGCTCCCCGACGTCACAAAGCCACAGCGCCGTAATCTCGCGATGAGCAAGCTAGCGCATGCGCAGTTCATTCACTGAGGCTGATGCCAGCACAGGGAAGGAACGCTATGTCGACACTGCACATGTGCTAGCTCGCTCATTGCGAGATTACGGCGCTCTAGCTTTGTGACGTCAGGAGAAAGGAGGAGATTCGGAGGATGCGGGGCGGTGCTGGAGTCCTTCACAGTGGGCGTGGATGGACTCCGGAAATGTTAGTAACAGCTACTTGGGCTTCTTACTTTCCTCATTTACATGTATATAAAATAGTTTTTTTACACAATAAAAGCACAGAGAGCTATGGGGAATGGATATCACGGATGTGCTAGCAGCAATCTAGCAGTCCATGTCCTCAGCTCTATACCAGGTTCGGATAAAATGACAGGTTCGGACCCATTCATTTCTATGGGGTCACACTATGTGCTGTCCGGATCCGCATTTCCGGATCCGCACTTCCAGGTCCGCAATTCCGTTCTCGAAAAAAATAGAACATGTCCTATTCTTGTCTGAAATTGCGGACAAGATTAGGCATTTTCTAAGATAGTGCCAGCGATGTGCGGTCCGCAAAATGCAGAACGCACATTGCTGTGTCTGTGTTTTGCGGATCCGTGGATCCGCAAAACACATACGGATGTGTGAATGGACCCTAATGCGCTCTTTGCTGTGCAAGTTGAGGAGCGCTATCACTTCACCCTCTGAGAGTAATAGTTCCACTGTGGCAGGCGCAGCACTATGAAGTGCTTTTTGCCCTGTGGATCGTTTTTAAAAATTATTGGGTTCCCTGCAGTCGAACTCCAGGTGTTGAGGAGGCTATGCCATATCCTAGCTATGTGCCACCACTTCCTCTAGCGGAAAAATCTTTTAAGAGTTATTTGATATTTTATTTTGTAAGCATGAACATGGTCAACTCCATGTCCGGCACCCGTATTGATTAGGCAAGTGTGTGGTATTCCTGAAAGGAGCATTTTAAAAGAATAGGCATGGTTGGTGCCAGGTGTCCCACGCAGTAAATGCAGTAAGGGTGCAGCTCCGTCATTAATCGATTAGACAATTAGAAAGCTGGCGCTGATCTCTGGCTTGTGTTCCTTTCAGCTTTTATCTCTGCCCAGAAGAGATGCATCTCCCCTGGTACAGCAGCCCTTGGACTGAGCTCAGATTGTGGAGATTCCTGCTTCCTGTCGCTGACTCTACATTGTGGGTTTGTTAGATCAGAGAGAACAATCCATTAAATCATCATTCCCTCAAAAAAACAAGGGGAAAGTCTTGCAAAAATAGCCCAGCAAAGAAAAGGTCATCTCACCGCAAACATCTACCGGTAAATAATGATTTGCAGGGGGATTTCCATCCACATCATAGCCCATGACCCCACTGTCAATTAATACAGATCATCTTATAGTTGTGTACAGTAATACTATAATGTATTCTGATTTCCAAATCTAGGACTGCATTTGAAGGAGGACCTTAGTGCAGTTCCCAAATATATTAGCCAAAGAACTTCCTTCTTACATGAATTTGCAACAGCACCCTATGTGTGTCACAGGTACCTGTTCTTGCCCTTGATTGATTAAAGGGGTTTTCAGGGCTTGAACATTGATGACCTATCCTTAGTTTCTATGGGCAGCAAAGCCAGTTCCCTTTTACATATTTGCGTAATCACATAAAAATGGGAGAACAACTCTGATTACTGCCTAAAATTTAAAAGGGGATGTTGCAATGAGAAGCCAATTAACGTATCCATTTTTTATTTCTCAAGGGATGGTAATGCTACGTTCACATCAGCATTGACTGTTCCAACAAAGGGACATCTTGCTGGACTTCACCAGATCCGACATAGCCAAATAGTGCTGCACACCGTCGGATCCCCATTGACTATATTTTGATCTGGCGAGAATCCAGCTGCTCCCTGGCGAAATAACAACTTTTGTCAGGACACAAAGTTGTGTAAAAAAGCCATAATTTTGCTTGAGAGTGGTTGGATTCCCGCTAGATTAAAATGTAGTCAATAGGGATTTGACGCTGTGTGGCACTATCTGGTCATTACAGTTCAGGTGAATTGTGGAAGGATGTTCCTTTACTGTAACAGCCTGCCGGGTCAATTAACACTGATGTGAATGTACCCTAATGCTAGGTATGCTAGGTTCACACTAGTGTTGAGAAATCTGGCATCCTGTTCCAACAGCCTGCCAGAGTTGGCAATATTCAGATTTGTCAATGGTCAATTCCACCGCTTTCCGGCATAAATAGCAGTTTTTGTCCGGCCAACAGTCAGCATTTATGCCGGAACAGCCTACCGAAATAGCGGCTAGTGTAAACCTAGCGTTTTTTTTACTAGGAGAATTTTGTATCAAATCATTATTTCTGTTTTTCAGGTCTACTTGTTATAGAAGTAATATGCACATTATTTAAAGGAGTGGTGCACTGAGTAAAAATGTATGGCCTTTCCTCAGGATTAGAGGTCTGAGTTTATGAGGAATTCAATGTCTGGCCCCCGCAGGGGATCAACTGTTTGTATTGTTGGTGGCATTTGTGTGTGAGATACTTGGTCTTTTAAAGGGTTTCTGACCCTAGAATCTTCACTATTAAACTGGCTGACATTAGCGATGTGTTAATGTCAGCTGCACCTAACTATGCTATTCTTGTGATTATTCATGCCCCCAATACTGCAGAATTCTTACTTTTATAGAATGCTAATTAGCCTCTAGGAGTGTGTGAGTGTGTGTGTGTGTGTGTGTGTGGGGGGGTGTTGCTCCTGCTCCTAGAGGCTCCGTTCTCCCACCTCATTACACGCCCTTGATTGACAGGGCCAGGCAGCGTTCACATCCTCTTGACGCCCCTGTGCGCTGGGGAAATCTCGCGCCATTCAGTATTCGGCACAGGCGCAGTGAGGAAGCTGGCAGCCGGCAAGGGTCCTTCCCTCACCGAGCATTAATCAGGGCCCAAGTATCTCGATCTAATGCAGACTAGATCAAGATACTTGTAAGCCGGTGACGCACCTCTGGCTTAGATAACCTCTTGCCGGGAGACTGGTTGATGTGTAACATCAGGCGATGGTGATGTGGTGCTGCTGATTCCACCACTACTGATTGAGTCTCTTCAACGACAGAAGATTCTTCTTCAGTAGCCTCCTCCGAAAGATTGTCAGTTGTGTTTTAAGCAAAATAAAAGTGTGAATTTGTGAAGGTTAAACAATGGTGGTAAATCTGAACACTGAGAACATTGGTCGGCGTGTACAGACTGCAATACATTATTGGGCACTTCAGCAGCTCAAGCCCATTTGACCTGGAAAAAAGTCATGCCAGAGCCGAGTTTATGCTTGCTGCTACAAGCTAGACCTTTTAAGGAGTAGGTGTAATCTAACCTCCCTTATTTGTCCACAAGCACTATTGTTGGTCAAATGAGGGTTAAAAAGCTCCACCACATGAACTACCAGCCTTGTAAAGCCTGTTTGTACAACTAGTAGGGTTCTCAGCATTCATATCCCCACCAAACGTGGCATATTCACACAACTACATAAGGTCCACATCTCCAGTACTTTGTATAGCTTCCCTAACCCACAATGACTGCATCACATTCATGAAACAGTCGTTTCCTAGTTGAACATGGCTCAACATGATTGTAGTGTGCGCAAAAAAGCCATAAGAACCATGACTGCTTCAATGTCGTGCAGTTGTGGAGCACAGTACAAGAGAATGCAAATTCACAATCCGTGTATAGCAGACATAGCGTAGTTGTATGTATATTAATATTTTATATGCTTCATAGCGATGCACTATGTGAGCTCATGTCCTGCTCTAATTCGGCTTGGCTAATAGCCTGCATACCACATTAGGAAGAGCGGAGCATGGCAACCACAAGGTTGCTCACATAGCACATTGCTTTTATTTCATGTGCCTGCTCTGATAATAAAATCCTGGCATCTGCAAGGCTGTAGCAGAGTAGCACTGGTACAGACAGGAGCATCAATATGTGCTCCGGCCAGTACAGCCCTCAGTGCAGACCTAGTCCATACTCCTATACAGATATCAACGAATTTATTTCAGTAATTCAATTCAATAAGTGAAACTCATATATTATATAAATTCATTGCACACAGAGTGATCTATTTGAAGCATTTACTTCTTGTAATGTTGATGATTATAGCTTAAGTTAACGAAAAGCCAAAAGGTAGTATCTCTGAAAATTTGAATATTATGTAAAACTGATTTAAAAAAAACAATTTTTAATACAGAAATGTTGGCACACTGAAACGTACTGTATGTACAGTATATGCACTCAATACTTGGTCGGGGCTCCTTTTGCATGAATTACTGCATCAATGCGCCATGGCATGGATGCCTTCAGCCCATGGCACTGCTGAGGTATTGTCTTCAGCTCGTTTGCATTGTTGGGTCTGGTGGTCTCATCTTACTCTTGAAAATACCCAATAGATTCTCTATGGGGATTAGGTCAGGCGAGTTTGCTGACCAATCAAGCACAGTAATACTATGGTTATTAAACCAGGTATTGGTACTTTTAGCAGTGTGGGCAGGTGCAAGGTCCTGCTCAAAAATGAAACCAGCATCTCCATAAAGCTTGTCAGCAGAAAGGAGCATGATGTGCTCTAAAATTTACTGGTAGACGGCTGAGCTGACTTTGGACTTGATATAACACAGTGGACTAGCACCAGCAGATTACATGGCTCCCCAAACCATCACTGACTGTGGAAACTTCACACTGGACCTCAAGCAACTTGGATTGTGTGCCTCTTCACTCTTCTTCTAGACTCTGAGACCTTGATTTCCAAATGAAATGCAAAATTTTCTTTAAACTCAAAAGCGGACTTTGGACCACTGAACAACTGTCCAGTCCTTTTTCTTCTTAGCCCAGGTAAGATGCTTCTGACCTTGTCTCTGGGTCACGAGTGGCTTGAAACAAGAAATGCCACAGTTGTAGCCCATGTCCTAAATATGTCTATGTATCATGGCTCTTTAAGCATTGACTCCAGCCGCAGTCCACTCCTTGTGAATCTCCCCCAAATTCTTGAATGCCCCTTTCTTGACAATCCTTCCAAAGCTGTTGTTATCTCTGCTCCTTTTTCTACCACATTTTTTTCTTCCACTTAACTTTCCACTAATATGCTTGGATACCGCACTCTATGAACAGCCAGCTTCTTTAGCAATTACTTTTTGTGGCTTACCCCTCTTGTGGAGGGTGTCAATGGCTGTCTTTTGGACAACTGTCAAGTCAGCAGTCTTCCCCGTGATTGTATAGCCTACTAGAAAAAAGACTTGGGGACCATTTAAAGGCTTAGGAAACCTTTGCAGGCGTTTTGTGTTAGTTAGATGATTAGAGTGTGACACCATGAACCTACAATATTGAACTTTTTCACAATATTCAAATTTTCTGAGATACTGACTTTTGGGTTTTCATTCGCTGTAAGCCATAATCATCAACATTAAAAGAAATAAATCCTTGAAAAAGATCACTCTGTGTGTAATTAACCTAAAGAATATATGAAGTTCACTTTTTTAAATTAAATTACTGAAATAAATTTACTTTTCAATGATATTCTAATTTATTGAGATGCACCTGTACCTCAGCTTTATTTTTTTTCAAGTCATAGAAACTGCAGTTGTTGGGTATACATATATGAGTGTTTCTGTGATGACCCATCACCGCTCCAACCTTTCTGGCTGAATTTTTGGCAAACAGAAAATTCAAAAGAATTATGACTATTTGCAACCATACCTAAGTGGGTTCACTTACTTTAGGTAAAAATAGTGGGGAAAAATAGTTTATTATGCAATATGCATATTACATACATAATCATGCACTTGGGGGTCAAAGGGGTTGTCTCACTTCAGCAAATGGCCTTTATCATGTAGGAAACATTAATACAAGGCACTTATTAATGTATTGTGATTGTCCATATTGCCTCTTTTGCTGGCTTAATTCATTTTTCCATCTCATTATACACTTCTCGTTTCCAGGGCTTACAAGCACCACTGCAGCGCAGAGGTAAGGTGTCTGGGATGGAAGCTGCTCATACGTGCCTGTGCGCGGTCCCACGGTCCTGGCCACCAGAGAGCCAGGGGCTTTTGCCAATAGTGTGCAAGCACGGCCACCACAGCTGGATTGTAGGGTGGTCATAACCCCTGGAAACGAGTAGTGTACAATGTGATAAGAAAATTAATCAAGCCAGCAAAAGAGGTAATATTGACAATCACAATACATTGTAAGAGCCTTGTATTAACTTTCTCTACATGATAAATTCCATTTGCTGAAGTGAGACAACCCCTTTAACAAACTTTATGATGCAATGTACAGATTATATGTATCATTGTGCACTTGGGAGTTAAAGAGGACTTTTCACTGGTCCTGACATTACAATATAAGTGCCTGGCCAGTGTAGGGCATATTGAGGAGATGTGATATCGCTTATTTTTTTTCCCGATGGGCTGCTTCGTTCCCCCACTGTGCCCCCCGTTCTGGTTTCCTGCGCTGTATGCTAATCCATGCCATCAGTACAGGGAGGAGGAGATGGCTGTGTTCCTCAGGGGACAGGCCACCAGTCCCACCTCATTTATCATTTTCTTGGGGGGGGGTAACATATTTTAGGATGCAAAAGCGGGTTTACATGCATATATATGCCAGCGTCGGCACTTAACAAGTTTCAGACATTGCCGCCGACTTGAGTTTTCCCACTTGGACTGTAGAAGCATCTTGGCAACCTTCTCCCACAACCGATTCTTGCAGACAGGGTCGTGGTAGAGGTTGATTAATATGAGCAACAATATGAGGCCAATAATTGGACAAGTTCTATTTTTTGCGGGACGGACAGATGGACGCAGGGATGCAGACAACACATGGTGTGCTGTTCACATTTTTTGTGACCCAATAGCAATGAAAGGGTCCGAATCCAATCTGCAAAAAACGTGTATCGGATTCAGGAAAAAAATGGTCATGTGCATGGGGCTTAACTGTGCTTTTATTTAAAATTTAATACGATTAAAGATGTGAGCAGTCACCCTCCCCTTACTTGATTGTCCAGCTCAGAGGGTTGCTCCAATGGCCCCAGGCATTCAAATCATTAGCATATTACTAAAAATGCAGATATCTCAGCAATGGTTCTACCTACAGACATAGCAAAAGTATCAAGAGATGCTCTTTAAGACTCATTCACATTCCCCTAATACAGATCATCTTAATACAGAATCCACACAATCCCCTAGGCCAGTGATGGCGAACCTTTTAGAGACAGAGTGCCCAAACCGCAACCCCAAAATCCCCTTATCGCAAAGTGCCAACGCGGCAAGTTAACCTGAATCTTACAGTCCAAAATAGTAATCTTTCATGTACTTTATCATGCTGTAGCTATAATAGCCTGTCTACATTCAGTGCGCTGCCTATGCTGTTCATGGTGCGTCCTGCGCTGATGAATGGCAGGAAAGGTCTAAGGCATATTGGTACACTCAGACTTTTTCCAGGGTGTGGGTGCCCACAGAGAGGGCTCCGAGTGCCGCCTCTGGCACCCGTGCCATAGGTTCGCCACCACTGCCCTAGGCCCATACTGTACCTCCAATTTCACACGCTGTTAAGTTGTGTCTATACACATTTCATGAAAAAATACACATAGATTAGATCTAATAGATCGAATCTATGTGTATGGCCCACTGAAAGAAGTTGTCTAATTTGCACAATCTCTATTTCTTAGAAGGATCCTTTAATAATAAGCTGATCACAATGTTCCCCCTTGATGGGAACATCAGCCATCAGATATAATCTTTGCAGAAACCTGGCAGTAAGTGTTCAGTTTCCTACAGCACCTCTACATGGGAAATGAAGTATTACACCGTGCACATTCAAATCAATGAGTTGTCAGTGTAATGCAGGACAAGACAGACCCTCCAAAGCAAGAGGTCATCTTTGTTACCACTCTTCAGTCCTGCCATGAAATAAGAATCTCCCTCTAGTAAGTCAGAACCCCCCAATCATGTATAGAAAATGTTTTTTCTAAACTGGAAAACTCCTTAAATGGGTATTCATGATATTGCTGACCTATCCCCAGGATAGAATACAGGTCCTTCTAAAAAAATTAGCATATTGTGATAAAGTTCATTATTTTCTGTAATGTACTGATAAACATTAGACTTTCATATATTTTAGATTCATTACACACCAACTGAAGTAGTTCAAGCCTTTTATTGTTTTAATATTGATGATTTTGGCATACAGCTCATGAAAACCCAAAATTCCTATCTAAAAAAATTAGCATATCATGAAAAGGTTCTCTAAACGAGCTATTAACCTAATCATCTGAATCAACTAATTAACTCTAAACACCTGCAAAAGATTCCTGAGGCTTTTAAAAACTCCCAGCCTGGTTCATTACTCAAAACTGCAATCATGGGTAAGACTGCCGACCTGACTGCTGTCCAGAAGGCCATCATTGACACCCTCAAGCAAGAGGGTAAGACACAGAAAGAAATTTCTGAACGAATAGGCTGTTCCCAGAGTGCTGTATCAAGGCACCTCAGTGGGAAGTCTGTGGGAAGGAAAAAGTGTGGCAGAAAACGCTGCACAACAAGAAGAGGTGACCGGACCCTGAGGAAGATTGTGGAGAAGGACCGATTCCAGACCTTGGGGGACCTGCGGAAGCAGTGGACTGAGTCTGGAGTAGAAACATCCAGAGCCACCGTGTACAGGCGTGTGCAGGAAATGGGCTACAGGTGCCGCATTCCCCAGGTCAAGCCACTTTTAAACCAGAAACAGCGGCAGAAGCGCCTGACCTGGGCTACAGAGAAGCAGCACTCGACTGTTGCTCAGTGGTCCAAAGTACTTTTTTCGGATGAAAGCAAATTTTGCATGTCATTCGGAAATCAAGGTGCCAGAGTCTGGCGGAAGACTGGGGAGAGGGAAATGCCAAAATGCCTGAAGTCCAGTGTCAAATACCCACAGTCAGTGATGGTCTGGGGTGCCATGTCAGCTGCTGGTGTTGGTCCACTGTGTTTTATCAAGGGCAGGGTCAATGCAGCTAGCTATCAGAAGATTTTGGAGCACTTCATGCTTCCATCTGCTGAAAAGCTTTATGGAGATGAAGATTAAATTTTTCAGCATGACCTGGCACCTGCTCACAGTGCCAAAACCACTGGTAAATGGTTTACTGACCATGATATTACTGTGCTCAATTGACCTGCCAACTCTCCTGACCTGAACCCCATAGAGAATCTGTGGGATATTGGGAAGAGAAAGTTGAGAGACGCAAGACCCAACACTCTGGATGAGCTTAAGGCCGTTATCGAAGCATCCTGGGCCTCCATAACACCTCAGCAGTGCCACAGGCTGATTGCCTCCATGCCACGCCGCATTGAAGCAGTAATTTCTGCAAAAGGATTCCCGACCAAGTATTGAGTGCATAACTGAACATCATTATTTGAAGGTTGACTTTTTTTGTATTAAAAACACTTTTCTTTTATTGGTCGGATGAAATATGCAATTTTTTTAGATAGGAAATTTGGGTTTTCATGAGCTGTTTGCCAAAATCATCAATATTAAAACAATAAAAGGCTTGAACTTCTTCAGTTGGTGTGTAATGAATCTAAAATATATGAAAGTCTAATGTTTATCAGTACATTACAGAAAATAATGAACTTTATCACAATATGCTAATTTTTTTAGAAGGACCTGTAAAACAGATTGTGACCAGCGTCTTCTCTTTTGCAAGTTTACCCCAGTCCACACACAAGACAACGCAATGTTTTGGCTTATACCAAGCCTTTATCAAGCTTGACGTTGCTTTGTCTTATGTGTGGACTGGAATAAACTTGCAAACGAGAAGACGCTGATGAGCCTGACTGCTGGTGGCCGTGCATCTTATTTATAATTGGGACATTGGTGCTGTCTTCAAATATCTTCTATCCTCAGGATAGGTCATTAATATGAAATTGGTGACGGACCAACTCTCGGACCCTGTACCAATCAGCCACAAATGTGCAAGAGCTGCATCCTCTTCAGTGTTTACCTGCTCTCCATCTATATTGTAGTGGCTGTGCAGTGTTATTACAGCTGTTTGTACTATTCAAGTGATTGGGAGAAGAAGCTGTAATTACCCTCCATCAGCACTACAGTGTAGACAGCGTGCAGGGATAGGTTGAAGAAGATGCAACTCTCGCACTAGCGCCACAGCCCCTTCAAACTGGATGGGGTGCCGAGAGTCAGACCTCCACCAATCTGATTTTAATGACCTATCCTGAGGACCTGGAATACCCTTTTCAATCAGTTGTATGATAATGGAAGATTTGTCTCTTGTCATTAGCGTATAGGGTCGGTAAATGGGACACATACCAAGAATACAGTAGGACCCTTTGTTTTCTAGGTAGGAGAATGTATTGCTTTTAAACAAAGGGCATGTATTCTATCTCTTCCTTGAATTTAAAAATACAGTATGTCAGTCAGATATTTTTACATCCCAGGACAGGGATAGGTGGGGTAGGCAGAAAACAGTGATGGCATCAGTAAATAATTGATCCAAATTAATGAGCAATAAACGATACATCTCCTCAGCCAGGAGTATTTACGGGAAATATCATCTATATTTCATGTGCCTGTGTTTCTCCTGCCGCTATGCCATCTTTATAGCTTTGATACTGCCAGCGGTTTCAGGCACATTGCCAACCTAAAAGCAGACGGGCACTGGTTGTTCTCTCTGCTCTCTCTTATTGATTTATCTACCCTGTATTCTAGTATATATTTAGTCATGTCACAGATCTCTATTAGTAATAGCATGTATTACTGGTAAATGACAATCACGTGTGAGAAATTGCTTTGTCCCCAGTTCATATGACACATGGAAGATTCTAAAACTTTAAAGCTAATTTCTTCCTTGTGCCATGATTAAATTACATTTCCAGTTTCGTTAATAGTTTGGAAATGATACTTCAGATAGCTCCTTTCAGCTAAAAAAAAGGCCACAATAAGGTGCTTGGCTGGAATGTCACACCTCGGTAGTGTTGTAGTTCGCGCTGGTGGCATGGATCTTCTGTTCTTAAAGGGGTTGTCCAAGTGTTTATTTTTACTGATGACCTATCCTCAGGATAGGTCATGAGTATCTGATCGGTGGGGGTCTGACTCCTGACATCCGGCCTATTAGCTGGTTAGAGAGTCTGTGGCACTCACCTCTTCCTAGGCCAGTGATGTCACATTCATCGGTCACATAGCTTGGATGCAGCTCAGTCTCATTCAACTGAATGGGCCTGAGCTGCTAAACCAAGCACAGCGACTATCCAATGGACATTGCTATGCTTGGTATGTTGCAAGGAGGAGCGCCACGTCCTCTTCAAACAGTTGATGGGCGGGGGTGCCGTGTCTCATAGGGTGTCGGACCCCCACCAATCAGATACTGTTGACCTATCCCGAAGGAACAATGGGTTATTGTCTGATGACACATTCCCTTTAAAACAAAACTTTAAGCTAAAATTAAATGTTTGGTTTTAGCACACTTAGGGTCCCTCAAAGCTGAGTGCTTCTTCCTAAAATTAGGAAATTCTCATTTCTGTAGCCTCATGGAATGGTGTCATTTTTCATCATCATGAAAAAAGATATCTGGGATGGTCCTTTTGTTACATAATTTCTCATTCTCATGAATTATTATTTACTAAAATACATATTTCCTTGATAGCATAGACATGTATCAGAATCCGTGGCATACATACAGTCAGGTCCATAAATATTGGGACATCGACACAATTCTAACATGTTTGGCTCTATACACCACCACAATGGATTTGAAATGAAACGAACAAGATGTGCTTCAACTGCAGACTGTCAGCTTTAATATGAGGGTATTTACATCCAAATCAGGTGAACGGTGTAGAAATTACAACAGTTTGCATATGTGCCTCCCACTTGTTAAGGAACCAAAAGTAATGGGACAATTGGCTTCTCAGCTGTTCCATGGCCAGGTGTGTGTTATTCCCTCATTATCCCAATTACAATGAGCAGATAAAAGGTCCAGAGTTAATTTCAAGTGTGCTTTTTGCATTTGGAATCTGTTGCTGTCAACTCTCAAGATGAGATCCAAAGAGCTGTCACTATCAGTGAAGCAAGCCATCATTAGGCTGAAAAAAACAAAACAAACCCATCAGAGAGATAGCAAAAACATTAGGTGTGGCCAAAACAACTGTTTGGAACATCCTTAAAAAGAAGGAATGCACCGGTGAGTTTTGCAACACTAAAAGACCCGGAAGACCACGGAAAACAACTGTGGTGGATGACCGAAGAATTCTTTCCCTGGTGAAGAAAAACACCCTTCACAACAGTTGGCCAGATCAAGAACACTCTCCAGGAGGTAGGTGTATGTGTGTCGAAGTCAACAATCAAGAGAAGACTTCACCAGAGTGAATACAGAGGGTTCACCACAAGATGTAAACCATTGGTGAGCCTCAAAAACAGAAAGGCCAGATTAGAGTTTGCCAAACGACATCTAAAAAAGCCTTCACAGTTCTGGAACAACATCCTATGGACAGATAAGACCAAGATCAACTTGTACCAGAGTGATGGGAAGAGAAGAGTATAGAGAAGAAAAGGAACTGCTCATGATCCTAAGCATACCACCTCATCAGGGAAGCATGATGGTGGTAGTGTCATGGCGTGGGCATGTATGGCTGCCAATGGAACTGGTTCTCTTGTATTTATTGTTGATGTGACTGCTGACAGAAGCAGCAGGATGAATTCTGAAGTGTTTTGGGCAATATTATCTGCTCATATGCAGCCAAATGCTTCAGAACTCATTGGAAGGCGCTTCACAGTGCAAATGGACAATGACCCAAAGCATACTGCAAAAGCAACCAAAGAGTTTTTTAAGGGAAAGAAGTGGAATGTTGTACCATGGCCAAGTCAATCACCTGACCTAAATCTGATTGAGCATGCATTTCACTTGCTGAAGACAAAACTGAAGGGAAAATGCCCCAAGAACAAGCAGGAACTGAAGAGGCCTGGCAGAGCATCACCAGGGATAAAACCCACCGACTTCAGGCTGTAATTGACTGCAAAGGATTTGCAACAAAGTATTAAAAAGTTAGTTTGATTTATGATTATTATGTTGTCCCATTACTTTTGGTTCCTACACCGTTCACCTGATTTGGATGTAAATACCCTCAAATTAAAGCTGACAGTCTGCAGTTAAAGCACATCTTGTTCGTTTCATTTCAAATCCATTGTGGTGGCATATAGAGCCAAAAATGTTAGAATTGTCTTGATGTCCCAATATTTATGAACCTGGCTGTAGATAAGTAAGGGCCCCATAGCAAGGATCAAGCCAGCCCCCCCCCCCCCACACAGGACAGAAGGGTTTCCACCTAAACCTCTTTCAATGACCCTTGGGCCATTTTTTCCACTGCCTCATTTGCTAAAAGTTGTTCCTTTAGAGGGTAGACCCCTGACCACGTTTTCACCCCCGTAGAAGGGATGATCCCAACTGGGGCCCCTCTTTCCCTGGGCCCCATAGCGGTCACATGGTCTGCCACTATGATAGTTACGTCCCTGATCGGAATATCAGTATATCAATAGCGTAATTCTTTTTTAAACATACCTCTTATCATATTATAAAAACAAATTATTAAAGGGCATAATATATCCCGCGACTGGACTCTTAATGGTGCCTGAGATTTGCATTTAACTAAGAAGGCTCTAATGTTATTCCAGGAATATTTTATACTCCACTGCAACATTTAATTATCATAATGCATCCCATTATTAAATAATACCTCCCTTTAATAATACAATAACCACAGTCCACAACGAAGATAACCTGCTGATGAAAACTGTTCTACTTCTCCTACAGTTATCGTGCCCCCACAAGTTACAGTATTAATTTGTTCTGCACCCACCGTAACATTAAAAATATTGTAACATAGTGACATATCCCTATAGAAAATTGGTAATTGACCCCCAAAACACCCAAAATGTCAATCCAAAAATAAGAAAACATAAGGAGTAGGGATGAGCCAATTTCATATTTTGTGTGCGGGTTCGTGTTGTGGTATTTACTGAATTGCGTTATGGATTCCGTTACCACGGACCATAGCGAAATTCCATAACGGAATGCCTTCAGAGGCATTCCGTTATTAATTCCTTCATAATAGAAGTCTATGGGCTGCAAAACGGAATCATTCCCGTTTACGTTATGCTGGAGAGCATTGGAGCATGAAATGAGTGAAATCCAGGGAGTGCATAAAAGTCAGCCCATTTCTCGCCATTTGAGGAGGGCTGTGACTGTCATGTGCAGGGAGAGAGGACCATTTTGGTGAACCACAGAGAAAAACAAGGCTCTGAGAGAAGTGTGCCAGTTGTCCAGAAGTAGAGAGACACTCGCTGCAGAGTGTTCAGTTGACGATACACAAGACCTGACGCTGTACCTGCCGCCCCTCCTGGATATCAAGTTGTAATTGTTGTTCAAGTGCAGTGTCTTTCCAAGCTGGAGAAGAGTTTGATGTGCAGTAAGGACAGTTAATGAGCAAAATCCTCTGTTGTGACCATCTTGTTCCTTACCAGTGGGCCACTGAGAGCTTGACTGGAGTGGTACTGCAGACCGTAACCGCCCTGGGATTTTACGATTGCGTTCTTTGGTGTTCTGTTCAGTCCTCACTGACGTCAGCTAGGTTTATTAAACCAGAATTATGCAACACATGTTCTTCATTTTTTTGAAGTGCTTTCTGTAGACCTTACAAACTGGTGCAGCAAAAATTACTTTGACAACTGTGTCAAGTTCAATTTTGACATTTACATGCACATTATCTCAACGGTTTTTGCCCATTCTACCATTACGTGACTCTCTAAGATTTGGTGAGTTAGCTCAACAGAGCAGAGTTCATATTAAAATAGGTTTATGTATAATCTATAGTATTTGTCTGTGTATCCTTTTATAGTTTCATGATTTTAACCCCCAAAAAAAATCAATGACTACTATCATAAATGTTACATGAAAATTTAAACTAGCACATTTATTTACATAATCACAGGTGCATATCCATCAAGCAAACATGGTTGATAATAAAATGGCTGCACAACATTTCACATACAAACAATAGACCTGAGAAATGGGGATCATTCTAAATTAAAGTGGTATTATACCTACTATAAATGAAAAAATAGAAGCTCTTTGCGCACATTTTTGATCAAACGTGTCGGACCCATCTACCAGGCGTCAAGGTGGCTTCCGCAGATGGGTACCTAACACTAACATTTTATTATCATCCATGTTTGCTTGATGGATATGCACCTGTGATTATGTATATGAATGTGCTAGTCTATGTTTTCTTGTAGTATATATTGAGGGTAGCGCCTCTTTTAGACTGAGCACCGCCCATCTGCCTGGGACTTCTAAGCAGAGTATAATTTAGAATGATCCCCATTTCTCAGCTCTATTGTTTGTATGTGAAATGTTGTGCAGCCATTTTATTATCTACTATCATAAATGTCACATTTTATGACAATATTTTACTGCATTGTTGCATTGAAAATTTTAAGACCTTAAAAACCTCATGATTTCATTGGTTTGCATTTATTTGCTTTGTTCTCTACATTGCCTCTCGAATCTTCATCTTATACCAGGGTGCTTTGCCTGAGGCAGTGCCAACACAATGTATCTGCCAGCGGGAGATGGGACCATAGGGAGTATAAGCAGCCAGGAAGGAAGGAAGGAAGGAAAGAGAGAGGTACAGAGAAATAGAGGGAAGCTGATCGGATCACAGCAGAAAGTCGTTGATGAGAAGACAGGTACGCTGAGTTTACTGGAACACAGGACTGATGTGGATAAAGGCTTCTTTTAGTATGATTCAGTGACAGTGGCTTTTATGGATGTGTAGGACTGCTGGAGACTATTAGGTGAGTTTCTTGTGCTTTACTTGTTTTAAGTTCCTTTTTCTATATTTCAAATAGTAACACTACTATAACTGATTCTAGAATTATGAAAATCCTTTATATTGTTAGCATAAAATCCAATCGATATCCAAACAAAGGTTCCTCTTTAGCAAAAAAAACAAAAAAGCCATAGGCTAGGCTAATGACTATAATTTGTGCTTAAAATCCTGCAATTTCTTATCAAAATGTATAGTTGTGAATAGCCACTGGTTTGTATGGAGAAGTTGTTATTGTCAAATTTTTGATGGATGTTGATATCGATTGATGTTGTTTTTTTCCCATTTTTCCTTTCCTTAAAATCACTTACTTTCCCTATATTTTAGATTTTTTAAAAATATTTTTCCTCTACAACTGTGTAATGACTGTCAGAGCAAGCACCAGAAGATGGAGCCGGGAGTTTATACCTCATACAGAAATAAGATCAGGTTCAAGCTCCCGGGAGAGGTCTCAGTCCAGAGAAAGACCCCGACAGAGGCAAGTTTTTATTCCCTATGTGCCTTCTTGTTTTTTATGTATCTTTTTTATTTCGCTATTGTATTCATTGCAATACATTTTAAGATGGCATTACACGATTGTTCATGGATGAACTAAAGAAACAAATCTACAATATGCATATTGTTTAAAAAGTAGTAGATACCGTCCAGTGAGCTACTGTATATAACCAAGGCAATCAATATCTTAAAAACAGACTCACCTTCTCTGGGCCTATAGAGAATGGGGTAAGCTTAGGTTGGCTGCAACTTAGTTTCAATTGGGAAGAATCTAAGAACTGCTCTTCCTCCACAGGTGGACTGCAGCATTGGCAAAAAAATGGGAAGAACCAGCTTGAGGGTCTACTGGCCTTCTGGCCCAATAAACACCCTACTTAGTTGTGCTTGTCATAATCCCTTTACTTAATTTTTGTGCTATTCTGCGCCTTCTGTGTTGTTCTTTACAAACCCCAACTAGATCCTCAGGTATTACTAAATATGTTGGCAGCACAATTTTCCTTAACTTTCACCCAACATACTCTCCCTAGGCTATACAGTATAGCCTCTGGTTTTGGGAGACCAACCTATGACTCTTCCCCTGGGAGTGCCATCCAGCTTGTTGCACCTGCTGAATTGTTGATAACATTCAAGTGAAGGGACTGAGTTGCAGTAACCCGATGGAGCTGTCTGGGTGCTATGGACAGCTGATTACTAGGGGTGTTAGGTGTCAGACTCCCATGATTTGATATTGATGACTTATCCTAAGAATAGGTCATCAATATCTATTCCCTGAAAAAACACTTGTAAGAGGCCACTGAATTAAAAATACTTGACTTGTTGCAGCTCTCCTAGCAAAATCATTTCTTTAGGACTTTGCCACAGTGGCTCCTATATAAATGGGGGTGTATGTGATGTGGAAACCCTTTTAAGAAGAAATCACTAGTCCATTCTTGGGGAGAAGTTTATGGGAATTTGATTCTATATACACTGCTGTTTGTGTTGGAGGACTAAATAGCATTTTGTGGTCATATTTGGTACTGCAAGTAAAATAATGTTATGTGTAAAGATACTATTATATGTATATTTTATGAAACCCGTCTGTTCTGAAGCAAAATAGTAAAATTCATATTAAAACACTATGATAGGAATTTGTATAGTCTCTAATATAATGTTTAAAGTATTTGCTGCCTAACTCGCCAAGTTGTTTTTGCCACAATTACCTAATATCTGTGGTCTATTTCAGAAATAAAGCTATAAGACAGCATTTTAAAATTCTTACAGAGGTCAACTTTCCCTGATTATGGCCACAATTGGTATTATGGTAGCTTTTGCAGTCAAAGGACCATGAGCTGTACTTAGGCAGCTGTAAAATGTAACTGCTGGTCTGCACTGAGCACCAGGTTGGCAGACAATGCCAAGGAATACCTCTACATATACATGTAAGCTTGTAAGGGGATCAGAACTTACTTGGGTTATCTTTTTAGCCAGTGAGGAGTATATGTGGCTGCCTAATTAACAATAGTGGAAGGAAATAGGAGGACACCGTGTACTTTTAAAATCGCATATACAGAATTTCCTCATTTTGAGCCATATAGGGCTTTCCAAAAGAGTCTGGAGGGGTTTAGATTGTGTTGATTTTCTATATGCGATTCAAGTCTTCAATAAAACACACCATGGCACAGTACATACATGGATTAATATAGGCTGTGGGTCCTCTTCAAATGGCACACCAATGCACACTCTGCACAAACTTTGAGGTAGTGCGAGCATCACTCACCTCTACTTGCTAGCTAACTACCATGCAGTTTGTCTGGGCCTCTCTTCCCCAGCTGTGTCATCTCTCAGTTCACTCTCACATTTCTGGCTGCATCTCACTACTGTGTGCTGACTGAATGACCATGAGGTCCTCTTGGCCACCTCAATTTATGCTGTGCTCAGAACATGCTACACAGAGTGAGGACACCCCAGGTATGACTTCTTTGGTGACCTGTGACTCAGCCAAGCATTTCCACATAACTGGCAATATCTGGAATATGATCATTTTCAACCCTCTTACAAGCTTGGTGTATTAATACAATTATTGACCAGTGATTAAGATTAGTTTTGTTAAATGGTGAATTATGGAATCTAACTAGTGTCAGGCTAGAAATGGGAAGCAACGTGGGGGCAATTTTTAACACAATAATATGGCCCATAATGTTCATCAGCAGAAATCTCTATTTATAATCTGTAACCAGTTAGTCCTTATTGATTTGTGTGCAATGAAAAGAGTAGTTTAATATAACAGAACTGTACATGTTCCAGATATGTTTAGTGCAGTAGCCCGGAATAGGGTAATTGCAAACTATTCTTTTTATATAATGTTATTAAATGTTATTTAGCATGTTAATGCCTCATAATGTACCAGTATATCTCTGTATGGATCACTTGGGGTTAATAATCCTGAATCTGCCCTTGTAGAAGGTTAGGTGTTGGATTTAGGTCTGCCCGTAGCTCAGTTATCTAGTACTAGTGGAGGAAGTGAGAAAAATCTACATGTGCTCACTCCTCAAAGAACTAGGCCTTTATCCCAGAGAATCAGTATCTTTGAGAAATTTACAGAGAAAGAAAGAGAGTCATCTCAACTGTATAGTTCTTCCGGAAAAGAGAAAGAAATGAATTAGAAGGTCCAGAATCTGCATAGCTAAACATTGGAGTCAGTCAGTAAGGTATTTGATGTTTAAGGCTTCAAAGGGGTTCACCCATCTCATACATTGAGGGCATATTGCTAGAATATGCCCTAATGTCTGATAGATACCGGTGCCACTTCAGGGATCCACACCTATCTCTACAAAAAGAGCTCACAAACTGAAAGCGGGCGCACATGTAACATGTCTCTTTAAGGCATTGAGAGGAACATTGCTAAAACATCTTTCACTCTAGAAACACTCTGGGATTTTTTATTCTTTGACTATATATTTCACTATATAATGTAGGGTAAGCCATTATTCAAGACTAAGATAAAAGCTTTTGTGTATACCTGTTTTATTTAATGTCTAATTTGTGGATTGGCAGTCGTCTTGATTCCTTTTCTGCTTGGGTATGATTTTCCTGAAGAATTCTACATTTCCCATCATGCCTGGCTTTGCAGAGGCAGAGGGAGTGGAGTCTCACCACACTGCACTGCTCTGTGTAATGGTAGCCCTGACAGATTAGTGACAAATAGCAGCTGTCCCCTCATGCTGCAGTTTGTGTATTTCTGTGTGATGTAGCATGTCTGCCCTTTCTGCCCCATCATCTATCTCTACCCTTTTCAGCTACTACATACAGAATGCAGGGTGACCAGTGTGCAGCTCGAAATCATAGAACTACACTGGAGAGTCAACAAGCACAGATAGTACAGACAGACAAACAGTTTGATTCAGAAGGTTTATATAACTGCAGTTAATCACTGTATACAGTCACCTATTATATATCTGCACTCCTGATAGGGGAGACTTAATATCTTCAACCGAATACTGGGATATACACAGGAAGATTGGGGTGGTTAGGGGTCTGAGAGCTGCCAGGAGAGATTTAATTGGTGATGATTTTATCCTGTAGTTCACAGGAAGTCAGCCACAGAGCAAGGTGTCAGAATTAGAAACATAGAAACATAGAATGTGTCGGCAGATAAGAACCATTTGGCCCATCTAGTCTGCCCAATATACTGAATACTATGAATAGCCCCTGGCCCTATCTTATATGAAAGATGGCCTTATGCCTATCCCATGCATGCTTAAACTCCTTCACTGTATTTGCAGCTACCACTTCTGCAGGAAGGCTATTCCATGCATCCACTACTCTCTCAGTAAAGTAATACTTCCTGATATTACTTTTAAACCTTTGCCCCTCAGTTTCAGTAGCGTTTCCGCTTCCGTTCCATTTTGCCGTTCAGTTTTTCCGTTTGGTTTCCGCTTGTGATCTGTTTTTTGTGGATCGCAAACGGAAACTGAAGCATACAATAATGTTTAAACAGTAAGTACTGTGACACAGTGAGGGGTTGTGTCTGGCAAGGCAGGTATTTTCCTCCCAGCGTGTGCGGCTGGGCTGGTTTCCAGCCAGGTGAGGTCAAATACCAGACCGGAGTTTAAGTGCCGTTCCGGGTTTTGTCAGCAGTTGGCTGTCCTTAAATAGGCAGCTGGGGCGCCTCCTCACTTCAGCGGTAAATCCGCACGTTTCTCTATCACTGCGTCCACATCTACGTCTGCACCTGCGATCATCTGCACCACAAGCGGCACTGGTCTGATGAAGGCACGGATGTGCCGAAACGTCACCATTTACTTTGCCGTAGCAACATTTCATTGTTTGCTGAATAAACAAAAATTGCACTTCGCATAAAACTTGACTGGAGTCATCCCTTGTACCAGATTTAATAATCAACACTCCTGAAAGCCTGGAGAAACATTTTCCTGGGACAGAGATTCACGTTTGTCCACTGCTCCGAAGAGCCAAGTTGCGAGAGGGATAGATGGAGGCCAAAAAAACATAAGATGGCGTAGAGACTTCTGAGGATAGATCAGTGACCTCTGCCGCTGTCTCCAGTGAGAGAAGTTCAAGTGAAAGTGGAGACAATTCTGGGGCCTATCTTGGTCCCTATCACCTTTGACCGTTGGGTCATCCCTACTGGGAATTGGGTCATTGTGACCATGAATGCTGACAGAGGAATTCTGAGGTACCATCTGATGCCATGTCTTTGTGACTACTCCCTCTTGTCACTGGACCCAACCATCAAGGCCAGATGTCTCAACAAGTTCAGCAGCTAGATGCTGTGGATACTAACCAGACTTGAAGCCATTCCTGCTGATAGAAGAAACTAGAGCCAAGAGAGAGAGAGCCTAATGTGAGAGACTTGCTACTGTTTGTGTGTTTTTGGCCCCATAAAGCCGGTCCTACTGTCAGGTCCAAAAATATTGGGACATCGACACAATTCTAACATTTTTGGCTCTATACACCACCACAATGGATTTGAAATGAAACGAACAAGATGTGCTTTAACTGCAGACTTTCAGCTTTAATTTGAGGGTATTTACATCCAAATCAGGTGAATGGTGTAGGAATTACAACAGTTTGCATATGTGCCTCCCACTTGTTAAGGGACCAACAGTAATGGGACAATTGGCTTCTCAGCTGTTCCATGGCCAGGTGTGTGTTATTCCCTCATTATCCCAATTACAATGAGCAGAATTAATTTCAAGTGTGATATTTGCATTTGGAATCTGTTGCTGTCAACTCTCAAGATGAGATCCAAAGAGCTGTCAATGTCAGTGAGGCAAGCCATCATTAGGCTGAAAAAACAAAACAAACCCATCAGAGAGATAGCAAAAACATTAGGGGTGGCAAAAACAACTGTTTGGAACATTCTTAAAAAGAAGGAACGCACCAGTGAGCTCAGCAACACCAAAAGACCCGGAGGACCACGGAAAACAACTGTGGTGCATGACCAAAGAATTCTTTCCCTGGTGAAGAAAACACCCTTCACAACAGTTGGCCAGATCAAGAACACTCTCCAGGAGGTAGGTGTATGTGTGGTAGATGATACCAAGATCAACTTGTAGCAGAGTGATGGGAAGAGAAGAGTATGAAGAAGGAAAAGAACTGCTCATGATCCTAAGCATACCACCTCATCAGTGAAGCAAGGTGGTGGTAGTGTCATGGCGTGGGCATGTATGGCTGCCAATAGAACTGGTTCTCTTGTATTTTTTGATGATGTGACTGCTGACAAAAGCAGCAGGATGAATTCTGAAGTGTTTCGGGCAATGTTATCTGCTCATATTCAGCCAAATGCTTTAGAAATCATTAGACGGCGCTTAACAGTGCAGATGGACAATGACCCAAAGCATACTGCAAAAGCAACCAAAGAGTTTAAGGGGAAAAAGTGGAATGTTATGCAATGGCCAAGTCAATCACCTGACCTGAATCCGATTGAGCATGCATTTCACTTGCTGAAGACAAAACTGAAAGGAAAATACCCCAAGAACAAGCAGGAACTAAAGACAGTTGCAGTAGAGGCCTGGCAGAGCATCACCAGGGATGAAGCCCAGCATCTAGTGATGTCTATGCGTTCCAGATTTCAGGCTGTAATTGACTGCAAAGGATTTGCAACCAAGTATTAAAAAGTTAAAGTTTGATTTATGATTATTATTCTGTCCCGTTACTTTTGGTCCCTTAACAAGTGGGAGGCACATATTCAAACTGTTGTAATTCCTACACCGTTCACCTGATTTGGATGTAAATACCCTCAAATTAAAGCTGACAGTCTGCATTTAAAGCACATCTTGTTCGTTTCATTTCAAATCTATTGTGGTGGTGTATAGAGCCAAAAATGTTAGAATTGTGTAGGTGTCCCAATATTTATGGACCTGACTGTAGATCCTTTGTAACACTAAGGGTCTTCACCTTTAAGCCCAAGTTGTGCACGTTGCACCTCTCCTTCTCTTCTCAAGTTAAACCCCAACACCTGAGAAGCCTGCAAAGTTCTAAACTCTGTAACCGAAGAAGGACTATTGAACTAGAGCTCCTTTTGCTTTTAGTTTTGTGATATTAAACTGAAGCACCAAGGAAAAAGACTGAAATGTTACCTGTGCTCTCTGAGATTTATAGCAATGTTTAACTAAAGAACCCACTGTTAAGGATTCAAAAGTATCTAAGCCACAATGTGTCTTGTTTGCTCTTGCCATGGACTCTGACAAAGCTGAGGTGGAATGGACTTTAAAATATCTAAGTCCCCTGTGCTCATTGTTGCTATGTTTGTCATGGAACCATGAACCAGACGTACAACAAGAGATAAGTGGAAAATAAGAAGGTTTTATTGAAGAGCAAGCCGTAAGCAAAGTCCGAACGGATGGCTAAACCGAAGCAGGGTCTTGCGGAGACAGAGGTCAGGAACCAGAAGGGTAGTCAGACGAAGCCAGGAACAGGAACCAACGGGGTAGTCAGACGAAGCCGGAATCAGGAACCAACGGGGTAGTCAGACGAAGCCGGAATCAGGAACCAACGGGGTAGTCAGACGAGGCCAGGATCAGGAACCAAAAGCAGCAGCAGTCTTGGAAGCATGTGAACACAGGAGGACCAAGCAAGGAACTGAAGCCACAGACCTCCTATATATATGAGCTGGGCATCCAGCTCCTCCCAGTGGGAAGGAGGAGCCGCAGGGTGGGAGGCTACAAGAAAACCCAGAAACCAAGATGGCCGCCAGCACATGTCAAACGAAGGGAACAGCAAGGAGGTAAGACCATGACAGTACCTCCCCCTCAAGGGCCCCTCCTCCGCGGAGTAAGGAACGGTTTCTGAGGGAAGCGTGCGTGGAAGGCTCGGAGCAAAGCAGGAGCATGGACATCTGCGGAGGGAACCCAGGAACGCTCCTCTGGACCATAACCACGCCAATGGACCAAAAACTGCACCCGGCCGCGGACCAGGCGTGAGTCCAGGATATTGCTCACCTCATACTCCTCACGATTGCCCACTTGGACCGGACGAGGCCGAGGAATCGAGGAAGTGAAACGATTACACACCAGTGGCTTCAACAGGGAGACATGAAACACGTTGGAGATCCGCATGCCAGGAGGAAGCGCAAGGGCATAGGCTACCGGGTTTACCCTGCGAAGCACTCGGAAGGGACCAACAAAGCGAGGCGCCAGCTTGGGAGTGGGCACTCGAAGGTTGAGGTTGCGGGTGGACAACCATACGCGGTCTCCGACCTGGTAGGAAGGAGCGGGCGCTCGTCTGCGATCAGCCTGGAGTTTCTGGCGCTGCGCAGAGACCTCAAGGGACCTCTGGATCTGTACCCAAGAAGCACGTAGGACGGAAAGGTGATCCTCCACAGCCGGAATATCCTGGGGAGAGAATACCTCCGGTAACACGGCAGGTTGGAACCCATAATTGGCCATGAAGGGAGACGTCCCAGAGGAAGAGTTCACCGCCGTGTTCCTGGCAAACTCAGCCCAAGGCAGGAGGTCAACCCAATTGTCTTGGTGATCGGAGACATAGCAACGAAGGAATTGCTCCAAGGCCTGATTGGATCGTTCTGCGGCCCCATTGGACTGAGGGTGGTAGGCCGAGGAGAAAGAGAGATGAATCCCCAACTGGGAGCAAAAGGCGCGCCAGAACCTGGACACAAACTGACTCCCCCGATCCGACACAATCTCCTTGGGCAAACCGTGCAACCGGAAGACCTCCCTGGCAAAAATCGAGGCCAACTCTTGTGCAGAGGGTAACTTCTTGAGAGGAACACAGTGGCACATTTTGGAAAACCGATCCACAATCATGAGAATGACCGTATGGCCTCGGGATGCAGGGAGGTCCACAATGAAATCCATCCCCAGGTGTGACCATGGACGCTCCCCGGTGGCTATGGGTTGCAAAAGGCCCAACGGAAGGTGCCGAGGGGACTTACTCTGGGCACAAACGGAGCATGCCGCTACATATGCGGCGATGTCGGAACGTAGAGAAGGCCACCAGAACAGACGTGAAACCGCCCAGGACAGCTGATTCTTTCCAGGGTGCCCCGCGGCCTTGGAGTTATGGTAGGTTCGCAACAACCGAGTGCGCAACTCCTCAGGCACAAAACATCTGCCGTTGGGTCTCCCAGAGGGAGCACCAGATTGAGCCGCCAAAATCTGCTCACCCAGAGGAGAAGTCAGGCTGGTGCGAATAGCGGCCAGGATCTGATTCGGGGGTATGACCGTAGTCGGAATCGACTCCTCCCCGGACAGCTCGGAGTACTGCCGTGATAAGGCATCCGCTCTGATGTTCTTGGAGCCGGGTAGGTAGGAGACCACGTAATTAAAACGTGACAAGAACAGAGCCCATCTGGCCTGACGTGGTGTCAATCTCTTGGCCTCAGAGAGGTAGGTCAGATTCTTGTGGTCCGTCAGGATGAGAACCGGAACCACCGAGCCCTCGAGCAAGTGCCTCCATTCTTTAAGGGCCTGCACGATGGCCAATAACTCCCTGTCACCAATCTGATAGTTGCACTCCGCGGAAGACAGTTTCCGGGAGTAAAACCCACAAGGAAGCAGAGGACCCTCTGGTGTTCTACGCTGAGACAGGAGGGCGCCTACTCCCGTCTCAGACGCGTCCACCTCGAGGACAAAAGGCAACCCAGGGTTGGGATGCGACAGAATCGGAGCCGACACAAAGGCGGACTTTAGAGCCTCAAAAGCTCGGATGGCCTCGAGCGGCCAGACCTGAGGATTACTGCCCTTCCTGGTCAGATCCGTGAGAGGCTTGGCTAGCATGGAAAAGTCCCTGATGAACTTCCGATAATAATTGGCGAAGCCCAAAAAGCGCTGCAGGGCACGAAGCCCACTGGGCTGGGGCCACTGTAAGACAGCCGAAACCTTCTCAGGATCCATGGAGAACCCCTCAGCGGAAATGATGTAACCTAAGAAGGTTACCTGGGATCGGTGAAATTCGCATTTCTCAAGCTTACCGAACAGCTTGTTCTCTCGTAAGCGTTGCAACACTCGTCTGACATCCAGAATGTGGGCCTCCATGGATGCAGAATATACCAAGATGTCATCCAAATAGACCACCACACACTGCTGCAACAGGTCACGGAAAACATCGTTGATGAATTCCTGGAAGACTGCGGGCGCATTGCACAACCCAAAGGGCATAACCAAGGATTCATAATGACCGGTCCTGGTGTTAAACGCGGTCTTCCACTCATCGCCCGCCTTGATCCTTACCAGGTTATATGCCGCCCTCAGGTCGAGTTTGGTAAAGACCGTGGCCCCTTTGAGGCGATCGAACAGCTCAGAAATCAAGGGTATCGGGTAAGCGTTCTTGATCGTGATGCGATTGAGACCCCTGTAATCGATGCAAGGCCTCAACTCGCCGCCCTTCTTTTTCACAAAGAAAAATCCAGCCCCTGCCGGGGACGAGGATTTGCGAATGTGTCCGCGTGAAAGCGCCTCCCTCACGTACTCCTCCATGGCCTCATTCTCCGCTACCGACAGTGGATAGACTTTGCCACGAGGAGGAACGGCACCGGATTGTAACTCTATGGCACAATCGTATGGGCGGTGCGGAGGTAGGGCAACCGCGCGCACCTTATCGAATACATCCCGGTACTCTTCGTATTCAGGAGGCAACAGAGAGTCCGAGGAAGTACACAGCAACTTGACAGGCCCATGGATGCAACTAGCCCCACACTGCGGTGACCACGAGAGGATCTCGACCGATCTCCAATCGAAAGTCGGATTATGCTTCTGGAGCCAGGGGTACCCCAAGACCACCGAGTAGTGTGGAGACGAAATAACCTGGAGACAGACCGACTCTCTGTGAACGGCACCAATGGCTATCCCCACTGGAAGGGTCTCATGAGTCACGTGTGGCGGCAGAAGGGGTCTGCCGTCTATCGCCTCAAGAGCCAGTGGGGAACCTCGAGGCTGCAGAGGAATGGAATTGGCGGCGGCGAACACACTATCAATGAACAAGCCACCAGCACCAGAGTCCACCAACGCCTGGGTCGTCACCGAGCCCCCGACCCAGGAGAGGACAACAGTAATCAGTGGTTTGTCAACACGGGAAACCGGGGACGAGGAGACTCCACCCAAGATCTGCCCCCGACAGGATCTCAGGTGCGAGCGTTTCCCGGACGGTTCGGACATGCCAACCGAAAATGCCCACCGAGACCACAGTACATGCATCGGCCCTCGCGTCTCCGGAGTACCCTCTCCCCCTCGGACAGGCGAGCAACCCCCAGCTGCATGGGTTGACCCCCAGACCAGTCATCCCCAGGAGGCGTGGGAGGAGAGGGAGGCACGGGTGGGACAGCAAACGTAGGCGCCAATCTGTTAGAAGGCCTCCGCAGGCTCTCCTTAAAGAAAGGTCTCTCCCTGAGTCTGGTGTCAATCAAAATCAGGAAAGAAATAAGGGACTCGAGCTCCACTGGTAGGTCCTTGGCTGCAATCTCATCCTTCAAGGCATCCGAGAGACCATGAGAGAAAGCAGCGACCAGAGCCTCATTATTCCAGCCCACCTCTGCTGCCAGGGTACGAAACTCAATGGCGTATTCAGCTACGGATCGTGAACCCTGTCTGATGGACATAAGGAGCTTCGCAGCAGAGGCAGCACGAGCCGGCACATCGAATACCTTCCGAAGAGAAGCAACAAAACCGGAAAACTCGGCAACCACCGGATTGTTGTTCTCCCATAAAGGGCTGGCCCAGGCCAAGGCCTTGTCCGAGAGCAGCGAGATCAAGAAGCCCACCCTTGATCTCTCAGTAGGAAAGGCATGTGGCAGCAACTCGAAGTAAATGCCCACCTGGTTAAGGAAACCTCGGCACTGAGTTGGCTCTCCCCCAAAGCGCTGTGGAAGGGGGGCAGAACCGGTCATACCCTGAAACACCACAGGCGCAGCAACAGGTGTCAGGGTAGACTCTGGCGCCACAACCGGAGCGGCAGTAGGAGCGGGCCCAGGAGCGACAACCGACCCATCGGCAACGGAAGCTAAATGAGCCGTGCGTTCAAGCAGGGTTTGCAACGCCACAGCGAACCGACCCAACAGGTGATCCTGCTGATCAAGTCTGGCAACCAGCGTAGGTAGCGAGGGTGGCCCTGTACCGTCAGAATTCATGGCTTGGTCCTAATGTCATGGAACCATGAACCAGACGTACAACAAGAGATAAGTGGAAAATAAGAAGGTTTTATTGAAGAGCAAGCCGTAAGCAAAGTCCGAACGGATGGCTAAACCGAAGCAGGGTCTTGCGGAGACAGAGGTCAGGAACCAGAAGGGTAGTCAGACGAAGCCAGGAACAGGAACCAACGGGGTAGTCAGACGAAGCCGGAATCAGGAACCAACGGGGTAGTCAGACGAAGCCGGAATCAGGAACCAACGGGGTAGTCAGACGAGGCCAGGATCAGGAACCAAAAGCAGCAGCAGTCTTGGAAGCATGTGAACACAGGAGGACCAAGCAAGGAACTGAAGCCACAGACCTCCTATATATATGAGCTGGGCATCCAGCTCCTCCCAGTGGGAAGGAGGAGCCGCAGGGTGGGAGGCTACAAGAAAACCCAGAAACCAAGATGGCCGCCAGCACATGTCAAACGAAGGGAACAGCAAGGAGGTAAGACCATGACAATGTTTCAGGAAAGGACTTTAACTAATTTAAAGCACTGCAGTGCCGTTACTAGCAAGATAGTATTCCCACCCATTACCCGTTGTGCAGAAACCATCCAGCTAACTACCCATTTGCTACAGATGGTCATGTGCCTAGATCAGTGATGGCTAACCTCTGGCACTCCAGCTGTGGTAAAGCTACGACTCCCAGAATGCTCTATTCATTTCTGTGGAGTTCTGAGAACAGCCAAGCAAGTGTGCCTCTTGGGAGTTGTAGTTTTACCACATCTGGAGTGCCGGAGGTAAGCCATCACAGGCCTAGGTTTATTTCTGTTAAATTTTGCATATGCTTATTAACCCTTCTTTTGTAGCAAATTTACAGAGAAAGGAGCCAGCTCAGTTCTGCATGTTTGAGCATATGCATCTTGCACAGCAGAGGGATTCTGCGTCGAGAACGTCGAGGATAGCTTATCTCACAATAGGGAGATACAATAACTAAGAATAGGGTACTTGCAAACTGTTCTGGCTATGTAATGTTATTTAATATGTTAATGCCTTGTAATGTACCAGCATATCTCTGTATGGATCAGTGTGGATTAATAATCTGATCCTCTGTTCTGTAGGAAGTAAGATGTTGGACTTAGATCTGCCCCTAGTTTGATTGTCTTGTTCTAGTGGAGAAAGTCAGAGGAATCCACATGTGCTTACTCCACATAGAGCTAGGTCTTCATCTCAGAGAATCTCCAGCGTCGTCTACAGATACAAATAAGGAATCGGAGAATCTCCAAGAAGTTGCAACAGCATGCTTAGTCTCAGTAGTGATGTGCCTATTCACTGCACAACCACACCAAGTTAGTTCATAGTGTTATCATTGATAATAAAACCACTCCACAATATAACAATAGGAAGTGCCCTCTACCTTTTTATTACAGCATTTATCTCAGCGTTGAAAAATGGCCTGATTAGTCACAGGGGATGATTGATGAGGAATTGATTATTGTTGCATACCCTTAGTAACCAAAATACCATCTATATGTAGAAAGCAGAGGGTTCACATTGTCTTTCTCTGATTAAGTGAGTAATGACATGAACAAATGTAAATTAATTACACCCCTAGGGTCACTGAAAAGCTATACAAGTGGTGAAATTACAATAACTGGCTGTTTCTGTAACAAATCTACCTGTCCGTGCTACTGTGATGTCCATCTCCACCCGCCACCATGGCTTTCGATGCCTCGATGACACTTGCAACATGGCTGGGTGATGATTGCTGAGAGGTCCTGGGCACCACAGCTACACACTGTGTTCAGACGTCCAGCCAATCTAGAGGTGTGACTGACTGGCCAGTCAGGAGGCACAATTAGCGGAATGAAGGTCACTGCAGTCAGTCAGAGATTGGCTCTCTATTTGAGACCCTTCATTTTTGGTGTTCTTGATTGTTGGTTTGTCTTCTGATTCTCTGATCAAACTTGTCTCAGTACTCCTCTGGATTAATTCCTGTTGTTCTGATCTGGATTTGACCCAAGACCGTTTGCCTGCCCATTCTTGCAGTTACTTCCTGGTTATTTGACCTGGCTCTGACCCTGACTTCGCCTTTGGATTCCTCCTGGCTCTGATGTTCCTCTCTGATTATCCAGCCTTGACACCAGGCTTGTCTGTTTCCTCTTACACCTGTTTTTCTCCACCAGAATGCAACTACTCTACAAGTGCAAACCGGAGATTTGCAGGAACCAAACCCAACCCTCCTCACATGGCAAGGGTGAAAAACCGACTGCTCATTCCCTACAGTATATTACAGTTTCTTCCTGCTCACACTTACAACTCCCCCTCCCCTACACAGACACAGCACCAGAAAGTATCCTGCTCCATATAATCATTCAAATATTGAACCTTTGATCCCGATGGAGGTTATTCTAGTTGTGTCAGTTGTTTTAAGTCATGATGCATCACATGTTCTTCACCGTTTTCCATGTTTTTTTTTTAAATGAATACATATTCCCATTTCCCTGAAATGAAGAGCAACCACCAAGATCATGAATGGCTTATTATTGGATGAGGTTCCAGCTGCACAACAATCTTTCCTAAGTACACATATATAACCCACATACGACCTCTATTGTCAATCCATCATTAATCTCTAATTGTCTTGTTTAGTGTACATGAATGATCCCAAGGAATCTGCATGGTGACCATCACATAACATGAACATATCATAGACATGCGAGGATATCTTCCAGAAAAGGGTTAAGTACATTCAGCAAGAACAGATTCATTTCTCTAGTGCTGTGATTGCTATGAAAAGCACAATCTTACGTCTAGCTATCCAGCAATCACACCATCTAATGCCTGGAGGATGGACTGGAGGTGGAGACTTTGTTCAAGCTATAATATACCACCTGTGCAGTCATGCCAGTGCTGGTGCCATCACAACAGGGAGCCAATACACTTTTCTCAGGTAGAGTCATTTTGTGCTGCTTTGACTGTTAGTACTTTGTTCTTCATGTTGAAAATTGCATTAGTCCTCATACATGACGGAGAACCCTTGTTCTGTATGCAGTGTGTAGAGTAGAGTAGGTCATCTAGTCTGTATATAGGAGGCTGTAACTAAAAGTGGGTGTAACTGGATGGTAGTTGTGTGTTCATCTATGGTGTAGATCTATAGTATGGAATAACAGAGGATTTACTTTTTAACAATATTCTTTCTTTCTTAAACATGCTGTAAATCAACTGGTTATAAAGATAATAATTCTTTGAAGGACACTTTGAATTTGTACCCTGCAGGTATTATTACTGTATTGTCTTTGCTTGATCTGTTCACATTTTTGTTACTTTTTGTATCCATAAAAGTCAAGCACATAGGACTAAAGATAATCCAACTCGATTGTTTTCTCAATAATTAGTTAACAAATGTCTATTTAGCTTGGCCCTTGAAATGTGGAATATTTTACTAGCAGATAAAAAAATTAGGTTTTTTTTCACTTTTATAACCTATAATCATAAGATACTATAGATGCAACTTTATACAGTACCTTATGTATAACAATCGAGATTGATGAGTCGTACCATTTTAGTGAAAATCATCATGTGGAGTCTGATCTTGTAATAAAACAATGAAGTTAAAGTTTTGTATAACATTTGGATTACTCTTCTTGATTGAAAATATATCATTTCAGTGTAAGTGGAGAATGTAAAATTATGAAAATTCAAGTCTTTTATTTCTTGGGGAAAGTTAGTCTCTGAAAGGGAACCTGTCACCGGGATTTTGTGTATAGAGCTGAGGACATGGGTTGCTAGATGGCCGCTAGCACATCTGCAATACCTAGTCCCCATAGCTCTGTGTGCTTTTAGTGTGTTAAAAATCCGATTTGATACATATGCAAATTAACCTGAGATGTGTCCTGTACGTGAGATGAGTCAGGGACAGGACTCATCTCAGGTTAATTTGCATATGTATCAAATCGGGTTTTTTTACACAATAAAAGCACACAGAGCTATGGGGACTGGGTATTGCGGATGTGCTAGCAGCCATCTAGCAACCCATGTCCTAAGCTCTATACACAAAATCCCGGTGACAGGTTCCCTTTAAGCTTGTTTGGCTTTACATAGATACATAGGTCAAAAGAGACACAGGTCTATCAACTCAAACCTTTCTCAGATTGATTATATGAAATTCACATTAGAGTAATTATAACCCTCAATGCCATTTGCAATTAGATAAGCATCTAGCCCTTGTTTAAATGCTACCATCGTATCTGCCATCACTACCTCTTGGGGTAGGGGCTGTGATGGCTAACCTCCGGCACTCCAGCCAGGGGCGTAGCTATAGGGGGTGCAGAGGTAGCAGTCGCTACCGGGCCCAGGAGCCTGAGGGGGCCCAAAGACCCTTGTGCCACATAAGAAGACACCAGTATTATAGAAAGTGCATGCAGGTAAAGTTACACCTCTGGCTGGAGAGAAGGGGTTAGGTCAAGAGTTGGCATTGGTGGGGGGGGCATGCCATTTCCATTTTTGCCTCCAGCAGTATGAAGGCTATGTGCTTCCCTTCCCCTGGCCACAAAGCACTGAGGGAAGGGGGCCCAAGCTGAACTCCTGCACCAGGGCCCATGAGCCTTTAGCTACTCCCCTGACTCCAGCTGTGGTGAAACTATGACTCCCAAGATGTACACTTGCTTGGCTGTTCTCAGAACTCCATAGAAATGAATGGAGCATGCTGGGAGTCGTAGTTTTACCACAGCTGGAGTGCCAGAGGTTAGCCATCACAGGGGTAGGGCATTCCATAGTTTTACTACTCCAACTATGAAGTATTCTTAAAATTCCAGTGTCTGAAACAGTAACTTTTTTTTATGAGCAAAGTTATATGTATATGCAAAGTGGTGTCTCCCAAGAAAGAGAACCTAATGAGCAAAGCTACATATACTGTGACATGTACTGTAGTGAGCTGTACTTGTTAGTGCCACCTCAGTGCAGAGCTTTATATAGACTGCGCTCCATTCTCACCAATTGTCATATATTCAATAGATCATATAATTTTGTATCAGTGTTTACTGTCCATCTCATCACTGTGTGCCATTTTAGAATGACTGAGTTCTATTACCTGTTAATTTATAACGTTAATATGTACATTTCTAATGTTGGGCAACCCAAAATTAATATTTACTCTATTTGATATAGTCTAAAAGAAAATATCTTTACCAAATATCAGAAAACCATTCTTTGATGGACTATACAAATTCACTTGAATTTGTAGCTATTACTAGAAAACTCAGCATTTTCCAGTTTATAGCCATTCACTATGCTCAATTGTCTTGGCTGAACTGATAAGAATGGTCCTAAAGGGGTTGTGTCACTACAGCAAATGGAATTTATCATGTAGAGAAAGTTAATACAAGGCACTTACTAATGTATTGTGATTGTCCACATTGTCTCCTTTGCTTGCTGGATTCACTTTTCCATCACATTATACGCTGCTCATTTCAATGGTTAAGACCACTCTGCAATCCATCAGCGGTGGTCGTGCTTGCACACAATCAAAAAAGCACCAGCTTGTGCACGCTCCCACGGTCCTGGTCACCAGAGAGGCTGGCATTTCTTCCTATAGTGTGCAAGCATGAGCATGACTGATTGAATACAGGGTGGTCGTAACCATGGAAACGAGCAAGCAGTGTATAATGTGTTGGAAAAATTAATCCAGCCAGCAAAGGAAGCAATATGGATAATAACAATACGTTAGTAAGTGGCCTATATTAACTTTCTCTACATGATAAATGCCACTTTAAGGGAAAATTTAAATCTGTTTGTCCGTTTGCAGGATTTTCTGCCTCTTCCTCAAACAAGCAGTCTTGTAGATATCCTGCAGAAAACACAAGGTTATTAATGTACGGATATTTTCCAATTTTGGTTGGGGAATGACTAAGGGACAGGGCCATCTCCTTCGTAGTGGCGGTGCAGTGTAATTACAACTGCTCGTCCCATTCACTTGACAAGCTAAATGGAATGCAGGTGAACACTGAAGAGGATGCAGCATCCAATAGACCAGGGCTAGCCAACCTGCGGCTCTCCAGCTGTTGTAAAACTACAATTACCACCATGCCCTGCTGTAGGCTGATAGCTGTAAGCAGTCTGGGCATGCTGGGAGTTGTAGTTTTGCAACAGCTGGAGAGCCACAGGTTGGCCAGCCCTGCAATAGACTGTGGCAACATGAGCTGCTTGTACACCAGCAGTGACCAGTCTGATGCAGGCAGGTTGAGCGCTACAACCCCTTCAAACAGATTGGTGGGGGTACCAGGCAGTTGGACCCATGCCGATCTGATACCACTGCACAACCCCTTTAATCAGATCAATGTTCAATCATCACAAAAATGCTCAATGATTAGATCTTTAGGTTCATCGGGTCAATTTATGGTATCCAATCTTATTTTAATCTGATGTTCTTCATAGTTTTTTTTTTATATAGTTTTATATTTAGTTTTATATATAGTTTATATTTTTAGATGTAGGACACATTCACAGTAGACAGTATGGTTTAACGCTGATTGTTTTGCATAGTTTAGTCAAAGTAGGAAATGTATAAAGGGAAGACTAGCACTACCCATTCCTTGAGATGTATGATGTAAGAGGTTTGAATACTGCACTGTGTGAACTTGACCTTTGAATGTTTTTTGAACCTGCAGCGCATGAAGTCCTTATGAGTTTGTTTTCTCCCCTAGAAGCAATGCTTATATGGAGAATACCTGTCATGCAGGGGAGCATGACATTTCTTTCCATATATAAAAACACTATGGGCCCAAAATCATTCCAGCTCGACATGCAGGAAATGCCTGGATATGCCCTGCTCAGCCAAACACTGGCTGACGTCAGTCACTGCTACAGTTAGTGTTTGGCTGAGTGGGCATATCCTATGCATCAGTCTGGGACCAGGAAGTGGAGAGCAGCAGGGACTGGAGCTGAGGCCCGGGATCACTCAGGGTGTTCCCTACATGACTTGTGGCAAACTGTAAACTGGACTTCTTATGGCTTGCTTTCAAAAATGACTCTTTTTGCCACTCTTTCAGATTTGTGGAGTACACAACTAATATTTGTCCTGTAGACAGATTCTCCCAACTGAGCTGTGGATCTCTACAGCCCCCTCAGAGTGACCATGTGCCTCTTGTCTGCTTCTCTAATTAGTGCTCGCCTTGCCTGGGCTGTCAGTTTAGGTTGATGCCCATGTCTTGATATGTTTGCAGTTGTGCCATACTCCTTCCATTTTTGGATGATGAATTGGACAGTGTTCTGTGTGATGTTCAGAGCTCGGGATATTTTTTTTATAACCTAACTCCGCTTTACACTTCTCCATAATTTTATCCCTGTCCTGTCTGGTGTGTCCCTTGGTGTTCATGATGCTGTTTGATCACTGGTGTTCACTAAGGGCTCTTTCACACTTGCGTTGTCCGGATCCGTTGTGTACTCCATTTGCCGGAATTACACGCCGGATCCGGAAAAACGCAAGTGAACTGAAAGCATTTGAAGACGTCTTCAAAATGCGTTCAGTGTTACTATGGCAGCCAGGACGCTATTAAAGTCCTGGTTGCCATAGTAGTAGTGGGGAGCGGGGGAGCAGTATACTTACCGCCCGTGCGGCTCCCGGCGCGCTCCAGAATGACGTCAGATGTCCATGCGATCACGTCATCCATGCGCGTGGGGCGCCCTGACGTCATTCTGGAACTCTGGAGCGCCCCGGGAGCCGCACGGACGGTAAGTATACTGCTCCCCCGCTTCCCCCTACACTTTACCATGGCAAACAGGACTTTAGCGCCCTGGCAGCCATGGTAAGCATTCAGAAAAAGCTAAACGTCGGATCCGGTAATGCGCCGAAACGACGTTTAGCTTAAGGCCGGATCCGGATTAATGCCTTTCAATGGGCATTAATTCTGGATCTGGCCTTGCGGCAAGTGTTCAGGATTTTTGGCCGGAGCAAAAAGCGCAGCATGCTGCAGTATTTTCTCCGGCCAAAAAACGTTCATTCCTGAACTGAAGACATCCTGATGCATCCTGAACGGATTTCTCTCCATTCAGAATGCATTGGGATAATCCTGATCAGGATTTTTCCGGCATAGAGCACCGACGACGGAACTCTATGCCGGAAAAGAACAACGCAAGTGTGAAAGAGCCCTAACAAACCTCTGAGGTCTTCACAGAACAGCTGTGGTTATACTGAGAATAAATTGCACACAGGTGGACTCTTTTTACTAGTTAGGTGACTACTGAAGGCAATTGTTTAGGGGTATCAGAGTACAGGGGGCTAAATACAAATGTACGCCACACTTTCCAGATTTTTTTTATTAACAATTTTGAAAATCGTGTATCATTTTCACTTTACACATACATACATAACCTTGTGTTGGACTATCACATAAAATCCCAATAAAATACATGTCAGTTTGGGGGTGTAATGTGAAAAAATATGGAAAAGTTCAAGGGGTATGAATACTTGTACATTGTTTATCATGCTAGTAATATTCTTAAATATCTGCCTTGTCTGATAATCAATTTCCCCAACCAAAGAGGCTACAGTAGACTTGGCAGCATTTTGTTGATCACCATGAGAGTCAGATTGGTCAAATACAGTGCATGGACACGGTCTGTCAGTTTTTTGATCTTTAGAATGATGAGTATCTGAATTGTATCTTAAACATTCTCACTTATGAGGCACATACAGAAGCAAATAGGTGAATGATAAGATATTAACATTTTATCATAACTAAAAGATCAGTTTATATACAATCATTTAGCTGTTACATTTCCTCTCTCCTCAGATTATTAGAAAATTCTACAGATTTAGTCAGAATGAAGAATTCCAGGATGCTGGGAAGCTCCCGGACGCTCTACTCCAGCATGTCTAGAAGTATTGAGTTGTCTCTGGATGAATTAGTATGTTCTCTTTCCTTGTGTTTTTTTTCCCCTGCTGTCAAATGCATTTCTTATGTTTAACTTTGAATATTATGCTCTCCTTCGCCAGGATGCCGTCAAATTTATTCAAGAGAGCTTTAAGAAGCGGGAATGTGTGGCATATATCAAGGATACAAAATCACAGTAAGCAATAGAATGTTATATATACATATTTTAATTATTTGTACTACTTTAACCCTTTCCAGCAAATAGATTGACGTCCCCTTAGCACAATGAAGATGGCACCGTGAATTGCCCTCCCTCATAAATTGCCTTCTCTATTTGTACCCTTGAAGCCTGGACTGAATCCGCTATCAAACTTCAAGCCCTGATGTTACTCCTGTAACAATGTTAAAAAAACTATTAGTGACTTAAGATAGAGGTTTTTGTGTATGTCTTTCATATACCTATTTTATTTGATTATATGTAATTTGTTGGTTGTCTGCCATTCCTTCTTCCCTTCAGATATGGTTTTCCTAATGAATCCTACATTTGCCATCATGCATGACTTTACAGAGAACGAGGGAGTGGAGTCTCACCACACTGCGCAGCTCTGTGTAATGGCAGCCATGACAGATCAGTAACACAGAACTGCTGTCCCCTCACACTGCAGGGTCTCCATAGTTTTCCTATGAGATACAGCTTGAAGTCTGCCTGTCCTCTGCCCTGTCATCTCTCTTCCCTGTCAGCTCGTACATGCATGAGTGCAGGGAGATCAATGTGAAGCTGTATCCCATAGAACTACACTGGAGAGTCAACATACACAAATAGTATAGAGAGGCAGTAGAAGTCAAGACATTTATAAAACAGCAGCTAATTGCTGTATACGCTCACCTTCTATATATCTGCACTCTTGATCTGAGTTAGGGCTCTTGCACGCAGTCATTGCCCGGCCTTGCCCAGTATTGCGGCCTGCAAATAGCGGGCAATCCCGGAAGGTCCGGTGCGGAACAGAGGCATAGAACCCCAGGGAAGCACTATGGAGTACTTCTGGGGGGTTTCTCTCCGTGTCTCCTGCACCGCAAAAAAATAGAACATGTTTTTTTTTTTTATGTGAATGGATCTGGATCCGTCTGCGGAATCCGCACAGATGTTGCCCATGCATTAGGGACTGCAAATTGCAGTCCCCAATGCACTGAACGGCAGACCAACAGCTGTGTGCATGATCCCGTAGGGTATAACATATTACACTGCTGGAATACTGATGGGGAGTTAGCAATATATGTGGAATTTAAAGTGCTTCCTTAATAAAATAGGCAATTGAATTGTACAGAACCAAGGGTTCCATGATCATTTTATCTTGATTTAGTTATCGAATAGAACACACGCCATGACCTTTGCTTACGTGTTTTGAGTCATGCTGCCTTTTAGGCCTCATGCACACGACCGTTGTTTGGGTCCGCATCCGAGCCGCTGTTTTGGCGGCTCGGATGCTGACCCATTCACTTAATTGGGGCCGCAAAAGATGTGGACAGCACTTCGTGTGCTGTCCGCATCCGTGGCTCCGTTCCGCGGCCCCCGCTAAAAAAATATAACATGTCCTATTCTTGTCCGCGCTTTGCGGACAAGAATGGGTATTTATATTGCCGGCGCCCGTTCCGTTACGCAAATTGCGGAAGGCAACACGGGTGGCTTCCATTTTTTGCGGATCCACGGTTTGTGGACCGCAAAAAACGGCACGGTCGTGTGCATGAGGCCTTAGTCATATGTGTAGTTGCATTTAATGATTTAATACCAGCTTTGCCGACTACATAATACTAACAAAATGTCCCATAATACCAGCCGTCTAACCCACATAATGTAAATTTTAGTGTATCGGACAAGAGCAAGTATTTTGTCCATATAAACTTTAATCTGGTCCATATGTCCATACTACTGCCTACTGACTTTCTGTTCATTGAATGTAGGCAGGCTATTATAGCTAAACGATAAAGTACATGGAAGATACACTACATTGGTATTTAGGTTAAATTGCCATGTTGCCACTTTGTGATAAATAAGTGAGTTTTTGGTTGCAGTTTGGGCACTTGGTCTCTAAGGCTGAGTTCACACGGGCGTGTCCGGATTAGGTCCGGATGCGTCCCGGTGTATTGCGGCAAACCCGCGCGATTGGGTACGCAATTGCAGTCAGTTTTGACTGCGATTGCGTTCCGATGTTCAGTGTTTATCACGCGGGTGCAATGTGTTTTGCACTCGCGTGATAAAAAACCGACTGTGGTACCCAGACCCGAACTTCTTCACAGAAGTTCAGGTTTGGGTTAGTTGTAGTGTAGATTGTATTATTTTCCCTTATAACATGGTTATAAGGGAAAATAATAGCATTCTGAATACAGAATGCTTAGTACAAGGGCAATTGAGGGTTAAAAAAATAAAAAATAAATTAACTCACCTTGTCCTCTTCATCGCGCAGTTCCCGGTCTGGTAGATGAGCTGTCGGCTAAAGGACCTTTGGTGACGTCAGATCACATGCTCCAATCACATGGTACATCACCGTGGTGATGTACCATGTGATTGGAGCATGTGATCTGACGTCACCAAAGGTCCTTTAGCCGACAGCTCATCTACCAGACCGGGAACTGCGCGATGAAGAGGACAAGGTGAGTTAATTTATTTTTTATTTTTTTAACCCTCAATTGCCCTTGTACTAAGCATTCTGTATTCAGAATGCTATTATTTTCCCTTATAACCATGTTATAAGAGAAAATAATACAGTGAATAGACTGTCACCTAGCAACCATGAGTGAAAATCGCACCGCATCCGCACTTGCTTGCGGATGCTTGCGATTTTCACTCAGCCCCATTCATTTCTATGGGGCCTGTCCTGCGTTACAAACGCAGAATATAGAGCATGCTGCGATTTTAAAGCATTGCAGAAGTGATGCGTGAAAAAAATCGCTCTTGTGCACAGCCCCATAGAAATGAATGGTGCCGGATTCAGTGCGGGTGCAATACGTTCACCTACCGCATTGCACCCGCGCGGAAATCTCGCCCGTGTGAACTCAGCCTAAAAGGTTCACCATCACTGCCCTAGCCTATAAACTTGGATTAATATGTTCTTCATGGTCTGAAGAGAGTTAGGTCATAATTGCTATGGGCATAATACTAGCTGCCCTTAGTTATTCCTACTTTTTGAATCCATAATCGGTTAGTCCAAGATAATACAGGGAGCCCTCGAGTTACACTGTTAATTGGTTCCGGGAGGACTATTATGTTTTAAAAAATGTGGTGGTCATTTATTATGGTTCATGCGCCACTTTTTGGCATATTTAGTTGCGAAGGTGTCTTGCAACAAAATCTGTGACCTTACCTGCGCTCACACCACTTTTGCGAAAGTGTCGGAAAAAGGGTGCATGGGCGGAGAAGAGGGCCCATCTCATTCATTTTCCATGCCAGTTTATGGCGTGGAAAATGGCCTTCAACTACATCAGCAAGTTTGCTGGCATAGATTAAAGCATGTCACACGGCTGCTGGCACCAAAGTTATGTAGAGGCCTGCGCTTCTACATTACTTTAGCACATCCACCAGAAGCACAGAGGGATTAAGACCAGCGTCTAAAACGGCGGTCTTAATAAATGCCCCCCCCCCTTGTTTTAATGAGTTTTTTGACCAATAGTGAATGCACATACCAGAAATAGGCAATCAAGTTATGCATGTACAAAAATACATTTCTCTTGAGAATGAAAAGCATATTAAAGCATTCTACAAGTATGACACTACCGTCTCAACATCCAACATAAGCATCACACAATGAACGAACAATTACAGCACTATAACTATGTTCAAAACCCAGTTGAGTTCTTCCACTACTCATCCCCTCCAAGTGTTAATGACCATATCTGTGTCATTAGTGGTTAGAGATGTTCACAAAAGAACATAGGAAAGGAAGAGGAGATAACCACAGATCTAATCATACATTTCATAGTACAAAGGATGAATCTCCAAGAGAAAAAGCTTTTGAATTTGTGTGAAACAAAACAAGACTAAATAAGGAAAGGTGAAGAGGGATTGCCGGTAGGTCTTCACATGCTCCTGAATGACACTGAAGGTCACCTTTTTTCAAATGCGTCACTCTGGTGTCTTTATCCGAAAACCATGTTGTGTAGCAGAAAGTATCTTTGATGTTTGTTTAAATATATGCAGGTAGGATACAGATTAAGGGTGCATTCACACGACCGTAAGTGTTTTGCGGATGGCCAGTGCTATATAGAGAATGCCTAAGCTTGTTCGCAGTTGCAGACAAGAATAGGACATGCTCTATCTTTTTTGTGGGGTCACTGAACGGAACGGATGCGGACAGCACACGGTGTGCTGTCCGCATCTTTTGCGGCCCCATTGAAATGAATGGGTCCGCACCCGTTCCGCAAATTTGCGGAACGGATCCATTTATACGGTTGTGTGAATGCACCCTAAACGTTACATAATTTCTCAACTCAGGCCTCCTTCAATACAGATGCCTCAGCCCAATGCATCCTAAAGAAGAAAGTAAGTTTATCCAGAAACAGTTGATGGGATTGTACATGGGAGGGAGATCTATTCCTTCAAGCTGCAGCTGAGATCATGTGGATCAGTCTTTTAGATCCCCAATCATATCTATATAGCTTAGGGTCTACTCAACCAAAATGTCCTCACTGGGAATCAAGGGGCGCAAAGTTATTCAAAATTGAATGTTGTAAAATTCTGGACTATCCCGCATGACCAAAGGCAGTATGCTTGAGGATCATCACATTTAAAGCAAGCATCTGTAGGAAATATACCCATTTTATAACCCCGTATAGGTTAAATATAAGACCTGTGGAACATTTTAAGGTCATCTCCATATATCTAGTAGAGAGCTCCATTTTTAATGAGTAAGGCTATGCTTACATATTCAATGTGCACTCAGACATCGTGATCCAGCAGAGGAACAGACTGCTGGAGTTCACATTGCATACGTAAACATAGCCTGTTCTAGTATGTTAAGAAAATCTGAGATATCAAAGTTGTTCTGTAATCTAAAGAGTTATTAAAAAGTGAACTTTAACTCCTGGAGCTGACAGGCAGTCCAAAAACCCATAGGAACCTGTTTTCTCATTCTAAGTTCGGAAAGCTTTTAAAATATTAGATACTCCTTGGTTGAAGTTAAGCGGGGCATTCCACAGCTAGGGTAAAATGTAAAAGAACACAGACGGCAGCAGGTGGACATAACGTACTTGCAGTGCAAAGGGATTTAGTGGCGTCGGGCCTGACGAAGTGCTGTACGTGCAAAACAGCCGCCGCCGCCAAATCCCTTTGCACTGCAAGTACGTTATGTCCACCTGCTGCCGTCTGTGTACTTTTTACATTTTACCCTAGCTGTGGAATTAATTAAGAAGAACTGCAACTAATGGTAAGTGCCACTGAACCTTTTTTGCTTTTTCTCAAAGCCGCACGGTGTAGAACACTGCGCCTTGCAGTAACATGTATAGGGAGTCTGCTGTGGTAGTGAAATAATACTGTGAGTCCGTATGACATGCAGATGACAGGCGTCGCTCTTAGAATCACTACACACTTCATTTATTTGGGCAGACACAGGGCCAAAACTGTCCAAATAACTAAAGTATGAACTCAGCCTTACAGGTCGATGTTAGCGCCAAGAAGAAGCACACTCCTTTTACACCGTCGGCAGCTGATTCCACATAGATGTCTACAGAACCTGCACCGCTGAGCGGCAAATATATTTTTTCTTTTGACACTAATACACGTCACAAAAGGCTTTACAACAGATAACTACACCGCCCAAGGGCAAATAAGACGTAGAAATATTGATTTGTAATAAACCCTGTTAATGCCTGTATCAATCAGCAATTGCACCCTAATAAGAACCGTTTTCTGGAATTACAGAGCTGTATAATGGCAATTTGGATCCCCAGTCAGTGCAGCAAGGTGTAATAGGAATGTTAATCCCCCCCCAGGATTTGGGCCTACTACTGCTGCCTGCTACTGCTTATTATATACTGCACCAATGCCATACTACCTACCCCCGCCCCCCCCCCCATATTGTGCTTGCTACTGCCTATAATATAGTGCATCACTGCCATATCCCCCTCTTCCCCTTGAACTGTGTCTGGTACTGCTGCCTGCTACTGCTTATTATATACTGTGGCAATACCATACCCACCACCCCAGTATTGTGCCTGCTACTGCCTATAATATAGTGCATCACTGCCATACCTCTTTCCCCCAATGTCCTCATTGGCTGTACCTTCTACTGGTGCGGCTGTTGTTTTTTCTACATAGTGTGCCTCCCAGTCACATATACTCCTCCTGAGCCCCAGGCTTCCAGACTTCCCTCATCCATTAACTTTTTTTCTCAAGCTGTCTTCTGCTTGACTTACCTTTCTGGGCGCTCATGGTCACTGTGGAATCTCCAAGCCGCGCTGGAGACTGCAGTCACTCCTACTCTTGACGCTGCTGTCCCACAGTCACAGACAGTGCTTCATGACTTCAGCCCAGCATGACTGAAGTCCTCCATCATGACTTAGTAAAGTTTCTCTTCTGGGTGCTGGGCCAGCCAATCAGCAGCAGGCTCTGCTAGAACTGCTTATGCTGATTGGTCAGACCAGCTCCCTGCAGAGAAACAGAGCGCTCGGGCATGAAAGGAGCCACTACCACTGATGCTCTGGGTAAGAGGGATGGGAGGAGAGGAGCCCACTGGAGCACAAGGGGCTAGGGAAGCCGTGAGTGTGCAGCTGGAAGGCAGGGCCTGAAGACTCAGGACAGAGGAGAGCCATTGCATTGTAATTAGGGGGCGGGGCCTATCTTCCACGCCGGCCCCTCTTTCCCCACAGGCCCTATAGCAGCTGCGTGGTCTGCCTCTATTGGAGGTACGCCACTGACTGGTTGATGATTGGCTGCATGCATGGCATTATGGGTGATCACTCCTTCCCAGAGTTCCTTTCTCCATGTCCTCACACATGCAGCAGCCATTTTAGGAAAAATGCGATTCGTTACCACGAAGCGTGCGAAAATTAGCATTCGGTGCAAATCGAACTTTTCCTGAAATTCGGATCAAATTCCACTTCGTCAGCTTCGATTCGCTCATCTCAACTTAAGACCATAACTCATAAAAACAAATTATAATAAGTAGTAGAAGGGACCCAATAAATAGCAGGGGCTCAAATGTTGGGGGATGCAAAAGGGTGGTCTTTATGTTACTAATGGAAAAAATGATATAGAAAACAAAATTCATCCAAATGTATTCTTTGTGTTGATAAAATGAATTCCTTTAAAGTATTTGAAACGGTAATACACTGTAAAATTGAACATTTTAGAACAGGCCTACAAAGCCTGGGATGTTACTTTTGGCAAATAAAGATATCAAATGACTAAAACCCAGTCCGCTCATTGCAGGGACAGTTTATGCAAGTGTGGCTACACCAAGATGCAGCATATTGAAGGAACTCAGGTCAACACAAGTGATAAATGGAATTACAAAAAGCATACAAAAGAGCTCCCCACTGATGCATATGGGGATATTCAGTTTGATGCATTTGGAAGAAAAGGGAAGGTAAGTTAATGTTAAATTCTTCTAAAATAATAGAGCAAAGTAAATGAGCTTCATTTAGGACAACACTGCCCTCAGTTTGACCACTGTTCCAGTATCACTGGTCTAGTGTGTAAGCAGAAATAGTGCTGGAGGGGTGTAGTTGTAAACTTGTGTGAGATAGGAATATCCCAGAAAGTTGGGTTCCCCATCCTCTCCAGTACACATTTTATGTGAAGTCTTAAAGTGACCCGCCAGATCACAGTAAAAATCTCACTGTACATGCAGAATGTATAGTTAACATACCTGGTATCCTTCTTTCAATGTTGCTGCTGTGGTTCACTCCATTTTGAGTCCCCTCTTCTTGTATGTAAAACAGCTGCCAGATTCTCAGAGTACCCGATGCAGAGTGTCCTTCAGTAGAGACACTTCCCCTTGGCGAAAAGGACCTGCAGGCACTTCCATCAAAAAATAATTTCCCACATATTAACAATCTATATGTAATTATTCTGTGTGTTTTTTACATAAAAAAAACAGGTGGATAGTTTTCTGGATATTATTTTTTGAAGTCACTCCATATATTGTATTTCCTGGTGCTTTAACTTACTTTTTCTTTGGACTTGCCTTGCCTAAAGGGAATGTGTCATCACGTTCACACTGGCCACTAGAGCTAAAATATCTTACGACTTCCTAACTTTTGAGAGCAGCGAAATTGGTCATATACAGAATGGACAGGAGGGGCCCCATTGACTTCTGTGGGAGAGTTTTCAAGGCACGCTCTGTGACCCGTGTAGAGGTCAGGAGGGAGCAGATAAGCTGTGATATCACCTATTGTGAATGGTGAATCCTGTGTTAGGTATACAGAGGTGTTACTTGTCACTGAAATTCTTCCTGTGGTGATAATGATAACAGCTAGTGAAATGTTAACTGTACAGCACAGGAAATCATGACCTGTTATTAGTGGTCAGTGTGAAGATTATTAAAAAAAAATTTAAATAAAAAATACTTGCCAAAAATTCTAAAAAATATATGTTTTATACAAAAACGTGATTTAAACAATAAGCCATTTTCTAATGACACTTTCCCTATAACTCTCTCAGTCAGATCATCACTGCCACCAGAGAGAGCCCCCCCTGTAGAGACTCAATTACAGCATCACACATTACACTAATCAATGCAGTGCTCTTCTGTGGGCATCTTAATCTGGGCCAAGAGAAAAACAGAGCTGTCATACTGTTATCCTAATTCTATATCTACTATTAATAATTAGGATCACCCTTCAGATAATATCTTTGCTTCACAGCAATTATCTGAAAATGGAGGGTCTTATCATTTGTGTTGACTGCTACAGAAAGGCAATATTGTGTATTTTATTTTCAATGGTATTATACTGCCAAAATGAAAAGAAAATACAGCCAAAAATTTTTTAAGAAATGTTTCCATGAATATTGGGTTTTAAAAAATACCTCTTCCTGAAGGGTACATTTAAACTGGCTGCACAATTTGGTCATCCATTAGATTGGCAAAGTAAGAACAAGCAGTTGTTACTTCTTATTGTTCCACAATGGGCACTGGTCAAATTACAGCCAGGGGTATTATAACTATTATACAAAAGATTGCTACTTATATGTTTCAATTATTAAAGGAAAACCGAGAAATCCAAGCTATCTAACAGTTCTCTCTCTTCTTTTAGTACATTCGCTTGTCCCGAGACACAACCCCAGAGACACTGTATGAGCTCATGACCAAATACTGGCAGCTTAAAACTCCAAACCTCATCATCTCTGTGACTGGAGGTGCTAAAAACTTTTCCCTCAAGCCACGGATGCGCAAGATCTTCAGTCGTCTTATTTACATTGCACAATCCAAAGGTAATGGAGCCTGTAGAAGTTTGAGAATGTGGGACTTTTTTGTGTCTGCAAAGGCTAAAACGGGGCAAGTTGACAACCTTTAATTGGTCTGCAGCATAAACAGCACTTTGAAGTATGGAATCATAATAAAGAAGGCCGGTCACCCCTCCTGACATGTCTGTTTTGGTAAATACTTTTAGTCCCCATTCTGGAACATCCTTTCTCTTAACTGTGTTGTGCTGTTCTTCGGTTATTACTCCTAGAAATGTATCAATATTTTGACAACTAAGTGTTCCAGATGGGGATGTGTCCCTCTACTGTCTGACACAAATAATATACCCCAAACATCTAGTACCCAGCTGTCTCCAGAATTGTTATATTGGGGGAATAAAACTGACATGCCAGGCATTGTATAAGGTCACTTCAAAGGCATTTATGTTTACTGTCACTATTCACACTATATTTATACACATATACTCCATATTAGGGGTGGGCGATATGGCCTAAAATCTATATTGCGATATAATTTTAAGCATGTGCGATATATATCGCAATATATTGTTTTTTCTATATTTGGGGGGGAGGGGGGGTATTTAAACTTTATTTATTTTTTTTACTTTTTATTTAATAACTATTAGCCTCCTTAAGGGCTAGAACCCTTGTCATATTCACCCTAATAGATCTCCATAGGGTGAATAGGACTTTACACTCTCCCTGCTGCCCTGTGCTTTGTGCACACAACAGCAGGGAGCTGAGTCCCCTCCCCTAAACAGTGCCATCCACAGATCCCCCTCCCCTAAACAGTGCCATCCACAGATCCCCCTCCCCTAAACAGTGCCATCCACAGATCCCCCTCCCCTAAACAGTGCCATCCACAGATCCCCCTCCCCTAAACACTGCCATCCACAGATCCCCCTCCCCTAAACAGTAACATCCACAGATCCCCCTCCCTGATGCTCACAGGAGTACATTTATAAACTAATCAGTAACTTTAACTTTAATCATTGCTGATCTCTTTACTGGATACCTTACTATGTCTTAGCTCTGGTAACAGCAGGCAGTGCGGGTGGGTGGCGCTCACTCACTGACGTCACTCGCCTGCACCGCCTAGTGGGAGGAGCAGGCGCGTGACGCCAGTGAGTGAGCGCCGCCCGCCCGCACTGCCTGCTGTTACCGGAGCTAAGACATAGTAAGGTATCCAGTAAAGAGATCAGCAATGATTAAAGTTACTGATTAGTTTATAAATGTACTCCTGTGAACGGCGTGGCCCTGTATATTCTAACCCCCAGGCAAGCGTCCCTGTCACCATGGGAACGCCTGGGGGTTAGAATATACCATCGGATTTGAGTTTTCACGATATCACTGAGATCGTGAAAACTCAATGATTTACTGTCAGTCCCTCCCCTCCTCCTCCTCCTCCTCTGTTCTCATTGGTGGTCAGCGGCAGCCGCGCACAGTGGGGAGGGAGGGACTCCCTCCTTCTCCACTGTGCCGACTCAGGAGAACATGGTGCGCTCAGAGAGCGCGATCATATCACGGTCCGGCGATATAGGCAATATGCACAAAATCCATATCGTGGCACAAATTTATATCGCATATCGCCTATATCGTCCACCCCTACTCCATATGTACATTATATGTGAGCTTTGTTTCAGTTAAAGGGGTTGTCTGAGTTAACAAAAAGTAATATAAAGCAGAGAACAACTATAAAATAAGTTATACTCATTGGTTCAAACCTCTTCTGCTAAAGTGCCGCTGATCCGATCCTCCCCACGGGCTTTATAATAATAATATTAATAATCTATATTTATATAGAGCCAACATTTTCCGTAGCGCTCTACAGTTCAGGGGTTTATATGACTGTAGCTGTGACATGCCGTATACTGCTCATGACCACTGCAGCCAACCGCTGGCCTTAGTTGTCTATCACTCAGGGCAGTGATTGGTTGCAGTCATCACGTGCATCATACAGCCACATCACTACTGCAGCCCAATACATGACATCATGGTTGCAGTTACTGGAAGGATCAGATCAGTGATGCTGGAGTGGAAGGTTTTGAACCTGTGAGTATAAATTATTTTAGTGTTTCAACACCTTCCTTGCCTTTTATTATTTTTTAACTCAAAGAGAGAATCCGTTGAAGTGCTTTCATTTTACTTACTTCCAGGTGCCTGGATCTTCTCAGGAGGCACTCACTATGGTCTTATGAAGTACATTGGAGAGGTGGTCAGAGATAATACCATCAGCCGGAGCTCAGAAGAGAAAGTGGCTGCCATTGGCATTGCCTCCTGGGGTATGATCTCCAATCGTGATACACTGATCCGGACTTCGCCAACTGAGGTTTGGACACCAAAATGTATTCTTCGAAAATTATGGATTATATAGGAGTATTGTTTGTATTTATTTATTTTTCTTCATACTTATAGGATTCATTTAAAGTTCATTCATTTCTAGCGTGGTAACAGGATTACAGCCATACTTGATCAAGCATCCAGTCATTTTCTATTTAATATTTAGTTAGTTGTTATACTTGTAAATAAATAAAACAAATCACATACAGAGTAGTAAAGGTAAATATCAACCAATCACCTAGCCTGAAATACAATGGGGGAGCTCCCGTCGCCATGCTACTGTAGCACATGGCCTACGCTCTATGGTAATACATGAGAGAGGTAGTCACCTACAACATCCTACCTGGATGATGTTCTCATTTGTCTTTGTAACTCTTAGCCCCCTCCTCCTCAGGATGTCCAGTGTGTAGAAGGCATGTATCTGAGATAATCACTCAGGAATTGAGCCTTCAGAGCACAATGGGGGTTTTGTATATGTTATCTAACTATCCCTAACTCACTACATTCCAAAGAATATCATTACAATACAAGGGGAAGGAACCAATCAGTACTACAGTAAGAAAAATACCCTCTCTAACACACAAGAATCCAATCATTTTCTATTTAATATAATTCAGTTAGTTGTTATACTTGTTAGTGTAAATACTTCATAATATAGAAGCCCTCATATTTTTTTCTAAAGCTTTCACATTTTGTGAACTCATTGGAGTCACATTTAGAAAAAGAGAATACAAACTGGCCCCATACCTGGAGATACTACAAGAGCCCAAAGACAGACAAATCCTGAGCCGGTACAGACTGAGTGCCCACAGCCTGGAAATGGAATCTGGGCAGCACAGACAGACCTACAAGCCCAAGGAGAGTAGACTGTGCCAGCAGTGTGACCAGGGGGCCCTGGAGGATGAGGGCCACTTCCTGCTACAATGTCCCAAGTACTCAGCGCTGAGGGACACTCACTCCCAGAGACTCTCCACTCTCATCCCAGACTTCACCTCTATGGAAGAGAAGAGGAGACTCCACATTGTGCTGGGAGAAGAGCCAATGGTGAGAAGAATAGATGCACAAGATGTTACCGACTGAGAGGAACATAAGAGACCCCGGACTGCTTCATCCCCAACATGGACTCACTCCCCCCCCCCCCCCGTTATATCATCCCTCAACCCTGAATATGTCCCCCGGATTAACCATTACCCCATATCAACCCCCCTGCCAATCCACCCCCAAAAATCCTTAAATGCTTTGGCAGTGCTAAAATGTACTTGGTCCTGCCAATAAAGCTTAATTGAATTTGAATTTAAAAAGCCCATTAAATTCTTGCATAGCCTAATCAGTGTAACTTGAAGCTCCTGGCCTCCAAAGTGGCGGAGGGTCCTTCAGGTCCCAGGTCCAGGTACAACTGTTACCTGTAATACCCTTATAGTTGTGGTCCTGACTACAAAAATAGAGGTAAAAGTCAAATTTTTGGGGAGTGCTAGCACCCCGCTGACTAGTTGCTTTAAGAAAAATAGAGACTTTTTATGGTAAGGTTTTGGTTGGTCCCCCATTGTTTTCCCTAACAATATAAAGCACTCAATTTGTCCTGCAGCCATTGCTTCCTCCATAAAACAACATGTCCCTGCAGCAAAGCTAATTATCCTTATAAATTTGGAAATTGGGATGTGATAGCCACTTCTGAAGAAAATTTAGCAGAGGGTGTTATGGCCACCTTGGCCTGACATATTTACAATCATTTACAGCAAAAAACTGCTCCTAGTTGTCATAGATTTTGGTTTGTGGCTCATGTACAGCACAAGATGCAACAAATCTATTAAGAGACTTGCACCTCTTAATAAATTAACTTGATTAGCAGAGTGCTTCTTGACCTTTTGGATTTATGCCTTAAATACGAGACATCCTGCATGTCTCATTTATCAACATGATTTGATATATCATCATAAATGAGCTTTATTATATATGGTTTCCTTTCTATTATTTATGAGTTTTTTTTATTTTATTTGTTCGGTTAAGTTTTTAAAGAATGAATATTGTGATCAACTGCCTGAATGCCGACTATAGTCATTGGCTGGGGGCTCAGCAAGACAGTAATTATTGCTGATTTGTATTTGTATTAGGGTCCATTCAGAGATCCGTAGTTCTGGGTCCGCATCAGTTCCGCAATTTTGTGGAACGGGTGCGGACCCATTCATTTAAATGGGGCTGCAAAAGATGCGGACACCACACTGTGTACTCTACGCATCCGTAGTTCTGTTCCACGACCCTTATGCTGGTTTCTTGGACCACCGGGAGAATACATTGTGAATGTCGGGATCTGACTATCATTTTGTGTCTTAATAAATTTGCCGCATTTTATTCTGACAGACTTTTTAATAAGACTGGCTTATGAGACAGCAAAGTGATCTCTTACATCTTATTCTATGTGACAGGGAAATTATGTGGCTCATTACGTCATGGACGAACAGAAGCGTGACCCTCTCTACTGTCTTGACAACAACCACACCCATTTAATACTGGTGGACAATGGGTCTAGTGGCCACCCAACAATAGAAGCCGATCTCCGAGGGTCACTGGAGAAATACATCTCAGAACTCAATGTTCCAGGTATGATGTATAAGATTCCAGGTATGGTATATAATCTTTTAAAGGACGGAATTGCTTTTTTTTCTGTTCAAATTGTATGATAATAGTAAAAGACAAAATGGTCTGCAATGTCATACACTTAACGTTTATACTAAAGACTAAGGAGAGATAGAACCCCCCAAATCCTGACTTAGGCCTCTCACCCAGTTAAGCCAGTACTCTCTGCTCTGCACTGATGAGGGGAAATCACCCCGAAACAGCTGTCTGCAGATGAGGTGCTGGCTTATTTAATATCTAAGTCATGTCACAAGGCCTCTTTAAAGGGTCAAACATTGACTTATAGGATAGCTGCCTTACATATGGTGGCATCAGAGTCAGAGCTTGTGATGGTATTATATTCATGGACAGTGACTGCGCAAATGCATACAACCACATTCCTTTTAATTTTTATGGGGAGCAAACTACCGAGATCATTATATACCAATTTGAGCAACAAATACTCTCAAAATGTACAGCCATATGTACGCTTTCTTCATCTGTGGAAACAATTGACTTTGGTGCCCTAGACCTGTATGTAAATATGCCAAGGTGAAGTGGTTTCTTGGCACAACACTCCTGACATCCACCATCCATGGCATGTGCTGCACTAGCCTCACCCAGCTACACTCCTGAAAATGTAAGTAAAATTGTTGAGTTTGCTAACGATCATTGTCAAATCAAATGTTAAGTACAAGATACAGATGCTTCAAGGGGTTGTCCACCTTTATAACTCCTTTTAAATTTGGCCAGTAGGGCACTGTAACAAAATAAAAATAAAAATATATACTCGCCTGCCCCCCCTGCTCCATTCCAGCACTGAGGGCTTGTTCCAGTTGGTTTATGTGCCTCCTGGGAACACGTTGCTGCTGAGGCCAGTGATTGACCACAGCAGCACACATGACCCCATCTGGAAGTCTACAAGCCAGAGACTTGAAGGAACATGAGTCGGGCCCTCGGCACTGGAATGGAGATGCGCAGATCAGGTTAGTGTTTATTTTACTTTTTTTTTATAGTGCACTAATACCCAAATTTAAAAGGGGTTATAAAGCTGAACAACCCCTTTAAAGGGAGTCTGTCACCAGTGACCAATGGCGTTAGCATAGACACATAGCTGTGTTTCACCTGATTAAAATGCTTTTTTTTCCTTTTGCTGATTGGAGGCTCTATTCCTGAATGCAAATTAAGCCTTTGGTGCAATGTGGGTGTCACCATTGCTCTTGCAGCACCAAAGCCCCTCTCATTTCTGTGTCCAGCCCTTACCTTGTGCTTTGCCCTGTCAATCAAATTAATAAGGGAGGGGCTGACCACAGAAGGGAGTTTGAGTAGAATGAGAGCAAAGGTGACACCCTCCTTGCACCATTTAACATTCCCGTACACTTTTTTTGGGCGTTAATTAGTCGAAACACCCCAGTTATGCAGCTTTTTATATGCCATCGACCTTGGGACCTTGACAGGGTGTGGGACACAGTCATCATTATTCATGCCAAAAACTGGCATAAATATAGACTGAAATCTATGCCACTTCAGCTACAAGCAGGAGTAGATATCAGGCTGGCGCACAGACTGCCAGAGGAGTCATGTAGATTATGACAAGGCGCATTACATGCCTTCTACGGCAGCACGGGCACTGTCTAGGCTTGTGTAGCACACGCCAGCCTTGATAAATCAGGGATATAGTTTTTTTTATCAATACAATATCTATCATAGATACAATTAATATTACCTTTTATCTCGTTACATGCCTGAGATTGTCTATCCATGTTTTTCTGAAGATTCCAATTATGGTGGAAAAATTCCCATTGTATGCTTTGCTCAGGGAGGTGGGAAGGAGACATTAAAGGTGAGATACAACAGAATATTTAAAATATAAGGATTCAAAAAGTTTTGTTTGTAATTAAATTGGGAAAATATTTTGCATGATTGTCTATAGTGACATTTGGTAGAGCAGGGTTATTTCAATGTGCAGTAATACAATTTTGATAACATGCCCCCTATTTTAGTGCTTTATACAATATATTAAATGCCTTAGAGATGGTTTTGACCCCCCAATGTTTAGGTCTTTAGTCTCTCTTAAAAATACTCAAGAAAAGTATTGCGTGTCTAGTCTCACATGAAAACTAAATTAATTGCTATTAGTCCACACTACAGTCCACTTACATAGTAACATAGGATAATCACATATTTAATCAAGGCTAAAAAAGACCATCCATCCATTATACTGCAAAATTGAGAAGAAGGCAAAAATCCCATGAAGTAGAAGCTAATTTTTCTCAACTTCGGTAAAAAAAATCCTTCCCAACTCCAAATCTCCAAAATACTCTCTGGCAGAGCCATGAACAGATACCATAGGACCACATACAAAACTTAGCAAGGGTCCCACGAATTGTGATTTCTCACTAATTTACTCTTTTTTAAAATATTTTTTTGTGGAAGGCGGGTCAATGCATTTACATGCAGCAATCATTGCACTGTACGTGGACACACGATTGTTAACATGATTGTTCACCCCCATAGAGTTTGCTGATTATCGGAGACGCTTCCCCAGTTTATGATGAGCTGCAGACAAGCTTTTTTATACCGCACGATTACCCGATACACACTCATTCTCTGGTTTAACGGGTGGTCGGCGGCATGTTTACGTGTGGTATTGATGAGAAATGAGTGCTGTTTGTTCCCAATTATTGGCCCTGTAAAAAGGTTCTTATTTATAAAACGGTGTTCTTTAAAGTTTCATCCATTTCTCCGTATTCTGCAGGCTATCAACACTGCCATTAGGAGTAAGATTCCATGCGTCGTAGTGGAGGGATCGGGCCAGACAGCCGATGTGATCGCCAGCCTTGTGGATGCTGAGGGCACTTCTCTTGCTTCTTCAGCCATTAAGGAAAAGCTTGTTCGATACATGCCCCGCACTATTTCTAGATTGGCAGAAGATGAGATGGAGACCTGGATACGATGGGTAGAGTATCCTTACAGGGCATCTGTCAGGAGATTTGTACCTATGATACGGGAGGACCTCTTACATGTGCTCTTGTGTTCCTTAGTGGTCTTTGAGAAAATGGCAGGATTTTAAAAATAAATTAAGAATATTCAAATTGTGAAAAAATACTTGATTATAAACAACAGGTCAATTTCTGATGACCCTTTCCCTTTAAAATGGTCCAGCGTCTTAGAATGTCATCCCTGCATTTGTCTGGCTCTTGCAAATATAGTTTAGCTCCTTTTCCAGAATTTGACTTTTTCATTTTTTTCATGGTCTGCACATATCATTCTTGGAAAACATTACATCATGGAAAAAAGAAAAGTGATTTTGAAGAACTATGTCGCAGGTCAAATATAGACTCGCTATTATTTCCCCATATCCTCAGATGTCTTTTTGGCCGAATGCTGTGCTAGTTGAAAGTACTATTACAGATCCCAATAACAGCCATGCAGACTGTGTGCTTCTGATATTCATTTTTATAAAAGGGATGAATTTCTAATGAAGGTTTTAGCATCCAGACAGAATCCGCTGCTGTTCTTGAAATATGACATTAGTGCTCTTTCATTAGCTGGGTGTATGATGCCTCTAAAGTGCAGAATCCGATGTAACATTTTGTGCTTCAGATCGGTGTACCAAATGGCATTTTACTTCTACAGTACTCTAGAGAGTCTAGAACATTTCCCAATATCTACATTAGCCACACAGTATGTTCCAACCATACCTATCCTACTGGAAAAAATGAAAAGCCATTAAAAGTAATATATTTTTTCAGAGACATTATTTATTGGCTATCTTTAGAAGCACAAGGGTGATTACCCTCCTGCAAAGTCCTACTTATGGGGTAATGGGATTTGCACATTTATCAGAAGGAGAAATAATTCATTTGTTTTTTCAATATTTACTTTTACCCTATGTGCCTGAAGTAGACATTTTTAAATTTGTGTTATATCCGTTTTACTTAAAGGCTATGTACACATTCGGAGGCAAAAACATTTTTATGATTTTACTCATTTTGGGCTAAAAATAATTTCTGCAATTGGTCTTAATAAAAAAATATTGAGCTGTTCAGTCACAAAGGGTTAACTGTCTAGCTGTGTGAATTGTACTATTCCCTTTCACTTTGTGTCAGTTATCCAGTAACCCTTATCTCTAATTTAGTAAGGCTACTTTCACATTAGCGTTTTTTTAAATTCCGCTATTAAGATCAGTCATAGGATCTCAATAGCGGAAGAAAACGCTTACGTTTTGTCCCCATTCATTGCCAACGGGTACAAAACTGAACTGAACGAAACGTAATGCACCAAAATGCATTATGTTCCATTTAGGTTGCGCTCCCATCGCAAACAGAATAACGCTGCAAGTAGCGTTTTTCTGTCCACGATGTGGTGTGGAACAAGACGGATCCGTCACACAATGTGAGTTAATGGGGACGGATCAGTTTTCTCTGACACAATAGAAAACGGATTCGTCCCCCATTGACTTTCAAGACATAATACAACTGGATCCGTTCATGGCGGATGCATGCGGTTGTATTATGGTAATAAAAACGTTTTTGCAGATCCATTACGGATCCGCAAGAAAAACTTTAATGTGAAAGTAGCCTAAGTAAGAGGTCATAATAGGCCATAAACACTTATTTAAGCCATGTTATTTAGTAGTAAGATAAGATAAGAGTTATAATAAGTGTATTATAATGTCAGAGAGCAGAGATGAGGACCCCGTCAGATTAGCTGACTGATTGAACAGAGAGAAAATTCAGAACCCTCTATTAGAGAATATCAGCCCTGTACAGAAAAAAGGGCTCCATATTTGTAATAAATATAAAAAAAATGATTTTTAGCTCAAAATGAGTACAATGCAATCATAAAAAACATTGCCCACAAAGGTGTACATAGCCTTTAATGAGCCACAAAAAGGATGTGTCATAGTTCTAAAAGTGATGTCTGGGTTGCAAATATTGATGACTTATCCTTATGATAGGTCATCAATAACAGATCAGTCGTTTCTGACAACCTGACCCCCCCTGATCACCTGTTCTCAGCAGGAGCCAGAATGAAGTGGATGGAGCCGGAAGTGAAAAACTTCATCCACTGTGTAGGCTACTTTCACAAGTTTTTTTCGATCCGGCAGGGATCAGCAAAAATGCTTCTGTTACTGATAAAACAACCGTCTGCATCCGTTATGAACTGACCCAGTTGTATTATCTTTAAAATAGCAATGATGGATCCGGCAAGAACACCATTGAAAGTTAATAGGGGAAGGGTCAGTTTTCTATTGTGTCCGAGAAAACAGATCCAGCACCATTGACTTGCATTGTATGTGATGCTGGATCTGTTTTGCTCAGCATCTCATGAAAGAAAGAAAACCACAGCTTGCCTCGGTTTGCTCTCCGGTATGGGAACGCGACCAAACGGAACGGAATGCTTTTTGAAGCATTCCGTTCTATTCAGTTCTGTTTTGTCCCAATTGACAATGAATAGCGACAAAACTGAAGCGTTTTTCTCCAGTAGGATCTCAGTACTGGAAAAGTAAAACGCAAGTGTGAAAGTAGCCTAAATGCTTCTAGCTCCAACCACTGTGTTATTTCTGGCTTTGGAGGCTGCCGAGGACAGCTGATCGGTGGGATGCCAAGTGTTGGACCCCCACAATCTGATATTAATTACCTAACCTGAAGACGTCATCAATATCTAGAACCTGGGCAACCCCTTTTCGGTCCTTTTATATCAGTAGAAAACCTGCTTGAAGTGAGAGCCAGTTGATGGCATAACTTGTCGATTGGCACTTGCTTAGTACATTTAAAGGGATCCTGTCATCATAGTTTGCGGTTTCTTTCAAAAACTCTCAGCCTCTGTGTTTAACTGTGATTACATTTTGAAATTGCACTTTTCTATATGTAAAGGGGCGAGGGGTATTTTTACACAGTTCAAGACACAGAGTCACTGCCGCAAGCCAACCCATCTCACCATGACTGACCTCTCCCTGCCTGCCCCAAAACATTCCAGCGTACAGAGGTGTACACAGCTTTCATAGGGCCCCTCTACACCAGCAATTTCTCACCAACTTTATCTGACTTCTATGTTGGAAACAGTGGAAATGGTGGTTCAAAAATATGATGAGAATTCTGAACACAGTATTTCTCAATGTTTTTACACCAGACAACTGGCATAAATACACTGATAAACCTCCCGCTTCACTTCACATTTTTCAAAGCTGTCTGTGTGCTGCCACCACTAGAGGGAGCTCAGTGCAAAGTAGTTTCTACAGTTACCATTGTCTGCAATGGAAATGATTATCATCTGTTTCCACTGATCTCCCCCTACTGGTAGCTGCATGACACCAGAAGAAGTCCAATGAGTTTTGAAAGAGATGGTAATGATTTTACTGTGATGTACAGGGCCATATAATTAGTTACATAAGGCAGATTGTGATGACTGGTTCCCTTTAACCCTTAGGATACCAGCGCCGTGCATGTACGGCGCTGATATCTGAGTCTGAAATTCCAGCGCCGTAGCTCTGACGGCGCTCTGAGCAGGGGTCCGGCAGTCACTGATAGCTGGACCTCAGCTGTATGCGCCGGCATTGGTGAAAACACCTAATTAACGCTTGATGACTGCGCTGACCCCGGCACGTGCGATGTCCACGCGGGGATCGGAGTTGCCATCAGGTCCCCACGCTGCTGTGATAGGGACCCGATGGCAGGGAAGGCAGCCCGGTGCCTTCCTTAGGCATTGTGGCTGTTATCCCTCTTAGCCTGTGAGAGCCAGCCCCCCTGGATCTCACAGGTAAGCAGGCTGTAAGAGTATTACAGTGTGTAATAAACTTACAGCCAATGCATCACAATACAGAAGTATTGTGATGCATTGTAAAGGGGATCGGACCCCCAAAAGTAGAATTTCCAGAGTGGTGTTAAAAAAAAGTTTAAAAAAAAAAGCGTCCTTTTCCCAAAATACAGTAAAAGAAAAGTAGACATTAGGTATAACCGCGTCCCTATCGACCCTCTCTATAAATATATCACATGACCTAACGGAACATCTTGTATTTTTTGCTCAAATGTAAATAAAAGCTGAGAAATGTTTTTTTTTTCCACAACAATGCCTCTTGTACATCGTCTTATTATCTTTTGGTAGACACCTATGTCATTTCCCGTCGAAAAATTACTTGCTGGTTGAATAAAAGTAACTTTAAGTCAAAATTTGCCAGGGGTATGAATAATAATGGGCAGCACTGTAAGCCCCACAAAGTTACTTCAGACCTGAACTGATCCTTAAAAAGTGGGTTTTGGAAATTTTCTGAAAGATTTCAAGATTTGCTTCTAAACTTCTAAGCCTTCTAACGTCCCCAAAAAAATAAAATGGCATTCACAAAATGATCCAAACATGAAGTGATCGCCAGCCTTGTGGATGCTGAGGGCACTTATTTTGCTTCTTCAGCCATTAAGGAAAAGCTTGTTCGATACATGCCCCGCACTATTTCTAGATTGGCAGAAGATGAGATGGAGACCTAGATACGATGGGTAGAGTATCCTTACAGGGCATCTGTCAGCAGATTTGTACCTATGAAACGGGATGACCTCTTACATGTGCTCTTGTGTTCCTTAGTGGGCTTTGAGAAAATGGCAGGATTTTAGAAATAAATTAAGAATATTTAAATTAACTTGGATTCTATTTTTGCAGATTAAAGAAATAATGGAGCACTTGCATCTTTTGACTATAATAAAGATGGAGCAAGCTGGAGATGAGATTGTCAGTAATGCCATCTGTTTTGCTCTTTATAAAGGTAAGGTGAGAAAATACCGGTAGTAGCATCTCATATACAATCTAGATATATAAACAATTAGAGTCACATAAACTACAGTAAGTCTAGAGGAAACACTAACTATATACTGTATTTTTGGCTAGGCTTCCAGTTTATAGTGTTGGCAGGACAGACCCCTCATGATTTATGTAAAGGGTTGATACCTCTTGTCACCCTCTATAACATGGCCCCAACCATCTTTATGACTCTGTGACACCACACCCAAAGCATCACCACAGATTGAGGAGAGTTGAAGGGAAAGTATCAAGTCTTTGGCATTGGCCACCCATGCTTCTAGGTGAAGTTGCTGTGGCGGTACTGCTGACCACTTCCGACCCTGGTACTCAATTTATAGGTTTGTGATGTCACCACCCACCAAGCCGCCAGCTGTGATGTTATCAGTCCCCATGTTCTGTTTACTTAATGGAGACACGTTAGGCTGTATCATGACATCATCACCACAGTGATATCATGAATGTATTTTATTAAAACTCATACTGGAGTGAATAAAGAGTATTTTTTCAGAATATCTAGAAGGGTTGTGTAGTGGCATGATATTCACCTATCCTTAGGATACGTCATCAATATCAGATCAGCATGGGTCCAACTTCTGGCACACCTGCTGATCAGTTGTTTGAAGAGGTCACAGCGCTCGTGCAAGTTCTGCTTCCTCTTCAAAGTTTACCAGTGCACCATTTCCTTAGTAATGACAGCGCCATGAAATTACAACTGCTTGTCCCATTCACTTGAATAGGACGGAGAGCAACAGGGATCCAGAGCAGGAGCTCCAACAGCACCAATGATCATCTGTCCATGAGAGAAATAAATAAAAAATCAGCTGTATAAAACTATAGAGAAACCTATTCTTTGACCTGAACCGATTCCTGCATTTTTCTAATTCAGTCTATTATCATAGCTTTTAGCACCAATGAGCAGGATAAGGATAACTGGAATGCTCAGCTGAAACTTCTTCTGGAATGGAATCAGCTGGATTTGGCCAGCGAGGAGATCTTCACTAATGACCGGAGATGGGAGGTGGGTAATATCTTAACATCAATACATCTGACTTGCCAGACTTGTAACATTGTAACATATAAAAAGGGTCCATAATGTGACACACAGTATAGAACTGTGCTTTGACCACAGGAGTGGAAAATTAGAGCAGGTATGAATAAAAACAAGTACTTATGTACAAATTATTTATATTTCTACAATTCCACGCTAAGGCCTCTTTCACATGGGCGTCATGTGTGAGGGCCGGATAGGATGCAGGTGCGCCGCGGGAAAATCCACAATTTTTCCGCGCAATTTCAAAGCGTTTTAATGTGTTTTGCCGCGCGTGAGAAAAATTGGCATGTATGGTACCCAGACCCGAACCCGGACTTCTTCACAGAAGTTTGGGTTTGGGATCGGTGTTGTGTAAATTTTATTATTTTCCCTTATAACATGGTTATAAGGGAAAATAATAGCATTCTTAATACAGAATGCTAAGTAAATTAGGGATGGAGGGGTTAAAATTAAAAATTTAAAAATTTAACTCACCTCATCCACTTGTTCGCGCAGCCCGGCTTGTCTTCGTTCTTCTTCTTTGATGACCTGGGAAAAAAGGACCTTTGGTGACGTCACTGCGCTCATCACATGGTCAATCACATGATCCATGTTATAAGGGAAAATAATTAAGATCGGGTCCCGATCGTCACCTAGCAACCAATGCGTGAAAATCGCACCGCATCCGCACTTGCTTGCGGATACTTGTGATTTTCCCGCAGCCCAATTCACTTCTATGGGGTCTGCTTTGCATGAAAAATGCACAATATAGAGCATGCTGCGATTTTTACGCAACGCACAAGTGATGCGTGAAAATTACCGCTCATCTGCACAGCCCCATAGAAATGAATGGTCCAGATTCAGTGCAATGCGTTCACTTCACGCATTGCACCCGTGCGGAAAACTCGCCTGTGTGAAAGGGGCCTAAGAGTTGCGCCACCGAAGAATGCTTTGTAGCACTGCAGCTTCAAAATGGGATCAGAGCACAACTCACAAGTTGGTGTGACCCAATTCTGGGGTTGCGCCCTGGTTAAAGCACATAAGTTGTTAGCTCCAGCCACTGCAGCTTTATGTCGGCCTCTAATATTGGATGGATGATTGGTGCCAATGGGTATTATGTCAGACTATCGATCCCTGTTTGTGCTTGCTCTGATTACATTTGCATGCCATGTTTTTTTTTTTATGACAAGATATACTGTAGTACTTTCAGGTGTGAGATATATTTATCATGATATTTAAACACTGTTTAGGGAAAAGGTAGGTTGGGAAGACTTTATGGTGTATTCTGAAGGCAAAATCATCAACTGTATAAGTGTAGCCAACCACGCTTTACAATATACATTAACTGTATGCAGAAGAAATGTACGCCGCATGGGTACACTATATGTTTTAAAAATAATTTTTATTGGTTTTAAAACAACGAAATTGTACACTAGTTGTTTGCCCAACCAGGGCAGCCATATAAGAATACAACTGATGCAGTACAATCAAATGAGAAAAACAACTTCAAAGAATAGGAGGAGGGGGGTAACACAATTATTAAAACATTGATATATTTGCTCACGACCAGTAATCTGTGATTTTGTTCGTTCGAGAAATTCCTATATTTTTTCCAAGGTTTCCATATAGCTTCAAATCATTGTGCTGTTCGGGCCTCCCAGTGTGCAATTTGCTCAAGGCGGTATAATTGATCACACCTTTGAATCCATTGTTTTAATGGGGGTGACTCTGTTTTTTTCCAGTAAACTGCAATAAGTAGTCTGGACGACGCAAGCAAAATCTGACCCAATTTTTGTGTGTCCTTGGGACACTTGAGATTCCCGAACACCCCAAAGAGACATAGCTTTGGGGAGACTGGTATGGATATTTTACACACATGGGTACACTATATGGACAAAAGTGAAACCTGACAATGACACTCACAGAAGCTTTCATGACATTCCAGTCTAAATCCACAGGCATTAATATGAGTCTGTCCCTCTGCAGCTAGACAAGTTCCCCTCTTCTGGGAAGGCTTTCTACAAGATCTTTGACTGTGTCTGTGTCTTTTTCCCATTCATTCAGAAAAGCATTTGTGGTTAGACACTGATGCTGGACAAGAGGACCTGACTTGCAATCTCCGTTCTAGTTTACCCCAAAGGTGTTTAATGCAGTTGAAGTCATGGTTCTGTGTGGGCCTGTTAAGTTCATCTACACAAAACTCACCCAAACATGTCTTTATGTACTTTGGGTTCCCCAAACTGTTCCCACAAAGTTGGAAGCATATAATTGGCCTAAATCTTTTTGTTAGGAACTTAACCAGCGACCATTCAGTGCATGACTGTTTCAGAAAGGTTATCATCCCGACCAGTCAAATCCTGGCTGGTCGACCTGTCAGTAAGTCTGGACACCAAACCAGTCAAATTCCTGGCTTGGTGTTTAATCCCAAATTTAGGCAGAGAATTGAAGACTGGCATATACTGCCTATTATTGCTATTTGTTTAAATCTGGCGCAGTGTGTTCTTTTGTCAGTCTGCATTGCATTCCACTTTAGTTCTTTCTGTGAATTGACTTTGACTCATTCCTGCATTAACCCCTTGCCAATTGTTTTGACTGAATCTCCTGGCTTTGACTCTGTGGCTTGTTTCAGGATTAAACCCTTGTCTACTAATTTGACTTCTCTTGACTATCCTGTCTTTTAAATCTAATTCTGGTAGGTCTGCTTCTATCAAGCTTGCACCAGTTTTCTGCTACCTTAGACTGTAGACTTGGGTCTCTAGCAGCCAAATCCAACCCACCTTGCAGGGGGCTTGTGGGGAATATTTAGTGATATCCTTAAATCCACTGACTGGAATGGTGAAGGAAGATAGGTAGAAGATTGAGAGTTTGTTGGTCGTGGTCCCAGACAGTGGCCTCTGTATTTCTTCCTCGCCTCTGTTTATTAACAGTTTTGGTGTGCTGTCAATAGGTTAACGATCTTATAGAATTCACATATTCAATATTTTTGTGTGTGCCAAAAATGTGTTTGGGGCACTTGTTTTCTTTGGATTTCTCTACTGTTCTTAACAATTTATAAAATAAATTAGACAGGAGGATGTACTGTTCAAAAATTGATGGACATGATTGCAGCAAAGAGTAGAGAGCAAAATAGCATTCAGAAACCCTTTTTCATTTGATAATTTGTTGTTATATGTATAATCCTCCATGCATTTTATTATCAGCAGTGATGGAATTATGATTAAGGCCCCATGCGCATGACCATATGTGTTTTGGGTCTACAAATCACGGATCTGCAAAACACAGATTTCAGCCGAGTACACGCCACCATTTTTTTCAAAATCTTTAAAAAATTTCCTATCCTCGTCCGCAAAACGGACAAGAATAGGACATGTTCTTTCTTTTTTGCGGTGCTGGGAAAAGGACATATGGATGCGGACAGCACACAGTGTGCAGTCCACATCTTTTGCGGCCCCCATTGAAATGAATGGGTCCCCATAAAAAAATTAAGATTGGATGCAGACTGAGAATACTGTTGTGTGCACGAGGTGTAAGACACATACAAGGATATTGTTGCATTATGCATCGTGGTTCGGTATATATTCGCAATCTAGCCCACACATCACAGGTTCAGGGAGCCAAAGTCCTTAGAGTCATTCCTCAGGTGAGCCACTGGGGGTCATTTACTAAAGACTAGCGCTTCACATGCCGCTCCTATTAAAAAAAAAAAATAATGCTGGTGGAAGATTGGACCACCACTGAATATATTTGATGAATGCGTTGCTGTCCATGCACCAGAAATTATATCTACTCCAGCCAGGACCTGGAGTAGATTTCTGGCATATCGTGGGCCAGTTTTCTGGCTCACACATCATTAAATAAATTGGACCGCAGAGTTCCCAACTGTGGCCCACCTCCTTCCACCCACTTTTTGGAAAAGTGCTGATAGTGTCGTAAAAAGCCACATATTTTGTCACAAAATTTGTGATTTTTCTTGCAAATAACTGGCATAGAATGTTATGCTGTCTCCATTTCCCTCCTCTTTTTCTTGTTCTTTGTTATTGGTCTTTTTTCTGCAATAATATCTTGTCATTTGTTTTCCACATCCTTTTCTATGCTCTTCTCTCTTTCCGTTTTTCACAGTCAGCTGACTTGGAAGATGCAATGTTTTCAGCACTGGTAAAGGATAGGCCAAGATTTGTGCGTCTTCTCCTAGAGAATGGTTTGAATCTACGCAAATTTCTTACCAGTGAAATCCTTGGTGAACTTTTTACTCAACATTTTAGTACCCTAGTATTTCGTAACTTGCAGATTGCCAAAAATTCTTACAATGACTCTTTACTCACCTTTATCTGGAAGATGGTTTTGAGTTACCAACAGAATCGAAAAGAGGAAAGGAATAGCTGCGATGAATCAGAAATTCAGGTGAATGACTGCAATACATTTCAGCAGTTTTTTGGCCGGCATGGGAAGCAGAGCAAGATGGATCCGGCATGAAACCCAATGTAAGTCAATGGTGCCGGATCCATTTTCTCGGACATAAAAGAAAACTGATTTTGCAACAGCTGGAGGGCCTCATTTTGGGCATCACTGATCTAGTTTTTGCTGATCCATGCCAGATCCAGCAAAAACGTATATGTGAAAGTAGCCTAACTTAAAGAGGAGCTGTCACTTCTCCTCACAGGTCTGTTTAAGTAACTAGTTGCATTCCACATGAAATGACAATTCTGGACCATTAATTCTTATGACTTGATGTTGTGCCATTCTCCTATTATTGCTACTAGAAGTTTTTGAATGAATTGTCAGCAGTCTGCTATAAAGGTCATGATGGGTTTTACCAGTTGAGGGTGTTCCTCTGCACAGTCTGACTCTATACAATCAGTGGTGCCACTGACAGACTGTGCAGGGACACATCCCCAACTGCTAACACCCAGTTGGACCTTTAGCCTACTGGCAATTCATTCATAAATAGGGATGAGCGAATCGACTTCGGATTAAACATCCAAAGTCGATTCGCATAAAACTTTGTTCTAATACTGTACTGAAATGTTTTTTTACAGTACAAATTAATTTATGAAGTTATTGCGCGAAGTTTCGTGCGACTTCGCGAAGCAATAACTTCGGCTCATCTGAGCCAATACATTCTAATACTGTAAGGGGCTCCTGCTCCGTACAGTATTAGAACAAAGTTTTATGCAAATCGACTTCAGATGTTTCATCCGAAGTCGATTCGCTCATCCCTATTCAACAACATCTAGTCGGAATAATAAGGGAATTGCACCAAATAGAGTCATAAGAATAGATGCTCCAGAACTGGTATTACATGGGGAGTACAAACTGTTACTAAAATAGAGATGTCAGGAGAGGTGACGGGTCCTCTTTAAGTTGTAACTGGATAAACAGGTACAACTCTTTATTATCTATCTACAAACCGGATTCCAAAAAAGTTGGGACACTATACAAATCGTGAATAAAAACTGAATGCAATGAGGTGGAGGTGCCAACTTATAATATTTTATTCAGAATAGAACATAAATCACGGAACAAAAGACAATGTACCATTTTAAGGGAAAAATATGTTAAATCAGAATTTCATGGTGTCAACAAATCCCCAAAAAGTTGGGACAAGGCCATTTTCACCACTGTGTGGCATCTCCCCTTCTTCTTACAACACTCAACAGACGTCTGGGGACCAAGGAGACCAGTTTCTCAAGTTTAGAAATAGGAATGCTCTCCCATTCTTGTCTAATACAGGCCTCTAACTGTTCAATCGTCTTGGGCCTTCTTTGTTGCACCTTACTCTTTATGATGCGCCAACTGTTCTCTATAGGTGAAAGATCTGGACTGCAGACTGGCCATTTCAGTACCCGGATCCTTCTCCTACGCAGCCATGATGTTGTGATTGATGCAGAATGTGGTCTGGCATTATCTTGTTAAAAAATGCAGGATCTTCCCTGAAAGAGATGACGTCTGGATGGGAGCATATGTTGTTCTAGAACCTGAATATATTTTTCTGCATTGATGGTGCCTTTCCAGACATGCAAGCTGCCCATGCCACACGCACTCATGCAACCCCATACCATCAGAGATGCAGGCTTCTGAACTGAGCGTTGATAACAACTTGGGTTGTCCTTGTCCTCTTTGGTCCGGATGACATGGTGTCCCAGATTTCCAAAAAGAACTTCGAATCGTGACTCATCTGACCACAGAACAGTCTTCCATTTTGCCACACTCCATTTTAAATGATCCCGGGCCCAGTGAAAACGCCTGAGCTTGTGGATCTTGCTTAGAAATGGCTTCTTCTTTGCACTGTAGAGTTTCAGCTGGCAACGGCGGATGGCACGGTGGATTGTGTTCACTGACAATGGTTTCTGGAAGTATTCCTGAGCCCATTCTGTGATTTCCTTTACAGTAGCATTCCTGTTTGTGGTGCAGTGTCGTTTAAGGGCCCGGAGATCACGGGAATCCAGTATGGTTTTACGGCCTTGACCCTTACGCACAGAGATTGTTCCAGATTCTCTGAATCTTCGGATGATGTTATACACAGTTGATGATGATAGATGCAAAGTCTTTGCAATTTTTCGCTGGGTAACACCTTTCTGATATTGCTCCACTATCTTTCTGCGCAACATTGTGGGAATTGGTGATCCTCTACCCATCTTGGCTTCTGAGAGACACTGCCACTCTGAGAAGCTCTTTTTATACCCAATCATGTTACCAATTGGCCTAATTAGTGTTAATTGGTCTTCCAGCTCTTCGTTATGCTCAAATTTACTTTTTCCAGCCTCTTATTGCTACTTGTCCCAACTTTTTGGGGATTTGTTGACACCGTGAAAATTTGAATCAACGTATTTTTCCTTTAAAATTATACATTTACTCGGATTAAACGTTTGATCTGTCATCTACGTTCTATTACAAATAAAATATTGACATTTGCCATCTCCACATCATTGCATTCAGTTTTTATTCACAATTTGTTTAGTGTCCCAACTTTTTGGGAATCCGGTTTGTACCTGTCTCTATGGAGTGCTGTGATTTCTCTTTTATCTACTTGGACCCCGGGTAAGGTAAGGTCTTGATCGCTGGTACTACTTCCTTACCTACTTATCTTATGTCTACAAAATGCATAAAGGTAACACACTAGGTAACACATTAGACAAACATTGGTCAAACCCAGTAATTTTGATGGATCTGGCTGACCCTCTAATGTATAAGGGAGTGTTCCTGACTTTCCCCCAACAGCAGATGTCATGGGAAACAATACTCTAGCATGTTGAATTTCACCATGTGCAATCATTTATTCTCAATAGGGATAAGGCACTGGCTTATTCACTTTTCCCTATTAAGGACACATGCCTGCCTGAGTGAGAATGCATGTGCATGGCGTCGGAAGTGATCGTTTGGCTGACAGCCGTCTTGTGTACAGGTGATTGTGAGCTGGATGTTTATGAAAACTTAAAGATTGACCATAAAGCTCTGGTTTGATTGTCTTTACAGCAATTATACCAATGTGTTTGTTGAATACAACAATACTAGGTTGTAATCAACATTTGTTTTTTCCATTGATCAGGATATGTCTCCCATAATAAAACATCCGATCCAGGTTCTATTTATATGGGCTATATTGCAGAACAAAAGAGAGCTATCTAAAGTCATATGGGAGCAGGTAAGGGCATTGTTGTGTGCATATGTGTTTACATATAATTATTAGTTGCTAGTGTTGAGCGAGCACCAAAGTGATTATGTGCTCGAGTAGAACACTTTGCGATGCTTGGGTGTTCTACCGAGCACCCGAGCACAATGGAAGTCAATGGGAGAACCCCAGGCACCCCCTGCTCTGAAGAGGGGGAGGGTGTTAGAACTCTAGTCCCTGCTCCTACTCCATATATAACTATGTCCATATATGGAGTCAGTGCTTGGGGACACCCCAGTGTGTTTAAATCAAATTTAGCCTGTATTTCAGAAAAGTTTCTGCCGGGATTCAAACTCGTGACCTTCTGTATTAGAGGCAAGGCATGTGAGAAATATGGATTATTATTTAATGTCAGCCATGTTCTCATACAAGCCATCTGCTGTCTGATAGCAGAGGGAGTAGCACCGCAGGGGGTCCTGGATTCAAACAAGCCAGTTGCTTACACATAGAACCTAATCCAGCCAGCCAGGAACCCAGCTAATGGAACAGGAAAAAAAACCTGCAGGGGGACTAGGCCATTCCCCAGTTCAATTGAAAGTATCAGACATCATGGAACAGACGATTCATAAGTAATTATGAATCGCCCGTGCATCACATACATAAGTCATTCAGATATGTGTATCCCTGTGGCCAAGATGGTCAGGCTGTTACTTGTAGTTTGGTAATAGGATGCCAGGGAGAGTATATACACATATGTCCCCACAGAAACCAAATAACGGTGCCATGTTTGGACTCTACCTGTAGCTGGAACCCAAGCGGATCCGCTGGTCCCATAACCATCTCCCTGTGACATTCTGGTCTGGAGCTAAGAACCCTAAGGGGTTTTGTGGGTCGTTGGGCTGCCAGGGCCAGCAGGGAGGCGGGACCTCTCCCAGAGGCGGAGAGGGGAGGGGATGGCTACAGGTCAAAAGGCCCATGCAAGCAAGCGGGCGTGTCTTTTCTCTGAAGGGGGTCACATCATGCCATGTGTTTAGAAGGACCTGCAAACTGCTGACATCACTGCCTCCCATGTGACTACAGCTAAGAACTCATCCTAACCCAAAGGACTCATCCATCTGGTAAACTGACTTTTTGCTCTGTTTAATCCTGTTTGTACCATACTACCTGTATTTGCAACCTCAGACCACTGTATAAACAGTATTCTTTGTGTGTATAGTGTTATTTTGAGTGAGCCCTTAAGGCGATTAAATATATAATTTAATCTTGTGCTATCTTGTATCTCGATCACAAATCCCCACGTCCGTGTTAAGGCCTAGTTATACGCTACTGCGGGTTGGTTTCTCACCCTGTATAATCCTGTTAGTGGACCGGGCTTATATCAAACGAGAAACTGGTGGCAGTATACCCAGGCTGAGGAAGCGCTGTTTCACTGGGGAAGTGAAAAGGCTCCCTCAACTTGTTGCCTCTCTGTGCCCATGTGGACAGGAGGCGTCTGTGAACACTGTACCAAGCTGACCTTACCTGCTCCTCAGGGACGGTGTAACATCACACATTGGTAACCAGTGACTATACCATATCTCGCTGGCTCTACGTATTTGACGTCCGGCGGCAGCGAGGTGCGGTATTCGTCACATATACCTAACCACTCAGCTATAATAGCTGCATAGCCAGTTACTTAAAAAAAAAAAAAACTTCAACTGTACTGTACGTCTACTGACACCTATGCATTAGAAGTCTCATTTTTTTTTTGTTTTTTTCAGTGACTGGCTATACAGCTATATAGTGTAGTGGTTAAAGTTCTGGGCTGTGATACAGAAGCTGTGAGTTCAAATCCTGTCACAAACTTTTTCAGAAATAGAGGCTAAACTTAATTTAAACATATATATATATATATATATATATATATATATATATATATATATATGGTATGTTTTTTAGCCATAAAATATTTACACATATTATTATATATTTAGAATATATTATATATTATAATATAGGTAAATATATTATGGCTAAAACATCAGTAGTAGTTCACCACATATTATGCATTCATATATATCAGAAGTATGATTATATATATATATATATATATATATATATAGACGAAAAAGGACAGCACATCCAGTAGAAAAAAGTGCTAATTTATTGGGCCACAGTGGCACAGTGGCACAGTGAGGCGACGTTTCAGCTGAAAACACGGAGCCTTTCTCAAGCTTCTCAAGGCTTGAGAAAGGCTCTGTGTTTTGAGCCGAAACGTCGCCTTACTGTGCCACTGTGGCCCAATAAATTACCACTTTTTTCTACTGGATGTGCTGTCCGTTTTCGTCTACATTTCGTGGGTAAGCAGTGACACCCTTGGACATAGCACCCGCCATTTATGCTGTGAATTGGTGCTGCCACATTTTTCCTTTCTATATATATATATATATATATATATATATATATATATATGTACATACAGTTGCAAGAACAAGTATGTGAACCCTTTGGAATAATAAGGATTTCTGCACAAATTGGTCATAAAATGTGATCTGATCTTCATCTAAGTCACAACAATAGACAATCACAGTCTGCTTTAACTAATAACACAAAGAATTACATTTTACCATGTTTTTATTGAACACACCATGTAAACATTCACAGTGCAGGTGGAAAAAGTATGTGAACCCCTAGACTAATGACATCTCCAAGAGCTAATTGGAGTGAGGTGTCAGCCAACTGGAGTCCAATCAATGAAATTAGATTGGAAGTGTTGGTTACAGCTGCCCTGCTGTCACGGAAGGTGTGCAGGAAACTAGAAAACACAAAATGAATATACGACTGACTGGATCCAAAACTAAGGAACAAAAAGGGAGAGCCCTGCATCAGACCTGGCTCTCTCCCTGACTGCTCAGCCTATGCGAAAATCCCAATGGTAGATGATCGCATATCCTCGTACCTCGACTGTATAACACCTGAACACCCTATAATAGTGAGGGGACACGACCACCGGCTCCCTACACTAGACACGGAGGGAGTCAGGGTCACCTGGGATCCAGCAAACAGAAAAACACAAATAAATGAACAAAACTTATCTTGTAGAAGACTCAGAAGTAGGAACAGCATGCACACACTCCAGGAAGTAGTATAAACCTGCAAAGTGATGCACTATGGGAAAAGGATTTAAAGGGATTCAATCAGTGCAACTACATGACAGCTGAGGGAGGCTAACGAGATGAGAAAATGAAAGCAAAACAAAGGAACCTCAAGGAGGAGGTTCTAGACGTCTGTCAGAGCTTCTCAGATGTCTGGTGGTGACACCTGCCCTATAAAAAACACACAACAGTTCTGGGTTTGCTTTTCACAAGAAGCATTGCCTGATGTGAATGATTCCTCGCACAAAAGAGCTCTCAGAAGACCTACGATTAAAAATTGTTGACTTGCATAAAGCTGGAAAGTGTTATAAAAGTATCTCCAAAAGCCTTGCTGTTCATCAGTCCACGGTAAGACAAATTGTCTATAAATGGAGAAAGTTCAGCACTGCTGCTACTCTCCCTAGGAGTGGCCGTCCTGTAAAGATGACTGCAAGAGCACAGCGCAGACTGCTCAATGAGGTGAAGAAGAATCCTAGTGTGTCAGCTAAAGACTTACAAAAGTCTCTGGCATATGCTAACATCCCTGTTAGTGAATCTACGATACGTAAAACACTAAACAAGAATGGACTTCATGGGAGGATACCACAAAGGAAGCCACTGCTGTCCAAAAAAAACATTGCTGCATATTTACATTTTGCACAAGAGCACCTGGATGTTCCACAGCAGTACTGGCAAAATATTCTGTGGACAGATGAAACCAAAGTTGAATTGTTTGGAAGAAACACACAACACTATGTGTGGAAAAAAAGAGGCACAGCACACCAACATCAAAACCTCATCCCAACTGTGAAGTATTGTATGTGGGGGCATCATTGTCGGGGGCTGCTTTGCTGCGTCAGGGCGGATTGCTATCATCGAAGGAAAAATGAATTCCCAAGTTTATCAAGACATTTTGCAGGAGAACTTAAGGCCATCTGTCCACCAGCTGAACTCAACAGAAGATGGGTGTTGCAACAGGACAATGACCCAAAGCATAGAAGTAAATCAACAACAGAATGGCTTAAACAGAAGAAAATACGCCTTCTGGAGTGGCCCAGTCAGAGTCCTGAACTCAACCCGATTGAGATGCTGCGGCATGACCTCAAGAAAGCGATTCATACCAGACATCCCAAGAATATTGCTGAACTGAAACAGTTCTGTAAAGAGGAATGGTCAAGAATTACTCCTGACCGTTGTGCACGTCTGATCTGCAACTACAGGAAACGTTTGGTTGAAGTTATTGCTGCCAAAGGAGGTTCAACCAAGGGTTCACATACTTTTTCCACCTGCACTGTGAATGTTTACATGGTGTGTTCATTAAAACATGGTAACATTTAATTCTTTGTGTGTTATTAGTTTAAGCAGACTGTGATTGTCTATTGTTGTGATCACATTTTATGACCAATTTGTGCAGAAATCCATATCATTCCAAAGGGTTCACATACTTTTTCTTGCAACTGTATTTATATATTTTTTTTATTCTAGTATTTATACTTTTTTTTGTGCCATACATTTTTTACAATTACTAAGAAAAATATAAAATATATAAATATAATTTAACCTCTATTTCTGAAAAAGTTTGTGAGGGGATTTGAACTCACAGCTTCTGCATCCTAGCCCAGAACTTTAACCACTACACTATATAGCTGCATAGCCAGTCACCCAAAAAATATTAAAAAAAAAATGAGACTTCTACTGTATAGGTTTCAGTAGAAGTACAGTAGAAGTCTAATTTTTTTTGTAACTGGCTATGCAGCTATTATAGCTGAGTGGTTAAGTGCCTCGCCTCTAATGCAAAAGTTTGTGAGTTTGAATCCCGGCAGAAACTTTTATGAAATAAAGGTAAATTAGATTTAAATACACTGGGGTGTCCCCAAGCACTGACTCCATATATGGAAATAGCTATATATGGAGTCAGAGCAGGCACTCCTAAGCTGCAGAGATCTTCTGCATAGAAATAAAGGCTAAATTAGATTTAACTACACTGACTCGAGCATCGCACTCAAGCACACGTGGTGTTTGGCCGAGCATGCTTACTCAATACTATTAGTTTCTTTTTCCCAAAAAAATAATGTACATTTCAGATATGTCTATAATACACATGGCGACAATGGGGAAATTACCAAGTATAAAGTTTCAGCACATTCTGTAATCAAGATCTATCTATCTAATATCTATATCTATCTATCTAATCTGTCTATTTATTTTACTTAATAGAAAAATCCCATTGTTTTTCATTTAATGATACATACATGTAAATTATAATATCCATAGTAACTAAATTAATGTTTGAAAGTCCCTGAAACATAACAAACACAATAAAAAGGTTACTCCCACAGAAGATATATTCTAACTATAGTAAAAACTGCGGCACTCACCGCTGTAAAAACTTCCACTTCTTTACTAATCCAGTAAAATCGGGTAAATATATAAAAGATGCTGTACAGGCGTACCGCACCTTTTGTATCTTTATTTAGTCGATTTTAATAGAATAATAAAGAAGTGGAAGTTTTCACAGCGGTGACTGACGCAGTTTTTCTATTGTTGGATAAATAGATTACAGTAGGAGTAACCTTTTTATTGTGTAAGTTAATACTTCTGTTGCTGGATCAACTACACGTTACTCTTCTGAGCACCACCGCAATGCTTATATACTGCTCCTATTGTCTGGGACGACACTATTGAACTTCAACCAGGTAGTGCCAACTTTTTTATATATGCATTGTGGAGATATTTATGGCATATTCACCGAACAAGGATCCCCAAACCTTTATCCTGCAGTCACTTGAATTGGTCTGTGCTATCATACCAAACTAGGGCTGAAACGATTACTCGATTGAATCGAGTAAATCGAAACAAAAAAATCCTCGATGCAAAAAAATTCGTTTGTGTCATGTGACCACGGAGCGGGAGTGAAGCGCTTGCTATTACTCACCGCTTCGTGGTCACCCGCTTCTTCCGGACAGTATAATAACCGCGCCACTCTTAGCATCTCACTCCAGTGGTCAAGTGACCCGCCTCACATCCCCATCATTTGTACCACACCCTCTCAGGCAAATCTGCAGCCAGCTCTGCCTGGGGTCCCGGCGCTCTGGATTGTGATTAGTTACTGGCAGCTACGTCTGACAACTGCAACTTGAGAGAAAAGAGACGCAGTGACTTGGTGGTGTGGCATGTGCACTGCGGGCTTATACTGGAAGGGACACAGTCCACACCGGAGCCCACCGTTGACTGGCACTGCTGGCTAGTTGGGTTCATGGAGACAACAAAGCCGGCCGGGATTTTTGGACACTGGACCGGAGACTGGATACCAAGTACTAACCATGGAGGGAGGCTGTGTCCTCCTCCCTTCACATTGCCGGAGGCCCGGGTCTGACATGTTGATGGCTCCTCAGAGTCTCCTGAATTAAAGAGGGTCTCCAGCCTGAACGACCTTCTGACATAGATGTGTGCGGGGTCACAGGGCTCCAGTGTGACAACCTGACTTACAGAATGAATGGAGCTTATGGTGTGGCTCCAGGCCATCGCTGCATGATCGTTCTTCTGGAGTTCCCCTTTAAACCTGTTTGGCCCTGTCTATAGGTTTCCTGAAACCACAGCCCATGCAGAGGCCACTCAGCCCTATAGAGATATGCCAGGAATGGTGTCAACAATCCCTGAGCAGTACCAAAGGCCTTAGGATGCTTTCTAGATCCTCTTCAATCTGGAGATCTGTCCGCAGACTTCTCTGAACTGCTGTGAGGTGGATGCTGGACGTGTACGATCATCATTTCATCTGATGAGAGTTTTAATTTTAGCTGGTGGCACTGATGGAGCAGCTGATGGCACTGGGGTGACAGCTGGTGGCACTGGGGGGGGAAGCTAGTGGCATGGGGGGGCAGCTGGTGACACTGGGGCGGCTGGTGGCACTGGGGGATATTGGAGCTGATGGCACTGGGGGGGAACTGATGCACTTGGCCTGATTGTACAGGGGGGAGCGAAGGGTGTTGGGGATGGATGTCAGGGTGTCTGATGAGTTTTTATGAAAGAAAACAGTCTATTAATTCATTTTTTTCTTATAAGAGTACTCGATTAATTGTTAAAATAATCGGTAGAATACTCGATAAATAAAATAATGGTTTACTGCAGCCCTATACCAAACATAGCCAATGGACAAAAATGTTGCTGTTTCTAGGAGAAACAAAAGTCTTGGATGGTACTATTTAAATTTGTGGCGAGTGCCAGACCTGTTGCATAGAGGCTTATAGACCAGGCAGTGCTCCCTGGGAAAAGGATATGCAGTATATCTCTCCTCCTAGAGAAACTGACATGCTGACACCTCTTCGAAACTTTGGTGGATCCACCGCCAGAACAGGGGTTATTAAGACCAATATGTTTAGGAAGGCCGTGCAGATGGAAAATGTGCTTAATAGATAAGTGGGCCAGTTGTACAGGCAGAGGGTAATCCAGGTACAGGAACAAGGTGTGCCATCTTAGAGAAGCGATCAACCACTACCCAGATCACGTGTCAGCCAGATGAGGAAGGATCAGTAAGAAATGTATTCCAATGTGTTGTCATGAAGCATCTAGTACAGGGAAGGAGTAGGCGAGTAGACAGACACAGTCTGGACAGGCAGATGCATAGTCTTGAACATCTTGATGGAGGGACGGCCACAATATTATCTAGAAATGATCCTTAACGTCTTCTGCACAGCGGGATGCCCTGCCAACATGGATCCATTACCCCAGACTAGAATTTTCTCCCGTCTGCCTAAAGGAACATAAGTCTTTTCTCTAAGGAATATCTTTAATTAGTACTGGAGCAATGGAGATGCAAGTCAGGTCTATAATATGTTGCGGAGGTTCCTCCTGTTTAGAAGAGTCAAAGGATCTTGATAAGGCATCTGTGTTCTTGTCTGCAGGACGGAAATGCAACTGAAAAGTAAAACAAGCAAAAAACAAGGCCCAACATGCCTGATGACAATTAAGTCTCTGAGCTGATTGCAGATATGTCCATTTTTTATACTCTGTATAAATAATGATGGGATGAATAGCACCCATCAGCAAATGATGCCCCTCTTCCAAAGCTAGCTTGATGGCCAGCAACTCCCTGTTTCCAATGGAGTAGTTACATTCAGCATTCAAGAAGGCCTTCACAAGTGACCTGTGTACCTGTTGAGTTTTTCTGTGCAATAATACCTCCAGCTCCAACTGAGGATGTGTCCGTCTCCAGGAAGAACTGTTTAGACACGTCAGGTAGATGGAGTGCTGGAGCCTTTGCAAATGCTTGTTTGAGGGTTTGAAAAGTGGATTCTGCCTTGGCAGTCCATATTTAGTGATTCATTACTTTCCTGGTCAGGGCAAAGATAGGTGCAGTCAGAGTGGAGAAATAAGGAATGAATTGCCAGTAATAGTTTTCAAATCCCAGAAAGCGCTGTATGGCCCGCAAACCTATGGGTTGAGACCAATTTAAGATGGCGTATAGTTTTTCTGGATCCATCTGTACACCCTGGTCGGATAGGATGTAGCCTAAAAATGGAAGGGAGGTCTTCTCAAACACACACTTCTCAAATTTGGCATACAATCGATTCTCTCTTAACTAGTGATAAGCGGCAGGGGCAATATTCGAATTCGCGATAATTCGTGAATATTCGTCATATATTCTCGAATTTGCGATTATTTTCTTGATTGCAAAAATCGGCAATGTAATATGCGCGTATTACGTGCGCAATACAGGCGTGGGTCACTGTTGCTACATTTTTCAAGCTGCTAGAAGTTTCCTAAGACTGAAGAAAATGGTTGGCACGGCAGAACATTACAATAGCTTTATATGCAGATAGAGTGCTCCAATATATTTGCGTATGTGCAAATCGGCAATTAATGATGCACATATTTTTGCCCAATACGTGCAACTTCTCATTTTAGCAGGCCTGACTACATATTACTGATTGGTGCACTATGTATTATTGTGAACTTGTGACATCACAGCACTATGTATGTAGCCTGTATGTATGGACAGCAGAACCTATCAGCTACACTATATCAGGATCTAACCTACACTGACTATCTCCCACTAACTATCTGTATTATATATATAAGCTAACTAACTAACCAACTAACTATCTAATGCAACAACACAGTAAAGCACAGAGCACAGCAATGACACTGCTCTCTCTCTCAGAACTGCAAAAAAACTGCAGACAATGGCTGCTGGGGAGGTTCTTATATAGTAAGGCAGGGATGTCAAACTCGTGGCCCTCCAGCTGTTGCAAAACTACAACTCCCATCATGCCTGGGCATACTACAGCTATCAGGGAATGATGGGAGTTGTAGTTTTGCAACATCTGGAGGGCCATGAGTTTGACATCCATGTAGTAAGGGGTCGGCAACTTTCCTATTGGTTGCTAGGGATGTTGCTAAGCTCAGACAAAGACATTGCAGCCTTCTCATTGGCCCTGTAGCAAGAAGGGAGGTTACTGATGAAAAGAAAATCTAGAATATTTGAGAATACGAATATACAGCACTATATTCTAAATCTTCGCGAATTCTCGAAGTGGCGATATTCACAATTAAAATTAGCAATTCGAATATTTGCGCCCAACACTTCTCTTAACCACTGGAGCACCATATGTTTGTGCCTGCAATGGCTATATATGTTTAGGGAATAAATCAGAATGTCATCCAGATAAACAATTACAAAGGTTTACAGGAGGTCTCGGAAGATGTAATTCAAAAACTCCTGAAAGGCTGCTGGGGCAGTGCTGAGTCCAAAGGGCATGACTAAGTACTTATAATGGCCATCCGTCATATTAAAGGCCATCTTCCACTCATTACCCTCCTGGATCCATATCAAATTGTAGGTGCCTTGCAAGTCCAGCTTGGAGAACAGTCTGGCTCCCTGCAGCTGATCAAATAGTTCAAAGATTAGAGGCAAGGGCTATCAATTTTTGACAGTAATCTTGTTCATTCACTGGTAATCAATGCAGAGTCAGAGGGATCCATCCTTTTTTTACAAAGAAAAACCGAGCTCCAGACAGAAATAAGGACTTCCGGATGAAACCTCTATCCAGGTTCTCTTTAATGTATTCAGACATGGCTTGGGTGTCAGGTACTGACAAGGAATTAACACAACCTCTAGGAGGAGTAGTTCCTGGAATGAGATCAATAGGGCAATCATAGGGTCAATGGGGTGGTAATGTTTCAGCCTCCTTTTTGTCGAAGACATAAGCGTAACTATGGCGTGCGTCTATAGACTGTGCAAGCTTGGTAGAGTGGTAGCCGACTGAGCTAGAAGCACCTTGGATAAACACTGGGTGTGACAAGCCTCTCCCCAGCGTAACACATGCCCAGAATTCCAGTTAAGCACCGGACAGTGATGATGGACCCAGGGGAGAACCAGAAGCAAAGAAAAAGTGGAAACAGACAGAACATGGAAGGCCACTCTTTCTGTATGGAGTGCACCTACACAAAGGTTCAGTGATATACTATATTGTCTCAGTAACAGACTCCCTGTCCATCGAAGTTACAGTTAAGGGCCTTTCCAGATGTTGCACTGGAAGGCAATACCGGTCCACCAACGCCTGATGCAGAAAGTTTCCTGACAAACCAGAGTCTAGGAGGGCCATCATGGTGAACTGGGTACCTTCAAATGACAATTCCACAGAAGTAGTTAGTCTTGGAGAGATGGAGTCTTCACCTAGGGCCACCAGAGCTTCATTATTCCATCCCAGCTCTGAGGCCAATGTTCTGAACTTGATAGCAAATTGATGCACAGATAAACTACCCTGGCAAAGGCGTAACAGACAGGAAGCCGCAGAAGTGGTGCGTCTGGGCACATTGATTAACCTTGAGAAAGTCCTTTAAGTTGTTAGAAAGGGGATCATTCCTCTCCCACAGTGGGTTGATCCAGACCAGGGTCTCACCAAAAAGGGGGACATCATAAATGCAACCTTGGCACGATCGCTGGGAAACTAGTGGGACAGCAGCTTGAAGTGTAGTGTACACTGGTTTATAAAATCACAACATTGCTTCAGATATTTATCAAACCGAGGACCAAATTCTCTCATCAGTGCAACTTGCAGAGTAGGAGCAGCAGCCAGTTTCCAGCACCTCTATGGCAGTAGTCATAGAATGCAGACAGGTAGATACATCACGTAGATAGGACAAGATCTGTCTTTGACTTGTGTGTTGCTGGTCGAGCTCTTAAAGAAGTTCTGACAAGACCACTGGGGATGGGTCAGCAGGGTCCATGGCCTGAGCGTACTTAAACCGGCAGTGGGTGTGGAAGTTGTCTTTTGGTTAAACCTTAGGGCATTGTTATGGTGGCTCCCTGGTATTCACCCTTCAACCTCTGTACAGGCATAGTCCTGTACAGGGGCTGAACCAGGCCACTACCTCCTGGAGTAGTCCTGGTATATTTGGCTGCGGTTCAGAGACACCGGTGTGGAGCACCAAGGACACAAAAAGTGTAGTCTGGAGACTGAGCATTGCCCAATAGTTTGTGCAGGCTGTGTATTTGCATATTCCAAATAGCAAGGTCAGGGCAGGCTAAGTACGAGTGTAATCCAGGTCACAATTCCAAGGTCGTGTCCGAGCTGATAATATTTGCACGTAGCTTTACAGTGGGCCTACAGAATAAACTTTTCTGGTGGGCCCTAGGCACCCCAGTCCGACATTACCAATATGCTTAGTAATCTTGGAAAGCCTGAACAAGGATTGGACATTGACTATAGGCTAGCTGCCTCCACTAGGTGAGAAGGAATCAACCCATATAGACACCTTTGTTTATATGTTGTATTAGGGTGTATAGACATCCCCTCTATAAGCCAGAACAGAGAGCTACTCAATGAGAGTGTCTCCCATTCAGGTGGACTTGCGCTGACCTTGTATTACATAGATGGCCATTCAATTCAACGGTTGCTGTGTAATACTACATTTCCCCTGATGAGATCACTTTAGAAAAAATGCTGCATGGTTCCCTGCAGCAAATTAAATTGTTTGCCAGAAGTGCCGAGAGAGGGATCTGCAGGTGCACTGGTTAGTCTTAGGGTCTATTCACACGTCCATAAAACACAAGGTGCTGTCCGCATCCGCACATCCGCAAAATAATAGAACATGTCCTATTCTTGTCCTCAGACAAGGACAAGAAAAGGCATTTCTATTATAGTGCTGGCCATCTGTGGTCAGCAAAATGCGGAACGCACATGACCGGTGTCTGTGTTTTGCGGATCCGCAATTTGCGGACCGAAAAACAGTTGCGGAACTGTGAATGGACCCTTAAGGAGACACCCCCTTTAGCTTTGGCTACATAATTAACCATAGTATTTTCTCTCATTAATTTGTTTCTTTTCAGACACTTAGATTTATATAAAGCAGATAGAATAACATACTGGATATCATTATAATAGTATTAGTGGTTAATAAAATGGAATTTCCATTAATGTACTGTATGTAGGGGTCCATTCACACGACCATATTTTCGATCCACATCAGATCTGCATTTTTTTTGCGTATCGGATGCGGACCCATTCATTTTATTGTCGTCTGTTCTATACCTTGGCTTAAAAAAAATAATAATATAGAACATATCCTATTGTAGTCCATTTTGCGGACAAAAAGAGGTATTTTTTACATACTTTGGGACCTGTAGAAGAGAAACTCTGGAATGCACACGGCTGGTATCCATGTTTTGTAGGACCTCGATTTGCGGGCCACAAAACAAATAAGGTCTTGTGAACGCCCCCTAAGTCATTGCTGTTTTTCCTATATTTATGTTAACATTGTTCAGTGCTGAAGTATCTGTTGGAGATAGCACTAGAATGCATTCTTACTGTTTTCTTCTAGACAAGGGGATGCACTCTGGCTGCATTGGGAGCAAGCAAACTACTGAAAAGCTTGGCCAAAGTAAAAAATGATATCAATGCTGCTGGGGAATCAGAGGAGATTGCGAATGAGTATGAAACCAGAGCCGTGGGTAAAGTCTGGATGACATCTTTTAAAATAGGAATGAATGCATTACTGTATAGCATCGATTAACAGCTCTGATGATTGTGTAGTTAAAGCAATGTCTTGTATAAATGATCACATTAGAAATATGCATTTAATCAGTGGTAATATACCTGTACCCATGGGGCCATTTTTAGCTCGGTTTATATGGACTTTATGCAATTGTTCTTTGGCAAGACAGAGTATTGACGTACAGTACAGTCTAATGAAATCCGCAGAGAGAGCAGCACAGTATTAATATTTCATGACAGCCTTTCTGTATATGTGAAGAAGAATGTCCCGGAGGTATACACAGCACTTATACTGTGAAATTGCTATCCAGTTAGGTTGGTACATGAAATCATTCTAAAATGTAGTTTTCTATATTAAGCTTAAAATTTAGTAAAAGGACCCTCCGAGTTGCAATGAATATATCATAGCTAACATGCCTCCTTTTTAGCCTGTCTGGTGCGGTTCCCTCTTCACTTCTGGGAAATGACCAGCAACTTCTCTATACACACTGTAAGGTGTGGTACATGCCTCCTTAATATCGTTAACTGGGGCTACTATGTCAGCTTTAGTTACAGGGGAAATCAGCAATAAATGTAAAAAAAAGGTAAAGTTAAATGTCCCCCAAAGTTTTTGTATGAGTGTAAAAAAGGTCAAAATAAAATAAATAAAAAGATAATAAAAAAGGGACATAATAAAAATGTTTTAGTTGCATGTTGTGCTATAAAAAAATTAATGAAAAAATGTGAAAGACAAACTATTTTTTTATTTTTTTATTTTTCCGGTTACTTTTCACTTTGTCACAATTGCTCTTGTTGCACCTAAGCTCTACTCATTTCTGTGGCCAATTCCTCCGTTACTGCTTAGTTTGACAGGACCAGGCGGAGGCAAAGCAGCAAGGGAGGGACTGGACACAGAAAGGAACAAAGCATGGGTGGAACAAGAGCAATGACGACATCCTCAATGCACCAAAGACCTAATTTGCATATTGAGAAAAAGTATCATAATTTGGGAATGGGATAGGAGGTTCTGGTCAGGCGCAAATCACTGGTAGAGTTGGTCTTATGTAAATAAATCTTCTTTATTGCATATATACCATAGATATGTACAAAGAACAACGCATTTCGGGGCTCCAAATGTCCCCTTCATCAGGTTATTAGGTTACCTAATAACCTGATGAAGGGGACATTTGGAGCCCCGAAACGCGTTGTTCTTTGTACATATCTATGGTATTTATGCAATAAAGAAGATTTATTTACATAAGACCAACTCTACCAGTGATTTGCGCCTGACCAGAACCTCCTATCCTACAAGCATCCTTTGGGGGATTGGGCACCCAATCCCAAAGAATTTCCTTCTGCGGCTGCATTCCTGGATCTAAAGGGTATATATCCCTACAAGTCTACTATAGAGTTGTGCCTATCCATAGCACAACTAAAAAAGGTGAGCACCTTTTCTCTCTAAACAATTTATTTTGTATTGAGCGTATTACCCTATTGTGTGCCCCCCACCCCTCTTGTCTCTTTATTCCCCTTGTGACCGAGTGGAATTTAGATTCGCCCGTGGTTTCCAAAAATAATTTGGGAATGGGACCTTGGATCAACAAAAGAAAAACAGTGCTTTAATCCTGTAAACCTTTTTGTAATTCTTTAATGCAGCTTAGCTGTGCAAAAGTGTACATTTTAACTGAAGCCTGATTTCTAAGTAATGACCTTTTTAGCTTCTACCGCAAAACAAAGAAGGAGCAGATATCAGATGTTTTAGTTAGAATCCTCTATGGACCTCCATAACCCTAGTTGGCAGGCCATGCAAAGCACACGAGTCAGGAAGGTACAATTACAAGCACACAAGAAGGCTAAGTACAAGTAATTTGACATTTAAGTACTTAAAGGCTATGTACACCTTCAGGGGCAATTTTTTATTATTGCATTTTACTCATTTTGGCCTTAAAATCATTTATTCAATTGGTCTTTATTAAAAAATATTCACTTGCTCTGTCACAAATGGATAACTGTTTGTCTAGCTGTGTGAATTGTACCCTGACTTTGTTCCGGTCATCTAATAAACCTGATCTCTAAACTACTAAAAGGTAATAAACACTTAATAAAGCCACATTTTTATCAGTAAGCTAAGAACTGAGCTATAATGAGTGTGAGTTCCAAGATAAGGAGCCTTCAGCTGAGCTGCCTGATGGAACAGAGTGAAAATTCAGAGCCTGCTACAAGAGAATGGGGCTTCACATTTTTTATAAAGACCAACTGAAAAAAAAGATTTTTGTTTTAGCTCAAAATGAGTACATAGGTGTACATAGCCTTTAACAATGCCTATTACGTAAAGTCTATATATTATATCTCAAAAGACACTGCGAGATGGTAAAAATTTCTTACGTTTCACACTCGTAATGTAATCACAGCTAAGAGAAACATTGTGTTAGGGAAATAAAACTTTAATGTTTAAATAAATATGCACTAAAAACCGGGGAGGAAACATGTGCAAATCCCTCAGTGAACACATACACACAAACACGTATTAGGCCACTAAACCTCCAACAAGATACAGCTCAGACCCTCCACTAACTGCGGCTCAAAATATCTGGTGGGAGGACACAGGCTGTATTCAATAGTGACCCACAGCAAATACACACAAAGTGCTATGTGTGAGATGGTACCCTGTAGCTAAATTATTTCCTGTACAAAATGCTGTAGTGCAATATATAAACAGGACGGTATCACGCTATAGGGATTGTAAATCTACCCTCTCCATGTATATCTAGGCTTAATTCAGCTAAGGGGATGGGACCTGGCCGCACAATGTGCGTAACTATCAAATTTCGCCCCCACTAATAGATCCTATATGCATAATAGAGTCTAGAGTACAGACTTAGCGCATCCTGAAAGGGCTGATAGCCGTTCAACATGTGAATCTGGACCATTTAGCTGGTGACCTAGGGGATATACAGGGAACAGTAATATATTAGTGGGGACGTTATTTCATAGTTACCCACATTGTGCGGCCAGGTCCCATCCCCTTAGCTGAATTGAGTCTACATATACATGGAGAGGGTAGATTTACAATCCCTATAGCGTGATACCGTCCTGTTTATATATTGCACTACAGCATTTTGGAAATAATTTAGCTACAGGGTACCATCTCACACATGGCACTTTGTGTGTATTTGCTGTGGGTCACTATTGAATACAGCCTGTGTCCTCCCACCAGATATTTTAAGCCGCAGTTAGTGGAGGGTCTGGGCTGTATCTTGTTGGAGGTTTAGTGACCTAATATGTGTTTGTGTGTATGTGTTCACTGAGGGATTTGCACATGTTTCCTCCCCGATTTTTAGTGCATATTTAATAAAGCATTGAAGTTTTAATTCACTAACACAACGTTTCTCTTAGCTGTGATTATATATTATATCTGACTTATTCTGTTATTGGCTTAGAACTGTTCACAGAGTGTTACAGTAATGATGAGGAATTGGCAGAGTGCCTGCTCGTTTATTCCTGTGAAGCCTGGGGTAAGAGTAGCTGTCTTGAGATGGCAGTAGAAGCAAAAGACCAGCAATTCATAGCACAGCCGGGGGTACAGGTAAGACATAAGAATCTTAAAGTGACAATGACTTGTTATTGTTAGTATATCAAGTTACATGTCAGCTATTCTGGTTTGTGTTCTAATATTCTGCACATATTTTTTTTAGATAACTAGTTTTCCTACTTTTTCGTAAGAACAGTCATGATTTTGCCTAATTTGCTATTTCATTAGTTGTCTTATACAGGTTCTCCCAATCATTTTGTCTACTGAGCGCTTGGTAAAAACCTGCAGAGGGAAGATGTTTTACATAGTAATTACCTTACCTTGCCTGGTCCCAACCAGATGTAGCTGCTGCTATTCCTGTTCAGCTGCATTTACTCTAATTCACATGAACAGGAAAAGATGGGCCAACATCTGGTCGGGACCTGGGTGAAAGAACCCGCAGCCTGTGCAGGTGGTGAGGTGCCAACAGCATTGGCAGAGAGAGAGAGGATAAGTACTATGTAAAACATCTTCTCTCCACAGGTTATCACCAAGCGCTCATTAGATGAAATGCCTGGAGACAGGGGCCGACACAGCAGGCAATTATCGGGAACAATCTATTAATTTCCGATAACTGCCTGTTTGTCAGAGGAGGCGAGAGCTGCATTTAAATGCTTCAATCACCTCCTCTGTAGAGGACCAAAAATTCCCTGCTGCGATCAATTGTCCCTACAGAGAATTATTGTTTTGGGGCAGAAGATCACTGTTTAGACTGCACATTCTGCTGCCCATAAATGATTTAGGCGTCAGCATCAGCCGATGAATTAGTTTTTACCAGTTTATCGGGTCATCAGCACCACCTTTGTGTAGGACAATTATCAGGAACGAGCATTCCTAGGAACTTTCCTTCCTGAAAATTGCCTCAGTAATTGGCCCGTGTAAAGGGGACTTTATACTTTACATTTTTCAGAAATTGTATGTATTGTACTGATTGGGAAACTATATCTAGTACTATGATCTAGCACATAGCACAGTCTAAGGCTGGCCATTCAACAAGTGTTTGGCCATCATCCAAACCTCTCAACCCCTTCATACACATGCTCTCTTGATTTGGCCGAGCATGCAGAGATTTTGAATGGCAACAATGGAGTAAAGAAGGTCATACACATCAGATATGTGTCATCCAAACTCAGAGCTCAGCGTGTATGAAGAAATTGGGAGCATCTGAGGTAGTTGTCGGCTGAATGAGCTTTCAGCTGACAGATATCTCAAGTTTATGGCTAGTTTTACAATCAGACACTTCTGGTGGTGGCTTCTATCCCAGAGAACAAATCGATCAGGCAGTTGACATCCATCAGAAGTTGGTGGAGGCCCCCATACACATTAGATCCTTGGCCAGTCCAACCCAAAAATGGGTTTGATTGACATTTTGTGTATGACAGCTTAATACTTTTTTTTAGCCTACTGCATTTCAATCTTGTAGTCTTCCAAGCTTGCTAATCAACTTTGGTTTTACACCTTAATGGATGCAAACCGCTGGTGTCCCTGTGACAGTTTATATCATAGCTTTCATCTGATTTTCAACCTACTCCCCATCTCATCTAATCTTTTTTTTATTTTGACTCAGAATTTTCTCTCCAAGCAATGGTATGGGGAAATATCCAGAGATACTAAGAACTGGAAAATCCTCTTGTCCCTTATCTTCTTTCCTCTCATCTGCTGTGGATTCATATCATTCAGGTATGTATACTTTCTTTAACTTTTAGTTAAATTTACACTATTGCATACTGTAAAAGGTATAATAGATCAGCTACTTATCAGTGTTTTTGCTTTTCAACTCAGGAAAAAACCACAAGATGACAAAAGATCCATTGTGTTAAAGTACTTTGACTTTTTCACGTCTCCTTTTGTGGTCTTCTCCTGGACGGTCATCTTCTATATTGGATTCCTGCTGCTGTTTGCATACGTTCTGCTGATGGATTTCCAACGATCCCCTAATGCTCTTGAGATTGCAGTCTATGTGCTGGTTTTTATCTTGTTTTGTGATGAGATCAGACAGGTACAATACTCTGATGTGTTGGTCTAAGGGTTTAATTGTATGTTTTCTAGAATAGGTGTCACCATTTTTGAGTTCTTTATTTCATGATTATTAGTTACTCCATTTTTTACATTTTTGAATATTTTTTTTGCCAAATAAGGTAAGGGATGCCATGATAGCAAAATAAGAAAACCTTTCTAAAAAAAATATTGAGTAAGGGTGGTGTCACACACAGCTTTTTTGTGGCAGTCTTTGGTGCAGTTTTTTTTTAGCCAAAGCCAGAAGTGGATCCAGCAGGAAGGAGAAGTATAATTTCTTCCATTCCATCTCACATGTGACTTTGGTTAAAATAACTGCATCCAAAAAGCTGAGAGTGACACCACTCTAAAGGGTTGGCCACTTTCTCTAAACATTTAAACATGTGCTGGAGGCAGCACTGCAGTCAGCTTACTAATATATTGTTATCGGGGCACCTGCATCATTGTCCCAAGGCAGCTAAACACTTCTCTATCTACAGATGTACATGAGTGGAGTGAAGTATTTTACTGACCTGTGGAACATTATGGATATCCTGGCCATCTTGTATTTTATTGCTGGGATTGTGTTCAGGTAATTACTTGCCTAAGGTTTGTATTTAGTTCTGGCTTTAGGTAGTTACAAATATTAAAAGGGACACAAATCCATCTAGTTCAATTATCATGTAGTGTTCTTTAAAAGGAAAGCATCATTATGCATCTGTTTTTGTCAGTTCCGTCTGAGATCCGTTATTTTAGAAAGGAGAAAAAGTCCAGCAAGGAGGAATTTTTCTCCCTTTCAAAATAGTGGATCTCTGACGGAACAGACAAAAAAACGGATGCAAAATGGGCATTACGGATGCTCAAAATAAAGGATGTTTTTTTTTTTCTGTTCTTCTGGCAGACCAGAAGAGCAGAAAACTAAATGGTGACGGGAACCAGGCCATATTAATTAGCTAACTTTGCTCCAGAACTTTGGTGCATTTTGGTTAGTAAATCTCCCCCATTATATATTTTTAAATGTATCGAAAGTCAAATTATAAAGTTAAAGTGTGCCTGTATTTTAAAATAACTTTTTGATCTGTCATAACATCCAAGTGCTGAGACCCCCGCCAATTTCTAGAACAAGGAAAAAGAAGTGCTCACACAGAGATTTATCAAGACAGTTCTTTCCTACACCAGTCTTGATCTCATCTGCATTGGAGTGCCACATCTTTGGCTAGGGAGTTTTGTAGGCTACAACTTCTGGTGTAAATGTCCGACAATTTCTGAGTAAATTATATTAAATTCAGTGGGACGCTGAGGCTCTGCCCCTTTGCTAAGCCTCATCTCTTTTTTTCTCCACTTTAGTCTGAAATTATTGGCCCAAATATGGTCTGCCTCATAATTTGCTACTTTTTAACACCACAAATGTGGGGTTAAAGTATTAAAGGGAGTCTTTCACGCAGATTCACCCTATTGACCTAATAACAGTGTTATGTCCACGGCATCCCCCCTATTAAAACAAATTGTTCCTTGCTAGCCGATGCCCAGGCCCCTGGGTCATTTTCTTCCGAAGTCACTCCCCCTCCGCCGCGTCTGCCCGCCCTTAGTCTCTGTTCTAACCTCCCTCCTCCCGTCCGTAATCCCGCATATGCGCACGCTAAATTGCGATGCCCCGGCCCGACAGTGCTCATTCAATGCGCACGCGCCGATATCGCGTTCATCGGCGCATGCACAGGATTACTGACGGGAGGAGGGAGGTTAGAACAGAGACTAAGGGCGGGCAGACGCTGCGGAGAGGGAGTGCCTTCGTATGAAAATTACTCAGAGGCCTGGGCATCGGCCATTGTAACGCTGCCCCTGGGCACCTTCACAGACTCATTTGCATGCGGATTAAAAGTGTTTTTGTCCACAACAATGCTAGCAAGGAACAAAAGGTAAGCACTGTTTTAATAGGGGGGATGCTGTGGACATAACACTGTTATTAGGTTAATAGGGTGAATCTGCGTGAAAGACACCCTTTAATAAGTCTCCCCCATATACTTCAGCAGCAAGAAGAGATAGCTCACTGTGTGAGTGCTTCTTTCTTCTAGTTCGAGCAAATGCTAGGGGTCTCAGCACTCGGATCCTCACCAGTCAAAACCTTTAATATGTCACTGTGACATGTCAAACTTTTTATTTTAGAGCACATGGACACTTTAACCACCACATCTAATAATAGAGCGTTCCATTGGCAGTAACCAGAATCAAAGAAACTTTCTATAAGATGAATGAAGACACACTGGACAGATTTACCATTGAAAATGTGCCCATTTTTGTTGCATTTTGCATAAAAAAACACTGGTGTACATGCTTTGCATCACATTTACCAACAGTTTTTTGTTTTGTTTTTTAATTCTTTTTATTGAAAACAAATAAATAAGATGACAATACAATGTCCAGATAAAACAAGACATATAAGAATGAGCCTCCTATGTCTATACGTCAAGTACAAATAAATCGGTACAGTATTCAGTTGAACGTAAGTCTCAAAAATCTTGTCTGGCTGCACTTTCAATAGAGCAATTATCAAAAACAAAGGAAGGGAAGGAAGCAGGAAAAAGGGGTAGTGGGGTAGGGTGGGCAGGGCTACACTGCTAAAGGACCCAAAGTACCCCGTAGAGAGGATTTGAGATACCAGGAGGTGTACTGAAAAGGTTTGACTAGCTCAGTGAAGTCTGTAGGGTTAAGGTGAGCAATGATGAAAGTCTGCCATTTGCTGAAAAATTTTGAGGCCGAGCACTCCTTGTGTCTTTCTGCCTCCACCCTTTCAAACCCAATCAGAACCTTCAATTCAGAGATCACCACACTAATGTCTGGCATGGTATTTACGAGCCAGCGTTGCAGCAGAACCCGTTTGGCTATCAACTATATGGAATGCAGGATAATCAGGATCTTGGTAGGACGGCCAGACTGATCCTTTTTGAGGCGTATATAGTGAAACACCAAGACCTGAGGCTCCATAGGCATGTCCAAGAGCCAATGTTCCTTAATATAAGACAACACACTGTCCCAGAAGTGAGATACCTTGGCACACGTCCATATGCCATGCCAAAAGTCAGTTGCCGGCACGTTACAGTTAGGACAATGAGTGATGCGATCCGGGAATCGGGGAGAGGCCGGAAAATTTAAACCATAAATTGCGTGGTGCATTATTTTGAAGTATGTTTCTCGCCATGTTTCACTTATCACACACTGGCGGACCTTGCCCCAGCCCTCCAAGATTGTTTCCCCGATCTCATCATCCATGGTAATGTGTTCCCATTTCTTAAATAGAGTGGATGGCTTAGCTTTCGTAAAATTTCCAGAAAGTGCCCTGTATAACCTTGAGTGACACTGTTTGAGGTGAATAACTGAGAATATCATCAAAGGAGATTGTGTCCGCCTCCCTCGATAAATCTCGCAATCTGTGCTTACAAAAACCCAAAATGTGCATAATCAGTGGGAAATGAGAATCTGATAAGGCATACTTTTCCTTCAAGCCATCGCTTCTCCTCCAGGTGCATCAGAGGTTCCACCCCAACTACCCCTCTAGATACCCATAGTGCAGAAAGTCCTGTTTGGTTCCTCTGGGGGAACTCCGGATGTTCCTACAGTGGCATCAACTTAGAAATCGAATGGGACAGGCCAAATGTTTTCCTTATCGCCTTCCAGGCTGCCACGTGTCTCTTAGCAAAATTGAGGTTTTGATGTCTCTGGGAAGCGAAGCCAGATTTGAATGGAGGCAGGCCACTAGATTCCACGCGGCCACTAAAATTTGCTCCAGCTCTCTATTGAAAAAATGGTCTGTATGGTGTACCCAATCAGAAATGTGCCTCAAAAGGCAGGAGAGATTGTACCCTCTTACGTTCGGGAATTTCGTCCCTCCCTCTGGTTTCCAAGACATGAGCTTTGAAAGAGAGATGCGGGGTCGTCGGCCACACCACAAGAAGGTGGTAAACGCCCTATTTAAAACAGTAACATCAGCATGTTTCAATAGAATCGGGAGGGTTTGAAGGGGGTAGAGTAATTTAGAGAAGCTTATCATTTTGATGAGCTGACACCTACCTAGGAGGGACAAGGGAAGCGAATGCCATCTTTTCAGTTCAGATATTATTTTCGCAATAAGGGGTGGGTAATTTAACTGATACAGTGAACCGGGGAGCCTACCGATCTTCAACCCCAGGTAGGTGATATGTCGCTTTATGGTTGTGGGGGAAAAAAACATATGAAGTCCAAAGGTGAGGGTGATTTGTAGTGTGTAACTCTAGGACCTCACTCTTAGAGGAATTGATTTTATAGCCCGAGAAAGACCCAAAACGGTGGAGGAGATTCATCAAGGGGCCCAAATGCTGCTGGGGGGTAGACATAAAGAGCAATAAGTCATCGGCGTATGAAGCCAGTTTGACCTCCTTTTTACCCACTGTAATTCCAAAGGAAAGCTCAGAGTCCTCTAGGAATCTGGCCAGGGGCTCAATAACCAAGTCGAAAAGGAGAGCGGAGAGCAGTTACCCCTGTCTGGTTCCTCTCGGAAGGGGAAAAATGGGGGATAGAAACACTCCCATATGAATTTGTGCAGCGGGGCTTGCATAAAGCCCCTGTAAAAAGGTGCGGATATCCCCAAAAATCTTGAATCTATCCTGCACTGCCCCCAGCCAGTCCCATTGAAGCGAATCAAAAGCTTTTTCTGCATCTAAAGCCAATGGGGGCTGTGTCTGGCTGGGGGCGGAGCCAAACCCAATCAAAGGCTGCTAGCACCTTTCTAATATTTGCCAACCCGGAACAACCCTTTATCAAACCCACTTGCAAGGGACCTATCAGGATGGGCATCAGGAGGCTCAGTCTATCAGCCAAGATCTTAGTCAAAATCTTAAGATCCTGATTGATGAGTGAGATTGTGCGATAGGAGCCTGGGTCCTGCGGGTCTTTATTAGGCTTCAGTATCAATGTAAGCCCCATTAACATGGTCAGGAAAATCGCCCGTACGTAAAAGGTGATTAAAGTATTCAACTAGGGTGAGGGCGAGATGGTCTTGTAACACCTTATAAAATTCTCCTGAAAACCCATCAGGGCCTGGCGCTTATCCATTATGCAAAGAGCGTATAGTGTACAGAATCTCCTCAGCAGATATTTCGGCGTTTAGGATCCCCTGCTGTTCCGCCGTCAAGGACGGTAGCTTGATCGTGGATAAAAAAACTTTCACCCTTTTTCCCTCCTGGAGTGTCCCGATAGAGCCGCTCATAATACTTTCCTAGCAGTTCGTTGATCAGTTTAGGGTTCGTATGCGAAACTCCACCCTCATCCTTTAATGACTGTCACGGAAGGTGTACAGGAAACAAGACAATGCAAAATGAATATATGACTCACTGGATCCAAAACTAAGGAACAAAAGGGAGACCCCTGCATAAGACCTGGCACTCTCCCTGACTGCTCAGCCTATGCAAAAATCCCAATGGTGGATGATCGCATATCCTCGTACCTCGACTATATACCACCTGAACACCCTACAATAGTGAGGGGACACGACCACCGGCTCCCTACACTAGACACGGAGGGAGTCAGGGTCACCTGGGATCCAGCAAACAGAAAATCACAAATAAATGTACAGCACTTATCTTGTAGAAGACTGGAAAATGGGATCAGCATGCACACACACTCCAGGAAGTTGTATAAGCCGCACACTAATGCATTATGGGGAGGAATTTAAAGGGATGCAATCAGTCCAACTACATGACAGCTGAGAGAGGCTAACGAGATGAGGAACTGAAAACCAAAACATAGAAAACTCAAGGAGGAGGTTCTGAAAGGCTTCTGTCAGAGCTTCTCAGCTGTCTGGTTGTGACAATGACGTAATAACAGTGGGAACCCTCCTGCCCCTGGCTTAATTTACTAACATTTTGCCTGACTTGTTCCCAAATCGGAAAAGATCAGTCTGGTACTCTGAGCGATACATGGCCTTCCGCCTATCAACCCACAATTCAAAATTACTTCTAGCTGCAAGCCAGGTATCCTTATGCTGAACCGTGGCCTGCCTGAAGAAAATTAGTGTATGCTAGTCGGAGAGCCGTGCTAGCTTCGTGATATTGCTGGGCAACCACTTTGCGCAAATTACTCACATAACTAATTATCCGACCTCTCAGGACCGCTTTAGCAGTTTCGCAGTGGATCGAAACATCTGATGCACCCGAGGGTTGTCCCCTGGAACTCCAGCCACTAACCTTGCAGAATATCCTTTAAGTTTTCATCTTTGGCCAGGAACGAAGGAAAACGCCACAAAAAATCTGTCCCTCTTGGGTATGTATTCTGCAAATATATGGAAATAGGTGAGTGATCAGAGATACGTAGCTCATGGATCTCAGAGGAGACTACCCTAGAGGACATACAGTTGTAAGACTGGCTATGCAGCTATATAGTGTAGTGGTTAAAGTTCTGGGCTATGATGCAGAAGCTGTGAGTTAAAATCCTGTCACAAACTTTTTCAGAAATAGAGGCTAAATTATATTTATATATATATTTTTTGTAATTGTAAAACATTTATGGCACAAAATAAATGTGTAAATACTAGAAGAAAAAAATATATAAATACAGTTGCAAGAAAAAGTATGTGAACCCTTTGGAATGATATGGATTTCTGCACAAATTGGTCATAAAATGTGATCAAAACAATAGAAAATCACAGTCTGCTTAAACTAATAACACGCAAAGAATTAAATGTTACCATGTTTTTATTGAAAACACCATGTAAACATTCACAGTGCAGGTGGAAAAAGAATGTGAACCCTTGGATTTAATAGCTGGTTGAACCTCCTTTGGCAGCAATAACTTCAACCAAACGTTTCCTGTAGTTGCAGATCAGATGTGCACAAAGTTCAGGAGTAATTCTTGACCATTCCTCTTTACAGAACTGTTTCAGTTCAGCAATATTCTTGGGATGTCTGGTGTTAATCGCTTTCTTGAGGTCATGCCACAGCATATCAATCGGGTTGAGGTCAGGACTCTGACTGGGCCACTCCAGAAGGCGTATTTTCTTCTATTTAAGCCATTCTGTTGTTGATTTACTTCTATGCTTTGGGTCGTTGTCCTGTTGCAACACCCATCTTCTGTTGAGCTTCAGCTGGTGGACAGATGGCCTTAAGTTCTCCTGCAAAATGTCTTGATAAACTTGGGAATTCATTTTTGCTTTGATGATAGCAATCCGTCCAGGCCCTGACGCAGCAAAACAGCCCTAAACCATGATGACCCCCACCACCATACTTCACAGTTGGGATGAGGTTTTGATGTGTGTGTGCTGTGCCTCTTTTTCTCCACACATAGTGTTGTGTGTTTCTTCCAAACAACTTAACTTTGGTTTCATCTGTCCACAGAGTACTTTGCCAGTACTGCTGTGGAACATCCAGGTGCTCTTGTGCAAACTGTAAACGTGCAGCAATGGTTTTTTTGGACAGCAGTGGCTTCCTCTGTGGTATCCTCCCATGAAATCCATTATTGTTTAGTCTTTTACATATCGTAGATTCGCTAACAGGGATGTAAGCATATGCCAGAGACTTTTGTAAGTCTGACACTCTAGGATTCTTCTTCACCTCATTGAGCAGTCTGAGCTGTGCTCTTGTAGTCATCTTTACAGGATGGACACTCCTAGGCAGAGTAGCAGCAGTGCTGAACTTTCTCCATTTATAGATAATTTGTCTTACCGTGGACTGATGAACAGCAAGGCTTTTGGAGATACTTTTATAACCCTTTCCAGCTTTATGCAAGTCAACAATTCTTAATCGTCTTCTGAGAGCTCTTTTGTGCGAGGCATAGTTCACATCAGGCAATGCTTCTTGTGAAAAGCAAACCCAGAACTGGTGTATGTTTTTATAGGGCAGGGCAGCTGTAACCAACACCTCCAATCTCATCTCATTGATTGGACTCCAGTTGGCTGACACCTCACTCTAATTAGCTCTTGGAGATGTCATTAGTCTAGGGGTTCACATACTTTTTCCACCTGCACTGTGAATGTATACATGGTGTGTTCAATAAAAACATGGTAACATTTAATTATTTGTGTGTTATTAGTTTAAGCAGACTGTGATTGTCTATTGTTGTGACTTAGATGAAGATCAGATCACATTTTATGACCAATTTGTGCAGAAATCCATATCATTCCAAAGGGTTCACATACTTTTTCTTGCAACTGTATGTGAAGACACAAAAAGATAATCTATTCGAGACCAAGCATTGTGTGCAAGGGAAAAGTGCATATATTCCCTATCATCAGGGTGTAGGGAACGCCAGGTATCATATAGGCCCGTTGAGGCCAGAAAAGGTTGTAAGACCCTGTCAGAGTCTCAGCGCACCCTCAGCCCCCTCAGCTCTTTTCCGGTCTTCCAGAACAGAGGCAACTGAATTAAAGTCGCCACCCATAATCCTATTAGGAGTCCTGTCCGTGTGCAGTCTGTTCTCTAGAAGAGCGTAAAAAAGTGTGTTGTTATCATTTGGGGCATAGACATTGTGAATACTATATGAAGCTCCTTCAAATTCAAACAGCAACCTATGCCATCTACCCTCAATATCATGGGATTCCGAGATCACCGTTCCCGAAAAGTGCTTGTGGAGCAGTGTAAGCACTCATGCCCTGCCCTCTCTGGCCGAGGATCCATAAACAGAGCCCACCCAAAACTTCTTTAATCGAAAGAAATCCTTTTCATACAGATGGGTCTCCTGTAGGAGAACGGTCAGGCTGCAAACGTTTTAAATGTCGCAAACTTTTGGAACGTTTCTGCGGTGAGCGCAGCCCCTTGATGTTCCAGGAAATGATCCTCATTATAACTCTAGTGACCACGGAAACCCAGGCAGAGAGAGCAACGGGTGGGTAGGGAAGAAGGAAGGGAGGAAAGGGGGGACGAACACCATAAACAGAGCAACTAACAATAACACTGCTTGTAAATACTGCAGGTCATACCCGCCAGGCACCAAGGCTAGATCACGTTTGCCTACCCTAAATTTGGGTGTTGACTTCTCTTTTTTCTGCCATGGCGGAACTCCCTAATACACTGCCTAATAATAACAACTAGTGAAGCTAGATTATCTAACCCATGTAGACTAGAAAACTCCTGGCTACAAACAAGAATGTGTTCCATGTAGATACCAGACAAAACAATAGCTGATTTTAGGGAGACCAGCTACAGAAAACACTGTGGAGCCTCATTTAAGAGTCTCGACACAGCAATCCGAAGTGCAAAGCTCCCTGGGAAACAGTAATATGCAAAATAACAGTGGAGCCCCAGTTATGGGTCTTCAACACAGTGAAAGCCAGATGTCCCTCAAAGGAAGGAAAAGTAGATACAAGGAGAGGTAAGGCACACTCAGGTTAGAGTGCTGCCACGACGGCCCAGAGGTTAATGCAGTAGTCCCCGAGGTTTACTCCTACTTAAGTCCAGGGCGCTTCATCGTTTACTTTTGGAACGCCTTCCTGAGCCGTCCCATGAGCGGCCTCTCTGCCGACGAGCCATTGGTTCCACTGACAACCTCGGTGCAGACCGCTGAGGAGAGAGGGCGACGTCATGCGACTCCGAGTCCAGAATCCCGCTGATGGCCTCTTCTGCCTCAGAATGGGATCGAAAAGTGACTGTGCCTCCCTGGGTGCGGTGGATCCTCAGCACCGCCTGAAAAAGAAGTTGAAAGCGAATGTTCTTATGATAAAGCTTGGTACAAATAGGGCTAAAAGCCTTAAGTATTTTCGCCAAATCTGCCGAAAAGTCCTCAAAGAGCAAAATTCTGTGGCCTCTAAGAGAGATCAGGTGCTGCCTCCTGCGAAAGCTGCGAAGCATGACCACCTTGTCGTTAAAGTCCAAGAGCTTAAATATAACTTGACGCAGTCGTCCTTCTACATTATGAGGAGACATTGCAATAGAATCTCTGGGCAGGACTTTGTTCGGGCCTACCCTGTGTTCCACCCTGCATAAGAAATGAAGACCGAGGGCTTCTGGCAGTTCTCGTTCACATAAGTCCAGGAGCTCTGGATGTTTGATAGATTTAGGTATTCCCACCACCCTCAGGTTATTGCAGCGGGACCTATTCTCTAGGTCATCAACCTTGGAGCGCAAGTAGTCCGAAGCATGCTGTTGCGATTGAATAGAGTCCCCAACTTGCTGCTGGAGAGAGCGCAGCTCCCTTACTAAATTTCCTACTTGAAGGCTGGTCTGGCTGACCTCCTCCCTCAGAGAGTTAAAAGAGGCCATTATGGTGGTCTCCAATATCTTTTGGATGTCCGGCATAATGCGCAGCGCCACTTCTATGGCCAGCTTTTTATAATCCAAAGGGTCAGGGCTTCCCATGAGTCACACCGCCCTGAAAGTTCTGGGAGCTCTCATCTTGAAACAGCAGCGGCTGGCTGCCATCTTTGCCGCGTCCTGGGAGGCTGATAGTTGTGCACCTGTGGGTATCTGGCTGCTCCGCAGGAGATAGCGGTCCATCGGCGTCCAGGAGCTGGTAAGCAATGTCCGCCTCACGTCCCTCGGGGGTTACGGCTGTCTCCCTGCGCCACAAAATGATCTACAGAGTCGGTGGTAAGAGGGAGCTCCGAGCGCTGCTACTTCACATGGCAGCGCCGGAAATGGAAGCCTTTACCAACTGTTTTACAGTTTGCTAAGTATTTTATGCCTCACTCAAAAAAGAGGCATGGCTTAATTGAAAATGGGTGTGGTTTATCAAGACAGGGGTATGGCTTAAAATGCCCAAATTATGGTACGTATTTGGAATAAAACTATGCCAACTTTTAAGTAGTGCAATCTTAAACTAGGCAGTTTTTTGGAGCATGGGCACATTTTTTTTGCTGCTCAAGACAGAATTCAAGTGTAAATCTGGTGCAGGATACTCAAAATTTATAAAGGTCCATGCACCAGCATAGTAAACTTGTCTAATATTAAGACTGTGATTTGTATTGTTAGACAGTGTAAAGTATGACACTCTTAGTGCAGTGGCCGGGATTGGGGTGGAACTAACGCTACACTGTGTCCCCCAGACACTGTCGAGGTGTCACCATGTGTCCCTGCTCTCTGGAAGATGTGGTAAGGCATGGTCAACCTCAATGGGAATTAAGTCTAGAAAGCCAGGGTCTGCAGTAAACAGTGTGCTTCTTTACTGAAGGTACTCAAGTGCAAAACAGGTAAGGCACTGAGCTGGCTTCTCCTGTCTCCTTCCTGGTAGAAGGTTTGATGCTGAAGAAAGGCCTGAGCTAGCTTTCTCTCTCTCTCTTAGAAGGCTAGTACCCTGGCAAAAGGCTGGTTGACCAGCATCTGTGGCAAAGTTGTCAAGCTGGCTCTCTGGTCAACAGCTGGTAACCCGGGGTCTGTGGCTCAGCATTCCCATCTCAGCATCTACTTTGGTCACTCATGTAGCCTAACAGAGTCTTTCCTACTAAACACTGATCCATAGCTGTACACAACAAATGTCTCTAACTGTTCTCCTTATATACAGTTTCTAGCTGAAATAGAACCTTCTAATGGGAGATGTGGAGTGGAGAAGCACAGCCTTAACACAAACATTTTTACAGTTTCTGTCTATCTTAGACAGAGATTTAATGCAAGTGTATGGGAATAAATAAGCAAGTCTTCAGACAAAAAGAACAGAGCCAAACCAGACAGCCAGAAGGTCAGTGTGTCTTTTTGGTCCTTCAAAACTTTGCGTAGGTAAAAAGTTATAATGTCTCAGTATTAGCTGGCTGTGCAGTGCAGTGCAGTTATAGTGTAATAGTGCAAATGAACAGGATATATTACAATAAATCAATATAAGTGCAGTGCAACAATATGAAATGGTGTGCACACAACAGCAGAAATCACAGTGCAAGTTAACCCTTCTAAGTGCAATACAGTAGGGAGTTGATGGCTTTGCATAGTACTGTAGCAATAGGAGCAAATGTCCACAGTCCAAAGTACCCTTACTCCAGGGCACTACATTAATCTGCCTCATTGAGTGAGTTGTCACCTATTGCCAATGTAGACCTATATAAAGTTATACAGCTAAGTAGTAGAAATCTGCAAGTTTTGAGGTGGAGGAACATTAATAGATTAGGATCTGGCGGTAGTTATAGATCATAGGCCAGCTGGATGCTTTCTTGTATTGTTAAAGCAGAACACTCAGACAGATGCATCAATTTACCACTTGGATCCATAAGCAAAACATCAACTTGAATATTTTTCACTCAATTTTACCACTGTCATTAAGTACAATATGTGATGAGAGAAATATCTCAGAATGGCCTGGATAAGTAAAAGCGTTTTAAATTTATTACCACATAAAGTGACACATGTCAGATTTGCTAAAAATGGCCTGGGCAGAAAGGTGAAAAATGGCTTGGTCCTGAAAGGGTTAAACAGCCACAGAAAAAGTTGCAATGTGAGTAGGAGGGTGGAGTAGGAAAACTGGAGGAGTTTTTCTACAGGGTGGGCCATTTATATGGATACACCTTAATAAAATGGGAATGGTTGGTGATATTAACTTCCTGTTTGTGGCACATTAGTATATGTGAGGGGGGAAAATTTTCAAGATGGGTGGTGACCATGGCGGCCATTTTGAAGTCGGCCATTTTGAATCCAACTTTAGTTTTTTCAATAGGAAGAGGGTCATGTGACACATCAAACTTATTGGGAATTTCACAAGTAAAACAATGGTGTGCTTGGTTTTAAAGTAACTTTATTCTTTCATGAGTTATTTACAAGTTTCTGACCACTTATAAAATGTGTTCAATGTGCTGCCCATTGTGTTGGATTGTCAATGCAACCCTCTTCTCCCACTCTTCACACACTGACAGCAACACCGCAGGAGAAATGCTAGGACAGGCTTCCAGTATCCGTAGTTTCAGGTGCTGCACATCTCGTATCTTCACAGTATATGCTAATATACTAATGTTACACAAACAGGAAGTTAATATCACCAACCATTCCCATTTTATTAAGGTGTATCCATATAAATGACCCACCCTGTAGACAAAAGTGTTAGGCTAAAATAGATTTATCAAACAACCTGCTATGTTTGATGCTTTAGGAGAGAGGGCGCCCATTCTGGAGATAGTAGTGGGCCCCAGAGTTGCGTTATACCATTGGAACTATTATTGCTTTACATTCATGTATTTCCATCCATAGAAACACTCTGTTAATATCGTTTTCACGCATGGTTGCTAAGATGAAAGTCTATTCACATCAGCGCAGCCTCAAGCAAAACTGACTTCATATATTCCCCCCATGATAAATTTCCCCCAATGTATTTACAGTATACCACACAGTGAATTCCATAACCCAATACCTATTTCTGGAATTGCTTATTTTCCAATTCTCCTCAAACCCCAAATAGGGGTTTTCTGGGATTTACTATGGTTTTAACAGATATGCTCATGTAGTTGCTTACCTCATGTACATATTCCTCAAGCTTTTTCTTTTCAATTTGGATTCCCGTTTCACCATGTAAACGCATCACTCTGGTTGGTTTCCATCGTGTAGGCAGCACTTCCTGTTGCTGTATCCAACCAAACCCATGATGCATGTCTTTTTTTTTTTTCCAGCACCGCACCGAACAACAGCTAGTTAGTTTATAGCTCTGCCACCCAGCTGGTTACATAGACATTCCCCCTAACACTAAAGAGATCAATAAATAGAAATGAACACTGCCCCATGAGTGAAAAACAATCCACTGGAGCTGCACTCTAGACTTGTGAACTTTGGGAGTTCCGAAAAAAGCAGAACGACTGTGCTCAGCTATTTTCAAAAGTCCCATATAAGGCTTCTTTCACATTAGCTTCAGGCTTATACAGCAGGCTGTTCCGGCAGCACGCTGCGCTTTTTTGTCCGGCCGCCTCTCGGTATATTTGTCGTGCTGCGGCCGCATGCATATCCCGCCCATCCCCATTATAGTTAATGGGTCCAGGCCGGACTTCCGGCAGCACACGTGTGCAAGCGTTAGTACGGATCTGGCAGGCTGTTCCCCTGCAGGAACAGCCTGCTGGACAAGCCTAACGCTAATGTGAAAGAAGCCTAAGTGAATGGAGAACGCACCTCGTACACACGACCGCCTCGCCATTCACCGCTATAGGACTTCTGGAAATAACTGAGCCGATGCTCAGCTATTTTCTGAACTTCCATAGTGGTGAATGGAGCGTGGCCACGCTTGCACGGTGTGCTCTCCTTTGCTTTAGGAGGGAGGGGGCCCATTCTGGAGATAGTAGTGGGCCCCAGAGTTGCGTTATACCATTGGAACTATTATTGCTTTACATTCATGTATTTCCATCCATAGAAACACTCTGTTAATATCGTTTGTTTTCCAGAGATGATCTTGTAAGACTAAGCTTAATTTAGTTTTTGAGGAGTCGATACAGAAAAAAATGTTTTGGCACTTTTTTGTTATTTTTTTTTATTTTTGCCAATGGCATTCACGCTGAGCACTAAATCACCTGTTAAACCAACTCTTCAGGTAATTACAATCATGAGGAAACCAAATACTAGATGTACCCAAAAAACAGGCTGTGTGTAAATATAGCTGTGGGGTCCTTTCTAGGCCCCAGGTGCTGACTCCACTGGGGTCCCTGATTACATGACTTGGAAGCCTGGATACAGGTGAGACCAGCTGGGATCAGAGGTTCCTTAGCATAACTTTTCTTCTGTCTGATGTTATATTCTCTCCCTCCAGAATGCAAAGCAATAGCCCCAGCTCTCTTTATACTGGAAGGGTCATTTTTTGCCTGGATTATATTATTTTCACTGTCCGCCTCATCCACATCTTCACTGTCAGTCGAAACCTTGGACCAAAGATTATTATGCTTCAAAGAATGGTAAGAAGAAAATGTCAGAATAAAACATGTATAGTATAGATATTAATGGGGTCATTTATTAGGATGGGTCTTAATAACCCATGTATAGCTGGCGATGGATCTGCGAAGTTATGAAGAGGCGCCAGCCTCTACATAACTTTGACGGATCCAGCGCCAGTCTAAATGTAAGCTAGCTTCCTTGCTGACTTACATTTAGACCATTTTCTACGCCTAAAATAGGTGTAGAAAATGATGACTGAGAGGGGCCTGCCAGCCTGCCAGCCCTTCCCTGCCATGAGCAAGGAAAAGTCGCAGCAGATTTAGCCACATATAACCTTTGTGCTGCAATCTGCATCAGAAATACACCTAATTTAGGCATATTTCTTGTAGTAAATAACCCCCTAATTGTTTGTTTCTTTTAAACTAAGGCTGGGTTCACACGGGCAAGAATTCCGCACGGGTGCAATGCGTGAGTTGAACACATTGCACCCGCACTGAATCCGGACCCATTCATTTCTACGGGGCTGTGCACATGAGCGGTGATTTTCACACATCACTTGTGAGTTGCGTGAAAATTGCAGCATGCTCTATATTGTGCGTTTTTCACGCAACGCAGGCCCATAGAAGTGAATGGGGATGCGTGAAAAACTCAAGCACCTGCAAGCAAGTGCGGATACAGTGCGATTTTCACGCATGGTTGCTAAGATGAAAGTCTATTCACTGTATTATTTTCCCTTGTAACATGGTTATAAGGGAAAATAATTAAAGATGTCCCGAACTAGTGAATAGTTCCCGGTGAACATAGCTTGTTCGCGTTCGCCGCGGCGGGCGAACATATGCGATGTTCGGTCTGCCCCCTATTCGTCATCATTGTGTAAACTTTGACCCTGTACCTCACAGTCAGCAGACACATTCCAGCCAATCAGCAGCAGACCCGCCCACCTCCAGGACAGCATCCATTTTAGATTCATTCAGAAGCTGCAGTGTCACAAATTTGACTAAGTTGTACTCGCAATGCGATTAATACAGGTTATATTAATTGCATTGCGAATTCAACTTAGAGCTGGGTTCCTAATGGTTTTTGTATTGCTAGAATATAACGAAGATTGAGAATATAGTGCTATAGTCGTTATATTCATCAATTCTAGCAATACAACCATTAGGAACTCAGATCTAAGTTGTAATCGCATTGCGATTTCAACTTAGAGCTGGGTTCCTAATGACCCTGTACCTCACAGTCAGCAGACACATTCCAGCCAATCATCAGCAGCAGACCATCCCTCCCAGACCCTCCCACCTCCTGGACAGCATCCATTTTAGATTCATTCGGAAGCTGCATTCTTAGTGAGAGGAGGGACAGTGTAGCTGCTGCTGATTTAATAGGGAAATCAGAGCTTTCGGATTCGGCCCGCCGGCCGCCGAAAAAGTGCAGGCACATCTTAAAGCGGCCCCAGGGGCCAGTCCGGCCCTGTCGGCATCCAACCTTGTGCAAATGGGGTCTTTCATGCTGCCGTGCCTGTTGAGGGACCCTCGTATAAAAAGGCTGAAGGAGAATGACCTGTACTGGGTGGCCACGCTACTAGACTCCCGGTATAAGCAGAAAGTGCCTGAAATATTACCGAATTACCAGAAGTCGGAAAGGATGCAGCAGTTCCGAAATAAATTAAAAAGTATGCTTTACACAGCGTATAAGGGTGATGTCACAGCACAATGGGAATCTAACAGGGGAAGAGGTGAAAGTAATCCTCCTCCTCCCACGACTACGCCGGCAAAGACAGGACACTTTACAGACGTGTTGTTGATGGAGGACATGCAGAGCCTTTTAAGTCCTACGCATCGCCACAGCCCTTCGGGGTCCACCCTCAGAGAATGACTCAACCGACAGGTAGCAGACTACCTCACCTTAACTGCAGATATCGACACTCTGAGGAGCGATGAACCCCTTCACTACTGGGTGTGCAGGCTTGACCTGTGGCCTGAGCTATCCCAATTTGCGATAGAACTTCTGGCCTGCCCCGCTTCAAGTGTCCTGTCAGAAAGGACCTTCAGTGCAGCAGGAGGTATTGTCACTGAGAAGAGAAGTCGCCTAGGTCAAAAAAGTCTAGATTACCTCACCTTTATTAAGATGAATGAGGGATGGATCCCGAAGGGACTGACAGTGGGCGATACATTCGACTAAAAATGGCCTGATGAGATGAGCTGCCTTGGGCTAAAAATGGTCCACGCTTCTGTATTTTATCTCTGAATGCCTCTGGATGACTTGCGTGACTTATCCGCCACCAACTAGGGTTCAAGCCGCAATGTTTTAGGGCACTTTCTGCCTGGGAAACATCAATTTTTCTGGCCGCTGCTACAGCAGCGCCTGCAACAATACCTAATTTTTTAGGCATGTGTACATGCCTAATTTTTCTAGCCTCTGGTGCTGCACTGTGGCTTCAAAAACCAAAAAAAAAAAGGCACATACATGTGTCAATTCCCCTTCATGATCGTTACCTTGTTGTGGTGGAGGGGCTTGCGTATCACAATGAAGCGACCACCTCTATGAGTGTGTTGGCAATGGCAATGTTGGCACACCCCAGATGATAAGGTCGTTGCTTCATTGTGAACAGACCAAAAGCGATCGGCTGGATAATTTTGCATAGAAAAAACATTAATTTTCTTTGTGATCATCTAAGGTGATCATTAAAGCCTACTAGGTCAACAATGGGCCCACATTGGAGGAGGTGAGTAAAATTTTTTTTTATTTTTTAACCCTCCATTGACCTTCTACTAAGCATTCTGTATTAAAGAATGCTATTATTGTCCCTTATAACCATGTTATAAGGGAAAATAATTACATCTACACAACCTTGAACCCAAACCTGAAATTCAGTGAAGAGGTTCAGGTCTGGGTACTACATTCAGTTTTTTATCACGCGCGTGCAAAACGCATTGCACCCGCACGATAAAAACTGAACAACTGAACGCAATCGCTGTCAAAACTGACTGAAATTGCGTACCAACTCGCGTAATGCACCCGGGACGCATCCTGAGCCAAAACATGACGCCCGTGTGAACCCAGCCTAATATTCACTGCTAAATCGGTCTTCAGAGACCAGGACAGACTGCAGCCTTACTGAAGAATCAGATTACTGCTGCTGCAGATAGAAGCCTATGGAGAGGGGAGGTGGAGGAGTGATCTTCAGTGACAGGGGCTGAGGCAGGGAAACACTGACATGCTTCAGCAGCTAATATGAGGTGTTATATCTGACCCCAAGTGTTTTATTCACATCAGTACTGTCCATTACGGTACTTGTCTATAACGACTTTAATGGTACCTCTGAGTGAGAGTTATGGAGCTGAATCTTCCCCTATCTTTGTGTTGTGTATGGGAGACATCTTAGCAGTCAGTCTCTGTCCATTAGCTCAGAGGGAACTAAGAATTATAGATGGAACCTACAGTGCAGAGGCCAGAACTACTAAAAATAGTAGATGCAAGTCATCTAATGACCAAAAATAATACTACTCCTTATCACACACACTTATTTTACCATTGGCTTATTTTTATGTCACCAGAAAGTGTAGGTATGCTTTTAAAATAAAGTCCACCCCAGCCCGTGGTACCTGTGGATAAATCCATACTCTGTTATGGCTCCCTGGATCCTTGGCTCTATTTATTGGGCTCCCACTCCCAGTCTGTAAACTTCCAGATGAGTAGAGTCACGTGCACTGTTACAGCCAATGGCTGGCCTCAGTGGTGATGTGTCTTCAAGAACCATGTGATCCAGCCAGGAGTTTCAGGGGGTTGGACCCGTTGATTACCATATTGGCTTAATTTCAAAAGGGGTTGTCAGAATTATTAATGAAGGTTTATACATAATTTTAAAGAGCAATTTAATATGCATTTCCCATAAATGGGAAGCACTAGCTAAAAAACATGCAAAACAAGTTCTTTTAACCCCTTCAAGATACAATTTTGAAAATTATGTTTTAGATTTTTCCTCCTCGACTTCCAAGGGCCATCATTTTATTCATTTTTTTTATATAGTTGATATACTCATATCAGGGCATGTTTTTGCACTTTTGCATCATTTGTACATAGAACATTGAACATAGAATGTGTCGGCAGATAAGAACCATTTGGCCCATCTAGTCTTCCCAATATACTGAATACTATGAATAGCCCTTGGCCCTATCTTATATGAAGGATGGCCTTATGCCTATCCCATGCATGCTTAAACTCCTTCACTGTATTTGCAGCTACCACTTCTACAGGATGGCTATTCCATGCATCCACTACTCTCTCAGTAAAGTAATACTTCCTGATATTACTTTTAAACCTTTGCCCCTCTAATTTAAAACCATTTTCTCTTGTAGCAGTTTTTCTTCTTTTAAATATTCTTTCCTCTTTTACCTTGTTGATTCCCTTTATGTATTTAAAAGTTTCTATCATATCCCCTCTGTCTCATCTTTCTTCCAAGCTATACATGTTAAGGTCCTTTAATCTTTCCTGGTAAGTTTTATCCTGCAATCCATGTACTAGTTTAGTAGCTCTTCTCTGAACTCTCTCCAAAGTATCAATATCCTTCTGGAGATATGGTCTCCAGTACAGAGCACAATACTCCAAATGAGATCTCACTAGTGCTCTGTAGAGCGGCATGAGCACCTCCCTCTTTCTACTGGTAATGCCTCTCCCTATACACCCGAGCATTCTGCTAGCATTTTCTGCTGATCTATGACATTGTCTGCCTACCTTTAAGTCTTCTGAAATAATGACCCCTAAATACCTTTCCTCAGATACTGAGGTTAGGACTGTATCACTGATTTTATATTCTGCTCTTGGGTTTTTACGCCCCAGGTGCATTATCTTGCACTTAGCAACATTCAATTTTAGTTGCCAGATTTTTGACCATTCCTCTAGTTTTCCTAAATCCTTTTCCATTTGGTGTATCCCTCCAGGAACATCAACCCTGTTACAAATCTTTGTGTCATCAGCAAAAAGACACACCTTACCATCGAGGCCTTCTGCAATTTCGCTGATAAAGATATTAAACAATATGGGTCCCAGAACAGATCCCTGAGGTACCCCACTGGTAACAAGACCATGGTCTGAATATACTCTATTGACTACAATCCTCTGTTGTCTATCCATCAGCCACTGCCTAATCCATTCAACAATATGGGAGTCCAAGCTCAAAGACTGCAATTTATTGATAAGCCTTTTATGTGGGACAGTATCAAAAGCCTTACTACTGCACCTCCGCCATATATTATTAGTTTGGCATGATCTCCCTGAAGTAAACCCATGCTGTTTTTCATCTTTCAATCCATGGGATCTTAGATGTTCCACAATCCTCTCCTTAAGTATGGTTTCCATTAATTTCCCCACTATTGATGTCAGGCTTACTGGCCTATAGTTGCCCGATTCCTCCCTACTACCTTTCTTGTGAATGGGCACAACATTTGCAAATTTACAATCTACTGGGATGACTCCTGTTACCAGTGATTGGTTAAATAAATCTGTTAATGGTTTTGCTAGTTCACTGCTAAGCTCTTTTAATAGCTTTGGGTGTATCCCACCAGGCCCCTGTGACTTATTTCTATTTATTTTGCACAGTTTAATGGCAAAACAAATACCGTATACGTTTTTGTTTGGTGGAAAAAACACGCAATTCTGCCATTGTAACTAATAACTTTTTAAAAAATTTGTCCACCAATGGAGGTGTGTGAGGGCTCTTTTTTGCGGTATCAGCTTTTGTTCTTAATGGTATAATTTTGAGGATCATGCAACTTTTTTACCATTTTTTATTTAAATTTTTAGGGCCAGCAATTTTGGTTTTGTTTTGTTTTATGAAGTTTCCAATGCAGGATAAATGCCATAATATTTTAGTAAATTGGGAAAAAAAAGCTTTTTTAACTTTTTTTTTTAGTCCCCTTAAGTCCCTTTAGGGGACTTCTGTATTGGTGTGAATTGCGATTTTGCCAGTATTCTATTACATCCTTCAGAAAGAACCTGGCTGCCATGACTGCTGATTGATACCTTGTGATTTCAATGAGTGAGGTGGCGATCAGAAGAGCAGCCCCCTCATGTGTGCAGTCACTATTGACTGTGGCATCTGAAATGCTGGGAATGGAGATATCTGTACTTGTGAAACTGTTCCAAAAATTCCTTACACACCTGGGACATAGAGTTACTTTTAGGTACATGAAAGGGTTAATATTTTGTGTCAGTCCGATTATGCTTTAGGATGGACCACAGATTTCAAATTCAGTTTTTCTTGGCTCGTTATCCCCCATGCTGGTTAGCAAACAATGCAGGATAAATACCATAATATTTTAGTAAATTGGAATTTTTTTTGATGCAGTGATATCAATTAGATATTTGGAAAAATATTTTCAAAACTCTTTTCAACTGATTTTTTTACTTTTTTTAGTCCCCTTAAGTCCCTTTAGTGGCCTACTGTATTGGTGTGAATTGCGATTTTGCCAATATTCTATTACATCCTTCAGACAGAACCTGGCTGCCATGACAGCTGATTGATACTTTGTGATTTCAATGAGTGAGGTGGCGATCAGAAGCGCAGCCCCCTCATGTGCGCAGTCACTATTGACTGTGGCATCTGAAATGCTGGGAATGGAGATATCTCTACTTGTGAAACTGTTCCATAAATTTCTTACACACCTGGGATATAGAGTTACTTTTAGGTACATGAAAGGGTTAATATTTTGTGTCAGTCCGATTATGCTTTAGGATGGACCACAGATTTCAAATTCTGTTTTTCTTGGCTTATTATCCCCCCTGCTGGTTAGCAAATAGGGTGCAGCCTGCCAAGAAAAGTAGAGGAAAGGGACATGGCAGCTGCTGTGAGTACACTCATGGTTCTACGAATTGGTTGGCAACAGGACTAGATTATTGTAGCACAAAAGAGGTTAGGGCCTAAGTGATTCCAAATAACATTACCCCTTAGACTAGTGGTCCCCAAGCCGTAGCTCATGTACCACATATGGCTTGTGAGACCCTGCTGTGTGGCTTGCACTGACGCTAACCTGTCTCTCCTGAGTGATAGGATCCAGCGCAGAGTGAGTGAGAGTGAGGGAGGCCCAAAGATGTGTGTGTGACAATGGGACTCAGGTAAAATGTACTAAAAATGTTATGAAAAGTAAACTGAGATTAGGTATAAAATGAGCAAGCTCTCCATATCACCAAACGGGCTCTGGCCCTTCTAAATGAACTAAGGCTACTTTCACACTTACATTGTTGCTTTCCGGCATTGAAATCCGGCAGAGGATCTCAATACCGGAAAAAAACATTTCCGTTTAGTCCTCATGGATTCTGAATGGAAAGAGATCAGTTCAGGATGCATCATCATCTTCCATTCCGGCAGCACTCCGTTTTGTGACCGGACACAAAACCGATGCAAGCTGCAGTTTTGTGTCCAGTCATAAAAACGGATCCGGCACTGAAAACTATGTAAGTCAATGGTGACGGATGCTTTTTTTGGGGAGCCTAAAAAAAAAACGGATCTGTTACTCATTGACTTTCAAGGTATTTAGTGACGGATCTGTTTTTCCGTTTTGATTTCACACAACTGCATCCTGATTTGCAAAATCGAAACAGATCCGTTTAATTCTGGTATTGAGATCCTCTGCCAGATCTCAATACTGAAATTAACAACGCAAGTGTGAAAGTAGCCTAAGGGGACTTAGGGTGTGTCCTCCTCCACCATCGCCTATACACTCCCACACTGTCAATAACTGAGCGGGTGAGGGGGCCCTCCCTGAGTCCCCTCAGTCAGTTTAGAGGCGCCAGAGTCCTTAATCAGTTTAGTGATGTGGCGTACTGGTACTTGTTAATAAATATATGTGGTGATTGGGTTGTGCAAGGAAGGTGTAATTGTAAGAGTTGTAGTGGAGGGGGGCTATCAGTCAGGCAGTCCTTTTTGTCTATTATGTTTTGAAAATGGCAACCGATGGAGTAGCAGGGGATGCAACCCATTCATCAGAGCCTTCTATTGAAATGTACAGCATCCACACTAGTTTCCTTCACATTCATAAGCTGCACAATCGCAGATAAAAGCTATATGTGACATTAGAGTACAGAGATACTCTACTGCGCACTAGGTGGGATAGTTGCTGATGTAATATCTGGCAAGCTTAGTGCATAAGTCCTATTAATTAGAATAGGACATGTGTGCCATGGTCATGTTGAATGTGGCTCACAATCATCTCTCAGTGCCGAATGTGGCTATTGGGGTATGAAAGGTGGAGGACCACTGCTTTAGACCTTTGACTGTGGGTGAACCCGATTTTTTTGTTTTTATTTTAATTGCTGTACCTTATATTTTCTTCTTAATTTTTTTTTCCAGCTTATCGACGTTTTCTTTTTCCTCTTCCTTTTTGCTGTTTGGGTGATTGCATTCGGGGTTGCTCGGCAAGGAATCTTGAGATTGAATGAGCATCGCTGGGAATGGATTTTCCGTTCTGTTATTTATGAGCCATACCTCGCCGTGTTCGGACAGTACATTGCGGATGTAGATGGTAATTATTGTAGATACCTCAGTTTCCTACCTTTGTATGTATGCAGTATAGAAAAAAAAAAAGTGATTATCGTTACTGTCATTAATCCCATCTTTGCATCTAGGCACCACTATTGATTTTGATCACTGCACGATTAATGGGAATGAATCTAAACCTCTGTGTGTAGAACTGGACAATGACAACCATCCAAGATTTCCAGAGTGGATCACAATTCCTCTAGTCTGTATCTACATGCTGTCTACCAATATCTTACTTGTTAATCTGCTCATTGCTATGTTTGGGTGAGTAAAGAAAAACATACTTATCCGTGTTTTTTTGTGTGTTTTTTTTTTGGGGGGGGGGGGGGGGGAGGGGGAGGGTGGGTTGTGTTTCCAAGAAACAAGTTGGCTTATTGAAAGCATTTTCCAAATTTCCATATTGATGGACCTTGTCTGACTTTAATTCCCCTTAAAGTCAGGGGTGTAATAATAGCTATAACATTTGCTATGGAGTCCAGAGAGGTCGGGGGAGGCCCAGAAAGGTACAATAACATTGTACCATTTTGTGGGAAATAACATTATGGTGGATTTTTGGTATAATGTGGGTCTTCTGATATATTATGCTATTATATTTACAATTTACTCTAATGAGAAGATGTACCTATGTAATCAGAAAAAACTAAAAGAAAAAACCTCCCTATTGTAATAAATTAATATTCAACTTTTAATGCTTCACCTTAAAAACTAAAACCTTGTAACATATAGTATAAAGAAATACAGGTGATAGATACAGGATACTCATAGATGGGACCAAGCTGTTTATGGTCCTTCTTACTCACAGTTGAGAAACCAATTACGGTGGCGGTAATCTTGTCTTTGATAATCGAGACCATGCTCTCCTGTCCCTAGGATCAGGGGCGGATTGGCCATAGACCTTACAGCGAAATTTCCCGGTGGGCTGATGCCCAGGAGGCCCCCTGGGCCCTCCTCACGGCCAGCCAGTAGAAGTTTTTGGAGATGTATTTTGTGATGGTTTGTGGTATTTGGCAATGTTGGGATGGTATAATGTGCCACAATATGGTATTGTTGGCCCTGCCTTCCATCAGTTTGGACCCAACTACAAAGTGGGGCCACTTTTAGTATTTTTTCCAGTCCGCCCCTGCCTAGGATGTTCTTCAAACTATCCCTGTCTACAGGCAGAACACCCTCCCTGAAAAGGGCGACCCCCACCTCTCAGTGGCTAAGCTTTTACTGGATCCTTTGTGTTTACTTATTTCAAAAACAATAGTTGTCCCAATCAAAAGTCCCGAAGCTTGCGTTTCCCCAACAAAAGGTTGATCCGTCATGGAACAGACCCGATATGGGAATAAACAGTGGTCAGCATGCCCTTTCTAAATAGAAAGCCCTTAGATGTAGAGTGCAAAAAACACTGAGCCAAGATGCAGGCACTATTAATAGGCGGCATCTCCTATGTATAGTGCCTGCATCTTGGCTCAGTGCCCTCCTGTCACTGCCCTGGTCCTTGGGAGCATCGGTGTGGGGACTGCCATTGTGAAAAATTATTACAGCCAGAGCTACTAGCACTCCCATCCTCTGCTCTGTTCCTCCTGAACCTATGGCACAAAGAGGATCTCCACCTCTATTACCTTTGTTTTACTAAAAGATCTTTACAGGAGGTGCAGCCGTATTGGTTGTCACCTTTACATGAACTTCTGAGAAAGGACAGGTTATCATATTACCGGCAAAGCAATGTCTTACCTTCAGATAAAATAATTGAAAGGTGACAACGATTATGTCTGTACCTCTCGTCACTTTTGAAAAAATAGCCACCTCAAGAAATTAGATATCTCTGTAAGTATCACTTCCATTACCGGTGTACGTCCTGATTTACTGACAAATGGCCAAGTTTATGTTGTGGGTGGAAATCATCTTTACATGTAGTGTTTTTGTGACTACTAGCATTGGTAGTAATACATTTTTTCCATGCCAGGTACACGGTGGGATCAGTTCAAGAAAACAATGACCAAGTCTGGAAGTTCCAGCGATATTTCCTGATTCAGGAATATTGTAACAGATTGACCATTCCCTTTCCCTTTGTGATCTTTGCTTATTTCTTCATGGTACTGAAGAAGATGTTCAGTTGTTGTTGCAAACAACAAGAAGCGGAGGCTGCACCTTGCTGTAAGTCAGTAAACGCTGCACAGCCCCCAGGACAATTTGCACAGGCATTGGTCATTAAGCCTCTAGGTTAACACATATCACTGAAAAAAAGGGGCATGCCAGGTTAACGGGATTCTGTTACCAGGAAATTCACTGATAAACCAGGCACAATGCCTTGTAGTTCAGCTGATGGTAATGATACCTTTCACCTAGTGATCTGTTTCTTCATTCTAAAGGGAAAAAAACTTTAAATCCATATGCAAATAAGCAGTTGAGTGCACCAAGGGTGGGCCCAAGCCACTCTGGGCTACCTTGCTCCTCCTGCTTCCTCCATCTCCTTTTTGATTGACATGACCAGGTTATTGCATAAACCTACGCCTGGCCCTGTCAATCAATAAGGAGAGGGGAGGACTGGCAGAGGAAGCAGGAGGAGGAAGGATGCACAGAGTGGCTTGTGCTCTGCCCTCGGTGCACTTAACTACTGATTTGCATATGGATTAAAGGTACTTTTTCTCCAGAATGAAGCAATGGCGTCAGACCCCTATCAATCACATAATGATGACCTACTGGTCATCAGTATTAAATACGTGGACAACCCCTTTAAATCTGCTCAGTGGGTTTTTGTGTACATTTGTATAATCATGGCTTCCAAAATCATGAGTAAGGCTCTTTTGACATCTGTATTGATAGCCTCTGTGGGTCTTCGGTCAAGGTTTCCATCACTTTTGATGGCAAAATAGCACAGCATGCAGGACTATTCTTGGTGCCCAAATATTGGAAGCCTTGACGAAACTCTCACGGACCCAGTCAATTGGGTTTGTCAGACACTTTTTGAACCAATTACATGACAGATCCGGTACAGGTTACAGTTTTTGTAATACATGCAGATGTGAACATACTATAGCCTAATTTCTCTTTTATGTGCATTGTACATTTAAAGGGAGTCTGTCACCACAATTTGCCCTTATAGACCACTTACATAGCGCTGTAGCATAACTATAGATCAGTCAAATGATACCTTTGTCTTTTTGTCTGGATGTTCACCAGGGGCAGAAACTGAGTTTTATTCATATGTAAATGAGGGCTCGCAAGTGCCGAGGGGCGGCGTTCGGGCTGTAAGTGCCCAGGCCGCTCTTCCTTCTTCTCACATAACCCCTCCCCAGCCTGTTGTGCACTGTGATGACTATTGTGGGCAGCAGCATCATTCCATGCAGTGCGCATGCGCAGGTGGGATATCGGCCAGTACACTGGATGACGTAAGAGGCTTACAGGGCGGGCCAAGCAACAGGCTGGGGAGGGGTTACATATGAATAAAACTCTGTTTTTGCCCCTGGTGAGCATCCAGACAAAAAGACAAAGGTACCATTTGACTGATCTATAGTTATGCTATAGTGCTATGTAAGTGGTCAATAAGGGCAAATTGTGGTGACAGACTCCCTTTAAGGATATTGTGCATTCATATGTCTACTGGGACTTTTATATAAAAAATAAAAAATCAATGGGGGACAAAACGTAACTGAACAGAACGCTCCAAAATGCATTCCATTACATTCTCATACAGGAGATGCCGAGCAAGATGAATCCGTCATGACCCACAATGCAAGTCAATGGGGACGAATCCGTTTTCTCTGACACAATCTGACACAATAGAAAACTAATTTGTCCCCCATTGACTTTCAATGGTGTTAATGACTGATCCGTCTTTGCAATGTTAAAGATAATACAACCGGATCCGTTCATAACGGATGCAGGCGGTTGTATTATCAGTAATGGAAGTAGTTTTGCTGAACCCTGCCGGATCCAGCAAAAACGCTAGTGTGAAAGTAGCCTTACCCTCCACACGAGAATATTGTATGAGTAGCAATGTCCAAACAATATTCTAGCAAGGCAAGTTATTTCTGACTCGGATATGTAAAACATTAAGGGGACAGATTTATCATGATGGGAAGTCAGTTTTTCAGAAGCCTGTGTTGCAATAATTTGGGCCAAATATATCAGATGTTGCGGATTGGATGTGAACCCACTTATCTCAAGTAAGTCTGTTCCGCGGCACCGCAAAAAAATAAAACATGCCCTATTCTTGTCCATTTTGCGGACAACAATAGTGTTGTTCTATAAAAAAAAAGCCATGCTCACAGCCTGGATCCGTATTTTGCAGATCCGCAATTTGCGGACCTCAAAACACTGACGGCCGTGTGCCCTAACACTTCTGTTTTGAGCTGTTACTCCACTTTCTATCCAATCCCAAATTGCAAAAAAAAAAATCAACTTTTTACAAACTTGCAGTGGATAAATCTGGCCTAAATCAGCTTGACAGGCTCACGGACAAATTAAGGGTTCTAGGAGTATGGGGCATTCCATTCATTGGGGGCCCCCAAATAACATGAAGCCCTCCTCCACTACATACTGGAGGACATTTAGTAAGACTCGTACACTGCTTTGGAGTAAACCATGAGGACTTTTCAGTGCAGTGTGCACTGTAGCTTATGTGCCAACATGAACAAGTTAGCCTGTCAATGGGAGGAGAGTGCAACATGTTAAGTGCTCCATCAAATTTCTACAGGTGTAGACATGCCCCTTCTGAGAACCCACCCCATTTCATGTAGGCCCCCTTCCCTTTCATGATGTATTCTCCATGCCCTGAGTGGGGGATTTACCACCTCCTCAGGGAGCTCCGGAGGTCTTGGAGGTTCCAGGAGACATGGCAAGCTTGTACTATAGATATACTATAAAAACTTCTACATAGATACCTACTTACAAACTGCAGCAATGCAGGCCTGACTTCTTCAGGTGGGTCTGCCTCTGTTGAAAATTGCAGTCGGTGCAATGATGTCATCTCACTGCCTATATCACAGAAAAGCACCAGAATGGTGGGCCAGGGAACAAATTGTTCCCTTGTCCTGCCAATGCTGCCAGGTGCTCAACTGTAGCTGTGTTCTGTGGATGCAGACACAATTGAGTGCAGGGGTCACAGAACCTTGGTAAGGCTACTTTCACACCTGCGTTAGGTGCGGATCCGTCTTGTATCTGCCCAGACGGATCCGCACCTATAATGCAAACGCTTGTATCCATTCAGTACGGATCCGATTGCATTATTCTTTTTAAAAAAAGTCTAAGTCAAAACGTATCCGTCCTGACTTACATTGAAAGTCAATGGGGGACGGATCCGTTTTCAACTGCACCATATTGTGTCAGTGAAAACGGATCCGTCCCCATTGACTTACATTGTAAGTCAGGACGGATCTGTTTGGCTCCGCATCGCCAGGCAGACACCAAAACGCTGCAAGCAGCGTTTTGGTGTCCACATCCAGAGCGGAATGGAGGCGGAACGGAGCCAAACTGATCCTTATCCATTCAGAATGCATTGGGGCTGAACTGATCCGTTTTGAACCGTTTGTGAGATCCCTGAAACGGATCTCACAAACGGAATTCAAAACGCCAGTGTGAAAGTAGCCTAAATCGTTCCGGTAACTAAGCCCCCCCACCCCCACCAGTACAGGTACATAGCAGAGCCAAGTGCCCCAATGTTAATTTGGCCTTGGACAGATTAACCACTGCCACTTTTCCACCCACTTTTCTAAACTTGAGTGAGTGGTGTAAAAATATAAAAGATAGAAATTTTTTTTTTTTTGTGTAAATCATCCCAAAAAGTCACAAAGCATTAGGCTGGTTTCACACGGGCGTTGCGGAAAAATGTGCGGGTGCGTTGCGGAAACACCCGCGATTTTTCCGCGCGAGTGCAAAACATTGTCATGCGTTTTGCACTCGCGTGAGAAAAATCGCGCATGTTTGGTACCCAAACCCGAACTTCTTCACAGCAGTTCGGGCTTGGGATTGATGTTCTGAAGATTCTATTATTTTCCCTTATAACATGGTTATAAGGGAAAATAATAGCATTCTGAATACAGAATGCTTAGTATAATAGTGCTGGAAGGGTTAAAAAAAATAAAAACGTTAACTCACCTTATCCCCAAGATCGTGTAGTTCCCGGTCGGTCTCTTCTCTAGCTGTGGGCTTGGGCTGAATGACCTTTGGTGATGTCAGATCACATGCTCCAATCACATGGTCCATCACCATGGTGATGGAGCATGTGATCTGACATCACCAAAGGTCCTTTAGCCACAGCTAAAGAAGAGACCGACCGGGAACTAGGCGATCATGGGGATAAGGTGAGTTAACTTTTTTTTTTTTTTTAACCCTCCCAGCACCATTATACTAAGCATTCTGTAGTCGGAATGCTATTATTTTCCCTTATAACCATGTTATAAGGGAAAATAATACAGTGAATAGACTGTCACCTAGAACCCATGCGTGAAAATCGCACCGCATCCGCACTTGCTTGCGGATGCTTGCGATTTTCACGCAACCCCATTCATTTCTATGGGGCCTGCGTTACGTGAAAAACGCAGAATATAGAACATGCTGCGATTTTCACGCAACGCATAAGTGATGCGTGAAAATCACCGCTCATGTGAACAGCCCCATAGAAATGAATGGGTCAGGATTCAGTGCGGGTGCAGTGCGTTCAACTCACGCATCGCACCCGCACGGAAATCTCGCCCGTGTGAAAGGGGCCTTATAGGGAGACTTTTTGAAGGTAGAAATCAGGAGTTCAGGGCTTGATAAATTCCCCCCAATGTTCCTTCCAGTAAGGCCTCTTTCACACGAGCGTGACTGATTAGGTCAGGATGCGTTTAGCGAAACTCGCACATTTTGCAAGCATGCTCAGTCAGTTTTGTCTTCGATTGCATTCAGTTCAGTTTTTTCAGATAGGGTGCAATGTGTTTTGATGCATTTTTCACGCGCGTGATAAAAAACTGAAGGTTTACAATCAACATCTCTTGGCAACCATCAGTGAAAACCACATCGCATCTGGACGTTTTTCACTGAAGCCCCATTCACTTCTATGGTGCCAGGGCTGGGTGAAAAAGTTAGAATATAGAACATGCAGTTTTATTTGACACAACGCAGAACTGATGCGTGAAAAAAAAAATGTACACAGACCCATTGAAATGAATGGGTCAGGATCAGTGCGGGTGCTATGCGTTCATATAATGCATCGCACCCGAGCGGAAAACTCGCTCGTATGAAAGCGGCCTAACTGTTTTATCAGGTGTCCCTAAGTGTTATGTATTGGTTGTGTTTCTAGGCCATAAGAAGGATGATATCGAGACATTGGCTTGGGAGGCTGTGATGAAGGAGAATTATTTGGTGAAACTGATCAGCCAGACACACAACAAAATGGAGTAAGTGCCCTCTACATGAATATCTGTGCGGGTTTTGATGTGGGATTGTAAGGGAAAAATATTAACACTAGTAGGAGATAATCAGTCTGAAGTGATCACCATAAAAATCTTGTTAACTATTAGAGTTGAGCACGAATATTCGAATAGCAAATTTTAATCGCGAATATTTAGCATATAGCGCTATATCAAATATTCTTTTTGTTTGTTTTGTTTTTGTTCTTTTTGTTTTTTAACACAGTACACATGGGGTGATCATCCCTCCCTTCTTCTAGCTTGTGGGCCAATGAGAAGGCTTTGTCACAGCTTAGCAACATCCCTAGCAACCAATAGAAAAGTTGTCTACCCCTTACTATTGCTGAAAATTCGCAAGCGCAAACATATTGGAGCCCTCTATCTGCATATAAAGCTATTCTAATGTTCTGCCATGCCAACCATTTTCTCCAGTCTCAGGAAACTTATATCAGCTTGAAAAATGGAGCATAAGTGACCAACGCCTGTATTTTGCGCGCATTACGCAAATATTACATTGCCGATTTTCGCAATCAAGAATATAATCTGAAATTCTCAAATATATGACAAATATTCTACAAAATATTTGCAAAATCTCGCGAATTCGAATATTGCCCCTGCTGCTCATCACTCATAACTATAACAGGTTTAGAACTTACAGCCTGAAGAAAAACATGTAATACCTATTTTATTTTTGTTATCATTGAAAACATGGCTACCCGCCAAAATACCTAAATCGGGCTGAGTGCAGGAGAGCGGCTACTGTCTTTTTTAAGTATTCATCACACAGCCACCCTTCTGTCACACACAAACGCTGTTATCCAATATGGAGATATATATTACCATCAGTGTGTTGTATTCTTGGATACTATGTATCACCACACCGTGTAGCTCTCTCCACTTATGGCATGGATAACATATCAATCGTGGGGAGCTATTGCAGAATATTTTATTTGGTGAGTGCTATATTGTTTCGCTCATAAAGCTTCCAGCACCCCTACCACGAGCCCCAATAACTCCCAATCGCCACTACACAAATTCCACATAAACCCTTGCATAATTCTGCGTCTGCTCAGCAGAATTCGGCGAATTCCTCATACACATTAGATTGTCAGCTGGTGCTCCTGAAAATGGCGGAATCAGCTGACAATAGTCCCAGGCTTTTAAAGATCCCTTTCAGTTTGGTTGTACATAGGCTTGCACATAAACCTAATTTGAGCTGCATATAGCCATTAAACGTTAAACAGTTCTGGTCAACTTCTCAACTAGACAAAGACTATTATCTACAGTGGTATTAGTGGGAAAGGGAGCCAGAGCACTGGAACAGAGGGCATTTGGAAAATTGAGAGAGGGCTCTCCCCAAGAGGACTTCCAATCTACAAAGGAAAGGAGAATGAATATAGGTGAGGGTAGAATCTGCTTCTTCAGTTCTGTAGTGGAAACCAGGTTATTGTAGGTTGTAGGCTTTTTTAAAGAGTTGTGTTTTCATGTTGCTTTTTAAAGTCTTTATGGTAGGAGAGTCTTATGTTTTGGGGTAGAAAGTTATTACAATAATTATAATCTTTATTCATATAGCACCGACATATTCCGCAACACTTTACAATCAGGGGGTTCAAGTACAAATATAATCATTAATAACATACCAGAAAACAAGTCAACCATTAAAAGAAGAGGAATGAGGGTCCTGCTCGCAAGAGCTTACAATCTATGAGGAGATAGGGGTGACACAGAAGGTAACAAGTGCTTGTTTTGTACAATGGCCATCTTAACACAATAGGGGAGTAGATATAAGACTGCATGAGCCAGTCAACAGCCAATATCTGTAGTGCTTCTGAGTGCGTGGTGGATACTGATTGATCGGGTTCAGAAGAATATGTGACAGGATAACCTGAATAGATGTGTTTTTAGGAAGCGACTAAAACTGTGGGTGTTATGTATTAGCCTAATTGCTTGTTGTACGGAATTCCAGAGAACTGGTGCAGCTTGAGAGAAGTCTTGGAGTGAGAGGTTCGTATTATGGTGGTGGTTACTCGTAAGTCAATAGCTGAACGGAGAGCACGAGTTGGATGCACCACTATGGGGAGCTTTGTGGGTGAGAATGAGCCGTTAAAATTGAATCCTGATCTTAAAGGGGTTGTCCGGGATTTGGGACCTTTGTCCTATAGTACTGCAGTGTCACACACATCAACAACACCCATGTCCTACCTGATGAACTTACTTCTAATGCCCCCTTTTGCTCCAATAAATTCTCTGCCGGAAGTGAAAGTTTTCTTTTACTCAGTGACGTACCGGGTCCTTTGCAGAGGAGGAAAGCTTCCTCCTTCGCTGCTCAGGGAGCCCGGTGACGTCACTGACAGCCTAGCTAATTATACAAAAGTGTTGGAGGGGCGATAACTAGCCTGGCCGAAATCCCGCTAAGCTCCGCCCCACCAGTCTGGTGACGTCACCGGGTGCCGACAAGGGACCAATCAGAGTGGTCCCTTGCCCACGCTCACTCCAATTGGTTGGTCTATGCAGACCAAACAATTGGAGCGCGGTACTGTAAAAATGCTGGTTTCAGGCTGCAATCTCCACTCAGAGTGGAGATCACTGCCTGAAAGCGAGTAAGTGCCCCCAATTCCCTTTATAAAATAAAAGGCCCTCTCATATGTGCCCCAGTGCCGGTCATCAAGTAGAAAACTGGCAACTCCAGAAGCACCACAGAGTACAACCGACCGGCTAGTTAGAAGGCATGAAGAAAATCTATAAACCGCACCTCCATAAGTGAGAAGCGGTTACTTATGGGAAAGGCTAATCACCAACAAGCAACACCTGAAGCAAGGGGTGTGGCATTCACCAAAACAGACACAATTAGATCCACAATAGAAAAACAGAACCGGCACTCCTTGCAATGCAATAGTGAATTCTTTATTTGCCACTCATAAGAGAAAGTGACGCGCGTTTCGGCACGTGCATAGAAATGAACATAGGCATGTATTTAAATAGCCCGCCCTCGATCACATGATAGAAGCATTCAAGTCATGTGATTGTGACGTCATGTTGGCAAGGTAACAAAAATGGCTTCCTAACATCTAATCTCATACAAAGATACAATAAACATATCAAGCAATAATACTTTTATATTATAATGTGAAACATTACAAAAAACTGGTCACCGCATACTCTCGATTTAACCCTTTGGGTGTCATCGTTTGTAGGCGGTGGATCCAGTAAGCCTCACATCTAAGTAACAACTCAAATACTTCCCCTTCGAGGTGGCAATACTTCTTTGATAATTTGAAAGCGAAGTTGAGACACATTGTGTCTCTGTTGGTGAAAATGCAGCGGGATAGGCAATAGAACATTTTCATTGCGAATTGTTGATTTATGTTTTGCAAAACGATCCTTCATGTGCATCGTAGTCTCGCCTACGTAACAAAGGCCGCATGGACATTTCAACAAGTATACAATGAAAGTGCTATTGCAGGTGAAGTGTCCCTTTATTAGAATTTGTTCCCCAGTGTGTGGATGTGAGATGTAGGGGCCCTTTATTATGCTGGAACAATGGATGCAGCTTAAGCAAGAGAAGGTGCCTTTCCTGACTGTTGACAATACCATTTGTCGGGGGCCTTTTTTGTTGGTACCTATATCCGCTCTAATGATTTTATCTTTTAAATTGCCTGCCCGTTTGTAACATAAATTGGGGGGCTTTGAAACTCTGGAATCTGCGGATAGGACCTAGTCACTACATTCCAATGTTTATTGATAATGGCCCTTACACGGTTAATCCAGGGATGATATTGTACAACTAGGGGGAGTCTCTTTTGTGATGTTTTTACATTACCTACTGGTGCTATTTCACATTTATTTCTTTGTTGTTCTAGTAACCATTCTGGATATCCTCTTTGCCTAAATTTATTAGTCATCTCATCAAGACGAATTCTACGGGTGAGAGGATTACTAACAGTTCTATTAACCCTTTGGAAATGTGAGTAAGGTAAAGATCTATTAGTAGCCGGCGGATGATTGCTCTCATAGCTAAGCAAACTATTACGATCTGTATCTTTAGTGCGCAGGTCTGTGGTACATTTGCCATCTTGGCCTTTTATGACCCAAGTGTCCAAAAAAGGTATTTTGAAAAAATCACAGTGTACCGTAAACTTTAATTCGGGCCATATATTGTTAATATAAAGGAAAAATTCCTTAAATGGTCTCTACGTCACACCGCCATCATCAATAAAACACATCATCAATAAAACGCTTCCAAAAAATAAAATTTTGCTGAAAAAGTAGATGAGGATATACAAAATCCTGTTCAAACTGTGCCATGTAACAATTTGCATATGGCGGTGCGACGTTAGACCCCATCGCGGTCCCGCGGCACTGTTGGTAGTAAGTACCTTAAAAAAGAAAATATTTTCGTTTTAGGACAATGGTCAAGAGGGCAAGAAAAAAATCTTTTTGATGTGATGTATATTGGCTGGTATCCAGCAGTCTCTGCACAGCAGTTAAACCTTTGGTGTGTGTTATAGAGGTGTATAAACTACACACATCAAAGGTCACCAGAACACATTCTGCAACAATATTGATTTTTCTAAGTTCCTCTAAAAAATGTTGGGTATCCCTCAAATAAGAGGGGGCAGTTTGTGTCAAGGGTGTCAAGATTTTTTAAAAAATAGCAGGGGGGGGGGGTCAATATTGAATCTGATGCCGCGACTATGGGTTGCCCAGGTGGACGCTCCATAGACTTGTGCACCTTGGGGAGAGTGTAGAATACTGGCGTGATTGGGTGTTGTTTAATTAGGAATTCTCCTAGTTTCTGATTTTATAATGGCCTTATCCTCACATTCCCGTATAAGGGATTGTAACTCATATTTTATTTTTTATTTTTAAGTATCTCTTTATTTCCATCATCTCAAATTTCATCATCAATAGATAAAAGTTACATTTTTAATCCATCAGAGAGAAAACATTCTAATCTTTTTCTGTACATAAACAAATATTTTTACTCCCCGTTTACCCACCCTCCTACCACCCTTATGGGGAGTAACTCATATTTAATATCAAATACTGGGTCTCTGGACAGAGTTGCATATGTATCCTTATCAGATAATTGGCCAAAAATTTCTTGTATGTAATAATCCTTATCAAGTATCACTAGGGCTCCCCCTTTGTCTGCGGGTTTAAATAATTAATAACTGTATTTGAGCTGGGCTCAAAGTCTTAGAGGATAAATTTAAGACTAAAGAATCGGGTGTACCTGGGAGCGGGTCACTCGTGGAGCATCTGCGTCCCCGATGATGGTGGCTGCCTGCTCTCCTTGTGTTGGCTTTCTTGGACAGCGTCGTCTCCCTAAAAAAACAAATTGCTGACCAGTAGTAGAATCGCTCCCAGATCCTGAGGATGTGTTGCCTGCCCTGCGGCCTGGGCGTCTGGTATTTTGGATAGCAGTACCCGACTTGTCTTGCCATCGGTATATGTGGTTGGTTAAGTAATCCTCTGAATCCCGAATATATTTTGTTCTTTTGGTGGCTTGAATTTGCATTTTCAAATCTGTGCATTGCTTATCGATTTTTAATTTCAATGCTTGTAAGTCCTCCGTCTTTAGACAATCCTTTAGTTGGGCTTCAATGGAATCAGTGGTCTGCTTACTGTTGGCTTTATTGAGGTGATCAATGGTCAAAGTGATCAGATCCAAAGAGCACTTATTTAGGATATTTGCAAATCGAGTGCAGTAATCAGGATTATCGCAGAATAGTGTAGGTCTTAAATTTATCCTCTAAGACTTTGAGCCGAGCTCAAATACAGTTATTACAGAGGGGATTGTCATTTAGTCCTACCGCAACTCTCGACACCTTTAATCTGGACATGGACCATCAACGCTTTTTTCGGTCTATGCGGTTAAAAGCTCACTTTTCTAAAGAGAGAGTCCACATCACAGGACACTAGACATTCTGACGAAATTACTGGTGTATTAACCTTGAAACAATTTGGTTTACGGCTGAAAAGCCAATATATGCCTCCTATAAATGAACACCCTGTGGAAACATACATAGCCTTAGTAAAAAGGGATATAGATGCACTGTTAATCCAATTTAAGCAAGGGGGACAATGTCATTTACATCATAATCTTTCGATTGTAGAAAGACAGATTATTCATCATCTGTTAGATGACGATACACTCATATTTAAACCCGCAGACAAAGGGGGAGCCCTAGTGATACTTGATAAGGATTACTACGTACAAGACATTTTGGGCCAATTATCTGATAAGGATACATATGCAACTCTGCCCAGAGACCCAGTATTTGATATTAAACATGAGTTACAATCCCTTATACGGGAATGTGAGGATAAGGCCATTATAAATCAGAAACTAGGAGAATTCCTAATTAAACAACACCCAATCACGCCAGTATTCTACAATCTCCCCAAGGTGCACAAGTCTATGGAGCGTCCACCTGGGCGACCCATAGTCGCGGCATCAGATTCAATATTGACCCCCCCTGCTATTTTTCTTTAAAAAATCTTGACACCCTTGACACAAACTGCCCCCTCTTATTTGAGGGATACCCAACATTTTTTAGAGGAACTTAGAAAAATCTATATTGATGCAGAATGTGTTCTGGTGACCTTTGATGTGTGTAGTTTATACACCTCTATAACACACACCAAAGGTTTAACTGCTGTGCAGAGACTGCTGGACACCAGCCAATATACATCACATCAAAAAGATTTTTTTTCTTGCCCTCTTGACCATTGTCCTTAAACAAAATAATTTTGTTTTTCAAGATACTTACTACCAACAGTGCCGCGGGACCGCGATGGGGTCTAACGTCGCACCGCCATATGCAAATTGTTACATGGCACAGTTTGAACAGGATTTTATATATCCTCATCTACTTTTTCAGCAAAATTGTATTTTTTGGAAGCGTTTTATTGACGACGTGTTTTGCATATGGCGGTGCGACGTAGAGACCATTTAGGAATTTTTCCTTTATATTAACAATATATGGCCTGAATTAAAGTTTTACGGTACACTGTGATTTGTTCAAAATACATTTTTTGGACACTTGGGTCATAAAAGGCCAAGATGGCAAATGTACCACAGACCTGCGCACTAAAGATACAGATCGTAATAGTTTGCTTAGCTATGAGAGCAATCATCCGCCGGCTACTAATAGATCTTTACCTTACTCACAGTTCCAAAGGTTTAATAGAATTGTTAGTAATCCTCTCACCCGTAGAATTTGTCTTGATGAGATGACTAATAAATTTAGGCAAAGAGGATATCCAGAATGGTTACTAGAACAACAAAGAAATAAATGTGAAATAGCACCAGTAGGTAATGTAAAAACATCACAAAAGAGACTCCCCCTAGTTGTACAATATCATCCCTGGATTAACCGTGTAAGGGCCATTATCAATAAACATTGGAATGTAGTGACTAGGTCCTATCCGCAGATTCCAGAGTTTCAAAGCCCCCCCCATGTTATGTTACAAACGGGCAGGCAATTTAAAAGATAAAAAAAAGGGCCCCCGACAAATGGTATTGTCAACAGTCAGGAAAGGCACCTTCTCTTGCTTAAGCTGCATCCATTGTTCCAGCATAATAAAGGGCCCCTACATCTCACATCCACACACTGGGGAACAATTTCCAATAAAGGAACACTTCACCTGCAATAGCACTTTCATTGTATACTTGTTGAAATGTCCATGCGGCCTTTGTTACGTAGGCGAGACTACGATGCGCATGAAGGATCGTTTTGCAAAACATAAATCAACAATTCGCAATGAAAATTTTCTATTGCCTATCCCGCTGCATTTTCACCAACAGAGACACAATGTGTCTCAACTTCGCTTTCAAATTATCGAAGAAGTATTGACACCTCGAAGGGGAGGTAATAGAGTTGAGCTGTTACTTAAACGTGAGGCTTACTGGATCCACCGCCTACAAACGATGACACCCAAAGGTTTAAATCAAGAGTATGCGGTGACCAGTTTTTTGTAATGTTTCACATCCTAATATAAAAGTATTATTGCTTGATATGTTTATTTTCTTTGCTAGATTTATGTAACTTACATTCTGCAACGTGTCTCCGCAGTGTAATTGATTTACTTATCGCGATCATCGATAAAACAGAAGGATCGTAACTATTAATTGTATCTTTGTATGAGATTAGATGTTAGTAAGCCGCTTTTGTTACCTTGCCAACATGACGTCAGAATCACATGACTTGAATGCTTCTATCATGTGATTGAGGGCGGGCTATTTAAATACATGCCTATGTTCATTTCGATGCAACTTGCTGCTCAATTGTGTTTGACAAAGGCACTTGCATGTGCCGAAACGTGCGTCACTTTCTCTTATGAGTGGCGAATAAAGAATTCATGATTGCATCGCAAGGAGTGCCGGTTCTGTTTTTCTATTGAAGTATTTGGGGCGACGCCTGCTGACTGTGCACCCACACCTCCACGCAGTGCCGCCCGATATCTACAACAAACAATTAGATCCACCGTAAACTTGTCAATTTAACCCACGAGTTGCCAGTCTCTCCGATCTCATGGTACCTGCCATGGGAACGTTCGTGACAGTAGGGGGTGCTACTTCATCCAAGCTGCTTCTATGGGTATCATTATAGTGTTTTGCAGCCAGTTCTGGACAGAATAGGGAGGAGATTGGGGACAGTAAAGACTGTGGAGAATGTGTTAGTTTCTTAGTGTCAATGGCATGCAGATTTTTGAATGTGGGAAGTGTTAATGTGCGAAGATGAAGGACATAGCTATAGGGGAAGCAGCTTCTTTGGGGCCCAAACTCAGAAGGGGCCTACCTAGGGTAAGGACTAAAAAAAATAATTGTCAGGGCCCCCTCAACAGTATTTTACAATTACATTATATACAGTCACACACCGGCGGAGGCGTTAGTCTACATTCCTTGAGTAGTCCCATGTATCTTTGGGTCATCATCACCCGGTGGACCTCAAGCAGAGGGGTTGACTCACAGGCAGTTTGTCTGTATGAGTTCATCACTATCACCCCTCAACACCGCCCCCCCTGCTATCAATGGTTGCCGGTGCATTATACAATTTTGCCACAGCATTGTGATTGGCGTTTTTTGAAACTAGCCACCTCACTATATATTGACCCCCTGAGGAACCCAAGAGTGGGAGAAACGTGTTAGGGTACAGGGACCCGTGAGGGCCAACTAGGGTTGTTGACGAGAGTCCCCACCTTCAGGGGTTGTCTCTGGGCTGAGTTACACTGCAGGGATATCACAGGGAAAGTTTTATCGTCACTGCATTGTCCCTATGATTGACATACGTATTAGATTACTATCTTGGGACATAGATATTTGTTTCTTGTTGACCATTAATATAATTATGTATCGGGAATATTTTGGGTTTATTCTTAATCGGATTAATTTAAGAGTGTTTTTAAGGGTCTTCTTTTCTGCTGGACTTTATTTTGATATTTGTTTAAAGACTCATTTACAAAATGAGAGTTCGTAGTTCTGAGGACAAGAAGTGTGGCAGCCACTCTGAGGGAGAAAGGATGAAATAGTATGAGGGTGTGGGCCTCAAAAGATGGGAATGAGAGTGATGGTACTAGGGAATGACCTGGAAAGTGCATTGTGGGGAAAGAAGTACACATACTTTACCACGATGTCTGTTGTCAGGTCTGTGGGTACGTGAAAAATGTAGGCCACTGTAGGAGAGAGCAGCAGGAGAGGCAGTGTCAGATTGGTGAAGCCAAGTTTCAATGAGGGCCAGCAGGTTAAGAGATTTAGTAAGAACAAAATTGTGAATGTATGGGAGCTTGTTACACACTGACCATGAATTCCAGAGAACACAGTTAAGGGGGAAGAGAGGACACACAATAGATGTTTGAGATTAGCAGGGTTTCTATTGGAGATGGGGAAGGGGTTAAAATGTGAAAATGGTTTGCCAGGTTAGAGATACAGTACAGACCAAAAGTTTAGACACACCTTCTCATTCAAAGAGTTTTCTTTATTTTCATGACTATGAAAATTGTAGATTCACACTGAAGGCATCAAAACTATGAATTAACACATGTGGAATTATATACATAACAAAAAAGTTTGAAACAACTGAAAATGGCATATTCTAGGTTCTTCAAAGTAGCCACCTTTTGCTTTGATTACTGTTTTGCACACTCTTGGCAGTCTCTTGATGAGCTTCAAGAGGTAGTCACCTGAAATGGTCTTCCAACAGTCTTGAAGAAGTTCCCAGAGATGCTTAGCACTTGTTGGCCCTTTTTCCTTCACTCTGCGGTCCAGCTCACCCCAAACCTCTCCTTCATGGTCAAATAGTCCTTACACGGCCTGGAGGTGTGTTTGGGGTCATTGTCCTGTTGAAAAATAAATGATGGTCTAACTAAACGCAAACCGGAAGGAATAGCATGCCGCTGCAAGATGCTGTGGTAGCCATGCTGGTTCAGTATGCCTTCAATTTTGAATAAATCCCCAACAGTGTCACCAGCAAAGCACCCCCACACCATCACACCTCCTCCTCCATGCTTCACGGTGGGAACCAGGCATCCGTTCACCTTTTCTGCGTCGCACAAAGACACGGTGGTTGGAACCAAAGATCTCAAATTTGGACTCATCAGACCAAAGCACAGATTTCCCCTGGTCTAATGTCCATTCCTTGTGTTCTTTAGCCCAAACAAGTCTCTTCTGCTTGTTGCCTGTCCTTAGCAGTGGTTTCCTAGCAGATATTCTACCATGAAGGCCTGATTCACACAGTCTCCTCTTAACAGTTGTTCTAGACATGTGTCTGCTGCTAGAACTCTGTGTGGCATTGACCTGGTCTCTAATCTGAGCTGCTGTTAACCTGCAATTTCTGCGGCTGGTGACTCAGATGAACTTATCCTCCGCAGCAGAGGTGACTCTTGGTCTTCCTTTCCTGGGGCGGTCCGCATGTGAGCCAGTAGCGCTTGATGATTTTTGTGACTGCACTTGGGGACACTTTCAAAGTTTTCCCAATTTTTCGGACTGACTGACCTTCATTTCTTAAAGTAATGATGGCTACTCCAGGTCATGGTATATATCTGTAAAGAATAATTCAAGGCAACTGGACGTACTGTAGATTTCTTGAAAACGTTTCACTCGTTCTTCCAACAAGCTTTCTCAATTCTGAGTGATTGTACAAAAATTCTGGGAATAAATATGTAACTGAATCAACATCTGGTAATTATACCCAGCATTGGGTCAAAGGTGTTGATTCCATTATCCTAATTGGAGTCAGTAGGTGATAAAGACTTCCCAGAAAAAGGTGTCTAGACAGCATTGTATGTGGCAGACAATAGATGTCTAACCCCCCACCTCTATTCAAGCTTGGCTTCTCCATTTTTACGTAGATGGCCTCCTTCACGCCTCGTTTGTACCAGTCTATTCAGTAGGACTATCAGCTGTGTATCCACCTGACTTCTCCACAACGCAACTGATGGTCCCAACCCCATTTATAAGGCAAGAAATCCCACTTATTAAACCTGACAGGGCACACCTGTGAAGTGAAAACCATTTCAGGTGACTACCACTTGAAGCTCAAGAGTGTACAAAGCAGTAATCAAAGCAAAAGGTGGCTACTTTGAAGAACCTAGAATATGACATATTTTCAGTTGTTTCACACTTTTTTGTTATGTATATAATTCCACATGTGTTAATTCATAATTTTGATGCCTTCAGTGTGAATCTACAATTTTCATAGTCATGAAAATAAAGAAAACTCTTTGAATGAGAAGGTGTGTCCAAACTTTTGGTCTGTACTGTATCTTCTGAAGGTAGAAACAAAAGTATGAAGATAACGAGCAAATGGTTGTGTGGTTTATTAGATAGCTTTTTGTGCTGCACCTTGTTGGGTTGAGATGAATCAGGAAGGTGAATAAAGCATGTGAGCTGTACCTGGGAGGGGGAAGGAGAGAGGGGCTGATATGGAGGAAGTTACATTGAGGTGTAACAGTGCATAATAAAATGGATAGAGGAAAAAATGAACATAACTGTAGAAAAGAATGAATGTGTGTAAGTTTTTTTTGCCTTACATACCTGTCTCATGCCTTCTCTAACTGCCATGTTTAACTGCCTGACCATTGTCGAAAGAGGACACCCCACCTCACGTGCCTCCTCTAAGCTGTGTCTAAAATAATAATGTACTGTAGGCAGGGATCTATGGGTAGTCAAGCTTTTTTAAGCTAATTAACTCCTAATTAACCAATTTAAGCAAATATGATGTGTCACTTTATGTGGTGATAACTTTAAAACATTTTTACTTATCAAAGCCATTCTGATATTGTTTTCTCGTCATATATTGTACTTCATAACAGTTAAAAATTTGAGTCAAAATATTTCATTTTTATTTATAAAAAAAAACAGTAGTTTACAGAAACATCCTATTTGTGATCGTAAACCGCTGTATTGGCACACGGCAGGGCGCAGAAGGAATGGAACGCCATATTGTTTTTGGAAGGCAGAAATGACTGGGATAATTTTAAGTTGCCATGTCACATTTGAAAAACCCCTAATGCACCCCTAGAGTAGAAACTCTAAAAAAGTAACCTCATTTTGGAAACTACGGGATAAGGTGGCAGTTTTGTTGGTACTATTTTAAGGTGCATATGATTTTTGGTTGCTCTGTATTACACTTTTTGAGAGCCAAGGTAACAAAAAAATAATTGGCACTGTTTTTATTTTTTGTTATTTACAATGTTCATCTGACAGGTTAGATCATTTTTATAGAGCAGGTTGTTACGGACGTGACAATACCAAATATGATAACTTTTTGGGGTTGCTTGTTTCAGTTTTACATAATAAAGTATTTTTGTAATTTTTGAATACACATTTTGTGATGTAAGGTGACAAAAAAATTGCTTTTTTGACATTTTGTTTATGGTGTTCATCTGAGGGGTTAGGTCATGTGATATTTTTATACAGCAGATTGTTGCGAATGCGGTAATACCTAATATGTATACTTTTTTTTATTTATTTAGGTTTTACACAATAAATGCATTTTTGAAACAGAAACAAATCATGTTTTAGTGTCTCCATATTTTGAGAGCTATAGTTTTTTTTTTGGGGGGGGGGGGCGATTGTCTTTGGTAGCGTCTTATTTTTTGCAGATGAGATGATGGTTTAATGGTTACTATTTTCTTAAAATATTTTTTTACAATGTTCATCTGAGGGGTTAGGTCATGTGATATTTTTATACAGCAGGTTGTTACGAATGCGGCAATACCTAATATGTATACTTTTTTAATTTTTTTTCACTTTTAACACAATAAAAGCATTTTTGAAACAAAAAAAAACATGTTTTAGTGTTTCTATATTCTGAGAGCCATAATTTTTTATTTATTTTTTCGGCCGATTGTTTAATGTAGGGGTTCATTTTTTGTGGGATGAGGTGACGGTTTGATTGGTACTATTTTGAGGGGCATACGCCTTTTTGATCGCTTGGTGTTGCACTTTTTGTGATGTAGGGTGACAAAAAAATGGTTGTTTTAGCACAGTTTTTATTTTATTTTTTATACTGCGTTCAGGTGAGGGGGTGGATCATGTGATATTTTTATAGAGCTAGTCATTATGGATGCGAAAATACCCAATATGTCTGTTTTAATTCTTTTTTCTCTATTTTTTTTTACAATTTTAAGTGTTTTGTTTTGGGAAAGGGGCTTTTTTTCTTTACTTGAAACTATTTTTTTATTATGAAAAACACTTTTTTAAACTTTTTTTAGTCCCACTCTGGGACTTCAACTTCTAGGGTCTGATCCCCTCTGCAATGCATTACAATACAATCTGTATTGTAATGCATTGCCTGTCAGCCTTTACACTGACAGCCTGCTTGTGAGACCCAGCCTAAGGGCTGGATCTCACAGGCTTCTGTAGAAGGCTTTCTCTGCCATCGGGTCTCTGCCACTGCAGCACGGGGACCTGATGGAGATGCGGAGGGCACGCTTACCAGCTGCAAACCCCTCTGCGTGCCTCGGTCAGCTTTGACGGCGACATACAAGGGGTTAATACACCGGAATCGTATGCAGCAGGGGCCCGGCTGTCAGTGACTGCACCCGCCCGATCAGCCCACCGTACATGTATGGCGCTGGTCCTTAAATCACGTCCACCAGCGCTGTACATGTACGGCGATGTTCCATAACCCCTTCCCTATCACGTACACGTACATGGGGGAATCTGGTGCCTTACTGCATTCCCACGTGCATGTACGTGATGGGAGATGCATCCGTCCGATCCGCAACACGGGCCGGGGTGTTTACGGCTGTATGTGGCGATGCTGGCGGATTAACCCTTTTACATGCCATGGCAGCCCTGTGTCACGACCCCTGGTCATGGTCGTGACTCCTTGGGAGCCGCATGCAGTTATCCGCGGTCTGGTGTTGTCGCAACCGCAGCTGGGGGCACTTAGTGGTTTGCCTCAGGTGCGGTTGCCGCGAATAACAGGCATGCGTGCGGTTGCCCTTGGCAACGTGTTTTGGTGTGCACGTCCTTCGTCTGTGTTTGTGTGCACTTCCTTGTCTGTTTGTTGTGCACGAGGTTGTATGCACTTGGACACCTCCCTTCACCTGCGGTTGTCCGCGGCAACGTCTGGTGTTGTGCATGTGGTGGCAGGGTCTCTGCCTGCTGGTTGTTCTGCAGGACACGGTGGCCACGCATGCCGTTGCCAGCGGTGACAGGTGAGTGAGTGTGTGTGCTATTCCCCTTTAAGTTGGTGTTTTCCCTTCTGTGGTGTAGGAAGGGTTAACTCCCTTCCCAGTGTGTGTGTTGTCACTGGGTGTGGTTGACTGGTGGGTGTGGCCTTTCGGCCTATATAGCCTGAGACTCCTGCAGGCTTCAGTAGGTTGCTCTCAGCCATGCTGGCTGGAGCAGCCTCCTGTTTCCTCCATCTGCCTGGTGAGGACCATCCTTCTGGTCATAAACCTTTGTCAGTTTATTCTATGTTTCATGGTGTTATCTAGGTGTGTGTGGGGTTATCTTGTTAGTGCAGCTTATGGTTTCCTGGTTTCCCTTGTATGTCTGGTGTGTGCTGTGTCCTTTATGTTGCTGTGGACATTAGCACTTGTTCATGGGTTCCAGGTTTGTGTGTCTGTGGCAGGTAAGTGCAGGACTAGTCTCACTTACCTGTCATTTCCATAAGTCTGTTATTGTATTCCCCTGTGTTGCTTGGCCGTTGAGACTCCTGCTCCCCCGTGCCAAGGAGGAGCAGGTCGTCTCACTCTGTCCCCTAGTACAGGGCCGACTTGAGGGCTCGTAGGGACACTTAGGTTCCGGCGTATGAGCCCTCCTACCACCAAGGTCGGCTCATACTGACAGGAGACAGGGTCAGCGTTAGGGACGCAATAGGAGGTGACCTGCTCCCTAACTCTGTGGTCCCGGCCAAGGGGTAACCCTTACATCTTCCTGGCACCGCACGGCTGGGGGTTTCCCCCACACCCAGCCGTGACACCCTGATGCCTTCTGCTAGGTACGGAAGCCCAGGAGATCCAGCCTGAGGGCTGGGTCACCTGGGCAACTGTCAGCGTCTTACTGTGTAAGACGCTGACAGTTCAATTCAGTACAATACAAAATGTATTGTACTGAATTTAATCACGGATCAAACCCTGAAAAGGTGAAGTCCCACAGTGGGACAAATATAAAAAGTAAATGTAAAAAGTCCTTTTCCCAAAACATAGGGAAAATAAAAATGACATATTAGGCATCACTGCATCCGTATCGACCGGATCTATAAAAATATCACATGACCTTTTTTTGTCACCTTACATTACTAAAAGTGCAACACCAAGCGATCAAAAAGGCGTATGCCACCCAGAATAATACCAATCTAACCGTCATCTCATCCCGCAAAAAATTAGACCCTACCTAAGACAATCGCCCCAAAAATAAAAAAAATATGGCTCTTAGAATATGGAAAATAATCATCAAAAAAATGAAGAATCATGTGTGAGCATAAACTCAATATACCCAATACAAAATGTATTGTACTGAATTGAAACAGGGATCAAACCCTGAAAAGGTGAAGTCCCACAGTGGGACAAATATAAAAAGTAAAAGTAAAAAGTCCTTTTCCCAAAACATAGGGAAAATAAAAATTACATATTAGGCATCACCGCATCCGTATCAACCGGATCTATAAAAATATCACATGATCTTTTTTTGTCACATAACATCACAAAAAGTGTAAAAGCAATCGATCAAAAAGTCATATGCATCCTAAAATAGTTTTAATCTAACAATAACCTCATCCTGCAAAAAATTAGACCCTACCTAAGACAATCGCCCAAAAAAAAAAAAAACTATGGCTCTTAGAATATGGAAAATAATCATCAAAAAGATGAAGAATCATGTGTGAGCATAAACTCAATATACCCAATGAACAAGAACACACATATACATAAATAACACATTTTTATTGAATAGCCTCATAAAAGACAACAAAATAGACAGTAATACATATAATTAATAAATATCAGTAATGCAGTAGCGCTGCGAATCAGCACCACACCAAAGATACACCGGATCACTGTACCCCCATAATGCACCCCTCCTAATGGCCTGACAATATTATAAGTGCAGAGATAATGAATCTCCCCAGCAGGCCAAAGGCAAACGTGCATTATGATGGTCATACAGGTGATAACATACCAACCAAGTTATTGGTTATTGGAAATAATATATGATATCAGTATCAAAAACATCAGACACGCTCATGTGCCAAATCCATCTAAAACCCAAGTAACAACAACAGGCATGTAAACACCAATCAAACATGTAATGGGGGACAAACCTTAGAGCCTTGGTGAGCGCACCCCGACGCGCGTTTCGCTCGGCTTCTTCAAGGGTCTTCTTTATAATTATATTTATTGCTGTCTATTTTGTTGTCTTTTATGAGGCTATTCAAGAAAAATTTGTTATTTATGTATATGTGTGTTCTTGTTCATTGGGTATCTTAGAATATGGAGACACAAAAACATGATTTTTTTTTGTTTCAAAGATATTATTGTGTAAAACTTAAATAAATAAAAGAAAGTATACATATTAGTTATCCCCGCATCCATACGGACCTGCTGTATAAAAATATCACATGAACTAACCCCTCAGATGAACACCGTAAAAACATTTAATAAAAACAGTGTAAAAAAAGCTATTTTTTGTCACCTTATATCACATAAAGTGTAATAGCAAGCGATAAAAAAGTCATGCGATAAAAAAACTATGGCTTTTAGAATATGGAGACACAAAAAAATAATTTTTTCAAAAATACTTTATTTTGTAAAACTGAAACAAACAAACAAAATATTTGTCATCTTTGGTATTGTCGCATCCGTAACAACCTGCTCTATAAAAATACCACATTATTTAAACTGTCAGATGAACATTGTAAATAACAAAAAATAGATACTGTGCCAAAACAGCAATTTTTTGTTACCTTGCCTCACAAAAAGTGTAATATAGAGCAACAAAAAATCATATGTACCCTAAAATAGTACCAACAAATCTGCCACCTTATCTCGTAGTTTCCAGACATCAGCTTCTCTCCCTGGGTGTTCCTTCTTCCTGGCTGGAGCGCTGTCCACTCGCAGAGCAGAGCGTCACAGCCAGGGAGAAGGTAAGTTTTTTTTTTCTCCCTGGCTGTGACTGGACAGCGCTACAGCCAGGGAGAAGGAACACCCAGGGAGAGAAGCTGATGTCTCCTCCGTGGTGTTCCGATGCTATTACTTAGCATACAGCGCGGGAGAATGTAACGGGGGCCACAGCGGAGCAAAGGAGTGGTGCCCAGAAATAATAGTAAGTGCAGGGACATCCCTGCATTTGCTCGCGATGGGCCGCCAGCCTCCATCTTGCTAGAAGATCTCAGCCGAAATCCAGTTCAGTGCGAGATTACTTCAGCCGGCGTGATGACGTCATACGTCACCACGCCAGCTGTCGTGATGATGTAATGATTTTGGCCGAGTTCTTCAAGCAAGATGGTGGTGGCCGGCCCGTCACTAGCAAATGGAGGCGGTAAGTTTGATGTAATTGTTTTTTTATTGTTAATTTTACACAGTTAAACTCAGATGCCCTGGTCATGTATGAATGCGGCACCTGAGGGGTACAATGACGGGGCGGCTCTATCGCAGCTCCGTATCATTGCACCCGCTACTTACAAAAACAATGCGCTTCGTGACTAAGTAATTTGACATAAGAAAAAATATATATTTTAACTCGGCAAAGCAGCCGAATCGAATTTTGAAGAAATTCTCTAGTCATCACTTCGTCCGGTGCACAGGATTTCGCATGGGATCTTCCATCAAGATGGTGGCGGCCGGCTCTTCGCGCTCAAACCGATTAGGTAAGTATGATTTTTTTTTTTTTTTACCCCATTTCAGGTAAAATCGATTTGTTACCACGAAGCACGAGGAAATTTGGCTTTGGCTTTTCCTGAAATTCAAATCAAATTCCAGTTTGTGGACTTCAATTTGCTCAACCCTACTCACGACCCGTGTTCTTTGTTTCCAAGCAACTCCCTGAACATAGTCGAGCTGTTTAGTAAACAGCGCAGCTAAAAATATATTCATTAGGGAGTTTAAGAGACTCTGTAACAAATAATTACAAGGGGAAACTCCAGTGCATACTTTTTAATTGCACTAAATGACTGCCACTAGTGCAACAAAGCGTCTAATTTGTTTGTTCTGCTAGCAAAATGGCTTGTTAATATGACACGTTCACTTTAAAAAATCTGCACAATGAGTGGATATGACTATATTTTTTTATTTGCAGGACGGAGAACAGATTTAAACAATTGGAAATAAAGGTAAATCTAATTAGCTTTTAACGCTACTAGTCACACTGGGTCATTAAGTGCAATATACTGTAACTTCCTGTATATCCTCCGCTAACTCAATCTACCATTGTATCTCTGCAGTTAAACGACTTGAAAGCATTAATGAAAGAACTTAGAAACAAGATAAAGTGATATTGTGTACGTGGGAATAGAATATGGTAAGTCACTGATCTCAGCGGGACCGATAGACCAGCATATATATGCATTAGATATTCAGTCGCTGTTTGTTGCCATATGGTGAAAGAAAAGAAAGATTGATCATGGTGACTTTCAACATGTCTGATCCTTTGTTCTCATGCGATAAGCCTCTGCCAGAGAGAGGCCAAACAGAGCATGCAGGTACATGGGAAGAATGGAAGGAATGACCAGTCGACAATTAGGGTCCATTCACACGTCTGCAATTTCGTTGCAGAGCCATTCATTTCTTTCACATCGTGCGGCCCGGCTCCGGAAATATGGACCGACACTTCCGGGTCTGCATTTTTCCGTTCCCGAAAAAAATAGAACATGTCCTATTCTTGTCCGCAATTGCGGAACGCACATTGCCGTGGCCATGTTTTGCGGATCCGCGGATCCGCAAAACACGTTATGGACGTGTGAATGGAGCCTTATTGAAGCTGCCACCTTTAGGGGTTAGAGGTGCACATTCTGTATAGTGGTAGCTGCTCCCGCTGATGGTGGTGCCACAGATGACCTGGCAAAAAGGTTTGAGACCATCAGTACTGTATAGTGAGTGGTAGTTACACTGTGTTATTTAGGCAATGCACACAGTGTTTGAGGTGTATAGGGTGCAGGAGAATCCCCCAGTAGGCCCCTGAGCAAGGTGAAACCACCACCTGCACGATTGGCACAATAGATTGACTCCACTACATATAGATAGGCAGCTTAAAGCATCTCAAAGCCTATGTCCATATAAAAAATTCTGTATATTATTTAACAAACTACTCAGATGACTTCTCTCTCCAACTCTAGGGACCTGCTTCACATAGCTATACAGTGGGCTCCCAGAATGAATTTTAATGGTGGGCCTTAGACACCCCAGTCTGACAATGCCTAGCACTGTTTTTAGGTTACTGTTTAGAAGTGTTATTTGGCTAAAATATGGCACTGCTAGTTGTGCAACGTAATGTATGGGATCTCAATATCAAGAATCATATAATTAAAGGGGTTGTCTCACTTCAGCAAATTGCATTTTTCATGTAGAGAAAGTTAACACAAGGCACTTACTAATGTATTATGATTCTCCATATTGCCTCCTTTGCCGCCTAATTAATTTTTCCATCACATTATACACTGCTTGAATCCAGTAGGTTCGACCACCCTGCAATCCAGCAGCGGCGGTCGTGCTTGCACACTGTAGGAAAAAGCGCCGTCCTATGCACACTCCCACGGTAATGACCACTAGAGAGGCTGGTGCTTTTTCTTCTAGTGTGCAAGCACGACCACCGCTGCTGGATTGCAGGTTGGTCATGACCATGGAAACGAAAAGTGCATAATGCAATAGAAAAATGTATCAAACAAGTAAAATGAGGCAATATGGACAATCAGAATACATTAGTAGATGTCTTGTATTAACTATCTACATGACAAATGCCATTTACTGAAGCGAAACAACCGCTTTAAGCACTATATAATATGGTGATTTTTACATTTTAAAACTGTACACCGTATGGTAAAGTAGGCACCAACAGAAGTTACTTCACAGGGCACTATCCAATGCAAAACTGATTCTGACCATAATTCTTGCAATGCCTGTGCTATTTTTTTGTGTATGATAAAAGAACCATACTTTTTTGTGAGGCTAAGATGGAAATGTTATTACGTCTATTTATATGTAACATATATGGATATAACTATTTCTAAACCAACATTATTCAGCTCATATTTTTATCTGGAAAATTGACACTTGAACCCTGGTTTCTTCCCTCCCCATTCATAACACATACGTTTGTCGGCTAAACCAAGTGGACTTGTGTATGGCCAGCTTAAAGGGATTATTCAAAATTATAAGATGATGGCCCACCCTATACCCCTGTCAATCAGCTGTTTTGTTGTAGTTCCAGCACCAGAAATGCATAGCGGAGTCTATTATGTAGTGGACGGAGCAGGTAACTGCTGCGTTGCTCCCATTCACTTCAGTGGGAGCAGCACTGCAGTTACCATCTACACCACAATGGATGGAGCTGTATAGTTCCAGAGCCCACTTCCAGCATTGGAGCTACTCCGAAAGAGCTAAGTGACGGGAGGTGAGGTAGAGGAACCCTACACTGATCCAAAAGACAACCTCTTTTGGCAGAACCAGCGCACACTGCATGCATAGTAAGGGCTTTAATCAAATAAAGTTACTTATGAAGTAGAGCAAGAATTTCAAATGAAATGCAGCAGTGTTGAAAATGGGAAACAAACCCATTGATTGTCAGATGCACCAATGGAACCATGACCAAAATTATAAATGTGTGCAGCTTAATTGGTTAGTATCCTCCTAAATTTTCTTTCCCTTTTCTGCACAGGTAACATCTTCTTCAGAACATATGAGCAGCATAATTTTACAGTGTGACACCATCTTTGGATGTTCTTACTGCATTTCCTGAATTGCCTGGATACTCAGGAATACCAAGCTATACCCGTCTTATTACATGTTTTTATGTCCAGTAATAAAATGGTATAGACGATTAAATACAGTTAGAAAGCCAAATCCAAAATGCATATATATCTTGTTAAATTATCAAATTGATTCTCATGAAAATGTCAAATTCTCAACTACTAAATCCCGACAACAAATAAATTGACCACTAGTAGACATGATGAATGATTGTAATGCATAAAACAGTCATATAAGAATTTTTGAAAGGAAATTCTAAACATGTTATTTAATTGCCACTATTAAAGATGATGATCAAGCTTTTGTTATCCTCAGAATGATATCTATGGATAAAACTATATAGCCTAAATATATAAATCCCACACTATAAAAATATATCAGCACTAATATCTACCTACAATTAAATTTCAAAAAGAGCAGTTTTGTTGTTTCAGTAACTTCACATCCATAAGTTCCTATCTATTAAATGCATATAAAGACTCCTAGCAAACAACTATAACTCATACAACTACACACTTAAAGGCTATGTGCACTTTGGGGGCATTTTTTTTTATTATTGCATTGTACTCATTTTAAGCAAAAAAAAATTTTTTTTTAATTGGTCTTTTAAAAAAAAAAATATGGAGCCCATTATTTTGTACATAGATGAGATGCTATAGCAGCAGCCTCTGGATTTTCTCACTCATAAAAAATTGCCTCTAAAGACTATGTACACATTCCAGGGCAGTTTTTTTATGATTCCATTTTACTCATTTTGGGCTCCTACTTTCTCTTTCACCTTGTGCCGGTCATCTAATAAACCTTATCTCTAAATTACTAAACGGTCATAAACACTTATTTAAAGGGCTTCTGTCACCCCACTAAACCGTTTTTTTTTGTTTTGTTTACTTATAATCCCTATACAGCCGCATCCTCCGATCCTAAAGACGCCCCCTCCGCATGTTGATTGACAGGGCCAGGGAACGGGATCGTCCTCTTCTGGCCCTGTCTGCTATCAAGATCTCGCGCCTGCGCCGTAACGGTATTCAGTCGGCGCAGGCGCACTGAGAGGCGGCCGCTCGCTCGGCCACTCCATCCTCAATGCTTCTGCGCCGATGACGTTGCATCTACACCCAGCGCAGGTGCATTGAGGATGGAGCGGCCGAGCGAGCGTCCGCCTCTCAGTGCGCCTGCGCCAATTGAAGACAGGTACGGCGCAGGCGCGAGATTTTGAATGCAAACAGGGCCAGCAGAGAACGATCCCGTTCCCTGGCCCTGTCAATCAACATGCGGAGGGGGCGTCTTTAGGATCGGAGGATGCGGCCGCTACCAACAAGTAGCCGCCCTACTTGCTGGTAGCAGGGTAATTTGCATATTTTAAAAGCACGTTTTTAACACAATCTACTGGACCTAAATGATTAATTAGATTCTCGCAGTATAGGGATCATAAGTAAACAAAAAAAAAAAACGGTTTAGTGGGGTGACAGAAGCCCTTTAAGCCACATTCTTATCAGTAAGATCAGAGATAAGGAGCCATCAGTTGAGCTGCCTGACGGAGCACAATAAAACCACAGACCATGCTATTATAGAATCTCAACGCTGTACAGAGAAAGAGGATCAACATTTTTAATAAAGACCAATAAAACAAAAGATTTTTAGTTCAAAATGAGTACAATGCAGCAATGAAAAAAATTGCTCCCAAAGGTGTACATAGCCTTTAAAGTAGACACTGTTTTATATACTACTGTATGAATGCCCAATGTAAGTCATCCAGTAAATATGTATATGATGTTCATGGATGTTTTGCTGGCAGGATCATTCTTGTACATCTATTTTAGAGTAATACAGAAACAGCTGAGTGGACTTTGCGTAACTCCCATTCACGCCCATTAATGACTGAGATGGGAATGCCCCTTAAAACCTGCAGTGATCCTGTATTATGCTTGACTGGTGGCTTTAAGACCCTAGCAAAGCATGTGAACACTTATATACCACTCCCTCAAGGGTTCTGTCACAGCTCAAAACCAAGTAAATCTCTAGGCTCTCCTACCCATACATTTGCACAATAAAAAAAGATTGCTATAGTAGATAGGGGCATTTGTTATGATTGCATTTTACTCATTTTGGGTTAAAATACATTTTTTCAATTGATCTTTATTAAAAATGTCCCGCCATTTCTGACATATAAGAGTTAAAGATCAGTCTGTTTGCAAGCTGTCACATTGTGTTTTCTTTGAATCCCATCTTCTGTGGGCTCCCAGTCATCATCTGATGGTTCATTATAAGAATTGAGCTATAATGAGTGTTTATGTGGTCAGGATATCAGAGATAAGAGCTACATATGAGTTGTTGGAGGACAGGATTTAAAGCTTCCAAACAGACCGATTCTTACCTCTTGTATCCCAGAAATGGCTGAACATTTTTAATAAACACCAATTGAATAAAGTATTTTTTAGCCCAAAATTAGTAAAATACAGTCATAAAAAGGCCCCCAAAGGTGTACACGGCCTTAAGTACAATGGGGGGAGATGTATATATCGATGTTACCGCGTTGGAAAAGTATCTTAATTTGCGTCAAAATTTGTGATGCACATTTGCTATGCCAAATATATGAAGTGCACGCACCACAATTTAGTTTCATGTGTGATATACGTTTTTTAGACACCTTTGTACCAACTTTTCATATACTCCTATTGTTCCTGTTTTGTCACAGTCTTAGTATTTGGACAAAAACTATGCCAGCTTCTAACCCTAATCCTAACCCTACTAACCATTACCCATAACACAGGCACAATATTCTGGCACAAAAAAAAATCTAATTTAATACATATGCCACAAGATATTTTAGAAACTGTTTTCTGCTTTTTTTCTGACATAAATAAATGAATAATTTGTATTTGTTGCCCATTTTGCACTATACTGAATATTTGTGGGATGCATATTATGATCAGTATAATAAAGGGGCTAGGTCATCAATATCAGATCAGTGGAATCCAACTCCCAGCATCCCCAGCGATCAGCGCTGCCTTCTCTTCATTTCTTTACCTGCTCGCCATCACAACCGCAGCGATAAGCAGGTGTAATTACATCTCAGCTTTCCCAATCACTTCTATGGGATGGTTCCGTCCCATAGGTTCCTTCCTGTTCACTTGAAGGGGAAGGAACCATCCCACAGAAGTAAATGGGATGGCTGAGATGTTATTACACTTGCTCACGAGCGCTGCCTTCTCTTAACACAGCTGATTGGTGGGAGTGCCAGGAGTCAGCTGATATGATATTGATGACCTAGCCTGAGGATAGGTCATCAATATAAATAAAGTGGACAACCCCTTTTAAAATATTAAATAACATTGTTACATTTTGCTCTGGTTATACTTTTTCCTGTGGTTTGAACTTTTTGTGTTGCTCTTGTTATTAATTTACTTTTTTATTTCCTATCATTCTAATATATAGCCTATTGTCCATTGTTGCTACTGCAGGGCATATACATGGGTATTAGTGAAGGGCATATACATGCTTATTAGTGTTGATAGAGCACTGTAGAGCTCGGGGTATCGGGCCGAAAACATCGGGATGTTCAGGTGCTCGACCGAGCACCCAAGTATAATGGAAGTCAATGGGAGAACCCGAGCAGGGGAGACTGCCTAGTTCGTAGGAAAATGTCAGAAATTGATGGAAACACCACCAAAAAGGTTCTGGAACAGCATGGGGAGGATGTCTGGATGCATCTTGTACTCGCAGGTCACTGCTGGAAAAGATGTTGTCCGAATAGTAAGCCACTTTTACAGACTGACAATAATACGCACAAAACAGAAGAAAAAAAAATTTGATTTTGGAGGAAAAATTGATAGGAAACATTCTTTCCTGTATATTTACTTGTATATAAATTGCAAGTGCTGCCAAAAATTACAAGGAAGAGGCACTCAGATACAACCTGTATATCACATAAAGGAGGACCTCATTCACATTGTGGTACAATTGTTCATGTAGTAGGACTGCAGGTGAGCTGACCCTGTAAAAGATTGTAGGTGAAGGCCTGCTGGTGAGCTGACCCTCTAAAAAATTATATGCGAGTGCCTGAAGGTGAGTTGACCCTGTAAAATATTGTAGGTGAGGGTCTGCTGGTGAGCTGAACCTCTAAAAAATTACATGCGAGGGCATGCAGCTGAGCTGATCCTGTGAAACATAATATGCGAAGGGAATATATGCAAGGGCATTATATGTGATGAATAAGCATGTTGATATGATGGAAGAGGAAGAGGAGGATGAGAAAAGGAAGATTCAACCATATACCCTTGCTTGTGGTGGAAGGGGTGCATGGGAATACAGTGTATTCAGTACATTATAAACAACGCTTTTAAAGTCCCTTTATGTTCATCAGCATTCCTCTGGTGGAGTTGAGAAGTAATGCTCAATCCAGGCCTTGTTTTTTTTTTTATAAGAGTCAACCTGTCAGCATTTTCAGTTGACAGAATACGCTTATCTGTTATAATGCCACCAGCAGCACTAAATACCCGCTCAGACAAAACGCTGGCGACAGGGCAGTAGAGCGCCAGTTCGTGCCACATGTCCAGCTTGGACACCAAGTAGTTGTAAGGCACTGAGTGATCATTGAGGACGCTGATACGGTCTGCTATGTACTCCTTCAACATTTTCCAAAATTTTTCCCTCCTTGTGACACTAGGCCGCACATCAGGGTGAGGGTGCTGGCGGGGTGTCATGAAACTGTCCAGGCTTTGGAGAGTGTTGCCCTGCCTCTGTTGGAACAGCTGTTTGTTCCACTTGTCTCTCCTCCTTCGGTTGGCCAAGGAACTGCAGACTCTGCCGCCAGCGTTGTCAGATGGAAATTTTTGGAGCAATTTTTCAACAAGGATCTTCTGGCATTGCACCATTTTGCTCGTCCTCTCCCCTAGAGGAATGAGAGATGAGAAGTTCTCTTTGTAGCGGGGGTCGAGAACGGTGAACAACCAGTAATCCTTGTTGTCTAAAACGCGTATAACGTGCGGGTCACGGGAAAGGCAGCCTAACATGAAGTCAGCCATGTGTGTCAGAGTACCAACAGGCAAGACTTCGCTGTCATCATCAGGAGGATCACTCTCAATCTCCTCATCATCTTCCTCCTCTTCTGCCCACCCACGCTGAACAGATGGAATTAAACTTTCATGGGTACTACCCTCTGTAGCGGAGGCAACCGTCTCCTGCTCCTCCTCCTCCTCTTCATTGTCCAATTCGCGCTGAGAAGATGAACTGAGGGTGATCTGGCTATCACTCTGTGTAATATCTTCCCCCATTTCCACCCCTTCCACATGCAAAGTGTAGTCCTTAATTGTGAGCAGCGAGCATTTGAGTAGACACAGGAGTGGGATGGTTATGCTGATAGCATTATCGCCACTCACCATCTGTGTTGCTTCCTCAAAGTTTCTTAAAACCTCACAGAGGTCAGACATCCATGCCCACTCTCGCTTGTGAATAGCGGAAGCTGACTGGAAAGGCGACGACCATGTTGCAGCTGGTATTCCACTACTGTCTTCTGCTGCTCACAAAGCCTGGCCAACATGTGAAACGTTAAGTTCCAGCCCGTGCTCACGTCGCACAACAGCCTGTGAGCTGGCAATTTCAATCGCTGCTGCAGCGCTGACACACCGGATGAAACTTTCGGTGACTTGTGGAAATGTGCACACACGAGGCGCACCTTCACCAGTAGCTCAGGCAAATTGGGGTAGGTTTTGAGAAACTGCTGAACCACAAGGTTGAACATGTGGGCCAGGCATGGGATGTGTGAGCTTGCCGAGCTCCAAAGCCGCCACCAAGTTACGACCATTATCAGACACAACCATGCCTGCTTCTAGGTTGAATGGCAAGAGCCACAGCTCAGTCTGGTCTTTTATCCCCTGCCACAGCTCTTTGACGTGTGCTGTTTGTCCCCTAAGGATATCAGCTTCAGTACGGCCTGTTGCCACTTCCCCACTGCAGTGCTACACTGATTCTAGCTACCAACTGATGACTGACTGGTGCTGCACGCGGATAATTCGGAGGTGGAAGTGGAGAAGGAGGAGGTGAAGTGGGGGTTGGAGCCACTAACGTAGGTGCTGGCGGAAACCCTGATCGAGGTAGGGCCCGCAATGCTTGGCGTTGGTAGCACCTATGCCATCTCAGGGTACGACTCGCTCCCGGCCTCCACAACGTTCACCCAGTGTGCCGTCAGGGAAATGTAGCTTCCCTGGCCAAATGCACTTGTCCATGTGTCCGTGGTTAAGTGGACCTTCCCAGTAACTGCGTTGGTCAGGGCACGTGTGATGTTACGGGACACATGTTGGTGTAAGGCAGGCATGGCACACCGTGAAAAATAGTGGCGGCTGGGGACTGCGTAACGAGGGACGGACGCCGACATCAGGCTGTGGAAGACCTCAGTGTCCAAAAGCCAATTTGGAAAGTTGCGCATTTAGTGCTATGGCCTGTGGCTTGCGTTCAAATGCCTGGGGTAAGGACATTTGTACACTGTGCTGGGACATGGAAGTGGATGTCGTCGCTGATGGTGCTTGCGAAGGTCCAGGTGCAGGTCGGGATGCATCCGGGCCTGGGCCTTTGACAGGGGATTGGCCAGCACGTAACATAGGGGGAGAGAAGGCAGTGGTGTTACCACCGACACAGATTGTGGACCCAGGCATTCGTCCCACTTATTACCCACTTATTACAGTGCTTGGATGCCATGTGGGGGATCATGCTGGTGGTGTTGAGGTTGCTAGTGTTCATGCTCCTGCTCATTTTCGTATGGCACAGGTTGCAAACTACTATTCTTTTCTCGTCCGCACTTTCCTCAAAAAAGCGCTATACTGCGTAACATCTACCCCTTGGCAAAGGAGAATTCTGCAAGGGGTTGCTCCGTGGAACAGTTGCAGGCCTGTGTGGTGTGGCCCGCCTTCTCCCTTTTGCCACCCCAATGCCTCTTCTAGCCTGTTGCGGTGCTGCAGATCCCTCCCCCTCTGTACTGCTGTCCTCGCTCGGCTTTCCACTAGGTTGGGTCAGTGGCCTCATCGTCCACCACCTCCTCTTTCACTTTTTCACTCTGATCATCCTCCTGATTTGTTGACCTAACCACAACCTCAGTGATTGACAACTGTGTCTCATCCTCTTCATCGACCTCTTGAGACAGTAATTGCGGTTGAATCATTGCCAACTGTGTCTCATCATCATCCGCCTCATTAAACACTAATTGCCGTTCCCCACCGTCATGTTCTTGTGACTGTGGATGTTCAAGAAGTTGGGAATCAGGGCACAAGATCTCATGTCCCTCTTCAAGCGTGCTTGGCGAGAGGGCCAAATCAAGTGATGGTGATGAAAAGAGGTCCTCAGAATATCCAATTGTGGGATTACTTGTTTGGCTAGACTGTAAATGGTGGGAGGAAGGAATATCAGGGTGAGGATTGTGTTGACCAGACTCCTGGCTACTGAGACTGGACTTGGTGCCCAGACTCCTGACGAAGCCGCTGAGGTGAAACGCGCGTCGAGGTCTTGCGCTCAGGGCTTGTATATACATCTGGGCTTGGTCATGTCTTCAGGTACGTCCTTGGTTTTAAGTGTATATTGAGACATCAATTGAGACACTGCCATATACAGCTTTCATATTGGGCCTATGCTATTGATTAGGCCATATAGACACACAATTGGGTGCCTGTGTATTAAATAGGCTGTGGATAATCCGGTATCAGGCACTATATATATTTATGTTACTGATGGTTGCCATGGACGCTGGCTGTGGACCGCATTAACATCCATGGATTTCTTTTGAGGAAATTACAGTGTATTGTGTAATTCTCCATCGGAGTGTGGATATGGTATACTACACACCCCCTTGATATATATTGGATGTTTGCGTGTCACAGTATGAACCTGGTACCCGATAAGTGCTTATCAGCCTTGTGGGGATACATGACAGTCCTGTGGTATACAGGTCCTTCTAAAAAAATTTGCATATTGTGATAAAGTTCATTATTTTCTGTAATGTACTGATAAACATTAGACTTTCATATATTTTAGATTCATTACACACCAACTGAAGTAGTTCAAGCCTTTTATTTTTTAATATTGATGATTTTGGCATACAGCTCATGAAAACCCAAATTTTCATATCTAAAAAATTCGCATATTTCATCCGACCAATAAAAGAAAAGCGTGTTTAATACAAACAAAGTCAAACTTCAAATAATTATGTTCAGTTATGCACTCAATACTTGGTTGGGAATCCTTTTGCAGAAATGACTGCTTCAATGCGGCGTGGCATGGAGGCAATCAGCCTGTGGCACTGCTGAGGTGTTATGGAGGCCCAGGATGCTTCGATAGCGGCCTTAAGCTCATCCAGAGTGTTGGGTCTTGCGTCTCTCAACTTTCTCTTCCCAATATCCCACAGATTCTCTATAGGGTTCAGGTCAGGAGAGTTGGCAGGCCAATTGAGCACAGTAATACCATGGTCAGTAAACCATTTACCAGTGGTTTTGCCACTGTGAGCAGGTGCCAGGTCATGCTGAAAAATGAAATCTTCATCTCCATAAAGCTTTTCAGCAGATGGAAGCATGAAGTGCTCCAAAATCTCCTGATAGCTAGCTGCATTGACCCTGCCCTTGATAAAACACAGTGGACCAACACCAGCAGCTGACATGGCACCCCAGACCATCACTGACTGTGGGTACTTGACACTGGACTTCCGGCATTTTGGCATTTCCCTCTCCCCAGTCTTCCTCCAGACTCTGGCACCTTGATTTCCGAATGACATGCAACAGTCCAGTGCTGCTTCTCTGTAGCCCAGGTCAGGTGCTTCTGCCGCTGTTTCTGGTTCAAAAGTGGCTTGACCTGGGGAATGCGGCACCTGTAGCCCATTTCCTGCACACGCCTGTACACGGTGGCTCTGGATGTTTCTACTCCAGACTCAGTCCACTGCTTCCGCAGGTCCCCCAAGGTCTGGAATCGGTCCTTCTCCACAATCTTCCTCAGGATCCGGTCACCTCTTCTCGTTGTGCAGCGTTTTCTGCCACACTTTTTCCTTCCCACAGACTTCCCACTGAGGTGCCTTGATACAGCACTCTGGGAACAGCCTATTCGTTCAGAAATTTCTTTCTGTGTCTTACCCTCTTGCTTGAGGGTGTCAATGATGGCCTTCTGGACAGCAGTCAGGTCGGCAGTCTTACCCATGATTGCGGTTTTGAGTGATGAACCAGGCTGGGAGTTTTTAAAAGCCTCAGGAATCTTTTGCAGGTGTTTAGAGTTAATTAGTTGATTCAGATGATTAGGTTAATAGCTCGTTTAGAGAACCTTTTCATGATATGCTAATTTTTTTAGATAGGAATTTTGGGTTTTCATGAGCTGTATGCCAAAATCATCAATATTAAAACAATAAAAGGCTTGAACTACTTCAGTTGTGTGTAATGAATCTAAAATATATGAAAGTCTAATGTTTATCAGTACATTACAGAAAATAATGAACTTTATCACAATATGCTAATTTTTTTAGAAGGACCTGTATATGCCCTTTGCTTCTCTGTATAACTTTTTCCATCTTGCCCTTTCTCTCCATATTTTATATATAATAAAGTGATATGAATTTGTATATATTATTTCCACTGGCTTTTTTGTTATGACATTGTATCTTACTCCAGGTGGAACGTTGTGCTGTCAACTTTAGACAGAGAGGTTTTTGTAGGTTAATATGGACTTGGTGGAAGATAGGGTGGTGCTTAACCGACTGGAAGCATTATCTGCTGCAATCCAACCGACCACCTGGTCGCACTGGTCTGACTTCAAGAGTGGTGTCCTGCGCCGCCCTGGAAACTGGGACATGAAGCTAGGTATCGTGGATGATTGTTTTTCTTGTGCTCTGGCAGCAGGCAATGTTTCTCCACGCCCAGGGCCACGGCCTCTGCGTGCACCATCAGCAGCACGGCCACTTCCCTTACTGCTCGCCTTCTTCAATTTAAATGTGATATCTTCTAGAAAGTATGTCACACGTACAGTAGTGTAGGATTTGGAAGTGTCTGTGCAAAAAAATTTACAAAGGTATATGTGATGAGGAAATGTTATACAGGACAGGTACCACAGGTAATGTCACAGTTCGCAGTGTCTACGGAAAAACTGCACTGGATGTCACTGATATTTTAGGGATGCGCACACTTTAAACAGGAGATATGGCGCTGATAATTTGACTGTCCGCAGCGGACACCGTCTACGGAAAAAGTGTCCTGGATATCACTGATATTTTAGAGATGCGCACACTTTAAACAGGAGATGTGGCGCTGATAATTTTACTGTCCGCAGGGGACACCATCTACGGGAAAAGATTTTTTTTGCATAAAAATCTTTCTATTACACTCCCTACACTGTCAGTCCCTTCCTATGCACAGCTCTCCCTAACACTGTGCAGGTTGCGCTACAAACATATATTGCTGCTGTCACACACAATAGTCCTTACAAGGACTTTTGGGTCTATGAAATATTTTTGTAGAAAAATTCAATTCAATTACACTCCCTACACTCTCTGTCCCTTCCTATGCTCAGCTCTCCCTGACTTAGAATGAGCCGAACACTCGTCATTAGGTGCTATATAGCACCCGATGACACGTTCCGGCCAGCCAATCACTGTAATGCCAGTATCCAACATGGCTGCTGGCATTACAGTGAGGGCAGTACTTACCTGCACATTTATTGGCTGCTTAGCAGCCGCAAAACGTGCAGGAAGGAGACTCGAGCATTGTGCTCGAGCACATGCGGTACTCGGCCGAGTAGCGCCATGTGCCGAGCATAGCGATGCTCGAGCCGAACTGGTATTCGGCCGAGCATGCTCGCTCAACACTAATGGTTATGTTTTTAAACCTGAATTCAAGAATATATACAGTCGTGGCCAAAAGTTTTGAGAATGACATAAATATTGGAAAAGTTGCTGCTTAAGTTTTTATAATAGCAATTTGCATATACTCCAGAATGTTATGAAGAGTGATCAGATGAATTGCATAGTCCTTCTTTGCCATGAAAATTAACTTAATCTCCCAAAAAACTTTCCACTGCATTTCATTGCTGTCATTAAAGGACCTGCTGAGATCATTTCAGTAATCGTCTTGTAAACTCAGTTAAGAATGTTGACGAGCACAAGGCTGGAGATCATTATGTCAGGCTGATTGGGTTAAAATGGCAGACTTGACCTGTTAAAAGGAAGGTGATGCTTGAAATAATTGTTCTTCCATTGTTAACCATGGTGACCTGCAAAGAAACGCGTGCAGCCATCATTGTGTTGCATAAAAATAGCTTCACAGGCAAGGATATTGTGGCTACTAAGATTGCACCTCAATCAGCAATTTATAGGATCATCAAGAACTTCAAGGAAAGAGGTTCAATTCTTGTTAAGAAGGCTTCAGGGCGTCCAAGAAAGTCCAGCAAGCGCCAGGATCATCTCCTAAAGAGTATTCAGCTGCGGGATCGGAGTTACACCAGTGCAGAGCTTGCTCAGGAATGGCAGCAGGCAGGTGTAAGAGCATCTGCACGCACAGTGAGGCAAAGACTTTTGGAAGATGGCCTGGTGTCAAGAAGGGCAGCAAAGAAGCCACTTCTCTCCAAAAAAAACATCAGGGACAGATTGATCTTCTGCAGAAAATATGGTGAATGGACTGCTGAGGACTGAGGCAAAGTCATATTCTCCGATGAAGCCTCTTTCCGATTGTTTGGGGCATCAGGAAAAAGGCTTGTCCGGAGAAGAAAAGGTGAGCGCTACCATCAGTCCTGTGTCATGCCAACACTAAAGCATCCTGAGACCATTCATGTGTAGGGTTGCTTCTCATCCAAGGGAGTGGGCACACTCACAAAAACACCCAAAAACACAGCCATGAATAAAGAATGGTACCAAAACACCCTCCAACAGCAACTTCTTCCAACAATCCAACAACAGTTTGGTGAAGAACAATGCATTTTCCAGCACGATGGAGCGCTGTGCCTTAAGGCAAAAGTGATAACTAAGTGGCTCGGGGACCAAAACGTTGACATTTTGGGTCCATGACCTGGAAACTCCCCAGACCTTAATCCCATTGAGAACTTGTGGTCAATCCTCAAGAGGCGGGTGGACAAACAAAACCCCACTAATTCTGACAAACTCCAAGAAGTGATTATGAAAGAATGGGTTGCTATCAGTCAGGAATTGGCCCAGAAGTTGATTGAGAGCATGCCCAGTCGAATTGCAGAGGTCCTGAAAAAGAAGGGCCAACACTGCAAATACTGACTCTGCATAAATGTCATGTAATTGTCGATAAAAGCCTTTGAAACGCATGAAGTGCGTGTAATTATATTTCACTACATCACAGAAACAACTGAAACAAAGATCTAAAAGCAGTTTAGCAGCAAACTTTGTGAAAACTAATATTTGTGTCATTCTCAAAACTTTTGGCCACGACTGTACATTACAGTAGTGCTTCACCATTTTTAAGAAGAGCTGGTACATATTCTGTTTGTAACGTTTGTTTCATGTTACATTCTTAATTAAAACATCTCATTGAAGTACATCATGTTCTGACTACTTACATACCTTTATCACAAAATATGACAGTTCACTGAACCCATAGAATGGCCTTGATAGTTGACATTCCTAATGGTATAGTTAATAAACAGCTCATGTCCTGGGTCATTGAACTAATACATGTTAAATCTAATGGACATGTCTGTCTGCTGACCTGCAGAACAGTACCATGCAATGTAAAGTCTTAATGTACGCTATTATGGCTCAAAGGCAACTCTCAGTTTGTCTGATAAATCTCAGGTAACATAGCTTGTTTACTAGACTAAATAGCTATTTTGACAACCGTGATCTAGGCATTATACATAGGTTATAAGCATATATGCACATGCAGATACGCAGATTTGTTGCAGACATTTCACATGTATCTATAGAAATATACCCATTCTGATGTATTAGAAGGACTGTTTTTATAAATGTCTGCAATGAACTCACCGCTTGTATGCATACCCTAAAAGAGGGTAATCATACTTCACATATATACTGTATATTTTTATGCAAAAAATAAAAGTTCAAAAAAGATATTGTAATGGCTATAGACACTACAGGGAAATTTCCCGGTGGGTCGATGCCCCAGGGGACCACACAAGCCGTCCTCTCTGCCGCTGGCCATTTATATACTGAGCTCTCAACAGTAATTAAAGCTGTGAGAGTCAGGTACTCATGTACCCGGCCAGAAACCGCACATGCCCTGTGCTGTGGGCGCTCCTCGCGTCCTAAGCCCCCTGCTCCATAGACAACTGGAGGAGGAGGACAGAAAATGGTAGCTATTGATGGCCACTACAGAGGGACAGTTTTTTGGGCAATATATTGTGCTACACTGTGTTATTTGGTTCTGGTGGGATTGTATTTTGCACTATAGTATTGTTGACCCCACCTACTTGTATTGCCTGCCTTCTGTTAATTTGGACTTGGACTTAGTTTTTTTTTCCAGGGCCACATTAAGTTCCTATTCCGTCCCTGGCCTCATATGTCGAAAGAATATCTCCAAAAACTACAAAAAAATATTCCAGCCTAAAGGATAAAAATGGACAAAGACATACAAATTGTTTTATGCATTCATCATCTGAACATTGTTTGATCAGAGCTCGAGCTCACTTATATTGTCCTGACTACATTCACATATTGACACACATGAGAATTTTTGGCTAGTTTCGGATACATTTATAAATTCTGTACAACATTTTGCACAAAATTGCACAGATGATGACTTATATTACGACACACAGGTGTTGGTTCTGTTGTTGAAGATTATTCTCAATGAAATTTTGACTAAAGACTAGGAGAACCAAAGGCCTCTTTCACACGGGTGTTGCGGGAAAATGTGCGGGTGCGCTGCGGGAACATGCGCAATTTTTCTGCGCGAGTGCAAAACATTCCAATGCGTTTTGCACTCGCGTGAGAAAAATCGCGCATGTTTGGTACCCAAACCCGAACTTCTTCACAGAAGTTCGGGCTTGGGATCGGTGTTCTGTAGATTGTATTATTTTCCCTTATAACATGGTTATAAGGGAAAATAATAGCATTCTGAATACAGAATGCATAGTACAATAGTGCTGGAGGGGTTAAAAAAAAAATTATATATTTTTTTAACTCACCTTAATCCACTTGATCGCGCAGCCCGGCTTCTCTTCTGTCTTCTTATTTGCTGTGTGCAGGAAAAGGACCTGTGGTGATGTCACTCCGGTCATCACATGGGCCATCACATGATCCATCACCATGGTAAAAGATCATGTGACGAACCATGTGATGACCGGAGTGGCGTCACCACAGGTCCTTTTCCTGCACACAGCAAATAAGAAGACAGAAGAGATGCCGGCTGCGTGATCAAGTGCATTAAGGTGAGTTAAATTATTTTTTATTTTTTTTAACCCCTCCAGCACTATTGTACTATGCATTCTGTATTCAGAATGCTATTATTTTCCCTTATAACCATGTTATAAGGGAAAATAATAAAGATCGGGTCTCCATCCCGATCGTCTCCTAGCAACCGTGCGTGAAAATCGCACCGCATCCGCACTTGCTTGCGGATGCTTGCGATTTTCACGCGGCCCCATTCACTTCTATGGGGCCTGCGTTGAACATGAAAAACGCACAAAATAGAGCTTGCTGCGATTTTCACACAACGCACAAGTGATGCGTGAAAATCACTGCTCATGTACACAGCCCCATAGAAATTAATGGGTCCGGATTCAGTGCGGGTGCAATGCGTTCAACTCACGCATTGCATCCGCGCGGAAAACTCGCCCGTGTGAAAGGGGCCAAAGACCTTCAATCTCTAAAGTGGAAGAAGAAAGAACACAAATAGGAGTTCCAAAGCTTCTTCATTCTGGTGATTGCAGGGAGTCACAGATCACAGACCATCACCAACGACATCTCATAGGGTTCAGTGAGAAGTCAGATTCTGTTCAAAGGTTCTGAACACTTCTGGGGGCATTTTTTATTAGTGTACATCAATTGTTTTTCCTATTGTCTTTGATATAAAATTTCTTTCTGTTCTTTCTTCTTCTTTTATTTATTGGGTCAATTAACATTCAACTTTAAAATGGGAGTTGTACATGACATTAGAGATCTTAAACTATTAATGAATGGTCATATACATACCCAGTAGAAAACCGTGACCCTGCCCCCAGCTATCTAGAATTGACATCAATAAATAAAGAACATAATGAGATTGTTAAAGAGTTTATCCAGGAAAAGATTTATATATGACATCCTCAGGATAGGTCATCAGTATCAAAATCTGCAGGGGTGCGACACTTATCAGTATCAAAATCTGCAGGGGTGCGACACTTATCAGTATCAAAATCTGCAGGGGTGCGACACTTACAGAGGCCTTAAGCGCCTCTTTAGGTGTAAAGTCCTTGAGTGCCACATCTTCTTCCTAGGTCAGTAACATCACTGTACATCAGTCACATGGCGTAGTTGCAGCTCAGTCCTATTCAAGTCAATGGGGCTGCGCCGCAATACCAAGCACTGCCACTATATAATGTGCGGTGCTGTCCTTGGAAAGCTGCTGGGAGCATGCATTGCTGACCAGAGCTCCAGTGAGCACAGCAGCGCCCTAAATTGCAGATCAGCGGGGATGCCGGCACTTGGACCAATGCTGATGTGATGATGACATGTCCTAAGAATAAGTCATCACTATCTTTTCCAAGATAAACCCCTTTAACTAACATAATGTTGATACATAGTTGTCCTGATGGGTGTTCGACCAGCTAATTGTTCCTTCAAGTACCATTCAGTGTATTGAAAGTAGGGAAATAGCACCCTTCTAGTAGAGAGTGATAGCATTTCAAGGTGAATGACCGCACAGTTTCTATAGTTTCCAGAGGGGGACATCTTGGATTTTCACAAAGGTGTGATATACAACCTATGAAAAATCATCTAAGACATGGGGGCACATTTATTAAGAGTGGTCTTAATAAAACCCTGCACTGGCAGTGGATCTGCCTCAGTTATGTAGAGGAGCAGGCCTCTACATAACTTCGGTGTATCCAGCGCCGTTCTAAATGTAAGACAGCTTCCTAGCTGTCTTACATTTAGACCATTTTCTACGCCTAAACCAGGCCTAGAAAATGATGAAGTCCCCTTCTCCACCCATGCCATGCCCCCACTTTTTTAGACCTGGCGTGAGCGGGAAAATGTCGCAGATTGCGGTGCAAAGTCCTAATATAGGCGTATTTCTGTCTTATAACTACCATGTGGTAAAGTCATATTTAGGCCTCATGCACACGACTGTATGTATTTTATGATCCACTAAATATGGATACCGTCCATATTGCATCTTCACTTTTGGAAGGCCCACTGAAGTCTCCAATAGGTCAATGGTCCATATTTTGCGGCCGAGTATAGGATATGTCCTATCTTTTTGCGGAAGAGACATTTGGATGCGGAAAGCACATAGATCATCCATGACCATGATCATGGTATGTCATTCCTCAAAAAAATTGAATATGTCCACAAAGTGCAAACCGGTGATCCATTAAAGTCAATGGGTCCACAAAAAATTTAGGACAGCTCATGGACCACATCTGTATTTTGCAGGTCTGCAGTTTGCAGACCGCAAAACATATACAGTCATGTGCATGAGGCATTGGTTTTAGGGTAGCTTCCAATACATCTAGTTTCTAATACAGCACAATCTGCTGTTAGGAAATTATGATTTAGATGACTGCATGAATGATTCCATTTGCTCATTCATTAGATAATTGGTGGTGCCTTTATACAGGTAGGTTATCGCTAATGAACATCCGTACGAATGCTTATTAAAGATATCTGCCAAAACACTGGGCAGTGTAAGGACCTCTTTAGTGAACTGATGAGAATTTAGCTTAAAAGAGTGTTTATGAGCTGTTAACTCCTTAAGGTCACAGCCTTATTTCACCTTAAGGACCAGGCCACTTTTTGCAAATCTGACCAGTGTCACTTTAGGTGGTTATAACTTTAAAATGCTTTGACTTATCCAGGCCATTCTGAGATTGTTTTTTCGTCACATATTGTACTTCATGACACTAATAAAATCGAGTAAAAAAATAAATAATCCTTTTTATTTATAAAAAAATACAAAATTTGCCCAAAATTTGGAAAAATGTGCAAATTTCCAAGTTTCAATTTCTCTACTTCTATAATACATAGTAATACCTACAAAAATAGTTATTACTCTACATTCCCCATATGTCTACTTTATGTTAGGATCATTTTGGGAATGACATTTTATTTTTGGGGGACGTTACAAGGCTTAGAAGTTTAGAAGTAAATCTTGAAATTTCTCTGAAATTTTCAAAAAACAACTTTTTAAGGACCAGTTTAGGTCTGAAGTCCCTTTGTGAGGCTTACATAATAGAAACCACGCAAAAATGACCCAATTCTAGAAACTACACCCCTCAAGATATTAAAAACTGATTTTACAAACGTTGTTAACCCTTTAGGTGTTCCACAAGAAATAATGGAAAATAGAGATACAATTTAAAAAATTTCCGTTTTAATATTTTTTTTCCAGTTACAAAGCAAGGGTTAACAGCCAAACAAAACTCTATATTTATGGCCCTGATTCTGTAGTTAACAGAAACACCCCATATGTGGTCGTAAAATGCTGTACGGGCGCACGGCAGGGCGCAGAAGGAAAGGAATGCCATACGGTTTTTGGAAGGCAGATTTTGCTGGACTGTTTTTTTTTTTAAAACAAAGGTAATGTAGAATGAAAAGAAATAGCGGCACTCACCAGTGTGGTCGGAAAAAGTTTGCAGCTTTATTATGATCCAAAGTAACATCAGGCAGTGGGGGAGAGGCAGTTCACAGCACGCATAGATCAGCGCACTGGCTGAACGTCAATGCGTGCTGGTGCACGGCTCCTTTTTAAATGCCGGCGTGAGCTGCTGCCATGGAAACTGACAACTCAGGTCACGTCCGCACTAAGGAGGTAGTTAAAACAACATATATATTAAAACAATATACAGACAATGCGTATGCAATAACCAAAGGATGCGCACATATTGAACATAAAAGAGGGGGAAAGACCCTGCATATTTGAGATATTACAAAAACGGACTTAAATCATTTCTATCATTGAGTCCTAATTCCCCTAGGGCTTCTGTGCGTAATACCCACTTTGCTTCCCTCTGTAGCAAGAGGCGGTGTCTATCTCCCCCTTGAGGGGGCGTGGACACAATCTCCAACCCGGAAAAAGAGATACAACTCGTATCACCGTTGTGAATACTTCTAATATGTTCTATCAGTCTGGGGCAGCCTTTGCCAGTTTTGATAGAATTAAAGTGTTCTCTTATCCGTTCAAAGAGACATCTAATGGTTTTACCGATGTAAAACCGTCCACAAGTGCACAACAATAAATAAACTACATGAGTACTGCGGCAGTTAATAAAAGTATTGACTGTATGCCGGATACCGGCAAATTCAATAATCTTTTTCTGCGAATTATTGGTGCAAAGTGAACAGTTTCCACATCTGTAATTACCTTTAGGTAGATTACTTTTGAGCCAATTTTTCCTGCTGTCTTTTTGGAGCCTACTTCTGACAAGTTTATCCTTGACAGTGTGACTCCTGTACCAAGTCATGAGGGATATTAAAGCGGTAATATATTCTACCGCCCAACCTAACATCACTAGTGAGGAACAAAAAGCCCTACAATGGCTACATTCACAGGAAGATATAATAGTGAAACCAGCGGACAAAGGGGGCAATATAGTCCTCATGTCCAGGGAATTCTATGTCAACGAAGCCCACAGACAATTGGGTGATACTGGGGTATATGAAAGGTTACGGGGGGACCCCTTGCCGAATGCCCAGTTGTTGCTACAATCCCTCGTCAAGAAATATGTAGAGATTGGTTTTCTACCCAAAAACTTGTTGGAAAAACTTATCCCGCCCTCACCAGCCAAACCTTCATGGTATTTTCTTCCGAAAATCCACAAGTCGCTGAGCCACCCCCCGGGACGTCCCATTGTCGCGGGGATTGGCTCAGTGACTGAGCCTCTATCCAAGTATTTGGACTGGCTGTTGAGACCGGTACTCAGCAGCGCCCCTGCCTACCTCAGGGACACCAATGATTTTTTATTGGCCCTGAAAGAAATCTGTTGGCAGAAGAATTACCATTTGGTATCCCTCGATGTGGAAAGCCTCTACACCCGCATCCCACATGATGCCGGTGTAGAGGCGGTCCTCGACATCGTGGCGAACCTGGGTAAGAGCCCCGTATATTGTGAGTTTGTAGGGGAGGCGCTCAAATTTGTTTTAACTAACAACATATTCCAATTTGATGGCGAGTGGTTCAGGCAAAAACTCGGCACGGCTATGGGGACCCCTGTCTCCTGCACCTTCGCCAATATGTACCTTTCCAGACTAGAGGACAGATATGTCTATTCTGTCAACAATCCTTTTCTGCCTAAATTGAAGACATACCTACGGTTTGTAGATGATATATTCATAGTCTGGGAAGGCACAGAGGAAGAGTGCAATCATTTCGTTGACTACATGAATAAAAATGACATGGGCATGACCTTCACCATAAATTTTGGAGGAGATAAATTGGAATTCCTGGATGTGGCTGTCTTGGTGGAAGGCGACGAGTTGGTCACGGAGGGCTTCCGTAAGCCCACGGCGACCAACTCCTTGCTCCACCATGACAGCTTCCATCCAGAGAGTGTCAAAAAAGCCGTTCCATACGGACAATTCATCAGACTTAGACGTATAAATAGCAGAGACAGTGGTTACCGTAGACAGGCTAATGACCTCAAACAACGTTTAATGAAGAGAGGCTACCCTGAGAACATACTCAACAAAGATATGGCAAGAGTAGAGGAAAATTTCTCACAAGATTATCTCTTGAGGGGTGAGAACCGGAGAAAAGAAAGAGATGCAGACCCAGTTAGAGGTATTAGATTTGCGTTCTCCTTTAAATACAGCCCTATGGCTGACCGTATCCGATCAGTCATATTTAAAAACTGGGATGTTTTAAGGAGGGACGCAACTCTAAATGAGCTGACAGAACAGAGACCCCTTGTCTCCTTTAGAAGGAGTCACACTGTCAAGGATAAACTTGTCAGAAGTAGGCTCCAAAAAGACAGCAGGAAAAATTGGCTCAAAAGTAATCTACCTAAAAGTAATTACAGATGTGGAAACTGTTCACTTTGCACCAATAATTTGCAGAAAAAGATTATTGAATTTGCCGGTATCCGGCATACAGTCAATACTTTTAATAACTGCCGCAGTACTCATGTAGTTTATTTATTGTTGTGCACTTGTGGACGGTTTTACATCGGTAAAACCATTAGATGTCTCTTTGAACGGATAAGAGAACACTTTAATTCTATCAAAACTGGCAAAGGCTGCCCCAGACTGATAGAACATATTAGAAGTATTCACAACGGTGATACGAGTTGTATCTCTTTTTCCGGGTTGGAGATTGTGTCCACGCCCCCTCAAGGGGGAGATAGACACCGCCTCTTGCTACAGAGGGAAGCAAAGTGGGTATTACGCACAGAAGCCCTAGGGGAATTAGGACTCAATGATAGAAATGATTTAAGTCCGTTTTTGTAATATCTCAAATATGCAGGGTCTTTCCCCCTCTTTTATGTTCAATATGTGCGCATCCTTTGGTTATTGCATACGCATTGTCTGTATATTGTTTTAATATATATGTTGTTTTAACTACCTCCTTAGTGCGGACGTGACCTGAGTTGTCAGTTTCCATGGCAGCAGCTCACGCCGGCATTTAAAAAGGAGCCGTGCACCAGCACGCATTGACGTTCAGCCAGATGAAGCGCATTTAGCGCGAAACGGCCGCCGCTGATCTATGCGTGCTGTGAACTGCCTCTCCCCCACTGCCTGATGTTACTTTGGATCATAATAAAGCTGCAAACTTTTTCCGACCACACTGGTGAGTGCCGCTATTTCTTTTCATTCTACATTACCTTCGACTTGAATCTTGTCTTCATAGCTGAGCACCGCCGCTTGTGTGTGTCCTCCCCAGCCATACACAGCATTGGATTCTGGTGCGCTGAGCCGCTGCGAGTGGTGCCGCCCCCTATCTCGTTTTTGCAACTGTTTTTTTTTTTACACCATGTCCCATTTGAAGCCCCCCTGATGCACCCCTAGAGTAGAAACTCCATAAATGTGACCCCATCTAAGAAACTACACCCCTCAAGGTATTCAAAACTGATTTTTATAAACGTTGTTTACCCTTTAGGTGTTCCACAAGAGTTATTGGCAAATAGAGATGAATTTTCAGAATTTCAATTTTTGGGCAAATTTTCAATTTTAATCCATTTTTTACATTTACAAAGCAATGGTTACCAGCCAAACAAAACTCAATATTTATGGCCCTGATTCTGTAGTTTACAGAAACACCCCATATGTGGTCATAAACTGCTGTACGGGCACACGACAGGGCACAGAAAGAAAAGGAATGCCATACGGTTTTTGGAAGGCAGATTTTGCTGGACTGGTTTTTTTACACCATGTCCCATTTGAAGCCCCCCTGATGCACCCCTAGAGTAGAAACTCCAAAAAAGTGGCCCCATTTTAGAAACTACAGGATAGGGTGGAAGTTTTGTTGGTACTAGTTTAGAGTACATGTGATTTTTGGTTGCTCTATATTACACTTTTTGTGAGGCACGGTAACAAGAAATAGCTGTTTTGGCACGGTTTTTTTGTTTTGTTATTTACAACATTCATCTGACAGCTTAGATCATGTGGTATTTTTATAGAGCAGGTTGTCACGGACACGGTGATACCTAATATATATACAATTTTTTTATTTATGTAAGTTTTACACAATGATTTCATTTGTGAAACAAAAAAAAATCATGTTTTAGTGTCTCCATAGTCAGAGAGATATAGTTTTTTCAGTTTTTGGGCGATTATCTTAGGTAGGGTCTCATTTTTTGTGGGATGAGATGATGGTTCGATTGGCAATATTTTGGCGTGCATATGACTTTTTGATCGCTTGCTATTACACTTTTTGTGATGTAAGATTTACACCGTTTTTTTTTCACGGTGTTCATCTGAGGGGTTAGGTCATGTGATATTTTTATAGAGCCGGTCGATACGGACGCGGCGATACCTAATATGTATACTTTTTTTTTTTACTTAAGTTTTACACAATAACAACTTTTTTTAAACAAAAGAAATATATGTTTTAGTGTCTCCATATTCTGAGCCATAGTTTTTTTATTTTTTGGGTGATTGTCTTAGGTAGGGGCTAATTTTTTGCAGGATGAGGTTCCGGTTAGATTGTACTATTTTGGTGGGCTTACTGTTGTACTTTTTGTGATGTAAGGCGACAAAAAAATTGTTTATTTAGGGTATTTTTTTATCTTTTTTTTACGGGGTTCATCTGAGGGGTTAGGTCATGTAATATGTTTATAGAGCCGGTCGATACGGACGTGGCGATACCTAATATGTTAACCTTATTTTTTTTTCCTATTTTTTACCAATGTTTTTTTACTTTATTTGGGGAAAATGACGTTTTTGTTTATTTTTACTTGAAACTTTTTTATACTTTTTTTTTGTCCCACTTTGCGACTTTAACTTTTGGGGGTATAATCCCTCTTACAATGCATTCCAATACTTCTGCATTTAGCCAAGGTGCCTGCTCAATGATTTGAGCAGGCACCTTGTTCCGATCACCGCCCGCCGAGCGGCGGTGATCGGAAATACATAGGACGTACCCGTACGCCCTGTGTCCTTAAGGACCGGGAAATCAGGGCGTACCGGTACGCCCTATGTCCTAAACAGGTTAAAGGGAACCTGTCACCAGGATTTTGTGTATAGAGCTGAGGACATGGGTTGCTAGATGGCTGCTAGCACATCCGCAATACCCAGTCCCCATAGCTCTGTGTGCTTTTATTGTGTAAAAAAAACTATTTGATACATATGCAAATTAACCTGAGATGAGTCCTGTCCCTGACTCATCTCACGTACAGGACTCATCTCAGGGACAGGACTCATCTCAGGTTAATTTTCATATGTATCAAATCAGGTTTTTTACACAATAAAAGCAAACAGAGCTATGGGGACTGGGTATTGCGGATGTGCTAGCGGGCATATAGCAGCCAATTTCCTCAGATCTATACACAAAATCCCGGTGACAGGTTTTCTTTAAGGATTTAGAGATTACGGCTGCAAAAAGAATATATATATTTTTATATTATTATATTATATATATTAGCGTACTATATATTTTTCCACAGTCACTATGCCTGTATTATTAAAAGATAACAGCAAACTTATGCAATGTCTGGTTAAATTCTACACTTCACAGAAATCATAAGGTCAAAGGCCCCAAACTCCCAAATATGTTAATAATTTACCTGCAGTATAGACATAGGCATCTGTATACTTCAACAATCTCACTCGTCTCGTCCTGCAAAGATGGAAATGATGCTTCTCAACATACTTCTGCTGGCAATTTTCTCCTGTTGCTCAGGTAAATTGGTAAAGAACTAGAACTGTTTGAAGAATATTATTTCTGCTTTACAGTGAGAGTATATGTTTGTTCCCTTTCTGATCCAAAAATATATCATTGTCTCTGCTGAACTCAAGATTAACTACATGTAAGCCAACTGCCTTTAGCGATTTTTCTCGGGCCAGTTCTGCTGGTAATTACATTCACTAAACTCATAATTTATCAATGGTCAAAATAAACATTTTATTTTTCTCTAAGGTACAGGGCTGCTATCAGGAATTCCAGGGCCACAGGCAAATTGTGTGGGCCCCCCACCTGCCCTTCTGATATATTCATAGCCATAACAGTCATAACTTTTTTGTCTGTGTGTCCGGCCAGTTTTCAATACGCTTAAGTAAGATTTTAATTTCTACTTTTATTATGGGTTAAATAAAGGGAAAAAACCTACTGACCACCATAAATAACGTGTTCATTATGTTGTATAGATTATTATAATTACAGGGATGGCATTTATTGTAATGGTTTTGACTCAGTTATTCTTTTTAGTGACATTAAGGGCTCATGCACACGACCGTATGTATTTTGAGGTCCGCGATGGAACACCTGGCCCCTAACAGAACAGTACTATCGTTGTCCGTGATGCGGACAATAATGGGACATGTTCTATTTTTTGGCGGAACGGAAATACGGACATACGGAAAAGGAACGCACATGAAGTAAGTTCAGTTTTTTTGTTGACCCATTGAAGTGAATGGTTCCGCATACGGTCCGCAAAAAAAAAACAGAACGGAACACGGAAAGAAAATACGTTCGTGTGCATAAGGCCTAACTTTGATGAAAAATGTTATTTTTACTTTCCAGCTTTCTTTTACGGTAAAAAAAAAATCTGGAAAGTAAAAGTTCCATTTTTCTGTCATAACCCAAAGTTCTATTTTTTCCTATAACCTTTACCAAAGAAATGATTCCACAGTTCTCTATTAGGAATTGACCACTAGACCTTCCAAATGGCAGGCATCAAGTTTTCCACTACACTAGAGAACTTCACTGTTATAAAAATGAGATTTCTGCACTTGAAAAGCTATTAAATAGTACTTATTGTTTAATATTATGCCTGTGAAGAAACCAGTAATACTGTTTACTAGATTTCTAGGCACAGAAAACCCTATCCTTATTACAAGGTGGTTCCACAGTATAGTGGTAAATTTACTGCCTTCCTTGCAGCGGGTCTGCGGTTCAGTAAAATAACTGTTTTATCAAAGGTTATGGTAGAAAAGTTTTACTTTTAACTTCCAACTTTTCTTTAACCCTAAAAGAAAAGCCGGTGGAAAGTAAAAGTGTCTAAAACTATACTAAATATATTTAAAGGGGTTTTGCCACTTCAGCAAATAGCATTTATTATGCAGACAAAGTTTCCATGGTTACGACCACTCTGCTTGTACACTATAGAAAAAAGCACTAGCCTATGTGAGATCCCACGGTCCCGGCCAACAGAGAGGCTGGCTTTTTCTTCTTATAGTGTACAAGCACGACCACCACTGCTGGATTGCAGGGAGGTTGTAACAATGGAAATGAGCAGTGTATAATGTGGTGGAAAAATGAACCAAGCCAGCAAAGGAGACAATATGGATAATGACAATACATTAGTGTACAAGCACGGCCACTGCTGCTGGACTGCAGGGTGGTCATAACCATGGAAACTTTCTCTGCATAATAAATGCTATTTGCTGAAGTGGCAAAACCCCTTTAAGTATTAATAGTATAATAGTATTAATAGTAATACTGTTTAGTAGTTTTCTAGTAATTTGATTAGTAGCTTTTTTTTTAGGCACAGAAAGTCCTAGTGAGGTTCTATAGTGTAGTTGTAAACTTGCTGCCTGCCATGTGGCAGACCTGGGGTTCAATTCCCAACAGAGATCTGTCAAATTATTTCTTTAATAAATGTCTGCATGCTGTAAATGGAACACAAGCTTCAATTAAATTCATTGCACTGAAGTGTACACTAATGAGGCTCAGGGTGTCAGAGACTTAAAGTGGCTGGGACTAGGGGCCCCTGTTGCTCCAGGCCATGACTGTAGTATTGCTCTAATGGTGACTCTGCATCTTTCTCTTGTATCTCTCAGAATATAGTTTAAAGGTGGCAACTTGGGACCAACCAAACATTTGAAGTGTATTGGATGCTAAAGAGGACCTTTCATCAGTTTTGCAAAAGTCTAATTAGGGTGTTACCTTATAGCGCGGCCCCCACAGATGCCATGGCTGTTTTTTTTCAGTTTTTTTTTCAAAAAATCCCCCGTTCGTCCACTGTGGCCCCCTGTTTATTTTGGTGCCTTGTATTACAATGAGAAGTATCAGAACAATGAGGAGGAGACTGAGTCTTTGGGGGCGTCTCCTTCTCCCTGGCTGTAGCGCTGTCTAATCGCAGCGCAGAGCGTCACAGCCAGGGAAGTTTTTTGGTTGAGAAACCCTGGCGTCTTCTCCTCCCTGTTCCAATGTTAGTAATTAGCATACTGAGCGGGGAAAATACCGGAGGGCACAGCGGGCGAATAATAGTAAGTACTATAGGATCCCTAATTTATGCTCTACCTAATGTGCTACTTATTTTATAAAGTCTGGACTCATGAAAGCTCCTCTTTAAGCTGACATTTGTTTGGCCTATGTTGTGGAAGAAAACAACTGTGCATGTTGATACCATATAGATACTATGTAGCTAGGAGACAGAGTTCTGTTTACAAACACAAACATTTTTTCCAAATACACAGTAATTAAGGGGATTGTTCTTTTAACTCTTCCAGGCCTACCTACCTATAATGTTAGAAGCAAACAAGATGTAATCACCAGTGCATTAGATGCTTCTATAGATCAGTTGAACAGCCAATCTTGGGGAAGAAACCTACTAAAGTTGTCAAGGACAGGAGAAATAACAATAAAACCATTGTTCCAGGTAAAATTAATCTTTTTTTCCATCTGTCCATATTCAGACAGCATTATACAATGATGTCCTCTGTAATTCACCTTGTCAACTGGGCATATCTGACACTGTCAAACCTAGTTGTAAAATACCAGTATTAGGGTCAATTCACACGTCCGTAGTGTATTGCGTATCCGCAATACACTAGAACGGCACCCCTTTAGAAATGCCTATTCTCGTCCGCTATTGTGGGAGCCGCGGACCGGACGTACAATGTGTGCTGTCCGCATCCTTTCTGTCCCCATTAAGAATGAATGGGTCCGCACCCGTTCCGTAGAATTGCAGAACGGATGCAGACCCATTCTATAGACGTGTGAATGGACCCTTTCTAAAGCAGATACATCTAGAGAAATAAACAGGTTCCATAAACTTATACTGGCCCTGAGTTAAAACAGTTAATTCAATGTTTTTTGTTTTTGTTTTTTTAAACAGTCAGCAAGCTTGTCAGCAAATAGATCCCTGAGGGTACAGTCACTTTCAGGTTTCTGGATGCAGTTTTAGAAGCCAAAACCAGGAGCTGATAAAAAAGAAAAAGAAAAAAAGAGTAGTCTCTTTCCATAGTACTTTCTGTCCTTACATGATTCACTCCAGATTTTTGGCTTCCAAAACTCCATCCAGAAACCTGTGGCCGTACCCTAAGGACATGTTCACATGGAGTTTTTTTAAGAGGATTTTTTGTCCAGATTCGGCACCCAAAAACCGTGCTGAAAATGCTTTCACATCATCTCCAAAGGATTCAATGGGAAAATGGCTTGTTAATTTACACGGCGCTAGTTTTTTCTACTCGCAGTTTTAAAAAAAGAGTGGAAAAAAAAGAAGTGACATCTTTATTCTTGGTGCAGATTCCATGTCATATCCACATCCAAATTTCCCCCTCTAACCCCTTAAGGACTCAGTCTTATTTCACCTTAAGGACTTGGCCATTTTTTGCAAATCTGACCAGTGTCACTTTAAGTGCTGATAACTTTAAAACGCTTTGACTTATCCAGGTCATTCTGAGATTATTTTTTCGTCACATATTGTACTTCATGACACTGGTAAAATGAAGTTAAAAAAAATAATTTTTATTTATAAAAAAATAACAAATTTACAATTTGTTAAAAAAAAATGCAAATTTTTAAGTTTCAAAGTCTCTACTTCTATAATAAATAGTAATACCTACAAAAATAGTTATTGCTTTACATTCCCCATATGTCTACTTTATGTTTGGATCAATTTGGGAATGATATTTCATTTTTTGGGGATGTTACAAGGAGTTAGAAGTTTAGAAGAAAATCTTGACATTTTTCAGAAATTTTCAAAAACCCAATTTTTAGAGACCAGTTCAGGTCTGAAGTCACTTTGTGAGGCTAACACAATAGAAACCACCCAAAAATGACCCCATTCTAGAAAATACACCCCTCAAGGTATTTAAAACTGATTTTACAAACGTCGTTAACACTTTAGGTTAATGACTTAGGTTAATGCCAAGAGTTAATGGCAAATGGTGATAACATTTCAGAATTTAGATTTTTGGGCAAATTTTCCATTTTAATACATTTTTTCCAGTAACAAAGCAAGGGTTAACAGCCAAACAAAATGCTATATTTACTGCCCCGATTCTGTAGTTTGCAGAAACACCCTATATGTGGCTGTAAACTACTGTATGGGCACACAGTAGGGCGTAGAGGGAAAGGTGCGCTGTATGGTTTTTGGAGGGCAGATTTTGCTGGACTGTTTTTTTTTTTTTTACACCATATCCCATTTGAAGCCCCCCTGATGCACCCCTAGAGTAGAAACTCCATAAAAGTGACCCCATCTAAGAAACTACACCCTCAAGGTATTCAAAACTGATTTTACAAACTTTTTTAACCCTTTAGGTGTTGCACAAGATTTAATGGAAAATAGAGATACAATTTAAAAATTTCACTTTTTTGGTTAACAGCCAAACAAAACTCATTATTTATGGCCCTGATTCTGTAGTTTACAGAAACACCCCATATGTGGTCGTAAACTGCTGTACGGGCACACCGCAGGGCGCAGAAGGAAAGGAATGCCATATGGTTTTTGAAAGGCAGATTTTGCTAGACAGTTTTTTAACACCATGTCCCATTTGAAGCCCCCCTGATGCACCCCTAGAGTAGAAACTCCAAAAAAGTGACCCAATTTTAGAAACTACAGGATAGGGTGGAAGTTTTGTTGGTACTAGTTTAGGGTACATATGATTTTTGGTTGCTCTATATTACACTTTTTGTGAGGCAAGGTAACAAGAAATAGCTTTTTTGGCACCGTTTTTTATTTGTTATTTACAACATTTATCTGACAGGTTAGATCATGTGGTATTTATATAGAGCAGGTTGTCACGGACGCGGCGATACCTAATATGTATACAATTTTTTATTTATGTAAGTTTTACACAATGATTTCATTTTTGAAACAAAAAACAATCATGTTTTAGTGTCTGCATAGTCTGAGAGCCATAGTTTTTTCAGTTTTTGGACGATTATCTTAGGTAGGGTCTCATTTTTTGTGGTTTGATTGGCACTATTTTGGAGTGCATATGACTTTTTGATCGCTTGCTATTACACTTTTTGTGATGTAAGATGACAAAAAATTGCTTTTTTCACACCGTTTTTATTTTTATTTTTTTACGGTGTTCACCTGAGGGGTTAGGTCATGTGATATTTTTATAGAGCTGGTCGATACGGACGCGGCGATACATAAATAAAAAAAAGTATACATATTAGGTAAGTTTTACACAATGATTTCATTTTTGAAACAAAAAAAAATCATGTTTTAGTGTTTCCATAGTCTAAGAGCCATATTTTTTTCAGTTTTTGGGCGATTATCTTGGGTAGGGTATGATTTTTGCGGGATGAGATGACGGTTTGATTGGTACTATTTTGGCGTACATGCGACTTTTTTGATCACTTTTATTACCTTTTTTGGGAAGTAAGGTGGGCAAAATTTCAATTTCCTCATAGTTTTTATTTTTTTATTTTTATGGCAATCACCGTATGGGGAAAGTAACATGACCGTTTTATAGATCAGGTCGTTACGGACGCGGCGATACCTAATATGTGTAGTGTATTTTTTTTTATTATTATTTTTATTCAGTGATAAATGTGTTTTTTTATCTTTACTTTTTTCACTTTTTAAAAAAAAATTGGACCCAGACCCACTTGGTTCTTGAAGATCCAGTAGGTCTGATGTCTGTATAATACAGTACAGTACTCTATATAGAGTATTGTACTGTATTTTACTTACACTTTGTCTGAACAGATCTATGCCTTTAGCACAGATCTGTTCAGCACCATGGACAGCAGGATGCCTGAGAAGGCGTCCTGTTGCCATGGGAACCTTCCCCGTCTGCCACAACTGAGCAGATGGGGAAGGGTAAGGAGGGGGGCTCCCTCCCTCTGTCACCCCATCCGGTCTGGGTGCTGCAAAGGCACAGCAGCCCCTCGATGGGAGAGGGAGGGAGCTCCCTGACTGTTAACCTTTTCCATACAGCGGTCCGTATTGACTGAATTGACCTGCGGTTTGCTGCGATCAGCGATACGGGGGGGGGGGGGGTCATATGACAACCGCAAAACAGGGCACGGTCGTGTGAACAAGCCCTAATGGGCAGGATCAAAAACTGTGTCACAATAAGAACCCAAAAAGCCGCGAGGAATCCTGAAGCATATTTCACATCATTTATTTTTTTAATCCATGTGAACATACCCTCACAGGTTAATTGAGGTCTCTTGTAATGCTATACTTGGTGTAGTGATGACACTCTTTAGGTTTCAGATAATTTTGAGAGGTTTCATCTCTGGAGTCTACAGAATTGTGAATGCAGCTGTGGGTTATAATACAGGATGTAATGCAGGAACCGTATAGTAATAAAATAGTCACACAGTTGCTGATTTTTTGCACAAATTAAATAGGTTTCTCCATCTCATAAAACAATGGCAAATCATAAAAATTGAAGCCATACTGCAGTTCTCTACATAGCAGGAGTCATTGAAGGTGATGCAATGCTAAAACAGTGCTACAGCAATGCCACGGGTCCCTTCATTTTCAGGACTGTGGGAGAAAGTAATGTAATATCTTAATGGGGTTATTCAATAACAGGGCCGTTTCTAGGGGCGGGCGGGACGGGCGACCGCCCGGGGCGCTGTCAGAAGCAGGGGGCGCCTGTTGAGGTAAAAAAAAAAAAAAATTGGGTTATGAAAGTAAAGGATCGGGCGGCCGGCCGGCCGGCGGCGCCCCTCATGCTGAGCCTCCTGAGCGGCCGGCTCAGTGCTGCGCAGCCTGCCTGCGCTGCAGACTGAGTTGTTAATGTAGCGTGGCCGAGCTCTGTTCGGTCCGCGGTACAGGAGCATTTGTTTCCTGTACCCGGCCGGACTGAAAGGAAGTGCACACTAACTGAGCACTTCCTGTCAGCCGGGTACAGGAAACAAAAGCTCCTGTACCGCGGAGGGAACAGAGCTCGGCCACGCTACATTAGAGGTGACATTGACAAGGGGGAGGAGTAGAATGAGACAGAGTGACAAGGGGGGGGGAGTAGTAGACTGAGAGTGACAAGGGGGGGGGAGTAGTAGACTGAGAGTGACAGGGGGGGGAGTAGTAGAATGAGAGTGACAAGGGGGGTGGGGGGAGTAGACTGAGAGTGACAAGGGGGGGGAGTAGTAGACTGAGAGTGACAAGGGGGGTGGGGGGAGTAGAATGAGAGTGACAAGGGGGGGAGAAGAGAGTGACAAGGGAGGGGGGGAGAAGAGAGTGACAAGGGAGTCCGCAGAGCCAGACTGCAGCCAGAGACCAGATCATCTAATTGTCCTGGTGGTAAGTAGACAATGCAATATGTGTATTATTTAATTGTTTAGTTATTAATACTACATTTTGCGGACCGCACATTGCCGGCACTAAGAGAATATGCCTATTCTTGTCTGTTATTGGGGACAAGAATAGGACATGTACTATTTTTTTTAAGGATCGGAATTGCGGATCCGGGTCCGCAATTCCGGATCTGATAAGGGGGGGGGGGGCGGGGGTGCCAATTTTTATCTTGCCTAGGGCGGCAAAAATCCTTGCACCGGCCCTGGTCAGACTTACTGACGTCACGCGCCTGATCCTCCCACTAGGCGGCGCAGGCGCGTGACATACAGTGAGCGAGTGAGCGCCGCACTGCCTGCCTGTTACCGCCCGCCCTGAGCCCCTGAGCAGTGCTGATGCCTGCTGTGAGGTGAGTGATGGTCTGGGGGGGCATTAATTACAATGGGGGGATGGGGGTTATTACAATGGGGGGGGGGGGGCATTAATTACAATGGGGGGAATTAATATCAATGGGGGGGCCACTGTGGGAGACATGAAAATGGGGGCCACTGTCACTGTGGGGGACATTAAGTTTAATAAGGATCACTATGGACATTATTTAGAATGGAGGCTGCTGTTGGTGTCATTACTCATTATAACTGTATAATGTCTGATAGGCCTAGTCCTGAGCTGAGTTATATTACCCTGCCCATGCCCTGTATAATAATGTACCCATCCCTGATACCCCTTAGTTATATTACCCCGCTGGAGTAATATAACTAAGGGGTATCAGGGTACATTATTATACAGGGCAGGGTAATATAACTCAGGACTAGGCCTATCAGACATTATACAGTTATAATGACATCCACAGCAGCCTCCATTCTAAATAATGTCCATAGTGATTCTTATTAAAAATAATGTCCCCCCACAGGCAGGCAGTGCGGGCGGCGGCGCTCACTCACTGTACCTCACGCACTGCGTGACGTACAGTGAGTGAGGTGAGCACCGCCGCCCGCACTGCCTGTCTGTTACCGCCCGCCCGGAGCAGTACTGAGAAAGAAGCCTGCTGTGAGTGAGAGCCTGAGTCTATGGGACAGTGGGTCACTGGGTGCGTCACTGTGACCGTCCGTGCAATGTGGTTCCACATTTTTTACAATAGGGAGACACTTATTTCATCGAGCAGTTGTGAGGGGAGGGGGGGGGGGGGAGTTTTTTTGACTCTCGCCCTGAGAGAAATTTTACCTAGAAACTGCACTGTTCAATAATTAATGTAAAAAATCTAAATCCATCATCATATAGTACAAGACTTTCTAACAAAGCTAGAGCTATCAAAGGGATCCATAGGATTCCTCCCCTTCCCCCAATTCCTTGCTACAATTGTTCTACTAGATTTATTTCAAGCTGGCAGCTCAGTGGGCACGTCTTTTCTCAAGGGGCATGTCCTTTCTGCTGCCGCTGTTCTCTCCATGTAACTGTCACAGTATATAGCACTTGAGGCAGCTGAAGAATGGAACTGAGCATGTGCAACCAACTTAGCAAGGTAGGCACAGAAATAAGAAAAAGAACAGACAGCAGGTGGCGCTATCCCAATACATTTTTTCCCTGTGGCTATACTGATTTTTCAATTGTATGCAAGAAAAAAAGTATACAGATCCAGGTCTTCTTTGCAAAATGTAGAATATTTTTGGGGGATAACCCCTTCAATTCCTTTTTATACAAGCCAATAATCGGGCACAAATGTTTATATAAATGTTTACTCTCCCAGCCAATAAAAGACAAACGCTTGTTTGTTGGGGCTCATATAAGTTTATGTGGGCATAACATTTTTTGTTTGCCGGCACCGGCAGCACATTTCCTGGTGTAAACAGGGGATATGCTGATGATAATATAATAATAATACGCAGTACAATGATTGTTGCGTGTAAATCAACATGCTGTTCATCGCTCAGTAATGGGCAGATTATCTGTACGTGTAAAAAAAGATCCTTAGTGGTTTCACGGTCTGGTAGCCGCTTATTCCTCTCTCCTTATTGAAATAAACATGCAGCTGAGCTGAGTGTGCCTGTGGAGCGGGACAGATGTCTCCTGTGTATAGCCAGGATTCTGTTGTCTGCCGCACCAAGATAACTAATATACAGATGCCTAAAAGCAGTTCACCCCTATTTGTTTCTGCTGTAGGATAGAGATAGAAGGCAATCTGATTTATTTGAAATATCACTACGATTCACAATAAGAGAAACCACATGCAACAAGAATACAGCTACCGATCCCTCAGAATGTGAATTCCAAGAAGGGCCATACACGGTAAGTACAAATTAAGCGAGTTGTATAAAAAGGATATTGTTGCTTAAAATATTGGCTCACATTATAAGTGGCATTTGTGTACTGGCTCACATTATGTTTAAACTTTTTTTATTGAACATTTTAACATTATATCAACATACAAAAATAAATAAATCCTCATAAGAGGTATTAAGTAGTTAAGCACTTAAATGCAGATGCAGATTACACAAGACATATATTATGAATGAATCGACTGCTTGTATTCATCAACAAATATGACTAAACATATACAGAACAAAATAGGTTGAAGAAAGGAAAGAGCGAAGCAGAGGAAGAAGGACACGAAAGCAGAGAGAGAAGGAAAAAAAACACATGGACGAGGGGGGCGGTTGTGGGATGTGGTTCTCAACAGGGACTCTCCCCTAGGTGAAGCTAAACTCTGCAAATGATGGACGAGCCACTACATATTCAAGCAACAATTAAGGACTGAAAGTCAGGGGATTTTGAGAAATCTATCCAATTTGACCAAATCTTGAGGAATTTGGAGGACTCATCATGAGCCAACGATGAGACCTCTCCCATCCGAGCAATATGCACCATTTCCTGGTACCATTCCAACATGGTAGGGTCATGTGTCGTAAGCCAGTGCCGAAGTATTACCGGATCTGGCTGCAGAGAGGTAAAATCTCAATAGGCTTTTCTTTTGAGACGCAACAGGGGATGACTTTAACAACACGCAAACCAAGCAAATGCTTGGGGCCCCAAAGATCAAGGGTCCACCTGATGGCCAAAGACATCTTTTAACCATCCCAGGACCGCCGCACGCAGGATTGTCATCTCGCTCGCCGGCTCGTCATCTCGCGAGAGGCGAGATTTCCTGTGAACGCGCACACACAGGATCGCAAGGTAAACCAGTGGATCTACAGCCCGCCGGCAACGATCATGCGATTTTTTTATTGGCTCACATTATGGGGGAACTATGGGGACATTGGCTCTACTGGGGCCACTTTGAGGAGGTATTTTTTGTACTGGCACAAATTTTAAGGGGGCATTTTTTGCACTGGCAAACATTATAAGGGAGGATTTTTGGCATTGGATCACATTATAAGGGGGCATTTTTGTACTGGCACACATTATAAGGGGCAATGTTTTGTACTGGTGCACATTATAAGGGGACATTTTTGTACTGGCTCACATTTTAAAGGGCATTTTTGTACTGGCTCACATTATAAGGGGGCATTTTTTAAACTGGCACACATTAGGGGCATTTTTCTATTGTCACACATTATAAAGAAAATTATTACTACTGGGGGGCATTATGGACAACATGATTATTATTATGAGCACAGTGAGGACATTATTATTGTTGGGGGCACTGTAGGGCACTATTATTACTACGTGCACTCTGGCAGAGAATTATTACTATTGGTGGGACTTTTAGGAGCACTATTACTGGTGGTGGAACCCTGGAACAGCATCAGCTTAGCAGAAATATTTTTGAGGGACAGTATTTGCTTCAGGGACACTATTTGCTGGGTGCAGTTATTTTTTAGGGCAATGGGTGCCAATAATTATTGAAGGGACACTATCTGTTGTAGTACTAGTATTTTCAGGTGGACTGTTTCTGCAGTATTTTCACCTCTGGCAGCAGAAAGGGTACGTGGCTGCACCTCTGTCTATAGGACTGACAGCGTGCTAGGAGAGATTGCAGAGTTGGACTGACACTACTGCTCAGATACTTGGGGGCCCTCTGTTTTCGAGATTGCTGGGGGTTACAGTAGTTGACATTTATCACCTATCCAGTGGATAGCTGATAAATATTCATCGTGGGACTCCTTCAAGGGTAAATTCGCACACAGCAGAGTTGTTGAAGAACTTCATCTGACTGTCCCCCTACTTGAATGGAAGCCATGCTGCAGTACACCAGCACAACCATTACATAGTGGATGGAGCCTTCTGGTGTCAACAGCTGCCGAAAAACAGTTGATTGGTAGTTATGCTGGGTGTTGGACCCCCATAGAACTGACATTGATGACCTACCCACCCCTTTAAGGTAAGAGGTATGGAGGGGTATTTCATAGATCTCTAATGGTCTCTTTGTTTTATGTTGAAGGCAACACCCTGTGAAAGCAAAGTTTTAGTATCAAAAGGGAGAGCTATAGTCTTAAAAGCCGAGTGCAACCTGTCCAGCTCGTCTGAATCTGACAGCAGTGAAGAGGTAAGAAACAAGATTTGTGCTACATGTAAAGCTCTGCTCTCCTATAGACCTATTGAGGGAGACATCCATTTTTGAAATGTTGGTAATAGGTAATTTGCAGGGAAACCTGTATGTTGTACATTGTAGAGGCATTGCAGGGGCGGATTGGGAACTTAAAGTGGACCTGAAAAAACCCTAAAAGTGGCCCCATGTTGTAGGTGGGTTCAAACTGACAGACAACAGGCCAAAACATGTAGGCGGGGACAACCAAAGTAGGCGGAGCCTGCAATACCATAGTGCTGCACAGAATACTGCCCCAGCAGAACCAAATACCACAGGACGGCACAAAATACTGCTGCCCTCGCCACAGTATTTAACTGTATCACCATCATCATGAGTACAGTAATACAGTTGAGTTCAGGAGGGCACCTGCGGCCATTGAGCATCAGATCATTATCAACCAGGCCTACGGCCATCAAGTGGGCTTGAGTGGCCCCCTGGGCATTGGCCCACCGGGGAATTTCCCTGAAGGGTGTATGGCCAATCCGCCCCTGGGGCATTGTAATCAGTTGATATCATAAGGAAAAGACTTTAATGCAGGGATGGCCAACGTGAGGCTCTCCAGCTGTTGCAAAACTACAACTCACAGCATGCCCAGACTGCCTATAGCTATCAGCCTACAGCAGGGCATGGTGGGAGTTGTAGTTGGCCATGCCTGCTTTAAAGCATCACTAAGCTTTCAAATAACTTTTGCTATGTCATGTTTTAATCGCTATGACATATCAAATGTTTTTTTTTAAAGCTCAGTGACACTTGAACTTATACTGTGGTGATATTCTTGATTCCAATGGTTGCCGACCCCAAATAGATAATGCAATGGTATAAGTAGGAGCATGTTAATCATTATCGTCTATCTTGCGTTATATCCCACCCTGGCATTGGGCTATTTTTACTGTGGACAGCTTGAGCACTTCTGGTGCTGATCCAGTGGAAATGCCCTGCCATACTTTATCTGAACAGTGACGGGCGTGTCATAGGGATGAAGCGCCATATAGCAATCTAACTGGCGGATAATCTCCTGAATGGAGCATGGTGGGTATCAGGGGATATTGCAATGTACTTTATCTGCCCCTTGAGGCTGACCATTATGCTATTGCATTCGCTGATAGAGACATATTGGTAAGCTATGACGAAGGAACGACTGCTGTGATTTGGTGGTAGCTCTAATAATATGTAACCAAGTGAAAGATACTAGAGACATACACAGGAGAAGAAGTGCTGTAGGAGCAGGTTGTAGAATATTATGTGTCCTGTTGTCTGATGATGTTTCACTTTTCCTATAATAAAACGTCTGAAAGATTGTGTCCAGGTTTGCAAATCTAATAGTTTTTTTATTTTGCTACAACATAAGATGTTCAAGAGAACTCGCAACTCGAGGAAATACAAGGATCAAATCAGGTATGTGGCGACTGCCTCAGACTTCGATCACTGACAATTCATGTTATATAATGCTTATGTCATGATACAGGAACTGCATTGCAAAACTGTAACATAATTATGATATTGCATTTATTATAAAATATAGCTATTGTGAACTGACCAACATAGAAAATCTTTGGCCTATTATAATTTTCCAGAACTTCAACATGGATGGTCATCAATAATTATTTGAGGAGGGTTTAACTCCTGGCATCCCTGGTGATCAGCGGAATGCCCATGGCCGTGGCCATTCGTTGGTTGGATGTGCACAATACCACAGCCCCCTTATTTACCCAATGGGCGAGGGTGCCAGGAGTTGTCTCCCATGACTGAATGTTGATGACTTATCCAAACCTTTGGAGACCAGTATCAAAATCCTGGAAACCACCTTTAAACTACATCTATCCCAGTTACATCTGAATGTCTGATGTCTGATGTCATGTTTGCCTTTAGGTATCAAAATTTGAACCCTCGTTGGGAAGAGGAAGAAGAAAGAATCCAAGACCATTTCCAAATGGAATAGATACATGGAATATATATTCAAATCCGGTGCTGATAATGTCAGATATTAGATCACTACTTGTATTCTGAACATTACTTGCTTGACATGTGATGAGCTCTGTGCTCAAGTGAATGTTTGAAATAGATAAATAAATTACAGATCTAAACCCAATCTAAATAATAGTCACTTTTCTTAAAGTTGGTTGAGGGTCTACATTCAATTGTATGAAACAATGTCCAGCAGATCGTTGACTATACCCCAAAGCATGCTGACCAAATTCATAATGATAGAACAATCTAATCACCCCCTTATACTAAGTACATTTCCTGCAAAATTATCCCTTCCCTATGGTTTATACCAACTTTTGTGCCATACTGGGAATATTTTAGAAATTTCTGCACAATTAACCGTATAATGTGCACCTAATCGGCAATTGTATTTCATCACGCTAGAAATAAAAATTTTTTGTTTTTTGGTTTCTGCCTTGTTAGATTTGAGTGCGTTTGCCTTTACCTGGCATTCAAACACTCCTTTGCACCTGGTAACCTCCATCACATGGTCTGGTGTGGGTGTGGCTCACAGCCTGGCTTCATTCACATTGCACAAGCGCAGCATTCATGCTGGGCGTTTGTGGGAAGCTTTGCTGTGAGCTGAATTATATCACCCCCAGACCGTGTTCACACCATAGTTAGAGCAGCGGTTAGGACCCCTTGCCATGCTGAGAACCGTGACGTGGTGCATGATGGGCTCCGATATCTCCATTACTGGAACATATTGGCAAAAGTCTCAGCTTTTAATACCTTCATTTGTGTCTTGCCAGCATAGTCAGTGTTACATCTGTTTGGTGCATTCTTTCTCTGTGTTTCCTATCATAACCAAATGGGAAGAACATGGCATAACAGCAAACCTGCCAAGAGACGTCCGCCCACCAAAACTCACAGACCGGGCAAGGAGGGCATTAATCAGAGAGGCAGCACAGAGACCTAAGGTAACCCTGGAGGAACTGCAGAGTTCCACAGCAGAGACTGGAGTATCTGTACATAGGACGACAATAAGCCGTACGCTCCATAAAGTTGGGCTTTATGGCAGTGGCCAGAAAAAAGCCATTACTTTTAGGTAAAAAACAAAAAGCTATGTTATAAGTTTGCGAAAAGGCATGTGGGGGACTCCCAAAATGTCTGGAGGAAGGTGCACTGGTGTTATAAGACTAAAATTGAACTATTCGGCCATCAAAGAAAACGCTATGTCTGACGCAAACCCAACACCTCACATCACCCAAAGAACACCATCCCCACAGTGAAACATGGTGGGGGCAGCATCATGCTGTAGGGATGTTTTTCAGCAGCCATGACTGGGAAACTGGTCAGAGTTGAGGGAAAGATGGATGGTGCTAAATACAGGGATATTCTTCAGCAAAACCTCTACCACTCTGTGCGTGATCTGAGGCTAGGACGGAGGTTCACCTTCCAGCAGGACAATGACCCCAAACACACTGCTAAAGCAACACTTGAGTGGTTTAAGGGGAAACATGTAAATGTATTGGAATGGCCTAGTCAAAGCCCAGATCTCAATCCAATAGAACATTTGTGGTCAGACTTAAAGATTGCTGTTCACAAGCACAAACCATCCAACTTGGAGGAGCTGGAGCAGTTTTGCAAGGAGGAATGGGCAAAAAAATCCCAGTGGCAAGATGTGGCAACTGCTCATAGAGACTTATCCAAAGCGACTTGGAGCTGTGATTGCTGCAAAAGATGGCTCTACAAAGTATTGACTTTAGAGGGGTGAATAGTTATGCACATTGACTTTTTCTGTTATTTTGTCCTACTTGCTGTTTGCTTCACAATAAAAAACAAAAAAAAAAAAAAAAATCTTCAAAGTTGTGGGCATGTTCTGTAAATTAAATGATGCAAATCCTCAAACAATCCATGTTAATTCCAGGTTGTGAGGCACCAAAATACGAAAAAAAGTCAAGGGGGTGAATACATTTGCAAGGCACTGTAGTAACAGAACAGGTGAAGGCTTTACAATAGGCTGAGATGAATTCTTAGAACTAAATAAAATAAATGCTTATAGAAATATATAAAACCCTTGGTTCCCACTCCCCTTTCCTTCGTCCACATCCTCTCCAGATTTCTTGGTTGAACTTGATGGACATGTCTTTTTTCAACTTACTATAAAAGTACCTATTTTTATATCCAAAATCATCAGAGAGTCAGCCATAGTGACAAAAAAACAAATTAAAACCTCTCTAAAAAGGAATATGATTGCAAATACCGGTATGTAAGAAGAGGTCAAATTCTCTTTGTGCGGTCAAAGTGTACAGCATATATTACCGAGTGATGTAAAATTCCTGAATTAAACCCAAGCTGCACATTTCTTATAGAGCCCTAGGCTGTATCTTACATATAGATGTCTGATTGCTATTGCGCAACACATCTCCACCATCTTGGTATAGATATGCACCCTGACAACTACAACAATCTATAGTAAATGCTAAAAATCACTGTTACTCGGCTCATCTTTATTAGCTCAACCCACCTTTATTAGCCAATTAATATTTTCAAACCATAGGTAATTGATAATACATGTATACCCCAAACATAGGGTATGATTGATGTAGAGACATTCTTATTTTTAGTTATATGTAACTGAGGTGTTTGGAGCACCAAGAGGCTGGCTTAACCCATCAGGGCACTGCTTTACCTCCTCCTCTAGCCCATTGCCACTCCTCCTCCATGAAATTGACAGGGACATGGATCCTCACTGCTCTCATGCATGGCCCTGAAATCTTGCTCATGCACCAGCACTGTGAGGATTTCAGAGCAGTTATCCTTGCTCTGGGATCTTCATTGCACATGTGCCAATGGTAGAGAGCAGTAAAGATGCCTGGCCCTGTCAATCAATGCCAAAGGGAAGTGGTAACAGAGAGAGGTGAAGCAGTGCTCTGAGCACCTCATTCACATATAACTACAAATCAGAATTTCTCTACATGGATAAGGGTTCATAGTAGTCACCATGATCAAACCTACCAAACAGTATGCCGGGTATAATAGGGTTAAACATGGTGACAGATTTAATTTTATTAAAGAAATTCTTCAGTGATGTCACTTGATCTATCCATATGGCAAAGATATCATCTATGTATCGCAGCTAAATTATACAATACTTTGTGAAAAGTTGACTATGGTACTCATAACAAACATACATCAACAACAAAAATAATTTCACCCATAAAAACGCACCACTGAATGAGTGGAGAAAGGTGAGATGGAGAGAAAAAGAAAAAAACGGACAAAAATCAGATCCCTAAAATGCATCTTTCTCGCAAGTTTAATTGATGCATCCAGGATTGCCATTTCAATAGGAACTTCCCATTCTTCAATTCAATCAAAAGATTGGGCTTCTTACTCACCTGTCTCTTCATTCAGAGAATCATGTCAAACGGACTGAGCACCAATAGCACAAAATTATAAGCCAAGCTTAGTATCCTAACAGCACAATAAAGTCTGTATATCTAACTGAGAGAACCTTGCTGATTGGATCCGCATCATCCACAAAAAAGACTTTGCAATGCAGAAGCACAACCTCTGTCCGGTACTTGTATGGTTTTGGGCATTTCCATAGAAGGTGAATAAGACCTGCATTAGGTAATAATAGTGTGACTCTTATTCAGAAACAGGGATGTAATATAATCTATGATTTATATACTGCATGGAGTTTGTATATTCTCCCCGAGTTTGCGTGGGTTTTCTCCGGGTACTCTGTTTTCCTCCCACACTCCAAAGACATACTGATAGGAAACTTAGATTCTGAGTCCCATTGGGGGCAGCTTGATGCTAATGTCTGTAAAGCGCTGCGGAATATAGTAGCGCTATATAAGTGCATAAAATAAATACAAATAAATAAATAATTTATCATAATATGATGTACAAAATGTAAATACACACACAATATAAACATTCTGCCAATTTATCAATGCATCATTACCATTGGTCCCGTTCCTAAGACAATTATTCTTACTTTTAGAAACGTATTTGTACATCTCATACATCATACATCTCAACAATAATTTAGTTTGCTGTAACACTATAGTGCTATTTGCTATTATTGTGCTATAAATTTCTATCTTAAAAATTTGGTTACAAAGCAGATATGTATTTACTCAGGGCTGGCCTTAGATTACAAGACACCCTGTGCGAGAAGTCTTTTTTTTTGCTTGCTGACAGCTCCCTTCTTCACTATGACATTCAACTAGTGTAGGGCGCCCGGACACTGGATGAATCTGGTGCCTCTTCAGGAGTGCAGGGTTGTGCGCCCTGGGCGGTTCACAGCTCGCACACCCCTAAGGCCGGCCCTGGATTCACTGTGTCTATTGAACAAACTTGATTCCTCCAGTCTTTATCCTTTAACACCTATACAGGGTTCCAGATTCTGCTGCAGGGGAACCATCAGGCCGCTACCGCTTAGAATAGTTTCTGTTTAGTAGGCTGCTGACCCAGGGGGGTTTCAAGAGACAATAGTGCAGAGCACCAAGGAGTCAGGCAAAACTGTAGTCGGGAACAAGTTGGGGTCAGGGCAGGTAGAGTTCATGCAATCCAAAGTCAGTCCAAGGGTCAGGCAGCTCAGGGTCAGTACAGAGATAAACTAAAGGTCAGGTCAGTTAGTAAAGGGTCAAATCCGGACATACAGAATTCGGTACACAGGAGAGCAAGCAAGACAAATAATAATAATAATAAAATGTATTTATATAGCGCCACCATATTCCACAGCGCTTTAAAAATTAATAGGATTCATGTACAAAACAAAAGTAACTGGCTAATATGCAAATGAAACACTAGTAGTCAGGGCCCTGCTCGCAAGGGCTTACAATCTATGAGGAATTGGGGGTGACACATAAGGTGGTTGATTGTGATAAGTAGGATTTGAGCAATTATTGAACTGACAGAAGTGGTGCCGGCCGATCTGCTTCGGGTTTGGGACTACAAGAGGATCGAGGTTAGGCCAGAGGAGTTGGTGGAGGAAAGGTTTCGTCTGGGAAAAGTCATTTTAGGTAGCTTGATAAGCCTGCCTGAAAAGATGTGTTTTTAAGACACGTTTGAAGGTGAAGAATTTGTGAATTGACCTAGTATTCCGGGGCAGAGTATTCCAGAGAGTAGGTGCAGCTCGAGAAAAGTCTTGAAGACGGGAGTGAGGGATACGAATTATGGAGGTTATTAATCTTAGGTCGCTAATAGAACGGAGAGCACGAGTAGGGTGGTAAATGGAGATGATGGAGAAGATGTATGGAGGTGTAGCAATGTGGGTGAGGGTGAGAAGTTTGAACTGTATTCTGTGGTGGATGGGCAACCAGTGAAGGCACAGACTAGTAGCATCAGTGTAGCAGTTGGATGGATAGATGAGCCTGGCTGCAGCATTTAGAACAGACTGAAAGGGGGAGAGTTTAGTGAGAGGGAGACCGATTAGTAATGCTTTGCAGTAGTCAAGACGAGAATGAATCAAGGAAACAACAAAGGTTTTTGCCGTTTCCACCGTAAGCAAAGAGCATGTAAGTGATTGAATATGGGGAACAAAGGAAAGATCAGAGTCAAATGTGGCCCCAAGACAGTGGGCATGTTGCACAGGAGTTATGATAGTGCTGCAGACCGAAATTGAAATATCAAGTTTAGGTGAGTTAGTAGATGGGGGAAAGACAAGAAGTTCAGTTTTTGAGAGGTTAGGTTTTAGATACAGAGAGGACATGATGTTAGAGACAGCTGACAGACAATTACTGGTGTTTTGGAGTAAAGCAGGGGTGATGTCAAGGGATGGAGTGTATATTTGGGTGTCGTCAGCATAGAGATGGTATCGAAAGCCAAATCTACTGATTCTGTTCGATGGGGGCTCTATAGACGGAGAAGAGTAGAGGACCTAGTACTGAGCCCTTAGGAACAACAACATCAAGTGGAAGAGGAGAAGCAGAAGAGCCAGCGAATGATACACTAAAGGAGCGGCCAGAGAGATAGGAAGAGAACCAAGAGAGAGCAGTGTCCTTAAGGCCAATTGAGTGGAGCATGGTGAGGATGAATTTATGGTCTACGGTATCAAACGCTGCAGAGAGATCCAGCATAATCAGGAGCGAATAGTCACCATTTATTTTTGCTGTTAGGAGATCGTTAGACACTTTAATAAGGGCAGTTTCTGTAGAGTGAAGAGGGTGAAAGGCAGATTGTAAGGGGTCAAGAAGTGAGTTTGCAGAGAGATAGCTTATTTAGCGAGAGTAGACAAGACGTTCAAGGAGTTTAGAGATGAAGGGGAGGTTAGAAACAGGTCGGTAGTTAGCAGCACAGGTCGGGTCAAGAGATGGTTTCTTTAGTAGTGGGGTTATAATAGAGTGTTTGAAAGAGGAGGGAAAGATACCAGAAAAGAGAGAGAGGTTAAAAATTGAAGTTAGGTGAGTGATGACAGCCAGGGAGAGGGACTGGAGGAGGTGTGATGGAATAGGATCACTGCTACAGGTCGTGGGTCGAGAAGAAGAGAGAAGCATGGAGACTTCTTGTTATAGCGTCAAAAGAGGAGAGAGAGCATGTGGAGGAATTGGAGTGAGGAGGATTGAAATTATTTGGGGACTGGGAGATTATTTCCTGCCGGATACTGCCAATCTTGTCTCTGAAGTAAGTGGCCATGCCATCAGCGCAGAGGTCAGTGACAGGTTCTTGAACTTTAGGGCTTAGAAGGGAATGAAAAGAGTCGTTTTGGGTTATTTGAGAGTGAGGAGATGAGAGAAGTGAAGCACATTTGTTTGGCAATGTTGAGAGCCAAATTGTATGTTTTGAGCATAAATTTAAAATGGAGGAAGTCTGAATCTTTACAGGAAATTACATAACTAGAACCTATTGCCCAGGCACCCTCACACGGACAAAGTTGCCTTAAATACCCAGGGGTGAAAAGCCACATGCTGAAGAAGATCAGGGTGTGCCCTCTGCCCCTTAAAGAGTGAAATGAAGCATGCGCACCTTATGGGCAGAGTAGCAGAGTGCACCAAGCCCACTGAGCAGGAGGAGGACACTGGCGGGTCTGCACCACTGGACACATGGCGCAGGAAGATGGGTAAGTGTTCTGGCATCTGTGCCCACGGGAAGCAGGAAGATGTCAACTGGCATGGATTGCTGGTATAACATGTTCTAGTACATGTAACTGCAGAGGCCAGTGATTGGCCACAGGGGGGTCACAGGACCAACTTCTCAATTTATTACCCTCAATATGCAAAGTATCAACCAAAACTAGTTCATTTCAGACTGAACCACAACACATTTAGTGTAGCATCTTTGGATTTAATCTCATTCTAGAATTCTCTAATGATGTCACATGATCTATCCATATTGCAAAGACATCATCTATGTACCGCATCTAAATCACACAATACTTTGTGAAATGTTATCATATGCATGCGTCCAACTGCAGTGCCTCAATGCTGTGGTCTTGAAACAAACAAAAAAACGGACATCACCCTATTTCAGGTTTTAATCAACTGTATGGAGGTTGGACACATCATAGATCGGAGTGTACAGACTGCACACATTGAATGATATGAGCAAAGCCCAACGTGGGGCCACTAGCCTGTCAATCATTCCCAAGAAATAATTTGAGTCTAAAACAAAAGCTTTTCCATTTACAATACAAATACTGCTACTTAAAGGGGTTCCCCGGGATTAAGACAATGAAAATACTTAAATATTACTTGCTCGAGTAAAACACCTCGGGATGCTCAGGTGCTCTACAGAGCACCCGAGCACAATGGAAATCAATGGAGGAACCAGAGCATTAAACCAGGCACCCCCTGCTCTGAAGAGAGGAGGATGTCTGGTTCACAGGAAAATGTCAGAAATGGATGGAAATACCACTGAAATGGTTCAGGAACAGCATGGGGAGGATGTCTGGATGCATCTTCGACTCCCAGGTCGCTGCTGGGAAGGATGTTGTCCGAGTAGTACGTCACTTTTACAGACTAACAATAATACCCACCAAACCGAAGATAACATCGATTTTAGAGGAAAAATTGTTAGGAAACATTCTTTCCTGTATATTAACTTGTATATAAAGTGCAAGTGCTGCCAAAAATTACAAGAAAGAGGCACTCCGATACAACCTGTATATCACATAAAGGAGGGCCTCATTTACATTCTGGTACAATTGTTCAGGTAGTGGGACTCCTACACTCAAAGCCTATGCACTAAGTGAAAGGGCTGCCAAAAATTACAAGGAACCACCCTTGAAAAATTATGATTGATGGCCCCTAATGATCTGACCATCTAAAATATTAGGGGTGAGGGCCTGCTGCTGATGTGCCCATCTAAAACATTAGGGGTGTGGGTCTGCTGCTGAGCTGACCCTCTAAAACTTTAGGGGCAAGTGCCTGCTGCTGATCTGACCTTCTAAAACATTAGGGGCAAGGGCCTGCTGCTGATGTGACCATCTAAAACATTATTGGTGAGGGTCTGCTGGTGACCCTCAAAAACATTATTGGGGAGGGCCTGCTGGTGACCCTCTAAAACATTATGGGCGAGGGCCTGCTGCTGAGGTGACCTTCTAAAACATTAGGAGCGAGGGCAGCCTAATAAGCATGTTGATATGATGGAAGAGGAGGAGGAGGACGAGAAAAGGGAGATTGAACCATATACCCTTTTTAGTGGTGGAAGGGGTGCATGGTAATACAGTGTATTCAATACCCCATAGAAGCCACATTGAGAGTGCCTTTATGTTCAGCTGCTTTCCTCTGGTGGAGTAGAGAAGTCAGGGGCAATCCAGGCTTTGTTCATATTTATAAGAGTCAATCGGTCAGCATTTTTTTAGTTGACAGGCGGATGCGCTTATCAGTTATTATGCCTCCAAGAGCACTAAATACACACTTTGACAAAACACTGGTGGTGGGGCAGGCCAGCACCTCCAAGGCGTAGAGCGCCAACGCGGCGGTCACGGGAAAGGCAGCCTAACATAAAGTCAGCCATGTATGCCAGAGTCCCAACAGACAAGACTTTGTTGTCCTCATCAGGAGGATGACTCTCAATCTCCTCTTCCTCTTCTACCCATCCATGCTGAACAGATGGAATAAAACTTCCATGGGTACTATCCTCTGTAGCAGAGGCAACCATCTCCTGCTCCTCCTCCTCAACCTCCTCATCATCCAATTCGCACTGAGAAGACGAACTGAGGGTGGTCTGGCTATCACCCTGTGTACTGTCTTCCCCCATTTCCACCTCTTCCACATGCATCCGCCTTAATTGTGAGTAGCGAGCATTTGAGTAAACACAGAAGTGGGATGGTTATGCTGATAATAGCGTTATCGCCGCTCACCATCTGTGTTGATTCCTCAATGTTGCGTAAAACCTCACAGAGGTCAGACATCAATGCCCACTCATCGCTTGTGAAGAGCGGAAGCTGACTGGAAAGGCGACGACCATGTTGCACCTGGTATTCCACTACTGTCCTCTGCTGCTCACAAAGCCTGGCCAACATGTGGAACATCGAGTTCCAGAGCATGCTCACGTCGCACAACAGTCGGTGAGCTGGCAATTGCATGCGCTGCTGCAGCGTTGCCAGGCCGGCGGAAGCTGTTAATGACTTGTGGAAATGGGCACACACGCGGAGCACCTTCACCAGTAGCTCAGGCAAATTGGGGTAGGTTTTGAGAAACCGCTGAACCACTAGGTTGAACATGTGGGCTAGGCATGGTATGTGTGTGAGCTTGCCGAGCTCCAAAGCTGCCACAAAGTTACGGCCATTATCAGACACAACCATGCCTGGTTCTAGGTTGAGTGGCAAGAGCCACAGCTCAGTCTGGTCCCTTATCCGCTGCCACAGCTCTGCTGCGGTGTACTGTTTGTTCCCTAAGCAGATCAGTTTAAGGGTTGCAGCCACTAACGTAGGTGGTGGCGTAAACCCTGATGGAGGTAGGGCCCGCAATCCTTGGCGTCAGTAGCACCTGTGCCATCCCAGGGTATGACTCGCTCCCGACCTCCACAGCGTTCACCAAGTGTGCCGTCAGGGAAATGTAACATCCCTGGCCAAAAGCACTTGTCCATGTGTCAGTCGTTAAGTGGACCTTCCCAATAACTGCGTTGGTCAGGGCACCGCAGGTAAAGGTGATGTTACCGGACACAAGCTGGCGTAAGGCTGGGACTGCACACCGTTAAAAATATTGGCGGCTGGGGACAGAATAATGCGGGACAGCCACCGCCATCAAGCTGCGGAAAGCCTCAGTGTCCACAAGCCTAAATGGCAACATTACCAGGGCCAGCAATTTGTAAAGGTGCGCATTTCGTGCTATGGCCTGTGGGTGGGTGGCTCGGTATTTGCGCTTTCGTTCAAACGCCTGGGGTATAGACATTTGTACGCTGCGCTGGGACACAGAAGTGGATGTGCTAGCTGATGGTACTTGCGAAGGTCCAGGTGCAGGGCGGGAGGCATCCGGGCCTGCGTCTTGGACAGGGGATTGGCCAGCACGTAACACAGGGGAAGATGAGGCAGTGGTGCAAACTGGGACATGAAGCTAGGTATCGTGGATGAGTGTGTTTCTTGTGCTCCGGCAGCAGGCACAGTTTCAGCGCGCCCAGGGCCACGGCCTCTGCGTGCACCATCAGCAGCACGGCCACTTCCCCGTTCCTTACTGCTTGCCTTGCGCATATTAAATGGTATATATGTTTGCAAGTATGTCACACGTACAGTAGCGCAGGTTTTGTAAGTGTATGCGCAAATAAAGTACACAGAATGTCACAGATATTTTTGGGATGCGCACACGTTAAACAGGAGATGTAGCACAGCTAATGTCGCTGTCCGCAGCGTCTATGAAAAAAGTACACTGAATGTCACAGCTAATTTTAGGACGGGCAAACTTTGTACAGGAGGTATAGTGCAAGTAATGTCGCTGTCACCAGCGGCTAATAAAAAATTACATAGAATTTATGTCACTGATATTTAGGATGGGAAAACGTTAAACAGGAGATGTAGCGCAGGTAATGTAAATGTCTGCAGCGTAGCAGTCAACAAATGTGGGGGGAGGAGCATCGAGCATTGCGCTCGAGCACACGCAGTGTTCTGCAGAACACCGCGATGTGCCAAGCATAGCGATGCTCGAGCCGAACTGTTGTTCGGCCAAGCATGCTCTCCCAACACTAATATTCACAAATACCTTTCATTAGTTATAATGGCTTGTCTTGTCTAGGGAGCAGTCATTAGGAGAAATAAAATGCCCTGCAGTCCTATTAGTATACACAAAACCTGTCCTAATCACACTGGAGGACAAGTTACTTCACAGCACTGATGTAAAGAGCCGCCTCCTCCTTCTCTCTGCTCTGCTTGTCAGGAATTATGACCCTGAATATAGCTGATAAGATCTTCAGCTGAAACTCTGTAGCAATGGAGTTCATGAGGAGACATAAAGTAAAGAGAGGAAGGACAGGACAGACTGTGGTAATGGAGACTGCATACAAGTGCTGCTGCTCATTAGCCACATCCTCACCTGTCTCTCCTCTCTGTACTTCATGTCTACTCATGAACATCATTCCTACAGAGATCCAGCTGAAGAACTTATCATCTGTATTCAGGATCATAATCCTTGACAAGCAGAGCAGAGAGGAGGATGAGGCAGCTTTTTAGCTCAGTGTTGTGCAGTAACTTGTCCTGCTGTGTGATTAGGACAGGTTTTGTGTATACTTATAGTATGGCAGCCATTTTATTTATCCTGATTGCTCCCTAGACAAAATGAGCCACTATAACTAATAAAAGGTATTTAGGAATATATTTATAATAACAGAATACTTAAGTATTTTCATTTTCTTAATTCCTGGAAAACCCCTTTAAGTCGGCACAATTATTAAAGGTTGGTCACTAGTGTCTGTGGTACTATGAATTTCAACGGCCCATTATTTAGCCATCAAGGAAAACCCCTAATAAGTGCGGGTTTAATAGATGTGAACGTCTCCAAAAGAAGTAGCAAAGTGACAGCAGTACTCCTGTTGGTGGGGTTCCTAGCATATTCCCCACTGTTAAATGAATTTGTTACAGTACCAGACATTCCCTCTAACCACTTCACGACCGCCCATTGACTATAAACGTCCTATGGGCAGTCGTTTATCTCTGAATGGACGTTCTGGAACGTCCATTCAGAGATGGCAGCTGCAATCTTATCGGGCAGTGACAGCAGGGCAACCCAGAGAGAGGGCAGGAACCGTTACTCGTTGTTCCTGCCTTCTAGATTGCTGTATACAGCGACCGCCGGGGCTGGGAGAGTGCAGGAGCTGTCGGGTCTTCCACAGACTGTACAGCCTCTCTGGGGGGTGTATTTCCCCTGTAACTGGGGCTACTATGTCAGCCCCAGTTACAGAAGAAATCAATAGTGAAAAAAAAAAGGGAAGTTAAATGTCCCCAGAGGTCTTGTATAACCTTATGGGGTACGCAAAGTGTAAAATAAAAAAATTAAGTGTTTTATAAAAATAAAAAAATAAAAACATTTCACATGTAAAAAAATAAAAATCCCCAATTAAGTAATAAAAAAAAGTTAAAAATAGAAAAAAATTAAATAAAATAGACATATTTGGTATTGCCGCGTCCATGACGGCCGGCTCTATGAATATATCACATGATCCACCCCATACGATAAACACCATAAATAAATAAAAAAATAAAAACTGTGTAAAAAAATCCATTTTTGTCACCTTACATCACAAAAATTAGAACACCAAGTAATCAAAAACACGTATGTCCCACAAAATGATACCAATAAAACTGTCACCTCATCACGCAAAAAATGAGCCCCTAGATAAAAAAAAAAATCGCTCAAAAAAAAAAAAAAACAATAGCTCTCAGAACATGGAGACGTTAAAACATCATTTTTTTGTTTCAAAAATGCTATTATTGTGTTAAATTTAAATAAATAAAAAAAGTATACATATTAGGTATCGCCGCATCTGTAACAACCAGCTCTATAAAAATATCACATTACCTAATGCCTCAGATGAACACCTTAAAAAATAATAATAATAAAAACAGTGCCAAAAAAGCCTCAGACTATGGAGACACTAAAACATATTTTTTTTTGTTTCAAAAATGCTATTATTGTGTAAAACTTAAATAAATAAGAAAAAGTATACATATTAGGTATTGCCTCGTCTGTAATGATCTGCTCTATAAAAATGTCACATGACCTAACCTCTCAGGTGAATGCTGTAAAAATAAATAAATTAAAACTGTGCTAAAACAACTAATTTTTTGGTCGCCTTGCCCCATAAAATTTAATAATTAATGATCAAAAAATCATATGTACCTAAAAATGGTACCAATAAAAATATCAACTCTTCCTGCAAAAAATGAGCCCAATTTTCCAAAATGCTTTATTTTGTAAAACTGAAACAAACAAAGTAGACATATTTGATATCATTGCGTCCGTAACAACCTGCTCTATAAAAATAGCACATGATTTACCCTGTCAGACGAATGTTGTAAAAAAAAATTTGATTTAAAAAATTGCTTCAAAAATTCTAAACTTTCTAACTTCATAAAAAAAAAAAAAAAATTACATTGCCAAAATGATGCCCACATAAAGTAGACATATAAGGAATGTTAATTAATGAATATTTTATGAGGCATACCTATCTGTCTTAAAAGTAATGAGACCGTGAATTTTTTAAAATTTTTGTTAAATTTGGGATTTTTTTTATAAATAGAGGTAAAACATATTTTAAAACTCAAATTTACCATTAACATGAAGTACAATGTGTCATGAGAAAACAGTCTCTGAATGGCTTGGATAAGCAAAAGCGTTCCAAAGTTATTGCCACAAAGAGTGACACATGTCAGATTTGCAAAATTAGGCCTGGTCAGAAAGGGGGTAAATGGCCCGGTCTGGAAGTGGTTAAAGGGGTTCGGCCATGAAACACATGGTACATTTTTCAAACCAGAGCTTGGATCTGAATACTTTTGTAATTGCATGGAATAAAAAAATGTAGTATTGTCACTGAGTTATTCAATACAATGCATCCGTATAGTGCCACCTGCTGTTTGCGCTTTTCCTTATTTCTTGTCCACCTCAATTAGATGGTCGTACATGCTCAGTGTAAATCTTCAGGTGTCACCAGCTGTATCTACTGTTAAATACTGTTAGATTTGTCAGTTACAGAGAGAGTGCTGCAGCAGAAAGGACATGCCCCCTGAGAAGTACATGTCCCTAGCAGAAAAACTGGAACAATGAATGGGGAGATTTCTGGTTCCTTGTGAGGGACAGGGCTGGTTCTAGTGTTAGAAAGAGACTGTCATGTACTTTTCATGGATTTTTTTTTACAACAGTCAACTGCCTTTAAATAAACACTGTAATAATTTTAAACTTATATACAAGGTTTCTTTCATCCTGTACGGTTATTCACAGCTTTATTACTGTAGAGATAACCATAAAACATTTTTCTGCTACTGGGAAACTCTAGCTTCCATTCTTTCCTTAAATGTTGGGTGTTGGGGCAGGTCAGATATTCTATAATCCCATATACTCATTGAAAATGGTTGACTGCTTTGACTGTTCCAATACCGGGCGTTTCTTAGAAGGTGGAAATTAGTTTGACATTCTTTCTGCTACAGCTGCTTCTACGGAAACCCATGCCCAATTTCCACAGAACGTCAGGGTATCAGTAGACACTGATTTAGGGCTTGTTCACATGACCGTGCCATGTTTTGCGGTCCGCAAATTGTGGATCCGAAAAACACGGATGCCGCCCGTGCGCCTTCTGCAATTTGCGGAATGGAACAGGAGGCCCATTATAGAAATGCCTATTCTTGTCAGCAAAACGGACAAGAATAGGACATGACTTATAATTTTTGCAGGGCCACAGAACGGAGCAAGGGATGCGGACAGCACACGGAGTGCTGTCCGCATTTTTTACGGCCCCATTGAAGTGAATAGGTCCGCACCCGAACCGCAAAAAATGCGGCTCGGATGCGGAATAAAACCACGGTTGTGAGCCCTTAGTATGATATTTTGTTGAAGAACAGAAAAATTAAGTGTAGGAAATATACAATAATAGTGGACATTTTGGAGTGCGAAACCATTTCCTTTTATCGTACTTGCACATGTTCTGTATATTTGCTACTATCTGCTGTGTGATACAGTACCAGCTAAGTAGATTCAAAGTTTCAAAATCTCATCTACATTGTGCAGAACTTTTTACATGTAAATTGACTAGTGGGACAGATTTCGAATTTTGCTAATTTTGTTACGGATTTCACCCTTTGCAATGCAAAAAGTGAAATCTGGGGAAAATCCACAATATCTGCATGTAACACGTATGGATTTTTCTGTAGATTCTTTGCAGAAACGCACCAAAATCCGCATCAAAATCTGTGTGGGAAAATGTTATAAAATACACTGCTGTCTGCATGTGGCATCTATGGGGTTGTCCGGGTTATTTTATCTATTTTTTAAAAATCTGCCGCTTTCCCGAGTGAGACCGGTTGAGAAATCCATACTCACCTGGTCCCAGCCGCTCATTTCCAACTCCATGTCTCCAGTACCCATATATCAACTTCAGCACAAACGAGGTCATATGTGCCGCTGCAGCCAGTGACTGGCCTCAGCAATGATGAGTCCCCGGCATGTGACTTAGGAACAATGGGGCAGATTTATCCCCTGTGCCACCGGAGGATGTGCCTAATTTATGACGAGAGTGCACGCCTCATCATAAATTGGGCACATTCTCCTGCAGTCCATGCACCTTAACAGAAATCTATGAGCACTGTGAGATTTCTGGCCGTAGATTTCTGCCTTCATTTGAGCCTGAAAACTGTTGTTTCTGAAAATAAATTTGTCGGGTTGGCTAGTAACACCCTCTTCCCTTTAGGGAAAGTGGTGAGGGTGGCGTAAAAGCCAAGAGATGCGTTTTTTTTTTTTTTTTTTAAGTTGCAGTTAAAAAGTGGTAAACAAATAGGGGTCATTTATTAAGACTATAGTTTTAGACATGCACTGGCGGTGGATCAGCCAAAGTTATGAAGAGACGCCGGCCTCTACATAACTTCAGCGCATCGACCACTGGCCTAAATCTACGCCAGCTTCCTTGCTGGCGTAGATTTAGAACATTTTCTACGCCTAAGACCTGACGGCCCGCCACCTTCCCTGCCCACAACACGACCCCCTTTTTAGCCCTGGCGTAAACAGGGAAAAGTCACAGATCGCAACAGATATACGCCAGAAAACTGCCATACATCAGTTCATAAATGACCCCCATAGTGTACCACTTTTTAACACCGCTTTTCAGGCACAAAGTAGATGATAAATCTCCCCCATTGTGCCTTTTTTCCATCACTCGTCTGTATGGGGATGAGTGATCCCTACTGCGATCAATGATCCCCATACAGATTCATTGTTTCTGGGAGCAGATCCCGGCTTACATAGCATGATACAATAACCGCATGAACAAGCATTTCCCCCTTCATTGGGAGATCATCGGCACCTGTACACAGGACATTTATCGGGAACAAGCGTTCCTAGGAAACCCTGATAATTGCCCTGATCATCAGTCCGTGTAACAACCTGCGGCCCGGGGGCCAAATGCGGTCCTTGATACCATTCTGTGTGGCCCCCAACCATCTGGTAACAAACATGTATGAGCCCTGGAAGTGTAACTAGACATTAATGGTATATACTGTATGTACAATATGCCAGAAATACAATATTTCAGTTGCTAATGCCCCTTTTAAATTTTATTTTCGGCCCTCTTCATTGGTTCAGTCTGGTAATGTGGCCCTCCAACCAGAAAACGTTGTGCACCCCTGGTGTAATAGGACCTTCTGCTAACAGATTGAGCCACCTCCAGACAGAATACCAGTTTGTCAGATACAGATTTTATTCCTACAGGTCAGTAATTTCCTTTTCAATAGTAGAAACACAAAGAAGTCTTAAATCCTTAATAATTACACTAGGTACTTTGTAAACAAAAAATGCATAGAGATGTGAGAAAAGCTGCCATTGTGTGTTAGCTTCATGAATAAGGAAAGCAGAGAAATGTGTGAATGAAGTGTTAGATTTCACAAGCAGTAAATGTATCTGCCTGTTCTCCTACTTCACCAGCAGGTGGCAGAGTGACACAGTAAATATTCTCTCCAGGAGAACTCTGTATGAACCTCATCTTTGCACAATCAGTTTTACATAATTTATGACATGAAACCCAATGCTTGTAAGATTCATTTCTTCAGATGTTCTGTGGGGATCGCAGGCCAGGGCGCTGAACACTTTCAAGTGTTATTTAACATGCTGCCTAACTCTGTTCATTTTACAGACTGAGATTTGGGTGACATTACATCAAACATAAAGCACCTTACTGTAAAAGGACAGCAATAATATCCTCTTTTAATATGATTATTTTATTTTTATTTGATTAGAGCTGCCAACTGTTCATAGACCATAAACACCAAGTGATCTTAGATGCAAGATTTTAAAATGTCCTACAGAGTTCCCCAATACACAAATGCAGATGTTATTTATTTATTTAATTTTCGCGTTATATAAAGATAATTCTAACTGTCTGTCCCTTCTTCCGTCTCTTTAGAGTACGGTCAGGTTTCCTCACGCAGTTTTGGAAGCCAAAACCAGGAGCGAATTCAAAAAGGAGAACTCAGAGCTGTCCCTAAAGTGTCCCCAAACCTTCACGCTTACTTTATTAAACCATGTTCTAGATAGGATGGAAATGATTTTTTTTAATGTACTTTATTTTTATTTATTTTTTACTTTTTCTAGCACATAGGGGCTTGAAGTTCAGGTGCTATTGCGCTATTGAATCCATACTCTTGAACACTTCAGTCGCCTATTTCTCTAGAATAAGAAATAAAATTCATTACAAAAATCATTCCTGTCACATTTAGAACTGCTGGTAATAAAGTGTATGGGAAGGTTTAGGTACACTTTAATACTTCCTCTACTTTTATTATGATCCTTTCTTGATTTTGGCTTCCAAAACCTCAGGTATCTCCCAAGGAAGAGAAACATCTCGCCAGCATCACCTCTTGGAAGTGACCCCCCATCATGTCAAAATCTGACTTTCCTTAGAATTTGACAAAGGAATATAACCAAGCCAGATATCCATCCATAGATAACTGTTTCAGGGTACTTGACCCTCTCGTCAGTGTGGAGTAGGCTTCTGGCTGGGTGGGTGTGATGCCTTGAATGTGGCTTAGGCAGGGTGCTGAATCTCCTTAAAGAGACCAGTCCAGTATGGAGACTTACTGGAAGTACTCAATGGTATACACCCGACCTAAGGCCTGTTTTTTTACACGAACATTTTTTTTTGTTTACATTCAGTTTTTTGCGTTCCGTATACGAAACCTCTAATTTCAATGGGTCCACAAAAAAAACTGAATGTACTTCGTATGCATTCCGTTTCTGTATTTCCGTTTTTACGTTCCGTTCAAAGATAGAACATGTCCTATTATTGTCCGCATAATGGACAAGGATAGTACTGTTCTATCAGGGGCCAGCTGTTCCGTTCCTCAAAAAACGGAATGCACACGGACGTCATGCGTATTTTTTTGGATCCGTTTTTTGCGGACTTCAAAATACTGAAAAAGCCATACAGTCGCGTGCAATAGGCCTTACGCTGTTAATTCCGGTATTGAGATCCGGCAGAGGATCTCAATACCGAAATTAAATGGATCTGATTTGATTTTGCGCATCAGCATGCATCCGTTCTGTTAGAATGCGGCTGTGTGAAATCAAAACGGAAAAAACGTATCCGTCACTAAATACATTAAAAGTCATTGGGTGACGGATCCGTTTTTTAGGCTCCTAAAAAAACATATCCGTCACTATTGACTCACATTGTTTTTAAAGCTTGCAGCGGTTTTGTGTCCGGTCACAAATCGGAAAGCTGCCGGAACGGAAGACATCCTGATGCATCCTGAACGGATCTCTTTCCATTCAGAATGCATGAGGACTAAACGGAAATGTATTTTTTTCCGATATTGAGATTCTCTGCTGGATCTCAATACAAGAAAACAACAAGGCAACTGTGAAACAGGCCTAGGCCTAGACATCATCATAAAACCGGAACGTGTGGCCGTACCCTTTGGGTAAAGCCAGGGGCATGACTATGATTTACAGGGCTCCATAGCAAAATAAGATGGGGCCCCTACCAGCTAGTGTATAAAAATGTAAAAAGGCAGTATAAGGCCTCATGCACATGACAGTTGTTTTTCTCGGCCTCCGTTCCGTTTTTTTTCCGGATAGGATGGGGACCCATTCATTTCAATGGGTCAGCAAAAAAATGCTGATAGTTCATCCGTTTGTGTCCGTAATTCCCTTCAGCCCAAAAAATAGTGCATGTCCTACATTTTTCACATTTGCGGACAAGAATAGGCATTTATTACAAGGGATCTGTGGAAATAAACGGATCCTCCCCAAAAAACAGATGTCGCATCCGTTTTTTTTTTGCGGACGCACAATTTGCGGATGCAAAAAACAACTGTCGTGTGCATAAGGCCTAAGTAGCAGTAATTAAAGGTATGCCTAATAGCTCAATATATCAGAAAGCCCACATTATAGCAAAAAGCCACCATATTGTCATTCCCCACAAAAAGGTCAATGGACTTGGATCTGATTGGGCCTCCCCCAACCTTAACCTCAAGCGCCATGGCTGCTATGGTTAAGGCAACATACAGCGGCCAAAATGCTTCTGTGGTTGAAATTTTGTTTTTGTATGCTTCAAATCACAGTAGTTTAGGAATTTTGGATTATATCAGTGTGGTTTTTATAGGTTAAGGCCTCATGCACACGACCTTTGTTTCATTCCGTGTCCGTTGTTCCGTTTTTCGTGATTTTCTGCGGACCCATTGACTTTCAATGGGTCTGTTGAAAACTCGGCTAATGCACCGTTTGTCATCCGCGTCCATGATCCATGGTTCCAGTCCGTGAAAAAAATATAACCTGTCCTATTTTTTTCACGGAAAACGGTTTGGGGACCCATTCAAGTCAATGGGACCGTGAAAAAAACGCGGAGGCACACAAGATTGTCGTCCGCGTCAGTTTTTTTTCCTATCATTTGCATGGCAAACTTGGAAGACACACGGAAACAAAAACGGAAACGGATCACGGAACAACGGAACCCCATTTTGCGGAACGGAACACAACAACGGTCGTGTGCATGAGGCCCTAAGGGTCCATTCACACGTCCACAAGTGTTTTGCGGTCCGCAAATTGCAGATCTGCAAAACACGGATACCGGCCGTGCGCATTCCGCAGTTTGCAGACCGCACATTGCTGGCCCTATGATAGAAATGCCTATTCTTGTCCGATATTGATCTATCTTTTTTGGTGGGGCCGGGGAACTGAACTACGGATGCGTACAGCACACGGTGTGCTGTCCGCTTCTTTTGCGGCCCCATTTAAATGAATGGGTCTGCACCCGTTTGGCAAAATTGCGGACCCAGAACTACTGACGTGTGGACCCTAAACGGTAGTCTTATGTGCAGAAGCCACACCGTCCTAAACCAACATTCCAAAATTGTGCCAATTTGTGGAAATTATGCGGAAAATACGGTTTCATTTTCATTGTTTTGCTATCTTTCCTTCTATAATTATAGAAAAAAAAGTTAAATATATAAATTATTTTATTACACAATGAAAAACAAGTCCACATGCGTCAAGAACGGCAGAGGAACAGAACAACACAAGAACGAGTTCCAGCACTGGATCGATTCTTAGTTGGGTCGGCTTTTATTTTTCAAATTGCGTATTTACATGTTATAGACATCACCTCCCACCACCACCACCGGTTAACATGTTTCGAAATGAGGCGATCCTAGTCGTAACCTAGGTGGTGGTGGGAGGTGATGTCTATAACATGTAAATACGCAATTTACAAATACGATCCAGTGCTGGAGCTCGTTCTTGTGTAGCTATACGTGGAGAACTTGCCTCGGTTTGTCCCGTGCACGGAGGATATTGGGTGAGCTGGACTTTTTTGAACAGGACAACAGTTTGCTATTAAATTGACACATGGCTGAAACTTGAAAATGTACGTGTTCAGGCAGGTGGCCAGTTAGGAAGTGGTTAACATGAGTATATTTGGGGTTACAAATCAGCAGGAAGAGAGACAGGAGACGGCGCACGCACACAGCGCCTGCCTTCCCTTCATACAGCTGATCGGCGGGGGTACCGGGTGTTAGACCCCCGCTGATCTGATATTGATGACCTATCCAAAAAATGCAGGATAACAGGCTGAATGGAATGGACGTGTGTCTTTTTTCAGCCTTACAGAACTATGTTCCTATGTAATTATTATTTTTCTAGCAGGGATGATAATAAGTGATAATTGTGTTGGCAGAACTGCGCGACTGCTTCTTATTATAGCAAATAAAACCGCCAGAAACAAAGGCAGGTCACTGTGAATGTGAAAACTGGGAAATCAATCCTCCCGCCTTATATAGATGAGCAGATATTGAAAAATGATTTTCTCCATTGATCCTCCGAGATGTAAACCATCACGTGGAGTTGCTGTGGACCTCAAACATGGTACATCCTAAATACCATTTCAACTTAAAGGGGTTGTGCCACTAATATAACGGTGTCCCGCTCAGCAGATATCGCTGTTATATCACTTTCCCTAAATACTACCATTTATCAAAACCGCCTTATTCTAAAGTTACTTACTAGCCCCCATTGAGCCCCGTGGCAAATCTGTTTTGATATTGAGTTGCCGTAGGTTACGTCCTGCATTGGAGCCTTGTAATGTAGGACGTAGGAAGAGTCATTGGTAAGAACAAGGGGTGCGGTTAGTGTCACATGATCTGCTGATGTCAGGACACATCTTTTTTTATTTTTTTAATGCTCAGGTTCCTTTAAGAGGATAAAAGAAGTAATATTCAACAATCCACACCATAACAACATATTTTACGTCCCTGCTGATCTCCTGCTCAGGGCGGGCCTTTGGGGTGTGCGAGATGTGCGGCCGCACAGGGCGCCATGGCAACAGGGGCGCCCGGTGGCCGACACAGCTCGCAGTCGGTCTCTTACAGCAGGCCGGCCCGAGATTGTGTGAGGCGAGCCTGGCGAGCTGAGCCGCTGCAGCTGCCAGGTCAGGTTCCAGAGCGTGGAGGAGGAGCTTAGAGGCGCAGGCGCAGCGTCCAAGTGCTGCGCCTTCACAGAGAGCCGCAGAAGGATCCGCTCAATAAGTGAGGGCGGCGGCCGGTGCTCTGCAGACAGGGAGGGAGCAGAAGACTTCAAATAGTGAGTACCTGTTCTTATAGTTTTTTTTTTTACCAACTATCTTTCATTAAATGGGGGCAGGGGACCGGAAAAAGGGTGACAGACACTGGGTATGATTAAGGGGGCAGGGGACTGGATAAGGGTAACACTGGGTATGATTAAGGGGCAGGGGACTGGCTTTGGTTGACACTGGATATGATTAAGAAGGGCGTGGGACTGGGTAAAGGTGACAGGGTATGATTAAGGGGGACAGGGGACTGGCTATGGGTGACACTGGGTATGATTAAGGGGGGCAGGGTCTAATTGAGGGGGCAGGGGACTGGGTAAGGGTGACACTGGGTATGATTAAGACGGGCTGGGGACTGGGTAAAGGTGACAGGGTATGATTAAGCGGGCAGGGGACTGTCTCTGGGTGACACTGGGTATGATTAAAGGGGGCAGGGGACTGGGCAAAGGTGACACTGGGTATGATTAAGGGGGGCAGGGTCTAATTGAGGGGGCAGGGGACTGGGTAAGGGTGACACTGGGTATGATTAAGACGGGCTGGGGACTGGGTAAAGGTGACAGGGTATGATTAAGGGGGCAGGGGACTGTCTCTGGGTGACACTGGGTATGATTAAAGGGGGCAGGGGACTGGGCAAAGGTGACACTGGGTATGATTAAGGGGGGCAGGGTCTAATTGAGGGGGCAGGGGACTGGGTAAGGGTGACACTGGGTATGATTAAGACGGGCTGGGGACTGGGTAAAGGTGACAGGGTATGATTAAGGGGGGCAGGGGACTGTCTCTGGGTGACACTGTATGATTAAAGGGGGCAGGGGACTGGGCAAAGGTGACACTGGGTATGATTAAGGGGGGCAGGAGAATGGCTATGGGTGACACTGGGTATGATTAAGGGGGGCGCCGGGGGGGGGGGGGGCACAAGATTAGCTCGCACAGGGCGCCTGAACACCTAAGGCCAGCCCTGCTCCTGCTATTGTTTGGATCCTGTCAACATGGAAATGTGACGACTCGTTCAATCAGTGTCTGTAGTTGGTGACAGTGTCGGACTAGGGTGCCTAGGACCCACCAGTAAAATTTATTTTGGGGGCCCACCGTACGGATACATTCAAATATTACCTGCTCACACAGCAGCAAGATGCTACCAGATGACTGAATATGGGGGTCCGTGCAGCAGCTTTGAGGAGGTAGGTCCTGGGGAGAAGAGGACATTGGTGGCTTTCCTCTTCACCTAGAAGTCATCTCAGCTCTGATCGTGTCTATAATAATAAACCGGGGAGTTTCTTTATATATGTATGTAGTGCAGTAAGTCTACTGTGTTATGTGCCACTTGTGCAGGGGGTGGGAGACTAGGGGCCCACCTTGCTCAGGGGCCCACCGGGGGATTCACCTGTACCTTGTGGGCCAGTCTGAGCCTGGTTGGTGACCACTACAGTCAGTGATAGGCTCTATGGTCACACGTCCTGGTACCAGGAGGTAAAGAGACCAGCCGGGGACCCAGGAGTGGTGGGAGACCGGTATTACTTCTTTTTTTTTTTAAAGGGGTTTTCCAGGCTTTTCATATTGATGACCCATCCTCAGGATAGGTCATCAATATCAGATCGGCGTGCGGTCCAACACCCAACTGTATGAAGAGAAGGCAGGTGCTGTGTACATGCGCCTTCTCCTGTCTCTCCTCCTGCTTGCCATATACATAGCAGCGGTGTGCAGGAAGAGAGACAGGAGACGGCGCACGCACACAGCGCCTGCCTTCCCTTCATACAGCTGATTGGCGGGGGTACCGGGTGTTAGACCCCCGCTGATCTGATATTGATGACCTATCCTGAGGATAGGTCATCAATATTAAAAGCCTGAAAAAAAAAACTTTCAAATTTATGTGGCCAGATAACCACTTTAACCACACTGCAAAATATGTAGCATGCTCTGTTAGAGGGTGCATTATGACAATAGAGTGTGAACATATGGATTCATAATATGGATCCCATTTTATCATGACTGTATTGGTGTTTGAAATATGGATAATAAAACTTGCATCAAAGTGGAGCTTAAAGGGGTTTTCCAATTTAATGCAAATAAAGCGTAACAACTGTATAATAGTGTTGAGCGCAAATATTCGAATTATGAACTTTATTTGCGAATATCGGCACTTCGAGATTTCGCAAATATTTTGAATATAGTGCTATATATTTGTTTTTCGAATATTCAGCATTTTTTCCATCTGAACACATGATTCCTCCCTGCTTCTTGCTTGTGGGCTAATGAGTCCTTGGCCCCCAAGCAACTTAAGCAGAGAGGAATCATGACTTCAGATGGAAAAAAATGACAAATATTCTAAAAAACAAATATATAGCGCTATATTCTATAGCGCTATATATTCGTTTTTGACCCACTCCTGTATTGATCATTACCTTGCCGATTTTCGAGTAAAACAGAATGTAGAATATAAAGAATATTCGAATTCACGAATATTCAACGAATATTCTGCAAAATATTTGCAAAATATCACGAATTCGAATATGACCCCTGCCCCTCATCACTATTGTATAATAAAAAGCTATGTAACTTTCCAGTATACTTTCTATGTCAACTTTTATGAAGACTGATTGGTTTGTGTGAATGGAAACATTATTTTATAAATCTGATGTCTGAAAACCCTCATATACTTAAAGGTGTTCTCCAGACTTCACTACTTTTGCCTCCCCACCGGACCTGTGGAGGGAGACATACTTAGCTGCTCCCCAACCTTTTGCTCCTGTGTTTGCTGCACTCTGGGTCACGTGCCACTAGGGGGAGATGTCCCCAGTGCGGACAGTCATTGGCTGCAGCCGCACACGAGACCCCCGTCCATACTGGAAGTAAAAGAGTGGGGACTGGAGTGCAGCAGGTACATATGCTTCCATCCACAAGTCTAGTGGGAATCCAAGGCAAAATCTGTGTAAGTTGCATGAGGATTTGTCCACAGATTTGGCTGCGAATTTGTGTGTAGATTTGTTGCAGTAATTTTCCTTCAGAGTGTGGATGAGGCTTTCAAAATGCTCAGAGCTGCAGGCCGGCTACATAGTTAACGCTAGGAGTGCCAGATATTTACGTACCTGGGCGGTGACTGCCGTTGATCTCCTGGACTCATCTGTATTGCCGTCCTCAGGATAGCATGAATACTGCGATGTGGCACAGAAGCCAATGGCTCCCTGTCCCATCGTTCATGCTCCTAGGCCTTAGGCTACTAGGCTTGAAGCTTAAGGCCTAGTTCACACGAACGTATGGCATTTATAGTTTTTTGCAGTCCGTTTTTCACGGATCCGTTGTTCCGTTTCTGAGTTCCGTTGTGTTTCCTTTCTGTTTTTCCGTTCCGTTTTTCCGTATGGCATACACAGTATACAGTAATTACATAGAAAAAATTGGGCTGGGCATAACATTTTCAATAGATGGTTCAGAAAAAACGGAACGGAAGACATACGGATGCATTTCCGTATGTGTTCTGTTTTTTTTGCGGACCCATTGACTTGAATGGAGCCACGAAACGTGATTTGCGGGCAATAATAGGACATGTTCTATCTTTCAACGGAACGGAAAAACGGAAAGAAGGAAACGGAATGCATACGGAGTACATTCCGTTTTTTTTGCGGAACCATTGAAATGAATGGTTCCGTATACGGACCGTATACAGAACACAAAAAAACGTTCGTGTGAACTAGGCCTAAGGAGCAGTAAAATGGCACAGTTGGTCACAAAGCTATGACATCATTTCAACCACCTGCATCGGGTTTCAGAAACGCAATTACATGATCACAACCTCCTGCACTAGGACCCAGGCATCTCAGGCCGGAGGCCGGAAGAAACCTGCAGATGATGTCAGGGAATGGCTGAACGCGGCCAGCAGTACCGTTGGGTCACACCCTGTAAGCACAAATGCAAACATTCAAAAATCTTTATCAGAATCAGTTTGTCTATTTTCAGCAATCGCTGCTGCCGTGTCCTGCAAGTATAACATCCCCCATGTTCTCCTAAAGACCATAGGCCAGATTTATCACGACTCTGACAGCTCACTCCACTTTCACATATGGCTAAAGTAAGTTTTAGCCAAGTTAGATTTATGATCGGCCCTTTAAGACTGTGATAAATGTGGTTTGACGGTAGCAGTTTATCCGTCAGTAAGCAGCTTTACAAAAGTCGCACATCTTTGCGAAAAAGTTGCACGTTTTTATGAAAAAGTCGCATGTTCTATAAAGTCTCATAAGATAAGCATGGTCCTCACTGGAGTGAAATTGCGACTTTTTAAATAGTCCCAATAGTAAATCTGTCTAGAGATTCATTTACATAAGAAAACACGCCCACTTTCAGAAAACTGGCGAGCATAGTGCAGAGCAGAAAAAAGTCGCAAATTTGTGCACAGTTTTAGCGTTTGGCACTTTTTCACTCCATTATTCTGACCTGAGCTAATGATAAATCTGGCCCTATGAGTTCCCAGTTGTAGGACAACATTCTGTGAAATAATCTCGTCTATGCTTCCGTCACATGAGATTACTGAAGTATGATGAAGATGCAAAGCTAAACATGGGCATGAAATATGGATGCTTTTATTTGTATTCTCCCTATTATATTGATTTTCAATTTTTCTGAAAATAAAGCATATAATAAGCAGGATTCAACCAGAATATTTAGATTTTGGTGGCAACTGCATTCATCTCCCATCAATGTGAAAGTCTGGTCTAAATTTAAAGGGGTTGTGTCACTTCAGCAAGTGGCATTTATCATGTACAGAAAGTTAATACAAGGCTTTTACTAATGTATTGTGATTGGCCATATTGCTTCCTTTGCTGGCTGGATTCATTTTTCCATCACATTATACACTGCTTATTTCCATGGCTACAGACCACCCTACAATCCAGCAACGATGGCCATGCTTGCACGCTACAGAAAAAAAAGCACCAGCCTATGTGAGGTCCCACGGTCTCGGCCACCAGAGAGGCTGGCTCTTTTTTCTTTAGTGTGCAAGCATGACCACCGCCGCTGAATTGCAGGGTGGTCATAACCATGGAAATAAACAGTGTATAATGTGATGGAAAAATGAATCCAGCCAGCAAAGGAGGCAATATGGACAATCACAATACATTAGTAAGTGTCTTGTATTAACTTTCGCTACGTGATAAATGCCATCTGCTGAAGTGACACAACCCCTTTCAAGGATAATTCCCATATTGCCATGACGTATCGATAGGATATATCATCACATTATGATTGGTGGGGGTCCCAGCAGTCAGCCCCCTACCAGTCATAAAGTGATTGCATAGCCTAATGATATATCATCATTTTACAAAATTAGAATAACCCTTTAATATTTTACTGGTTTCAGTTAAAGGGGTTTTCTGGTACTTAGACATTGGTGGCCTATCCTCCAGATAGGTCATCAATACCATATCGGTGGGGATCTGACACCTGTCACCCACAGCAGTCACTTGTTATGGGCAGCCGCTGGCACCAGACACTGTACAGTGATCGCTGTATGGTTTTATACCTATGATAGTCCATGTCCGTTGTGGCTGTATTATGTTATAGACCTTGATGTTCCCTTGCTTTGACTTTTTCCTGTGTTTAGATGTTCACGTTATCTCATGGTTTGGTATGAATGCGGTGATACCACATATACTTATACTTATGTATATGTCCCGATGCTATTCATAGCCTGAGGGATATAACTTTTCTATTTTTCTCTCAACAAAATGTATGAGGCCTTTTTTCGTAAGATGAGTTTTTATTGGTACCATCTTAGGGTACATATAAATTATGGACTAGTTTTATACATTTTTATACGGGGAATGGAAAAAAACTGAAAATCTGTCTTTTTTTAATCCAATACATCATGTGGTATACATGATAAGTTATCTTTATTGTACGAATATTACAATTATGGCAGTATGAAGTATGGCCTCTGGACATGACCTGCCAGTACCAATGGCAGACCTGGGGGCTTTTGTTATGCCCCCAGCTGTCATGGTAATGTAATTGTTGTGCGGGGTTCCAAAAGCCAAATAGAAGCCCCCTCCCTTTGTCAAACACTATACATGCCATGGGTTGCTAGTGACCATGGCAGATAATGGTTTACACTGCCAGGATTACAGCCACGCTCCCACCGCAATCTCATGGGTACAGGGACTAGGATATATCCATCAGGATGTGGGCACTGGCACTTGCTCATGATGGATTTGTCCATTACAGGTCATTAAAGGACCTTTCACCGCTCCTGACATACCTGTTTTAATAGCTCCATGCATTTCCTATGTAATAACAATTCTGGAACATCTATTCTTATGGCTCTATCTTGTGCCATTCCTGTATTATTTCTACTAGAAGTTAGGAATGAATTGCTAGCAGTCTGCAGTAATGGTACAGAGGGGAGGTAACAAGTTGGCGGTGTACCTGCACAGTCTAAAAGTGGCAGCACTGATTGGATAGAGGGAGTCTTTGCAGGTACACCCCCCCAACTGGTTACCACCCCTCTGTACCCTTGCTGCAGACTGCTAGTAATCAATTCATAATTTCTAGTAGAAATAATAAAGGAATGGCACAACATATAGACATAAGAATAGATGTTCCGGAATTGTTATTACATGAGCAGGGGCGTTGCTAGGTCAAAACATTAAGGGCCTGGGCCCCTGATATTTTTTCCCAGGCCCAGAATGTACTGCCTGCCTGTCCTCAGGACGGAAATACAATTGAATGTAATGCACTGCAAGAGCTGATGGACCTGTGATGACATCACAGGTCATGTGATCAGTGCTAAATGCAGTAGCTGAAAAGGACCTTGGATGATGTCACCATCATGTGACCAGTGCAGGAGAGGACGGCTCAGCAGTGAAGAGAAGTCCTGGGAAGATGCTGAGGTGAGATCTGCTACGTGAGGAGAGGTAAGTGAAGATTACTCAGTGTGAAAGGCAGAGCAATGTTGGGAGTTGTAGTTATTTAACTGGGACTGTATGTTAGGGCTAAAGGGAGGGAAGTTATTTACATGGGACAGTGAGGTGGAGTGATTTTAATTACATGGGACTGAAATTTGGAAGTGGCTGGGGTAGGGTGATGTTATTTACATGGGACTGTATGTTGGAAGGGGCAGGAGAGACGTTGTGATATTATTTACATGGGACTGTACTTTGGAGGGGGCTGTAGATTGAGAGGGATGTTTTTTAACATGGGACTGTATATTGGACAGGGCTGGAGGGATGGTGTGATGGTATTTATATGGGACTCTATGGCAGAGGGAGGGAAATACTGTTATTTACATGGGACTGTTTGGCAGAGGTGCTGAGGAATTATAATTTCTGAGGATACTAAACGGAGAAATATAACTACAGGGGGCACTGCAGGTGGCATTATAAATATTAGGGCTCTTCAGGGGGAGCATTCTAACATTAGAGGGCGATATAAATACTGAGGGCACTGTGTAGGCATTTTAAATCCAGGGGACATTAGGCGTTCTTATTACTACTGGGGGCTCTATAGGAGGGATGCGCATTATTTCTACTAAGAGCACTATGGGGTGCCTTATTACTACTGAGGGGTCTGTAGAGAGCTTTATTACCACTGGGGGAACAATAGGGGGCCCTTATTTCTACTGGGGGCTCTGAGAGGGTATTATTAATACTGGAGGGCTCTTCTACTAATGGAGGCACTCTTGGGAAGCATCGTCACAGTTGGGGGCACTGTAGGGGGTGGTATTACTAATGAGAGCATTCTAGAAGGGAATTACTTGTGGGACTATGAGGAGCACTATTACTATGGGGGCACTCATTTTTCTTCAGGATAGTATTTGGGGGTACAGAAAAGTAAGGAAGCTAAGATGTCTGTGCATCACACTCTGCAGAGACGAGGCGGCTCAGAGAAGTTGTCCGTACCGAATGAAGAAGATGATGACAGAGAAGATCTACATCAGAGGAGATGTCACCTGGGAGTTCCTGGATGTGAGAGGTACGTGCTGCTGTATAGCAAGTACAGCAAAATGTCTTCAGTGCTAGTGTTTACGGGGGGGGGGGGGGGGGAGATGCGGTTGTTCAACTTAGAGAATTGGGCCTTGTGCATTGGTGCTTGGGTGTCACGGATGGTGTTACAGAAAACTAGAAGACACAAATGAAGATCCGACTGACTTGATCCAAAACTAAAGAACAGGAGGGTAAGCCCTGTAAGAGCCCTAGCTCTCTCCCTTACTGCTCAGCCTATGCAAAAATCTCAATAGTAGAAAATTGCATATCCTCGTTCCTCGACTGTATGCACCTGAACACCCTATAATAGTGAGGGGACACGACCACCGGCTCCCTACACTTAATACGGAGGGAGTCAGGGTCATCTAGGATCAAGCCCACAGGCAAACAGAAATAAAGAAAACAGACTTATCTTGTGGATGCAGTAGTAACAGCTTCTAGCATGCACACACTCCAGGAAGTTGTATAAACCGCAAAGTGATGCAGTATGGGAAGGGATTTAAAGGGATGCAACCAGTGCAACTACATGACAGCTGAGAGAGGCTAACGAGATGAGAAAACAAAAGCAAAACAAAAGGAACCTCAAGCAGGAGGTTCTGAAGCACATCTGTCAGAGCTTCTCAAATGTCTGGTGGTGACATTGGGCCCGGATCTTTTGAGACCCTAGCAACGCCCCTGTACATGAGGAGTGCATAAAGCTATTAAAACATTAATGTCCGGAGTGGTGAAAGGTCCTCTTTAAGGGTAGTATTCTGTACTGCACTATGGCATATTTGGTTCTGCAGAGGCAGTATATTGTGCTGCACTATGGTATTTGGTTCTGCTGAGGCAGTATATTGTGCTGCACTATGGTATTTGGTTCTGCTGAGGCAGTATATTGTGCTGCACTATGATATTTGGTTCTGCTGAGGCAGTATATTGTGCTGCACTATGATATTTGGTTCTGCTGAGGCAGTGTATTGTGCTGCACTATGGTATTTGGTTCTGCTGAGGCAGTATATTGTGCTGCACTATGGTATTTGGTTCTGCTGAGGCAGTATATTGTGCTGTACTATGGTATTTGGTTCTGCTGAGGCAGTATATTGTGCTGCTACTATGGTATTGTAGGCCCCGCCTACTTTTGTTGGCCCCACCTACTTATGTTGGCCCTGCCTACATGTCAATTTGGACCCACCTACAGCTTGGGGCGACTTTTACGTTTTTTTCAAGGGTCGCTTAAAGTTCCCAGTCCGCCGGTGAGTTTGGGATTTCCAGGATTTCTACTTACACAAGCGTTCTTTCTCAGATTTGCCTCGGCTTTCTGCAGCCTCCTGACGCTTCAGTATAATGATCACAATCATACCTCATGAGTGACAGGTAGATAATGGAACGCTAAAACTCTAATAAGCGTCTTCATGAAATGAGTGTCATGGCCTCAGACATGTAGAGCATTGTTCAGGAGGATAGGAGAGCAGATTTTCCTATGCATCTGTTTGCACATCTGAGTTTACACTCTCAGACGTGACAAGGTGAGAATGTATTTTCGCCGCGCCTCAGACAATATTCCAGTAGAGGAGACAGCGTTTCTGAGCGAGGCTTCCCAGACACGTCGAGATAGAGTCTTCTTTGTCTCCTAATAGGAGACAACACATGCGGAATATATGGCAGGTTAATATGCAGCGTTGAATTGCTAGCTGAGTACGGTGTAAAATCACTGCACGCAGCTAAGCTCTGTTCTCGAAAACCGCTCTTGCTTCCATCTAACGCCTATATCTGCTGAAATCCATGTGGCACTTACTAGGGGGACTGCATGGAGAAGGTTAGCAGCCCCCATCCCTTGCCTCGGTTGTCTGGATGCTCTTAGTGCATGCTAATCACTGCTGTTTCCTTGGTGACAGTGAAGAGAAAAGGCATGGCAGTGCTGAGAAAGGGGTAGCGAGGCCTGACGATGACCACGCATTGGCAGAGAGGCGCATGAATAGCATAGGGATCTGTTACCCTGAGTGACAAGGAAACTGAAGCCCTGGCAGGAAAGAAAACCTTAAACTGTCTGATTTCAGCAGAAGCTTTTTATACATAGGGTTCTATTATTATCCTATGGTGGCAGCTACGTTCGCCCGCTCAGTCCAAAATTCTGGAAAGCTTAGCAATTTTTATTTATTTCACATTATACGTTGATAGCACATCAACATATTAATGTGTGGAACTATCAAGAAAGTACATATAGCAGTTACCAAGGGGGGGGGGGGGGGGTTAATTTCCTTTTTTACATAAGGTTCAACCATGGAACGGGAGCGTGAAAAATTAAATGTGGACTCAAAGGTTTTTCGATAAACTGCCATGGTAACACCTGTTGTGTCCATTATTACTGTGCTATTGTATTACAGCTTGCATTATCCCATGGAAATCACCATTTCTATAATTCCCGTGCATAACTGATTAGATTTTGTACTATGACATCACCCTGTGCATTATCCCTGTGCTGTAACTTTACTGTGCACATTATCCCATTATTGTGATGTCACCCTGTGCATTATCCCTGTGCTGTAACTTTACTGTGCACATTATCCCATTATTGTGATGTCACTGTGTGCATTATGCCTGTGCTGTAACTTTACTGTGCACATTATCCCATTATTGTGATGTCACCCTGTGCATTATGCCTGTGCTGTAACTTTACTGTGCACATTATTCCATCATTATGATGTCACTGTGTGCATTATCCCTGTGCTGTAACTTTACTGTGCACATTATTCCATCATTATGATGTCACTGTGTGCATTATCCCTGTGCTGTAACTTTACTGTGCACATTATTCCATCATTATGATGTCACCCTGTGCATTATCCCTGTGCTGTAACTTTACTGTGCACATTATTCCATCATTATGATGTCACCCTGTGCATTATGCCTGTGCTGTAACTTTACTGTGCACATTATTCCATCATTATGATGTCACTGTGTGCATTATCCCTGTGCTGTAACTTTACTGTGCACATTATTCCATCATTATGATGTCACTGTGTGCATTATCCCTGTGCTGTAACTTTACTGTGCACATTATCCCATTATTGTGATGTCACCCTGTGCATTATCCCTGTGCTGTAACTTTACTGTGCACATTATCCCATTATTGTGATGTCACCCTGTGCATTATCCCTGTACTGTAACTTTACTGTTTACATTATCCCATTATTGTGACGCCACCCTGTGCATTATCCCTGTGCTGTAACTTTATTGTACACATTATCCCATTATTGTGACATCACATGCCATTTACATTAGGCCTTATACAGGGGCCCAATAGGTAGGGGCCCACTGTCACCTGTTGTCACGTTCGGGTGTGGGAGGGAAACACCACACCGAACATAGGAGAGAAAGTCCTAATGTCCTAACTTACCCTATAGGACCCTGGTACTAATGTCAGGACTGAGACAACCTGTTCCTCCAAAAAGAAGGACGAAAAGGAGTCTCCCTCAGACCTTAATACAAATGACAGGGAAATGAAACACACAAAATAACCCAAACAAAATACAAAAGGGAAAGAAAACACTTCACTTCAAGTGACTATGGTAGCACCACACACCAGCTATCCACAACTCAAACTGAAGCTATAAACCGCATAGCATAGTGGGAGAAACAACAATAAATAGAGGTTAAATTACCATAATAGCCACACCTGGGGAAATAAGGGGTGGCAAGCACCAGAAACAACACAGACGTCATTTGATCCAAACGAAAAACATGTCAGATCAAACCACGTGTTGCCAGTCTCACAGATCTCCTGCCACCTGTCGCGAGAACGTCCGTGACACCTGTTCAGTAAATTGCTTGTAAGAGTCTGAACTAATGAATTTCATGGTTCACAATTACTAGTGGGCTGACACAGACATAAGAGAGTCTTCTATGATTAACTACGGGAAAACATGGGGCCACATAAAGTTCTTGCACAGGATCCCTCTGATGTATATGTCCTCCCCTGTGGTCAATAATATCAATGATATATTTCCAGATTGTACAATATATCTCTTCCATATTGTCTGTTAAAGCTAAGTAGGGCTGCCTAGTAGCATTTGGGCTATGGCTATAGTGATGCATTACTTGGTGGCAACAATAGGACAATTCGTTTTTTTTGCAGAAGAAACTGTAGGCTATGAAGCAGGGCCCCATTAAGTTGCAGCCACATTGCCTCTGACTTAGACGTTAATTCACAGTAGATCACAGCACTCGGCAGATAACTGGCAAATGAATGGGTGCTCGTCACGTATTATCCCTGACTCCACCTCAGGAATTCTTCAAATGGTTAATCAGAGTTTCAGACAGCACACCACAAGAGATTTTCGATGCAGATAGTGTTTTATTCAGCCGGACTTTACATCATTTTAGAAAGCAACGTTTCGGGCTTACATATTATGCCCTTCATCAGGCTTCTTCTGATAAGCGTGTATATAGACTCCAGCAACCCCCCATTATCAGCTATTTGAAGAGACAGCAGAGCTGTGGTCTTTTTCTAGGCCAGTGACATCACGTTCTATAGGGCAACTAGCAGTCACTACGGTGGCACAGCTGATATTTTTAAATCACATGAAAATTAGAGGAATGGTTTTATAATAAGAAATAAATGTTACGTTTTAGGATGAGAAATTGGTAGCACATGTAACTAAGAGACAATCCCAGTGCTGTGCCCCCTCACACTGATAATCCCAGTGCTGTGCCCCATCACAGTGATATGCCCAGTGCTGTGCCCCATCACACTGATAATCCCAGTGCTGTGCCCCCTCACACTGATAATCCCAGTGCTGTGCCCCCTCACACTGATAATCCCAGTGCTGTGCCCCATCACAGTGATATGCCCAGTGCTGTGCCCCATCACAGTGATATGCCCAGTGCTGTGCCCCCTCACAGTGATAAGCCCAGTGCTCCAGTATAGGAGAAATCCAATGCCCTTAAAATAAAATGGCTGCCTGAAACCGCTGATATTATAGGACCATCGATACTGAACTCCCAAAAATCATAAGGAAGTGCTGCTGACAACAATGTAAATGGACAGCTGCATGAGCCATCGTAAGAATGAACAATTGTTCCTGTGCCCATTAATTTAGGCAATTATCTGCCCGCTGCCATATGTGGATGAAGATCAGCTCATTCGCGGTAGTCTATGTTGAGACGATTTTGCTCGTAAGGCCAAGGTCTTAGTTTCAAGATCATGTGTGCATTGGCAGCGTTTTATAGCATGTGGTAGTCGCCAGATGTAAACCCTAAAAGGTTCTTACACAGGCACTAATCAACTGACTATATCATCTATCAGTGCTCGTTCACACGACTGCATCCGTTTTTTTGGACCTCAAATTGCGCATCCACAAAACACAGATACTGGCCGTGTGCGTTCCACGTTTTGCGGATCGGACTGTCCTGCCCTATGATAGGAATGTTCATTATTCTCTGCAAAACGGACAAGTTCTATCTTTTTTGCAGGGCCGCAGAATGGATGTGCAGACGCGGATAGCACACATCTTTTGCAGCCCTATTGAAATGAATGGATCGACATCTGATACTCAAAATTTGGAGCAGATGTGGAAAGAAAAATACAATCCTGTGAATGAGCCCAAACTCTGCCCATGCAGAAAAGACCCTTGGATGTGTACACTGTGACATGTGCAGCAGGTTCTATATAATGATTATTATCTGCGATTCCGTAACTCTCTTCTTGGCAGGCATGTTGTGGCAAGCTCTGTTATTACCCATACATTGCCCACAGTACTTTGACTGGATTCTGAAAATGCAGCATAAAAATCTTCTAATGATGTTTACTGTAACAATATTTTCACACCAATACACCCACATAAGCAGCAGACAGTAATTCATTACATTCTGTCAATGATGTTCACGTGGGAGTATTGGACTGGAAATAATTTAATAACAGCCTTTCCTACGTTTTAGTTTATCCATAACAACCACCATCACGGCCATTGGCTGCTAAGGGACAGTCTCAGGTGGGCCGAGGACTCCTGGACCAGCACATAATGTTCTGATGCTGGTCAGTGTCCGGACTTTATGTCCAGCTGCGCAAGGAAATTCCTAACCGTGGCTTTGACCAAGCACACAAGGTCCTGAATTTGGGCAGTGTCAAGAGATTGAGTATGGCCATTATCAGGAGTTTCGGCGAGGTGGTGCCTGAAAGTCAAGAGGACTGTGACCATACACATTAGATAGAATATGGTTAATGTTTGAACACCATTTAAACAACAACATCATCTGGTGATCGTTCCTTTCCAGGACACGGCCATACACGTTTTAGTCCATATTGGCCGTTACAATTGTTCAAATTGCCCATACACTTTCAATAAAAGCAGGCGATAGATGAAAGTTCTTTTTGGGAACATTTTTGAAAAAAAAAAGCTTTAGTTCGCAAACGATCTCTCTTTGAAACTAAAGATCTTTTGTCTGACTATTAGACTAAAATATTAAACGTGGCCGACTTCTTTTCCAATGATAATAGTCATTGATCAACTAAAAAGATTTTTTGTTTGTTTTGATCAACTTTAAACTAATGTTTATGCCACCTTTAGGGCTGTATTAGACCAGCGTACCTTCCTGGCAATTGGCTGCTCATCAGCGGAGGAGACCCCTGCTATTACATGCAGTGATCTCCTCCTCAGCATCGGGAGAAGAGACCGTTATGCCATCACTAGTCCCTATGCTGTTTAGTTGTTTGCCAGCAGAAGATCGTGATTAAACTGCACAATCTGCCGCCGGCAACTGATAATTTGTAAGCCTGCTGAAAGATTCCGGTTGTCCGATGAACTGGTAATCGGCAGTAGTATTAGGGCTCATAAACAGGCACCAGCCTTGTGCACCCTGCATCATGGATGCGGACCCATTCACTTGAATGAGTCTGCAATCTGGGAGATGCGGTGCGGAACGGAGGCATGGAAGACCAGTGGAAATCTGTGCTTTGGTCTGATGAGTCCAAATTTGAGATCTTTGGTTCCAACCACCATGTCTTTGTGCGACGCAGAAAAGGTGAACGGATGGACTCTACATGCCTGGTTCCCACCGTGAAGCATGGAGGAGGAGGTGTGATGGTGTGGGGGTGCTTTGCTGGTGACACTGTTGTGGATTTATTCAAAATTGAAGGCATACTGAACCAGCATGGCTACCACAGCATCTTTGAACAACGTGGTTTAAAACATCCAGTGTGTGTATACGATCAGGTATGATGTTGTATCGATCAGGTAGTGTAAGGGTTACGTCCGCTTCACAGACATTGACAGACCAAACTCCCCTTTTAATGCACCGCAAACAACCGCAAACAGTCCATTTGCCCAACCGCAAACTTCCCATTTGCACAAGGTTGGATACCAAGCTAGCCATGTCCTGTTGATGTCATTGAAGGTTTCTTCCTCCACCCAGCCACGTATAACACCAAGGGTCCCCGAAAGGTGAATTGAATTGATTTTTCGAACGGGGAGAAGGTTAAAAAAACGCTGGCTCCTTCCCCTTTGTTTGAATCCACGGTCACTGCGTCTGTGCCGTGCAATTTACTCTCACACCCGATATGAGTGTTATTTTCTGTAGTTTTCTTCTCATCAGTTTAATCCCTGTTACATCCCCAATCTGGGGTCCATTTATTGAATTGATTTTTCGAACGGGGAGATGGTTAAAAAAAACGCTGGCTCCCTCCCCTTTGTTTTAATCCATGGTCACTGCGTCTGCGCCGTGCAATTTACTGTCACACCCGATATGAGTGGTATTTTCTGTAGTACTATTCTCATCAGTTTAATCCCTGTTATGCCCCCTATCAGGATGTGTATTGAATGGATTTTAGACAACCGCAAACAGTTGTCAAAAGTTGACAAACTCCTTGCAGAAATGTGATTTATCTGTGTGCGTCCTTCTTATTACTTCCAATTTGGGGCACTGCACGTGCGCCGTGCAATGTACTCTGCCACACGTTTTGAGTGGTGTGTTAACTAGTACTATTCTTATCAGTTTAATCCCAGTTACGTCCCCTATCCGGGGACTTGTGTTGAATTGATTTTAGGAACCGGGAGATGGAAAAAGCAGCTTGGTTGGTCCTCTTACTCCCAAGTTGGGGCACTGCGCGTGCACAGAGCAATGTGCTGTGACACCCTATATGAGTGGTGTCTTAACTAGTACTATTCCTATCAGTTTAATCCCTGTTACGTCCCCTATCCGGGGACGTGTGTCGAATTGATTAACCATTGTTGAATTAACGAACCATTACGACATCCTGAAATAATTTAGTTCTGAGCTCTGTACTTGCTTTGTATTGGAATTGATGGGGATTTTTTTAATTGTCTGCATTATTTCTAATAAACTATTAAGAGACTTTATTATGATCTTTTTATTTTATGTATTAAAAACCCATAAAACTTTATGGGTTTTTCTATGAAAAATTATCCAGCCGATCGCTTTTAGTCTGATCATAATGAAGCAACGGCCTTATCATCTGGGGTGTGGCAACATTGCCAACACACTCATAGAGGTGATGATCGCTTCATTGTGATACGCAAGCCCCTTCACCACAACAAGGTAACGATAACGAAGGGGAATTGACACTTGTATGTGCCTTTTTTTGTTTTGTTTTGTTTTTGCAGCCACAGTGCAGCACCAGAGGCCAGAAAAATTAGGCATGTACACATGCCTGAAAAATAATGGTATTGTTGCAGCCGCTGTTGTAGCAGCGGCTGGAAAAATTGATGTTTTCCGGGCACAAAGGTGACTAAAACATTGCGGCTTGAACCCTAGTTGGTGGCGGAGAATTCACGAAAGTCATCCGGTATGCAGACATTAAATACAGCAGCGTGGGGACCATTTTGAGGCCAGGGCATGTCATCAGGCCTTTTGTTAGTCAAACGTATCCCCCACTGTCAGTCCCTTCGGGATCCATGCCTCATTCATCTTAATGAAGGTGAGGTAATCAACACTTTTTTGACCGAAGCGACTTCTCTTGTCAGTGACAATGCCTCCTGCTGCACTGAAGGTCCTTTCTAACAGGACACTTGAAGCGGGACAGGCCAGACGTTCTATCGCAAACTGGGATAGCTCAGGCCACAGATCAAGCCTGCACACCCAGTAGTCAAGGGGTTCATCGCTCCTCAGAGTGTCGATATCTGCAGTTAAGGCGAGGTAGTCTGCTACCTGTCGGTCGAGTTGTTCTCTAAGGCTGGATCCCAAAGGGCTGTGGCGGTGTGTAGGACTGAAAAAGCTCTGCATGTTCTCCATCAGCAACACATCTGTAAAGCGTCCTGTCCTTGCCGCCGTGGTCGTGGTAGGAGGAGGATTACTTTCCCCCGTTAGATTCCCGTTGTGCTGTGACATCCCCCTTATAAGCTGTGTAAAGCATATTTTTTTGTTTGGTTTTGAACTGCTGCATCCTTTCCGACTTTCGGTAATTTGGTAACATTTCCGCCACTTTCTGCTTATACCAGAGGTCTAGTAGTGTGCCACAGGTCGTTCTCCTTCATCCTTTTTATACGAGGGTCCCTCAACAGACATGACAGCATGAAAGACCCCATTTGCACAAGGTTGGATGCCGAGCTACTCATTTCCCGTTCCTCGTCCTCACTGATGTCATTGACGGTCTTTTCTTTCCCCCAGCCACGTACAACACCACGGGTCCCAGATAGGTGACAACAACGAGCACCCTGGGATGCCTGCTGTGGTTGGTCTTCCTCCTCCTCAAAGCCACATTCCTCCTCTGACTCCTCTTCCTCATACTCCTCTTCCAGCATTGCCGCAGGTCCGGCAAGCGATGATGACAAGGCTGTTTCTGGTGGTGATGGTGACCACAACTCTTCCTCTTCACGCTCATCTACAGCCTGATCCAGCACTCTTCGCAGGGCACGCTCCAGGAAGAAAACAAATGGGATGAGGTCGCTGATGGTGCCTTCGGTGCGACTGACTAGGTTTGTCACCTCCTCAAAAGGACGCATGAGCCTACAGGCATTGCGCATGAGCGTCCAGTAACGTGGCAAAAAAATTCCCAGCTCCGCAGAGGCTGTCCTAGCACCCCGGTCATACAAATACTCGTTGACGGCTTTTTCTTGTTGGAGCAGGCAGTCGAACATTAGGAGTGTTGAATTCCAACGTGTCGGGCTGTCGCAAATCAAGCGCCTCACTGGCATGTTGTTTCGCCGCTGAATATCGGAAAAGCGCGCCATGGCCGTGTAGGAATGCCTTAAATGGCCACACACCATCCTGGCCTGCTTGAGGACATCCTGTAAGCCTGGGTACTTAGACACAAAGCGTTGTACAATGAGATTCAACACATGTGCCATGCACGGCACATGTGACAACTTGCCCAAATTTAATGCCACCAACAAATTGCTTCCATTGTCACACACCACTTTGCCAATCTCCAGTTGATGCGGGGTCAGCCGCTGATCCACCTGTGCGTTCAGGGCGGACAGGAGTGCTGGTCCGGTGTGGCACTCTGCTTTCAGGCAAGTCAACCCCAAGACAGCGTGACACTGTCGTATCCGGTATGTGGAATAGCCCTTGGGGAGCTGGGGGGATTCAGTTGATGTGCAGCCAGACGCCGCTGGAGAAGAGGACTCAGCCGAGGAGGTTATCGATGAGGATGGAGTAGGAGGAGTAGAGGAGGTGGCAGTAGGCCTGCCTGCAAGTCGTGGCGGTGTCACCAACTCCGCTGCAGAGCCACGCATTCCATGCTTGGCAGCCGTCAGCAGGTTGACCCAATGCGCAGTGTAGGTGATATACCTGCCCTGACCGTGCTTTTCAGAACAGGTATCAGTGGTCAGATGGACCCTTAGAGGTTTGGGATTGCCTCTTTTGAAAAAAAAATTGTCCGGGTACCTTCCACTGCGGTGTCCCAATAGCGACAAATTTTTTGAAGGCATCAGACTCCACCAGCTGGTATGGTAAAAGCTGGCGGGCTAAGAGTTCCGTCAAGCCTGCTGTCAGACGCCGGGCAAGGGGGTGACTCTGTGACATTGGCATCTTACACTCAAACATTTCCTTGACAGACACCTGACTGTGGGCAGATGAGATGGAACTGCTGAAGGTGAGAGACGGAGTGGCGGGTGGTTGAGAGGGGGCAAGGAGGACAGCAGTGGTTGACGTGGCTGAAGATGCTGGACCAGGAGGAGGATGGTGGCTTTGAGTTTGTGTGCTACTTGTACTCGTGCGTTGATCCCATTGGCGTTTGTGATGTGAGATCATGTGCCTTCGCAAAGCAGTTGTACCGAGGTGGGTGTTAGACTTCCCACGAGTCAGTTTCTTTTGGCACAGATTGCAAATGGCATCGCTGTTATCAAAGGCAGACACACACAAAAAATGCCACACTGCTGAGCTTTGCAATGACGGCATTCTGGTGGTGGCAACAGCATGCGTTGATTGGCGTGCTGTCTGGCTGACCCCAGGTGCCGATACATGCTGTCTGACTGTGCCACTAGCTCCTTGTGACGACCTCCCACAGCTTCCAACTCGTCTTCTCCTTCTCTCTGTCTCTCCTTCTGAACTTTCCCCCTCTTCTTCTTCTCTTCAAGCAGGCACCCACATGGCATCCACGGACATATATCGTCATCATCAACCACTTCACTTGTATCTGACACCTCAGCAAAGGAAGCAGCAGCGGGTACAACATCATCCTCATCATCATCATCATCACACTGTACGTCCATGTGTGTAATGCTGCCTGACTGAGACATATCCCTGCTATCTACATGCTCTGGCAATAATTGTTGCGCATCACTAATTTCATCCAACTGATGTGTAAATAACTCCTCTGACGGATCAAGTGAAGCGGCTGTGGTGGTAGTGGTGGTGGTGGTGGCGGCGGGCGGGAGAGTGGTAACTTGAGAGCAGGTGACCGAAGCTGAGCTGGAGGAGGATGGTGCGTCAAGGTTCTTAGCGGAAGCTGTTGAAGATTGGGTGTCCTGTGTAAGCCAGTCAACTATGTCCTCAGAATTTTTGGGGTTCAGGGTACGTGGCCTCTGAACACTGGGCATTATTCCAGGGCCAGTGGAAATCACAGCACCACGACCACGATGGCCCCTGCGGGGTGGCCTGCCTCTGCCTGTCATTTTTTTTTTAGATAAGTGGTACTATGCGTGCAAGGTACTGTGCCGCCCTATATAAGTGGTGGGCAGTGGGCACAGTACAGTCTGTGTGGGCCTGACACACACTAGCTTGCAACTGCGATTATATTTATTAGAGATAAATAATAAATTGACTTTAGTTTTATCTGCAAGGTATTGTGACACCCTGTAACGGTATGAGTGGTGGCCACAGTACAGTCTGTGGGCCAGACACTCACTGGCTTGCAACTGCGATTATATTTATTACAGAGAAAAAATAAATTGACTTTAGTTTTATCTGCAAGGTATTGTGACACCCTGTATGAATAGTGTGCACACAGTACAGTCTGTGAGCCTGCAGCCTCTCACTGTCTGGCAACTGCGATTATATCACAGAGAAAAAATAAATTGACTTTTTTTATCTGAAAGGTATTGTGACACCCTGTAACGGTATGAGTGGTGGCCTGGCCAGTGGCCACAGTACAGTCTGTGGGCCAGACACTCACTGGCTTGCAACTGCGATTATATTTATTACAGAGAAAAAATAAATTGACTAGTTTTATCTGCAAGGTATTGTGACATCCTGTATGAATGGTGTGCACACAGTACAGTCTGTGAGCCTGCAGCCTCTCACTGTCTGGAAACTGCGATTATATAACAGAGAAAAACTAAATTGACTTTTTTTTATCTGCAAAGTATTGTGACACCCTGTAACGGTATGAGTGGTGGCCTGGCCAGTGGCCACAGTACAGTCTGTGGGCCAGACACTCACTGGCTTGCAACTGCGATTATATTTATTACAGAGAAAAAATAAATTGACTTTAGTTATATCTGCAAGGTATTGTGACACCCTATATGAGTGGTGTGCACACAGTACAGTCTGTGGGCCTGCAGCCTCTCACACACGGGCAGGCAACTGCAATATATATATATATATATATATATATATATATATATACATATAAAAATAAAGCAGACTGATGTACCAGCCCTAAAAGGACTTTTTGGGGTGCTGTCAGGATGCTGTCCTTACAGCAGATGAGTCTGTGGACAGAACACTGCCCTAGCTATCGATTTCCCTATTAAATCAGCAGCAGCTGCACTGTCCCTCCTCTCACTAAGAATGCAGCTTCTGAATGAATCTAAAATGGATGCTGTCCAGGAGGTGGGAGTGTCTGGGAGGGAGGGTCTGCTGCTGATTGGCTGGAATGTGTCTGCTGACTGTGAGGTACAGGGTCAAAGTTTGCTCCATGATGATGCATAGGGGGCGGACCGAACATCGCATATGTTCGCCCGCCGCGGCGAACGCGAACAAGCCATGTTCGCCTTGAACTGTTCGCCGGTGAATAGTTCGGGACATCACTACCAACAAATATAATTTTTCCAGCTCTATAAAAGATCTGATCAGCTAACTAAGTGCTGTATTACACCTGCAGATGAGCAATGCGATTGTCATGAAGGAAGTGTTCCTTCCCGGCAATCGCCTGCTTGTAAGTGAAGGAGGCTGCTGCTATTAAATTATGGGGAGGAGCCATCACTAATGCCATCGCTCGTCCCCATACAGAAATTAAACAGCACGATCTGCTGCCAGCAAACATTTTTTTTTTAGCCTGTATAAAAAATGTGATTGCCCAATGACCGAACAAACGTTCATCGGGTAATCAGCGGCACTTTTACACAGGCAGATCATCACTAAAGAGCATTCCTAAGGAGCATTTGTCAGCTGTTTGCTAGGGTGTTTAGATGGGTTAATGACTGGCCGAATATATGTTTTAATGATCATTCATTCCCAATTGTTGACCTGTGTAAAAAAAAGACTTCACAAAAGAGTGATGTCACCTCACCCACAGGGTCAGGCCAAGTTCTCACTTCCGTTATTTGGTCAGTTATTTCCATCAGTGATGGGGAACCAAGTTGGGGGAGCCATGAAGAAGTTAGGACGCTTATTATTCCTTTGACACAATGCTAATGGAGGTCATCTTTTAAAACAGGACCACAGGTGTGATCATTTGTCAAGGGGACCATAGATGTTACAGTATCAGTGATAGATTTTTATTTTTTTTATCATCGCTCGAATAGGATTTGTTCAACTAGAGACATAAGGAGATCCCATCATAAACTGTAAACCAAATGGACGATACTAAAACTAATAGTCATTACTTCCTAAATGAGAGTAGCGCAACCTCTAGCCCACACTCTATTTTTTAGCCTGATTATGCTGCAAGAAAGAAGTGCAGGGAGGGGAGTCTTCTCATTTCCATCTCTTTCATCTCAGCGAGCTGCAGGAGCCGAATCATTACGTTAAAGAGGACACATCTCATGAGACCCCAAAGGCCCCAAAGACACAATTAGAGGATAAACTCAATATGAACACATTATCAGGAACTTTACAAATGACAAAGTTATCAACTTGACAAAACTTTACTGGTTGCTGTAAGTTATTAAACTCTTCGCACCAGATTTATGTCTAGAACTAATTTCTGTCCTTTGCTTCAATGGTTAACCTTGCTTTTCCTCAAAATGTGAAGACAAACAATTGGCAAAATTGCCCAAGAAATCAATGTTCCGATTTAAGATTCTAAAATAGAATAGAATATTTAGAATTAAAATGATTAAAATACACTAAGGCAGTGTGGTGGCTCAGTGCAGGGGCATAACTATTCCAATAGTGGAAGACCATGTGACTGCTATCCGCCTAGCGCAAGAGGGGGCCCAGTTGGGATCCTCTCCTCTTCTACTAGGGGTGAAAACTTGGTCAGGAATCTACTCTCTAAAGAAACAACTTTTAGCAAATGAAGCATTGGAAAGCATTTCCCAAAGGTCACTGAAAGGGGTTTAGGCGGAAGCCCTTCTGTTCTGTGTGGGGAGCCTGGTTTGATCCTTGGTATGGGGCCTTTACTTCTCTATGTACACCACTGGCTCAGTGGTTAGCACTAGGGTCCTAGGTTTGAATCCATCTATACTGGGGGGGGGGGGGGGGCAGATCCTGCACTTGTGGGCCGTTGCTAATGGCAATCCCCAGCAAAAATGCATACAATGGAGGATGCCTGCAGTGGACCACAAGTACCACAATGGACATCCTACACAGGATAGCAATTGTGTGGATGTGATAAGCAGTCAAAATAACATAACAAAAACAAAGACAGGTGCACTCTGCGGTCTTACTAACCCTCGTACTGGTGTAAAATTGAGAATTAGCCAGCATATCCTGCTTGGAGGACATGTCTGAGCCCGAGCACCGCGCCAAGGTTTCTCAAGTAGCTCGGGAACCTAACGCTAAACCTGGGAACTTAAAGTGGCCCTGGAAAAAATGCAAAAAGTGGCCCCATTTTGTAGTCGGGTACAAATTAATGGAAGGCAGGACCAGCAATACTATATTTTGGCACATTATACTGCCCAATGGAGGGCTCAGGCGGCCCCCTGGGCATTGGCTCACCGGGAAATTTCCCTGTAAGCTCTATGGCCAATCAGCCCCTGAGGATATGCCATGAAAGGTGTGGGTCCTATGTTTTGGTTCCTTTCTTATCTCCAGAACTGGGTACGAAGTAAATACAGAGCACACCACGCATGTGCAGCATCCTCTCCATTATGGGATTTCACAAAGTATCGAGCCAGTGCTTGGCTATGTTCAGAATTGCCATGGCGGTGGATGGAGGATGGCTGCACATGCACAGCTTGCTGTCTCTCGACTTCTGGGTCCTGCTCTGGAAATAGGAGCACATAGGTCCCACATCAATCAGCAGTGATGAGCGGCAGGGGCAATATTCAAATTCGCGATATTTCGTGAATATTTGGATGAATATTCGTCATATATTAAAAAATTTGTGATCTCGTTATTATTTTCTTGATTGCGAAAATCGACAATCGGAATTTTTGCGATAAAAATTTGCGATACGAAGTGTTGAGCGAGCATGCTCGGCCGAATACCTTTTCGGCTCAAGCATCGCTATGCTTGACACATGGCGGTACTCGGCCGAGTACCGCATGTGCTCGAGCACCATGCTCGAGTCTCCTCCCCTCACGTTTTGCGGCTTCTAAGCAGCCAATAAACATGCAGGTAAGTACTGCCATCACAGTAATGCCAGTAGCCATGTTGGCTACTGGCATTACAGTGATTGGCTGGCCGGAACGCATCATCGGGTGCTATATTGCTCCCGATGACGTGGGTTCGGCTCATTGTGAGTCAGGGAGAGCTGCGCTTAGGAAGGGACAGATAGTTTCGGGAGTGTAATCGCAATATATTCGATAGAAAAACATTTTAAAAACCCAAAAGTCCTTTTAAGGACTTTTGTGTGTGGTGGAAGGCTGGCAGCAAAGCAATATAATTTAGCCAGCAATTCTTTTTTTTATACTTTACAATTCTTTTTCGATGGAGGGTGTCTGCAGTGACTTGTGACATTTGTGCTGCAATACCTTCTGTGTGTCAGTGCCAGATATGGGGAAAAATATTACTGACAACAAATATATATATTTTTTCCATAATTTAACCACACTTTGCTTATAAACGGTGTCTGCAGTGAATTGTCACATCTGCACTGCAATAGCGTGTGTGTTTGTCAGGGCCAGATATTGGGAAAAATATCACTGAGAACAAATATATATTTTCCATAATTTATCCACACTTTGCCTATAAACGGTGTCTGCAATGAATTGTCACATCTGCGCTGCAAGCGCGTGTGTCAGGGCCAGATATTGGGAAAAATATTACTGACAACAAATATATATTTTCCATAATTTACTCACACTTTGCCTATCAACAGTGTCTGCAGTGAATTGTCACATATACGCTGCAAGCACGTGTGTGTTTCAGGGCCAGATATTGGAAAAAATATTACTGACAACAAATATATTTTTTCCATAATTTATCCACATTTTCCTTATAAATGGTCCCTTATAACATATAACATTTAATATAAAGAAGGCGAGCATTAAGGGATGGGGAAGTGGCCTTCATGCTGATGGTGCACGCAGAGGCCGTGGCCCTGGGAGCAGTGAAACTGTGCGTGTTGCCAGATCACAATAAAAACAATCATCCAAGATACCTAGCTTCATGTCGCAGTTTGTAGGGCAGCGCAGGACACCACTCTTGAAGTCAGCCCAGTGCCAGCAGGTGGTCGGTTGGATTGCAGCAGATAGTGCTTCCAGTCGGTTAAGCACCACACTGTCTTCCACCAAGTCCAGTCTCAGTAGCCAGGAGTCTGGTCCACACAATCCTCACCCTTATCCTCCTTCCTCCCACCATTTACAGTCTGGCCAAACAAGTGAGCCCACACTCGGATATTCTGAGGACCTCTTTGCATCGCCATTAATTGATTTGGCCCTCTCGCCAAGCACGCTTGAAGAGGGACCTGAGATCTTGTGCCCCGATTCCCAACCTCTTGAGCATCCAGAGTCACAAGAACATGACGCTGGGGAACGGCAATAAGTGTGTAATGAGGTGGATGATGATGAGACACAGTTGCCAATGACTCAACCCCAATTACTGTCTCAAGAGGTTGAGGAAGAGGATGACACACGGTTGTCAATCACTGAGGTTGCGGTTAGGTCAACAAATCAGGAGGATGATCAGAGTGAGGAAGTGGAAGAGGAGGTGCTGGACGACAAGGTCACTGACCCAACCTGGGAAGGTGGCAACAAGCCGAGCGAGGAGAGAAGTACAGAGGGGGAGGGATCTGCAGCACTGGTTGCATTATAACAGATAAGCGTATCCGCCTGAAAATGCTGACCGGTTGACTTATAAAAATGAACAAGGCCTGGATTGACCATGACTCCTCGATTCCACCAGGGAAATTCTGATGAACATAAAGGCACTTTACATGTGTTGTTTTTAATGTAGTTAATAGACTGTATTCCCATGCACCCCTTCCACCACAAACAAGGGTATATGGTTGAATCTTCCTTTTCTCCTCCTCCTCTTCCGTCATATCATATCAACATGCATTGCTTATTCGTCACATATAATGCCCTCGCATATATGGCCTTCGAATATAATTTTTTAGAGGGTCCATTCACCAGCAGGCCCTCACATCAATTTTTTTTAGAGGGTCCGCTCACCAGCAGGCCCTCACATATAATTTCTTACAGGTTGCGCTTACCAGCAGGCCCTCACATATAATTTTTTACAGGTTTCGCTCACCAGCAGGCCCTCACATATAATTTTTTACAGGGTCCGCTCACCAGAAGCCCCTCACATCTAAATTTTTACAGGGTCCGCTCACCAGCAGGCCCTCGCATCTAATTTGTTAGAGGGTCCGCTCACCAACAGGCCCTCACATCAAATCTTTTACAGGGTCCGCTCACCTTTTGTCACGGCTGAGGATGGGGAAAACCCTTAGCCGTGAGATGCCAGAAGATGTAAGTGGCTGCTCGGCCAGGATGACAGAATTAGGGAGCAGGTCACCTCCTATTGCGTCCCTAATCTGACCCTGACTCCTAACCATATGAGTCAAACCTGATGGTGGGAGGGCTCATACACCGGAAACCTTGGGGTCCCTGCTAGCCCTCAGGATTGCCCTGGAACAAGGAGCAGGGTAAGACGACCTGTTCCTCCTAGGCACGGAGGAACAGGAGTCTCACTGGCCAAGCTGCAAGGAAAAGGTGAACATAAACAGACATATGGATATGGCAGGTGAACTACACTAGTTCCAAACCTACCTGCCACAGCCTTGCTGACTGGATCCCGTGCACACATACATATACACACAGGAACCCAGATACATAGCTGCATAAAACATAGAAAGAAAAGCAACATCAACTAAGCATTATGTATAAAATTTATGACCACAAGGGTGGCCCTCACTGGAAGATGGTATACAAACCAGGAGGATGACTCCAGCAACATGCCTGGAGTACCCTTCAGACCTCTGCTCTCCACTGAGGCTAAATAGCCCATGTAGCCACACACACACACAGACACACCCAGTGCACACACACTAGGAAGGAAGTTAACCCTTCCAACACCAGGGAAGGGAAGACAGCAACTTAAAGGGGACGTGCACCCATACAAAAACCTTGTGCACAACAAACAAACACGAGGCACACCTACAGGTTGCCATGTGCAACCGCATGCAGTGACAGCGAGCAGCCTAGCAACCAGCTCCAGCTGCTCTACTGCCACATACCTTATGTTGCCAGCGGCAACCACAGGTGAGGCAACATACTTCAGCCCTCACCTGTGATTGACAACAACCCCAGACTGCAGGCAACTGCATGCGGTTAAGGAGTCACGGCCATAACCATGGTCGTGACACCTGTAGGCCCACAACTCAAATCTTTTACAGGGTCAGCTCACCTGCAGGCCTGCACCTAAAATCTTTTACAGGGTCAGCTCACCTGCAGGCCCGCAACTCAAATCTTTTACAGGGTCAGCTCACCTGCAGGCCCGCAACTCAATGGGAATGAGGCCCTCCGTTATTTGATATACAGGTTGTATCGGAGTGCCTCTTCCTTGTAATTTTTGGCAGCACTTGCACTTTATATACAAGTAAATATACAGTAAAAAATGTTTCCAATCAATTTTTCCTATAAAATCTTTTTTTTTTTTTTACTGTGGTTTTGTGCATAAAACCTTAATTAGATTGTGGGCCTGGTGATCACTTTAAGGCCTTTTAACCAGCATTAGCAGCAGCATGGTGATAAAAATGAGTGGCAAAGGGACATGGTGTGGAGATGGCAGCATGAGCACAATGACTGAGTCTGGATAAAAGACTAAGGCTACTTTCACACCTGCGTTCGATCGGATCTGTTCTGAACGGATCCGCTCATATTAATGCAGACGGAGGCTCCGTTCAGAACGGATCCGTCTGCATTATAACTTAGAAAAAAATTCTAAGTGTGAAGGTAGCCTGAGCGGATCCGTTCAGACTTTACATTGAAAGTCAATGGGGGACGGATCCGCTTGAAGATTGAGCCATATGGTGTCATCTTCAAGCGCATCCGTCCCCTTTGACTTACATTGTAAGTCGGAACGGATCCGCTCGCCTCCGCACGGCCAGGCGGACACCCGAACGCTGCTTGCAGCGTTCAGGTGTCCGCTCACTGAGCGGAGCGGAGGCTGAGCGCTGGCAGGCGGATGCATTCTCAGTGGATCCGCCTCCACTGAGAATGCATTAGGGCCAGACGGCTGCGTTCAGGGCCGCTCGTGAGCCCCTTCAAACGGAGCTCACGAGCGGACACCTGAACGCAGGTGTGAAAGGAGCCTTAGGCCACAGATTGTTTAGAAAGATGCAAATGGAAACAATCTGTGGAGCTCATGGGTGTAGGAACCCCCAAAAATCTGGGAGGGGCAGCATTTTTGCTCGCCGGGTATATTCTTATTCAGTAAACTGTGAGTTGTTTATATTGTTAAAGGGAACCTGTCACCAGGATTTTGTGTATAGAGCCGAGGACATGGGTTGCTAGATGGCCGGTAGCACATCCGCAATACCCAGTCCCCGTAGCTCTGTGTGCTTTTATTGTGTAAATAAACCGATTTAATACATATGCAAATTAACCTGAGATGAGTCCTGTATGTGAGATGAGTCAGGGACAGGACTCATCTCAGGTTAATTTGCATATGTATCAAATCGGTTTATTTACACAATAGAAGCACAGAGAGCTATGGGGACTGGGTATTGCAGATGTGCTAGCGGCGATCTAGCAAACCATGTCCTCAGCTCTTTGCACTAAATCCCGGTGACAGGTTCCCTTTAAATTTTGTGTGTGTGTGTGTGTGTGTGGGGGAAAAATCTCACAACAAAAAAATATGCAAAAGGAACAGTTCTTTGTTTATCAGGTCACAGAAATTAACCAAACGTTTGGCATATATTTCAGTTATTCCGGGTACTTTCTCTGGCGCAATGCCCCCCCCCCCCCCCCCCCGCCCGCCGAAACAATAATCTCCCCTTATATATAATTTACTTACAGTTCTGAAGACTCAGGGGTGCTGGCTGGCTTGGCCGGGCAGAAGGAGTGTGGGAGAATGTGAGGCCTTTTTCTCCAAGCTGCTCCGGATCAGTGCTCTGGGCAGCTGGGCTCCGGGCTGGAAGTGGGCACAATAAGAAAAAAAAAATTTCATGACACCTCAGGTCAGACCACCAATCAGACCTTCAATGTTAATCAGACCTCAGCTAACAGCCCCAATAAGATCCCCAATGTCAATAAGACCTCAGATCACACCTCAGCTCAGAGCCCAATATGAATGACCCCCAATCAGACCTCAGATAAGAGCCCCATGCCTCATAGCAGCCCCCAGTGCCTCTCCAGCAGCCCCCAGTGCCTCTAATCAGCCACCCAGTGCCTCTCATCAGCCCCCCAGTGCCTCTCATCAGCCCCCCCAGTGCCTTCTCATCAGCCCCCCAATGCCTCTCATCAGCCCCCCAGTGCCTCTCATCAGCCCCCCCAGTGCCTCTCATCAGCCCCCCCAGCCCCCCATCATGTGCCAGTAATAACAGCCCCCCCAATCATGTGCCAGTAATAACAGCCCCCCATCATGTGCCAGTAATAACAACCCCCCCAATCATGTGCCAGTAATAACAGCCCCCCATTCATGTGCCAGTAATAACAGGGCTCCACCCAATCATGTGCCAGTAATAACAGGGCCCCTCTCCCCAATCATGTGCCAGTTATAACAGGGCCCCCCCCCAATCATCTGCCAGTAATAACAGCCCCCCCCAATCATGTGCCAGTAATACTAGGCCCCCCCCCCAATCATGTGCCAGTAATAACAGACCCCCCCAATCATGTGCCAGTAATACCAGGGCCCCCCCAATCATGTGCCAGTAAAACCAGGGCCCCCCCAATCATGTGCCAGTAATACCAGGGCCCCCCAATCATGTGCCAGTAATACCAGGGCCCCCCAATCATGTGCCAGTAATACCAGGGCCCCCCTAATCATGTGCCAGTAATACCAGGGCCCCCCCAATCATGTGCCAGTAATACCAGGGCCCCCCCATTATGTGACAGTAATAACAGGGCCCCCCATTATGTGCCAGTATAAGTATTGTATATAGTTAAAAAAAAAAAAACACTTATACTTCTTTGGAGCGTTGCGATGCAGGCCTCTTCCGGCCTGTGTCCCGACTCCAGCGCTGTACGGCTCAGGCGGCGTGATGACGTCATCGCGCCGCCTACGCCGGCCTCTGATAGGCTGCTGGCCTAGTAGTGCCGGCAGCCTATTAGAGGAACAGGAAAGGGACACACATCCCTACCCTGCTCCTCCGCACAGCCTTCTGTTTGTATCGCTGTCCTGAGGACGGCGATACAAACAGATCACTATGGAGATGAGCGCTTCGCTTCCACAATGGAAGTGCTCATCTCAGTGCCTGTCCCGCCGCCGCCGCACACACTACCGCTGGAGGGATATTTGACCAAACCTGTCCCCCCCCACATTATGTCCCCCCCGCTTCCTACGCCCATGGTGGAGCTGTATCACGGTCACCTGCAGATTAATGCAGACCAGGGGCATAGCTATACGGTAAGCAAGGGAAGCTGCAGCTTTGGGGCCCTTACCCAGAAGGGGCCCATGCAGGAGGAGGAGGACTAAAGGATTTAGTCAGGGTCCCCTCAACAGTATTACACAATGAAATTATATACAGTCACAGTATAGACAGTGTATAAAACGATTGGAACAGCTGCCGGCCCTGGTCTGAGAGAGCGATCTTTACTAGCCACAGGAATGGGGGCGGCATGAAAGGAAGGAGTCGCTAAAAAATTGCTGTGGGATGGAGCCCCATTCAAAAATTTGCTGTGGGTCCCAGTCATTTCTAGCTACGCCACTGATGCAGCCCACAAAAGCAAGTTGGCTTTATCGATTCCAAAACCTTAATTAAATTGTGGGCCTGGTGATCAGTTTAAGGCCTTTTAAGCAGCAGCAGCATGGTGAGTGGCAAGGTGATATACTGTGGAGATGGCAGCATGAGGAGGCCACATAGTGGCACAATGACAGAGTCTGGATAAAACACTGAGGCCACTGATTGCTGAGAAAGATGCAGTTGGAAACAAATCTGTAGAGCTGTATGACAGTCACCTGCAGATTAATGCAGCCATCAAAATCAAGTTGGGTTTGTCGGGGGGGCATGGCCTGTCATGGAGTGAGGTCGCTCTTTGCTTCAGCTCCTCTAAAATCCGTTCAGTATCCTGGCCATCCGTGCTTCTGATCGCTCTTTGACAGTGGAATTACACTTAATAATCAAAAAGGAGTCGTCTGTGAGTCCTGGGGGTCCTGCTCTGAGCATCAAGGGACTACAACCTGTGTGAGGCCTCCTACCTCGCTCTGCTGCGTGTGTCCCCATCGCCATCTTGGATCCTGGGCAGGGTGGGGGGTTATGCCTAACATTACTATTGTTCTGGGTTACTAAATGTGATCTATGTCTGTCTTCTGTCTTGTGGTGTGTGTGGGTGAGTGAATGGCCTGGATGTCCTGGGACTTTTGCGTCTTATGTGGTTGGCTTTATAACATGATGGCAACCTGTAAATGTATCTCCTGGAACGTCAGGGGGCTTAATGACAAAGTGAAAAGATCTCTTGTATTCAATTACTTGAAGAAATTCTCCCTAGATTTGGTTTTATTGCAGGAAACTTACTTGAGAGGTCAAAAGCTGTTGGCATTGAAGCGTCCATGGTTGGATCATCATTTCACGCTGTATATAGTAATTACGCTAAGGGAGTCTATGTCCTGGTATCTAAGTCAATCCCTTTTCAGTTGCATTCCGTGCAGACTAATTTGTCTGGGAGTTATGTTATTGTACACGCTGCTATACGGGGAAGAGACTACATAGTGGTGGATGTATACGTCCCCCCTCCTTTTCAGAGAGGAGTACTAGATGACATTATGGGGAAGGTATTAACTTTGCCGACTGATCCACTAATTATGATGGGTGACTATAATGCGGTGTTGGATCCGATTACGGATAGACCTCGTCCCCAGGCCTCACATAATAGGTCACTGGTCAATTGGGCAGATGTGCATGCTCTGACTGAAGGATGGAGATTTCTTCACCCAAGTGACCGTTAATATTCCTGTCACTCGCTTCTTTTGATACCTTGTCCCGCATAGACTTGGTGTTTGTTAACAGGGAGTTATGGCCGTGGCTGTCTAAGGTGGAATACCTCCCGCAGGGTATCTCTGATCATGCCCCGTTACTAGTGATCTTGGCTATGCCGCTGGCACCCCCGGATAGGCAGTGGCGTCTCAATGCTAGATGGCTCGAGGTTCTACCTGTGGCCTGCGCGGCCCTGGAGGGGGTGACAGAGTATTGGGCTTCTAATGAGGGGTCAACCAATCCTACTGTTGAATGGGAAGCCTTTAAGGCGGTGCTGCGCGGCACATTTATACATGCCATTGCCTCGCATAGAAAAGAACTAGTGAGTACTAGGACTAAAATAGAGGAAGAGATTGCTAACAGGGAGGATGAGTATACGCAAAGCCCTAGCCAAGAGACCCGGGGGGCGTGGGAGGAGGCCCAGAGGAGATATCATCTTAATTTGTTGGTATATACTCAGAAGAAGCTATTGTATCAGAAGCAAGTGGTATTCTCGGAAGGGAACAAAAACGGGAGGGCGTTGGCTTATTTATCAAAAACAGAAACTCCTCAGACAGTGGTCTCCCTTATTACTAATGCGGAGGGTGTTCAATTTTCCCAACCAGGGGATATTTGCATTAAATTTGCCTGTTATTATTCTGACCTATATACCTCTAAAATACCTCATACAGCTAGTGATATTCATTATTTTTTTTTTAAACCATTAAGCTTACGTCACTTTCCCGTGCAGATCTTTTATGGACGCTTCCATTGACGTAGAGTAAATTAGGGCAGCCATAGAGAGCATGATGGTGGGGAAGTCTCCTGGTCCGGATGGTTTCCCGGTAGAATGGTACAAGGCAGATATAAACAAGCAAAGCGTGCGGTTGCTGAAATTCTTTAACTACGCTTTTGAGTGTAACAGATTGCCCCTGTCATTTATGGAGGCGACTATTGTGGTAATCCACAAATCTGGGAAACCTCCGGATCAATGCAGCTCCTATAGACCAATCTCCCTTTTGAATCTGGATGCAAAAATCCTAGCTAAACTTCAGTAAGACCATTGATATTAATCATAGAAGATTATTTACTAATTTACAGGTCTCACATGATAACGCAGGAACCCGAGCGATTGCTTTTCTCGATAATGAAAAAGCTTTCGACTCGGTTGAGTAGAACTTTATGTGGGAGACGTTGCGCTGTCTGGGCTTCCCTCAGTCTTTCATAAGGTGGGTACAATTACTATACCAGGCCCCTATGGCAAGGGTTAGGGTTAATGGGTATCTGTCGCGCCCCTTTGGTTTACATAGAGGTACTAGGCAGGGGTGTCCCCTATCACCTATGGTATTTGCCCTGGTTATGGAGCCACTTACTCAACTAGTTAATGGATCGGGACTGATTGAGGGATGGTCTATAGCGGGAATATAGGAAAAGATTTCGCTCTACGCTGATGATCTTCTGGTGTATCTGGCAGATACTGGTCCCTCCTTGGAAGCTCTTCTGGATACCATAGATGGCTTTGGGAAATATCCGGGCCTTAGGGTTAATTGGAGTAAATCTAGCCTCTGCTTGGTAGATGAGACGGATCTCGCAGATATAACGCCCCTCTCACGTTTGAAGGTAGTGGATTGTTTTGTTTACTTGGGAATTAAGGTACACAGGTATCCCAGGCAGTTCTATAGGCTCAATGTAGTCCCCACTATGGAGTATATTACTCGTAAACTCGAAGCTTGGGAAAATTTACCACTGACATTGATAGGTAGAGCAAATATGACAAAATGGCTGTGTTACTGAAGCTTCTATATCTTTACAGAGCAGCTCCTATAAAGAACCCTCATATCCACTTCGGCTCCTTAGATAAGATTATTTTCCCCTTTTTTGTGGAAGCATCAGTCCCCTCGCACTGCTAGGAAGTCTTTGAAAGCCTTATATAATCAGGGGGGGTTGAGACTACAAGACATGTATTTGTACTACATTGCTGCCCAATTAGTGTATGCCTCCTGGTGGATCAGGGCAGATGCCAATAACCCGGCAGTGGTATTAGCTGTGGCTCTGGTGGGCTCCTATGAGGCATTGGCCAACTTAGTATATCGGGGGGGGGGGGGGGGGAGCAACTTCAGTCCTGCATTACACTGGAGCAATGGCTGCAGTGGTGATGGTTTGGAAGAAGTTTGTGGTGACGCACACTGAGAGTGATACTTGGTCCCCGTACATACCATTGTGGCGCAATAAGCAGCTGCAAGAACTGCTTCACTTATCTGATTATGAATTTTGGCCTCAAAGGGGTGTGAAATACCTCACTCAATTGTATGTGGATGGGGTATTCTGTTCATTTGACAGCCTTCGTAGTGAATACAATTTGCCCCGTACGTCTTTCTATCGGTACCTCCAACTGAGGCACGCCTGTGAGGCCCAATTTAAATCCTTATCCTTGTCTTTAAAATGGGGCCCCATTGAATCTGTGGCCTGGGTGAAACAACCTTATAAACCTATTTCATCATTCTATGTTGAAATTATGAAATTGAAGGATTCACCGCTCTGTCGCTCGTTGGAGGGTTGATATTCCGGATCTGGAGGCGTCTCACCTGGAGGAACTGAGCTCTGTCTGGAAGAACACGGTAATAAGCGCTCGGGATCAACTCATTCAACTTAAGTGGGTACACAGGGTTTATCTCACTCCAGTGCGTCTGCATCATATGCGTAGGCTCCCAGACCCTTCCTGTACTATGTGCGAAGAGCCGAGAGGATCCTTATATCATATGGTATAGACTTGTCCTGTTGTGTGGAGGTTCTGGAGTGAGATTTGTGATTTTATCACCTCAAAGCTGGGACTCCCAGGGATACTCTCTCCCATAGTGTGCCTATTAGGGTTAGTGTCAGAAATAGATCCTACTAAATATGGAAGGAAGTTGCTCTGTTTACTTATGTTCTATGGGAGGAAAACAATCCTTTTGCATTGGAAACCACCAAAGCCCTGCCCTTGGTTCTTGGATCCAACTGACCTGCAGATGTACAAACTCACTTTTGCAGCAAAGGGGAATCCTGACAGATTCGATCAGATTTGGGGACTTTGATTATGTACGCAGGGTACTATTTGAGCTTAGGTGCCAGGTTCTGGGACTCCAGGTTGTATGATTGTGTGTGTGAATGGTTGTTGGGTCCTGTACTCGTAAATATGCCATGATGTATTACGGGACTGCTCATTTGTTTAGCAACATTTTGCCATTGACTTATTCTGAGGTACTTCCCGACTAGGGATTCTTGTATGAGTACGGGTCTTCAGACTTGTCTGACTGTCTTCGTTTCTGTATCCCTTTGGGATTTGGAGAAGTTTTGTAAAATTTAAAATGCTTTCTATAAATAAACACTATTAAAAAAAAAAAGTTGGGTTTGTCACTTCCACCTTAGCTCACCAGCAGGCCCGCACCTAAAATCTTTTACAGGGTCAGCTCACATGCAGGCCCTAGCATAGAATTCTTTAGAGGGTCAGCTCAGCTGCAGGTCCTCATATATAATGTTTTATAGGTTCAGCTCACCAGCAGGCCCGCACCTAAAATCTTTTACAGGGTCAGCTCACCTGCAGGCCCGCGACTCATTCTGCCTTGCTTTGAAGTAGTAGCTGTAGCCGTTTATCAGTCTCCCTCTCCGAAATCGAACAATGATTCCTCGTTACCGTTGGTCACCATGTTAGGCGCATAAAAGAACATCGAAAGTTGATAGAGAAGATATCCAAATCGTTGACGTCATGGGGACATGCGATCGGGCAGAAGTTATCTAGAGTCAACAAAGCGGAAGCAGGGCCTCTCCTGTATAATGTTTCCTCATCCAAAATACTGCAGTGACATTCCCTGTAATTTTTTATTACTCATTCTAATAACAGGGCATCTTAAGAGTCCTGTATTGTTATTTATCATCACTACCTGCACGAGTCGGGAGGGTGTGATTTGCGCGACACCCGCTTGCCTTCCTTGGATGTGCTAGCCGTTTCTCAGGCTCCCTCTCCGGAATCAAACACTGATTCCCCGTTACCTGTAGTTTACAATGGTTTTGAGCAGACAATTACATCGAAAGTTGATAGGCCAGATATCTGAATGGATTGTCGCCGTCATGGGGACTAACTAGAGTCACCAAAGCGGCAGCAGGCCACCACTCATAATGTTTTAGATGGTCAAATCAGCACTGCAGGCCCTTGCTCCTAATGTTTTTGAGGGTCACCAGCAAGCCGTCAATCATAATTTTTAAAGGGTGTGTATGATGTCCTCCTTTATGTGTAACTAAGGGTGTATCGGGGTGCCTCTTCCTTGTAATTTTTGGCAACACTTGTACTTTATATACAAGTAAATATTCAGGATAGAATGTTTTCTATAAATTTTTCCTGTAAAATCAATTTTTTCCCTTGATTTTGTGCGTATTATTGTTATTATGTAAACGTGGTGTACTATTTGGACAACATAGTTCCCAGCAGCGACCAGCGAGTCCAAGATGCATCCATACATCCCCCCTATGAACCATTTCGGTGGTGTTACCAACAATTTCTGACATTTTCTTATGAACCAGACACCCTCCCCTCTTCTTCCATTGACTTGCATTATACTTGGGCCTCGGTTGAGCACCCGAATATCACGATGTGTTCAGCCCGAGCACCCAAGCACTATGGTGCTCAATCTACACTAATAAGTACTGGACTTTCCCAACAGTAATTAACCCTAGGAGCATCAGATTGCTATGTACCTGGCCAATGGCTGTGAGGACATCTCAGACGGCCCACCAGGAAGTTTCCCTGAAGGGTCTATGGCCGATCTGCCCCTGAATTGGCACATTTTCATTCCGATAGACTTGACCATTCCTACACAGACCAGTGATCTATAAATGTCCTCTATTGTATCTTGTACAAACAACACTAATTGGTTCTTTTATGAGCTGGAGAATGTGGATATGCAGAAGTCTCCTTCCTGTCTACCTAATGGTGGTTATCTTTTGTCTTCTACCACTATTTATATGACTATTCTACAGGGTTTTGAAATGAATTGCAGCTCAGAATGTAAATTACAAATTAAGATCTCCTCCTAGAGCAGTATTGATAAAGCAGAAAAGATAGAGCAAACGAAATGCTGCATTTTAATCTCGTGACTTCCTGTAGCGCTAAGTACATAATTGCTCTGAAATCTCACTTGTTCAAACAAAACCAGCTCGTAACACCTCTGTCTCTCCTACAATCCTGTTCTCTGCCCCCAGGATCATTCCAGAGCCAAGATGAAAATATGTACACAGTAAGTTAAGAACTAGTTTGTTCACACAATCTATTTCTGTGTCACGTGTTTCGTACTTACAGAAACATAGTTGCATTCTTCCATTTATCGCCTATTGCAATTTAATGTTTTTGTTTTCATACAGTTTCTATTGTTAGTACACTGTTCTCACCTGAATGCACATCAGTCATAACACTTAGGCCTCTTTCACACGAGCGAGTTTTCCGCACGGGTGCAATAAGTGATGTGAACGCATAGCACCCGCACTAAATCCTGACCCATTTAGTTCAATGGCTCTGTGTGCATGAGCGTTTTTCTTTTTTTTTTCATTCATCAGTTCTGCTTTGCGTGAAAAACACAGCATGTTTTATATTCTGTGTTTTTCACGCAGCCCTGGCCCCATAGAAGTGAATGGGGCTTCAGTGAAAAACACAAAAATGTATCAAAACGCATTGCACCTGCGCAGAAAAAACTGAACAACTGAACGCAATCGCAGACAAAAGTGACTGAACTTGCTTGCAAAATGGTGCGAGTTTCACTGAACACATCCGGACCTAATCCGTCACACTCGTGTGAAAGAGGCCTTAAACCCTTCTGCATTTCATCCATGCGGCGCTCACATTTGTGGTTCCTAAAGCATGGGGAAAGTTAAAAAAATCTGCAAGTAAAAGTATTGTAAAAAATGAAAAGATATCCAAAGCTAAAACTTCTACAATAAAGAGATACTTGAACAAAAACACATCTTACCTCCCAGGAGAACAAAAGGATAGGGCACTGAAATTCAAAATTAATATCATCTGTAGGGGGAGAGTCGGGAGTTCTCCATACACATTAGATTGTCAGACAGCCTTGTTGAAAATTGCAGGTTTGCCCGACAATAGTCTAATGCAGGGGTAGGCAACGGAGCACCATGCCCAGTGGAGCCCCCCTGAAATGGACAGAGCTTCTCAGGATCAGGAGGGGGGGGGGGGGCAGCAGTAGAACCTCCACTGATCTGATAGGATAACTTGTTATAACTGGAATAACCCTTTAAGGCCTATTGCACACAACCGTAGGTGTCCCGTAATACACGGGTACCGTTCCGTGTGCATTCCGCCTTATGGATGCGTACCCATTCCCTTGAATGGGTCCGCAAATCAGGAGATGAGGAAGGGTGCGGAACGGACGCACAGAACGGAACCCTACGGAAGCACTACAGAGTGCTTTCGTGGGGTTTCGTCCCGTACTTCCAATATTAACAGCCTCTATGTGCATATTATATGCATTAAAAAACAGGTAGATATTTTTCTAGATATAATTTTTGAAGACACTCCATGTATTCTACTTCCTGTCCTGGCTCTTTAACTTCCTCCTCGTTTGGGCTTTTAGCACAGCAAACGGCTTGTCTTAACTTAAGCAGCCGTAGAAAGAGAAGGGAGATGAACAGCTCAATTAGACCATATCACACATATCAATCAATGCAATGCTCTTCTGTGGGCGCTGAGCTGTTTTTGGAAGTCCCATAACAGTGAATTGAGAGAGCTATGCATAAGCAGCATCCTATACATTCACAGTGGGGCACTGTTCTTGAGATAACAGTGGGTCTGAGGGGCAGGACCTGCACCTATTGGACATTTATGGCATGTCCCATCAATGTGCCATAAATGCTCAGATAGGACAACCCCTTTAGTTCGGTCTTTAAACGTGTTGCCCAGAGGTGGTTGTGCTACATGGTGTCATTTTATCTCTTCAATAAAGCCTGTGGATTTTATCTAGGAGCTAGCATGCTGGATCGCTTTATTCTCCATAAACAGCAGTTAAACTCCCAATTTACAGCATTTCTACACCCAATAGAACCTGTGTATAGTGTGAGTCTCAGATGGCACTAGCTAGGCACAAGATATTGGGCACTAAAATGCAATATCTGTGGAAAACTTGCAATTCGCACTTTGCTCAGTCCACTGCACATTAATTTCTCCAAAATACCTGAGGTGCGGAGTTTCCATAATGGGGTCACTTTTTCGGGTGTTCCATTTCTTGTTATACCCAAGAGCCTCTACATTTGTCAGTATAAGCGGAAAATACTGGATGTTAAGGTCTACAGAGGACCCTTATGAACGGTGCATCTGTGCAGCAGTAAAAGAATGAAAACATGGACATAGAAAGATTGGTTCTGGACCGAAACCTCCGATATTTGACAGTGTGGCTCATAAATTAAGAAATGTACACTTACCTGGATATTTGCACATTGTGAATAAAGTGCCCTGAATTGCAAATAACAACTTGACTGGAATGCCATAGAATTTTGCTGGAGATTTTCAGATAACCAGGTCCACTATAGGCAACCGCACCATATTTATTGGATGTACTAGTACACGATGGGCACAACATAAAATTGTAATATTCATTTCGCACCACCTGCTATGAATTATTTTTTGCAAAACACCTGTGGGGTCAAAATGCTTACTATACCCCTTGGTAAATTCTTTGTGGTTTTTAAAATGCAGTCACTTCTTGGAGTTTTTTATTTTTTTATTTAACCTCAGAGCCTCTGCAGTTGTTAACCAGCGTTGTATAAATCACCAAACTAGACCTCAGTTGCACATGGTAAACCCTGCAGTGTGCCCAAACAGCAGTTTATGGCCACATATGGGAATTTGTCGTACTCTGGAAAAAATATGCAACAAAATTTGGGGTGTACCCCTTGTGAAAATGAAAAATCTAGGGTTAAAGCAATATTTTATTGGAATTTTTTATTTTTTTTCAATTGTTTCTAAATTCAATGAATTTGAAAAGCCTATGGTGTAAAAGCAATTACTATACCCCTCCATAAATTCCTTAGGGATTTACACTGTAGGGATGCCTCAGGGTCTCTTCAAATGCAATATGGTGCCCAAAAAGCATTCCAGCAAAATCTGCCCTCCAAAAGCCACATTGTGTTCCTTCCCTTCTGAGCGCAGCTGTGTACCCCTGCAGCAGTTTATGACCACATCATCAGGGTAATAAATATTAAGCTTTATTGTGCTGTTAATTCTTGCTGTGTTACAGGAAAAATGGATTAAAATGGAGAATTTGCAAAAAAAAAGTTTTAAATTAAAATTTTAATTACTGGTGAACAGCTAGAGGGCTAACAAAATTTCTAAAATCAGTTAATTAAATAATTTGATGGGTATAGTTTTTACAATGAGGTCGTCTATGGGTGTTTTCTATCCTTGATAAGCCCCCCCAAGTCACTTCAAGACTGAATTAATCCTTGCAAAAGTTGGTTTTGGAAGTTCTCTTGAAAGTTTGAAAAATTGCTTGTAAAATTCTAAAACTTCTAATGTCCTAAAAAAAATTAAATGACATTTCAAAAATGATGCCAAGATACAGTTGCAAGAAAAAGTATGTGAACCCTTTGGAATGATAAGGATTTCTGCACAAATTGGTCATAAAATGTGATCTGATTTCATCTAAGTCACAACAATAGACAATCACAGTCTTCTTAAAGTAATAACACACAAATAATTAAATGTTACCATGTTTGTATTGAACACACCATGTAAACATTCACAGTGCAGGTGGAAAAAGTATGTAAACCCCAAGACTAATGACATCTCTAAGAGCTAATTGGAGTGAGGTGTCAGCCAACTGGAGTCCAATCAATGAGATGAGATTGGAGGTGTTGGTTACAGCTGCCCTGCCCTATAAAAAACACACACCAGTTCTGGGTTTGCTTTTCACAAGAAGTATTGCCTGATGTGAATGATGCCTCGCACAAAAGAGCTCTCAGAAGACCTACGATTAAGAATTGTTGACTTGCATAAAGCTGGAAAGGGGTATAAAAGTATCTCCAAAAGCCTTGCTGTTCATCAGTCCACCATAAGACAAATTGTCTATAAATGGAGAAAGTTCAGCACTGCTGCTACTCTCCCTAGATGTGGCCGTCCTGTAAAGATGACTGCAAGAGCACAGCGCAGACTGCTCAATGAGGTGAAGAAGAATTCTAGAGTGTCAGCTAAAGACTTACAAAAGGGCCTGGACAGATTGCTATCATCGAAGGAAAAATGAATTCCCAAGTTTATCAAGACATTTTGCAGGAGAACTTAAGGCCATCTGTCAACCAGCTGAAGCTCAACAGAAGTAAATCAACAACAGAATGGCTTAACCAGAAGAAAATATGCCTTCTGGAGTGGCCCAGTCAGAGTCCTGACCTCAACCCGATTGAGATGCTGTGGCATGACCTCAAGAAAGCGATTCACACCAGACATCCCAAGAATATTGCTGAACTGAAACAGTTCTGTAAAGAGGAATGGTCAAGAATTACTCCTGACCGTTGTGCACGTCTGATCTGCAACTACAGGAAACGTTTGGTTGAAGTTATTGCTGCCAAAGGAGGTTCAACCAGTTATTAAATCCAAGGGTTTACATACTTTTTCCACCTGCATTGTGAATGTTTACATGGTGTGTTCAATAAAAACATGGTAACATTTAATTATTTGTGTGTTATTAGTTTAAGCAGACTGTGATTGTCTATTGTTGTGACTTAGAGGAAGATCAGATCACATTTCATGACCAATTTGTGCAGAAATCCAATGACTATTTTATGAGGTATCGCTGTATGTCTTAAAATCAGTGAAATACAAATTTAGCCAATAGTGATTTTTTTTCAAAATTTTCTGTAAATATTGGAATTTTTAAAATAAATAAAGGCAAAACGTATTGGCTCAAACTTACCGCTAACATGAACCACGATGTGTCAGGCAGGATCAGGAAGGTAAAAAACGACTGTGTCAGGAATCTCAGCAATTTCACATCGGCGGGGTTGGGTACACATCAGAGCTCTCACCAGAGCTCTGATGTGTGCAGAGGCTCCCTGAAACAGCTGAATGTGATAATTAGGGATGAGCGAATCGAGTTCAGATGTTTCGCATAAAACTTTGTTCTAATACTGTACGAAGCAGGAGCTCTGTACAGTATTAGAATGTATTGGCTCCGATGAGCCGAAGTTATTGCTTCGCAAAGTCTCGCGAGACTTCACACAATAATTTCATAAATTAATTTTTACTATAAAAAACATTTCCCGAACTCGGGTTCGGTTCTAAGGTACCACTTGGAACTGAATACGAGTTCGGGAAATGTTTTTTTATAGTACAAATTAATTTATGAAGTTATTGCGCGAAGTCTCGCAATAACTTCGGCTCATTGGAGCCAATACATTCTAATACTGTACGGAGCTCCTGCTTCGTACAGTATTAGAATGAAGTTTTATGCGAATCGACTTCGGATGTTTCATCCAAAGTCAATTCGCTCATCCTTAGTGATAATGATGACCTATCCTGAGAATAGGTCATAATTAGCATTTCCTGAATAAACCCTTTTATTTATTGAACTGCTGTTTCTGGGAATGTACAGGTCCTTCTAAAAAAATTAGCATATTGTGATAAAGTTCATTATTTTCTGTAATGTACTGATAAACATTAGACTTTCATATATTTTAGATTCATTACACACCAACTGAAGTAGTTCAAGCCTTTGATTGTTTTAATATTGATGATTTTGGCATACAGCTCATGAAAACCCAAATTTCCTATCTCAAAAAATTAGCATATGTCATCCGACCAATAAAAGAAAAGTGTTTTTAATACAAAAAAAGTCAACCTTCAAATAATTATGTTCAGTTCTGCACTCAATACTTGGTCGGGAATCCTTTTGCAGAAATGACTGCTTCACTGCGGAGTGGCATGGAGGCAATCAGCCTGTGGCACTGCTGAGGTGTTATGGAGGCCCAGGATGCTTCGATAGCGGCCTTAAGCTCATCCAGAGTGTTGGGTCTTGCGTCTCTCAACTTTCTCTTCCCAATATCCCACAGATTCTCTATGGGGTTCAGGTCAGGAGAGTTGGCAGGCCAATTGAGCACAGTAATACCATGGTCAGTAAACCATTTACCAGTGGTTTTGGCACTGTGAGCAGGTGCCAGGTCGTGCTGAAAAATGAAATCTTCATCTCCATAAAGCTTTTCAGCAGATGGAAGCATGAAGTGCTCCAAAATCTCCTGATAGCTAGCTGCATTGACCCTGCCCTTGATAAAACACAGTGGACCAACACCAGCAGCTGACATGGCACCCCAGACAATCACTGACTGTGGGGACTTGACACTGGACTTCAGGCATTTTGGCATTTCCCTCTCCCCAGTCTTCCTCCAGACTCTGGCACCTTGATTTCCGAATGACATGCAAAATTTGCTTTCATCCGAAAAAAGTACTTTGGACCACTGAGCAACAGTCCAGTGCTGCTTCTCTGTAGCCCAGGTCAGGCGCTTCTGCCGCTGTTTCTGGTTCAAAAGTGGCTTGACCTGGGGAATGCGGCAGCTGTAGCCCATTTCCTGCACACGCCTGTACACGGTGGCTCTGGATGTTTCTACTCCAGACTCAGTCCACTGCTTCCGCAGGTCCCCCAAGGTCTGGAATCGGTCCTTCTCCACAATCTTCCTCAAGGTCCGGTCACCTCTTCTCGTTGTGCAGCGTTTTCTGACACACTTTTTCCTTCCCACAGACTTCTCACTGAGGTGCCTTGATACAGCACTCTGGGAACAGCCTATTCGTTCAGAAATTTCTTTCTGTGTCTTACCCTCTTGCTTGAGGGTGTCAATGATGGCCTTCTGGACAGCAGTCAGGTCGGCAGTCTTACCCATGATTGCGGTTTTGAGTAATGAACCAGGCTGGGAGTTTTTAAAAGCCTCAGGAATCTTTTGCAGGTGTTTAGAGTTAATTAGTTGATTCAGATGATTAGGTTAATAGCTCGTTTAGAGAACCTTTTCATGATATGCAAATTTTTTGAGATAGGAATTTAGGGTTTTCATGAGCTGTATGCCAAAATCATCAATATTAAAACAATAAAAGGCTTGAACTACTTCAGTTGGTGTGTAATGAATCTAAAATATATGAAAGTCTAATGTTTATCAGTACATTACAGAAAATAATGAACTTTATCACAATATGCTAATTTTTTTAGAAGGACCTGTAGACTTGTAGGCTACTTTCACACTAGCGTTCTAGTTTTCCGGTATTGAGATCCGTCATAGGGGCTCAATACTGGGGGAAAAAAAGCTTCAGTTTTGTCCCCATTCATTGTCAATGGGGACAAAATTGAAAAGAACGGAATGCTCCAAAATGCATTCCGTTCCGTTTAGTTGCGTTCCCATACCGGAGAGCAAACTGCAACATGTTGAATTTTGCTTTCCGTCCTGTGATGCGGAGCAAGGCGGATCCAGCATGACCCTCAATGCAAGTCAATGGGGACGGATCCGTTTTCTCTGCCACAATAGAAAATAGATTCGTCCTCCATTGACTTGCATTGGAGTTCATGCCGGATCCGTCTTGGCAATGTTAAAGATAATACAACCGGATCCGGTCATAACAGATGCAGATGGTTGTATTATCAGTAACGGAAGCATTTTTGCTGAACCCTGCCGAATCAGGCAAAAACGCTAGTGTGAAAGTAGCCTTATATACTGTATGTCTCCAGTGAAGGTGCTTTAAATTTACATGTTGAAATCCCCTAACACACAAATATGAAGAATATGATTTTTGTCAATAGTAAATGGGAATTTTATTTCCTATCATTGATATTTCCGCACATGTATGATTATTTTTCTGTTAATCATTGAAATTTTAGTATTTAGGGTTTCCATTAATTTTGAAGGCAAGATTAGTGCAGAAAACAGTGTTATTCTGCTGGCAAAATAATGGAAATCTTGATGGAATCTCAACGAACCCCATTATAAGTCCTCTGGGCGCTGGCCTGATCAATCTTATGGCAGACATGCCTTATGACCACAGGATAACCCAAAGATGTCCAACAAATGTGGGTCTTCCGGACTTGTGCCTATCTTTATAATGGGGCCCTGTCCTCCGGGCTATTGGGAATGGACAAGTGGCTGCACTCGCACTGCTCTCTCTCTTCACTTCTATGGGAGTTTGAGAAAATAGTTATGTAAATATCCATAGTAAATGATGGGACCCACACCTATTGGACATTTATGTCCTGGATCAGAAAAACATGGCTGCTTACTTCCAAAACAATGCCATGCCTGTCCACAGGTTCTTTGACATGAATGGGGTGGAGTTCAATACCACACATAACCTGTGGACAGGTGTGGCTCTGTTTTTGGATGAAAGCAGCCATGTTTAATGATCTGAACGATCATTTGTGTGTAATATGAATGTGTTTATGCCCATTGCAAAACAAACTTTATTGTAAAGTTCATGTGACTTGGGGGTATCTTCATCTTTATGGCTAGCTGTAGAAATCCATTAAAGGGTTTTTCCAACACTTAATTTAAAAAATGAAAATTAGACATCAGGCATGGCAATCTTTTTCTAACAAAGCTACAACCAGCCCTGTACCGCACATACAACCAGAGATCTCCTCATTCATTGTTCCAATTGCTCTGCTAGATTTATTTCAAGCTGGCAGCTCAGAGGGCATGTCCTTTCTGCTGCACAACTCTTTCTATCACAGCTGAGGCGGCAGGAACTGAGGAACCGAGGATGTGCTGCCACCTCTGCGAGGTGGACATAGAAATAAATAAAAGAACAAACAGTAGGTGGCGCTATACCAATACATTTTATTGAATAGCTCAGTAGCTATACGAAATTTTCAATTACATGCAATTACATACGTATTCAGATCCTGACCAGCTGATTCTTAGCATTCTATGGATTTTTTCGCATATGCGGTACAGTCTTCAGGCAGGCTGTTCCGGCATAGAATGCCAAGAATCGGCGCACAATAAACGCTGAGGATCCTGGCATAGAGGCTGGATCTCCACCAATCCACATTGTAGTTAATGGGGTCGGAGGGCATTCAGGCAATGTCTGGCAACAGTGAATCTAGGAACCTCCGACAGGCTGTTCTCTGCCGGAACAGCCTGCCGGAATGCTGTGCCACAAATGTGAGGCTAGACTTAGGCTTCTTTCACACGAGTGTGTCCGGATAAGGTTCGGATGTGTTGCGGCAAACCCGTGCGAGTAGGTACCCAATTGCAGTCAGTTTTGACTGCGATTGCGTTCCGTTGTTCAGTTTTTATCGCGCGGGTGCAATGTGTTTTACATGCGCGTGATAAAAAACTGAATGTGGTACCCAGACCCGAACTTCTTCACAGAAGGTGTTGTGTAGATTGTATTATTTTCCCTTATAACATGGTTATAAGGGAAAATAATAGCATTCTGAATACAGAATGCATAGTACAATAGGGCTGGAGGGGTTAAAAAAAATAATTTAACTCAACTTAATCCACTTGTTCGCGCAGCCGGCATCTCTTCTGTCTTCTTCTTTGAGGAATAGGTCCTTTGATGACGTCACTGCGCTCATCACATTGTCCATCACACGATCTTTTACCATGGTGATGGATCATGTGACGGACCATGTGATGAGCGTAGTGATGTCACCACAGGTCCTTTTCCTCAAAGAAGATGCCGGCTGTGCGATTAAGTGGATTAAGGTGAGTTACATTTTTATTTTATTTTTTAACCCCCTCCAGCCCTATTGTACTATGCATTCTGTATTCAGAATGATATTATTTTCCCTTATAACCATGTTATAAGGGAAAATAATAAAGATCAGGTCCCCATCCCGATTGTCTCCTAGCAACCGTGCATGAAAATCGCACTGCATCCGCACTTGCTTGTGGATGCTTGCGATTTTCACGCAGCTCCATTCACTTCTATGGGGCCTGCGTTGCGTGAAAAGCGCAGAATATAGAACATGCTGTGATTTTCATGTAACGCAAAAGTGATGCGTGAAAATCACCGCTCATGTGCACAGCCCCATAGAAATGTATAGGTCCGGATTCAGTGCAGGTACAATCCGTTCACCTCACGCATTGCACCCGCGCGGAAATCTTGCCCGTGTGAAAGAGGCCTTAGGCAGCGTGTATTCCACGTGAAGGACATCTGGAATGACTGTGGGGTGTCACGTAATAACCTGCGGCAGTAAAAGCTCATGTATTCTGCAAAGTAATTAACAGAGCCCTGTGTAAAAGTGATTGTTAGGTGAGGACCATACTGGCCATTTCTCTCCTGTCCTGAATAGGAACTCAGCTGGCAGACATCCACATTGAGAGAAGTCTGTCTGCCGTGACAGATTCTCCTTAAACCTTTATGGCTCCACAATGATGAGTCACGAAACCTCTGCTCACAATTATTTTGACAGATTAACAAATTTTCTCTTTCTTGTGACTCTTACTAATGTGACTAATGACGGTATCATTCAAATCTTCATTGCTTCACACCAGCGGAGCATGAAAGAATGTTTACTGATGGTTTTATACACTCACCAAGACTTTCACACATCAGAACCATCAGCGTAAAGTGTATAATTCGTGGTTATAACTAAGGAATGTATACCATGTGAATAATACTTTAACAAAACCTTTTCCCCTGACTTTGAATGACTTGTCCCATTTTACCATATTGTAAAACAATAAGGGCCCCCGGGCTAAGCAGCTGCATCATTTAAAGGATCAGAGGGGCCCATAAATATGCCAGAAAGCTAACTGCATGCACTGCCAGGAGTTACTGCATGCCATTTTCATTTAACCAAGTTTACATACATGCCAATTATGTAAATTAACTTTTTTCTAGCCATATAAACTGCTATAATGCTATGATTGAAAGTTTGTGAACCCTTCAGAATTTTCCTTATTTCTGCATCAATTGACCTAAATCTACATCACTTTTTCACGCAAAGTAGATAAAGTCAGTAAATCTAAAATAAGATAAAGATAACCATATCAAACAAATGAGACACAAATATTAGATCTGGCCATATATTTATTGAAGAAAATGATCCAATATCACACGTCTGTGAGTGGTAAAAGTATTTAAACCTTTGCTCTCAGTATCTGGGATGACCCCCTTGTGCAGCAATAACTGCAATTAAACATTTCCGGTAATTGTTGATTAGTTCTGTACATTGGCCTAGAGGAATTTTAGCCCATTTCTCCTTAAAAACTGCCTCAACCCTTTCATGTTGGTGCGTTTCCTCCAGTAAACTGCTTCCTCCCATAAACCATTCTTTGGTTCAGAACTCTGATAAATGTACAATTTTTAAAAAAGATTTTGTAATGCAAATATTATTAAAAAATCACCCACCTTACCTGACTTCTATGATGGAAAAAGTGGAACAGGTGCTTCACAAATGAGGCACTCATTCTAAACACCACATTGTCAGTGTACTTATACCAGACAACTGGTATAAATACAATGATAAACCTGCTTCCCTTCACACAGCATTTTATAAAACTGGCTTCCTGCAGCCACCACTAGGGGGAGCTGAGTGCATAGGACTTTATACAGTTACTCTTGATTTAAATGTAAACTATACGTGTCTTTGTATTGACCTCCCCCTAGTGGCAGCTGATGGCAAATGCAGTAAATCTTTTTTTTTTTATTAAATAATTTTTTATTTGAATTTCACATAAAGAACAAATCCATAAAAATGGAGAAAGCACATTATTCTAACACTAAACATGGTAGTTACAATTCTTTTTCCTTTTCTTTTCCCTTCCCCTCCCTCCTCCCCCCCCACCCTCCACGTGGGGACGCGGAAAAGAAAAAAAAAAATAATAATAATTAAACACCTCCAACACTAAAGCAGCCAATTTTTCCATACCTGGTCGAGATTTAATGACCTTTTTTTGTGATTCTTCATCACTCGTTCTTCTTTAATTAAGTTATCTATCATTTTTCTCCACTGTCCCACCGTCGGTAAATCTACTTTTATCCATTTCCTTAGTATAAGTAATCTGGCCTGGAATAATACTTTATTCAGAACCAGTCGTATTTTTTTATTTAGCTTCAAATGTTCAGTTGCCCCTAGGATACAAATTATTGGATCCCTGGGCAGCCGAACCTTCAAAAGCAAAGATACGGTTTCCATTATTTCTGTCCAATATCTATGGAGCTTGGGACATCTCCAAAAACAGTGTATTAAATCTGCTCTCTCCTCCCAACATTTTGGACACTTATCTGTTGCTTTCACTCCCATTCTTTTCAACATCCATGGAGATCGGTGTAGTCTGTGCACTATAAAGAATTGTGAGATTTTATGTGAGCCCCTATCCGAGATTGTCGCATAATTTTTGAGAGCATCTCTCGAATTATCTTCTGTAAGGGAGTCTAGATCCTTCTCCCATTTTCCTACAGCAAGCATTGTGATCGTTTTTCTCTTACCTTCCATCAAAAGCCTATATCTCCTTGCGGTTGTTCCTCCTCCTTCCCCTACTGTAGTAAACTTATCCAACCTGTCTGATTTTTCCCTCCTGTACCTATCCTCCTGTACCACTGTCCGCAATGCATTCCTGAGTTGAAGATATTTATAAGTATCAGTATGGGGGATCCCAAATTCCAGCACCATTGTATTAAAGTCCTTCAGCTTATCTTCCTCGAAGATCTGGTCTAAATATATCATTCCTTTTTTTCCCCAGTCTATATAGTCCCTTATTGTTTCTAATTCTTTTAAATAAAGATTTTTCCATATCGGTGTGTATTTCAAAAACCCTTTAATCTCCAATATCTTTTTAATTTCCCCCCATACGTGTTCTATTAGATTTAGTATCCTATTATCAGAATTTTTTTTGCCCAAAAAACCGGACTCCAACACCTCTAAGTGATTTCCTCCCTCTTTCCAACCCCATCTATTTAATTCTTGCCTACCCACTTGACTATCTAAACTACCCTTTATATTCCCATATTGAGTTATTAAATAGTACAGAAACAAATTGGGGACCGCTAATCCTCCCTCCTGCACTGGAAGCTGAAGGACTTCCTTCTTTATTCGAGGGATCGCACCCTTCCAAATAAAGTCCCCCATTAGTCTATCAAATAGTTTGAAGGTAGTCTGCGGTATTCTCACTGGAGCGTTTTGAAGCACATAAAGTATCTTTGGGAGAAGGACCATTTTTATTAGATTTACCCTACAAATGCAGTAAATCTAGTTCAGGAACAGGAGAGTCAGTTCAGCGCCAGGTCTCATGGCAGTTGAGGGGGCTGCCTCCATGTTAGGTTCGCCACTGGTGACAGTATGGCAGGCAGCAGCATAAGCAAATTATACCTAATTACATATTATCAGAAATAATTTTGACTGATATAATGGATGTGACATGCAATTTTTGATGTAACTAGAAGCTGCTCTAGACACAAAAATATATTCTCATTCTAATGAGCATATTGTTTTTTTGTTTCAGTTCTGGAGCATCTGATTGCAGCATACATGCATGTGTATTGCTTCAAGACAAAGGAAATTATCACTATGGGCATAAAGATTTTTAACAATGTTTCTCTGTCAGATAAGAAAAAATATGGCCAAATATTTTTTTTTTTTTTAAATAATAATGTATTGTTGGTTCTTTGTAAAAAAAAAAAAAAAAGAAGGGTGTTTCCCTGGCAGTCCCCTGGTATTCACTGGTATTTAACTTGTACAAGGATTTGGACTTTGCTGCAGTGGAACTACCAGGCCACTACCTCCTTGAGCAATCTCTGTGTGGCTTGCAGCTGACCCATCAGGGTCCAAGACACCAGAGCGGAGAAGAATCACTCTAAGTCAAAGTCAGGGACAGGCTGAAGGCAGGCAGAGTATAAGCAATCCGAAGAACACTCCAAAGTCAGGTCAGGCGGTGAACAGTCAAAATGGTAATCAAGCACAGGTCTGGTCAGGGAGTCAGGAATCGAGCAGAAGTCGGTACACAGGCAGACAAATGGAACAGCACACCTTTGCAGGAACTAGCAAGTGAGAACAACCTATTGCTCAGGGGTTGTCTGCTTTTAACTATTGATGACCTATCCTATATAGGACATCAATATCAGATTAATGGGGGTCCGACAGCTGACAACCCCGCCGATCAGCTGTGTGAAAAGAAAACAGAGCTGATACAAGCGCTGACTTCTCTTCTCTGTTTACTTGCTCGCCGCAGCAATTGTAGCAGCGAGCAGTGTAATTACAACTATGGTATCCCCATTTACTTCCATCTGTTCAAGTGAATAGAACAGAGCCGTCCCATAGAAGTTAATGGGGACACTATAGTTGTAATCACACTGCTCGCCGCTGCATTAGCTGTGGCGAGCAGGTAAACAGAGAAAGCTGATCGACGGGGGCGCTGAGTGTCGGACCCACGCTGAACTGATATTAGTGACCTTTCCTGAGGACAAGTTATCAATAGTAAAAAGCAGACAACCCCTTTAAATACCCAGAAGTGGCCAGCCATGGTAAGGGGAAGAATTAGAGTGTGTGTGCTGGCACTCTCTGAGCCAAATGGAGCGCGCACGCACCCTACATACAGGAAAAGAAACCCTTTATCGTCAAGAAGCAGGCCGAAGCTTGCCAGACTCCAGAAGCCAGGCCCGCTGCTGAAGAGCAGAGGAGAGCTAGCGGGTCTAGACCGGTAAGTGAGTAAGTGGTGCCTGTGCCTGCCTACGGCAGAGGGGTGGCCATGGGCCGCTGACATAACAGTTGGAACATTAATGTAGAAATCAGATGAGACATGGTGGCCCAAGTCACATAGTCATTACCAATAAATAAATACAAAGACACTTTTATTTGTGGAAATATAAGGCTGCAATGTTTATTAAGGATAACCTATAATAAGTACATCACTTAGCATAATAAATAAATTAGCATACATTAATTAAAATTCATCCAATATTAAATCGACTATTAAACTTCAGAACACATATGCACCAGTCCACCCACAAACTCCCACCTACAAATATCTTGACGGATAAAATAAGGGAGGGCGGGTGGTGATCCCCAGGTCTTCTTTCTTCTCACAGGCACAAACCCCAGCGGAGAACTCCATTATATTGGCAAATCTTCCCGCCATTAACCATCTGAACCAAACATAGTTGAGCCCAGGATGACCAGGCTGGTAAGTACCACTGAAACAAAAGAGTGGGAGCAAAACAAAAAGGGGGAGACAGAGCACAAAGCAACATAGAAAACCGAGGCATAAGGAGTCAACCATTTCCTACTATTAAAATGACAGCGACTAAGCCACCATGTGTCCCCCAAGCAATTTGCTATGGGGGGCCCTTGACATGTTGCAGGGATAATAAACTTGCAAAGCACTGTGTAAACTGGGGTCTTCCTAGAAAAATATTCTACAGCGAAATCTGTAATATTGATCTCCAACATGTTAGACATTTTGGACTCCTTGAGGCTTCAGGGCCTATTTACAACCAAAACATCTGCATCTCCCATAGTTAGGTCCCTGATCTTACAATCATAAACAAAGAAACTTTTTGCCAGGCCTTTACTTGCTGCTATAAGAAGCATACTCCATACAATAATTGAGTGTTGATTCAAGATCAGATTTTGACATAAGTACCCCTGTTTGGATTCCTACTTGATTCCTATAAGATTACAGTCAGGGCCGGAGTTGGGGGGGGGGGGGGCGACAGGACAATTGCCCAGGGCCCCATTCCCTAAATAGGGCCCCCTGCTGAGCTGCCCAGACAGATGTGTAAGAGAGCTGTTGGCCGCACCTGAGAAGAGCACAGACAGCACAGCAAGGAGCGCTGGTCCCTGGTCTCCCGCCCACTGTAGCCTGCAGGGTCCTTATGCTGTAGTGAGGAGCTGGGTGCTGCATCCATAGCTCCGGCTCCACAGCAGTCAGGCAGACCTTGGCCCCGCCCTCTTCCCCTCTCTCTCTCACCCGAGGCCCTCCACTGTGATTGTAGTAGCCTCCTGGACTAACAGGAGGGGAGAAGGCCTGCAGAGAATATACAGGACCTGTCCTCTGCACCCCCCTTCTCCACCATTTTTTTTTGTTTGTTTACTATTTGCTGCTTGGAACACAGTTGTCATATCTATCTACTGTAAGAAGGTACCTGGAATCATCGTGGATCAAAGGTATGTGTCACCGAGGTTCCTGGCCTTGGTGAAGTAAGAGCCGGTATTTTATGTGTCAGCAACAGCTATTGCTAATTGACACCTAAAGATTTAGCACGGCTGTTATAGCTGATCCGGGACGGCTCTTACTGGGAGTAGTCAAAGTGCTAGGTGGGTGACTACGCCTCATGTTCAAGGCCGGGTTTTGCCAGGCATAAAAACCAGCCAGCATTGCCAGGTGTGTGGATTTACCTCCCTCTGACAGTGATGCTCAGGAGTCTGTGTGCTGTGAACTGAGGGCTGTGCTGGGATTTGAGGTTTGAGCCGGGCTGGAGAACTCAGGCCCCTCTAAAGGTGAACAGGCCGTCTATGGACTTGATAAGGCTGAATGGCTAACAGGGTGTGAATTAACACCAAGGGGAAAAGGTGACTTTTATTGTTTATGGACTTTCCTTGTGTGTGAACAAACACCAAGCCACCTGCACTTTGTGATACACCTTATCTGCATTTTGTTCTACACCAATGTGTGAATAAACACCGCTGTTTGATTCAAGAACTGTGTACTTTGCCTCTATGCTGCATCCGCTAGTCCTAACTACCAAAGCGAATCTCCACACTATCTATCTATCTATCTATCTATCTCATATCTCTCTTTACCTATCTCATATCTCTCTATCTATCTATCTCCCTCTCTCTCTATCTCTCATGTCTGAGCCCGAGCACCACACCAAGGTTTCTCAAGTAGCTCGGGTCCTAACCTTGGCGCGGTGCTCGGGCTCAGACATGTTCTCTATAGTAGGATATGTTGGCTAATCTCTCAATTTTAACATCAGTTTGAGGGTTTAGTAAGATCACAGAGTGCATCCGTCTTTGCAAATATTATTATATTGTTATATTGGTTATCACATCCACATAATTGCTATCTTGTATAGGATGTCTATTGTGGAACTTGTGGTCCGCTGCGGGCATCCTCCACTGTATGCATTTGTGCTGGGGATCGCCATTAGCAACGGGCCACAAGTGCAGGATTTGCTCCACTGTATATATATGCACAACTGCATGTGGGTTTGAGCACTTCCTGCCTGTTTAATACCACACCATTTTTTCAGTTTGTTTGTATATAGAGATGCCTGGAGGTGTATAAACGCCAATTTAAATGTGCCTGTTTTCCACCCACAGGCTACATTTAGGTGCACCCGTGAGGCCTGGGCCATATTAGCCAGTCTTGAGTGGGACTCGCAGACTCCTCCCTGCTCCCATTGCAAGCATGGTTAGATGCTGGAGGTAACTGGTGAGTTGTCTGTAAATCGGACCTCACGCTTCTGTAATTTGCCCACTGGCCCCTGGTATTGCCCATACTGCATAGGTATATAAGTGTTAGGACCTGAGCTACTTGAGAAACCTTGGCGCGGTGCTCGGGCTCAGACATATCCTCCATAGTAGGATATGTTGGCTAATCTCCCAATTTTAATATCAGTTTGGGGGTTTAGTAAGACCGCAGAGTGCACCCGTCTTTGCAATTATTGAAATATACAGAACTAAAAAAAATGGCCCGTATACAGAACACAAAAAACGTTTGTGTGAACGAGCCCTTATAGTGAGCCAAAACCAGGTGTGAGTCAAAAACACAGAACAGGAGGAAATCTTTCCATTATACCTTATCTCTGTGTAGGCTTCGCTACTGGGTTTGGACTCACAATCACTGATGGAAATAACTGACCAAATAACTGAAGTGTGAACTGGGCCTTACCTGCTTGCTGACACTGGCTCTCGCTCCGGTGCTCTCTGACCTTTGCTCAGGTCCCTGTGTAACACCCCAGAGGTGTGTTACTGCACGCTTCTACACCGCTACTATCTTCTAGGAGCTTTAACACTGTCATCTGATGTGATTCTGGTTATATTATCCACAAATGTGCATTTAAAACCATGTTAAATACCATTGTTTAAGTCATTTTCCTGGTATACCAGCAGGTGGCAGCATCATTGGTAGAGATAGTTTTAATGTTATGGCAGTTCAGAGTAGAACAATCCTGTTCTATTCTGGCCCCTTCTGAAGAGAGGTGGACTATTCCGTCTTCCTGCAGCAAGGGAGGGAAAAAACTGTTAGAACCAGATTTTAGTTACCCCCTGCATAGGGGAGACAGCAAGGACCAAGTCTCAGTCTAAGACTTAGTCATACTCCCAGTCTGAGCTCCTGTAGCCTCAGCTGGAGGAAGAAGCCGAGAACCACAGACAACCTCCAGAGTTCCAGGAAGAAAGCATCCCCTGAGAAATCATTTGAGAGATAAGTCCAGAGACCTAGGAGAAGCCATTCCTCCTCAGCTAGTCTGTCCCCACAAAGCAGAAGTTATAGAAAAGCGCAGAAGATTAGTTCCTGCCACAATTACAGAGCTACCAAGCAGACTAATTATCCTGCAAGCTCACATTTAAAGTGCAGAAGTATTTATTCCTGCCAATGATTGCTAAAACCTGCTGGGGCCAGAGACCAAAGCTGTATACTGCTTGGATACAAGTTGTCTTCAGTAAAGAAATGTTTGAACTTCATCTTAAGGTCTGGACATAATTTTTTCTGCAAAATTCCTCTATTACTCCTACTATCACTACACTCAAATTTATTGCACGTGAGACAGGTGCCAGGAGTCCGGCCGTACCCAGGTAGGAGACACCGTTGACACCATTATCACCACCCTATAGAGACATTATAAGCCATTACACCACTCTGGCATTCCTAATCTGGGACGTGCGTTATAACATCTTGGAAGGGCCTTGGGGTAATACCCTGCGCACGCTGCAATTGGCATCACGACAAATACAGAACTTTAACAACCCGTATCTTGGCCATTGCATAAAGTGGCGTCACAAACAGGATTTACCTTTGTGCCTATAATACAGGCTATAGTAATCACCAAACCCCCAGAAAAAGAGACTTTTATTGCATGTACTTACTGCTGAAGAGTGTGGGTTTGCATTAGCTGCAGGACAGTGGCAGAGCAGGGGTTAATCGGCCATCTTAGATATCTCCACCCAGCAGAGGGGAGTGAACCAAACAGCCTGCCTCCACAGAGAAAGCAAATGGCGTCACGACAAATACAGAACTTTAACAACCCGTATCCTGGCCATTGCACCTGGATGTCATCATCCATTTTGACGCTGCCTGCAACCAATTGTGGGCCACGGCGGTGACTTCTTCCCTTGCGTCAAGTGAATAAATGTGACAGTACTTCAGAATTTGGGGCCCCGCTTTTAATTCCGCCCAGGGCCACATTTTGTCTAAAACCGGCCCGGAATACAGGATTTATTTAAATTTTTCTTCAGACCACAACATGATTAAAAATCATCAAAAGTGGAAGTTTCCATATGAATACCAATTTTTCCAATTTGCTATCTTTCATTAAAAAAACTTGTCAGGCTTCATCAGCCATAAAAAAAAATACATTCCATTTCCACGTGCAATAAAGTAATTTTCCTTAATGTACATGTGTTCTGGCAAGTAAACTTGTAAAATTCCTTTAGTCTGCAGTATGAATGGGAAGATTATGGTAAAAGGCATAAATCCACCTGGGATAAAATCCCAGAGAAGCGTCTGCCCTGAGGAAGGAACAAGACTGCACAGCTAAAGGAAGCGAGAAATAAAACTAATTTGTCCCAAAAAATGTAAAAAACGCACTCTGCTACCAACTCTTTTTTTTTTTTTTTACATTTAACACAATAAAAGCATTTTTGAAACAAAAAAAATCATGTTTTAGTGTCTCCATAGTCTGAGAGACATAGTTTTATTTTTATTTTTTGGGCGATTATCTTAGGTAGGGGCTCATTTTTTGCAGGATGAGGTGAAGGTTAAATTGGTACTATTTTGCTATTTTGGGGGGCATATGCCTTTTTGATTGCTTGGTGTTGCACTTTTAGTGATGTAAGGTGACCCAAAAAGTTTTTTTAGCAGTTTTAATTTTATTTTTTTGACAGTGTTCACCTGAGGGGTTAGGTCACGGGATATTTTTATAGAGCCGGTTGTTATGGACGCGGCAATACCAAATATGTCTGTTTTCTAAAAGATTTTTTACAATTTTATGTGTTTTATTTTGGGAAAGGGGCGTTTTTTTTACTTGAAACTTTCTTTTTTTTATTATGGAAAACACTGTTTTATTACTTTTGTTTAACTTTTTATTTTTGTCCCACTCTGGGACTTCAACTTCTGGGGGTCTGATCCCCTCATACATTGTGTATTGCAATGCATTGTATGTCAGCTTTTATGCCTGTGAGACCGAGCCTAAGGGCTGGATCTTACAGGCTTCCGTAGAAGGCAAGCCCCGATACCTATAGAAGCGGATGGGGAAACGGAGGGCACGCTTACCCTCCGCAAAACCCGTGCATGCTGCGGTCAGCTTTGATTGTGGCATACAAGGGGGTTAATACGCCGACATCGGTGTTGTCACCTGCACCCGCCCGATCAGCCCGGTCAGCCCGGTCCTTAAGTCACGTCCACCAGCGCCGTACATATACAGAGCGGGTCCTTAAGGGGTTAATGTGATTTAAAGGGGTTTTTCACTAATAATTACTTGTTACATAATGCCCACAGCCTGCCTCCGGAAAAAGAAAATTCATACTTACTCCATACTGACCACAAGCAGCACATCACTGCTGAAGCCAGTCATTGGCTGCAGCAGAGCATGTGACCATGCACTGGATATAAACACTCCAGGGACTGGAACATGGACGCAGCAGAGGCAGCGCGGAGGACTGGAGCGGCGGGGAACAGGCAAGTATGATTTTTTTTTTTTTTAGGTAGCAGGCTGTGGGCATTACATAAAAAAGTAATTATTCCTGGAAACCCCCTTTAAGACTGAAGGGGGTCACTTCCCTAACAGCTTTAAACCAGTTTTCTGGTGTAGAAAAATTTAATTTGATTACAAGTGCCTGTTTGTAACAACATTTGTGACATTTCATCCTCTATACACCCTCACCACGTTTCCAAAAAGACTCAATTAAGAACATGGACGTCAGAAAACTGGTGCACATTACACCAGAAATATACTCCGGCTCCTGGCTGCAGTAAACTTTAGTTCTGGTACACAGACAGCAGAAGATGCATCAAATTTATGAAGGCGTGTGTGTCTGGATGTATCTTCCTCCAGGTTAGTATTTACTTAGACAGCGTGCGAAACTGTTAACACCAGTCTTTAGTAAATGACTCCCTGGAATTTGAGGGTCACAACATTCACTTACATGAGTTGCAATTACTTGCAATGTAGGCAGGACTATATTGCGATCTTTGGGTGTGCCACATGTGTTGTAGATAAAGTTGCCTTGTAGCCCCAGCTTAAAACGTAAGGTATTTACCCTAAAATAAGGAGTATATCCTTTGATTTAGTATAGTGAGTAGAGTTCCCGTAAGTGTCTGGTGTAAAATAAAAAAACATTTACCTATTGACCTGGGCTCCGTTCCAGCACTGAGGGCACTGTACCTGCTGCTTATGGTCCTGTGCGAGTCCAGTCCATTGTCATGTCCACCCCTGCAGCCATTCACTAATCTCAGTAGTGATGTGTCCACGAGCAGCACATGACCACTGAGGCCAGTGAACGGCTGCAGTTGTGCACATGATAAGGTCTCATTCAGACAGCCTTAGGCCCCTTACACACGGGCGAGATTTCCACGCGGGTGCAATGCGTGAGGTGAACGCATTGCACCCGCACTGAATCCAGACCCATTCAATTCTATGGGGCTGTGCACATGAGCGTTGGTTTTCACGCATCACTTGTGCATTGCGGGAAAATCGCGGCATGTTCTATATTCTGCGTTTTCCACGCAACGTAGGCCCCATAGAAGTGAATGGGGCTGCGTGAAAATCTCAAGCATCCGCAAGCAAGTGCGGAAGCGGTGTGCGATTTTCACGCACGGTTGCTAGGAGACTATCCGGATGGAGACCCGATCATTATTATTTTCCCTTATAACATAGTTATAAGGGAAAATAATAGCATTTTTAATACAGAATGCATAGTACAATAGGGCTGGAGGGGTTAAAAAAAATAAAATAATAATTTAACTCCCCTTAATCCACTTGCTCGCGCAGCCGGCATCTCTTCTGTCTTCTTCTTTGCTGTGCACAGGAAAAGGACCTTTAATGACATCACTGCGCTCATCACATGGTCCATCACATGATCACCAAACATGCCGATTTTTCTCCCACGCGTGCAAAAAACATTACAATGTTTTGCACTCGTGCGGAACAATCATGTATTTTCCCGCAATGCATTCGGACCTTATCCGGACACGCTCGTCTGCAAGGGGCCATTGCTCGTCTGCAATGTTTTGCGGTCCACAAGTTGCAAATCTGCAAAACACAGATACCGGCTCATGGCCGGCACTATGATAGAAATGCCAATTTATGACCGAATAGGACATGCTCTATCTTTTTTGCGGGGCCGTGGAACGGAACTACAGATGGGTGCTGTCCACACCTTTTGCAGCCCCATTGAAATGAAAGGGTCCACTGAATGAGCCCTAACTGACAGGACGCTAGACTTCAGGTCCACAGGGGCCCAGAAGCAGCAGGGACTGGACCCTCAACTCCTGAACACCAAAGCCCTCTCCACTTCTGACACCATGTTTCCTGAGGCGATGTGAGGTATTTCAACAACAACTTTATTCAGACACAAACAATATAACAAAGGTTTTAAACTGTCATATCTATATAGCCTACAGGTGGCAGTAAACATGTTAACATGTATAACTCCTAACACTCCCCTGCAGACACAGATTGCGATGCAGCACGGTGTGGGCGGAGCTTCTGCAGATTCTCGGTCTGCAGGTTCCTCCCACAAAGGCCAGCAGCGCGATCAGTGCCTGCAGGCTGAATGGTGGAGCACGGAGAAGTCTTTCTGCTTCACCATTCAGTGCGGGGGAGACGGAGCGTGGGGAGCTGAGTGACAGGACCGCAGCTTCCTGCACTCCAGCAATAAGCACTTCCATTGAAGGAAGCGCTCATTACTTCTGAGCTCTGGCACTCCCCTAAGAGCAGGCACCTGGGGCAGACTGCCCCCCTTTATCACGCCACTGCTCCTATGAGCTGCTGTTTATTAGTGTCCTATTTAGAAAGATGTAGGGGCAGATTCATCAAACTGGTGTAAAGTAGAACTGGCTTAGTTACCTATAGCAACCAATCAGATTCCAGCTTTCATTGTCCAAAGAAGCTGTCAAAATGAAAGGAGGAATCTGATTGGTTGCTATGGGCAACTAAGCCAGTTCTACTTTACACCAGTTTGATAAAAAGCCTTCGTAGTGCTTTGTATATGTCCGCTCATACTAATGAATGGGTACCTGTACTAGTGACACAAGCACACACATCGTCACAGACAATTTTGCCTTTTCAGTTTGTATTTTATACATTCTACCTTGTTTGGCCCATTATTGCTCCTCTGTTTGGTGACAATATGACAGCCGTCTGTTCTCTTGGAGAGTACATATGAACAGATGCTTTGTTAACTCCTCTATGAGGAGCCTGGTATAGGAATACATTACCACCAACTTATGAAAACATAGGGGGAGATTTATCAAACTAGTGTAAAGTACAACTGGCTTAGTTGCCCATAGAAACCAATCAGATTCCAGCTTTCATTTTTCACAGCTCATTTGGAAAATGAAAGGTGGAATCTGATTGGTTGCTTTTGGCAACTAAACCAGTTCTTTTGATAAATCTCCCCCATACTTTCTATAATAAAAGAAATAAAGTTATAGGTGGGGAAGAACCAAGTATGAAAGAGAGCCATACCCAGGAAAACATACAAAATATACAGGAGATGAAAGATTGGAACCAGAACCAGTCCAAGTACTGGGGAATCTCATATGATCCCTAAGGTTTTGGTTTGCGGGTTTAGGGTCCATTCACATGACTGTATTTTTGGTCTGCATCCGATCCTCATTTTTTGAAGAACAGGTGCAGACCTATTGATTTCAATGGGGCCGCAAAAGATACGGATAGCATGTGGCGTGATATGTCCATATGTCCATTCCGCGGCCCTTCAAAAAAGGATAGAAATGCCTATCCTTATCTGCAAAACGGACAAGAATAGGACATGTTTTAACATAGGCCTCATGCACACAAATGTATTTTCTTTCCATGTCTGTTCTGTTTTTTTTGCGGACCGTATGCAGAACCATTCCATTTCCGTATGTCTGCATGTCCGTTCCGCAAAAAAAAATATAGAACAAATCCTATTATTGCCCGTATTATGGACAAGGATAGTACTGTTCTATTAGGGGCTGTTCCATTCTGCAAAATAAGGAATGCACACGGATGTCATCCTTTTTTTTTGCGGATCCGTTTTTTGCGGACTGCAAAATACATACGGTCGTGTGAGGCCTTAGGGTGGTATGTCTGGGACCCAAAAATGTGGGACGCACACAATATTTGTGTTTTGCAGATTTTCAATTTGTGGACTGTAAAAAGGATATGGTCATGTGAACCGACGCTGAGGAGGGAACCAGCACATATGCTCTCTAGTATAATAATTGTGCTTTATTAGGTTCCCTAGTTGTGTATAGTGATTTCAGTTGCATCAACCGAGATTGAGTCATTGGCTTAGGGTCAGTGGCCCCGGTTGCTGGCTCTCAGGGAGGTGCCAGAACAGAAGCAATGAGCGCTTCCATCAATACAGATGGAAGCACTAATTGCTTTTCTCTTTATAAGATGCAGTGCATCTTATAAAGGGAATACTAGTGAGCGCTTCCATAAGGTCTGACTAGGGGATCTGGAGGTCTGACTGGGGGTCTGGAGGTCTAATGGAGGTCTGACTGGGGTGTCTGGAGGTCTAATGAGGGTCTGGAGGTCTGACTGAGGGCTCTGGAGGTCTAATGGGGGTCTGGAGGTCTAGTGGGAGTCTGGAGGTCTACTGGGGGTCTTATCTGAAGTCTGATATTGGGTCGAGGTCTTACATGGAGGTCTAATGGAGGTCTAATGGGGGTCTGATCTGAGGTTTAAAACTGGGGTCTTATATGGGGTCTGACATAGAGGTCTAAAGTGGGTTTGGTCTGAGACTGGGGGGATTTGGGGGATTTAGGGTTTTATATGGGGGTCTGATCTGAAAGGAAGGTGTTTTTTTTTTTATTACTAGCGCACAATATAAAGGGGTGTTTCTGTACTGACGCACTATCTGTGTGGCACCAGTATTTTCAGGAGGACTGTTTCTGCAGGAAAGTATTGGGGAGCACAGTGGACACAGTATTTGGGGTGGTAGGATGCGGTGTGGAGAAGGTGGGAGAATGATGGAAAAGTAGGAAAGTAAGATGTCTGTTTGTTAAACTCTGCAGAGACGAGGCGCGGCTGAAAGAAGTCACCATGGCGGTCTGGTCTAATAGGAGAAGAAGAGGAAAGAGAATATCTACATCAGGGAAGAGAAGTCACTGGATGAAAGAGGTATGTGGCGCTGGATTACCCTGTATGTTATGTAGCGCTGTATGTAATGTTTTCCAACTATGTCTTTAAAGGGGTTGTCTGCTTTTTTTTTTTTTTGTATGAGCGCTTCCTTCTCTGCTCTGTTTACCTACTCATCACTGCAAATGCTACAGCGAGCAGGTGAGCAGAACAGAGAAAGCAGCTCTCATATGAGCGCTGCCCTCTCTTCAAACAGCTCGGGGCACAGAGGGCATTACTACTATGGAGGGGGCACAGTGGGCATTACTAATGTGAAGGGGGCACAATTGGCATTTCTACTATGGAGGGGCACAGAGCCAGAGGGCATTACTACAATGAAGGGGGCACAGTGGGCATTTTTAGAGTGAAGGGGGCACAGTGAGCATTATTACTGTGAAGGGGGCACAATGGGCATTATTACTGTGAAAGGGGCACAATGGGGATTTCTACTATGGAGGGGACAAAGAGGCATTACTAGCACAGTGGGCATTACTACTATTAAGGGGGCACAATGGGCATTATTACTGTGAAGGGGGCACAATGGGCATAATTACTGTGAAGGGGCAAAATGGGCATTATTACTGTGAAGGGGCAAAATGGGCATTATTACTGTGAAGGGGGCACAGTGAGCATTATTACTATAAAGGGGGCACAATGGGGATTATTACTATGAAGGGAACACAATACGGATTATTACTGTGAAGGGGCACAATGGGGATTATTACTGTGAAGGGTGCACAGAGAGGGCATAACTACTGTGAGAGGGCACACGTGTACAAAACTACTGTAAAGGTTGTACAATGAGGGCAATACTACTGTGAGGGGGTACAATTTTTTTTAAGTATTGGGGGGAAGGAGTGCCAGAGAAAGGACCCACCCCGGGTACCAAACACCCTAGGCAAGCCACTGCTTAGGGTACATTTGCATCCATGACATGCCTGATCTGGCACAAATGGCAGCTATCAGCCGGACAAAAACGTTGCATGCAACGGATTTTGTCTGTCTGAAACCTGGCATTTATGCCGGAAAGTGACCGGATCACCACCAGACCCCATTATAGTCAATAGGGATCTGCCATTGAACTGTAGAATGCCAGATCCTGCAAACTCCAGCAGGCTATTCTCTGCTAGAACAACCTCCCGTAAATGCTGCCTCAACTGGGAACGTACCCCAAGGCCTCATTTAGACGGCTGTAGAGTTTTGCGGGTCGGCAAAACATGGATACCGGCCGTGTGTGTTCCGCAATTTGTGGGCCGCACTTTGCAGCAACCATAATAGAAAATGCCTATTTTTGTCCGCGATTGCTGTCCACATATTTTGTGGCCCCTTTGAAATGAATGGGTCCGCACCCGGTCCGCAATTTTCCTGTCTGAATGGGCTCAAAGCCACGTTGTTGCTCTCGATTTTGTTCTTATATATTTTCTTCTAGTTTCTAATCTGTACCCACTTATTTCACAAGAAATAATCTCCCCTTCTGAAGTTTCATGAAGCAAAGGGAGCAGGAACTGAGTCACACGGGATGTTGAAGGATGACTGTGATTCATAAGAGAGGAGGAGGAGGTAAGGGGGGACTTCTAGTGATATTTGTCTGCAGAGCTGGAATATTTTATTGCTGACCTGTTAGGAAAGTTTTAGTGAACCTCATGACCATTGTGGAGATACTGAAAACCCCAAGGAAATAATAAAACTTCTAAAGCTTTTTTTTTCTTTTATTGCTTCAGTATATCTAGTAGCTTTGTAAATAGCCTTTATTAAAAATATTATTGTCCTGTAGTCATGTGTTAGGGTATATTCACATATGGCAGTTCTTTGGGTGCCTTCACATGCAGCAGATGTTCTGAGACTGAAAATCACTTCCATTCATTTGAGTGGGGTTGTTTATGCGGGAAGCACATGGATTTCTACAAGCCTCATTCAGATAAACTGACTTTAAGTTGAAGAAATGTTTTGCAAAAAAAAATCCATGTGTGAGAGGCCCTCCAGTTCATCATCCAGATGTATGGAACTTATCTTAAAGGGCATCTGTCAGCTGATCTGTACCTATGACACTGGCTGACCTGTTACATGTGCGTTTGGCAGCTGAAGGCATCTGTGTTGGTCCCATGTCCATATGTTCCTGCATTACAGAAAAAATGTGTATTGATATGCAAATGAGCCTATATGAGCAATGGGGGTGTTGCAGTTACTCCTAAAGGCTCTGCTCTCTCTGCAACTGCTGTGCCCCCTCCACTTTGATTGACAGGGCCATGAAGTGTAAACATCACAATGCCTGGCCCTGTCAACGAAAGTGCAGCAGTGGCAGAGAGAACAGAGCCTCTAGGTGTAACAGCAACGCCCCCGGTACAAATATGCTGACAAATGCCCTTTAGGCCTCTTTCACACGAACGTGTGCTCTCCGTGGCCGTATTGCGGACCGCATTTGCCGTTCCGTGTGAATTCGGCATCACAGATGCGGACCCATTCACTTGAATGTCCTATCTTTTTGCGGAACGGGCGGATCGCGGACCCATTAAAGTGAATGGGTCCGCGATCTGCTGTGGCTGCCCCACGGTTGGTGTTCGTGCATTGTGTTTGTGTTTATATGTGCCCGCATTACTGAGAAAAATGATGTTTTAATATATGCAAATGAGCCTCTAGGAGCAATGGGGGCGTTGCTCTTACTCCTAGAGGCTCAGCTCTCTCTGCAACTGCTGCGCCCTCTCCACTTTGAGTGACAGGGCCAGTTGTGATGACGTTTACAGTCCCCAGCCCTAAAGTGCAGGGGGCGTGGCAGGGCCTCTAGGTGTAATGGCAACACCCCTCTTGCTCCTAAAGGCTCATTTGCATATAATAAAAAATAATTTTTCTCAGCAATGTGGACACATATGAACTTGGGACCAACAGAGATGTCTTCAGCTGCCAAGTGCACATGTAACAGATCAGACAGTGTCATAGGTAGAAATCTGCTGACAAGAAGAAAATTAACTTGAGACCAACAAATAGATACCTACAATACACTGTCTGATATTATTACTATAGTTGAGTATTAGTTATCCTTGTCCTGTAATGTAATAAAAGAAGTAAAACGTCCTTGTTTACCTGAAGACACTCTCCATGGCATGGGACACTTTCATGACACCCCGCAAGCAACCTCACCCTGAAGCACGGCCTAGTGGTACAAGGAGGGAAAAGTTTTGGAAGATTGTAATGGGATACATAGCAGACCGTGTCAGCGTCCTCAATGATCCCTCTGTGCCTTACAACTACTGGGTGCCAAAGCTGAACACGTGGCACGAACTGGCGCTCTATGCTTTATTTAGTGCTGCTGGTGGTATTATAACAGATAAGCATATCCGCCTGTCAACTGAAAATGCTGACAGGTTGACTCATATAAAAATGACAAGGCCTGGATTGACCATGACTTTTCGACTCCACCAGAGGAACGCTGATGAACATAAAGGCACTTTACATGTGTTGTTTTAAATGTAGTTAATAGACTGTATTCCCATGCACCCCTTCCACCACAAACAAGGGTATATGGTTGAATCTTCCTTTTCTCATCCTCCTCCTCCTCCTCTTCCGTCATATCATATCAACAAGCATTGCTTATTCGTCACATATAATGCCCTCGCATATATGGCCTTCAAATTGAATTTTTTACAGGGTCCGCTCACCAGCAGGGCCTCACATCAAATTTTTTACAGGGTTCGCTCACCAGCAGTCCCTCGCATCTAATTTTTTACAGGGTCCGCTCACCTGCAGGCCCGCAACTCAAATCTTTTACAGGGTCAGCTCACCTGCAGGCCCACAACTCAAATCTTTTACAGGGTCAGTTCACCTGCAGGCCCACAACTCAAATCTTTTAAAGGGTCAGCTCACCCACAGGCCCGCAACTCAATGTGAATGAGGTTTTACTTTTTGTGATATACAGGTTGTATCTGAGTGCCTCTTCCTTGTAATTTTTGGCAGCACTTGCACTTTATATACAAGTAAATATACAGAAAATAATGTTTTCAATCAATTTTTCCTATAAAATCGATTTTTTACTTTGGCTTTGTGCATAAAACCTTAGTTAGATTGTGAGCCTGGTGATCACTTTAAGGCCTTTTAAGCAGCAGCAGCATCATGGTGATAAAAATGAGTGGCAAGGTGACATGGTGTAGAGATGGCAGCGTGAGGATGCCATATAGTGGCACAATGACCGAGTCTGGATAAAAGACTAAGGCCACAGATTGTTTAGAAAGATGCAGGTGGAAACAATCTGTGGAGCTGTATCGCAGTCACCTGCAGATTAATGCAGACCAGGGGCATAGCTATAGGGGAATCAGGGGAAGCTGCAGCTTTGGGGCTTTGACCCAGTAGGGGCCTATCCAGGAGGAGGAGGACTAAAGGATTTGATCAGGGCCCCCTCAACAGTATTACACAATGAAATGATATACAGTGACAGTATAGACAGTGTATAAAACGGATGGAACAGCTGCCGGCCCTGGTCTTAGAGAGTGATCTTTACTAGCCACAGGAATGGGGGCAGCATAATGAAGGGGTCGCAAAAAAATTACTGAGGGATGGAGCCCCATTGAAAAATTTGCTGTGGGGCCCAGTCGTTTCTAGCTACGCCACTGATGCAGCCCACAAAAGCAAGTTGGGTTTATCGATTCCAAAACCTTAATTAAATTGTCGGCCTGGTGATCACTTTAAGGCCTTTTAAGCAGCATCAGCAGCATCAGCAGCAGCATGGTGATAAAAATGAGTGGCAAGGTGACATGATGTGGAGATGGCAGCATGAGGAGGCCACATAGTGGCACAATGACTCTGGAGTCTGGATAAAATGAGTCTGGATAAAAGACTGAGGCCACAGATTGTTGAGAAAGTTGCAGGTGGAAACAAATCTGTAGAGCTGTATGACGGTCACCTGCAGATTAATGCAGCCATCAAAATCAAGTTGGGTTTGTCTGTTCCTCCTCAGATCACCAGCAGGCCCGCACCTAAAATGTTTTACTGTGTCAGCTCAGCTGCAGGCCCGCAACTCAAATCTTTTATAGGGTCAGCTCAGCTGCAGGCCCGCAACTCAAATCTTTTACTGGGTCAGCTCACATGCACGCCCGCAACTCAAATCTTTTACAGGGTCAGCTCACACACAGGCCCTCGCATAGATTTTTTTAGAGGGTCTGCTCAGCTGTAGGCCCTTTGCATATAATGTTTTACAGGGTCAGCTCACCCACAGGCACTCGCATATAATATTTTACAGGGTCAACACCCGCAGGCACTCCCATATAATGTTTTATAGGGTCAGCTCACCAGCAGGCCCGCACCTAAAATCATTTATAGGGTCAGCTCACCTGCAGTCCCGCAACTCATGCTGCCTTGCTTTGAAGTAGTAGCCATAGCCGTATATCAGGCTCCCTCTTCGAAATCGAACAATGATTCCCCGTTACCGGTGGTCACCATGTTAGGTGCATAAAAGTACATCGAAAGTTGATAGGGAAGATATCCAAATGGATCGTGGACGTCACGGGGACGTGCAATCAGGCGGAAGTTATCCAGAGTCAACAAAGCGGCAGCAGGGCCTCTTCTGTACAACATTTCCTCATCCAAAATACCGCAGTGACATTCTCTGTAATTTTACGGCGAGGAAAGGCATGTTTCCCGAGTCCTTAAGTACCGGTATGTCATGTGTTGTTCCGATCACCGCCACCTGGAGCAAATCATTGAGCAGGCACCTCGGCTAAATGCGCGGGGGGGGGGGGGTCCCGTGACCCCCGTGTCGGCGATCGCCGTAAACCGCAGGTCAATTCAGACCTGCGGTTTGCGGCTTTTACCTGGTGCGGCGGCGGTGCCATCGGGTCCCCATAGGGCTGTGGGGGGGACCCGATGGCATGGAAGGCAGCGCGATGCATTCCTGAGGCATCTGCGCTGCCTTCCGGTGAAGAGCCTGTGAGATCCAGCCCCCTGGATCTCACAGGCCCCGGAATCTGTATGTGTAATACACACAGTATTACTCATACAGCCAATGCATTCCAATACAGAAGTATTGGAATGCACTGTAAAGGAATATACCCCCAAAAGTTCAAGTTCCAAAGTGGGACAAAAAAAGGGAAAAAGAAAGTTAAAAAAATAAAGTTTTTCCCCCAAAAAATTTAAAGTTTCAAGTAAAAAAAACAAAAACATCATTTTCCCCAAATAAAGTTAAAAAAATTGGTAAAAAATATGAGGGGAAAAAAAGTATACATATTAGGTATCGCCGCGTCCGTATCGACTGGCTCTATAAACATATAACATGAACTAACCCCTCAGATGAACACCGTAAATAATAAAAAATAAAAACTGTGCTAAATAAACCATTTTTTGTCAACTTACATCACAAAAAGTACAACAGCAAGCGATCAAAAAGGCGTTTGCCCACCAAAATAGTACAAATCTAACCGTCACCTCATCCCACAAAAAATTAGCCCCTACCTGAGACAGTCGTCCAAAAAAAAAAAAAACTATGGCTCAGAATATGGAGACACTAAAACATCATTTTTTTTGTTTGAAAAAAGCTGTTATTCTGTAAAACTTACATAAATAAAAAAGTATACATATTTGGTATCGCCGCGTTCATATCGACCGGCTCTATAAAAATATCACATGACCTAACCTCTCAGATGAACACCGTAAAAAATAAAAAATAAAAACTGTCCTAAATAAACCATTTTTTGTCACCTTACATCACAAAAAGTGTAATAGCAAGCGATCAAAAGGTCATATGCACCCCAAAATAGTGCCAATCAAACCGTCATCTCATCCTGCAAAAAGTGAGACCCTACCTAAGATAATCGCCCAAAAACTGAAAAAACTATGGCTCTCAGAATATGGAGACACTAAAACATGATTTTTTTTGTTTGTTTCAAAAATTATATTATTGTGTAAAACTTACATAAATAAAAAAAAGTTTACATATTAGGTATCGTCGCGTCCGTATCGACCGGATCTATATAAATATCACATGACCTAACCCCTCAGATGAACACCGTAAAAAATTTAAAATAAAAACTGTGCTAAATAAACCATTTTTTGTCACCTTACATCACAAAAAGTGTAATAGCAAGCGATCAAAAAGTCACACACACCCCAAAATAGTGCCAATAAAACCGTCATCGCATCCCGCAAAAATCATACCCTACCCAAGGTAATCGCCCAAAAACTGAAAAAATTATGGCTCATTGTGTAAAACTTACATAAATAAAAAAAAAGTATACATATTAAGTATCGCCGCATCCGTGACAACCTGGTCTATAAAAATATCACATGATCTAACCTGTCAGATGAATGTTGTAAATAACAAAAAATAAACAGCGCCAAAACAGCTATTTCTTGTTATCTTGCCTCACAAAAAGTGTAATATGGAGCAACCAAAAATCATATGTACCTTAAACTAGTACCAACAATACTGCAATCCTATCCCGTAGTTTCTAAAATGGGGCCACTTTTTTTGGAGTTTCTACTCTAGGGGTGCATCAGGGGGGCTTCAAATGGGACATGGTGTAAAAAAAAACAGTGTAAGAAAAAATAATGGGCCGATAGATAGGCGGCATGCCAAACTGTACTGCCGCTCTTCATGGTAGATGCCACACGCGTTCCATGACTTAAACAGTATCTGGACTGATTTGGACCACACTGGTCCATCTAGGTCTGCGCAACCTTTATGGTTTCCCCCCCTCCCTCCAACTGAGATAACTATCCAACTGTGTTAGGAGTGGAGATATTTCCTCTACTTATGACCCCTGTCCCTACGAAACGCGTAGGGACTTTGAATATATCTATCACACTAGTTCCCCATACCCTGGTAGCTCTCATCACCAATAGGGCCAATTCCCTTGTCCCCACAGGGCTATTTAGGGTTCATTTATTAGGGTCAGGTTCCGGACGGGGCCACCCCTTGCGGGGATAGGACTCCGTGTTAGGAGGTTACCTTAGGAATTCATAGGCCAAGTAGGGCATCAACAGGGACAGTTATTTTCCCTGTAGCCCTTTGGTACCAAGGTATAACCGGCTAGAGGACGTTTTCAAGCACGAGAATTTCCTCCACTTCCTGTGTATTGGACTACCAGGTCCTGATATGTACCACCGGTAAGATCTACCCATTTTTATTCGCCTTTTGGCATATTCATAGGTCTTTGGCACACTGCCGTAGACTCAATACAGTGTCTGTTTGTTGGTCAGTTCCGCTTCCTTATATTGTTTGATAGCGGACTTTACCTATAGGTGACTCACTTACGTGAGTCCTGCATCGTTGTTTGTTTAGTTTGTCTGGTAGGGGCTTTCTCTTCCCAGTTTGGGATCTTTAATTGTCCTAATAAACTCTAGGTTTTAACATGTTACTGCCCCTTATTTTTTCTTACATTCTCTCGTCACAGAGCAGTATATCCCGGGAGAGTGCTTCCGCACCTTCTTCCCTTAGGGACCACCCCCTTTTTTCATTTGTAAAATCTATTTTGAATACCTTGAGGGGTGTAGTTTCTTACATGGGGTCACTTTTATGGAGTTTCTACTCTAGGGTTGCATCAGGGGGGCTTCAAATAGGACATGGTGTAAAAAAAAACAGTCCAGCAAAACTTGGCTTCCAAAAACCGTATGGCATTCCTTTCCTTCTGCGCCCTGCCGTGTGCCTGTACAGCGGTTTACAACCACATATGGGGTGTTTCTGTAAACTACAGAATCAGGGCCATAAATATTGAGTTTGGTTTGGTTGTTAACCCTTGCTTTGTAACTGGAAAAAAATTATTAAAATGGAAAATCTGCCAAAAAAGTGAATTTTTTAAATTGTATCTCTATTTTCCATTAATTCTTGTGGAACACCTAAAGGGTTAACAAAGTTTGTAAAATCAGTTTTGAATACCTTGAGGGGTGTAGTTTATAGAATGGGGTCATTTTGGGGTTGTTTCTATTATGTAAGCCTCGCAAAGTGACTTCAGACCTGAACTGGTCCCTAAAAATTGGGTTTTTGAAAATTTCTGAAAAATTTCAAGATTTGCTTCTAAACTTCTAAGCCTTGTAACATCCCCAAAAAATAAAATATAATTCCCAAAATGATCCAAACATGAAGTAGACATATGGGGAATGTAAAGTAATAACTATTTTGGAGGTATTACTATGTATTATAGAAGTAGAGAAATTGAAACTTGGAAATTTGCAATTTTTCATACATTTTTGGCAAATTTGGTATTTTTTTATAAATAAAAATGAATTTTTTTTTAAACTTTATTTTACCAGTGTCATGAAGTACAACATGTGATGAAAAAACTATCTCACAATGGCCTGGATAAGTCAAAGCGTTTTAAAGTTATCAGCACTTAAAGTGACACTGGTCAGATTTGCAAAAAATGGCCTGGTCCTTAAGGTGAAATAGGGCTGAGTCCTTAAGGGGTTAAAGTACATGTTTTTCATGACGCCAGTTGCAGTGAAGCAACAAGGGCACAGGGCCCCTTTTAGTGAGACTGTGGATGGTACCCAGGAGTAGGAGTGTCAGAGTGGTGTAGGGTTGCCTAAATGTCTCTTTAAGTGTACTTGTGCAAGTGTCACAGTGCTCCTACCTGGATACGCTGGACCCCAGGCTTTGCCTTCCGAAAGCAGAAAAATAAGGGGAATAATTAAGGGATTTGAAGCAATAACTTGAGTCCAGACCTTGGGACGAAGTTCAATAAGAGCTTTACTTGAATGAACGTTTCTCCAAAAGGTTTCACAGACTTTATCTTGGTCCCAGCAGGTGTTAGCATTAACTGTCGCAGGCAAACTCCTCTCAGCTACATCTGTTGCTCTCTGGCTCTGCTGTGCTGACCGGCTGACTATAGAACTCAGCTTCCTCTTTATGCTGTATTTCACTTTGTAGTCTGGTCTGTCTCTTGATTATGCCAGGAAGAACTCCTCCTGGCTTCAGAAGCTTCAAGCTGTGGCCTTGAGATCCAGCAGAGCTGAAGGTGCTCTAGCTGGTTTAGACAGGGCTCGTCCAACAGGTACGTGCACATGCTTCCCTCCCCTAGCAGGGGGTAAGCTAGACTAATTCTCACTGATCCCCACCCTTCCTGCAGGAAGTAGGACTCGCCCACTCCTCCACAGGGGGGGGGGGGGTGTTAGAATGGAAGGGAGAGTTCAATTCTATCTACATATAGCTCTGCCCTATTTTCTGCCACCTGCTGGTGAACCAGGCACATTACATGTTAACACAACAGTTGCAAAATAGGAAATGCACATTCTGAAGGACCGGCAATAAATACACAGATGACATGATATTAGCTCCTTAGAGATAGTAGCAGGGTGCAGAAGTGGTAATGCCACTCTGGGGCGTTACATATGCGCTATGTGAGTGCTTCTCTATTCTCGTTCTAGCAATGGGATATATGAATGTTTCTCCCTCCTCATTGCAGGGGCAGACTGGCCATAGATTCTACAGGGAATTTTCCTGTTGGGCCAATGCCCATGGGGCTGCCCGAGCCCTTCTCGGCTGCTGGCCAGGTGCATAACAATCTGATGCTCTCAGCTTTTAATTAACATAGAAGCATGAGGTACTTATGCACCTGCAGATGCATATGTCCTTCTGAATTCAACTATATTACTGTCCTCAGTATGGTGATATGGCAGCATTTTATGCTGCACTGTGGTATTTGGTTCTGCAGGGGCAGTATTTTGTGCTGCACTACAGTATTGCTGGCCCTTTCTCCTTCTGTGGGCCCTGCCTATTTGTGTTGCCCCACCTTTCGACTACAACTTGGGGTCACTTTTAGTTTTTTTTCCTGGGCCACTTTAAGTTTCTAGTCCATCTCTGCCTCGTAGCTATCAGCGAGGGTCTCTACACTCAGAACTCCACCAATTAAAACCTTTGATATATCGCTATGACATATCAAAAAAGATTTCTCAAAGTTCAGTGACACTAAATATTCTGTGGCATGATTCATTACTGTTTAATGCAAGGGCTACTATAATAATTGCAGATCTGTGACTACACAAAGCAGTTGTAAAACAATGTAGCCTACAACAATAATTAGTATGGCAAGGGTTGCAGCATGGCACAGGTTACAGCATGGCACAGGTTGTGCAGTATTATACATCAGCTCTTTATACCTACTTGAAATGCACAAAGGACTTTCAAGCACTTCAAGAATGCAAACACAGGACCATGCTGGACTCGACCTTCTGACTCCATGTCTGCTGACAGATACCATCTGCACCCTCTCCTTTCCATCATCATTATTCAATATTCTAGGTAAACTCCTATTTTCACTCACAGACCAGTTTAAATAAGAAAGCCACATAACTGACCACGCATTCTAAAACTGAAGAAACAAAAGACTTGTTCTTATTGAGGTGTTCACCTGACATCCGGTGATTTTAATTGTAATGTTTCTTTCCAGGCTAAGCTATAAATGCTTACAAATTACGAGAACAATTAATCTGCTTAGCACCCACTCCCACAATCCCACGGGGCAGAGGTGTGTCTCCCAACAAAGCCAAATGACTAACAGAGTGCTGACTAATATGAAATCACACTTCCCATGCAGTGGCCGGGTTTGGGGTGGCTCCAACGCTATGCAGTGACCCCCGAACACCGTTGAGGTGTCACCATGTGTTGCTGCTCTCTAGAGGAGATAGTAGGGCATGGTGCACCACCCCATTGGGAATAAAGTCCAGAGGGTCAGGGTCTGCAGTAAGCCAGTGTGCTTCTTTACTGGAAGAACTCAAGTGGGAAAAAAATACAGGCAAGGCACTGGGCTTGCTTCTCCAGTCTCTTCTCTTGCAGTCTCGTCTCTTCTGTCCTGAGGAAAGGTCTGAGCTAGCTGTCCCTCTCTCTCACTCACTCTCAGAAGGCTGGTACCCTGGCCAAAGGGCTGGTGGCCCGGGGTCTGTGGCTCAGTCATCCGTCTGGCCCTCTGGTCAATGGGTTGATGATCCAGAGTCTGTGGAAGAGTATCCCCGTCTCTTCTGGACACTCATGTAGCCTGGCAGAGAATGACCACAGGGTGACAGCATTACATAGTATGGTTCACAGAACTTTGTCGCACACTGCATGGCGTCTGCTGTGTATAGGGTTCCCACCCCAGTCATTAGCAATAACAGATCATAGCAGTCGATCTTGATCCAAGGTTGCTTTTTTGTTGCTGAGTACATAAAAGTCAAGAGGCAGTACGTGTGTTAACGTTTTCGGGGCGCAGGCCTTCATCAGACACTAAAAGTGCAACAAAATAAATACAATCATATATGAAACACTGAAAATAACAAAACAAAACAATGACTGACGTCACACTGAGAATAACTGATAATACCGAAAATAACACAGAAAATGACTATGTTCCAAATAGATTTACTCCACAAGTATTACGCTGGTTACAAAATCCTTCTATTGTATCCACTGAAATATTATGGTGATACTTCTACAACAAGAAGAAAGGACATATAGTCTTCATACCAGTGATGGTTTACACTCCAATCACTTCCGGTCTGTGGAACGCGACTTCCAGTCTCGGTGCGTTTCACTGCCTGGCCAACTTCCGGTGCTTGAAACGCATCCGTGGTAACCATGTGCTCCAGGCCACATGAGCCATTCCTGGAAGTTCGCAATTTTTCCAACCTCTATTTAACCACTACAGGCCCGCCGCACGCAGGATTGCATCCTGTTATTACTCCTGGACGTGCCGGGGCGTCATCTCGCGAGACACGAGATTTCCTGTGAACGCGCGCACACAGGCGCGCACGTTCACAGGAACTGCAGGTAAACTAGCTGATCTACAGCCTGCCAGCGGCGATCGTTCGCTGGCAGGCTGTAGATGCGATTTTTTTAACCCCTAAAAGGTATATTAGATGCTGTTTTGATAACAGCGTCTAATATACCTCCTACCTGGTCCTCTGGTGGTCCCTTTTGCTTGGATCGACCACCAGAGGGCACAGGCAGCTCTGTAAAGTAGCACCAAACACCACTACACTACACACCCCTGTCACTTATTAACCCCTTATTAATCCCCTGATTACCCCATATAGACTCCCTGATCACCCCCCTGTCATTGATCACCCCCTGTCATTGATTACCCCCTGGAAGGCTCCATACAGATGTCCGTATGTGTTTGCGGATCGTGTTGCGGATCCGCAAAGCACATACGGACGTCTGGATGGAGCCTTACAGGGGGGTGATCACCCCATATAGACTCCCTGATCACCCCCCTGTCATTGATCACCCCCCTGTAAGGCTCCATTCAGAGGTCTGTATGTGTTTTACGGATCCACGGATCCAGTGGATCGGATCCGCAAAACACATACGGACATCTGAATTGAGCCTTACTGGGGGTTGATCAATGACAGGGGGGTGATCACCCCATATAGACTCCATGATCACCCCCCTGTCATTGATCACCCCCCTGGAAGGCCCCATTCAGACGTCCGTATGTGTTTTACGGATCCACGGATCCATGGATCTGATCCGCAAAACACATACAGACGTCTGAATGGAGCCTTACAGGGGGGTGATCACCCCATATAGACTCCCTGATCACCCCCCTGTCATTGATCACCCCCCTGTAAGGCTCCATTCAGAGGTCCGTATGTGTTTTGCGGATCCACGGATCGGATCCGCAAAACACATACAAACCTCTGAATGGAGCCTTACAGGGGTTGATCAGGGAGTCTATATGGGGTGATCACCCCCCTGTCATTGATCACCCCCCTGTAAGGCTCCATTCAGACGTCCGTATGTGTTTTGCAGATCCGTAAAACACGGACACCGCGGATCCGCAAAACACAGACACCGCGGATCTGCAAAACACGGACACGGCAATGTGCCTTCCGCACATTGCCAGAACTATATAGAAAATGCCTTTTCTTGTCCGCAATTGCGGACAAGAATAGGACATGTTCTATAGGCTCTACAAAAAACGCAGTGTTCGCCCGATCAGGCCTGATCTTGTGCGCACACTTGCGTTCAGTCCGCCCCAGCGGAGTGACAGAAATATTTTTTTTCTGATCACTGCAAAAACACTGTAAAATCGCTGCGGCGCTATAAAAAGATCACTTTTGAGGGGCATGGCGAGTTCATAGAAGATTTTTTTTTTTTGGGCACAAGTTAGCGGAAATAGATTTTTTATTTTTTTTTGTTTTTTCTTACAAAGTTTCATTTTCCACTAACTTGTGACAAAAAATAAAATCTCACATGAACTCACCATACCCCTCACGGAATCCAAATGCGTACATTTTTTTAGACATTTATATTCCAGACTTCTTCTAACGCTTTAGGGCCCCTAAAATGCCAGGGCAGTATATATACCCCACATGTGACCCCATTTTGGAAAGAAGACACCCCAAGGTATTCGCTGAGGGGCATATTGAGTCCATGAAAGATTGAACTTTTTGTCACAAGTTAGCGGAAAGGGAGACTTTGTGAGAAAAAATAAAAATAAAAAATTTCCGCTAACTTGTGCCAAAAATAAAAAACTTCTATGAACTTGCCATGCCCCTCACGGAATACCTTGGGGTGTCTTCTTTCCAAAATGGGGTCACTTGTGGGGTATTTATACTGCCCTGGCATTTTAGGGGACCTAAAGCGTGAGAAGAAGTCTGGAATCCAAATGTCTAAAAATGCCCTCCTAAAAGGAATTTGGGCCCCTTTGCGCACCTAGGCTGCAAAAAAGTGTCACACATGTGGTATTGCCGTACTCAGGAGAAGTTGGGCAATGTGTTTTGGGGTGTCTTTTTACATATACCCATGTTGGGTGAGAGAAATATCTCTCTATAATGACAACTTTGTATAAAAAAATGGGAAAAGTTGTCTTTTAGAGAGATATTTCTCTCACCCAGCATGGGTATATGTAAAAAGACACACCAAAACACATTGCCCTACTTCTTCTGAGTACGGCGATACCACATGTGTGACACTTTTTTGCAGCCTAGGTGGGCAAAGGGGCCCAAATTCTAAAGAGCACCTTTAGGATTTCACAGGGCATTTTTAACACATTTGGATTTCAAACTAATTCTCACGCATTAGGGCCCCTAAAATGCCAGGGCAGTATAACTACCCCACAAGTGACCCCATTTTGGAAATAAGACACCCCAAGGTATTTCGTGAGGGGCATAGTGAGTTAATGGAAGTTTTTATTTTTTGTCACAAGTTAGTGGAATATGAGACTTTGTAAGAAAAAAAAAAGAAAAAAATCATTTTCTGCTAACTTGTGCCAAAAAATAAAAAATTCTAGGAACTCGCCATGCCCCTCACGGAATACCTTGGGATGTCTTCTTTCCATAATGGGGTCATTTGTTGGGTATTTATACTGCCCTGGCATTTTAGGGGCCCTAATGCGTGAGAAGTAGTTTGAAATCCAAATGTGTTAAAAATGCCCTGTGAAATCCTAAAGGTGCTCTTTAGAATTTGGGCCCCTTTGCCCACCTAGGCTGCAAAAAAGTGTCACATCATGTGGTATCGCCGTACTCAGGAGAAGTAGGGCTATGTGATTCATGGTTTCTTATTACATATTACCATGCTGGGTGAGATAAATATCTCTTTCAAATGACAACTTTGTATAACAAAATGGGAAAAGTTGACTTTGAGAGAGATATTTCTCTCACCCAGCATGGGTATATGTAAAAAGACACCCCAAAACACATTGCCCAACTTCTCCTGAGTACGGCGATACCACATGTGTGACACTTATTTGCAGCCTAGGTGGGCAAAGGGGCCCAAATTCTAAAGAGCACCTTTAGGATTTCACAGGGCATTTTTAACACATTTGGATTTCAAACTAATTCTCACGCATTAGGGCCCCTAAAATGCCAGGGCAGTATAACTACCCCACAAGTGACCCCATTTTGGAAAGAAAACACCCCAAGGTATTTCATGATGGGCATAGTGAGTTCATGGAAGTTTTCATTTTTTGTCACAAGTTAGTGGAATATAAGACTTTGTAAGAAAAAAAAAAATCATCATTTTCCACTAACTTGTGACAAAAAATAAAAAGGTTCTATGAACTCACTATGCCCATCAGTGAATACTTTACAGCTGGCAAGCCGAGGAGTCACGTGAGACTGTCACAGTTCGAGACTTCATACCACGTGGGACACCGCGTAAGGGTAAGATCGGCTGAATTTTCAATTGAAATATCGAGTTTGTGACGACATATGGTAAGAGATATCCGTCTTGACTATTGTTATATCGGATGATCCGAATAAGTTAGTGGAATCGAATCTGGACAGCGTGTGGTGTTCTATTACCTTGCACACTAAGGTCTTCTGTGCGATTGATTTGGAGCCTTTCATTAGGCTGGAGATAAGAATTGACATTCTAAGTTTACAAAACATCTCCTGCGATTATTTACAAATAGAATCGCTCAAACGAGCACTGTGTGGACTGTCATATATTCGCCATTACGATTTTTATGGAGTATATTTCTATGATTAAGTACAATTTTTCTGCGTTCGAATAAGGTCCTGATCTATTGTATAGTGTTGTATTTTATGGATGTTTTTATTGTTTTATGTATTAGCTCCTTATAATGAATATATAATAAATATATACAATTATTAACGTATTCACTGAGCACTTGCTGCTTTCTTTTCCCAAACGTGGAGTGCCCCTCATTATCTATTGCTTTATTTATTTAGTTCATACGGTCTGGGTGGACTGAGAGGTGTGCACCCTGATCCATTCGGCCGAGAGGTAGAGCCGCTGATTTCCATTTTGTTCCAAATATAATATTGTACATGACAATATTTTTCGAATAAAGCTAGAACCAGCCCTGTACCTCACATAGGATCAGAGATCTCCCGATTCATTACCCCAGGTACTCTTCTAGATTTATTTTAGGGTACTTTCACACTAGCTTTATTCTTTTCCGGCACTGAGTTCCGTCCTAGGGGCTTTATACTAGAAAAGAACTGATCAGTTTTATCCCCATGCATTCTGTGGAAGGAACACTATACCGTCACTGCGCATGCGCGAGCTCGTGCATCACGAGATTACAGCTATCTATCGTTGATGAAAGGAGGAGACATAGGCGGTGCTGGGCTCCTTCACAGGCGGGCGTGGCTAGGCACGGCTGGGCACAAGTAAGTTACGTACAGCCCCTTGGATACATTTAACACTCATTTACATATCTATAAAATCCTTTTTTAAAGAAATTAAAACCACACAGCCCTATAGGACACATATATTGCGGACATGCTAGCGGCGATCTAGCCGTGCATGTCCGTATCTCTATAGCCCCAAACCTGGTGACAGAATCCCTTTAAGAATATAAAAGCAATAGTGTGAGGTCTGGGCTATATGAGTGGGCCTGTGACGTGTATCGCCGGCGAAGTCTGGCTTTCTCAGTGTTTTTTCTTCCTAGGTATTGTTTCATATTTCTTGATGCTATATTATCTTTTTTTTTGTGATATTGTATTGTATTCTTAATTATTCCGGACTATATATGCTTTGTCCCTATTGGTGGACTTTGGTGGGCAGTGTGTTTGTGTCTGGATCTATCTGTACCAGCATGTTTATGTTTGTATGTTTATGTTGTCTAATAAAATTACTTGATTGATTTTATACTTTGGATGTGCATATTATTACGGTTTTCTAGGCTGTTTGGCCCTTTGGGTATGTGAGTATAGTTTTTCTAACCGTTTGTGCACTCCTACTTATTGGTTGTGTGCAACTTAAAACTAAAGGTATTGAGTCCTCAGTAACATGACGCTGTGCTATTACATCACAACCCAAAACGAAACTACAGCACGTGACTGCGGAAGTGGACCTCTTTAGTAGACCAAGTTCCACATCTGTGGCAGGAGCCCAGAACAGCCTGCCAGAGCTCTCTGGATCCAGCATTGTCAGACATCAGCAGAATGCCCATCGGCCTCTTTGACTATAATGGGGCCCGGCGGAGATCCATCCACTACCCGACACATATTCCTGGATTTGGGAGGACAAATACTGCTGCATGGTCAATGGGGCCAACGGGCATTACGGTTACATCCGGCAATGCTGGTTCCCGAAAGCAAAACAGACCTTAAACTAGTAAGTGCTCTGTTCTCAAGTCATAAAGTCCTTGATGAATAATTTCCTTTTGCCGGATAACCCTTTAAATAGATTTCCCAAAAATCTAGTTAGTTATTAACATTTTGTATTTAATCCAAAATTATTCAACCCTCAAACCTGACTGATTCACAACACTAAGCGATGAGATCATAGAGCATCCATAACAGAGACCGGCTAATATTAAGAACCATGTGCGTCAAGGTTTTGGTATGTTTTAATTTCAAGCCCTGGTGAGCAGAATCCTGTTGCCTTCTACTTCAAAGTATTTTCCTGCATAATAATCATTATAAGGCTGGACTCACACAGAGTTTTTGGTGCAGTTTTTGATTGAGTTGTTTGATCCGAAGCCTTTAGTAATGGAATTCCACAGAAAAAAACACGTTGGTATGCTTCTGTATGAAATCCATAAGTAAGCAAATAAGACAATGTCTAAACAACACTGCAATACAATTAATTTTAGGATTTATAGTTGTCACAAGCCATGAGGCCAGGTCATCAGTGACACCCTCTTCAGGTAATAAACAGATAATAAACCCAGTGCAACAGCACAGATCACACCGCCCTAAGCCTTGCAGCCTTGAACCTAGCCTCACATTTACACTTATCGATATCTTGAAGTTGATGTCAGCTTCTCCTGATATGTAAATCAGGAACAGAATTACGTAGCGGAAATATAAGAATTAAGAGGGAGATTTTTGCACTACCCTTGCTGGTTTCCAAAAAAGGGGGCGAAGTGTGGGCGGCATGACCGCATCTGCCATGAGGCTAGATGAGCATCTCACCTCAGGTGGCGGCCGTTGGGGAACGGAAGGCCATGGCTTCTGTGCCCGCTGTTCATCCTCATAAGCTGTAGGCCACTAGGCCTGAAGCCTATGAAGAAGTAGAAAAGCACAGATCGCAATGACATCACCTCAACCTCCAGCGCCATCCTTAAACTTGGTGCAGAAGGTTAAGGTGATGTCATTGCCACCGCATGGTAACTCATGGCACAGGACAGAAGGTTATGCCATGATTGATAGAAAACTGAAAAGCAGACACCATATACAGGTGAAACTCGAAAAATTTGAATATCGTGCAATGTTCATTTATTTCAGTAATGCAACTTAAAAGGTGAAACTAACATGTGAGAGACTCATTACATGCAAAGCGGGATATGTCAAGCCTTTATTTGTTATAATTTGGATGATTATGGCTTACAGCTTATGAAACCCCAAAGTCACAAGTCTGAGGTACCCTTTGCTCAGGTGGTATGGATGAATTAGCTGACTAAAGGGTGACACTTTGAGGCTAGAATATTGAACCTTTTCACAAAATTCTAATTTTAAGCTGCGTTGCTGCAATTCCTTTTAATTTGCATTTCTGAAATAAATGGACTTTTGCACAATATTCAAATTTTTCAAGTTTCACCTGTAGTATACAACACTATCTCTACCAAATCTGAAACCAGCCCTGAACCTCACATGGATCCAGAGATCTCCCAATTCATTGCTCTAATTGTTCTGCTAGATTTATTTCAGGCTAGCAGCTCAGGGGGGGCGTGTCCTTTGTCAGGGGTGTGTCATTTCGGCAGCTCTTTTCCTATAACTGCCACAGCTTCTAAGAAAAGATATGTCTGGTGACAGTTGAAGATTTTAAGCTGAGCTGGTGAGAACACCTCAAACATATATTAAACTTATAATTAAATGCAATTTAAAAAGTATTCAGATCTAGGAACTGGTTTGAAAAATATAGAATATTTTTGTGGGACAAGAATAGGCATTTCTACAATAGTGCGGGACCTGCAGAACGGAAAAGTACGTGGCTCACACAGAAGGTATCTGTTTTGCGAACCTGTGTTTTGCGGACTGCAAAGCGGACACGGTTACCTGCATGAGGTCTCAATGTGAGATTTTGAAGCCAAAATCAGGAAAGGCCTAAAGCGATTGTCTGCTTTTCGCTGCTCTGTTCATGCTTCAGGTTTAGCTAGCCATGTCATAGTCTGCAGAGCGAGTAAAAACTAATAGACAAACCTCTTAGAAAAAATTAACAAATACCACTCACTCGTTGGCAGTGTGTCCATTTGTGGAGTGGGGGAGGGTGAACTGGTGTGTAATCCATGAGGAATTCCCAGAACAAACATTTGTTATCTAGATCCCTGAACCTGACTGCAGTCCTGCATGTTGTAGTATCTCCTGAGATTCTTTAGGTGGCCATTAGTGTTGAGTAAAACGCGCTTCGGATCATAGATCCGAAGTCACTATATTCAAAACTTTGTTTGAATGCTGTACGCAGACCCGTCTCCGCATAGCATTGTCTATACGGAGACGGGTCTCTCATTGTTGAAATGTCTATTCTTGTCTGCAGAAGAAATACGCTTGCTGTCCACATTGTTTGCAGCCCAGTGGAAATGAATGGGGCTGCTTGCGATCTGCAAAAAAATGCGACTTGGACACGGACCCAAAATATAGTCATGTGATTGTAGCCTAAAGATGATAAAAGTGAACAATTTCAACCAAAACGATGGTTAACCATGAACAATAATTTTCGCTGACTGACGACAGACCATTATCACCAGAAAAGACCGTGTTTAACATTTTCTTCTGATAGTCAGACAAAATATCTTTCATTTAAACAAAGATAAATCTTGGATAAAAGACCTTTCTTTGAAAGAACATTCCGAGAAAGACCTTTTGTCCATGTCTTTTCATTGAAGGTGTGTGGGCAGTTTGATCAACTGTAACAACCAATATGGACAAACTGTGTATGATTGTTCAACTGATGTTAAATCATCAACCAACTTCTATGAAATGTGTATGGCCAGGTCTTCTCCTTCCTAAGGGTACAACCACATGGTGCGGTCATGATCCGTCCGGGTTGCGGTCAGCTGCTTTTAAGAACCACCAATTAGGACGCAGCTGCCTGATATTCAACTAATAAAGACAGTCTGAATTCTTAAAGGGGTTGGCCACTTTCTGGCTGCTTATGACCAATGTGTAGGTAAGATGACATCTATGCTTTAAGCCGGGTTTACGCACTGAAAACCGCATGTGTTTCACTGCAATTGCCAGAGTTTTGCAATGCACTAATTTCACAAATTTTTTAGAGGTCAAACATGTCAAATACATGTCTTTCACCTGTAAAAAATATTCAGGCAATTGCTGCAAAACCCCAAAAAGCGGCAACTGCTAAACTATACACCCATCCTAAGGCCTCATGCACACGACCGTTGTTCGGGTTCGCATCAGAGCCGCAGTTTTGCTGTCCGCATCCGTTGCTCTGTTCCGAGGCCCCGCCCCCCAAAAAATAGCATGTCCTATTCTTGTCTGTTTTGCGGACAAGAATAGGCATGTCTACAATGGGCCGCAAATTGTGGAAGGCACACGGGCGGCTTCCATTTTTTTGCGGATCCACGGTTTGCGGACCGAAAAAAACATCACGGTCGTGTGCATGAGGCCTTAGGCCACATTTTTTGCGGATATCACATGGGCCCACCCATTCATTTCTATGGGACCATGCCCACTTCCAAATTTTTGGGAGAATCCATGTGTCAAATTCTGCAAAATACAGAACAGGTCCTATTCTGGTCCGCTTTGCGGACAAGAAAAGCCCTTTTATTGAGGGGAGTGACAAAAATGTGTGATGTACATGGAAAATATCTTATCTATTGTTTGTGGACCGAAATACGGACATGGCCATGTGCATGAAGCTTAAATCCCGGAAAGGGTGATACTTTCCAAATCTGAATGCTTTAGTGAAAGGATCATTGGAAAAAAGGACATCCATAATTTTTTACTTTAGCCATGCAATCTGACACTAGGGTTGACTAATAGCCTAAGATGAGGTCATTGTAGTGAGGGGTTAATGTTGGTGTTTTACTTCCCATTATCTATGTCACTGGGATCCAGTTACCAGCTGAGTCAGAAAGAAAAGAATGAACGGCTCAGGTCTGAGATCAGTAAGATGAACCGCAGCCACCATCCCCCTCTGCATTATATATGAATTACCTATCTGTAAGGCCTACTGAGTCCTGTATCTGAGGTGAAGTCATTACATGCGGAGTAAAGTCTGCATACAACATAGTTTTGATTTCATGTAAATCACTTCTTTCCTGTTTCTATGAAGCCATCGATAAAAATAAAATAGTTTGTAAAAGCGTCTCGCGCAGTGAGGTGTCAGCCATTTATTTTAAGCAAACAGACGGGGTTCTGGAGACTGGAGCTGGTATGACACATTTTGCACAAAGATGTTAGACTAAACATGAGAGCGCATTACAAGAAGGACTCTTAAAGGGAATGTGTCATCAGAAAATGAGATATTGTTTTAATGAAATGTTTGTAGTATTATAGTTAATAAAGAATTTTTGATGATGTTATTTTTAAAGGGGTTGTCCGAGTTCAGAGGTGAATCCGGACATATTCCATTCTTTACCCAGGCAGCCCCTCTAATATGAGCATCGGATCATTTCATGCTCTGATGCTCTCCTTTGCTCTGCGCAAAGGCTTTTGTTGAAGATCCGGTGACCAGGCTGTCCATAGGGAATGCTTCCGCCTAACAGTGAGCCTGGAGACGTCACCGCCACTAATGGGCGGGCTTTAGCACTGCCCTAGCCTGTAAAACGGCTGGGACAGCGCTAAAGCCCGCCCATCAGTGGCAGTGACATCATCAGCAACACTGATAGGCTTTTATTTAATATGTTTTTTTTTTATAATTTTATTTTTCCTTTTTTAAGTTTCATTTTGGGAAGACTGCAAAAAAAAATCAAAAATAATTTTGTTTGCTTTACATTTTTTTAATATGCAAACTGACACCAAAATAAATGAATAAAATAGGTTAGCCATTTTGTGTCAGTCATTTTGATACTTATATATATGTATTTTTGTGAGGAGGGCGACTATAGAGATAGGTTTGGTTGGTGTGGGCATTGTTTTTAAAAAAATGTTATTTATTTTATTTAACTTTTTTTTTTACATTTATTTTTGGCACGTAATATGATACATATTTTTTTTAATTTTGCAGTTTCCACTGTACCTGGAGCATCCAAAAGATGCCCAGTTACAGAGGAAAATAGACCCCTGTGGGGGCTTTGTACAAGAAAGGGCTGATCAGGGCCTGATAAGACCCTGTAGCTCTGCTCTGCCCCTAGACACCAGGCAATCACATGATCACGGGGTCCAATAGAGGAGGCAGAATGGCTTAACGTTCATTGAGTACTATGCACACAGCTTTTTTTGCAGCTCATATGCGGATCCATTCACTTCAATAGGTCTGCATAAAAAATTGAACTTACTCAGTGTGCATGGCCGTTACACAAAAAATAGAACATGTCCTATTATTGTCCATATTACGGACAAGGATAAGACAGTTATTTTATGGGCTGGACGTTCCGCTCCACAAAATGCGGAATGCACACGGCCAGTATCCATGTTTTGCGGATCCGCAATTTGTGGACTGCAAAACTGCTATGGCTGTGTGCATAAGCCCTAAGCCAGAAGTGGTAATAAACCTCTTCTGTCCGCTCCTTGGGGTCCCTGGGACCCGAACTGCTCCTGCTAGATTGCAGGAGCTTTGGTCCGCCACTCTGGATTAAAGCCCAGCACTATGCGCTGTACATGTACGGCGCATGGTCTTTATGGAGATAACTGACAGAAATAATCATAAATGATGCGCTCTCTTTAAAAGAGGACATCTATAACAAGGATAGGATACCTACAGATGTTGGGTTTAGTAAAAAAAAAACGTGTTCCATTTTTTTCCATTGAACGCATGTGCATGTCTGTAATAGGGAGAGGGAGATGAGACTCTAACCACCCAGCAACCCCCACGGGATCCTGGTTCCTAAGGGGCCCCAGTGACCCTTCAGGAGCAACAGTAAAACTATAAATGGATGATTGGGGGCCCTATCGTAAATTGAGCGCTGGGAACCAATGCAAGATTTTAGATTTTCTTATTTAATAATTTAGTAAAGATTTTGAACATTCTGTTTTCACATTACCATTAATAGGGTATTGAGTGTCGAATGATTGGGGAAATAATTGAACTTTTTGAAATTTAAGCACAAGGCCAAAAATAACAAAATGTAAAAGAAATGAAAGGGTCTGAAGACTTTCCGAATGAACTGTATGCTTGTGGACAGCGCTGAGCTGTGACAGAGTGCAGTCCCACTATGTCCCTACTGGATTTGGTTTAGGGCAGAATCAGGGGAAGAATCTAAGGGATTTTGCCCTAAAATTTTGTAATAGGGACTTTGAGCATACAACTCCCATGTTATGCCCTGGACAGTAATCACTGACACCGTGCAGATAGACCCGGCATTGATAAACACGTGTGATTGTTAAAATTCAAGGTCAGGGCTGGCAGAGTTGATGCAATATAAAGAGATGGATACAGGTCCGGACAGGCAATAATTACAAGGCAGAGTCAGGAAAAAGTCTGGGCCAAATCCAAAATAGCAAACAAGAAACATCTCAAATTAACAAGAACCAAGGAAGGAACCTTGTTGCCCAGGCAAAGTGTGCAGATCTGAGCACGTTTAAGGGGAATGTGTCTTATGTATTTACATTTTACTAATTAATACCCTATAGTGAAATATTCCTTCTATCTTATCTGATTTTATTTTTTATTTTCTGTACATGATTATGGGGCAGCCATTTTTCTTAAGCTGCTGTTAACAGCATTTGGAGATATGCTTTACAGAAGCCACATGGACCATAGACACAATGGGCATGAGATGTTCATTCACTTCAATGGGAGAGTTTCCTAGACATGCTATGTGACCCGTGCAGAGGTCATTGCGTACACAGGGGGAATAGATAAGTTGAGACATCACCAATTGTGAATAGTGGATCGTGTGTTATCTCTAGTTAAGTGTCATCTTACATTGTAATCCTGCCTGTGATGATAATGAGATGACTGCTGAAAAGTGATCTCTACAGAACAGGGATTGTCGGCGTATTGTATTATTAGGCTTGCTAGTCTGTGCTGAAACGTCATGAATTTTTTTAAATATTGATAATGACATGGAAAATTAAAAAAAAAACATCACCAGAACTTCTTAAACAATACGCTTGACATGAAAACCTGAATGAAACAATAGGTCATTTTCAGACGACACATTTCCTTTAAATAATCAGAGGTGCTCAAGCAGAGACAAAGCACAAACCAGCTGACATGTGACTGACCTCTAAAGATGTTGCACAGCCGCTATGGAGAGACAGGCAGTGGTGAAATAAGGAACGAACTGTTGACCGCACAGGTAGCTGTCTCACTTTTAATAGACTGATGAAGTATTTGGGCACCATTTCTCTGTAACACCCCTTTGAGCAGCCCTCAAAAGGCGGGGTGTATGGCGGTTCTTGCCTTACTATGGCGCAGTGCTTACACCCAAATCTTGCTTGGAGCTCTATAGGATAATAGGAGGGTCTTCCTCTAATGCCAGGGGCCAACTTGGGAAACCCCTGCCCAGCTCAGTACACACTCACCCCAGGAAGGAGCTAACTTATCAACATGTTTATTTGGGAAAGGGTGAACAATGGTGAAAAACATAAAGATAATGCAATAAAAGAAACAAAGAAAAACCCCTAGTGAAGGGGACGGCTATCTGTAACAGTAAGCAGTGATGGTGGCCACACATGCACTACTTTGGAAGATAAATACAGTATGCACTTCCCAGCTGTCTACTCCTAGCAGCTAACCCAGTCCGAACGTTGGGGCCCGTTTGCAGAAAACATTGGTGCGCTAATGTTGGTGCACTTACAATTGTCCTACCCAGGATCAGCTGGGGGCTGCAGCATTCAGAAGCTTGGATGGCAATGGAGCCGAGGGAAAGATCCTCCTGGGATGCAGGCTTGGCTGTAGGGTTACTGCAGCAGCTGAGCTTTCCCTTCTCACACTGGAAACACAGGGGCTGTCTGGGCTGAGCTGTAGGGGTAATGCAGCAGCTGAGCTTTCCCTTCTCACACTGGAAACACAGGGGCTGTCTGGGCTGAGCTGTAGGGGTAATGCAGCAGCTGAGCTTTCCCTTCTTACACTGGAAACACAGGGGCTGTCTGGGCTTGGCTGTAGGGTTAATGCAGCAGCTGAGCTTTCCCTTCTTACACTGGAAACACAGGGGCTGTCTGGGCTTGGCTGTAGGGTTAATGCAGCAGCTGAGCTTTCCCTTCTTACACTGGAAACACAGGGGCCGTCTGGGCTTGGCTGTAGGGTTAATGCAGCAGCTGAGCTTTCCCTTTACACACTGGAAACACAGGGGCTGTCTGGGCTGAGCTGTAGGGGTAATGCAGCAGCTTTCTCTTCTCATACAGGAGCTGTCAGGACTCTGCACAGAATCAGGGCACACTTCTATCTGTGGAGGTCTCTTAGTCTCTCGATCTCCTGCTCATTCTGCTGTCTCTGAGATGGCTGATGTTTCTCTTCCTTCCTTACGCTTTCCCCTTGGTCCCCCTGCTATTGGCAACATGTAGGAGCAAGCGCTCATGGGATTTGTAGTCCACTTCACCTCAGAAGAATCAGCACTAATGCCCGCTGCTATGAGTCCCTGTTTGTAATTGGGAGCAGCAGCATCCACTAGATCAGGGATGCTCAACCTGTAGCCCTCCAGCTGTTGTAAAACTACAATTCCCAGCATGCCCAGACAGTCTACAGCTAGCTATCAGCCTACAGCAGGGCAATGGTGGGAGTTTTAGTTTTACAACAGCAAGAGGGCCGCAGATTCAGCATCCCTGCACTAGACCTACTGCTTTCTCTGCAGGGGTTACATCTCTCAAGTGTGTGGCTAGATTAAAGGGATTTTATGAATTTAGAATATCCATGGAGAAAAAAAGTTCACCCTCCAGAGGCCATACACATAACTGTCATTTGAAAAACTAGCATCCGCGATAGCCAACGGCAGACTCTTGTTTGCTAAAAATGCAATCCGCTGTGCTGGAAAACTTCAGCCATTCATCGGCCAAAACTGCACGTTGATGGCACGATCGGCTGAATTCAGCCGATCACTTGCCATTGTGCTCAAGCACTAAGGAGTCTGTTTTTATAAAAAACTGACACCCTATTCATGCAGTTTCGTTGGTAGGATCGTTGAGACTAACAATACCATGCATGACTGATCGGCTGCAATGTAGTCGATCATTATCTCAAATGTATAGCCAGCTTAACTCAGGAGCTGTTCACAGCAATACAGGCCCAATTACACATTAGACTGTTGACAGCCGACCTTGCTATTTTCAACAATCTGATGTGTGAGGGGAGCACCTAACTCTCCCCCAACTTTTGGGGGAAGAGAAGAATTGGGCTCAACTTTCTAAAGTTTAAACATATCCCTTCCCGTTTATCCCCATTCTATCTCATCCCTTAGTTGAACTTGATGGACATACACCATTTTTCAACCATCCCATGTTGTTGGATAGGCCATCAATATCAGATCAGTGAGGGTTCAACTCTTGGCACCACCACTTATTAGCTCTTTGAAGGGACCGTGTGCTTGGCCCACTAGGTAAGTTAGCCCACCTATGCTCTTCAAGTAGCAGTGGAGGTGAAGGGCTGTGAACTGATTCTAGAAGATGGCAGAATGGAGAAGGGAGGCCAAGGGTGAAAGGCTGAAACTGCTGGAGAAGGACAGACTGAGTGAAAATATGTGCAGAGCACTAAAGCTGGAATTTGACATGAGATTTAAACCAGCTGTCAGGTGCATGACCTGTCAATATTCCGTCTGATAGCATTACAACACAATTAAAAATACTAGATGCAGTAGGACGGTAAAAAATGAAAACTCTCTATAATAACCATTTGACTGTTAGATAATTGTAAAATTCCAACTTTGGTTGCTTATTACCTAAAATTTCGACCTAATGATCACTTCCATAAAAAATGCACAAATTAATGGGCAACCAAAAAATAATGTTGAGATTGGTTGTTTTATTATTTCTCTCATTTCTATGGTCATCCTAAACAACTCTGGGGATGTAGCAAAAGATATATTAAACACATAAATGTAAGATGGTGACAGCAGAAAATTAACTACTATATGCAGAAGAAATCATCACTCATAATAATCATATCTTTTGCAGGGGCGCATCATTTATGAGGCAAACTGATCCTCTTGCCTCAGGCAGCGCTGTGCTAGCATGGCAGGGGACGGCAATTTAGCCTCCAGCCCTGTACTCCTGCCCACATGGCATATAGATGTGTGTGGGAGAGGGTAAAGTACCCTATGTACCCTTGAGATCATATGTACATGTCACATGACCAATCATCTCAAAGGTCCTTAACCCTCCAAAAGACTCCTGGGAGAAGAAGGACCTACAGCAGCCTGTAAGAAAATAAGTGCCTGTCTATGTGTATAGTCAAGATCTGCTCTTATATAGCGGAAATGTACAGCACCACTCCTCATGTAGTGTATATATATATATTATATATACAGAGGCCTGACCTGGCCTCTGATAGGCTGCAGGTCTAGTGCCTGTAGCCTATCAGGGGAACGGGGAAGGGAGACACCTCTCCCCTGCCCCGCTGCAGCATTCATCTGTATTGCTGTCCTGAGGACGCCGATACAGATGAATATAGAGATGATCTCTTCCAGAATGGAAGTGCTCATCTCCACTCATGCTGCCCTGCCGCTGCCGCCCCCCACTTGCCACCAGGGCCACGCCGCCTGAGGCGATTGCATCACCTCGCCTAATTGGCCGTGCATCCCTGATCCCTGTGCCGCAACTCCACTAGTGTGACATTACTGTGTGCATTATCCCTGTGCCTCAGTGGTCTCAAAAGAATCATAGGTTATTCATTTTCTCAATTTAGCATGGATTATGGTCATGGTGAAGTAGGGCACCATTCCAGATCTATGGTTTCCAATAAGTATTTTTAGGTCCCTGCTGTGTAAGTTCACATCTGCTTTGGAGCCTTCGTTCTGGACATCCGTCACAGATTCTGTTAAAACAGGCAGGACACCCAGGACATCCGGTAAAAAAAAAACAGGATTCCAAAAGGAAACTGAATGGACTCCATAATAGTCAATAGAGTCTATTCAGCTCCGTTCGGGTCAGTTATGTGCCATATCCGGCACATCCATTAACTCTGTAACGGAGCAGAAGACAACGGGAAAGACTAGCGGTGGTGTGAACCCAACCACAGCTTGTGTTATTGCAAAGATATTTTTCAGCTTCTTTTAAAATGCTTTTTTTGTGACTTGCCTTAATATAAAGTGTCATCTACCCCTAAAAAGGGCCCTTAGGTACACAAAGCTTTCCTTGTCAGCACCCGCAGGTAACCTGGCTGACAGCCATAGGGTGTAACTGAGATTGATCCTACAGGAGCTAAACCGGTTCCAGGAGAGGAACTACATGAGAATAAAGAGAGGGGCTCAGAAATTCTATTTGGACAAGTAACCACAATGCAGTCTCAAGAGAAACAGACGGTTATAATGAGATTCTTCTTATTGCCTTTGAGCAAGTCTAAATGCTGCAGTGGGAAAAGACACGTCTTGTAACAATAAAATAAAGTTGCTTAGTAGGAGCTTATTAAACTATTGAAGGGTGCATGGGAACTCTTTTTTTCTTCTGTGGGGTTTTTGTGTCCCATTCATTTAATGTATTCACTTGCACACCAGGCCTCTAAGCTTGATAACCCGTGACTCTCCCTGTCCTGGTATGTTTATCTACTATTACGTTGGGGGAAGGGTGGCTGCTGTCTTCTCTGAAGAACAGAGATCTCAGTGGGGTAGAAAATGACCAAACAGAAAAGGGAACATGGGATATACCCATGGCGTTTGGACATCAATCTATTAAAACGGGCTATTAGGCTCGGTCTACACGACGACATTTGTCGTGCGACATCTTGTTGCACCAATGTCGCGCGACAGATTTTATAATGGCAGTCTATGGTGTTGCACTGCAACATGCAACATGCTGCGACTGCGACGCGACAGTCGCAGAAAATCCATTCAAGATGGATTTTTCTGCAGCTGTCGCATCGCAGTCGCAGCATGTCGCATGTTGCAATGCGACACCATAGACTGCCATTATAAAAATTGTCGCGCGACACTGGTGCAACAAACTGTCGCGCGACAAATGTTGCAGTGTAGTTGTGCCCTATCTGTCGCACAACTTATTGTCGCGCGACAAATGTCGTCGTGTAGACCTATCCTTAGGGTACGGCCGCACGATCAGGTTTTCTGATGCAGTTTTGGACCAGGATTGAATTAGAAAAAAGAAGAGAAGTTGTGTCTTTTTTTTTATACTTTGTCCCCTTTTATGATCCACTCCTGATAATTGCTTCCAAAACTGCAGCAGGAAACAGGACTGTGCGAACGTACCCTTAATATCAATATTAATCTTGTATATAGAAACAAGAAAACAAGATGTTTGCAAATGTATATAATCATATAATAAATGAAAACTTAAGAATATTTTCAGGCACATTTCCTTTAAGCCAGTGCTACAGACCATATCACCATGGCAAATCCCCATTATCTTTTCTTTTCTACACTGTGTCAATACAAAACTGGATCCTATTTGGTCCAAAGTTGCTGCAAGTGTAAGAAAATAGTGCAATTGACCAGCAATTTCTTTAATTTAATTCAGCGATCTTCTGCTAATTTTCAGAATTTCTGCTACTGAAACTTTTTTTTACAGTTTACAAAGCTATTTAGCTTGTGACTACTGAAGAGGTTATTGTAAGGTGCAGCACAATTTGTACACTATAGTGGAGGGTATTGGCAGCTCCCTGAGGAATGTGTGGGGGAGTGAGAGGTGGTGGAGAGGGGGATGGTGCTTTAGATCACCAACAAGGCTACAACTTCAATGGAAGGAATCTATATGAAAACATATTCAGGACGCAATGATTGATTTAGTTTTCATGTTTAGTCCAAAAGTTGCCAAAAAATAAGTAGAATAAGCCACGGCACTCCAAATGGATCCAATTAACTTCTTTATTACACCTTGTGCAGCAACGTTTCAACCAAACGGTCTTTATCAAGCTACCGTTTGGTTGAAACGTTGCTGCACAAGGTGTAATAAAGAATTTAATTGGATCCATTTGGAGTGCCGTGGCTTATTCTACTTATTTTTTGGCTATTATGGGAACCCTTGGACCAGGATTCAACGCTACGGGCACCACCACATATTGGAAGTACTGCAACAACAGTGAGTAGTGCTGGCCTATTTGCGATTTATGTAGTCCAAAAGTAGATCATCTTTGGAATAACTGCTTATTGATCAGAATCAAACACATATTCTGCTGGCTCCTTAAACCCTTTAATATGACATATGACATACCTGTACATCATAGGCACATGGGGACGGCTCAGGAGCTAAGCCCACTTCATACATGGCGGATGCCATCAGTGGTATACATCCGCCTATAGTTACCAGTATGAGAGATAACTCCTATTCCGTTCATAACTCCTCAGATACCATGGGAAATGAGCAGCTAGACAGAGTGAGAGCGCTCAGATTGGGTCACTCTCGCAAAATCATGGTTGTAATGGCAGCCTGGGGCCTTGTAAGAACTTCTAGACAGCTATAGGTGCCATAATACAGCTCAGAGAGTGCACTGGTTACTAGCTACCAAACATGGTGCATAGAAGGACAACCAATGAATGGCAACAGGGTCATGGATGCTTAAGGCTCAAAGATGCTCAAGAGGATAAAAGTACATAAGAAGTCCTGTAGCACAAATTGGTGAAAATGTACTACTGGCTATGACAGAAATATGTCAGAACACAGCGCAGCACAGATTGTGTGTAAAGGCTTTGTAGCCATAGATCAGGCAGGAAGCCAATGCTGACCACTATGCACCACAGAAAGTGGCTAAAAACAGGGACATGACCATCAGAAATGGACAATGGAGTAATAAAAGAAGATAGCCTGATCTCATCAGGTGGATGGGTGGGTGCATGTGCAGTGCTTACTTGAGCAAGAGATAGACCACAATGCACTATGTTAAGAAGACATGCTGGCAGAGGCAGTGTGATGCTTTGGGCAAGGCTATGCTGGGGAACCTTGGTGTCACGGACGGTGTACAGGAAACAAGACAATGCAACATGCATATATGACTCACTGGATCCAAAGCTAAGGAACCAATTAAACGGATATTGTGAACTATGCCCTTTAATGATTTCTGAGAAAGTGGAGCGGAATCAATAGCAAAAACAGGAATATCCTTTCCCAAAGTGCACACCTGGAAACCATGAGTTATTGCAAATTATTAATGAGATTGACAGCTGCTCCACTATCCACAAAAATCTCACAAAAAATGCTCTTGCTCTCTAGCGCCACCCTAGCAGGCAGGACAAAACGGGAACTACAAGCAAACGGAAAACCTTCAATTTCCGCCTCAACCCTGCCAATAGTAACAGACGGAACATTTTTAAAAGATTTTTTCCTCTTTGTTTCTTTATTACTCCCAGAGAACTGCCTGAATCTCCTAGAGGGACAAACATTTGCCAAATGATTTATACCTCCACAACAAAAACAAACCCTCCCATGCGGGCTGAATCTTCTATTGTCAGAAGCAATCAACCCCAGCTGCATGGGCTCCTGCTCAGAAGGGGCTGACAGCGACTGAGACCCCTGCGCACAGAATGGGACCGCTGCACTGTCCTGGGACTGCGTATGACAGGAAGGAGAGATCTCTCCTCTCTCTCTAAGACGCCTGTCAATACGAACGGCCTGAGACATAGCACAGTCCAAGGAAATAGGACTTTCATGAAAGGCAAATGCATCTTTCAATCCCTCTGAAAGACCATGGCAAAATTGACTTCAGAGTGCAGCATCATTCCAACCAGTATCAGCTGCCCATCTCCGAAATTCTGAGCAGTATATCTCTGCGGATTGTTTACCCTGGCATAATAGACGTAGTCTAGACTCAGCCAGAGCAATACGATCCGGATCATCATATATCTGACCCAGGGCTAAAAAGAATTCATCCACTGAACGGAGAGGCCGTGCCCCCTCCGGCAGCGAAAAGGCCCAGGACTGAGCGTTACCCCTGAGCAGCGATATAATGATCCTCACCCTCCGTTCCTCATCACCAGAGGAATGGGGAAGAAGGCGAAAATGGAGTTTGCAAGCCTCTCTAAAACGCACAAAATTCTCACTACCCCCGGAAAACGTATCCGGGAGCGAGATCTTAGGCTCAGAACAAACTCCATGAACGCCAGCTGAACCGGTCACTTGAAGCTGAGAAAAAGTCCTGCGGAGATCAGCTACCTCCAATGAAAGACCCTGAAGGCGTTCAGCCAAAAGTGAAACCGGATCCATGCTTGAGACGGTTTTGGCGGCTTATAATGTCATGGACGGTGTACAGGAAACAAGACAATGCAACATGCATATATGACTCACTGGATCCAAAGCTAAGGAACCAAAAGGGAGACCCCTGCACAAAACCTGGCACTTTCCCTGGCTGCTCAGCCTATGCAAAGATCCCAAAGGTGGATGGTTGCATATCCACGTACCTCGACTATATAACCCCTGAACACCCTACAATAGTGAGGGGACACGACCACCAGCTCCCTACACCAGACACGGAGGGAGTCAGGGTCACCTGGGATCCAGCAAACAGAAATTAACAGATAAATGTACAGCACTTAACTTTGTAGCAGACTGGGAAACAGGATCAGAATGCACACACACTCCAGGAAGTAGTATAAGCCGCCCAGTAATGCATTATGGGGCGGAATTTAAAGGGATGCAATCAGTCCAACTACATGACAGCTGAGAGAGGCTAACGAGATGAGGAACTGAACACCACAACAAGGAAAACTCAAGGAGGAGGTTCTGAAAGGCTTCTCTCAGAGCTTCTCAGCTGTCTGGTTGTGACACTTGGGTCCTGGAGCAAAGTGGATGTTGCTTTGACATTTACCACCTGCTTACACCTACAACCTTCATGGCAGCAGTATTCCTTAATGGCAGTGACCTTTCCAGCAGGATGTGCACTGCCACACTGAAAACATTGTTCAGGAATAGTTTGAGGAACATGACAAAGAGTTAAAGGTTTTGACTTGGCCTCCAAATTCCAGATCATAATCCTATCGAACTTCTATGGGAAGCGCTGGTAAAACAAGTGTGAACTGTGGAAGCCCCAACTCACAACTTACAGGACTTAGAAAGGAAAAGGACTTAGGAAGACTCTGCTGCTAATGTCTTGGTGCCAGATATCACAGGACACCTTCAGGGGTCTTATGGAGACCATGCCTTCATGCAGGGGTGGACTAACCATAGACCCTACAGGGAAATTTCCGAGTGGGCCGAGGCCAGAGCCCTCCTCACAGCCTTTGGTCAGGTAGATAACAATCTGATGCTCTCAGCATTAATGTTAGGAGCATCAAGTACTTACGTACTTGGCCAGTAGCCGGAGGTGCCCTCCTGAATGCAACTGTATTGCCATCCTCAGGATGGTGATATGGCAGTATTTTATGCTGCACTGTGGTGTTTGGTTTTGCTGGGGCAATATATTGTATTGCTGGTTGCACCTACATCTGTTGTGGCTTGCGTTGTCCCTGCCAACTTGTCTTAGCCCTGTCAGTTTGGACTCCAACATGGTGCCACTTTTAGATTATTTTCCAGGGCCACTTTAAATTCCGCACCTCTCTTGAGGTGTCAGTACAGTGTCGGTGGCAGGAGGGGGACTACGGAAGATTATGCAGTTGATTTTAATATAAATATTTATATGTATGTAGGAAATCTGACTACACTTGGGATATTTTTGCTTACTTTAAAACTGACAACGTAGAAATATTTTTGTTGGCATCATAAGAAAATAGCAGTATGGTACTACTATGGTCAGGCTCGGACTGGCCCACAGGGTACAGGTGAATCCCCCGGTGGGCCCCTGAGCAAGGTGGGCCCCTATCTCCCACCCTCTGCACAAGTGGCACATAACACAGTAGACACAGTAGTACTGCACTACATACATACATTCAATGTACAGCACCTCAACCAGTGGCATATATAGAGAAGTAAGGGCCACATAGCAAGGCACAAACCAGGCCCCCCACACAGGACAGAAGGGTTACCGCCTAAACCCCATTCAATGAGCCGTGGGCCATTTTTCACCTGCACAGTATGAGGACTCACTACTGCTATCACGTTTCCCCATACAAAATCCTAGCTCCTGGGCAGCAGGGTGCTGTTTAGACAGCACAATCTGCTGTCCAGGAACGATGAATGAGGTGTCCACACCTCCGATCATTTCATCTGATGAACAAGCGTAAGGGGTATTCTGGTAACTAAAAGTTATCTTATATCCAGTGGGTAGGAGATAACTAACTGATCAGTGGAGTCCAACGCACCCCCATCGATCCCAAGAACTGGATTCCTATACCCCTGTCCTGATGGAGCTGCAGGTTGAGCATGCACCGGGCTGCTCCATTCATTCTCTATGGGTTTGCCAGAGATACCCGAGCTCAGCCTTCTCATAAGTTTACTTAATGTAAATGACTCATCATCTTAAATCATTTCCATGACATCTGTAAAGACATAGGGGGTCATTTATTAAGACCAGCGTTTTAGACGCTGCTCTTAATACCCCCTTGTGCCAGCCTCTACATAACTTTGGCGTATCCACCGCTGGCATAGATTTAGATAATTTTCTACGCCTAAAACAGGCGTAGAAAATGATAAGTGAGACTGGCCTGCCAGCCCGCCCCCTTACTGCCTCCTTTTTAGACCTGGTTGGAGCAGAGAATAGTCACAGATTAACCTTTGCGCCACAATCTGCGCCAGATATACGCCAAATATTATATCTGATAATTATATCTGGTGTACAGTATATCTGATAATAAATTACCCCCATAGTATCCAAAATAAGATGTGTCCTGTTAATAAATAAATCTTTCTCAGCAGGATAGGGAGTTCCATTATATCCCAATTACACAGCAGTAAGAAGTAATGCCAGTGTGAGTACAAAGGGAGATTTCTTATCTGTCAGTGTCATGAGACTGAATATGGGTCAAGTTACAGAATGGTTTCAGTTTATAGTTAAATACATATTCTCTGTATAGTATATTTGCTATATTGTATAGGACGTGGCAAGGGGATTTCAGAGAATATCAGAAAGTGACAATCATACAGAGATAATTGAAGTAAATCAGTGCTGCTCATCTCTCCTGGCTGAAGCAAGAAGTTCTTTTTTTGGTGCCAGAGAAAGTATCATTTCCAAGTTAAAGGACCTTAGCATCCACAAATAATCAAGGAGGTTTTTTCCCCAGACAAATTTACATGGATTTTCATGGTGCTAGGGAAAAAGGCTCAATATGCAAGGTCATTTTTTGTGGAAGGGAATGGAGACACTTGTGATTGACACTGGGCAAGTGGGCATTGGAACTGGCAAGGGGGCACATTGTGGCCAGCACTTTGGGTGTTGCAGCTAACACTGAGGGACATGCTGGCTGCCACTGTATTGAGTGTATCGTGCAGCAGGGACTGTATAGGAGACATGCCTGGCGGTGGTACTATATTGGAGCATACTGTGGGTGACATTGCAATAGGTAGAATGGTGTTGCCCGCCATTGTATGGAGGGGCATGCTGTGGTAATTACTGGTTTGGTGGCCAATTGTCACTTGCATGGTATGCACTGGAACACTGTGCCTGGCACTGTATGAGAGGCAAGGCTGTATTAGCCTCTATGCACCCTAGGGTAGGAATCCAGGACAGCATAATCTAGGGGGCATCACTGTTATGAGTGTTTATTTTCATTTTTTTATTTGCAAATACAATCAACAAGTTGACATTTACCTGGTCATAATTTGTATGTGCATATGAGTGTATACTGTATAGGTCTGCACAAATGTATGCCAACAGCAAAGGGCCCCGGGGCAAGAACAGCGCATGCTTCCCTTGCTCTGCAATAGTTCATCATCAAGCACTCTCATTATACCTTTCTATAAATCCATTACTAATTGTGATTTATGAAGTTCATTAACTCATTCACCTAAATGCAATCTATAATACAAAGCTAGAGGCTGTTGTTATGGTGCCATTGTGCACCGTTACCTCCACAGGTTGCACATATTCGCCTCTGATACACTTGTTTTTGGACCTGTTCAATCTTTCTTATCATGAATCACTATATATCTCTGATCTCTCTTGCTCCAAACTATTGCATTATCTGTAGGCAGGGTCAGCTCCAGGTCTCTGTGGAGTTTTGTGGACCCCCTTAAAATTCAGAGTCCCCCTCCCGTTGCCTGTCTGTCCTTCCCTTGTTGTATTTCTCATATGTAAGTGTGGTCCTGTACTGTGCCCGTTCATCTACATGTTTGCCCTGTGCTCTCCTGTTGGTCACTCCACCAAAGCTGTGGCTGCCACCAAAGAGAAAGCAGAGGCAGGTTCTGTGGAAGGGGAGCACAGTTCCTGAGCCAGCAAAGAACAAGGAGTCTGCATTGCCATGGCCAGAATACTCTGTTAGTACCATGGTACCAATGCCCTTGCACGTAAAGGCAAAAATGAACCCCCACAAATGGGTACGGGTAGGGAATTCTGGAACACAGCAGTCAGAGGGCAAGGGGAAACAACTAGAAAAGGAGGGAGCAGAGGACAGAAGGGAGCACCTAGAAGGGACAGGAGAGCAGGTAGAGAGGAGGGCAGAAGACAGGAGAGAGCAACTTGAGGGAGGGGACAGGACAGAGCAGCTACAAGGAGCAGAGAGTACCTTAGAGGTGGCAGAGAGAAGGAGAAAGCAGATAAAAAGGCAGAGCAGAGGCCGAGGGCAGGAGAGAAATTGTGAGACTCTTGTATGTTTTCCCTGTACTGCTCTGTGCCACTCTGCAGACTCCCCTCCCTCTCCTCTAGTGTTGATTACAGTCACAGAGCAGTCTCTGTATTATGTTACAACAGCCATCAAGAAGTTTGGCTGTTGTAACATTGTAGCAGCAGGGAGAGATGGGATTTGTATGGGTCCTGCCAGTCTGATGCTGCTGTTGGTACTTGTGGAGAGGCTGTATAATTAGGCAGGCAGTACTGGGCCCCCTAGAGCGCAGTGGGCCCCGGTATCTGCCTAGATTTGCCAGGTGCTGACGTAAGCCCTGTCTTTCGGCCTGTCTTGATTTTTGGACTGTGGAAGAAATAATTAATGCAACTCAATAGAGTTGTGTGATCAGATAGAAATGTGACGCTCCCAGTTGTTTTGGAAACCATTACAAAAATATCCTAAAAACCAGAAGCAGAAAGGAACATTTATTTAGAATGAACCTTTCTTTATTTTATGACGGCTTTTTAATATTAGACTGCCTGGATCTCTATCTGTAGCTCCAATGTGAACATCTTGACACTTTCAGGGTAAGGACACCCTGCATGTCAGGAGGAGTTTGACTCTCTGTGATTACATCATGGAAAAATAAGCATCTTAGAAACCAGTCTACAGTAGTCTCACCCTCGGAGGAACAAGTCACAGTTTGGTCAATTTCTCTATCACATAACCCATAATGCTTTGCTCACATGGTGCAGTTTTAGAGTAGGTTATAATATGGGTCGAAGTGAAAAAGAATAGAATACAGATTTACCTTCATGCTTTCAATTCAGGCTTTGGCTATTGACCAAAACTCATCCAAAACTGCACCAAACTGTGAACCTGGACTTAAAGGAGCATCTGTCAGCAGATTTGTACCTCTGAAACTGGCTGACCTGTTGCATGTGGATTTGGCAGCTGAAGGCATCTGTCTTGGTCCGTAGGGTTGCCACCTTTCCCAACAAAAAATACCGGACAAGTTAAGCCACACCCAGGAGGGTGTGGCTATGGGCGTGGCTTAACATAGGGTGTTAAGTCGTTATCATACTGTGGCTCCAAACAGAATAAAGTGGTCTAAAAAGGCAGAAAATGCTCAAAACCCCATATGCTGTTGCGCATTTCTAACTGGGGGAGCAAATCCTGCACATGCAGGGCCGGTGTTGGGGGGGCAAACAGGGCAATTGCCCAGGGACCTTCCTCCCTAAATGGGGCCCCCTGCTGAGCTGCCCAGACAGATGTGTAAGAGAGCTGTTGGCCGCACCTGAGAAGAGCACAGACAGCACAGCAAGGAGCGCTGGTCCCTGGTCTCCCGCCCACTGTAGCCCGCAGGGTCCTTATGCTGTAGTGAGGAGCTGGGTGCTGCATCCATAGCTCCGGCTCCACAGCAGTCAGGCAGACCTTGGCCCCGCCCCCTTCCCCTCACCCGAGGCCCTCCACTGTGAATGTAGTAGCCTCCTCTAGCCTGCTCCCGAGGTGTACTGCTGAGTTCAGAATGTCACCTTCTAATCACTATACCAGGTATTCGCGGCCATTAGGATTCACTTAGGTTAGATTACTTGCAAGTGGTATTTTCTTGTCGTCACTTATCTTGCCTACTGGGTTTATGTAATTGTGGCGTTTGATACTCCCAGGGGGAATCCATTATCCTTGTGTACCTGCTGGGGAGCTGCTTTTTCGCAGCGCTGACCCCATTGCTGCTACATACTTATTCATTTATTTATATGTTGTTTAAAATTTATGTAATTCAATAAAATATGTCATTGTAATATATGTGTGTCTTTGGTCTTTTGGTGATATTATGTATTCTGCCACACATTGATCTTCATCGTATTGATGATTATATAGGTTGTACTATCTATAATCTATTCTATCTATCTATCTATCTATCTATCTCATATTGAGTGTTGGGTGAATAAAGGAATCCAATTGTTTTGCTGAAGTTCGCTGCCTTTCTTCCATAATTTTAGATAGATAGATATGAGATAGATAGATAGATAGATAGATAGTGCCCATAATTATTCATACCCCAGGCAAATTTTTACTTAAAGTTACTTTTATTCAACCAGCAAGTAATTTTTTGACGGGAAATGACCTAGGTGTCTCACAAAAGATAATAAGACGATGTATAAGAGGCATTACTGTGGGGGGAAAAAAAAAAATTCAGCTTTTATTTACATTTAACAAAAAGTGTCCAGTCCAAAATTATTCATACCCTTCTCAATAATCAATAGAAAAGCCTTTATTGGCTATTACAGCAATCAAACGCTTCCTATAATTGCAGACCAGCTTTTTGCATGTCTCCACAGGTATTTTTGCCCATTCAGCTTTAGCAATGAGCTCCAAATCTTTCAGGTTGGAGGTCTTCTTGCCATCACCCTGATCTTTAGTTCCCTTGACAGATTCTCAATTGGATTCAAGTCTGGACTCTGGCTGGGCCACTCCAAAACGTTAATGTTGTTGTCTGCTAACCATTTCTTCACCACTTTTGCTGTGTGTTTTGGGTCATTGTCATGCTGAAATGTCCTCTGGTGCCCAAGGCCAAGTTTCTCTGCAGACTGCCTGATGTTGTCATTGAGAATCCTCATGTATCTGCTCTTTTTTCATGGTGCCGTTTACTGTGATAAGGTTCCCTGGTCCATTGGCTGAAAAACACCCCAAAAGCATTAGGTTCCCACCACCATGTTTGACAGTGGGGATAGTGTTCTTTGGGTTGAAGGCTTCAACTTTTTTTACGCTAAATGAAGGAAACATCATTGTGACCAAACAATTCAATTTTTGTTTCATCTGACCATAACACAGAAAACCAGAAGTCTTCTTCTTTGTCCAGATGAGCTTTTGCAAAGGCCAAGCAAGCTTTTGTGTGCCTTATCTAGAGAAGTGGCGTCCTCCTTGGTCTGCATCCATGGAACCCAGCAGTGTGCAGTGTCCGTTGGATTGTCTGCATTGAGACATTGCCACCAGCAGAGCCCAGATTCACCAGGATGGCCTTGGTGGTGATCCTTGGATTCTTTATCACCTCTCTAACTATCCTCCTGGAAAGCACAGGGTGTCACTTTTGGCTTTCGACCACGTCCTCCACAGTGCGGAACATCTTGTATTTTTTAATAATACTTTGCACTGTAGCCACTGGAACTTGAAAACATTTAGAAATGGCCTGGTAGCCCTTTCCTGACTTGTGAGAAGCCACAATGTGCAGCCGCAGGTCCTCACTGAGCTTTTTGTCTTAGCCATGACTGTCCACAAACCAACTGCAGAGAGCTGCTGTTTTTCATCTGTTGAGTTGATTAAAACAGCAGGTTCCCAATTAATCAGGGTAATTAGGATGCTTTAGAACAGCTTGGACTATTTGGAATGGTATAGAACTTTTGATTTTCCCTCAGACTGTGACAGTTTGTAAAGGGTATGATTAATTTTGGACTAGGCACTTTTTGCTCAAATGTAAATAAAAGCTGAGAAATATTTTTTTCCACAATAATTGCCTCCTTGTACGTCGTCTTATTATCTTTTGGGAGACACCTATGTCATTTCCTGTAAAAAAATGACTTGCTGGTTGAAGAAAAGTAACTTTAAAGAGGACCTTTCACTAGTATACAAACTAAAAACTAACTCTATCTGTGGGCAGAGCGGCGCCCAGGGGTCCCCCTGCACTTACTAGTATGCCTGGGTGCCGCTCCGTTCGCCCGGTATAGGCTCCGGTGTCTCCGCTCCGTCTGTTGTACTGGACTGATTTTTTGTAGGAGGCGTGTCCCTTGCTGCAGCACTGGCCAATCGCAGCGCACAGCTCATAGCCAGGTTCCCATGCACACAATTTATGCCGCTCCGGGACATATGGCCCGCTCACGGACCGTATGTCTTGGAGGGCATACGGCCGTGTGCATGAGCCCTTAGGCTGAGTTCACACTTCAGTTATTTCCATCAATTATTGTGAGCCAAAACCAGGTGTGGGTCAAAAACACAGAACAGGAGGAAATCCTTCCATTATACCTTATCTCTGAGTAGCCTTCACTACTGGTTTGGGCTCACAATAACTGATGGAAATAACTGACCAAACAACTCTGACCATTGCTCAGGTCCCTGGATGTCATCATCCATTTTGAAGCTGCCTGCAACCAATCCTGGGCCACGGCAGTGACTTCTCCCCTTGCGTCAAGTGAATAAATGTGATAGTACTTCAGAATTTGGGGCCCCGCTTTTAATTCCGCCCAGGGCCACATTTTGTCTAAAATCGGCCCTGTGCACATGTGATCCGTTGCTTAACAGCAATCGCCAGCAAAAATGCATACAATGGTGGATGCTTGCAGCGGACCACATGTACCACAAAGACATCCTACACAGGATGGCCAAATGTGTGGATGTGATTGGCTAAATTAAACAGAGATTTACAAAAAATGGTGCACTACATTGGTAAATGCAATTGACAATATATGGCTAAACCCTCACACTGATATTAAAATGAGACTTTTTCCAATATATTCTTATATCAAGAACATACCGGAGCCTGTGCACCCCAGTCAAGGTATCTCAAAGTGGCACGGGACCTAACGCTAACCTACCTATGCCTGATGGGCAATTACAGGGGCATAAAGTCCGACACACAGCGAACAACTCCCAGTTACCTCCAGCGTGAAATTACACATACAATGGGAGGAGGGAGGAGGCTGTGAGTCCCACCTATCACTGACTCATGTGACGCAGGACTGGAAAGGTGCACCTGAATGTTACCTATAGATCAAAATCAAGGCACATTCAAACCATTGTTCTTGATATAAGAATATATTGTTGAATGTCTCATTTTAACATCACTGTAGGGGTTTAACCATATATTGTCAATTGCATTTACCATTGTAGTGCACCATTTTTTGTAAATCTCCATACTGTGGCTCCCAATAATATTAATGCCCCCATTAGTGCCGCCCAGAATTAATAATGCCCCCATTAGTGCCCCCAGTAATAGTAATGCCCCCATTAGTGCCCCCCAGTAATAGTAATGCCCCCATCAGTGCACCCCAAAATTAATGCCCCCCATTAAGAGTAATGGGCCCATTAGTGCACCCCAGGATTAATGCCCACCATTAGTGCTCCCCACGAGGAATAATGCCCCTGTTAGTGCCCCAGGAAGAATAATGCCCCTATTTGTGCCCCCCATGGAGAATAATACCCCCATTAGTGTCCCCCAGGAAGAATAATGCCCCCATTAGTGCCCCCAGTTAGAATAATGCCCCATTAGTGCCCCCAGTTAGAATAATGCATCCCATTAGTGCCCCCCAGGAAGAATAATGCCCCCATTAGCACCCACAGTTAGAATAATGCCCCCATTAGTGCCCCCCAGGAAGAATAATGCCCCCATTAGCACCACCAGTTAGAATAATGCCCCCCATAACCCCTCCTAGTTAGAATAATGTCCCCATTAGTGCCCCTGTTAGAATAATGCCCCCATTAGTATAATGCCCCCAGTTGGAATAATGCCCCCATTAGTATAATGCCCACAGTTGGAATAATGCCCCATTAGTATAATGCCCCCAGTTGGACTAATGCCCCCATTAGTATAATGCCCACAGTTGGAATAATGCCCCATCGGTATAATGCCCCCAGTTGGAATAATGCCCCCATTAGTGCCCCTTCTCTGTTTCTGCACCTTCTCCATTTACTCACACCGCTGTGAACGCTTGCTGCTGACTGGACCTGCGCTCCAGTGTGATGACGTCTACCGGGCAGGTGGTAACCCTATTTGGTCCCATGCCCGTATTGCTGAGAAAAATAATATTAATATATGCAATTGAGCTTCTAGGAGCAACAGGGACATTGCCATTACACTTAGAGGCTCTGCTCTCTCTGCAACTGCTGAGCCCTCTGCACTTTGATTGACAGGGCCACCTGGTGTGATCACTTTTACAATGCCTGACCCTCTTAATCAAAGTGAAGAGGGTGCGGCAGTTGCAGAGAGAGCAGAGCTTCTAGGTGTAATAGTAACGCCCCTGTTGCTCCTAGAGGCTAATTTGCATATATTAAAACATAATTTTTCTCAGCAATTCGGACACATATGAACATGGGACCAACACAGATGCCTTCAGCTGCCAAGTGCACATGTAACAGGTCAGCCAGTGTCATAGGCACAAATCTGCTGAAAGATTCCATTTAAGAATATAACTGTCCGCACTCTCATAGAGCCATTCTATACTTTGCAATAACTAAGATGGTTTTGCTATTTTCCCTAATTAGTATCAGAAATTTACATTTCTACATTAATGACTATAAAGGTTTCTCAGGCCATAGTACTGTATATTGATATTAGTGACACTGTAATTAGCATTTCTATTACACAGAATTAAAATACTGATCCAGCAATCAAAGCCGCCACATTTCTGCATCGTCCGTCATTATTGGGCCGCATATGTACTATTTTTTTGTTTGTTTTTTACCCAGAGCAGGGTTTATTACTACAAATAACTGAATATAAAACTGCATTTCTCTGAACTGGATACTTTAAAAATAAAATTTCCTGGATAATTGCACAACTCAAACCCAAGATAGATGGAAGCTTCAATGTATCAGGAGTTTTGTGGGCCCTGCAATTAAATACAAGAGGCATAAAGCATTGTATTTCTCTGAAAAGTGAAAATGTGCATGAACCCCAAAAAAGGCAAAAAAAAAGGCCACTATCTCTGAGTGTTCTTGGTCTCTTGTTATATTATATTATACATTTTTCTGTTTGTGGCTAGGAGACTTCTGGTGTCAAAACTGAAGAGCTGGGTGCCAGGAACGATCCCATAGCAAACGGTGGGATCAGTTCTGGCATCAGTTTCCCTCCCAGTGTTTCTGTACGAAACTGTAGGGAAACTACAGCCAGTGTTGGAGTTTCTTGGGCCCACCATGCAGCACAACTCCTATATCATCAATAATGTCCAATACGTTTTGAATCAAAGAAATAGACCCCAGTAGCAAATGATTAGCTCCAAAGTCAGCTCCAAATGGGATTCCCACCCCACCGCTGATTAGTCTCGGACGGCTGATCAGCGAGTTTGAATCTTTTTTCACATTTTTTTTATTTAGTTTTTTTTTTCTGTTAGGTTTAGGGCAAAGTCCGCGAACACCCCTGCCCCCACACACACGCACACTAAATAAAGTTTTCCACACATGCACACACACACTCCCCTATGGCCCGCCAGATGTTCTCGGCCGAGGAGGCATACGCCCAGCTTGTCTCCGACTCCGAGAGCCCCAGTGAGGACGAGGATGACCCCACTTTTCTCTTGTCATCCGCGTCCTCATCATCTAGCGATGATGATGAGCCCCCAAGGCAGGAGAGACGCTGCCAGGCGGAGCAAGGGGACTGCCATGCCAGGGACCCTGTGGCCCACACTAGTACGAGCAGCTCTGGGGCCCACCAGATAAGTCCACCTGAGCCCCCTACCGGTGAACTTGTCTGGTGTACCCCAGAGGATTTTGAGCCCGTGATTCCTGACTTTGTTGGCCAACCAGGAATCCAGATTCCCACAGTGGGCTTCACTGAATATTTATTTTTTATTTTTTATTTTTTTCAGTGACCACTTTGTGAATCTGATGGTGGAGCAAACAAACTTGTTCACCCAACAGTTTATTGCTCAACACCCGGGCTCCTTTTTGGCTAGGTCCGGTGGCTGGACTCCGGTCAGTGCAGCCGAGATTAGGACGTTTTTGGGCCTCGTGCTGCACATGGGCCTAGTAAAAAAAAACTGTGTCAGGAAGTACTGGAGTGGGGACGTCCTGTACCAGACCCCACTCTACTGTATGGCCATGACATGTTCCCGTTTTGAGGCCATTAGGAAATGCCTGCAGGTGATCAGGCCGGTCATCGATCACTTCAGGGCCAAATTTTTGGAGGCCTTTGTACCTGGAAGGGGAGGTCGCTGTTGATGAGTCTCTCATTGCTTTAAAGGGGAGACTCATTTTCCGCCAGTATGTTCCCTCTAAGCGGGCGAGGTATGGAGTGAAGCTGTACAAACTTTGTGAGAGTACCTCATGGTTCACTTACAAGTTTCGTGTGTACGAGGGGCGAGATTCCCGTATTCAACCCCCAGAATGTCCCCCCCTTCTGGGTGTTATCGGGAAACTTGTGTGGGACCTTATGCACCTAATGCTAGATAAGGGTTACCACCTGTACGTGGATAACTTTTATACTAGTATTCCAGTCCCTCGCCAGATCCACGTCCGCTTGTGGGACCGTGCTGAAAAATCAACGTGGCCTCCCTACCCTCCCCCTCTAGGTACCTATCCCCAGGAGTGAGACCCGTGCCCTTACCAGTGGAAACCTGTTGCTGGTCAGATATAAGGACAAGAGGGATGTTCTTGTACTGTCCACAAATCACGGTAACAGCATCACCCCTGTCCCTGTGCGAGGAGTTGATCTCTCTGATCAAGTCCTCAAGCCATATAACGCCATGCGCAAAACCCGGGCATGGTACAAAAAAGTTGCGGTCTACTTGGTACAGGTTGCCTTGTACAACGCTTTTGTGGTGTCCCAGAGCGCTGCAACACAGGGAAATTCCTTCAGTTCTATGAGGCAGTCCTCAAGGACCTGATCTTTTCTGACCGGGAAAGAGCAGGCCGGAGTACCTCGGGAACTGTAGGCGCCTGGATCGTCCCTGGCCAACACTTTCCAGGTGTGGTCCCCCATACTGGAAAGAAGGGATGTCCCAAAAAAGGTGCGGAGTGTGTCACAGGAGGGGGATACGGAAGTACACCACCACTCAGTGTGACACGTGCCCCGATCATCCGGGCCTCTGCATTATTGGTTGCTTCAGGGAGTACCACACTTCCATGGAGTACTACATTTATAATCCCCTGCCCCAATTTTAATTCCATTTAGCCACTGACAATCGGAAAAAAACTATGGTTCTCAGACTTGAAAAAAAAAAAAAGGTAGCCCTATTAGGTATCGCAGCGTCCGTAAGAATCTTCTCTATAAAAATACCCCATGACCTAACCCCTCAGATGAACATGCTCAAAAAAAATTAATTAAAACGGTGCAAAAAAAGGTCTTTTTTTGTCACCTTACATCACAAAAAGTGTAATAGCAAGCGATCAAAAAGTCATATGCCCCCCAAAATAGTGCTAATAAAACCGTCCTCTCATCCCACAAAAAATTAGCCCCTACCTAAGTCAATCAGCTAAAAACTAAAAAAAACTGACTCTTAGACTATGGAGATACTAAAATGTGATTTTTTTTTGTTTAAAAAAGGATAACATAGTGTAAAACCTAAATAAATTTTAAAAAAGTAGTCATATTAGGTATCGCCGCATCCGTAAGAATCTTCTCTATAAAAATACCCCGTGACCTAACCCCTCAGATGAACACGGTAAAAAAAATATAGAAAAATGGTGGCAAAACAGCTATTTTTTGGCAAATCTTCCATTTTAATCCATTTTTGCCAGTAACGCCCTGCCGTGTGCCCATACAGTAATTTACAACCACATATAGTGTGTTTCTGCAAACTACAGAATCAGGGCAATAAATATTAAGTTTTGTTTGGCTGATTAAAATGGAAAATTTGGCAAAAAATTTTAATTCTTAAATTTCATCTCCATTTGCCAATAATTCTTGTGGAACACCTAAAGGATTAACAAAGTTTGTAAAATCAGTTTTGAAATACCTTGAGGGGTGTAGTTTTTTAGATGGGGTCTCTTTTATGGAGTTTCTACTCTAGGAGTGCATCATGAGGGCTTCAAATGGGACATGGTGTAAATAAACCAGTCCAGCAAAATCTGCCTTCCAAAAACCACACTTCGCTCCTTTCCCTCTACGCCCTACCGTGTGCCCGTACAGTAGTTTACGATCACATATGGGGTGTTTCTAAAAACTACAGAATCAGGGCAATAAATATTGAGTTTTGTTTGGCTGTTAACCTTTGCTTTGTTACTGGAAAAAATTTATTAAAATGGAAAATATTTCTCTCACCCAGCATGGGTATATGTAAAATGACACCCCAAAACACATTCCCCAACTTCTCCTGAGTACGGCGATACCAGATGTGTGACACTTTTTTGCAGCCAAGGTGGGCAAAGGGGCACACATTCCAAAGTGCACCTTTCGGATTTCGCAGGCCATTTTTTACACATTTTGATTGCAAAGTTCTTCTCACACATTTGGGCCCCTAAATTGCCAGGGCAGTATAACTACGCCACAAGTGACCCCATTTTGGAAAGAAGACACCCCAAGGTATTCCGTGAGGGGCATGGCGAGTTCCTAGAATTTTTTATTTTTTGTCGCAAGTTAGTGGAATATGAGACTTTGTAAGGAAAAAAGGAAAAAAAAGAAAAATCATCATTTTCCGCTAACTTGTGACAAAAAATAAAAAATTCTAGGAACTCGCCGTGCCCCTCACGGAATACCTTGGGGTGTCTTCTTTCCAAAATGGGGTCACTTGTGGCGTAGTTATACTGCCCTGGCAATTTAGGGGCCCATATGTGTGAGAAGTACTTTGCAATCAAAATCTGTAAAAAATGGCCTGTGAAATCCGAAAGGTGCACTTTGGAATGTGTGCCCCTTTGCCCACCTTGGCAGCAAAAAAGTGTCACACATGTGGTATCGCCGTACTCAGGAGAAGTTGGGGAATGTGTTTTGGGGTGTCATTTTACATATACCCATGCTGGGTGAGAGAAATATCTTGGCAAAAGACAACTTTTCCCATTTTTTTATACAAAGTTGGCATTTGACCAAGATATTTCTCTCACCCAGCATGGGTTTATGTAAAATGACACCCCAAAACACATTCCCCAACTTCTCCTGAGTACGGCGATACCAGATGTGTGACACTTTTTTGCAGCCTAGATGCGCAAATTCTTTTTAGGAGGGCATTTTTAGACATTTGGATCCCAGACTTCTTCTCACACTTTCGGGCCCCTAAAAAGCCAGGGCAGTATAAATACCCCACATGTGACCCCACTTTGGAAATAAGACACCCCGAGGTATTCAATGAGGGGCCTGGTGAGTTCATAGAATTATTTTTTTTTTGCATAAGTTAGCGGAAATTGATTTTATTTTTGTTTTTTTCTCACAAAGTCTCACTTTCCGCTAACTTAGGACAAAAATTTAAATCTTTCATGGACTCAATATGCCCCTCACGGAATACCTTGGGGTGTCTTCTTTCCGAATTGGGGTCACATGTAGGGTATTTATACTGCCCTGGCTTTTTAGGGGCCCGAAAGTGTGAGAAGAAGTCTGGAATATAAATGTCTAAAAATGTTTACGCATTTGGATTCCGTGAGGGGTATAGTGAGTTCATGTGAGATTTTATTTTTTGACACAAGTTAGTGGAATATGAGACTTTGTAAGAAAAAACAAACAAAAAAAATATATATTTCCGCTAACTTGGGCCAAAAAAATGTCTGAATGGAGCCTTACAGGGGGGTTGATCAATGACAGGGGGGTGATCAATGACAGGGGGGTGATCACCCATATAGACTCCCTGATCACCCCCCTGTCATTGATCACCCCCCTGGTAAGGCTCCATTCAGACGTCCGTATGATTTTTACAGATCCATGGATCGGATCCGCAAAACACATGCGGACGTCTGAATGGAGCCTTACAGGGGGGTGATCAATGACAGGGGGGTGATCACCCATATAGACTCCCTGATCACCTCCATCATTGATCACCCCCCTGTAAGGCTCCATTCAGACGTCCGCATGTGTTTTGCGGATCCGATCCATGTATCCATGGATCCGATCCATGTATCCATGGATCCGTAAAAATCATACGGACGTCTGAATGGAGCCTTACCAGGGGGGTGATCAATGACAGGGGGGTGATCACCCATATAGACTTCCTGATCACCCCCCTGGTAAGGCTCCATTCAGACGTCCGTATGATTTTTACGGATCCATGGATACATGGATCGGTTCCGCAAAACACATGCGGACGTCTGAATGGAGCCTTACAGGGGGGTGATCAATGACAGGGGGTGATCAGGGAGTGTATATGGGTGATCACCCCCTGTCATTGATCACCCCCCTGGTAAGGCTCCATTCAGACATCCGTATGATTTTTACGGATCCATGGATACATGGATCGGATCCGCAAAACACATGCGGACGTCTGAATGGAGCCTTACAGGAGGGTGATCAATGACAGGGGGTGATCAGGGAGTGTATATGGGTGATCACCCCCTGTCATTGATCACCCCCTGGTAAGGCTCCATTCAGACGTCCGTATGATTTTTACGGATCCATGGATACATGGATCGGATCCGCAAAACACATGCGGACGTCTGAATGGAGCCTTACAGGGGGGTGATCAATGACAGGGGGTGATCAGGGAGTGTATATGGGATGATCACCCCCCTGTAAGGCTCCATTCAGACGTCCGCATGTGTTTTGCGGATCCGATCCATGTATCCATGGATCCGTAAAAATCATACGGACGTCTGAATGGAGCCTTACAGGGGGGTGATCAATGACAGGGGGGTGATCAATGACAGGGGGTGATCAGGGAATCTATATGGGTGATCACCCGCCTGTCATTGATCACCCCCCTGTAAGGCTCCATTCAGACGTCCGCATGTGTTTTGCGGATCCGATCCATGTATCCATGGATCCGTAAAAATCATACGGACGTCTGAATGGAGCCTTACAGGGGGGTGATCAATGACAGGGGGGTGATCAATGACAGGGGGTGATCAGGGAATCTATATGGGTGATCACCCGCCTGTCATTGATCACCCCCCTGTAAGGCTCCATTCAGACGTCCGCATGTGTTTTGCGGATCCGATCCATGTATCCATGGATCCGTAAAAATCATACGGACGTCTGAATGGAGCCTTACAGGGGGGTGATCAATGACAGGGGGGTGATCAATGACAGGGGGGTGATCAATGACAGGGGGGTGATCAATGACAGGGGGGTGATCAGGGAATCTATATGGGTGATCACCTGCCTGTCATTGATCACCCCCCTGTAAGGCTCCATTCAGACGTCCGTATGTGTTTTGCGGATCCGATCCATGTATCTATGGATCCGTAAAAATCATACGGACGTCTGAACGGAGCCAGACAGGGGGGTGATCAATGACAGGGGGGTGATCAATGACAGGGGGGGTAATCAGGGAGTTTATATGGTGTGATCAGGGGTTTATAAGGGGTTAATAAGTGACGGGGGGGGTGTAGTGTAGTGTGGTGTTTGGTGCGACTTTACTGACCTACCTGTGTCCTCTGGTGGTCGATCCTAACAAAAGGGACCACCAGAGGACCAGGTAGTAGGTATATTAGACGCTGTTATCAAAACAGCGTCTAATATACCTGTTAGGGGTTAAAAAAAATCACATCTCCAGCCTGCCAGCGAGCGAGATGACGCGCCGATGCGTCCAGGAGGAACAAATCAACCACCTCCCGGACGCATCGGCGCGTTAGGCGGTCGGGAGGTGGTTAATAGACTGTATAACACCTGTAATGTCATATATATAACTAAATATGCTGATTTGGCCTGTCAGAGTCCCTTTAAGGTGAAATATGGCCGTGTCCTTAAGGGGTTAAACACTTTTTTATCTTTTTTGAAGTGCTACAGAGAAGTCTATGGCCTCTTTCCCACGGTCAGTATTTGTAAGCCAAAACCAGGAGTGGGTCCAAAACACAGAAGATGCACAAAAAATTATATTATACCTTTTCTCTGTAGGTTTCACTTTTGGTTTTGGCTTAAAAAAACTGAACAGATACTGATGCAAAATATTGACCGTGTGAAACAGGCCTATGGGGAAGAATATTAGAAATACTAGAAAAAAACTCTATGCTCTAATGCTACTTTTTGAAGAAAAAAAATGCCACTAACTAAACAACCTGTTGAATTAATTCTTCAGGTTGTTCAGGTCGTGTAAATCTAATATATAAAGCTGAGTGTATGTGTGTGTGTGTGTGTGTCTGCTAAAGGAATCCATACCGTCGCATTTACAATCACGAAATTTGGCACACGGGTACATCAGGTGTCCAGGAAGGTTTTAGACGGTCTTAGCTCTCTAGCATGTGCCGTTCCTGAGATATTCCCAAAAAATGCATTAGCCAATAGAAGACTGGTCACATGACCCTTATCAGCCAATACAAGCTCGCAGGCCCTTAGTCTCCACATACAACCAGTTTTACACAAGGTTTCCATAAAAAAACCCAGCCATTTTTCTTCACTGCTGTAGGTGAGCTTTAAAGGAAATCTCTCACCAGGATAATCGCTGTTGAAGTAAAGCCATGGCCTAATAGCACTTAGTAACTTATTTACAGAAGTGCCTTTGTTCCAGCAATAGAGGTTTTTTATCCTCTGAAAATCCAGGTGTATTTGGTATGCAAATGAGCCAGTAAGGTTCCCAGAGGGGCGTCAATCTTGCAGGAAGGAGCCCAGGCACTCCTCCTGCCACAATGTGTCCACCCACCCCTCCTACATCACAGTCAAGCCATAACTCTGCCCCCCTTTTCCCTGCTCCCAGCATGAGGGCAGGCTTGGGCACTAGCAGGAGGCGTGCCTGGGCTCCTTCCTGCAAGAGTGATGCCACTCTGAGAACCTTACTGGCTCATATGCATACCAAATAAACTGTATTTTCAGAGGATTAAAAACATCTATTGCTGGCACAAAGGCACATCTATAAATAAGGTACTAAGTGCTATTAGGCCATGGCTTTACTTCAATAGCGACTATCCTGGTGACAGATTTCCTTTAAAGCAGCAGGGTGCTATGGATGACACTGTTAAGGAAGCAGAGTGCTGTGGAGGTCACAGTTCAGGGGGCAGGTAAGGTGGCCATTCAGGCCACCCTCAAAAGACAGACTTAAAAACCCCATCCACGGGTCCCGCTAAGCCACGCCTGACCTGGTTAGGCCACGCCCCCTCCCACTCCGCCGGGGATTGAAAAAATGAAGGTAAAAATCAATTTCTGTCAGCTGGAGGGGTGGGAGGGAGGGTGACTTTCTCCCTGCAACCAGGCTTGGACTGGCCCACAGGAGTACAGGTGAATTCCCGTTTGGCCCCTGAGCAAGGTGGGCCCCTAGTCTCCCACCCCCTGCACAAGTGGCACATAACACACTAGACTTACTGCACTACATACATATATTCAATGTACAGCACCTCCACCAGCCTATGTTTATATAAAAAGATAGATTATTAAAGAAACTACACACTTTATTATTATAGACACGATCAGAGCTGAGATGACTTCTAGGTATAGAGGAAAGCCACCAGTGTCCTCTTCTCCCCAGGACCTACCTCCTCAAAGCTGCTGCACGGACCCTCATATTCCATCATCTGGTAGCATCTTGCTGCTGTGTGAGCAGGTAATATTTGAATGTATCCGTACGGTGGGCCCCCAAAATAAATTTTACTGGTGGGCTCTAGGCACCCCAGTCTGACACTGCCTGCAGCTTACGCTCAGACAGCACAGTGCAGCTGTCTGAGAGTGAGCTATTCGAAAGGACATCCCTCCAGGGCATCCATCCAGGCCCTGCGCCAGACGGAGGACAGAGAGTCTGAAATCCGGACTGTCCTGCCTAAAACCGGACCTCTGGCCACCCTAGGGGCAAGCTGCTGTGAAGGTCACAATTAAGGGGACGGTCCGCTATGGAGGTCAGTGTTAAGGGGCAGATTGCTGTAGAGGCCACCGTTAAGGAGGCAGGGGTTGTGGAAATCACTGTTAAGGAGACAGGTTACTGTGGAGGTCACTAATAAAGGGGCGGCCACTGTGGAGGTCACTGTTAAAGGGGCGGGTCGCTGTGGAGATCACTGTTAAGGTGATAGGATGCTGTGGAGGTCACTGTTAAGGGAGCAGGTTAATTTGTAAATCACTGTTAAGGAGACGGGGTACTGTGGAGGTCACTAATAAAGGGACGGCCGCTGTGGAGGTCATTGTTAAAGGGGAGGGTGCTGTGGATGTTATTGTTAAGGTGGCAGGCCGCTGTGGAGATCAATGTTAAAGGGGCGGGCACTGTGGAGGTCACTGTTAAGGGAGGAGGGGACTGTAGAGACCACTATTAAAGAGGCAGCGGGGTACTGTGAGGTCACTGTGGAGGCAGCGGGGTACTGTGGGGTCACTGTTAAGGGAACGGGGTACTGTGGCAGTCACTATTAAAGGGGCAGTCGCTGTGGAGGTCTCTGTTAAGGGGGCCGGGAATGGTGGAGGTCACAGTTAAGGGGACTGTAACTTAAGGTCAGTGTTAAGGGGCGGGTGCTGTAGAGGTCATTGTTAAGGGGACGGACCCCTGTGGAGGTCACTGTCAAGAGGGTGGGGTGCTGTGAAACTCACTGTTAAAGGGGCAAGCTGCTGTGAAGGTCAAAGTTAAGGGGGTGGGCTGCTATGGACATCTCATTTTAAGGAGACGCGGCACTTTAGGGGGGGTCAGTGTTAAGAGGTGGGGGGCTGTGGAGTTCACTGTTAAGGGGACGGGGTACTGTAGATGTCACTGTTATAGTGGATACTGTCAATATCTTTTAACGACACACACAAACATTAAATTAAATAGATGAAATATACCTGTGCGAAGCCGGGTCCTTCAGCTAGTACCTAATAAGTGTATTTTTTTTATTAACTGTTATTCTTCCCAAAGAGGTCATAAAAAACCCCTCTGAGGCCCTACCCTTATAAAATACAAAATCTTAATATGCAGTACGATTTGTCAGTGGGGCACTCTGTCCAGGGAACTTGTATAATTTCAATTCTCACTTTGCTGGGATAAGCAAATAGTAGTCACACTGTTCTCCAAGACAAATAAACGACCATATGTATTTTACACCAAACATGAAGAACATAGGCCCATGCTTTCTGGAGAGTCAGATCACCAGCAGTGAAGAGGTGCCCTATGTGTGTGGGAGAGCTCTGAGGAGCTGGGCTCGCTACCCTCCTCATTCTCATTCTGCGGCTGTCTCCTCTGCTTGGACTTTCTTCTTGCTGCAGAGTGATTTGTAGTCAGAGCAGAGCAGGGAACTCCCTTCCACACAAAAGGAAGTCAGCAGCTTGGAGCTCCTCATCCAGCACATACCTGCTGCCGCCACACACACAAAACCAACATATACATGATGCACCCAGCATGCCCTATGTATTCTACGCTCATGGACACATATGGTGGTATTGAAATCGTTCCAAATAAAGGCAGCATTCCCATACAGCACAACAGCTGTACCGTTAACTTGTCCTCAGGATAAAGAATGCATAATTAAAGGGGTTAGCTGCTTTAGATCAAGAAACCCCTCCCCCATAAGACCTGTAATAACTGCCCTTTGTAGCACTGCAGTAATAATTACTAGCATTTACTATATTCACCTGGCTCCACTGCAATAACAAATGATCACAAAGCAGTTTCAGCACTAAGACCCCCTGTGATCAGCTGGACTTGGAATGGGGGACCACAATCTGAACTAGAGCCACAGAACGCCATTAAGCATCTGTCCTCGTACATTGATTTCCATAACCGTGGCTGATGGAGGTGGACTGTCAGATGGATAGGGGACACCTACAAAAGGAATAAGGGACATGGATCACGTCCTGTATCTCACATTCTGCACTTGGGGGTTAAATTAAATAGGGTACATTATGAAGCGTGACCACCAGACATACACTTTATTTTCACCAATACTGTTACATACCCAGGGAATATTAGTAGACAGACATTATTCATTTGAAAAGACTCTGTCATGATGAAAATGCAGGCATGCTGTCCGCATGTTCTAGGAGGAGCTGAGCAGATTCATGTATACTATATGTTTCGCACCTGACCATAAGACACACCTAGGTTTTGAAGGAGGAAAATAAAAAATAACTTTAATCAGACCTACAATCTTCATCAGACCTCAGATTATATCCCCATTCTTCATCAGATCCCCAATTCAGGCCCAAATCTTCATCAGACCTCAGATCGGACACCCAGTCTTCATCAGACCACATATCATACTCCCAATCTTCATCAGACCCTCAAATCAGGCCCAGTATTTTCATCAGACCCCCAATCTTCATCAGACCATAGATTAAACCCCAAATTTTCATCAGACCTCAGATCAGACCCCTCAATCTTCATCTATCCTCAGATTAACTCCTCAATCTTCATCATACCTAAGATCAGACCCCCAATCTTCATCAGACCTCAGATCAGAGAAAAATGAAATAAAATAAGTTACCTCTCCTGCTCCGGATGGTGCCGCCACTCAGGAGATCCAGCATGCTCTTCCTGTAGCGCTGCACTGTGACTTGACGTCGCACAACATCAGGCCATAGTGCGTGCTTACACGCACTACGTCCTGACGCTGTATGCTGTAATAACATTAACAGCTCCTCCAGCGTACACTCCCCGCACCTACTGTGTACTAATGAGCATTTCCATAATGAAAGCGCTCATAAGTAATTGCTGTATAAGACGCACCTACATTCCCCACCCACACACAATAACACTTAAAATATGGTAGTTTTATGGGAAGAGATTCAGAATAACATCATTAATTCATTTAATTCTCTGCTCTTTCCACGCTTAGGAGTCCAGTGGGCGGTCCTAATCAGTGATTGACAGCTATAGCTGTATGCACAGTCACACAGGGAAGGCTGTCACTGAGTAGGGCCACTGGTGTCCTCAGCATAGCAAGAGCAGGTATTTAAATAATGACATACAAGTTATTCTGAACCATTTCCCATAAACTCATATATCAGTCTGCTCAGCTCCTCCTGCTCTATAACACAGTGACTGTAGATTGTATTTTCATTGTGACAGGTTTGCTTCAAAGCCATCTGTTTAATTTGTCTTAAAGAAAATGTCCATCTAAATTGTTTTTTTTTTCTCCAGTTGCTGTGACATTTATTACGAAAGTGACTACAGGAAGTGCCGCCATGCTGGTTATTACCTTTGAATTATCTTCTCACATCTCACAGTAATTTTGTCAGTGACAAGTCACAGGATGGTAATTACAGGGATTGTCTGAGACTGGATAAAATTTGGCAGGGGGTGGACTGCATTAACAATTAAAAAAACAAAACACAATCACCTGGTCAGAGTGTGTCTGTTCCAGTGCCATATATAATGGTAATCCCCGGCACACCGGTCTCTTTTTGTTTTGCAAAATTTATTATAGGTGCAAAAAATTATTATTCACAGGTTTCGTCAATATATGACTAGTTGCGCCATAATTATAATATAACAAATCACATATATTTGTGGGCCATGATAATTCCCGACGTTTCGGTCCTGTCAAAGACCTTTATCAAGGGATCTAGGCCGATTAGCAAACAGCATGGTATGGGCGCCCATACCATGCTGTTTGCTAATCGGCCTAGATCCCTTGATAAAGGTCTTTGACAGGACCGAAACGTCGGGAATTATCATGGCCCACAAATATATGTGATTTGTTATATTATAATTATGGCGCAACTAGTCATATATTGACGAAACCTGTGAATAATAATTTTTTGCACCTATAATAAATTTTGCAAAACAAAAAGAGACCGGTGTGCCGTGGATTACCATTATATATTCTGCGACTGACGTCCTCTACGAGCACCCACCATTATATCAAGGTGTGCGGACTCCGCAATTTTTTCTAATTCTTGTTCCAGTGCCATGACTCCTGTCCCACCTGACCAGAAGCGTACAGTGCCGTCTACATGCACATGACCAATGCGGGGCAAACAATGGACTCAGTGGTAAAGTGTGCATGAATGGCAGGACCATCCGCTCCACCATTCACCCTGCAATTGCTGGTTTGGCGCAGGCAGGCGTGATGCAATGACATTATCATGCCCACTGTCCCTTGGCACCTTACAGATGAGAGCAGATATACTGAGAGATTTGCTCCGTTGGTCATGGAAACGTAGGCTAGGTTAATATTTATTTTGGAGGCATTAAAGGGGTATTGTACTGTGTGAAGGAGGTCACATAAGGGGGTACTGTATTGTGTTGGGGGCTCATAATGGGCATCATACTGTGTGAGAACACATCAGGGGCAGCATACTGTGTAGGGGGCACCATATTGTGTGAGAACACACAGGGGGCTTCATACTGTTTGACAGCATATTAGGTAGCAAATAAGGAGCACCATACTGTGTGTGTGGAGGCACATGACGGGGTATTATACTGTGTGGGGAGGCACTAAAGGGACATCATAATTGTAAGAGGACATTTAGGGAGTATCACTATAGGCACTTTCTGTTTGGGGGCACTTAAGTATGCAAATTTACTGTTTTTGGGGACACTACTGTGAGTGGGGACTTGGGGGTAATCTTAACTGTGAGGGAGCACTAAGGGGGTATCATTACTGTCAGGGGGCACATTATTACTGATTGTGGGACACGGCGGGATTGGGATATGGACACGGAATGGGTGTGGGTTGGAGGCCTGGCTTAACAGTAAGTTTTCAGAAAACTTTTGACATGTCATAGAGACACAACAAAAGCTTTGATCCAGGGGTCTAAGCTCTGAGACCCCCACTGATCACTAGAACAAGGTGAGAGAACCGCTCGCAGATCTCTCAATGGACTCGGGAGAAAGTCTATGATCTTGTCTCAATGCCGTCTCATGCAGTGAGGAGAAAGAGCGTGCTATGCGAGCGCTTCTCTCTCCTTGTTCTAGCGATCGGTGGGGTTCTTAGCGCTCCGACCTCCACCAATCAAAACATTTGATATCTCTCTATGACATATCAAAAGTTTTCTGAAAACTCAATGACCTCATAAAAATTTTCCTGCAGTGCAAGTTCTGCCTCTAGATTCCTTCACAATTGGGAGAATGGCCATGAGGCTCCACCACTCTCAGAATCCTGAATACCCCATGGGCCATACTGTGATTTTTCACTTTTTTCTTTTTAATTAAATAAAGGAGTGTAGGTACTACCTGCATTTTGGGCAACAATTGAAGCCTGAAAGAAGGTAATAAAAATCTGATTGAGGCCCTTGATATTGCACAATTGAACCTCCCTGTCACTTCCTACGGTCTAATGTATGTAAACAGAACATGTTTAATGTGTGCGCACCTGGAGAACCTCCCTCCGGGAAAGAGCACTAGTCATTAGGGATCCTGAAATTGCTCTACAAATCTAGGACTTTCAAGTGGCTATTGCCTCCCGCCTCCATTGTATTTCATAATTTCCAGGAACTAGTTGTAAGGGGGGGGGCCTTCCACTCCAGCGCTTAATTAACCTTGTCTCCAGGCTCTTTGCACCATCCCCCTGCAAAGACTGCTTAGTTCATTTAATCTCTGCCCAGATTTTAACCCTTTATTTATAAAGGACAAAGACACATGCTATTCACCCACAAAGGGCATTGGCTAACGCGATTTAGTGCATTAAACATTTATGCTGAGTATGTCATGCCTGCCACTAATTTAGGGACATGGTTATGAATCCTTATCTCTGAACCTCTGTAGTGATGAGCATAGACATCTGGACTATGTTCGCACCACATGTGACCTATATGTGTGATGTATACATATGTATTACAATAAAATGGTCTATACAAGCATATACGATATTGTGCAGGGGGGTTTCTGTGGGGCCAATGATCCAGAACATGAAAAAAGAATGGTCTATATTTATCAAAACTGGTGTAAAGTAGAACTGGCTTAGTTGCCCATAACAACCAATCAGATTCCATCTTTCATTTTCCAAAGGAGCTGGTAAAATTGAAAGGTGAAATCTGATTGGTTGCTATGGGTGACTGAGCCAGTTTTCCACCAGTTTGGTAAATCTCCCGCCAATGTATTTCTGTCAGATGAAACTCTGCTGTGATTGGTTGCTATGGGCAACAAAGATGGCTTTCCTTTTAGACAGTTCATAAATGCTTGGTTGTCCAGCTTTAAATCCCTTTTGGGCAGCCCTTTTCTGTTGGACCTTTGGAGGGAAGCATACTTACCTGCTCCCCGCTGCTCAGTGTCAGCTTCGTTTTGCTGGGCTTCAGTTCCCTGCTTGTTAACCTTCAAAGCGGGTGGGCGTCACGAGTGCCACTACAGCTAATGACTAGCAGTAGCAGCCATGTGTCCCCCCGAGCGGCACGTCACTGGTTCACATGTCATGGGCAACAGTGGCACATGTGACCCCCTCCTGCTCCAAAAGTTCATAAGCAGGGAACTGAAGTCAGTGAACCAAAGGTGCTGGAACCCAGCAGCAGGTAGGTATGCTTCCGTCCACAGGTCCAGCAGGAAAGGGAAGCTGCCCAAAGGAGCTCAACAGCTCCTTAAAGGCTCATGCCCACGAACGTAAGGGCTCCATGCCCATATTGTGGACCGCAAGCGGCTGGTCCGCAATATACGGGCCCGGGCCATGTGCACTCCGTGCTGCGGATGTGGCACCCATTAACTTGAATGGGTCCGCAAGATACAGCGGATCCTATCTTTTGCGGAGAGGAGGCACGGGTGGAAAGCCCACAGAAACACTGCGATGTGCTTCTGTGGGTTTTTGGGTCCGTGCCTCCGCACCACAAAAGATAGGACTTAAATGGGTCCGCGATCCGCAGCACGGAGTGCACGTGGCCAGTACCAATGCATTGTAGACCGCTATTTGCAGTCCGCAGCACGGGCACAGAGCCCTAATGTTCGTGGGCGTGAGCCCTAAAAAATGCAGTATGACCAATGTCATATACATTTTGCACATATTATCTGTGAGGAAATCTGCAGCATGTCAATTTTTCTTTTTGTGTCGATTTAACCCTTCCCATTGCATAGGGTGAGATCAGTGAAAAATTGCATCAAAATCTGCAAGTATCATGTGGATTTTGGTGTGGATTTGGTGCACAAACACAGAGAAATCTGCCCACAAAAGTCCTGTTTAAATACGCACCCACGTGCAGGTAGCATTAAGGCGCTAACCAGAGAAGAAACGTCAATGTATAACTAATGCTTACATCTGCTGCATTTTTTTTATTCTTTTTTTTTTACAATATATTGGTAAAAATCCAAAAGATATGGCATAACAGTATATGTCAAATGTGACCTGAAATGCGCCTGAGAAAACTAGTTAAGGCTGCTGCCACGCACATTGTTTTCATAGCATTTTTTTCCGTTTTTTTTCTTCTATAGAGAAGTCTATGGGAAAAATCCTAGAAAACAGCACACCCAGAGCATGCTGTGAATTAAACAAAACCTAATTAACCGAGAAAAACACACACTCAAGGTTGAAAAAACACCACTACAAAAGAAAACCTGTTTGTTCTGCATTTAATATTTCCCACAGACTTCTATGCAATATCTGTAGCTAGAGTTTTTTGCCTAAAAAACGCTTAACAAAAATCGGCAGCCACTGAAAGCTGCAAAACCCTTTAAAAATGCCAGAAACAAAAAAAACACTTATGTGTAACTTTGACACCAGCTTCAGGGTTTCACCCACAGTTTTTTGGGAAGAATTGCACAGTTTATGTGGCATTTTTTCGTGCCAAAGACAGAAGTGGATTGATAAGGACATATGCTTCTTCCTGCTGGATCTACTTCTGGCTTTGGAACAAAAAAATGCATTATAAAACTGCACCATTAAAAATAAATAAATAAATAAAAATGCTGGGTGAGATTTATCAAATCTACACCTGGGTCTGTGCACAAGAGCGTTTTTTCCCCACATCATTTTTTGCATTGCGTGTGAATCGCAGCATGTTCTATATTCAGCGTTTTTCACACAGCCCTAGCCCCTTAGAAGTGAATGGGGCATCAGAGAAAAACGCATTGCATCCCGATGCAATGCGTTTTTCACTGATGGTTGCTAGGAGATGTTACTTCAGTTTTTTGTTCACACGCGTGACAATCAAAACTGACTGCATCTGCGCGACTGAACGCAGTTGCAGACAAAACTGACTGAACTTCAATAGAAACCAATCAGAATGCATCTTTCATTATCAAAAGGAGCTCTGAAAAATGAAAAGGGGAACCTGATTGGTTGCTATGGGCAACTAGGTGAGTTTTCATTTACCCCAGTTTTGATAAATATCCCCCGCTGTGTGTGAAACCACCATAATTCTGTCACTTATTCAAAAATATTAGGCACCATCACCAATCAGCTGTTTGAGGAGGTTGCGACACTTCCATGGGGGCTGCAGCCTCCTGAGCTCAGCCGTGTACATTGTATAGTGACTGTGCTTGGTACTGCTGCTTAGCCCCATTTACTTGAATGGGACTCATCTGCGCCTAGGCCCTGTGACCGATGAACGTGACTTCACTGCCCTAGGAAGAGGTCATGGTGCTCACTGGAGCGCTACAGTCTCTTCAAACAACCGATCGGTGAAAGGCGGAGGTCCAAACCGTACTGATCTGATATTGATGGCCTTTCCTAGGGATAGGTAATAAGTATAAAACTCTTGTACAACCCCTTCAATGTGTCAGTTCCTCAGTCCGTGTACTGTTCTTTCTACACTTGGGACACAAAACGGATGTGAAAATAAGGGAAGTACCGATATTATCGGCCGATATTCAGGATTTTGTACATTATCGGTATTTAACCTTGCCGATATACCGATAATGCGTATAAAGCGAATATAAGTATGGAAGCGCGCACTAGTATGCATCGGGTGCCGGGAGTGGGGAAGAAGCGCAGCAAGCGCTTCTGATACTCACCCTCCCTGGTCTTCTTTGATGGGGCCCGCGCTGCACTGTCGTGACCCCATACAGCGTCAGGACGTAGTGCGCGCACTATGACCTGACGCTGCACGCTGTCAGGTGACACATGTCCCCTGTGTGAATGGAATCCTGCACATCCACACAGGGTGCAAAGCTTCATTTACTGTGTAAGGGCTCATGCACACAAATGTATTTTATGTCTGTGTCCCTTCCGTTTTTTTGCGGACCGTATGCGGAACCATTAATTTCAATGGGTCCGCAAAAAAACGGAAGTTACTCCGTGTGCATTCCATTTCCGTATGTCCGTTTTGCAAAAAAATAGAACATGTCCTATTATTATCCGCATTATGGACAAGGATAGGACAATTCTATTATGGGCCAGCTGTTCCGTTCCGCAAAATACGGAATGCACACGGCCCGCAGAATACATACGGTCGTGTGCATGAGCCCTAAGGGACTTCCAAGTTGTGAACGGAGAGGTGGGTGGTGTGGACCTGTGATCACTGATCCATTCACTTCTATGGGGATAACAGAGATAGCGGGGCACAGACTGCTGAGCCGTGATGCCCATGCACATTCGTATGATCAATAGGAGTCCCAGCTGTTAAACACCCAGAGATCCTACATGTATCACTTATCCTCCAGAAAGGTGATAAATGCTGTTTGTGAGACAACCCCTATAAAGAAGGGTTAGCAGACATGTAAATACATCCTGATACTGACAAACACAAGGGCCCTTATGTATAAAAACTGGTCTAACAAAGTGTCAGCATTGCCTATATTCACAGGTAACATGTATGCTTTGATTCCTCTACCAACACTTGCAAAATGAGAGACGGGCTGGTTCTACGGCCAACACTGTTAGGACAATATTTTTGTACGCTGGGATGTACAAACTGTCTGCATATATTCTGGAAGGTGCGCAGGGGTATGAAGGATTTACTGTATATACATATCATTCCCTTATGCACATTAGTTTGTTCTTAGTTTGTAATTAGTTCTTTCCCCAGATATAGGCAGATGGAGCAGCCACCATGCACCAAAGATGCGACCGATTGTAAAGGTTGTGCAGTTTTGCTAATTAAACCACTGAAAAAAATAATTTGAAAAACGTAGTAACCGCGTGCCACCACAGTTTCCATTCGCAACGTAGCCGTGTCAGTGCAAGCTCCTAGCATAAACCATGACATTTTGATGGATTTATTTTTGGCCAGATCCAAATGGACATTTCTTTACCCTATTCACTTGAACGGTGGTCTGTCTTGAGTTCTGTTGAGGTTTTGGTATTCTTATAGAAACAATAGTGCTAAGAACCTTTGCCATCTAAAAATACTGGAAAGCTTGACAGAACTCCAGAATGTAGATGTGAGCAGAGACGGTTTGTCTGGTCCACTCTCTAGCTCAAGCCATGCAGAAAATTAATGACGGTACTTGTGACATAGAAAAATTTAAAGGGAAGCTGTCAGCAGTTTTGAGTATGCTAAACTGCTGACAACACATTCAAGTCAGTGGTAGCTGAGTGGGTGGCCCATTCAGTACTAGAGTGTAAGCCACTACACAGTGGATGGAGCTGTCTACTTCTGGCTCCGTCTACTGTGTTATTTCCAGCTGCTGAAAACAGCTGATCAGCGGGGGCTCCAGGTGTCGGACCCCCCACCAATCTGATATCGATGACCTATCCTGAGAATAGGTCTTCAATATATAGAACAAAGTAAGCAGGAACTGCAACTAGAGATGAGTGAATTGATTCATAATGTCATGAAGTAGAGTTCTGCACCAGCGATGGTGTGTCCCCAAATCTGAGGACTCTCTCCCTGACGCTTGATTGACAGGGCTGGACATCTCGGCCAGGTCCAGACAATCCCGTGACTCCAAATAGAAGAGCTAGTGGGGACTGCTCCGGTACTGGAAGCATAAAAACAATATTGTGAGTATATAGAACTAACTATTCCTTGGCCCAGTATTTGCTTTTCATTACTAATTTGTATGATGGAAATACCGCCATCATGATACTTGACAAGACACATAAAACGCACCACGTGTTCGAGAAGCTCATGGATATTAGTAATATTAGTAATGATATTAGATTCCACTGACTGTTGGGAACCTTGGAAAATCACATCCTATCATAAGATGCATTAAAAACCATCATTCACTATTCATTATTCTAGCAATAATCCATTAGTCATTCTTCACATAAAATTCTTAACCGTGGTTTAATATAATTTAGGATTTTTTTTATAAAAAATGAAAATGGCTCTACTGTATAGAAAATGATACATTCTAAAAACCAACTCTTCATAGGATTAGTAGAAACAGCAGCAGCTGCTTACACAGTGACTCTCCTCAGCCTGCTAAAAAAAACATATTCTTTACCACTTGAAAGTATAAAAACAGCTGGACATATGGCTGCGGACACAACAGGGAGACCACTGACAACGCCTTTCTGGACAGAGTCTCAACATATGAAGACACAGCGGCTATGACAGAGACAGTTTGACCAAGCCAAGTCTGGCTGCTGCAGACAGACCACCAAGCTACATCTAGACATAAGTAACACACAGCATCCATCACCCAGACCAAGCTTGAGAGCAAATGCTATCGTAGACGATGACTCAAGAAACCACAGATGGTCCTCTCTGCTAGGCCTTGTTTCTTCTTACATGTCTGTGTGTATGATATTGCACTTTTTGTACATACATATAACCCATTCTTGTGTAGGATATTTGTAGAATGTGCTGATAAATATTGATATTAGGTGCAGATGGAGCATAGTCAAACATGGCTCACCATGGCGAGGAGGATCCCTGCCCTGTTGTGGCTGATCTTCATACAGATCAGCCATGAATAGCTCATGATTAGAGAGGAAAAAAGCTATCAAAATTCACTTCTTGGTGACATCTAAAAACAATGTCAAATAGATTCTCCCATCTCTACTCATGATATTCAGGGAAATGGGAAAAAACAAACACACAAATAATCTGTCGAATATACCACCCTCTCTACCTTATAGGTAAGTATGGAGATCTTGTATTAGATACATTATATAGAAAAATCTGTTGCACACAGACAAGTGCATTATTTCCTGTTTGCGCCCTTTCCCCATCATGACATGAGGAGGGTCGCCCACCACGAATGCAAAGACACCACAGAGACCAACAAATAACAGACAGACGAGGGAGCCATTAAAATTCAACAATCATTTTTAGTAAGAGTGCAAATAATATGGAGGCTAGAAAAGACAATAGAGAACAGGCGATTCTAGCAATCTCACATATTAAGCTCATGCAGTAGAAATGGGCACCAGATGATACCAGTCATGGATCCCAACCCAAAACCTGAAAAACCATCCCCCCCCCACCCCCCATCCATCATGAGACTGAATCACAGAAATGTAGCACAAAATTCATGTTACATTTGTCACCTGTGGCTATGAATGAGAGAAAACAGTGGAGGAAGGAAAAAATGAACACCAGGCACAGCTTGTCAGACCAGACAGGAAAGACATCAGCCCCCTGCAGACCCCTCATCCCACAGGAGGCGGTGACACCAGGACATGTCCACAGATAATAATGTCAACACTGGACACTTAAAACTTCAAGTTTCATTTCATAATTATTATTTTTTTGGTGGGAGGATAGATAAATTATAGAGATTGGAATAAGGTCTATCACTCAACATATGTGGTCCACTAGCACAGAGGACACTTGTCACCGGGTCACTTCAGTACACCATTTTATTACACTCCCTTTTAGCCTCTGGAGGGTGGCACATATTGCTCAGCAATGACACAAGGGGTTAAATGGCAGCAGGGTCCTGCCCTGCCTCTTGGGTAAACTGGGTCCCCTTGTCACACAGTGCAAGGAGTCTGTAGGTATCTAGAAATGCCAAGCCAACAGCAGCCATAATCCTAGTGGGCAAATCTTTGGTTGGCCATCCAATAACCCAGGGTTACCGCTGCTTCTTCTTCTGCTTGAGGGTCTTCCTTCTCTTGAGGATCATCTCATAGAGTTTGTCCATGCCTTCTGTGAGGCCCTCTCCAATGATAGCACAGGCCGGCTGGATGTGGTAGGGGGTAGATGGGCTCAGTTCCTGCAGTGCCAGCTGCCTCTCAATCTCAGCCACTGCCAGGGACTTGGGTAAATCCTGCTTGTTGGCGATGACCAGGAGAGGAGTTCCCTGGTTCTCTGCAAACTTGGTCACCTTGTGCAGCTCGGTCTTGGCCTCCTCCAGACGATCTGAGTCCACAGAGTCCACCACGTAGATGATCCCGTCCGTACATCGGCTGTAGGACTTCCAGAGGGGGCGCAACTTCTCCTGACCCCCCACATCCCAGAAGTGGCAGCTGATCCCCTTGGCTGCCCCGTTGCTCAGCCGTATCCTTTCAGTGTTGAAGCCGATGGTGGGCACCGTGTTGACAAACTCATTGAACTTCAGCCGATACAACACGGTGGTCTTCCCGGCAGAGTCCAGGCCGAGCATGACAATGTGCAGAGACTGGAAGGAGGAGATGTTGGAGGAGATGTTCCCCATGTCTAGAGGCAGCAGAAGACGGTGGTGACCTGCCTGTGGTGCCCTCTGAAGATCCTCAGCCCATGCATGCCCTGCTAGTCTGCAATGTGGCCAGAGACACTGGGATCTCTCCTCGGTAGACGAGTCCCCTGTCCTTCCTGGCCCCAGCAGCCTCACCCAAGGTGCATGTCGGGTGGCAGCACTATGCCAGGGCTGCAGACTGGTCATCCAGGGTGAGTGCGGTCTGCGGGATCCCCGGGGTAGGTGGAGGGGTTGTCATCCACATCCAGAAAAGCACCCTCCTCCTCCTCCTTCTCTGCTCTTTCTCCTCTTTACCTCCTATCTCTCTCCCTCCTCCAGCCCTTCACATGATAATGAATCTGCATCCCTGGCCATCAATCTCCTCCCAACTCACACCCCTAAAGCAAGAAGGGAGGGGTAGTCTTAAAAGGGCAACTGTTCTCCTGCCTGCCAGTGAGGCTAATGGTTAATGCAGAGTCCAACGCTTAAAATATTGTCATTGCTGTGATTGTGCACTTACCTGTAGAACAACTGGCAGAGAATGTCAGGAAAGGCAATGCAAGCGATAAACTGCAATATAATATTGCCAATAAAAGAAACACACTAACCAGATGTGATACATTTATTGTGATGACAAGCAGCAAGTTGTCCTATCTGGTCTGTCGCCAGTCTGGAAAGTTTGCTGTATGCTTATGGTCATTATGGATTATCTCTAGAGAATAAGACTGAGTTCACACATCAGCTATTTGGTCAGTTATTTCCATCAGTTATTGTGAGCCATGTGTGGGTCCAGTATACAGAAAAGGTGCAAATCTCCAAATAGGCTTCACTCCTGGTTTTGGCTTATAAGGGCTTATGTACACAAATATATTATCTTTTTTGTGTCCGTTTTTTACGGACCGTATGTGGAACCATTCATTTTAATGGGTCTTCAAAAAAACTAAGAAAAGCTGAAGTTACTCCGTATGTTTCCGTATGTCCACATGTCCGTTCCGCAAAAAAATAGAACATGTTCTATTATTGTCTGCATTACAGACAAGGATAGTACTATTCTATTAGGGGGCATCTGTTCCGTTCTGCAAAATACGGAATGCACACAGACGTAATCCGGATCCGTGGATTGTGGTCCGCAAAATACATATAGTCGTGTGCGTGAGCCCTAACGGATGGAAATAACTGACGAATAACTGAAGTGTGAACCTAACCAGACAGTAGAATTCTCTCTACTAGCTAAGGCTGCTTTCACAGGGTTCAGTAAAAACGCTTCCGTTACTGATAATACAACCGTCTGCATCCGTTCTGAAAGGATCCTGTTTTATTATCTTTAACATAGCCAAGACGGATCTGTCATGAACTCCATTGAAAGTCAATGGGGGACGGATCCGTTTTCTATTGTGTCAGAGAAAACGGATCCGTCCCCATTGACTTGGATTGTGGTTCATGACGGATCCATCTTGCTCCGCATCCCATGACGGAAAGTAAACCGCAGCTTGCTGCGGTTTGCTCTCCGGTATGAGAACAGAACCAAACAGAGCAGAATGCATTTTGGAGCATTCCGTTCTATTCAGTTACGGATGCGTTTTTTCCCGGAATTGAGACCCTATGACAGATCTCAATACGGAAAATATTAACGCTAGTGTGAAAGTAGCCTTAACCCATTTTCACTACCAAATCAAAAAGTCTTCCCATCATGGCGTATCATTTTGAGCGTGTACAGGAATCCTCTCATTCGTAAGTTCTTTCAATTAGCGGAGGCAGACAAGGGCTACAAACACCGTCTTCTTCTGCAGGACTTGGCAAGTGCATTCATTATGAGGATAGCCCATTGATTTCAGTGGTCACCAGGTAATGCTTCATGTCCCCTGAGGTAGCGCCACAGAGGAAATTAACCCCTACTGCCAAGTACATCATTAGATCATAACTGAATGAACCCGGACATATCCCCATTTTCACAAATAGAAATAAATGAGCGGCACTCACCATTCGATGCGACTATTTCTTTTACTGGGTGCAGAGAGGGGGATATACAGTGCAATCACAGAAACATGGCGACGGACGTTTCGCGTATCACCGCTTCATCTGGCCAATACCCATTTTCACCCAGGCAGCCCCCCTGACTTGAGCATCGGAATGACCCAAGACATTCCTAATCATTCCGTTTGCGTTCCTTATAGGCTGCTATGGGGACCTGCCACTTCTCAGCTGGGAACAGGAGTCCCTGCTTTATGAAATTGGTTGGGGTCTCAGATGTCCTGGCTCTGATTGATTCGGTGTTAAATCAATAAAAATAAAAAAATCCCATGAATGTTACAAAAGAAAAGCCATTCACTGCCTGAACAAAATCATTGTATCTCACTCTGTGATCCGCTGTTAGTGTTCTCTATTACTATTTATTTAGTAATTATTGCGATTATTTACTTGCATTTTGACCACTAGGTGCCCCACGTGACCCTTTGATTTTGGATTCGTCATCCTCCCAAAACATCATATACTGCATTTAGTTTTTGAAAAGCTGCTGATCTGTCCATTCTCCCTGGCTCGACCCCCTGGGAATGAATGCAGGGCATGGTTCAGCAGAGTGCAGAGTTTCCTCATTGGCTGCTCTGTGCATTCATTCAAACTTCTCCAGTCAGTTGTTTCCTGAGAACATGCCGTGCCAACACAGCTCAGGACATACTAACGGCTACGTATATATGACCAGAGGACAGATTCTTATAAAGCGTGAAAATACCCAATATTCTTCTTTACAAAGAATTTCACATTTGTGTTTTTTTGTAAGCTCCTGTATACATCCCTTCTCCCTATGAGGTAGCGTTCGATATTTGAATGCTGTTTACTTATAGCATTAGGGTCCAAAATAAATTTTAAAACAAAACATTATCAATTTCTATAGTTGAATGCTACATGGATCTAAAATAAATTTCCCAAAACATTTTTTTCTATATTCGAATGCTGCATGTATACAGCATTGGGGTCCAAAAATTCTTAAAAATGCTTTTTCACGTAACAAAAAATAAATCTATGATACCTTTCTGCAAATCCCCAAAGTCTAATGTATCTATTACAAAGGCTAATCTACCCATGTTCCATTTATAAAGACTGTAATAGACATGCAGTACATTAGTAATAATCTATATTCATACAGCTACAAAAGATTCTGCAGCACTTTACATTAAAGGGGTATAACAGTAGGTAAAAGTTTGGCTAGGGAATAACAATCAGATGGGACCCCCACTGATCATAAGAACGGGGGCCCGTACCCTCTGCAGGCCCCCTGCTGCTCCCTTGAAATGACCGGAGTGGCAGGTCGAACATGCGCACAGCCACTCCATTCATTTCTATGAGAGTTAGGGGCCATTCACAAGTCCGCAAAATGGGTCCGCATCCATTACGCAATTTTGCGGAACGGGTGCAGACCCATTCATTTTCAATGGGGCCGGAATGTTCTGTCCGCATCTGCATTTGCGGATCTGCACTTCCGCATCCGTGCTTCCGTTTTCGCAAAAAAATAGAACATGTCCTATTCTTGTCCGCAAATTGCAGAATGCACATTGCCAGTGTCCGTGTTTTGCGGATCCGCAATTTGCAGATCCACGAAACACTTACGGACGTGTGAATGGACCCTTATGGAGATAGCTCAGCACACATGTGCGACTGGCCGCTCTGGTCATTTCAGGGGAACAGCAGGGGATCTTCAGGGGGTACAGGGCCCCCATTCTCATCATTGGTGGGTATCCCAGCGATAAGACCCCCATCGCTCTGATAGTTATCTGCTATCCTGTGGATAAAAGAGATAACTTTTGCCTACGTGGAATATAATAATATATAATACAGTATGTAAAAGTGCCTAAGAAAGCACAAATTCGTTTGTGTATGGTGGGCCCCACCCGCACTTCCATAGTGGTGTTGCTCCTTTAAGAGGAAAGTGTGTATTTATTTGAAGCTGTGAGTAGGGAAACCTCTTATAATGTACAAGGAAGGAAGGAGAGATAGTGAGAATGATTGTGCACTCTGAAGCTGAGAATCAGAGGGTTGAAGGATATCTTCGGTAGATTTCAGCCGGAGAACAGAATATTCAGTGCACAATACATGATGATGTCTTTATCTGTATGACATTCACTTTCCACCGCAGTTCAGGTAACATATAATTTACACTGTTGAAACGAAAGTCCAATTTCTTGCACAGCAATATCTTCACCTCTTCGTGGTTCCAGCATTGTATGTCCAAGTGTGACACAAGGACAAACTGAGTAATCCTCGGAGGAATGAGGGGATGCTGGGCTCCACAGGAGTAAGCTAACAATGTGTCCCCTGACTTCAGAAGGAAGATACACGATGAGATGATTTACTCTAAGGCCTCATGTACACGACCGTTGTGTGTTTTGCGGTCCCCAAATTGTAGATCCACAAAACACAGATGATGTCCATGTGCGTTCCGCAATTTGCGGAACGGCACAGACAGCCATTGATATAACTGCCTATTCTTGTCCGCAAAACGGACAAGAATAGGACAGGTTATATTTTTTTTGCGGACCACGGAACGGAGCAACAGGATGCGGACAGCACACGGAGTGCCGTCCGCATCTTTTGCGGGCCCATTGAAGTGAATGGGTCTGCATTCCAAGGCACAAAAACTGCGGCTCGGATGCGGACCACAACAACGTTCGTAGTGTATGAGGCCTAAAACACACAACTGCCTCCAGATTCTACCAGCAGACCAACGTCAATACTTAACAGCAGTGTCGGACTATGGTTCCTTGTGCTCACTAGAGGGTCCAACCCTTCATCTACCTCGTATCTGCGCTGCAGCGGTCACTGTCACCCCTGGAAACAAGCAGTGTATAATGTGATGAAAAAAATGAATCCAGCCAGCAAAGGAAGCAATATGGACAATCACAATACATTAGTAATTGCCTTGTATTAACTCTGTCTACATGATAAATGTCATTTTCTGACTTGAGAAATGTAGCATTTTTGTAAGGTTTTTTTGGTGTTTTTTTTCAGTGTTTTATTCCAAAACGCAGTAGTGAAATATTATATACTTGTATGTTTGTGCCATTGTTCTACACTTTTGGTGAATGGCGTTTTATTTTCAGCTAAACTCCATAGACCTTTTATAACATAGGATAGAAATTTTATGAATAAAAAATACAACCAAAAAACAATGCATACAATTACTTGGTGTTCTTTGCAAGCCACAAAAAATCTGCGTGAAGGAAGCCTTAGTGAATCACGGACGTTCTTCATCAGACATGCTCTACTTTGGTTCCGAACCAGACATCAATTGAAGTCTATGGGTTTGTGAAAAAACCACCGACAGAATGCTGATGGCATCGATCATGTTCTCTCAGTGGTTGTCACCGACAATGAGTAGGAGACGCTCTGGAAATCTCTTTTTCAGCCTAAACAATGCACGTGGAATATGGATGACACAAGGAGAGCAAAACAGAAACACATGGACCAACAACGGTCCCTTCACAACATCTTCATGAATGAAACAATTGCCCTTTTTTACAGACCTAAAATGGTCACAAGCATGTGAATAAGGCCTCACACTGATGATCAGAGAGCACCCTTGATTTGCCTGGGGGTAGCATCTGTTGGACAGAGTGGCATTTTCCATTGATCCTGGGCTTAAGCTGCTTGTACTTATTGATAGATTTTGATGGAACAGCACATTGTTGCTTTCATGATTAAGTATTGACCACTGGATTCCCACTGGAAGCTTTTTGCTACATGCCCCATCCAAAGAACCCCAGTATAGATATTCTGTAACGCCTCTGACGTGAAGCACAGTTCTACTCCTTTTCCGTATTTATGTATGGGAGCAGTCAGCCTCCATAGAACCAGAGCTTTGAAGTCTTCCAAATAAGCAGCGTCAAATAGGATATTCTGATAGCACCAGTCCAGATTCTGCCTAGAGGAGGTCGCACTCTTTTCCTAAAGCTACATTAACATGACAGTGTAAAATGGGCATTTGATGGGCGGTGAATGACAAATTACATGTTCTATTTTCTCAGTTTTAACAGGCCGACAGCCCGCATTCAACAGAAAGGGACTATTTTTAACATCCGCTTCTCAAAAAGGCATTAGTGAAAAAAGGTCAGTCAAAAGTCATTATTTTTTATTGTACTATGACGGAATGCAAAACGGAAGCCTTTAAAAGGCATTCTGTTTGCTTTTCGTCCTAATAGAAGTCTATGGGAAAGCATAACAGATCCGTCTGGGTCCCGTTATGCAAGACGGAAAACAAAGTCCTGTGGACAGGACTTTGTTTTCCATCTTGCATAACGGGACCCAGACGGATCTGTTATGCTTTCCCATAGACTTCTATTAGGACGAAAAGCAAACGGAATGCCTTTTAAAGGCTTCCGTTTTGCATTCCGTCATAATACAAGTCTATGGGGAGAAGAACGGATCCGTCCTTCCGTCTTATGGATTCCGTTATTTTCCGTTATAACCATGTTATAACAGAAAGCCATAACGGAATCCCTAACACTAGTGTGGACCCACCCAAGACTGGTATTCAAAGCCGTCTTAGTAAATGTGCCCCCTTGTGTTTTTCATGCAAGTTCTATTAATTTTTATGGAGCAAGAAAAAATGCACAATATAGAACATGCTGCAATTTTTCCTGAATGCAAAAATTATGTGTGAAAAACAATGCTCATGTGCACATATCCATTGAAAGGAATGGGTCAGGATTCAGTCCGGATATGTTCACAACACACATCGCATCCAGACAGAAAATCAGAAGGACAAACATTTGTAATACGCTTTTCTCACAAGGACTCAAAGCACAGGCCTAGTTACAGGTACAGTCAGGTCCATAAATATTGGGACATGGATACAATTCTATCATTTTTGGCTCTATACACCACCACAATGGATTTGAAATGAACAAACAAGATGTGCTTTAACTGCATACTGTCAGCTTTAATTTGAGGGTATTTACATCCAAATCAGGTGAACGGTGTAGGAATTACAGTTTGCATATGAGCCTCCCACTTGTTAAGGGACCAAAAGTAATGGGACAATTGGCTTCTCAGCTGTTCCATGGCCAGGTGTGTGTTATTCCCTCATTATCCCAATTACAATGAGCAGATAAAAGGTCCAGAGTCCATTTCAAGTGTGCTATTTGCATTTGGAATCTGTTGCTGTCAACTGTCAAGTTGAGATCTAAAGAGCTGTCACTATCAGTGAAGCAAGCCATCATTAGGCTGAAAAAACAAAACAAACCCATCAGAGAGATAGCAAAAACATTAGGCGTGGCCAAAACAACTGTTTGGAACATTCTTAAAAAGAAGGAACGCACTTGAGCTCAGCAACACCAAAAGACCCGGAAGACCATGGAAAACAACTGTGGTGGATGACCAAAGAATTATTTCCCTGGTGAAGAAAACACCCTTCACAACAGTTGGCCAGATCAAGAACACTTTCCAGGAGGTAGGTGTATGTGTGTCAAAGTCAACAATCAAGAGAAGACTTCACCAGAGTGAATACAGAGGGTTCACCACAAGATGTAAACCATTGGTGAGCCTCAAAAACAGGAAGGCCAGATTAGAGTTTGCCAAACGACATCTAAAAAAGCCTTCACAGTTCTGGAGCAACATCCCTATGGACAGATGAGACCAAGATCAACTTGTACAGAGTGATGGGAAGAGAAGAGTATGGAGAAGGAAAGGAACTGCTCATGATCCTAAGCATACCACCTCATCAGTGAAGCATGATGGTGGTAGTGTCATGGCGTGGGCATGTATGGCTGCCAATGGAACTGGTTCTCTTGTATTTATTGATGATGTGACTGCTGACAAAAGCAGCAGGATGAATTCTGAAGTGTTTCAGGCAATATTATCTGCTCATATTCAGCCAAATGCTTCAGAACTCATTGGACGGCGTTTCACAGTGCAGATGGACAATGACCCAAAGTATACTGCAAAAGCAACCAAAGAGTTTTTTAAGGGAAAGAAGTGGAATGTTATGCAATGGCCAAGTCAATCACCTGACCTGAATCCGATTGAGAATGCATTTCACTGGATGAAGACAAAACTGAAGGGAAAATAACAAAGAACAAGCAGGAACTGAAGCCAGTTGCAGTAGAGGCCTGGCAGAGCATCACCAGGGATGAAACCCAGCGTCTGGTGATGTCTATGCGTTCCAGACTTCAGGCTGTAATTGACTGCAAAGGATTTGCAACCAAGTATTAAAAAGTGAAAGTTTGATTTATGATTATTATTATGTCCCATTACTTTTGGTCTCTTAACAAGTCGGAGGCACATATGCAAACTATTGTAATTCCTACACCGTTCACCTGATTTGGATGTAAATACCCCCAAATAAAGCTGACAGTCTGCAGTTAAAGCACATCTTGTTTGTTTCATTTCAAATCCGTTGTGGTGGTGTATAGAGCCAAAAATGTTAGAATTGTGTTTATGTCCCAATATTTATGGACCTGACTGTATATGGCTGGGGCGACACCCTGGGAAGTCGGTGGCTGGGGAGAACATACAAACCTTTTGTTCCTGGTCCGTACAGCGCTGTAAGGCACCAGTGCTAACCACTGTACTCCTACTGTGAGAAAGAGGACCTTAGTCTTAGTCATACCACCCAACTTTTTGGATGGTCAAAGAGGGATACTTGCAGTTCTTTTTGTGAAAGATCCAATCACTGGCTAAGGGCTCATGCACACGGCCGTTGCATACAGTGGGTCCTCAATACATGGGCACCAGCCGTGTGCACCCCGCATCATAGATGCTGGACCCATTCACTTGAATAGGTATGCAATCCGGAAGATGCAGTGTGGTGTCGGAACTGAGGCACTGATCGGAAAGCCAGTTTTCTGTGCATGCCTCCGCACCTAGAAAAAAGTAGTGCATGCACAACTTTTTTGCAGTGCGGACTGTCAGATGCATGATCGCGGACCCTATTCAAGTGAATGGGTCCACAATCCGCATGCGGCGGCCCCCATGGTCGGTGCCTTTGCACTGTGGACCGGTGGTGTGCATGATCCCTAAGGCAGGTCATTGCTGCAGCCAGGGATTTACTGAGCGGCATTCACAGCCATTTCAAGATAGTAGCAGGAAGTGAGTTGCAGTGGGAACCTGACGCCGTCAGAACTCCAGCGGCTGTGGATCGGTGAGGTAAACATAAGTTATTTTTTAAGATATTTTTTACAGCATGTGCTTGGGACAGTTTTTTTCTTTCTCTTCAAAATCCCTTTAAATATTAGCATATAAATCATGTGATTACATATATTTTAAGATCCAATTTGCACCAAATAATGAAGTTGAGGTTTAATATACAGGTAAGGCTACTTTCACACTAGCGTTCGGGTTTCCGTTCGTGAGCTCCGTTTGAAGGAGCTCACGAGCGGACCCGAACGCAGCCGTCCAGCCCTGATGCAGTCTGAATGGAGGCGGATCCGCTCAGACTGCATCAGTCTGGCGGCGTTCAGCCTCCGCTCCGCTCGCCTCCGCACGGACAGGCGGACAGCTGAACGCTGCTTGCAGCGTTCGGGTGTCCGCCTGGCCGTTCGGAGGCGTGCGGATCCGTGCGGATCCGTCCAGACTTTCAATGTAAGTCAATGGGGACGGATCCGTTTGAAGATGCCACAATGTGGCTCAATCTTCAAGCGGATCCGTCCCCCATTGACTTTACATTGAAAGTCTGGACGGATCCGTCCCAGGCTATTTTCACACTTAGCTTTCTTTTGCTAATATAATGCAGACGGATCCGTTCTGAACGGAGCCTCCGTCTGCATTATTATGAGCGGATCCGTTCAGAACGGATCCGCCCGAACGCTAGTGTGAAAGTAGCCTAAAAACCATACAGATAGTTTAGTAAAGAGCAATTAAGTCAATGTATTAATGCACATTTATTTCCCAGGTCAGAAATAGGGACAGTTAAAGGGGTTTTCTCATCTGAGACAATGGGGGCATATCACTAGGATATGCCTCCATTGTCTGATAGGTGCAGGTCTCAAAACTAGGATCTGCACCCATCACCTAAATAGAGCCCCGAACGTAGTGGAGGCAGCACAGCGCATCCATTTATTTCCATTGGGCCGCCGAAAATAGCTGAGCACTGGATCAGCTATTTCCGTCAGGCCCATAAAAGTCAATGGAAGTGGTGGCTGGTCATGTGCGATCCCATTCACTTCTATGGAGAGAGCGCTTGGTGGTGGCCGGACCGGAGTCCTCCAGCCACCACTTTGGCTCACTCCGTTCTTGGGACCTCTGGGACCTGCACCTATCAGACAATTGGAGCATATCCTAGCAATATGTCCCTATTTTTTTTAGATGAGATAACCCCTTTAAGGAGCAAAGAAGGACAGAGGGACTTTGCTCAAAAAGAAGGACTGTCCCTCCAAAAGAAGAGCTCCTGGGAGGCATGTGTATACTGGTGCTGTGTTGAAGATTTATAGGAGTGGCCCTGAAAAAACCAAAAAACAAAAAGTGGCCTCATGTTGTAGGCGGGTCCAAATTCATAGAAGGCGGGGCAACAGAGATAGGTCGGGCCAGCAATACCACAGCGCAGAACAAAATTCTGCCCCAGCAGAACCAAATGCTACAGTGCAGCCCAAAATACTGCCGCATTATGTAGCTGTATCATCGTCCTGAGGACAGCAATATCCTTGAATTTGCAAGGGCACCTGCAGCCACTGGCCAGGTCCAAAAGTGACTGACGCTCCTACATTAATTTATGCAGAGAGCATCAGGTTTTTATGAGCCTTGCTGGCGGCCAACAGGAGGGATTTAGTGGCCCCCTGGGCTTCGTCCCACCAGGAAATTTCCCTGTAGGGTCTATGGCCAATCTGCCCATGACAATGTATCACTTTTATATTTATGCAACATTTTAGTATTTATTCTTGTACCTAATAAATATAGATACATAAATGTATAAATGTAACATGTTTCTGCACGTATTTCGTTGATGCCTGTATTTCATTCAGATATACCAAGTACATTACTGCATTATATTGCATTATACGTTATATATTATAAATGGTGATGATGGTGATGAAATGCTTATCTGCTGTGATAACCATGTTCTTCCATGCAGTTTATCACTTCTAGACAACTAAGAACAGCCTTTATTTATTGGCATTATGGCTCCCTCTGGTGGTGGTTCACTGAAAAAATACTCATTTTTTATGCACCTATAACTGGCCATAAAATGGTCAACACTTTAGATGTGGGCTTAAAGTTCATTCTTGAGACAGCTATTTCTCCCACCTCCCTTTACACGTGTATGCTTGGTTCAGCCAAGCATGCATGCGTTTTCCATGGGGAGAGGAGACACTTCTGGCAGCAGCTTATCTTCCTTGAGAACAAAATGATTGGCCATGTTGAAATGTAATCTTGACCCTTTTTGCCCCCGACATCTGCCATTAGGGGAAGAGTTGGTACTTCTCAAAACACATTAGATTTGGCTAACATCCATGTGCAGTCACCTAATTCACTACTATAACAAAAAAAGCATCAGTTTTAGGCCTCATGCACACGGATGACAATCTTGTGTGCCTCTGTGTTTTTTCACGGACCCATTGACTTGAATGGGTCCGCGAACTGTTGTCCATAAAAAAAATAGGACAGGTCATATTTTTTTGACGGACTGGAAACACGGATCACGGACGCGGATGACAAACGGTGCATTAGCTGAGTTTTCCACGGACCCATTGAAAGTCAATGGGTCCGCAGAAAATCACGGAAAACTGAACAACGGACACGGGACACAACAACGGTCGTGTGCATGAGGCCTTAGTCACATCCACCTAAAAAAAGTTTATCCTTTGTGGGGCCACATAAACTTATATTTTATATCTTAGTGCACAAAACAATGGTTTACGACTGATGCCACTTAAAATGAGAGCAATATAACAACTTATTGGGTTCTTTGTATTTTTCTAGTGGGTATAATTAAAGGTAATGGCCCTGATTTATCGCAGACTGGTGGCTTACATCTATGGTGCCTATGGTAACCCCATACGCTGCCGGAGGCTGCCCCTAATTTATGATGGGGCATATATGCCTTGTCATAAATTAGGTGCAGCCTTCGGCAGGCAATGCACCCAAAATGAAATGTATGCATGGCGCCTGGCTGGTACAGATTTCAGTCTTCTTCTGCACTGGCGTAAACAAAAATGAACGTGGAGGTGCCGCTGGCCCTCCCCCCTCCCTCGCAATGCCCCTTTTTTGGGAAAAATGCCAAAGGCAGCTGAGAAATGGCACTTGTGTAAAATGTTTTGGACAAGTGGTGTTAAAAAAGTCACAAACACGCAGTTTGCAACTTTATCACGCCATGAAACTGGTGTAAATATCTGATAAATTAGACCCAATGTGATTACACTAGGGGCATACTAGGAATTTAAAATGACCCTACAAAAAAACTAAAAGTGGCCCTCATGTTTAGGAGGCTGCAAGCTGACAGAAGGAGGGGCAACACAAGTAGGAAGGGGTCAGTCAGTAAGGGCTCTTTCACACAAGCGGATGCTGTGCGGGTAATCCGCTGCGTGACAGACAGCCAAACCCCGTCCCGGACAGCAGAGACACGGAGCATTAACATGATTGATAATTCTCTGTGCCTCTCTGTGATCTCTTTACTACAAAATAACAGTAACAACTGTATCTCACCTTGATTTTGTAGTAAAAAGATCACAGAGAGGCACGGAGCGTTATCAATCATGTTAATGCTCCGTGTCTCTGCTGTCCGGAGTGGGGTTTGGCATTCTTTCACGCATCTTATTACTCGCACGGTATCCGCTCGTGTGAAAGAGCCCTAATAGTATAGTGGAGAACAAAATACTACCGATGAAGCTGTCCTTCATTGGTGGCCAGCTACATGTTCTGTCCTCCTCTTGTAATGACCTGGAGTGCCATTACCACTTCTTTTGACACCTTGCTACCATTTACTATGTGCTAATGCATAATATCTGATATGTTATATATCATCGCTTAATAATGTGCATATTTATTCCTGAAACTGTTATGTTCAAGTGTATTAACCTGGTCCACCAGCAGATGGTGGCAACATTGGCAGTATTAGCTTCCCTGGAGAGGAACCTTTTGTTTCCTTCAGCCTTCTGTAGCTAGAGGGAGGAGTCAGTCTAGCTTAGCCCCTGTAAGGGGAAGGAGTAGGCTCTCGTCCCTCCTAGATGAGCCTGCAGTGCAGTTCTAGTCCACCCTCCTTAGGGAGAGGTTGTGTGCTGGTGAGCAGAGTGCTGCCTTCTCTGCTAGGCCCAGAGGCCCTCCCTCTGAAGTCTACATGGTTGCTCGTCCCCTCCTGGGCTTGCATTGCCTCCTTCCAAGCTGAGCCTAAGCTTGAGGTACTCTAAAGCCAGGACAAGAAGTTCCTAGGACTATAAGTAAGAGACACACTACAGACTATAGCTAACTTAAGTTCCAGTAGAAGAGGAAGAGTTTCCTATTTATCTAGCCAAGCATAATAGAGCTAAGAGAGCAACCGCATAGCAGAGTTGAGAGTGTAGCAGAGAAGTATTTACCTGCCAAAGTTAAGCCAATACCTGCTGATGACCAAGATATCGTTTGGAAGCTGTTTGGATTACCAATTTATGCAAAGTAAAAGCAACTGTTCAACGTTACTGCAAAGTCTAGACTCCATTTATTAAATTTGTTCATCATCCAAGTTCACCTACCCCTTTTGCACTGCTTCGTACCACATCATGTCTGGGATCCACGGATATCCAGGTAGGAACACCGTGACACGTGTACATAACATCTACAGAGATTGTAGGCTACCCTGCACCACTCTGGCAATCCTACCTCTGGGTACCAACATTACCATCTACAAAGGGAGCCTTGAGCATCCATTGCTTAATCATAGCTGGCGTCACGCTTACATGCTCTATAAGAGACACATATTTCGTAGAAACCTCCCAATGGGCAAGGGATACCCCAGGCCTGGCCCTTAGTGGGATGTTGCATCCATATCCAAGTGGCGTCATGAACAGGATTCGTGAAACGTCAAAAACTGTGTGCCATAAAGAACAGGATTCTGACAAAACCATACTGTGTGTTTCATACCGTTACACTAAAGAACAGGAGTCAAATAACTAAATTGTGTGCCTACCAAATTTATTTGCCTGTTGGATTTACAAATCTGCTGTTGAAAGTGACTTTAATGACTTTGTTGTGGAGCGATCGGCGCAAAACGCTGCATACCGGCACCCAAAAAGTTAAATCACCATTTTTACAGTCTTTGGAGCAGCATCTTCTTCATCCCCACAGGTGCGAAACTGCAGGAACGCCCTTCGTTGAAGCGCAAAAACCAAGCCCTGCACACAAGGAACTACTTTGCATCATGGAGGGAGGAAATGAGGACTCCACTCCTGCGGCCCCTCCTTCATCTACAGCTTTGGCCCGCGAAAGGGATAACAACATGGTGCACCCTGAGCCACCGGAGCAACAGCCAGCCCCTGAAGGGCAGCCACGAGAAGGCCCCGCATCAGCTGGTGCGGCGGAGGCAGCTGGAACTTCCATTTCGCCACCCAGGAGGAGGAATGGAATCGTCCTCCCACCAGTGGACCTGCGGCCAATGATACGCCCGCACCTCATAAGAGAGGTGCATCCCATCAGGATCATCGCCACCAGTCAGTTGGTTCCTTGGGGCTCCACTGGCAGGCTGACCCAATTGAGAGACCCGGTACACGAAGAGCAGACGGTGCATCAAAGTGAGGAAGAGGGCCCGGTTCGTAATGCCCTGGGAAGTGCGACTGGGAAGTATGGCTCTACCCCTCCGGATGTATGAAGAAAACGTTGACCTTGTCCACGAAGCCCACAAGGAGTACATGTTGTGCCAGTATTCCAATTTGCCGCAGACCAGCCCCAATTCCGGAGGAGATTATTGCACAATGGAGCCGCAGCGCGGAAGAACAGGTGGTGGCTGGCCAAGCAGCAGCATCTGGAGGTCTTAGGCCTCTTTCACACGGGCGAGATTTCCGCTTGGGTGCAATGCGTGAGGTGAACGCATTGCACCGGCACTGAATCCGGACCCATTCATTTCTATAGGGCTGTGCACATGAGCGGTGATTTTCACGTATAACTTGTGCGTTGCATGAAAATCGCAGCATGCTCTATTTTGTGCGTTTTCACGCAATGCAGGCTCCATAGAAGTGAATGGGGCTGCGTGAAAATTGCAAGCATCCGCAAGCAAGTGCGGATGCGGTGCGATTTTCACGCATGGTTGCTAGGAGATGATCGGGATGGGGACCCGATCATTATTATTTTCCCTTATAACATGGTTATAAGGGAAAATAATATCATTCTTAATACACAATGCTTAGTAAAATAGGGCTGGAGGGGTTAAATTTTTTTATTTAACTCACCTTAATCCACTTGTTCGCGCAGCCCGGCTTCTCTTCTGTCTTCTTCTTTGCTGTCCAGGAGGAAAAGGACCTATGGTGACGTCACTGCGCTCATCACATGGTCCATCACATGATCCATCACCATGGTGATGGATCATGTGATGGACCATGTGATGAGCGCAGTGACGTCACCACAGGTCCTTTTCCTCAAAGAAGAAGAAAGAAGAGAAGCCGGGCTGCGCAAACAAGTGGATTAAGGTGAGTTAAATTTTTATTTTAATTTTTAACCCCTTCAGCCGTATTTTACTAAGAATTCTGTATTCAGAATGCTATTATTTTCCCTTATAACCATGTTATAAGGGAAAATAATAAAATCTACACAACACCTAACCCAAACCTGAACTTCTTTGAAGAAGTCCGGGTTCGGGTTTGGGTACCAAACATGCAGATTTTTCTCACGCGCGTGCAAAACGCATTAAAATGTTTTGCACTCGCGCTGAAAAATCGCGCATTTTCCCGCGATACACCCGCATCTCATCAATTCAATACAAAACTGACTTTGGGAGCCACAGTGTGGACTGCGTCTGAGAGTTGAGGGCCAGTTGATCTTGTTTTAAGTGTTTTTACATGCCAGGTTGCCCTGTTTCGCCTTCATCCTCTGACCACATGCAGTAAGGACTCCCCCAACTGCTAATACCTCCAAGTTGTGCTTAACAGCGCCACCTACATTTATTTCCTTTCCCCCCCCCCTTTTCAGGTTATTTGGGAGCATAGGCGTTGCTACAGGGGGAGCATAGGCGTCGCGTGCCCCCCACTGATTCCCCTTTTAAAACGCTGGCCACTGCCGCCGCTAGTACAGCCAGGGCCGTCTTTAACGCGGGGAAAAAGAGGCAGTAGCCTCTTGAGCCCCGCTGGCCACTGGTGACTCCGGAACTACAGGTTCGTGTGCAGGCGTTGTGGGAGCGTAGTGGGGACCGCGGCCCTGAGTCTGCAGAGAGCAGTGCAGGTCAGCATACAGTCGCGATGCCGTGACACCAGCCACCGAAAGTTGCCGAAAGGTCCGGTTTAGTTGATGATGCCTCCGCCATAGCGTGGCCCACCACGGAACAGACCGCGCTTTGGGCTAGATTGTCCGCAGAAATAAAGTCAGCTCGACTCCCGTGCACCCATGCTTGCAAAAAGTATAATTAGGGACTGACTCGCAAGTTAGTTGAGGCACCGGTAAAAGATTTCCCAGTACCAGTACGAAAACTGGGCCGAGTGCTGGACTTTTGTAAACAGCAGGGGTTTGGATTTATCCGCGACATGGCGACTAACCGTGATAATCGCTGGTCTGTGAAGAGAAAAGAGCTTCCCCCTTGGTTACACAGCCTATATGTAAATTAAGTGGTTGAGTTCACCCCTGAAGAGGGTACACGTGGACCCTATGCCACAGCAGTACGTCGGCCAGGACAACACACGGAGACCCAGGAGCTTGATCAGGACTCTGAGTCTGAGGAAGATCCAGAAAAGGAACTTTCTACCGCCCCTGTGCGGCCTGCTGCAAAATATGTGCCACCAAGTACTACACAGAATCAGTATGCTACTGGTTTTGCAGGAACCAATATTCTCTGGCAACCCGCCATTGTTACCAGAGACCCTGATGTTAAACCTAAACCTCAAAGGGAAAGGGTTAGAAGAAGAAGGTCCGAGCCACAAAACCTGACTGCAGCTACAGAGGACTGTGCTATGTTATTCCAACAACTAGCTGTAAAGCAACAAACAGGGATTTGCTATCCCACATTATGGAGAGGAACCTGCTGGCTCTTCAACACTGAAAAATCTATCTGAAGAATCAAATCCTGTGACCAGGAGTGACCCTACAGTTGGGCTGGCTTGTAACGTGAAAAAGGAATAGCCCCCTATAGTTGAGAAAGTGAAGCAGGAACTTAACTTGCCATCTACACCCAAACAGAGAATGATGGAGGGACAACCAGAAGGATCATCCACTAATTCATGGGATTCTGGAAGCCCAATTCTGACGGATGTGTCATCGTGTTCTGATCCCTACAATTAAGTAGGCCGTTTACCATTACATGGAGCAGGAGCTGCCATCATTTGAGAGGACTTCTCTTATTGTTTTTTGAGCCCCTCTCTATGTTCTTGCAAGGACTCCATCTAGGACTCCACTTGAATCCAGAAAGTTTTGCACTACATTTGTGTTTGATCATGTTTAACCCCTTTTTACCCCATTTTCAGGTTATCAAGGGACTTTGTTAACGCAACGTTTAAAGTATACTACCCAGAAAGAGTTTTCTGTGCTTATCCGTTCGATAACAAAATTTTTGCACTTTAAAAAGTTTTATGCATGTTTTATACCCCATTTTGATATGTCTTCTGAACCATATCATGGACTTTACTGCCCTTATGTGAGATCATTCTCTAATAACCATATTTGGCTGTAGCACATCTACCATAAAGAAAAAGTGTATGTGATATATTTTATATATTTGCCTAGAATGTATTTTTGTGCATAACCCTTTATTCACAGGAGGTTATTGAAGAGTCATGATAATACATTGCAATGTCTAGATTCACATGTGCATATTTGGAGGTGTGTATTTGGTGTATTTCAGGACACGGCTTAGAGATCCACAGCTTCAGACATTACCAACGTTGAGGGTGACTTACATTTTACCATGGGGGTATGCAGCGTCCCACTACATGTTAAAAGCACTTTTTACCCCAAAAACTGTATAATGCTGTATTATGTGACTTTGTGCTAATTTATCTGCAAAATCCCTGTTACCAGGCAGATTAGGTGTCATTTATACATCCCACCACTAGATAGAGATAACACTTAGGTTCTATATATACCTAGGTCAGGCCTAGTGAGGGAGAGTGGTGAGACAGATTAGATCAGATGAGATTAGTGGGAGAGAATGCAGAGTGAAGACTCCACAACACAGATTAGTGAGTGGAGCCAACTTTGCTATGAGGTAGTACCAAGGTGTGAGGCGCAGAAGAGCGTTTTCCTTCTGTGGCCGGACTATATACTTGCATCTCTGACCAGTAAGAGAGAGTTTGCCTCCCTGGAATAAAAACAAGCTTCCTAAGGATTCATCGGTGATAAAAGCCATTATTTAGGGCCACAGATACCTTTGCGCATGGTGGAGGACTTACAGCTTCTGGCAGCCACACCATAACTCTGGGAAACAGATGAGTTACCTGTCCTAATGTTCAGCTTGTAGGGGAAGGACAAGGTTTAGGACTGAGCATATCAACAGGAACAAGGTACTCCCTAACCACAGCTCAAATCAAGCCTAAGAAAGCCTAGAAACAGTGGATCTGCAGAATTAACTCTAATACCAACAAGAGACTGTATTTTGTACTGCTGCAACCAAAGTCATCAACAGAAAAAGTTGTGAAATGCACCTTACCACTGTCTACCTCATTATTACCACTATTAGTTGTACCACCATTAACGGTACTGGCGTCACGACAAAAAACATCCAGGGACTCAGCTGCCACAAGCACCCTAAGCACCCCTAACATCAAGGTCACCTCAACCACCATCTTGGCTGATGCTTCCCTACCACAGAGCGTGCTCCGGAGGATTTCGTGATGTCCACCTCAACACTGTGCTGCCAGCCCAGGGAGGCTTTCTGCTAACCGTGAGTAAACCGATGAACTGTGTGTTATTACTTGACCCCTCATCCACAGCGCACCTCACGTGTTGCCCCTGCGCTACTGGCTGGCTGCATATCGATGCAGAAACAGTGTTCTTAGCAAGTTCTTCTTTATTGTAAAAATATGAGTCAATGCGTTTCTGGAACGGAGCGTCCCCTTCATCAGGACAGTAATGGTAATGGCAGACTCAGTTATTTATGTAAAACACACCTGTGTACCTCTCCTCCCCCTCCTCCACTCCTCATTCAGCCTGCCAAAAAATGTGCCATTTTAAAGCTTACCTGTGCATGTCTTACCATTACTGTCCTGATGAAGGGGACGCTCCTTCCCAGAAACACATTGACATTTATTATTACAATTAGAGATGAGCGAATCGAAGTTGACTTCAATCCGAATTTGCACGTGTTAGGACATGGAGCAAAGAACTCTTGGAACGAGGGATCACCCACAATGCCATGCATGCAGCCAATCAGCAGCCAGCCCTGTGATGTCACAGACCTATAAATAGCCTCTGCCGTTTTAGATTCAGCCATTTTCCAGTGTACTTAGTGCAGGGAGAGACGTCAGCAGGTGCTAGGGACAGTGGAAGAAAATACTTTAAAACTTTTATTTTGCTGTATAGAAGTTCAGGAAAAGGATAGGGAGAAACAATTCCACAGTATTGAAGCAGAACAGGGTTCAATAGGGGAGTTTACAGCCTGGGTAATAGGAACAATCCAATTACGCCTTGCTGCACTGATTGGGGATCCAAATTGCCATTATACAGCTCTGTAATTCTAGCAAACCTGTCTTGTTATTGGGGTACAAGTACTGTTTGATACAGCCATTAACAGGGTTTATTACAAGGAAATATTTCTATGTCTTATTTGCCCTTGTGCGATGCAGTTATATGTTCTAAAGCATTTTTGGCTTGTATTAGTGGGGGAAAAAGGGCTTATTAGCCATTGTATGGTGAAATGAGAAAATTACAGCCCTTTTTGGCGTGTATTAGTGGCAAAAAAATATATATTTGCCGTTCAATGGTGCAGTTATATTCTAAATATTCTAAATCCTTCTTTGGTGTGTATTAGTAGAAAAAAGGGGGCTTATTAGCCATTGTGTGATGAAGTGAGACAATTACAGACTTTTTTGTGGTGTTTTCATTTCCTTTTTATTTATTTATTTGATCTAACAGTATGTCAGACAGAGAAGTGCCAGGCCCTCCACAGGGGAGTGGCAGAGGCCTAAATGTTTCTGGCACAGGTACAGGTCGCAGCAGAGTAATGGGGTCTTGCAGCAGGAGTCGCAGCGAGAGCCCTGAGCTCCCAATGTTATCTAGCAGTCGTGTCTTGACCAGCAACCCAGTGGTTCCTGAATGGTTGACTCGGTCATCCACTTCGTCCCAAGTTACATCAGACACTCCCAGCCAAGAGTCCATGGGTTCATCTGACACAACCCTTAGTTGGCATGGCCCGGGAGCAGGCCCTGTGCCCTCACCTGTCCTCAATCTGCCTCTGTCCTTTTCTGTTCCCTCAGCCAGACAAGTATTATATGTTGTGGTCAGTTCCACTATACAGCGAGGACGAGCTACTAGAGGACAGTCAGCAGTTACTGCCCAGCCAAGGAGGAGACATCCGCCACTTCCTCCGGTAGGCGGGCAAGTACTGATCAGGAGAGTGGTGTGGGAGCTGGTATTGCGAGCAGTCATGCTCCCTACCCAGAGACCGTTGAGTAGCACATCAGTGACATGCAGACAGTACTTGATGATGATGTAGCTGATCACACTTGGGAGCCGGATGAATTAGGGCCTTAATCATCATCAGGAGAAGAGGGTGGCAGCTTTCCTGTAAGGCAGCGGCAGAGCCAGCAAGTCGCTAGCGTGGCTGGGAGTCAGCAGGGTGACAGCAGTGGGAGGTCGGTAGCCAACGTGCCTGTGGTAGACCACCCGCTTCACAGGAGCCTACCTGCCTGGAAAGTAGTGGTGCAGGGGTTTACGGAAGCAGCGGCGGTAGCAGTCAGTCAGTGTGGAGTGTTGGGGATAAAGTCACCTACTTGGGGGTGTGGCAGTTTTTTGTTAACAAGCCGCCGGAGGAGGTAAACATGGCCTTTTATTAGAATATGTGGGCAGAAGGTGAAGCGTGGCCAAGGTGCAAATGCTGGCACCACGGCCCTGCGTCAACATATGCAGCGTCACCATAAAGTGGCTTGGGAGAACCGTGGCTCCGATGTGGTGGTCCAGCCTGCCGCAGCAACCGCTGCATCACCCAGTGGCACGCACCCGATTTCAGGCAGTCAAGGCTCCACCACCTCAGCCGAAAGGGAGCTGTCTGTCCTTCCCTTCATCTGCTGGTCCTGATGCTCCTGTTCTTCCTCTTACTCCTCGTCAGTCATTCCGTCAGCAATCGATCACGAATCGATTGCCAAAAGACAACAGTATGTGTGCACTCATCCAACGGCGCAGAAGCTGAATATGCTCCTGACCAAGTTGCTGGTGCTGCAGTCCCTCCCTTTCCAAGTGGTGGATGTGGCAGGCGCAGCACTATGAACTGCCTTTTGCGCTGTGGCATTAAAAGTATTTTGATATCTCTGACTTTTTTAGTCTAACCCGACTGTCTATTACTCTGTAATTCCTCTAGCGCCATTCTATGGAAGCAGTAGGTTTAAAGAGCACACCAAATGCTTGAAATAACTTCTTTATTAACTTTAACTTTTCATATATAACACTGCCGTCTCCGCAGCAGATAGTCCATGTACAAAACATGTGTTGAATAAAGTATCATAAAATGGTGGTATGCATAAGATGGTGGTTCAACTGTTCAATCTTGTCATTCAACATAAAATTGTGGATATATTTTTTCTCTTCTCTTCTGTATCTGTACTCTGACTTTAAGTTATTTAAGCACTTTATTATCTCTCTGAGAGGTATATCTGAGGTTAACCAACAGTTCACTTGCTCTACTTGGTTTGCAGTTTGCTCTATACAATTGCTTATGATCTGGTATGAGCAGTTCGCATTTGTATGCAATTTGTTATGATTGTATGGTTCAGTAGTTCGTTTGTATGGTATTTGCAATTGGTGGAACTGTAAGTAAACACACATATAACTGGTTCAGTATATAAATATGGTTCTAATCACTATATTAACAGTAGGAACATTATATAACTGTTTTAAAAACCTATTTTGGCCTCTCTGCTTCCATAAAACACAGCTCTTTGTGGAGTAAATGTCTGTTTAGCTTCTTTCCTCTGGTGTAATGATTCTAGCAGCTCCTGCTAGGGTAATTTCCCACATAGACTGTGTGTGAGGCTGGCTGTGATTGGTCAAAACTTCAGCTGTGTGTGAGGCTGGCTGTGATTGGTCAAGACTCCTGCACAGCAACAACAGTTTAAGGCCTCATGCACACGACCGTTTTTTTTTAAGGTCCGCAAAAACGGGGTCCGTAGGTCCGTGATCCGTGACCGTTTTTTTGTCCGTGGGTCTTCCTTGATTTTTGGAGGATCCACGGACATGAAAAAAAAGTCATTTTGGTGTCCGCCTGGCCGTGCGGAGCCAAACGGATCCGTCCTAAATTACAATGCAAGTCAATGGGGACGGATCCGTTTGACGTTGACACAATATGGTGCAATTGCAAACTGATCCGTCCCCCATTGACTTTCAATGTAAAGTCAGGAGTCCCTTTTATACCATCGGATCGAAGTTTTCTCCAATCCGATGGTATATTTTAATTTGAAGCGTCCCCATCACCATGGGAACGTCTCTGTGTTAGAATATACCATCGGATTTGAGTTAGATCGTGAAACTCAGATCCGACAGTATATTCTAACACAGAGGCGTTCCCATGGTGATGGGGACGCTTCAGGTTAGAATATACTACAAGAACTGTGTACATGACTGCCCCCTGCTGCCTGGCAGGTGCTGCCAGGCAGCAGGGGGCAGACCCCCCTCCCTCCCCTGTAGTTAACTCATTGGTGGCCAGTGCGGCCGCCCCCCCCCTCCCCCTGTAGTTAACTCATTGGTGGCCAGTGCGGCCGGCCCCCCCTCCCTCCCCTGTAGTTAACTCATTGGTGGCCAGTGCAGCCGACCCCCCCTCCCTCCCCTGTAGTTAACTCATTGGTGGCCAGTGGGCCCCCCCCTCCCTCCCCCTCCTAATTAAAATCTCCCCCCCCCCTATCATTGGTGGCAGTGGAGAGTACCGATCGGAGTCCCAGTTTAATCGCTGGGGCTCCGATCGGTAACCATGGCAACCAGGACGCTACTGCAGTCCCGGTTGCCATGGTTGCTTAGCAATTTGTAGAAGCATTATACTTACCTGCGAGCTGCGATGTCTGTGACCGGCCGGGAGCTCCTCCTACTGGTAAGTGACAGATCATTAAGCAATGCGCTGCACAGACCTGTCACTTACCAGTAGGAGGAGCTCCCGGCCGGTCACAGACATCGCAGATCGCAGGTAAGTATAATGCTTCTACAAATTGCTGCAGTAGCGTCCTGGTTGCCATGGTTACCGATCGGAGCCCCAGCGATTAAACTGGGACTCCGATCGGTACTCTCCGCTGCCACCAATGATAGGGGGGGAGATTTTAATTAGGAGGGGGAGGGAGGGGGGGCCCACTGGCCACCAATGAGTTAACTACAGGGGAGGGAGGGGGGGCCGGCCGCACTGGCCACCAATGAGTTAACTACAGGGGATGGAGGGGGGGCGGCCGCACTGTCGGATCTGAAAAAGCGGATCCGTCTGTGTAAAAGTAGCCTACGGCCACGGACCACGGACGCGGATGCCAATCTTGTGTGCATCCGTGTTTTTTCATGGACCCATTGACTTGAATGGGTCCTGTCATGAACTATGGATCCGATCGCTCCGGATCCCACAGCTGTGACGTAGTGGTCTGTGACGGAGTCTGCGCACACCTCACGTGACCGGGGTATTACCATTCGGCTAACACCCCCCACTACACTTCGGTAACTGCCACCACGTGGGTTCCCGGTCCACGAGCCGACTATCCGGGTCATTCACTATCACACAGATCAGTGGATGAACCGGATATCACTTACTGACCAACCGCAGTCAATCACCCCCAGCTACAATTCCTAAATGCAATTTAACGACTTCCGGTTCCGGCGCTGACATGGAGGGACGCAGCTAATCTCGGCTCCGTGCTAGTCGGTGGAAACCAGCTAAATCCCCCATACAAACCGGGTATATTCCGGGAAAGCCCTACTTGCTGATAAATGCAATTTAACTAACTACCTGGTAACGTCTCTTCAAAGTCAAAGTACGTTGTTCAGCAGCTTAGAATATGGAAGACTTGGCCATTTAGATTTTATAATCTTTAATAAGAGGTAAAAAGCAGTGCATACAAATCTAATGAAAATGACTATAAATCTACAGAATAATAATAACAATATAAATAATCACGACAGTTCAAATGAAAGGGAAAAAAGATGAAAGAATACTTAGTTTCTCTGGAGGGTTTCAGATGGTCGTTCATATGTCCTTTTTGAATCCTTGCAAACCCCGTTCAGTATGTATCAGGGGAGACCCTCAAAGTTCTTCTGATACAGGGATATGCCGTCAATGTCCAATTAAGTGTCTGGTGATGTTCCATGGGTCTCTCTCCTCTGTCCTTGTGCACAGATTTTTATGAACTCTCCCATGGGCAGGAGACTTACTCCTGTCAGCCAATGGCAGCAGAGTGACTGTGAAGCCTAGGGATTGGCCTCCAAGTGTTTTATGACCCCATCAAAGTTCAGTTCCTACAATGAGGATTATACTTAAGCCCGTATCTCCCTGATACATCGGCATATTTTTATACACAATACATATTTGCGATCCTTATTTATTTACATACAGAATGAGACCACACACGGTAATGCTGGGACCTGTAGTTCTTCTACCACCCATAGGTCCGCTACAGAATCAAATCCTCTGATCATATTTGATACCCAATTAACCACAATACTCTGTAGAGCCTGGATCTGGTGTCAGAAAGGGCATAAGTTGATTCATAAATGAAATATGAAAGTGGACTGGTTTTATGCCCAGAGCTAATTAAGGGCTATTAGCTCTCCTCAAACCAGACCTGGAAATTTATGACGTCACGCTCCAGCCAGGCTTGACAGCGAGCTGATCTTTATCTTATAGGACAGGATGAGCTGGGCCTGGTATAGCCTTTATGACCTTTTATAGCCGGCCTCACAGAGTAGTGGTAATAAAAGTGTCCATCTATATCATAGGTGACCCAGGCTTCAGGAAGATGAGAGTTCACTGTTTTTTTACATATGCCAGAAGCATACAAGATGGCTACCCAGAGGAATTATGTATGTATGCCAGCACAGAACCGTGAACCGTTGTCCATCAAAAAAATAGGATAGGTTTTTTGACGGACAGGAAACACGGATCACGGATACGGCTGCAAAACGGTGCATTTTCAGATTTTTCCACGGACCCATTGAAAGTCAATGGGTCCGCGAAAAAAAAAAAAAAAAACGGCACAACGGCCACGGATGCACACAACGGTCGTGTGCATGAGGCCTAACTCTATGCTTTCTGTTGTTTCTGCTATGTCATTGAGCTTACCTCACATCTATATAATAAATCTTAAAGGCATACTATATTTTCTGCTTCTGTGAACACAATATATATAAGTTATTTGACATCCAAACAAGAAGTCACTGTAAATAACTCTGCTTTTGTCTTTAACACACACACAGGAACTGTTTTAAGGTTATTGTCAGGTTTAGCTGTATAAACATATAAGCTATATTAGCTACCTAGGACAGGTCTTAACTGGCCAGCTACAGTGGACTTTGCACCTTTCAGAGAACTGATGGCTTGTGCCTAGCCTAGGTGGAAAGTCCCAAGCCGTCATTTTTTTGGACAAAAAGGCAGTATGTAGAACGGAAGGTGGGACAGTCTTTGAGCCTGTCGATCTCTGCCAAAGTGCAAGACAGTACCGACGTGTTGAGCTGTAACTACGGTCAGGGACAATACATGTCCTTTACGGCCCACTGGGTGAATGTGGTTCCTGCACAGCCACACCAGCAACTTGGCCAGGTGAAGCCGCTTCCGCCTCCACGTTCTCACGCCGTTGGTCCTGCGACAATGTCTGCCTCTGCCTCCTCATCCTCCACCTTTTCCTCAGCCTTCACTGCAGGGACAATACACAGCTCCCCTCCAGCATACCACATGTGCAGGGCAAGGCGGTGTCACGCTGTTCTGCACCTCCTTTGCCTGGGCGAATGGAGTCACACAGAAAGGAACTTCTCTGTGTCCTTCATCAAGAGATCGAATCCTGGCTATCTCCGTGACAACTCAAAATCGGAACCATTGTGACCGACAACTGGAAGAACATGGTGTCGGTGCTGCGTCAAGAAGGGCTGAATCATGCACCCTGCATGGCACACATGTTCAGTCTGGTTGTCAAGCGGTTCCTGAAGTCTTCCACCCATCTGCAAGAAATGCTAAAAATTGCAAACTTTGCATGCACTTCAGCCCCTCATATACCGCAAAGCACACCCTCCTTGAGCTGCAGCAGCAGAATGGCATCCCCCAACATTTTCACACATTGGAATTACACCCTCCATATGTTGGATCGACTATACGAACAGAGAAAAGCCATAAACAATTGATGATCCAAGAGGACAGGAGTACTCCCCTGTGTAACTTCGATGTCAGCCAGTGGCAGCTCATGCATGACAAACATACCGTTTGCTCAGGCCCTTTGAGGGGGCCACGTTATTTGTCAGTCGCCAGGACTACGGGATGAACAATGTCATTCCACTGCTTTATGTACTGGAACAGATGCTGGTAAATCTGGCTGGTCAGGGGACTGGAGATGTGGTGCCTAGATATCACCGCCCTGTGAGGGCTGAACTGAAGGAGGACATTGGAGCACAAGCAATGTGTAGCGAAATGGGTGGTTTTTATACATAGGTGAAAGGAGAGGAGGAGAAGGAGCAGCCAGAGGAGCTACAGGGCGATGAGGAAGACGAGGCAGAGGACCCAGACACACAGTGGCAGTATGCAGTGGAGATGGAGGCATGGAGTCCCTCTGAGTCACTTGCACAAAAGGCCCAATGCATGTTTACTTGCTTGCATAGTAACAGCCGAATTGTCAGCATTCGGCAGAGGGATGACTTCTGGCTCTCCACCTTGTTGGACCAGTCCAAAATGGGGGCCTTTTTACACCCGCTGAGAGGGAGGACAAATTGAACTACTATAGAGACATTCTATGTAGTCAGTTGGCCGCTGCCTATCTGCGCCATCGTCCATCCTCTCGCAGGTCTGACCGGGGGGCCCTTTGCGCTCATGTTCCTCACGTTGCCATGGCTGCTGTAGTAGGGTGGGGGGGTAAGAGCAGTTCCAGCTCCATCAGCAGCAACTTGAGTCTAGAGTCGCTGCTGCCACCTCCACACTGTCACCTTGCCACTCTGTGGTCTCCTCATGCTGCTGCCATCTCCACACTATGTCACCTTGCCACTCTGTGGTCTCCTGATGCTGCTGCTACCTCAACACTATGTCACCTTGCCATTCTGTGGCCTCCTGATGCTGCTGATGCCACCTCCACTCTGTCTTTGTGCCACTCTGTTGTCTTCTCATACTGCTGCTGCTGCAACCTCCACACTGTAATTTTGCCACCCTGTGGCCTCCTCCTGATGCTGCTTCTGCCACCTCCACATTGTCATTGTGCCACCCTGTGGCCTCCTCCTGATGCTGCTGCCAACTCCACACTCTGTCATTTTGCCACTCTGTGGCCTCCTGATGCTGCTGCCACCTCCACATTGTCATTGTGCCACTCTGTGACCTCTTAATGCTGCTGCCACCTCCAGACTCTGTCATTGTGCCACTCTGTGGACTTCTCATGCTGTTCCCACCCTCCCCACTTCATGACTGGGCCACTATTTTGCCTTTCGGACTGGTTGACATCATAATTTATTTGACCCTTCTTATGATCTGTCAGAAGGAAGGAAAAATGAGATGCACAACGGATCCTGTCTATGTAACAGCTGTAACGCCTGCATGACATGGTCCCTATTTTGCATCAGAATTGGCTTATGATTTGGTAGCCAAAAGTAGGAGTGGGTACAAAACACAGAAGACATGCAAATATTCCATTCACGTGTCATCTCTGTTTTGGATCCACTCCTGTTTTTTTTGGCTTTAGCAATACTGATGGATTATTGACCAAATGCTGACCGAGTGAAAGCGGATGCTCCACAGACAGGATCCGTTTTTTGGGGGTTATTGTTCTGATGGATCAGAGGAAGGGCAAAATAATCAGTGATGTCAACACAAACTTACTGCTGACACCCACTCCACTCTGTCAGGGTGGCTCTACTTGTACAAGGGTTTAATAGAACAGGCTCTGTAGAAATATATGTGGAATCAGTGAATTGGTGTAAAAGGAATGCGCTCTTTCAAGCTATAGTAGGATCTTGGGCCTCTGCACGGTTCTTTATACCTGGCGCTAACATTGACTTATAAAGCTGATTTTACACTTGAGTTATTTGGTTAGTTTGGGCCCCGTAACTGCCAAAATAAGTGGAGTGTGAAGTGATTCTGAGAGCAACGCCTGTCATCTACATGTCATACTGACTCACAGTATTTCTTCACTACCACAGCAGACTCCCTATGTGTGTTACTGCAAGGCACAGTGTTCTACACCACTATAAAGGCTTTCTGCAGCCAAGAAATAGCTGTTTTTAACGCGATTCGCCACAAATTAATTCGCATTGAACCAATATTTTTTTTTTTTATTCGCTCATCTCTAATTACAATAAATAGGAACTTCCTAAGAACACTGTTTCTGCATCTATACTGCTGACAGCACCGAATTGTGGTTTTTGTCTACTTTTCTCCATTATCCACCCACAGTATATAGTACCCAACAGTATACCACCCCACAGTATAGAGTATCCCACAGTATACAGTACCTCCCCAGAGTATATAGTACCCACCAGTATTTAGTGTACAGTATACGACCTCACAGTATATAGTACCCTACATTATACAGTATAACACAGTAATACCCCACAGTATCCAGTACCCTTCTGTATGCAGCACACAGAACCCTTCCGTGCCGCCGGCCTCACTCTCTGCCAGCGCTGTTCTGTTGGCTCTGAGACGCAAATTTCTTTTGAGGCCATCAGAGAGGCGAACACTGTAGCTGGCCAGCTAAGACCTGTCCTAGGTTGCTAATATAGCTTGTGTGTTTATACAGCTAGACCTGCCATTAACCGTAATACAGTTCCTATGTTTGTGTGTTAAAGACAAAAGCAGAGTTATTTACAGTGACTTCATGTTTGAATGTCATAAAACTGTTATATTTTGTGTTCACAGAAGCAGAACAGATAATATGCCTTTAAGATTCATTATATGGATGTGAGGTAAGCTCAATGACACAGCAAAAACAACAGAAAGGATAGAGTTAAACTGTTGCTGGGCAGGAGTCTTGACCAATCACAGTCAGCCTCACACGCAGAAGTTTTGACCAATCACAGCCAGCCTCACACACAACCAATGTGGGAAATCCCCCTAGCAGGAGCTAGAATCATTATACCAGAGGAGAGAAGCTGAACAGACATTCACTCCACTAAGAGCTGTGTTTTATGGAAGCAGAGAGGCCAAAATAGGTATTTAAAACAGTTATATAATGTTCCTACTGTTAATATAGTGATTAGAACTTAGAACTGGAACTGTATACTGAATCAGTTATAGGTGTGTTTACTTACAGTTACTTACCAAATGCAAACTTCAAATTCAATTGCAAACTACAAATACCATACAAACAATTGCAACAATTGCAATGATTCAAATTCCATATTGCAATCCACATTGCATACAACCATATCATATCTTCAGCATATCTGCAAATAGTTACTGCTAACTGCATATTGCAAATTGCGACCAAATTCAGCAAGTGAACTATTAGTTAGACCCCAGATATACCTCTCAGAGAGATCATAAAGTGCTTAAATAACTCAAGAGAGAAATATATCCACCTTTTTATGTTGAATGACAAGACTGAACAGTTAAACCACCATCCTTTGCATGCTGCCATTTTGTGATAAATTATTCAACACGTGTTATGTACATGGACTATCTGCTGCAGTGGCAGCAGTGTTATATATAAAGAAAAGTTGAAGTTAATAAAGAAGTTATTTCAAGCATTTGGTGTGCTCTTTAAACCTACTGTTTCCATAGAACGGCGGTAGAGGAATTACAGAGTAATAGACAGTCTATTTAGACTAAAAGTCAGAGATACCAAAAAATTTCTAATGCCACAGCGCAAAGGGCACTTCATAGCGCTGCACCTGCCACACGCACAGCGGAATACAACTGCTACGTGATTAGAGGAGGTGTTGCAGTGATGTGAGTCTCTCCCTCCTCAGTCTCCTCTCCCTTGCTCTTTCCACTCAGTGCCCGGCCTGTTGTAAGTACAGCACTAGTGCTGAGTTTACAAGTAAAAGCATGAAAATATTAATATGTAATGGAACCTCTGCGCTGGGGGCAGTAATAGGCCCCTTATTGATATCGGGCCCGGGGCTGCCGACCCAAACACCCCTTTTATAATCCGCCATTGATAACACCATCAACAGGGCTCTACACCTTATGATACCACACACACAGTCCTCTAGGTTACCAGAGATGTTTGCTCCTGATAGAGAGCAATCACATTCCAACACTTATCTTTCTAGGGGCTGAATTAGGGTATGACCAGATGGTCAGGTTTCTGCACGCAGTTTTGAAAGTCCAAATCAGGCTGGATCTTAAAAGGAGGGAAAATATAAAAGACAGATATGATGCTTCCTCTTTTTTTTTAAATTTACTCCTGGCTTTGGCTTCCAAAATTGCATGCAGAAACCTGACCGTACCCTTGCACTGCCTGATATGTTATCATCTATCGGCGCTCCTTTGCTGCGGCATGATTATGCAGGCCAAAGGTCTGTGGAAGGGGAAAAGGCAGGACGCACAAACCCAGTATCTGCGTTTTTCCATAAAAACAGATACAGTCATGTGCATGAGGCCTAAACTGAACACGTTTATTATATAATACCCTAAAATAGATTTGTGAACATGGTTTGTGATCATCAGGAATGCTAGATCTACTTAAAGGGAACCTGTCACCTGTAAAACACATATTAAACCGACCACAGTAGCTTACAGTATCCCCCAGTGTGTTGCTAGTCACCTTTTTCTTTCCTCTGTGTTTCTTCATACTTGTTAAAAATGCTGTTTTAATGTCGGTTGGCGCTGTCTCCGAGTCAGGCTTGAAGTCAAGGGGGCAGTGGCCTCCTTGCTTCAAGTAAAGCTAAGCCCGCCCCTTACCCCTCCTTTCTACAATTAGATGGACATGCTGCCGTGATGCCGGGATCGCGCTATTCCAGCGCATGTGCGGTACGCTGCCTGTTACAGCGCGATCCTCACTCACCCGCCTGCATTTTGCTGACTGAGGATGCGCCGGACAGTTCGATCGCGCGTGCGCCTGTAACAAGCAGCGTACCGCGCATGCGCTAGAAGAGCGCGATCCCGCCATCACGGCGGGGAAGGGGACGGGCCTGTCTCATTCACTATTTTCTATGCCTGTTTTAGGCGTAGAAAAAGATCTAAATGTAAGACAGCTAGGAAGCTAGTCTTAATAAATGTGCCCCAATATATCGATTGATAGCGGCACCTGATCAGCAGGACAGTAATGTGTCTACGAGGGTGATGATATACGTTGCAGTTGCTCTGCTGTAACCTTATGCGTAACATTGTGCTAATTGCTGTGCAAAGTAGTGCAAATAGGCCCACCTAGGGCTCCTCTAATATTTTCCAACTCACTTGAAAGAGGGCGTAGTCTAGTGGAAAGGGGGCGTTGCCGAAGATGCGACATTTTGCACCAAAATTGTGTCTCAATTCTGGCATGGAATTCTGTCTATCCCTGCCACACATTTATCATGCAGCCTGAGTCCCTGTGATAAATCTGGTGCAGGTGTAGACAACTTGTCTAAGTGTATGCCATCTACAGGATTAGGGTACATTCACACGACCTTGTGTAATCCTTTTCCGTTTTGTGGTCAGCAAATAACGGAACCGTGTGTCTGTAATTTGTTATACGGAAACATTTTATTAATCTATAGAAATGAATAGATCCGCATCTATTCCGCAAAATGCAGAAAGGAAGCGGATCGGATGGGGATAAAATTATACGGTTGTGTGAATGTACCCTTAGGCCCCTTTTACACAGGCGAGTTTTCCGCGCGGGTGCAATGCGTGATGTGAACGCATTGTGCAACGAGCAGGACCGTGGTACGGTTACACGGACGCCAAATTATGCAGTGGGTCAGGATATGGGTATAATAGTCTATAGTTTTGTTTGTGACGCCAATTGCAACGTGCGCAGGGTACTGTTGCAGGGCCCTTTAAGATGTAATAACTCACGTACCAGGTTAGGAATGCCAGAGTGGTGTAATGTCTCTGTATGGTAGCAGTAATGGTGTCAACGGTGTCTCCTACCTGGGTACAGCTGGACTCCTGGATCCTGGCTCACTTGCAATAAAATGAGTGTGGTGCTAGTAGGAGTAATAGAGGGATTTGTAGCAGTAATTCAGATCCAGACTTTGAGTAAAGTTCAAACTTGTCTTTACTTAGAGTAGCTTTCATCCAAGCAAGATACAGCATTAGTCTTTGGTCCCAGCAGGTATTGGCAGTGTGTGACAGGAATATACAGTACAGACCAAAAGTTTGGACACACCTTCTCATTCTAAGAGTTTTCTTTATTTTCATGACTATAAGAATTGTAGATTCACACTGAAGGCATCAAAACTATGAATTAACACACGTGGAATTATATACATAACAAAAAAGTGTGAAACAACTGAAAATATGTCATATTCTATGTTCTTCAAAGTAGCCACCTTTTGCTTTGATTACTGCTTTGCACACTCTTGGCATTCTCTTGATGAGCTTCAAGAGGTAGTCACCTGAAATGGTCTTTCAACAGTCTTGAAAGAGTTCCCAGAGATGCTTAGCACTTGTTGGCCCTTTTGCCTTCACTCTGCGGTCCAGCTCACCCCAAACCATCTCGATTGGGTTCAGGTCCGCTGACTGTGGAGGCCAGGTCATCAGGTCATATTTTCACTTGTTTCACACTTTTTTGTTATGTATTCCATAATTCCACATGTGTTAATTCATAGTTTTGATGCCTTCAGTGTGAATCTACAATTTTCATAGTCATGAAAATAAAGAAAACTCTTTGAATGAGAAGGTGTGTCCAAACTTTTGGTCTGTACTGTATATCTTCTTCTGCTCTATCATGTGCCTGGAGCTTTGCAGGAAAAGGACGTCTGCTTGTAGCTCTGTAATGTGGCAGGAATTTGGCTTCTGCACTGACTATCTTCTGCTGTCTTGGGACTGACTTGCTGAGGAGGAATTTGGCTTCTCCTGGGTCTCTGGACGGTACTCACAGCTATTGTCTCAGGGTATGCTTCTTCCTGTAACTGGAGTCGTCTGCTTGCTTCTACCAGCTAAGGCTGAAGGGCTCAGGCTGGGGATGATGATCAATTGTCTCAGCCGAGACAAGATCCTGGCTTGGATCCCTATATCTGGGAGCTCCTACACGCACAGCCTTCCCCTAGCCAGGGTGGCTGGCACACTACCTATAACTTCCTTCCCTCCCCATGAGGCATGATATGGGCGAGCCCACTCTGCTCACAGAAGGGGGAGTTAAACTGGAATGAACTATTCCAGTCTAGAAACACTAAACTGTAGCTAACACATTGCTGCCACCTGCTGGTGAACATGGAAATTACAGCAATATATATGTAACAAGGATTTGAATTACATTAGGCCATTAGTATTAAGCATCCGCATAGGCAGTCAGTTTTTTGAAGGGGTGAGAGAACAAGAGCTGTAAAGTAAGGCACACAGGAGTAAGGTGCTACATATCTGGCTAAGTGCAAATGACAAGTGCAATTTCACAATAAGTGCATGAGGTTCATATTGCGGCATCTGTAAAAGAGTCCATACAATGGGCATATAATACTTGAACGTTACATAACATGTAAACTGGAAAAATTAGTGCAATAATATCACATAGGAATCACAAAGAGCTCAGGTATACGTTTGAGTCTTTTCTTTGGGTGCAAGCTTTTAACGTTGCAGTAACCATTTTTGGTAAACAGTGCAAACCTATTAGTGCAAGAGTATGCTCAAATATAACTTGAGTCCTTTTGCTTCTTGAAGTGCTTAATGTAGAATCCTCTGGGAACAGTAAAACAGTCAATTGTAATCCACAGGAATAGTAAAGTTAATTGTAATCCAAAGGGTGGTATAAAATATCATAAAAACACATAAAAGCAGCATATTTAGAACCATAGTTCCATAAGGTTATCAAGTAACCTGAGAAAGGGGGTAAAACAATATGAACTTGGACATGAGGGGTTTAATGATGATGGAGGGAGTCCTTACAGCACATGGCCATCAGGGTGAGGACAAAATAGGGCAACCTGGAAAAGAAAACATTAAAACAATGCCAACGGGTCCTCACCAGTCAGGAACAGTCAATGACGTGGCTACCATTAGTCCTTATTTTTGAAAAGGATGCATTTAGAGAAGGACATCCATGTCCTCCTCGCTACTAGAGCTACTGAAGTGCATCAGGGGGCGCTCTTGCCTCTGGTAGCTCAAAGTCGCAGCTGTAGTAGTACGCCACTGCCCTCTAGTGGTGTCCTTTGTAGTTGGCTGTGCAGTCAGCCTGGTGAAAGTAGTAGTGACCTGCTGCAAGCCGGGATCCCTAGCCGGTGGAGAGGCGGTTAATACCTCCGGCTGAAGGGGTTCTGGAAGGCAACTTGAGGGTGCCTGGGGCTGCTTCCATGGTAAAATATATGGCTGTACCCTGGGGTTAAATGTGAGGACTCAATTATTTATTTGGCCCACCCGCAGTGTTGGTGGGGCAGCCAGGTCAGGGATGAGTGGCTCAGGCTCAGGCTATGGCTGTTCCCTGAAATGTAATCTGCCATCCTAAGTTTCTTGCAGACATCTCACTTTCCCTGCAGAGCCTAGGTCCTCCTGCCAGGTCTCTGGGGTGACTGCAGGGGTTAAAGGTTTGGCCAGCAGGCTCATTCCGGCGGCAAAGGGGCCATGGATTGAGCGCATGGGGGTGTATTCCACTTGGTCCCCTGCGTATAGATTATGACGGGCCTGGGGCAAGTAATGTCGCTTAACAGAGCGGCGGCCCACAAATATTTCAGCCCCTGAATGGCTGTCCTGGAGGAATCCCACTCCTCTTTCAACCGAGAACCAGAGCACAGTCCCAGTGCATCTGTTTAACTTAGGGTCTCCTGGTTGGGGGGTCATCTATCACTTGTTTAACCCATTCTTCCACAGCCGATTTATATTCCCAGGCCGTCTGGGCATGGGTAGTGATCTCAGTGGGGACCTCTGGGTTTAAACGTCCCGCTCTGGCGGTATTAGCTCTGAGCGGCGGAGTGGAAGTTCCGTCCGCCTCCGCCGCACCAGTAGGTGTCCTTAGCGGAGCTGGCTTAGGCCTATTCGGGGGTATCCGGACCCACAGGGAGTGGTGCAGGGGCAACTACGGACGTGGCCTGGGCCTCAGGGAGCGTTTCTGCTCCTACCTGGTGTCGTGGCCGGGTGGCCGTTTCCGGTGCCTCCTGGTGATGTGCGGGAGCCTCCGCGATAGGCGATGTCATCATGGCCGTCTCCGGAGCTGCAGACGCCGTCGGTGATGCGGGTATGTTCGGAGCTTGGGCAGCTTGGCTGGCGGTTGTATCCGCAGGAGCAGGCTTGACGCTGGCGGCCATCTTGGGGAACATCTTGTCCTCGGCGCTGGCAGCGGTCTGGTCTGCTGAGTCGGTAGCCGCGGAGGGATCCACTGCCTCCGGGACCGCGGCAAAGACGGAAGGACCACTTCTCTTCACCGGTTGGGAGACTTGAATCTCCGGCGGGTGGTCTTCGTAAACGGGCTCTCCTCCAATAACCATTTGGTTCCATTTTGGTGAAGGGAGGGCCATCTTCCTTGGCTTCTCTGTCGGGGTGCGTGCAGGAAGTGAGGGTGGAGCCCAGAGGGAGGAGTCTGCACTCCCTTGGCTCAGATTGCAAAGTTTTTGGTGGGCAGGCTTTAGATTTCCCGCTTCTAGGGGGGGCGTATTCGGCATGTTCGCGCTCTTGAGAGGGCGTTCTTGAGTTTTCCCGCTTCCGAAAGGCATGAAGAAGCGGTGCCATTTTGCGAATACGGTGAATTAACCCTTTGAGTGCTGGTGTGCACCGCATTGGCACAATGGCACAATTTGCAGATCTTGCAGTACTGTTAAAACATGCAATCCTGTTGGCACACAATTGGATCTGGTTCTGTTGGCACACAGTTGGATCCGGTTGGCAGGGATAGGCACACAATTCAATCCGATCCTGTTCCAGTGACGCCACTTAATGCAATGAGCAGGACCGTGGTACGGTTACACGGACGCTAAAATTATGCAGTGGGTCAGGATATGGGTATAATAGTCTACAGTATTGTTCGTGATGCCAATTGCAACATGCGCAGGGTACTGTTGCAGGGCCCTTTAAAATGTAATAACTCACGTACCAGGTTAGGAATGCCAGAGTGGTGTAATGTCTCTGTATGGTAGCAGTAATGGTGTCAACTGTGTCTCCTACCTGGGTACGGCTGGACTCCTGGATCCTGGCTCACTTGCAATAAAATGAGTATGGTGCTAGTAGGCGTAATAGAGTGATTTGTAGCAGTAATTGAGATCCAGACTTTGAGTAAAGTTCAAACTTGTCTTTACTTAGAGTAGCTTTCATCCAAGCAAGATACAGTATTAGTCTTTGGTCCCAGCAGGTATTGGCAATGTGTGGCAGGAATATATATCTTCTGCTCTATCATGTGCCTGGAGCTTTGCAGGAAAAGGACGTCTGCTTGTAGCTCTGTAATGTGGCACGAATTTGGCTTCTGCACTGACTATCTTCTGCTGTCTTGGGACTGACTTGCTGAGGAGGAATTTGGCTTCTCCTGGGTCGGTACTCACAGCTATTGTCTCAGGGTATGCTTCTTCCTGTAACTGGAGTCGTCTGCTTGCTTCTACCAGCTGAGGCTGAAGGGCTCAGGCTGGGGATGATGATCAATTGTCTCAGCCAAGACAAGATCCTGGCTTGGATCCCTATATCTGAGAGCTCCTACACGCACAGCCTTCCCCTAGTCGGGGTGGCTGGCACACTAACTCTAACTTCCTTCCCTCCCCATGAGGCAGGATATGCTCACAGAAGGGGGAGTTAAACTGGAATGTACTATTCCAGTCTAGAAACACTAAACTGTAGCTAAGTCCCTGCTAACACATTGCTGCCACCTGCTGGTGAACATGGAAATTACAGCAATATATATGTAACAAGGATTTGAATGCACATTTGTGAAAAAATTATGTGAAATTACATTAGATGACAATGTAAATACTCTTAACAGGTTGTAGCCGGGTAAAAGAGTTTCGTAACACAACTCTGGGGTGTTACAATTGCACCCGCCAGGGGCGGACACAGGCAGCAAAAGGCCCCTGTGCAAAGGACGTACCTGGGCCCCCCACCCCCCTAAACCACACATACAAATATAAACATATATGTGCAAATAAAAATCATCTTGTGAATATGTTTACAATATGTATATATATTATTTTCATACTAGGTCACGCCTCTAACTCTGGCCAAAGCATAACTATACACACCCAGTCCCCTTAATGCCCCCACATAGTAATTATTCTCCCTTTGTGCCAGTACATAGTAGTTATGTCCAGATATGTGCCCCCTCACAGTAGTAATGGTCAGATATGTGCCTCCTTCACAGGAAGTTAAAAAAATATACTCACCTAGTTCCTCATGATCACAGTTCAGCCGCTGGCGCTCCACAGCAGTAGCAGGATGTAGTGTCACACATTGCTCTGCTGGTCTGTGTAGGAGGAGGAGCACAGCAGATTCCCGGCCGCACTGCTCCTCCTCCTACACAGACCAGCAGTGTGATGTGTGACACTACATCCTGCTACTGCTGTGGAGCCAGGGCCAGCAGAACCTCTAGGTGTAATGGTAACGCCCCCGTTGTTCCTAGAGGATCATTTGCATATATTCAAATATTCAGGTCCTGCAAGAACAAGAAAGAAGACAATAACGGCTGCGCGATCTAGTGGATGAGGTGAGGTGATTTTTTTTATTATTTTTTAACCCTCAATGGACATTTTACTTAGCATTCTGTAGTAAGAATGCTATTATTTTCCCTTATAATAATGTTATAATGGAAACTAATAAAATCTACAGAACACCAAACCCAAACCCGAACTTCAGTGAAGAAGTCTGGGTTCGGGTCTGGGTACCAACATTCAGTTTTTTATCACGCACGTGCAAAATGCATTAAAACGCTTTGCACTCACGCGGAAAAACTGAACAATGCAACGCAATCGCAGACAAATTGCGTGTGAACTCGTGCGGGTTTCCCTGAATCCGCCTGCAACGTACCTGGACTGAATCCGGCACACTCGTCTGCAAGCGGCCTTAGGTTACATTCACAGGACCGTATGTGTTTTGCGGTCCACAAAACACTGATCCGCAAAGAAAACTGATGACGTCCTCTTGGCATCCGTGTTGCATCTTTTTTTTTTTGCGTATCTATTGTAACAATGCCTATCCTTGTCTGCAAAACAGACAAGAATAGGACGTGCTCTATATTTTTTGCGGGGCTATGGAACGAACTGTCAGCATTTTTTGCTGACCCATTAGAATGAATAGGTCCTCACCCAATCCCAAAAAAAACGGAACGGACATGGAAACAAAATACATTTGTGTGCATGTAGCCTTACTAAATATGACCTCCATGTGCCTCCTCTGTACTTGCAGTGAAATCATGGCAATCGTTGGTAATCCCCATGTGGCTGCAGAAGGCGACCACACTTCCACAAGCTTCCAGGAAAGTATTTGGCCTCTTTCACAAACCCTGATTTGGCTTTTTCATATATCACTAAAGGGGTTGTGTCACTTCAGCAAATAGCATTTATTATATCATTTTAATACAAGGCACTTACTAATGTATTGTTATTATACATATTGCCTCCTTTGCTGGCTTGATTCATTTTTCCATTACATTATACACTGCTCCTTTCCGGCAATCCAGCATCAGTGGCAGTGCTTGCATACTATAGGAAAAAGCTGTATCGAGCAGGAAGAAAACAGTGTATAGAGCATAAGCTCTTTACAATACATCTACTTGTGTGAGAGCTGAGCTGCAGTACAATGCATATAGAGTTTTTATAAGTATTCGAGATCGCGCAAATCGCCACTATTGATTCGAATATTTTATCGCAATACATACAACTTCATTTTTAATCAGGTCTGACAACATAATACTGATTGTTGAACTTAGTATTGTGTCCTCTCGAAGTGGCGATATTCGCATTGCAATAAATATTTGCGTTACGAATATTCGCGCTCCACTCAATGACTCACTGTCAGTAATATTGGAGCCTTCTCATTTGGACCAAAAGCTAGAAGCAGGGAGGGATGATCACATATTTTTTTTTACACAGTACACATCATTGTGAATCACATTGATGTGTACTGTGAAAAAAAAACTAAACGAATATTCGTCATTAAGAATATATTGCGCTATATTTTAAATATTCGCAAAATCGCGAAGTGGCTATATTTGTGATAAAAATTAGCTTTTCGAATATTCGCGCTGAACACTACTAGGTACCCCACTGATGTGATATTGATGAGTGATGACCTACTAAGGGGATAACCTGCAGGCTATTTGCCATCTTTGGCCGTGACTTAAAGGGAAACTGAGAGTCATATTACTTAAAGAGCATCTGTCAGCATGACCAACCCTATTGAACCTGGAATACAGCCTGGTAGAGTTGAATACGCAAAAAAAAATATTATATCCTGACTGCATTTTTATTGATATGCAAATTGCCTTATTGGAGCACCAAGGGGCCAGACGGAGCTCTTGGAGCACCGGTTTATACCCCATTCAGCTTTAGTCTCCCCTTCCCCGGGATTGACAGGGCTAGACATCATTATTGTGACTTTTATAATGCCAAAAACTAGCATAGCGATGCTAATAAATGACCCCCATTGAATAGAATTTTATCAATCATATAAACGCACTCTTTCTTAAGAGGCTTGCGTCCCAGAAAGCCTCTTTAAACCCACAGATTTTTTTGGTGCTGATTTTTGCTTCCCATAAAATAAGACATCAGAAATCGCACAAAAAAGTGTGAAACCACACGCTAATTCCACTCAGGACCAGTTTTTTGGAGCTGACTTTGGCATGTTTCTGCCGCAAAATCAGCTCCAAAAAACAGCTCAAAACAGCCTCCCATTCATTAGGAATAAGTACTTCTACTCTACGTAGAAAAAAGAAGCTTGGAGAAAAGAAGCAGCATGCCCTATCTTGGGGCAGAGTCTTCAGCTGAAATCAATGGAAAGCGTCAAAAAACTCTCTGTACATGTCTGTGTTGTGCAAAAAAATAACACACGTGGATTCTGCGCTCAACTTTGTAGGTGGGTTTTTAAAATCTGTAGTGTGAACATATCTTATGGGTGCTGCCATAATATGTTTTAGTCATAGCTTTGTTTTTGGCCCAAAAAACATACAAAAATACCTGACCTGTGCAGGTTTTTTGTAGCATTTTTAAAGCATTTTGGTAGTATTTTTTGCATAGTGTGTGTTTTTATATAGGAAAGTATGTACCCCCCTCTGATGTCACTTCCTCTTTGGAGCAATTTGGGAAAAATATATTGGTTAAAAAAAAATGCCATGCTAAAACGGTGTTAAAAACAAAGAGGGGGGAAAAACATTGCAGGGGGAAAAAATCTGTCTATGGGACAAAAGCGCATGCTGATATTTAAAAATAACACAGTTAACCCACCTTAAGTGTCCAAAAAGTGCCACTACAACAAAAGCCTGTTGTTCTGGTTTAATATTTTTCCTAGACTGCAACAATTGGAGCTGGTGTTTTTTGCCTAAACAACGCAGCAAAAATACGCCCTGAAAAATAGAAAAAAAACTGTGTGTGACACAGCTAAATACCGTATTTTTCACGCCATAAGACGCATTTTCCCCCCAAAAAAAGTGTGGGGGGGGGGAATGCCCTGTGTCTTATAGGGCAAATACTAATGAGTGTTTCCATTATGGAAGCGCTCATTAGTACCGGAGGACCGGCTGTCGACTGTGCAGTGGCTGCGCACAGTGTGAGGGCGCTCTGTGACCTCACTCTGTGCGCGCCGGTTCAAAGCACAGCCGACAGCAGGAGGAAGAAGAGCGCGGGCGGTGAGAATCGGCGGCGTCCAGGAGCAGAAGAGGTAAGTAGTTTATTTATTTTGAGTATAGAATATTTCGAGGGGCACTCTAACTTCTAGATATATTTGAACAATTGCAATTTTGAAATGGAATGTTTCTAAAACCTGATAAAAAGTGAATAAAAATATATTACCAAAACACATATATATGTATATAGAAAACTCTGCGACGTGATAGGTGGGTGCTGGATGACGCTGCCACGTCAATCAAACATCCACCTCACTCATTTGATAGTTCCTGGATAATACACAATAAAATAGTAAACATAAAATAAATGATAAAATGCGCATAGAGATGGGGTCAAGACATACAACAAAATGTATAGAAAATGGAATATCGAGCCCCTCTAACTGGATGTTATATGTAGCATGGACCCTTAAAGTTGACGATATATAGTCTCTATTTTTCATTGATGTTCAGCGGCCTCAAGGGACGCTGCTTTTAAGTTGTTGATAGGTCCAGTTCATAGAAGCAATATAAAGTGCTTAGTGTCTCAAATCGCATAAATGCTGAGGGCCCTTCATCCGGTGTGTATATAACACTTTCTTTTAACGTCTCGATCAACCTCTATATTTATGCATGTTCGTGCTTTTCTATTATAGGATAAAAGTATATTAGTACTTCACCAGTCTTGTAGTACCAGTGTATCCCCGTATATGACAACCGTCCATACTGCTTGTAACCGTACCCGCTTACTTCTCTTTGCAGGATCCGACTTGGCGTCCCATGTGATCCAAACCTCCCGCGTGGTGTCCCACCTGATATGGGTAGGTTGGTTTCAGTCAGGTTCTAATGTCCGGGCTATGGGAAGGCGGTTCTTTTGTATGAATGGAGCATAAAGATGTAGAAAGATAGGGGTATTAATATCCTTCCTGTATCAATTAGAGGTTGATGCTTTGTTATTTGCACTGCTATTCCCCAGACTGCTATTTTCTTAAACATTTTATTTTATTAAACATGAGGCAATAGGGGTTGATCTGAGACAATGGGGGCTGCTGGGGGCTAACATGACAGGCAATGGGGGCTGCTGGGGGCCAATATGAGAGGCAATGCGGATACGAGGACTGATATGAGGCAATGGGGGCTACTGAGGGTTGATATCAGGCGATGGGAGCTGCTGGGGGGTCAATATGAGAGGCAATGGGGGCTACTGAGGGCTGATATGAGACAATGGGGGCTGCTGGGGGCTGATATAAGAGGCAATGGGGGCTGCTGGGGGCTGATATGGGGTCTGATTGGTGCCTGTGGTCTGATTGGGGGTCATTCACACTGGGGTCTGAGCTGAGGTCTGATTGGGGGTCATTTACACTGGGGTCTGAGCTGAGGTCTGATTTTGGGTCTGATCTGAGGTCTTGTTGGGGTCTTATTAACATTGGGGGTCTGATTCGGCTGTTAGCTGAGGTCTGATCTAAGGTCTAATGAAAAATATTTTTTTCATATTGTCCTCCTCTAAAACCTAGGTGCGTCTTATGGGCAGGTGCGTCTTATAGGGCAAAAAATAAGGTAGCTCCACAGAGGCAATCAATCTGTGCTCTGAGTGTGTTGATGGCGTCAAACAAATTCACCAAAATTCATTATGGTGCCTTTTCTTCCAGCAAAGACAAAACACACAACAAAACTGTATAACATTAATTATACAATAGAGTTACATTAGGGTAATTTAAGTCTAATATGTGTTTTCCCTTGCTGTTAGAAAACACTTCATAACCGCAGGTATGTTGTTGCAAAAATTGCATGCGTTTTTTTTTTAAGCTACTTTCACATCTGCGTTTAACAGATCAGGTATAAAACACAATGTAAGTCAATGGTTTTCTCGGAAAAAAAAGAAAACGGATCCGGTTCCCATTGACTTACAGTTTTAGTGCCTGATCCATCATGGACATTTTATAGATCATGCAACTGGATCCGTTCATAACGCATGCAGCCTCTTGCATTATCATAATGGAAGTGTTTTTGATGATCCCCTGCTGGATCTGCCAAAAGCACAGATGTGAAAGTAGCCTAATGCAGTTTTTTCAGCACCAAAAACGCAGCACAGCAACAAAGTGTCCCAGCACGCTAAGGGGGGGGGGGGGGGGGGGGGGTAGTTCAGCAAAATGAAAATGTCCCTTATCTTCCTAATTCTTCTTTTTAATAAGCCCCTCAGCAATGTTAAATGGTAATTTACTAGTAAAGTTTCTATGAAAATAAACAAATTTCACTATTAACTTACCATTTAAATAATATATTGAGAAATAAAATAGATAATGTAACGAATCTCCTAGCACCCCAACTGGGTACCTCCGTCGATAGATGCTCCTACTGCTTCCCGAGGACTCCAAGCACTCCACTTGACACCGTACGCACTGCAGACCTCACGAACTGCCGAAGCTTGGTGGAGGTCTCGCCGTCTCCTACCCACCCTGGACCTACGACAAGGCTCCAGGCTCCAGTGGGTGAACCTCTCCTAAATCCCGAGAGCAGGAACAGCTCTTACAAGAGCTAGTAGTTATGCCAGGTATGTATAGCAAATCTTCAGCGTATAGCAATCCCCCAGTGTCGATCAGTTACCTAAACACCAGCCTCAACTTGGTAAAGGGTAAAACAGGAACTCTTTGTTTGAACATATAAGTATTGTTTTATACACATTTTCCAACAAGGTTACCACCCACAGGGTTTTGTAAAAACAGCCAATAACCACGTACAATACACTCAGACACTCCCACACAAAATCCTCCCCTCTGCCTGTGATCCAATTACCTCACACTGGGTTGATGTAATCATCACAGGCAGGAGAATTACACACTGTCTGAGACGCAATTAACTAACCCACTGGCATTGTCTGAGACGCAATCAACAAAATACAATTACCAAGCATAATGGGCTAACTTAATCACTCACAGACAGAAAAAACACATTTTTCCACAAAAAACTGAAAACACCCCAAAACCCCACATATTCCCATAATGTATACATCCATGGAAGTCACATTTGGCTGGCCGCAAGCATGGCTTTCCTGCCCAAAACAGTTCCACAGATTTAAGCTGTGCGGGCGGTCTGTCTTCTCCTTCAAAGATAGTATGGGCCATAATCCTGGGGCAAGAGGCTAGTAGCCAGGCCCCTCCAAAACCCAGTGGCGAGGTTGGTTTCGCCACATATAAAATATTCAAAAGGACATTATTTTTATTATGTGGGAAGGTGACTAAGTTAGGGTAGGTTCACATCTGCAGCAACGAACTCTGGTAGTCTGTTCTGGCGGAGGAACAGAGACCACCGAAGTTTACCGTATTTGGCATAGCCGAATACTGCCACACAGTGCTGGATCCTCATTGACTATAAATGAGATCTGCCCGGGATCCAGCAGCTTTCCAGCAAATGTATATGTAAATGTATAGTCAATGGGGATCCGGCGGTGTTTGGAAGTATTTGGCTGTGCTAGATATGGTAAACTCCAGTAGTCTGTTCCTTTGCTGGACCAGACTACCAGAGTTTGTTGTGAACCTGCCCTAAGTGGATTTGTTACCACACGCCTCTACCCCGCTACTATCTTCTAAGAGCCTTTATACTGTCATCTGATATGATTTTGCTCATGTCTTCCACAAATGTGCATATAAATCTATGTTAAATGTAATTGTTCCTGTAATTTGCCTGGTTACCAGTAGGTGGCAGCAACACATTGACAGAGACAGTTTAGTGAATCTGAGCTGGAATGGATTATTACAGCTTAGCTCCCCCTCTGTGGAAAAAGTGGGCTGTTCCCACATCCTACAGCATGGGTGGAGAAGGAAGTTATGGAGAAGTGTAGCCCACTCTCTGCTAGGGGTAGGGTGTGTGTGTGTGTGTGTGTGTGTGTGTGTGTGAAGTTCCTCTGGATAAGGAAGACAGCAAGGACCGAGTCTCGGCTGAGACTTGGTCATATACCCAGTCTGAGCACCGTCAGCTCTGCTGGATGAGGAAAGCAGAAAACAACAAACAACCTCCAGAGTTCCAGGAAGAAAGCATCCCCTGAGAATCCATCTGAGAGATAAGTCCAGAGACCTAGGAGAAGCTATTCCTCCTCAGCTAGTCTGTCCCCACACAGCAGAGGTCACATTTAAAGCAGAAGCACTCATTCCAGCCAATCATTGCCAAAACCTGCTGGGACCAAGAGACCAAAGCTGTATACTGCTTGGATGCAAGTTACTTCAAGTAAAGAAAAGTTTGAACTTCATCTAAAGGTCTGGACATCACTTCTTCTGCAAAATTCCTCTATTACTCCTACTATGACTACACTCAAATTTATTGCAAGTGAGCCAGGAGCCAGGAGTCCAGCCGTATCCAGGTAGGAGACACTGTGACACAACTACCACCAAACTATTGAGACATTATAGGCTATTACCACACTATGGTATTCCTAATCTGGGATGTACGCTATAACACCTTGGGAGGGCCCTGGGATAGTACCCTGCGCACGCTGCAATTGGCGTCACAAACAAATACAGACTATTATCCACCTGACCCGGCCACTGCATTAAAGTGGCGTCAGCGTACCCGTTCCTGGTCACTGCAGAAGCTAGTTATTAGTATTAGTCATTTCACTAGACGAGTAAATATAAAACCTTTCATTGTGAGATAGGAGAGAGGTCACTGATACAATTTATTCTATTGGCTGCAAAGACATGCATTTTGCAATGGATAACACAGTCGCCTTTTATTGACTTTTTGATAGCCGATTAATAAAAATTATGTCGCTGGGAAGGACACAGCATAAGACTGTATTTTAAGAATAAATGGGAGATGTTTTTACACTGTAGAAAACGTTTTCACATTCAGAAACTGACTTTTATAGAGAGTTATTAAGACGATGGAACCATCTTATGAGGGATTGGGAAAACTGAAGAGAAAAAACTACAAAACATAATAAAATAACAATAACTTAATCAGAATCATCCCAAACATAGCTTATCCCCTAATCTGTAGGCTACATGTACACTAAATAAAGAACCTCATAGGTGATAGCATGCAAACATAGGGACTATTCTTTGACAGGCTCTTATTAGACTCCTGACCTCTTCCAAAGCATGCACTAGATGTACAGGTGAAACTTGAAAAATTAGAATATCGTGCAAAGTTCATTTATTTCAGTAAGGCTACTTTCACACTAGCGTTCGATCGGATCCGTTCTGAACGGATCCGATCATATTAATGCAGACGGAGGCTCCGTTCAGAACGGATCCGTCTGCATTAAATTGGCAAAAAAAAGCTAAGTGTGAAATTAGCCTGAGCGGATCCGTCCAGACTTTTACATTGAAAGTCAATGGGGGACGGATCCGTTTGAAGATTGAGCCATATTGTGGCATCTTCAAACGGATCCGTCCCCATTGACTTACATTGTAAGTCTGGACGGATCCGCACGCCTCCGCACGGCCAGGCGGACACCCGAACGCTACAAGCAGCGTTCAGGTGTCCGCCTGCTGAGCGGAGCGGAGGCTGAACGCCGCCAGACTGATGCAGTCTGAGCGGATCCGCATCCATTCAGACTGCATCAGGGCTGGACGGAAGCGTTCGGGTCCGCTCGTGAGCCCCTTCAAACGGAGCTCACGAGCGGACAGCCGAACGCTAGTGTGAAAGTAGCCTAATGCAATTTAACTAATGCAACTAATATATGAGATAGACTCAATACATGCAAAGCGAGATATTTCAAGCTTTTATTTGTTATAATTTTGATGATTATGGCTTACCGCTTATGAAACCCCAAAGTCTTAATTTTGAGGTACCCTTTGGTCAAGGCAATTAGCTGCCTAGAGGGTGACACTTTGAGCCTAAAATATTGAACCTTTTCAAAAAATTCCTAATTTTAAGCTGCATTAATGCAATTTCTTTTTAATTTGCATTACTGAAATAAATGGACTTTCCAGGTTGGGAAGGGGTGGATGGGAGGGTGTTAATGAGTTAAAATGTTACAGCGCTTTAATTGTTCTAATGCTGTATTCGTCGTATACTTTTTGATATCCCATATTTCACTATGGTGTTTGCGTACACCGTTATCTTTGCATTATTTTGTACTTGTTTTCAACTGTACAAAAACTACGAACTCCTTTTTGTTGTTCATGTGATAATGTTTATTTCAATAAAAAGTAAACTGATTTAAAAAAAGAAATAAATGGACTTTTGCACGATATTATAATTTTTCGAGTTTCACCTGTATATTACTGGTCCGAAAAGATGCTTAAGGATAATGATATCCCTGGTTCCATTCCTGCCAGAATGTTTACACTTCCTAATGTTCATTTGATCACCTCACTAAAATATTCTCTGTGATTTGTCCACCATAAGGTTACCAGATGTAAGATGCTGGAGATAGCTCAGCAAGTCCTGACCAGATATTTTAAATGACGACTAGCCTGGTTAATAATTAAGTAAATATATTTTCATGATACCATAACCCTTTAATCAAGTGTATTGTTGCCAGTGTCATATTGCACCCCATTACGTCTAGACTCTAGAGGATGTGCATGGGAAAGTTCTTCCAAATGTCCACTAGATGGCCTCAGCTATCAAGTTTCACCTTCTGCAGCGCTAGGTCACTCCCATAGACTGATATTATTTTCTGGAATAGATAACATCTGACAAATACCACATTGTGTTAATATAGCCACCAACAATAGAAATAATTTTCAATGCCAACAATAGACCAGTTATATTAAAACATGTATTTAATTCTACACTTATTTTGGATTGTTGCTTAGTTGATTTAACACGTTCCTGCTCAGTTGTGTCTGAAAGAACCAGACTATTTGAAATGATTATATTCAATGTCATAACAAAAGAGCCAGTGGAGATAATGTATCCAAATTCATATCACCTTATTATGTATAAAATATAGAGAGAAAGTGCAAGATGGAAAAAGTATACAGAAAAGCAAAGGGCATATATTCCACTAGACTGTCATGTATCCCCACAAGGCTAATAAGCACTTATCGGGTACCAGGTCCGCGCTGTGACTCACAAACATCCAATGTACGCCAAAGAGGTATATAGTATATAATATACACACCCCAATGGAGAATTGCATAATATAATACAATTATCACAAAGAAAAATTCATGGATGTTGGTGCGATCCACAGCCTACGTCCATGGCAACCACAAGCAACATATATACAGTACAGACCAAAAGTTTGGACACACCTTCTCATTCAAAGAGTTTTCTTTATTTTCATGACTATGAAAATTGTAGATTCACACTGAAGGCATCAAAACTATGAATTAACACATGTGGAATTATATACATAACAAAAAAGTGTGAAACAACTGAAAATATGTCATATTCTAGGTTCTTCAAAGTAGCCACCTTTTGCTTTGATTACTGCTTTGCACACTCTTGGCATTCTCTTGATGAGCTTCAAGAGGTAGTCACCTGAAATGGTCTTCCAACAGTCTTGAAGGAGTTCCCAGAGATGCTTAGCACTTGTTGGCCCTTTTGCCTTCACTCTGCGGTCCAGCTCACCCCAAACCATCTCGATTGGGTTCAGGTCCGGTGACTGTGGAGGCCAGGTCATCTGGCGCAGCACCCCATCACTCTCCTTTATGGTCAAATAGCCCTTACACAGCCTGGAGGTGTGTTTGGGGCCATTGTCCTGTTGAAAAATAAATGATGGTCCAACTAAACGCAAACCAGATGGAATAGCATGCCGCTGCAAGATGCTGTGGTAGCCATGCTGGTTCAGTATGCCTTCAATTTTGAATAAATCCCCAACAGTGTCACCAGCAAAGCACCCCCACACCATCACACCTCCTCCTCCATGCTTCACGGTGGGAACCAGGCATGTAGAGTCCATCCGTTCACCTTTTCTGCGTCGCACAAAGACACGGTGGTTGGAACCAAAGATCTCAAATTTGGACTCAACAGACCAAAGCACAGATTTCCACTGGTCTAATGTCCATTCCTTGTGTTCTTTAGCCCAAACAAGTCTCTTCTGCTTGTTGCTTGTCCTTAGCAGTGGTTTCCTAGCAGATATTCTACCATGAAGGCCTGATTCACAGTCTCCTCTTAATAGTTGTTCTAGAGATGTGTCTGCTGCTAGAACTCTGTGTGGCATTGACCTGGTCTCTAATCTGAGCTGCTGTTAACCTGCGATTTCTGAGGCTGGTGACTCGGATGAACTTATCCTCCGCAGCAGAGGTGACTCTTGGTTATCCTTTCCTGGGGCGGTCCGCATGTGAGCCAGTTTCTTTGTAGCGCTTGATGGTTTTTGTGACTGCACTTGGGGACACTTTCAAAGTTTTCCCAATTTTTCGGACTGACTGACCTTCATTTCTCAAAGTAATGATGGCCACTTGTTTTTCTTTACTTGGCTGCTTTTTTCTTGCCATAATACAAATTCTAACAGTCTATTCAGTAGGACTATCAGCTGTGTATCCACCTGACTTCTCCACAACGCAACTGATGGTCCCAACCCCATTTATAAGGCAAGAAATCCCACTTATTAAACCTGACAGGGCACACCTGTGAAGTGAAAACCATTTCAGGTGACTACCTCTTGAAGCTCATCAAGAGAATGCCAAGAGTGTGCAAAGCAGTAATCAAAGCAAAAGGTGGCTACTTTGAAGAACCTAGAATATGACATATTTTCAGTTGTTTCACACTTTTTTGTTATGTATATAATTCCACATGTGTTAATTCATAGTTTTAATGCCTTCAGTGTGAATCTACAATTTTCATAGTCATGAAAATAAAGAAAACCCTTGTAATGAGAAGGTGTGTCCAAACTTTTGGTCTGTACTGTATATGGTGCCTGGTACCAAAATATCCACAGCCTAATCTAAACACAGCACAGGATAGTATATATATATATGACCTGATCAATAACATGGACCCACTTGTAGCTTTATCCACGGATATAGAATCATGTAGGGAAAGATCTATTGGTATAGGTCACCGTCATATAGATATAATAAATGGTCATGAGTGCCACAGTTGACTGCATTGGTTGGGTTTTGTCCTAGTCCCCTTTTTGGGACTGGCCATCACCTCAACTGTTTCAAGTGGGTCGGGACATGCAGTACCACCTCTGGCACTTGTGTTCCACCCTTGTCACTATATGCACTTTATATTACTATGTACTGAGCCTATTTTTGGCACTGATATTTTATTATAGACACTATATGCACTTTATACCATTATGCACTGCGATTATTTGTTAGGGTTTGTGAGACCCAACATATTATGAATTATGTTGGCAAAAGATGGAAATGTGCATATATAGACCAAATAATAACAATAACAATAAAATTAATTATAAAACAGATAAAATTCTATACAGGATCGCAAATTGCTCTATGATCGCACACGTATGGGTGTATCAGGTGCCGGATCCTCTAGGTCGAGCCCACTGCATCCGTATCTCCCCTGTAGGGGTGATTATTAGATCGCAGTTGGCTCAGATAGAGCGGTTTCCCCAGCCTGACCTAAACCGTTGTCAGCAACATAGGTTGTGTCGTTGTTGCAAATGTCTCTGTGCGTCATATGTTAAAGCCAAACCGATGGTAGATAAAATGGTGGATTAGATGGTGTACATCTTTTCTTTTATATGCTCTTCCCTAATATGGCGTTCAAAATGTCCATCCAGTCTGTGATATTCTATTATGCCAAGTGCGTCTTATACAGTCTTAGCCGTATTTCGGCTGTTTTACCCCTAGGTGAAGGAGGCTTTGTGTCTTTATGCAATATCAATCTATTTGAATACTTTGACTACTCACTGTGTACCTCGATACTTTGTCTCGTTCAGTGTGCGGGAATGTCTTGCTGTGGCGTCCCACAGATCAGCTGTTCTCCGCTCCGGCGATGTTAGTTCCGGTTTGATCGAGATCTCGTCTTACTTCCTGCGTGAGCTTGGTACAAACGTGAGTAGGATAATGCTTCTTTCGATAGCGCTTTTTTTGATGAACTCTCAATCAGATTTTCATGTGTTAGTACATGGCCATGTATTGTCGAGATTCCTTATCACACAGGTATTCCGACCAGACGCGTTTCGAGACCTCCTTGTCTCTTCCTCAGTTGGTGACCTGTGATCTCGACTTTATACCTTCCTCATTATCGTTTTAATTGATTTCACTTGGTATGTGGGGCTTGGTACTTATGACGCAATCCTCTGGCTATGCAAATTTTCTGTGCAGCTTCTCGTGTGGAATGTCATCAAGTGATTTTCTAAGCGATTTTTGTATCTTAGCTCCATGTCCTTTCATATTGTCATACCATTTTCGATCCAAATATCATTTCTCTATCAATATCTGTGCAAATATATACGGGGAGAGCAATTCTCATTCTATTACAATACTGCAGTGATCTTTATGTATAGTAATCCCTATATAGAAAAATAATATATAATACTTCTATGCACATAAAAAAAATTCGGAAGTGTCCTCCCGATAGTTTCCCGAAAGACTCCACTCTGACCATCTCGAAGAGTCTTCCGAAAAAATGTGAGGCAACTCCCGAGCATTTAAAATTTATCTGACAATAAAGGTAAATATCCCGATTTTCTGGACATCGTTGGGATCACCTCTCAGAATATTCCGATATTCTCAAGCACGGTTTTTAAATGTTAATGTGTCTTAGGCTACTTTCACACTAGCGTTGTTTGAATCCGGCGTTCAATTCCGACACCGGAACTGCCCGCCGGATCCGGAAAAACGTGTGAAAACTGATTACATTTGAATCCTGATCAGGCTTTCGATCACAATGGAAAAATGCATTGGAAAAAACGGATCCGCCATTTATGGACTTTAACTTTTTTTTCCTATTTTTCGGGTTTAACATGCAAAAGCCGGATCAGTTTTGACTGAACACACGGAGCCGGATCCGGCGTTAATGCATCTAATCCACCATTTTATCTACCATCGGTTTGGATTTAACATATGACGCACAGAGACATTTGCAACAACGACACAACCTATGTTGCTGACAACGGTTTAAGTCAGGCTGGGGAAACCGCTCTATCTGAGCCAACTGCGATCTAATAATCACCCCTACAGGGGAAATACGGATGCAGTGGGCTCGACCTAGCGGATCCGGCACCTGATACACCCATACGTGTGCGATCATAGAGCAATTTGCGATCCTGTATAGAATTTTATCTGTTTTATAAATTAATTTTATTGTTATTGTTATTATTTGGTCTATATATGCACATGTGCATTTAATAAATTGTAATAATTTTATCTCCACGTGAATACAAGTGTTTTGAGTGCTGGCTCCATCTTTTGCCAATTTCATTCAGAACTAGGGGTGTTTCTTTTGATCCTGAGCACCAGTCGTGGTCAAACCTAAGTGAGCCAACTGTTTTGTCCTTTTTTAAAATATTATGAATTATATTATGAATTATATCATGAAATTTGTGATGCCCTTTAATAGGGATTATGCTATTAATCACATATTGTATGTATTATTGTTTATTATTATGGATTATTTATTTATTTTTATAATTTTTTTCCTTTCATTTATAGGGTTGTGTATGTGACACCAATATTATTTTAAGTATAGCATAATCATGTAATATACCGTATTTTTCGCCCTATAAGACGCACCGGCCCATAAGACGCACCTAGGTTTTTGGGGAGGAAAATAATAAAAAAAATTTTTTTAACCAAAAGGTGTGCTGTGTGTTTGGTGGGTTTGGAACTAATGGTGGTCTGTGGATGGCACTATTACTGGGGATCTGTGGATGACTGACACTGTTATGTGGGGGATCTGTGGATGACGGACACTGTTATGTGGGGGATCTGTGGATGATGGACACTGTTATGTGGGGGATCTGTGGATGACGGACACTGTTATGTGGGAGATCTGTGGATGACGGACACTGTTATGTGGGGGATCTGTGGATGACGGACACTGTTATGGGGGGGATCTGTGGATGACGGACACTGTTATGGGGGGATCTGTGGATGACGGACACTGTTATGGGGGGGATCTGTGGATGACGGACACTGTTATGGGGGGATCTGTGGATGACGGACATTGTTATGGGGGGATCTGTGGATGACGGACACTGTTATGGGGGCGATCTGTGGATGACGGACACTGTTATGGGGGGATCTGTGGCTTGCACTGTTACAGGGGGATCTGTGGATGGCACTGTTACAGGGGGGGATCTGTGGATGGCACTGTTACAGGGGGGGGATCTGTGGATGGCACTGTTATGGGCTGGGGGGATCTGTGGGTGGCACTGTTATATATGTGCCATCCACAGACCCCCCAGCCCATAACAGTGCCATCCACAGACCCCCCCAGCCCATAACAGTGCCATCCACAGATCGCCGCCGCCAGTATACTAAAATAAGATGTCATATTCAAGTAATACTTATTAAACATGCCCCCTCAGTCCTATTACTACCTTACATCCTAATCGCTTGTGTAGAATTCAGGCAGGCAGACCGGGCGGCCGGCGCGTCTCTCACTGACGTCACTTGCCTGCGCCGCCTGCTTCATTCATAAAGTAGGCGGCGCAGGCACGTGACAAGAGTTACGCTGCCGCCCGCCCGGCCTGAATTCTACAGCAGCGATTAGGATGTAAGGTAGTAATAGGACTGAGGGGGCATGTTTAATAAGTATTACTTGGATATGACATCTTATTTTAGTATACCGGAGCGGCGGGGCGGGGATACTACACTGACTGAACCGCCCCGCTGCTATTGCCAGCCCCCAGATCCTCCTCCCAGTCCCTCCCCGGGTCCCCGCTCGCTCGTACATCGCAGCTTGCGATGTAAAACTGCAAGCATTCGCCCCATAAGACGCAGGGGCATTTCTCCCCCATTTTGGGGGAAGAAAAAGTGCGTCTTATGGGGCGAAAAATACGGTAGATGTATAATTCCAATAATGTGTAGTATTTAAATTGTCTATTAATCGATTTTTGAAATATCAATGGATATAGCAATTATATTGATATATGTACTGTTATTTTTAGATAGTGTTTTTATGGACGGACTATATAATATATGTGGTCACTGTTCATTTTCTTATATACCGATAAACATGATGATTCTGATATGTTCTGGCGAGTCGGCCATTAATAATGTAAAATATGGGCCTAATATGGATTACTGTTTTGGAGTGGAGTTTGCTGCATTATCTATTATTGAGATCTAGCCACAGCGGTTACATGAATAGGAGCCGATCGTCCAATGGCCAAGTGCTTGCGGGTCACATGCGTTCCTCTGGGCCGCGGCTCCACACATGCGCTGTCCGGCTCCATCTCGACGTGCTCCATTACGTCATTACGCAGTGAGTTGGCGTGGACGCGCTGAGAGATGGCGCCATACATCATGGTGCTGTCGCGCCCAATTGGTTGGAGCACAGGTGTCCGCAATCGAGGTACCTTACTCACTTATGTTACTAGTATATATACCCTGCTCTTTCATTCTTTTATACCTCCTGACGAAGCCGCTGAGGTGAAACGCGCGTCGAGGTCTTGCGCTTAGGGCTATTACATCCATCTGAGCTTGGTCATGTCTTCAGGTACGTCCCAGGACTATTGAGACACCATTATAGACACTGCCATATACAGCATCCATATTAGGTCCATGTTATTGATCAGGTCATATATATATACTATCGTGTGCTGTGTTTAGATTAGGCTGTGGATATTTTGGTACCAGGCACCATATTATATTATGCAATTCTCCATTTAGGTGTGTATATTATATACTATACACCTCTTTGGCGTACATTGGATGTTTGTGAGTCACAGCGTGGACCTGGTACCCGATAAGTGCTTATTAGCCTTGTGGGGATACATGACAGTCTAGTGGTATATATGCCCTTTGCTTTTCTGTATACTTTTTCCATCTTGCCCTTTCTCTCTATATTGTCCACATAATAAAGTGATATGAATTTGGATACATTGTCTCCACTGACTCTTTTGTTATGACATTGTATGTTATTCCAGGTGGAACGTTGTGCTGTCAATTATAGACAGAGAGGTTTTTTGTAGGTTAATAATGATTATATTCAAGACTGCACTCACTTGAATGTCCCTCTTCCTGCTGCCTATGTCACCTGGAGAAAGATTTAAATTGGAGTCTGTTGACATTTTTGACCATGCTAAACTGCTGACAGCACTAGGTAGGGGCTGGGAAAACATACATTTCTCTCATCAGGAGTAGTGGGAATTAGTTTTATTCTGCCGGATTATGCTCTTGGAAGAGCTCAATCTGCGCTTAATCCCCTTTATAAACAAATAAAAACAAAAGTCAACAAATGTTTGCAAATTTATTATAAAAGAAAAAGGAAAATATCGCATGGACACAAGTATTCCAACCCTTTGCCATGAAATTTGAAATTTAACTCTGGAGGCCTCCCGTTTTTCTTGATCATCTTTGAGATGTTCCTACACCTTCATTGGAGTCCATCTGTAGTAAATTCAGTTAATTCGACATAACTTGGAAAGAAGCGCCTCTGTCTACAGCAGTGATAGCGAACCTTTTACAGACAGAGTGCCCAAACTGCAACATAAACCCACTTATTTATCGCAAAGTGCCAACACAGCAATGTATCTTGAATATTACAGTCCAATATAGTATATCTTCCATGTACTTTATCATTTATCTACAATATCCTGCCTACATTTAGTGTGCTGCCTGTGCTGTTCATGGTGCTCCCTGCGCTGATGACTGACAGGAGAAGCCTAATGCATATTGGTACACAATAGACTTTTTACAGGGTGTGGGTGCCCACAGAGAGGGCTCTGAGTGCCGCCTCTGGCACCCGTGCCATAGGTTCACCATCACTGGTCTACAGTATATAAGATCTCACAGCTCACAATGCATATCGGAGCAAAAACCAAGCTATAAGGAGGGCAAACAAAACTGCCTGTAGAGCTCAGAGACAGGAATGTGTGCAGGCACAGATCTGAAGGGTTCAAAATGTCTGCTGCACTGAAAGTTACCAAGAGCTCAGTGGCCTCCATAAATTCTTAAATGGAAGAAGATTGAAACAACCAGGACTCTTCTGAAATTATTATTTTCTGTCTGCCTGTAGCCATTACTAAGGGGAGCTTACAAGGGAACCTGTCACCACAAAATGCAGTGCAATCTGCAGGCAGCATGCTATAGAGCAGGAGGAGCAGAGCAGATTGAGATATAGTTTTGTGGGAAAAGAGTCAGTACAAGATTCAGTAAGGCCCCTTGCAGACGAGAGAGTATTCCGCGCGGGTGCAATGCGTGATGCGAACGCATTGCGCTGGCAGGGAATCCAGACCCATTAATGTCAATGGGTCTGTTTACATGTGCATTGGTTTTCACGCATCATTTGTGCGTTGCGAGAAAATCGCAGCATGTTCTATATTCTGCGTTTTTCATGCAACGCTAGCCCCATAGAAGTGAATGTGGCTGCGTGAAAATCGCATCCGCACTTGCTTGCATTTTTCACGGATGTTTTTTATCACGAGCGTGCAAAAGGCATTAAATTGCATTGCACTCGTGCGATAAAAACTGAACAACTGAATGCGATTGCAGGAAAAACTGAATGACTTTGCTTGCGAAATCACTCATTTTTAACTGAACGCATTCGCAACGCATCCGAACCTAATCCGGACACGCTCGTCTGCAAGGGGCCTAAAACTCATAATTTAAACATTTATATCTCTGCTTTTTCTGAACTTAAAGGATATCTGTCAGCAGATTTGTACTTATGAAATTGGCTGACTCCCTATAGCATTTTATTATGGGTGAAATGAGGAAGAAAAAACAACTGAAGAAATAAATCTAGAAGTCTCTCCTGGGATTTGAATCTAGGATATATATCATGCAAAGTTGACCACAGCTCTAGGCTACAGCCTCATCATACTGAGAAGAGTGGTTTTCTATACTTCTAAGCTAACACGTATTACTGGGGTCTTTATAATCATACATTCTGCCTCTGAATAAAGCAGTAATACCCGTATTTTTTGCTTTATAAGATGCACCTGATGATAAGACGCACCTAGGTTTTTGAGGAGGAAAATAAGAAAAAAAAAATGTTGAACCAAAAAGTGTGCTTTTGGTGGGTTTTGAACTAATGGTGGTCTGTGGATGACACTATTATGGGGGATCTGTGGATGACACTTATGGGGATCTGTAGATGACACTGTTATGGGGAAAATGGGGATCTGTGAATGACACTGTTATGGGGATCTATGGATGACACTGTTATGGGGATCTGTGGATGACACTTATGGGGAATGGGGATCTGTGGATGACACTGTTATGGGGATCTGTGGATGACGCACTGTTATGGGGGCATCTGTGGATGACGCACTGTTATGGGGATCTGTGGATGGCACTGTTATGGGGGCATCTGTGGATGACGCACTGTTATGGGGGCATCTGTGGATGATGCACTATTATCAGGGCATCTGTGGATGACACTGTTATGGGGATCTGTGGATGGCACTGTTATAGGGGCATCTGTGGATGACACTGTTATGAGGGGATCTGTGGATGACACATGTAACAGAACCCCTGTTATTGCCTGGACCACAGACTGTAACCTTGTATAAACCCCCTGGATTCATTACTTTTATCTTGTTAATTGTGTCACAGACCATGCCTATTGTGTTGTTGATTGTGTCACAGGCAATGCCTATTGTGTTGTTGATTGTATCACAGGCAGAGGGGAGGGAGGTTTGTGTACATTTGTTGGGAATGTCTCCAGACTGTAAATGAACAATGTGATTGGTTATTATGTTTGTATACTGTGGGAGGTAAGAGAACACACAACCCAGTTGCTATAATCAAAGCCAAATGAATTAGCGGTAACAATATTGAAAAGCCAACTTCACATAAGAAGGGAGGTCCTCTTGCAGGGGGACTTCAATAAAAGCCAGTGTGGCATCAATAAAGCTGCCTGCTACATCCTTCATCAATCTGGTGTTTGGGTAACTGATTGCTACTTGGGAGACTCTCAGCTACAGCATTTCACTTCTTTTGGATTAAACTGGCGAACGGAGAACCGAACAGTGAGCTATAATCACTCTGGCTCTCGGCCATTCGGTTCAAAACCGATAAACCCCCTAGCTACCACTTCTGGGTTCATTACAACAGTTATAGGGGGATCTGTGGATGACACTGTTATGGGGGGGGAATCTGTGGATGACACTGTTATGGGGGAGATCTGTTGATGACACTGTTATGGGGGAGATCTGTGGATGACACTGTTATGGAGGAGATCTGTGGATGACACTGTTATAGGGAGGGGGATCTGTGGATGACACTTATGGGGGAGATCTGTGGATGACACTGTTATGGGGGGGATCTGTGGATGACACTGTTATGGCTTGACAAAGGCTGGGATACAGCCAGAACGTTGCTGCTTGATTTTATGGCACACTTTCTGTAAAGTCCGTCCAATAAAGGATTCACTGGAGATGCTGCCGCTACCTCTCTTCATTTACTATACGGTCGACTGCTGAGGATCTGCGGTCGTGGCTCGGCTGTTGCATTACCGGTCTGGCCATTTACTGTATGTCCGTTGGTGCTGCTCTACAAACACTTTTGTCTACTGTTATGGGGGGGGGGGGGGGGGATCTGTGGATGACACTGTTATGGGGGGATCTGTGGATGACACTGATATATGTGTCATCCACAGATCCCCCCCATAATAGAGTCCCTGTGTAAATAGTGCTCCCCAATACAGGGGGTGGAGGCCGGCAACTGGTGTTGGAATCGCGGCTGGGACCGCTGCAGTCACTGTACTCTATTACACCGGGCCCCACTCACAGCAGTACTTTATATGTAAAATTTAGTCATGGGAATTTTGTTAAAGTAGCGCAATCCTCTGCAGTACTCACTATCAAACTTCTGTAGCAGACAGGCTGGCGGGCAGCATAACGTCAATCACTCCGTCACACTCCTGTTCCTCCACTTTATTAATGAAGCAGGCGGAGCAGGCGATTCCAACACCAGTTGCCGTCCTCCAGCCCCTCCTCCCTCCCCACTGATACATCGCAGGCCGGCTGTGCAGCATATCTGCCGACGATGTATCAGCGTCACTAGAGTAAAAATGGCAGCATTCGCTTTATAAGAAAAATACAGTATGTATATTAGCTTTCTAAGCAGATCTCAATGTGGTAAGGCTATAGAAAGTATTGTATACATACATGCTAGGACACAGCTCTAGGACACAACACTGCGCTCCGCATGCTGATGTCTAGCCCTGTCAATCAAGGGGAGGGAGGAGTGTGCAGAGCACAGGGGGTGGTACAAAAGCAGTGCTTCAATGATTCAGCTAAGCTCCATGGTGTTCCAATGTGCTCATTTACATATGAATAAAAATGCAGATATCTCTGCAGCTGTTTAATATACAGACGAAAGAAAGCTATCATTTTAATCAGTCTGATCAACCCTACCAGTCAGTATGCTTGGATTAAGAGGGTTGATCATGCTGACAGAAGCTTGACTGACTGACTGCTATCTCTGTAATTAAACACTTACACAGAGAATGCTATCACTAACAATGTGTACAACTGAGCTCAGAAAAAGCAGAGATATAAATATAAAATACAAATTTTACTGAATCTTTTCCCACAAAATATATATATATATATATCATTCTGCTTAGCTCCTCCTGCTTTATAAAATGCTGCTTGTAGATTGTGCTGAATTTTGTGGTGACCGGTTCTCTTTAAAAAGGTTGTCCAGGACAAAAAAAAATCTGCTACAGCGCCATCACTGCTGCTCCGGTGGTTTTGCAATTCTTTCTTTCGCTGTCCTGCAGTGATGAAGTTTTGCCATGTGTATGACTGAGACATTTTGTCACATGCAAAAAGTACGGTATCTAAATAACTATCTATCTATATGGGCTGAAAAGTTGCAACTGGGGAAATAAACGGGTCTAACACCCTTCACTGAATTGGAGTGCTGCCTCATAATTTGCCTTTTTGGATATTTATCTATCTATCTACTTCTTTCTTTCTTTCCTTCTTTCTTTCTACTTCTTTCTTCTTCTTTCTTTCTACTTCTTATTTCTTTCTTTTCTGTACAAAACAATGACAAATATCTATTTACCCCCATGCACATAAGACAAAAGTATAAAATAAAGAATGTTAGCAATTGTCATAACTTGAATTCTTGCACAATCTCAGAGATTACATAGATGTACATGTGTTCGGGGACTTTGGGTGGAGTGCCTCCACAGTGACGATTCACTATCTGGAATTTGGAAGGAATGCACCTTCTTAACTTGCTCTGGGCTCAACTTTTATTTGTTTTCAGACATACAAAAGCATATTAATAAATCAGCATACAGCAAAGGAAGAACTGAACGTCAAAGTGGTGAACCTAGATTATGTCAGTATGGCAGTCAGCTGGTAAAAGTATCACAAAGGCATCTAATACTACATAATACGTAAGCTCTGAAATCCACCTAAAATCCACAGACAGGTATATAATACTTTATAATAGGTCAGCTCTAAAATCCTCTTCTAAGGTTTCTAAAGTACCTAGAATAATGTAGTAGTAATTGTATCATTAAGATTCATTAAGAAGAAGGACATTGCCTTGAGATTAAACCCCCTGTAATGAATACCTAAGTACAATTTATGTTGGAAGGTCAGACCAGGATTTATATTCTGAATTGGTAATTAACCTGTATTTACTTTCTTAGCAATAAAGAATAATCTCCAGATCTATAAGTCTGTCCGAATTGAAGGAACTCTACAGGCCCCATGTAACCCCCAAGAGTTGTGTTACTACACGTCCTCTACCCCGCTACTATTTTCTAAGCGCCTGTTATAATGTCATCTGATGTAATTTATATTATGTACTCCAGAAATGTGCATAAAGCTATGTTAAATGTAATGGTTCATGTAATTATCCTGGTTACCAGCGGGTGGCAGCATCATTGGCAGAGATAGTCTTAAAGGGGTTTAAACTGATCATCTATCCTATGGATAGATCATCAGCTTCTGATCGGAGGGGTCCAACACCCGGGACCCCCGCCGATCAGCTGTTTGAGAAGGCAGCTCCACGGTCTTCTCACTGTTTACCGCAGGCCCAGTGACATCACGACTAGTATTACTGGCCTGGGCGCGGCTAAGCTCCGTTCCCTTGAATGGAGCTTAGCCCCGCACAGGCCAGTTGATACAAGTCGTGACGTCACTCGGTCAGCGGTAAACAGTGAGAAGGCCGCGGCGCTGCTGGAGCGCCGCTGCCTTCTCAAACAGCTGATCGGCAGGGTCCCTGGTGTCGGATCCCCTCCGATCAGAAGCTGATGATCTATCCATAGGATAGATGATCAGTTTAAACAAAGTGCAGAAACCCCTTTAATGTTATGGCACTTCAGAGTGGAACATTCTTGTTCTATTCTGCCTCTTTTCTGGACAGAGGTGGGAAGGGAAAAAACAGTTAGAGCCAGATATAGTTAACCCCCTGTTGGGGAAAGGAGGGTTTTTAGTGGTACTCCTGTAGTGTCCCACTACGTAAAGGTGGGCACTACTAAGGGTCAATTGGGTCATGTTGTCTCCCACCTCCTGTGGTAAATTGCTATTATATTTTGTATTGCATTATAATGAAACCAAGATGTTGCACGTTTACTGGTGTGTCTGGGGTCGTTGTCTTGTTGGAACACCCATTTCAAGGTCATTTCCTCTTCAGCATAAGGCAGCATGACCTCTTCAAGTATTCTGATGTATTCACACTGATCCATGATCCCTGGTATGCGATAAATAGGCCCAACACTGTAGTATGAGAAACATCCCCATATCATGATGCTTGCGCCTCCATGCTACACTGTCTTTACAGTTTACTGTGGCCTGAATTCAGTGTTTGGGGGTCGTCTGACAAACTGTCTCCGGCCACTAGACCCAAAAAGAACAATCTTACTTTCATCAGTCCACAAAATGTCTCTTTAGGCCAGTCACTGTGCTCTTTGGCAAATTGTAACCTCTTCAGCACATGTCTTTTTTTTAACAGTAGGACTTTGCGGGGACTTCTTGCAGATAGCTTGGGCTTCACATAGGCGTCTTCTAATTGTAACAGTACTCACAGGTAACTTTAGATGTTCTTTGATCCTGGAGCTGATTGGTGGCTGAGTCCTTGCCATTTTGGCTATTCTTCTATCCATTTAAATGGTAGTTTTTCGCTTTCTTCCACGTCTTTCAGGTTTTGGTTGCCATTTTAAAGCATTTGCAATCATTTTAGCTGAGCAGCCTATCATTTTCTGCACTTCTTTATATGCTTTCCCCTCTCCAATCAACTTTTTAATCAAGGTACGCTGTTCTTCTGAACAATGTCTGGAACGACCCATTTTCCTCAGAATTTCAAAGAGAAATGCACTGTAACCAGCATGTACAACATTTGCTGCCTTCCTTACTTAAATAAGGGCAATAATTACCACCTGTTTTTCAAAGAATGAACATGCCCCTTTCAATTAGAGATTTAATTACACAGAATCAGCAGCATGCATGTCATGACTGTTGGGTCTGTTGGATTTCTGTTACTCTACTACACCTCCTAGTAAATTATTTGCCATGAGAAATATCATTTCTACCAAAAACTGTGATTGATCAGCTTAGTGATGTCTGACTGCTATTATTTTGAACACAACTGTATGTGTCACTGTATTTAATGTCATTGTATAATACTGTTGAGGGGGCCCTGACAAAATCTTTTAGTAGTCCTCCTGGGTGAGCCCCTTCTGAGTTCTGGCCCCGTAGCAGCAACTTGCCTTGCTTCCACTATAGCTACTCCCCTGAGCACCTTAAACGGTCCGCATCTAAGCAGTGGGAAATTTATGCCAATGGGTATGTTCAGACACTACAGATTTGTAGCAGGTTTAAATTTTCAAATATACAGCATGCTTTATATGTCAAGGGTTTGTCATAGATTTCTGCCGCTTTGACATTACTGTGTGCATTATGCCTGTATAATGATGCGTATATTGCCCTTGTGCTGTGACATCACAGTGATAACTAGCCTTCGACTCTGGCATCAGTGTTCCATTTATTCCTGTTGTATGACATCACTGTGTACTTTGTCCCCATACTGTGACATCTCTGTGTGCATTAAATCTTTCCTACGAGTTCACACTGCTTATTCTCCACGATCCGTGACATCACTGTGTGCATCAGTGCCTGCACTATGACATTACTGTGATCATTATTCTACTACATTGATCCACTGTGAACTGTGACATCACTGTGTACATCATTCCCACCCTGTGACATCACTGCTCTTCCATCTCTTTGGTGACATCACAGTTTTTTTCTCTATGTAGCGATCAGTGTTTTTTTTTAAATCCCTGTACTGAGGTATTGCGGTATTAATTATTCCTGTACTGTAACTGTGTTAATTATCCCAGTGGTTTACTGCAAAAATGATTTCTGTGATATTACTCTGTGCATTTTCAGGGTGTAAGTATATGAAATGTAAGACTCTCCATGAGGAAGCAGTGATGCAGTGGCGACAGCCTAGCCCACGCACTGGTGGTCAATGGCCACATTAATTTGCAGGTTAATGGAGGTACTGCCTTCAAATTATTGCAACCACTGGCCAGCGTGGGTGGACGAGGCTGTGGCCACCATCTGGGAACCAAGCCGAAAGATTTTATCTGCACCTGGGAACTAGTGTTTGAGGTGCCACTGCCAATTAAGAGGATAATAGTTCCAAATTGCATTATAGGATGGGTCCCTTAAAGATATTCAGGAGCTTCAGATTACTGTATTTGTTACTTTCCTATTCTGTAGGACCTCATCTGATGTATGACTAGAATTATAGCTGTACTGATTTTATAGATTCGCTGGACTTGTCCGTCTGTTACCGATTTAATTACAGCACCAACTCTTCCTTTGAACACTGCTGGTGTCCCATTTTAACCATGTAGCAAAATCCTACAAAATCCACAAATCATAATGTGAGCGGATGGTATGATAACTGGGAATTCATTCCTTGGACCTGGTACAAATTCCTGCTTACTGACTGCATCTTTCCCTGAACTGGGCAAGCCTCAACATGTATTTTTTCATGCTGGGACGCCACAAAGAAAAGGACTGACTATCTGTCAGATACAGAGGAGAACAGAGCGTAGATCTAGCACTGCCCTGCAGGCATGTATAATTAACCCCATAATGACCAGTTAAAAAACAAAAAAAAATTAGTCGAGCTTAAAACGGCATCTAATAAAAAATTGTGGTTTAAGGTACTTTCACACTTGCGGCAGAGGATTCCAGCAGGCAGTTCCGTCGCCGATGCATTGAAATACCGGATCCGTCTCTCCGGTGTCATCCGGAAAAACGGATCCAGTATTTTTATTTAATTTTTTGCATTTTTAAAGGTCTGCGCATGCGCAGACCAGAAAACCGGATCCGTTTTGACGGAACACTTAATGCCGGATCCAGCACTAATACATTTTTTGGCCGGAGAGAAAACTGCAGCATCCTGCGGTATTTTCTCCGGCCAAAAAACGTAAGAGGGACTGAACTGATGCATCCTGAACAGGATTGCTCTCTTTTCAGAATGCACTAGGATAACACTGATCAGTTTTTCTTCCGGTATTGAGCCCCTATGCCGGAAGAGCAAAAAACGCTAGTGTGAAAGTACCCTTACAATCTGAAATAAATGTGTTTCACCTGTCAAAATTGCAAGCTGCATCATCAACCACATCCCCATCTCAACCACTAGGTGTGAACATACCAATAGGGCAGGGGCGTAACTACCATAGTGGCAGACCATGCGACTGCTATGGGGCCCAGGGCAAGAGGGGGCCCGGTCTTAGTTGGGATCATCCACTCTTCTACTGGAGGTGAAAACCTGGTCCGGACACTACCCTCTAAAGCAGAGGTTCTCAACCTAGGGGTCGCGACCCCTTTGGGGGTCGATCGGCCCTTTCCGGGGGGTCGCCTGAGGCTTCCTATTGTGGGGCGCCAGTGTAGCGTTATACTACCCTACCTCGTGAGCAGTGGCGTCGCCGGGGGGGGGCCAGAGGGGACCATGCCCCCCCTACATCATGCTGTGCCCCCCCAACTAAAATGCCCCCGTTCCCACCCCCCAAGTGAGCCGCCGCCGCCGCAGTCAAGCACAGGGAGATGAGCGCTTCCATTGCGCTCATCTCCCTTGTAATCTGCCTGTGCTGTGGCGGTGCAGGGGAGGGAGAGGTGTGTCCCCTCCCCTTCCTCTTATAGGCTGCCGGCGCACTAGGCCGGCAGCCTATCAGAGGCCGGCGCAGGCCAGAAGAGGCCTGCATCGCATCACTGACACTGAGGTAAGTGTAAGTGTTTTTTTATTTTATTACAATACTGGCACATGATGATGATGGGGGGGGACTTAATACTGGCTGGCACATGATGATGATGGGGTGGGACTTAATACTGGCTGGCACATGATGATGATGGGGGGGGCTTAATACTGGCTGGCACATGATGATGATGGGGGGGACTTAATACTGGCTGGCACATGATGATGATGGGGGGGACTTAATACTGACTGGCACATGATGATGATGGGCGGGGGGACTTTACTACTGGCACATGTGAGATTGTGGGGGGACGACGACTTTATACTGGCACATGATGATGATGGGCGGGGGGACTTCATACTGGCACATGATGATGATTGGGGGGACAACGACTTTATACTGGCACATGATGATGATTGGGGGGACATATCAGATATTTACATTACAATTCATAACAGTAGCAAAATTAGTTATGATGTAGCAAGGGAAAAAATGTAATGGTTGGGGGTCACCACAACATGAGGAACTGTATTAAGGGGTCACGGCTTTAGAAAGGTTGAGAACCACTGCTCTAAAGGAACAACTTTTAGCAAAATTAAGAAGTGGAAAAATGGCCCAAGGGTCATTGAATGGGGTTTAGGCAGAAACCCTTCTGTCCTGTGTGGGGCCTGGTTTGATCCTTGCTATGGGGCCCTTACTTCTCTATGTATGCTACTGCCATAGGGCCAGGGGTGGACTGGTCATAGACCCTACAAGAAAATTTCCTATTGGGCTGATGCCCAGGGGGTGCCCGAGCTATCCTCACCACCCCTGAACAGGTGCATAATGATCTGATGCTCTCAGAATTAATTAATACAGGGAGCAACAATTCCTTATGGACCTGGCCAACGGCCATAGATGCCCTTCTAAACTCAACTGTAGCACCTCAAGAGGGTGTTCAATACAGTTCAATACTATGGCGAGGGTGGCAGTATTATGTGCTAGACTGTGCTAGTTGGTACTGCTGAAGCAGTATACAGGTGAAACTCTAAAAATTAGAATATCGTGCAAAAGTCCATATATTTCAGTAATGCAAATAAAAAGGAGTTGCATTAATGCAGCTTAAAATTAGAATTTTGTGAAAAGGTTCAATATTCTAGGCTCAAAGTGTCACACTAGTCAGCTAATTAATCCACACCCCCTGAGCAAAGAGATTGTGACTTTGGGGTTTCATAATCTGTAAGCCATATTCATCCAGATTATAACATATAAAGGCTTGAATAGCTTTGAATTGACATGTATTGAGTCTATCTCATATGTTAGTTTCATCTTTTAAGTTACATTACTGAAATAAATGAACTTTGCACGATATTCAGATTTTTCGAGTTTCACCTGTATTTTGCTGCATTGTTTGGTTCTGCTGGGCCGTTTTCCTGTGCTGCACTATGGTATTGCAGGTCCTGCCTTTTTCTGTTGTCCCTGCCTACTTGTGTTGGACCTGCCTACTGTCAACTCGGACTAGTCTACAACATGAGGCCACTTTTAGGTTTTATTCCAGGGCCACTTTAAGTTCCCAGTCCTCTCCTCTCCTGCATAGGGCTGTTTATAAATACCTTTTTCCAGAAATATTTTTTTTCTTTTTGTCATTTTATTTTGGAGTATATTAAAAAAGTAAAAAAAAACAACATAAACATAAATAATGAGAGCTGCCCATACAATGGAGTGGTCCATATAGCAACAATTGAAATGGGTCCCCCTGTGGGCACATGCTTTTAGGGCCCTTATACATGGTCTGATGCTTAGAGCAATGATTGGAAACAAACAGTTCATTCCAAATTATTGGCCAGTTATTTAGCTGCAGTAGAGCTGCATTTTACATCCTCTGTATGAGGATGGGTAATCACGGCTGCGATCGTTCATCCTCATTCAAATTGTTTGTCATCAGCACATCCCTGTTTATACAGGATAATGTGCTACCAACAAACGCAGATTTTAGCTGCTTGATGAGTGACAATTATCAGGAACGAGCAATTGTACAAACATTTGTCCCCTATAATTGTCCTATTCTTGCACCCCTGTAAAAGAACCCTTACACCCGACCACCCCAGGACAGGACGGCCCCTTCTCTAGTGTAAGGGACAGCAGGTGGGTAGGAGAAGAATTTAATTTCCCTTTTATCTTTCCTCCCCTAAGAGCTGTATTACACACAAACGGATCTAATATCTGTATCTGTTTATCTATCTGGCTATCTATCGGTTACTCTGGATCTATCCATCTATGCTTGAGAACTGTCCTAGCAAGAGAACTAAAATGTCTCTATATGGGTGAATTAAGGACACTACTTTTTCACTGAACATTGGATACGCTATGTATCTATCTATCTAATATCTATCTATTTATCTAATTATTTATCTATCTTGTCATGTGCAGCCATATATACCAATAATGTGATCAAAAACCATAATTACATAATTGGCATCAAATTGCGTGATTAAGTACATGAGGCACATAAAAGATTCATCATTGTGTATACAATACATGATTGCAAATCAATATATTCATTGTGTTATGATTCTACCAAAAATACAATAATCTGATAATAAAATATATGAAAATAAAGTGACCAGTGCATAAAGGGTTAATAGCATCACCTGAGCTGGGTAGAAGAGAACAGCATCAGCTGTGTATGTAGATATTGATAACTAGCACGTCCTCTACCATTGGTGGTTCCAGTGGAGATAGTGGCGTCTGTTGCTGGTCAGTGCGCATGCCTAGGCGACGTGTTGGCGCCACACCGCGCGTCCCAAGGCGTCAGCCACGTGCCTCGTCTAGGTCATCCACACGTCCTGAGCGTGAGCGTTCAAAGAGGCGTTGTGACATCATCGGGGGAGGGGTGAGTACATACACAGCTGTTGCTGTTCTCATCTAAGCTGATTCTACACACCTCAGGTGATGCTATTAACACCTTATACGCTGGTCACTTTATTTTCATATATTATTATCAGATTATTGTATTTTTGGTAGAATCATGACACAATAAATATATTGATTTGTAATCATGTATTGTATACACAACGATGAATCTTTTATGTGCCTTACGTACTCAATCATGTAAATTGATCCCGATTATGTCATTATGATTATTGATCACATTATGGGTATATATGGCTGCACATGACATTATCCTATTGCTTGACAAAGGTCTCATTGTGCTGGGCTGAAATGTTGCGACTGGGGAAATAAATGGGTCTAACACCCCTCACTAGTATTGGAGGGCTGCCTCGTCATTTGCTTTTGGATATTGTCTATGGATTTTTGTCTGAAGTCCCGGAGGGATTGCACCCAACGCCCAACTTCACCACTGACTGTGCTGCTGCTGTTCTTTGCTTGTTGTATTATCTATCTATCTATTTCATATTTATCAAAATATATATTTATACAATGTATTTAATTACATATCTATCTTCTATTTGTCATTTGTCTGTATCTGTTTATCTAGCTATCTGTCGGTTACTTTGTATCTATCTATCTATTATGTATAACTATCTACTTACTGTATCTTTCTACGTAGCTAATATTGTCTAGCTGCCTTAGGCTGCTTTCACACTAGCGTTCGGGTGTCCGCTCGTGAGCTCCGTTTGAAGGGGCTCACAAGCAGACCCGAACGCAGCCGTCCAGCCCTGATGCAGTCTGAATGGAGCGGATCCGCTCAGACTGCATCAGTCTGGCGGCGTTCAGCCTCCGCTCCGCTCGCCTCCGCACGGACAGGCGGACAGCTGAACGCTGCTTGCAGCGTTCGGGTGTCCGCCTGGCCGTGCGGAGGCGTGCGGATCCGTGCGGATCCGTCCAGACTTACAATGTAAGTCAATGGGGACGGATCCGTTTGAAGATGCCACAATGTGGCTCAATCTTCAAGCGGATCCGTCCCCCATTGACTTTACATTGAAAGTCTGGACGGATCCGTCCCAGGCTATTTTCACACTTAGCTTTTTTTTGCTAATATAATGCAGACGGATCCGTTCTGAACGGAGCCTCCGTCTGCATTATTATGAGCGGATCCGTTCAGAACGGATCCGCCCGAACGCTAGTGTGAAAGTAGCCTTACTGTGGGGGTTTTCATAGCATGTTTCACTTACTTTTAATGTGAATGTGAAAAACAAACCGATGCCCATATAAAAAGCCATACGTCCACATAATTGTCATTTCATACATCATGTGTTTTGAAAAATGGATTTCCATGGAAAGTGTTAACTTCCATTTGAAGGTGCAGAACTCATAGTGTCATGCAGTGAAGTATATTTTTGGCTGGTGTGAGGCGCGAGATTACAACACTTACAGCATAAGGTGGCGTCACACCTGGGAAGAAGAAAACTGTCTAATTAAAACTCTGTGAAGAGATGGGACTGCTTGGTGATGACCTGAAATAAAGTTGGTGAATATGCTTTATAATTACTTCTAGAGATTACTGAGCTAAGGGCTTTGGAAATTCTTTTTGCAAACTAATTATGTCTACGTATAAGCATACCAGAAGGTCCAGACATTGCCATGATGCATTCATAACATAGCACGCATTGCAGCTTACGTGCAGGGTACGTGAAGCAGGGGCGGACATATCGCTGGTTCAGCTGCACAGGGGCCCGGCGTGTGAGGGGGCCCATTCATACTACTGAGTGCTTCTGGAAGCGTTCACTAGTATCATACTAGTAAGCGCATCCAGAAGCGCTCACTAGTATGCAAGAGATCGGCGATTACTTACCCCTCCGGCGCTGGTCTCCTCCAGCCTGACTGCGTACAGCGCGCACTATGACCTGACGCTGTACGCAGTCAGGTTACATGTGCAGCGCGGGCTGTTGAAGACAGGACAGGGAGAGCAGGAGTTTTAATTATTTATTTTAGTCTGATCTGAGGTCTGATATCATGGGGCCCTGGGGTCTGTCACATCATGGGGGGGCCTGGAATAAGCATATGGGGGTGCCTGACTCTGGGGGGGGTCCGACTCCTAACTGAGCCTGAATGAGCATATGGGGGCTGAATAAATAAATAACTGATATTGGGGGGGGGGGGAAGGGGGCTGAGCAACTGACATATGGGGAGGGGCTGAATAAATAAGTAACTGATAATGGGGGGCTGAGCAACTGACATATGGGGGGGCTGAATAAATAAATAACTGATATTGGGACGCTGAGAAACTGACATATGGAGGGGGGGGGCTGAATAAATAAACAACTGATATTGGGGGGGTCCTCCTGAGTAACTGATATGGGGGGGGGGTCCTGGGCAACTGACATATGGGGGGGGGCTGAATAAATAAACAACTGATATTGGGGGGGTCCTCCTGAGTAATTGATATGGGGGGGTGTCCTGGGCAACTGGCATATGGGGGGGCTGAATAAATAAACAACTGATATTGGGGGGTCCTCCTGAGTAACTGATATGGGGGGAGTGTCCTGGGCAACTGACATATGGGGGGGGGCTGAATAAATAAACAACTGATATTGGGGGGGTTCCTCCTGAGTAACTGATATGGGGGGGTCCTGGGCAACTGGCATATGGGGGGGGGTCTGAGCAACTGATATAGGGGCGTGAATGGACATCTGATAGGGGGGGTCCTGAGCAACAGATATGGCGGCCTATCAGAGCAAGTGACATATGGGGGGGCCTGCCTATTTTATATACTGTAATATGCAAAATAACTGTTTTATATACTGGCAGACATGGGGGGGCACTATAGAGGGGGAGGAGCACTATGTGGGGCCCTATCTTGTATACTGGCACACATGGGGGGCACTATGGAGGGGAGAGCAATATGGGGGCCCTATCTTACATACTGGAACACATGGGGGGCACTATGGAGAGAGAGGAGCACTATGGGGACCCTATCTTATATACTGGCACACATGGGGGGCACTATGGAGAAGGGGAAAAAGGAGCACTATGGGGGCATCTTCTGGGGCCCTATCTTATATACTGGCAGACATGGGGGGCAAAATGGAGGGGAGGAGCACTTTGAGGGCCCTATCTTATATACTAGCACACATTGGGGGCACTATGGAGAAGGGGGAGCACTATGGGGGCATCTACTGGGGACCCTATCTTATATACTGGCACACATGGGGGGCACTATGGAGAAGGAAGGAGAGGAGCACTATTGGGGTCATTATATAGGGAAAAAACACCCAAAACATAACTAAACATCTAATCCCACCCAGTCCCCTGAAATATGCCCAGGATTGTACCCCAAACCTACAATATTGTATATAGTTTGTATCATTTTAGATTGTTATGTATTGTCATTTATTATTCTGTATGTTATGGCCGTATCTACCAGAAGGCATATGGATGGCAAGGGTTAACAAGAAACAGGGCTAACCACCCTGTTCCTCCCCTCTTGGTAGCAGTGGGCTAGTCCAGCCTCCTGCCAGGAGGAGGAGTTCCCGTCCAGAGACAGAGGAGAAAGGAAGCTTAAGTCAGAGCTCCTGCTCCTGGAAAAGATTCTCCAGAGAGATCCATTATTATTCTAGCTCAAGTGAATCTTTTAATGTGCAAGATAGTAGAGTAAACAGCTATATCAGCACTAATGACACTGCTGTAAGGTGAGGGACTACGACTAAGACAACCATTACCCGAATACTGCAGGTCAGTACTATAATAGTGCTAAACCGCAGCCATCCAACCTGTCTCTATATTCCTTACTGGTGCCAGAAACTGCACTTGAAATCAGCTGCTTTTGAATGTATTTGAAGTCCTACATTGCACTTAGTAAAAGAGACTTTTTTACGTTAAATTCTGGCCTCATTGCTCAGTATTGCATTTCCATGGCACTGATCCCCAGGGAGCAACGGCTTGAGGGAGTACACCGTGACACAACACTTCATCAGGGCCACTACCACTCCCATCCTCTGCACCGGCTTCTCCAGGGCTTTCTATATACATAGACCACGTGACAAATGAACACGATGTCACTAGCCTAGGAGGAGGTCACAGCACTCACCGAAACGCCATAGCCTCTTCAAACAGCTGATCGGCCGGGGTGCTGGGAGTTGGAGCACCACCAATCAGATAATAATGACCTGTCTTGAGAATAAGCCATCAGAATCGTAATCCCGGAAAATCCCTTTAAATAAACAGATTAGATTAACTGTTTTGGTAAACTCTGCACAATTACATTAGAGTACTAGACATAATGGCAGAAATGCAGTCTCTGTTTTCTTTTTTGAGAAATATTATTCATGAAAAGCAGATATGATTGGGCAAAGCATGCTAATCTGCAAATTTCTTCTCTTTGGTGCTGCCAAGTATTTTTTTGCCATATTGGTTTTTGATGCAGTTTTGGAAGCCAAAATCGGTGACTAGTGTTGAGCACGAAACTTTCGAATAGCGAATTTTTATCTCAAATATCGCCACTTCGAGAATTCGCGAATATTTAGAATATAGTGCTATATATTCGTTATATCGAATATTCAGCATTTTTTTTCCATCTGAACACATGATTCCTCTCTGCTTCTTGCTTGTGGGCCAATGAGAAGGAAGCAATGTCAAGTTCACAACAATACTTAGTGCACCAATCAGTAATCTGTAGTCAGACCTGCTAAAATGTGAAGTTGCCCGTAGTGCGAAAAAATATTCTAATCACTGCTGATTAGCGCAATCGCAAATATATTGGAGCAATTGACTCTATCTGCATATAAAGCTATTGTAAAGTTCTGCCGTGCCAACCATCTTCTCCAGTCTCAGGAGAAACTCATGAAACTTCTAGCAGCTTGAAAAATGTAGCCAAAGTGACCCACGCCTGTATTTCGCGATTTTTACATTGCCGATATTTTGCATTCATTAAAATAATCTCGAATTCTCGAAATTCGCAAATATATGACAAATATTCTACAAAATATTTGTGAAATATCGTGAATTCGAAAATAGCCCCTGCCGCTCATCACTACAGGTGACTATGGACCATAAAAGGAGAGAAAGTATTAAGGACAGATACTGCGTCTCCACCTTTTTGAATCTACTCCTGGTTTTGGCTTAAAAAACTGCATAAAAAACGTACACATGGCAGCTTTATTCCAGCCCTGCTCTTCTCACCTGCGGGTCTGCTTCTGCATATTTATTCATCTTCCTCTTTGCCCCCACTTTGCACACTCAGCAGGAATATTAATTGTACTGTCTAATTATGGTGCTAAGCCTTGCTGAGAGCGGAGGGGAGGAGTGGGGGACATAAGTATCTGGATGCAGACAACATAGAGAGGACATTCAGGGAGCAGAGACTGCTACTTGTTTGTATTTGCATGCCCCTCCTCTGTATCCCCTTTTCGTGACAGTACACATTAACTGGACCAATGGTCCTATTGTAGATGTAGCCATAGCCAGCGGGACAGCAGCCAATTAGCTTTATGATATCCGACTTCTTTGTAAAATGCTAATTGCTGTATGTCACCTGCACTACTATATGTGTATGTGTGAAAGTACAGTAAGACGCATGATATACTAGACATCTGACTACAGACTACATTTTTGTTTCCACAAAACATGGACCATTGTAGTTAGGCAATATAAGTGGCTGCAAATATAGGTTTGTTTATGTAATTTATTTATTTGCCACATGCAGAGTCCGTACAGTTGTTATATCCGGGCTGGTGTGCGCGCTCCTTCACTTGTAGCGCCGCCAGCATCCAGTTGCTGGGGTAACAGGCCGGCCTTCACGAGCAGGAGCACGGGCCAATCAGTAATCACGCTGCTATATCTGGTGTATGTAATAGCATCACATTACGCCAGCCATGTCATGTGACCAGTACTGCGGCCTATTTTAAACAGGCACCTGCTTGCCACAGTTGCCTGTGATTGGTTTGTCTTTGGATCACCACACTAGCCTTTCTAAGCCGCCCTGGATTATTGGATTTTGGACCTCTGCTTTGGTTTCTGATGCTGACCCTCTGCTTGACGATTTGGACCCTGGGGTGACTTCCTGGTACATACCCCTGCCTTGGTATTGTTCCCTGATTTTGATCAGTCTCTCCTAGTATTGACTTTGGTTTGATTTGGTTACTCATTTGCGTCTCCTGGCTCTGTGCGTGTTTGTCTCTCCTGGTTTGACAGAGCTCGTCTGTTTCTGCTTTGAATTTACTCGGCCTTGGCCGATCTGTCAGTAGTTTATAATTTTGTCCCCATTGTACCTTTCCATTTAGGCCCCTGCACTTAAGGAGGGACTGTTGACCAGTTGCGGGCCATCAACTAGGACAGATTGTGCCAATAGATAGGGGCAGTGGTTGGATGGCTCAGCATCTCACTAGTTCCCATTATGACAACAGTTGGCTGAAGCAGACATTTGGAAGTGGATCTGTCATCAGACTATGCCGCCCCATGTAAGGTCAGCCTAGTATGGGGACATCCAGAGCCTTCTATTAGCCCAAATTTCACACAAAAAAATTTGTGGAGTTTGACTTGTAGGAAAGATCAGAGAATACACTGAACACATAAAGGGGAATTTACCATGAGAGGAATTTTTGAAGACAACTGTTTGGATCTGCGTTGATATAATTTGTGCCAGATTTATCAAATGTCAGTGTTGGATAAATTTTGGAGGATCTTTAAACATACACGTTTGTTCACTGCACGTTTTTTGTGTCTATAGGGGCACATTTATAAAGACCGACATTTTAGACACCGGTCTTAATAAGCCCCTGAGGTGTTGGCGCTCTACATAACTTCGGCGGATCCACCACCAATTTTAAATGTAAGACAGCTTCCTTGCTATCTTACATTTAGAGCATTTTCTAGGCCTAATCCAGGCCTAGAAAATGATGAATGAGATGGGCCTCCCCTTCCATGCCCACGCCACGTCCACATGAGGCATGAGCGAGGAAGACGTGGCAGATTCCGCTGCAACATGACGTGTGACATAATCTGCGCCAAATATATGCCACAAAAGTTTGTAAATGACCCCCATAGTTTTTAAATCTCCCCATTACACAAATATATTGATATCTAGTCTAGACGCATGATGTCTGTGTGTAGATGTGACACTTTGTGGTAGAGAAAGCTGACAGTCTCCATCTCATCTGGACAAAAGACTCTCTCTGAATCAGATGTTTCAAGCGTAGAGTGCTTCTGACGTTTCCATGGAGACAGAGCTTTGAGATGCGGGGGGGGGGGGGGGGGGGGATAATGGACTTTTCTTTTTTGAGATGTGCAAAATGACCCCGTTAAACAATACAAAAGAGTAGAGTGTGCAGGTTGCTGAGGAAGAAATAGAAATGTCCTCATGTCACAGAAGTGTCGCAACACCATTCCTTACTTCTCGTTCTTTATCATATTTAAACCCAAAACGTGTATTTTGGAGCTATAATAATTGCATAGAGGCGATCATGGACGTGAATAAGGCTCTTAGGATTCTTCTTGCCATAATTAATCATGCATTAACTCATAGAAAGGACTATGAGCGATTATGGTGATCAGTGACACAAGCCATGCATGGCATTAGTCACTGCATCTTGAAAAGTAGTTTTAATTTATTAATCTGGTCCTGTTGAGCTGAGATTGGGGTGATTTATATGCACAGACCACACACAATGGGAAGGGGGGTTAGGGTGAAATTCCTGAAACATTTTCTCAACAGAAACTGATGGATTCAGAGAGTGAAGCATTCATGGGCTCCTAGTCATGTTCAGGTTAAGGTCAGGTTCCTTCCACCAAGGTCGGTATCTGCAAACTAAAAGTTTTACAGACACAAAGGATCTTCCAGTTAGAAACGTCCTCTCTATGCATCAGTGATCATTAGTACTGTCTTTATTAATGCCCGCTAGGCTAGGTTTACGTCTACCTTCTTCATTTCAGTTGTTTTGCTCTAATAATGGAGGCAGTGCTGTATCTGTCATATGATGGACACCAATGGCTCCTGATAGACCCCATTGACTATAATAGGGTCCTTCAAGTTTCCATCATGCTGTTCATCGCTTTACCAGACAAAATAGTGCAGCACATTGAGCTGTTTTTCTGGCAACTTGGACAGAATCTGCAGCCTCCAAAACTTATGAACTTTCTAACATGTGGGCACTGCTGATACATAATACTTTCATGTATGAAAACTAGTGCAGGAAATACGTGGTTCACTTGTAAAATGAAACCAAGATTGTTAAAGCTCTCATATTGCACTACACTTATACCAATCAGTCAGAACATTGAAGTGTAACTGCCTGTAAAGGGGTTGTCCGCTTTTTTCTATTGATGACCTATCCTCAGGATAGGTCATCAATATCAGATAAGCCAGGGCCCCCCCCCGCCAATCAGCTGCTTAAGGTCATCAATAGAAAAAAGCAGACAACCCCTTTAAATGTGTAGGCCAAGTGATAATGAACATTTTTTTTAATATACTTTAATGATTTTGCATTATTAATGAAAAAAACTAACCCTGAAGTTATCTTTTGGTAGTGAGCTGCCTGTCTTCACTGTTCAACGCAGAACTGGACAATGAAGACATTCCTCACTCGCTGCCTCCCTCATATATGGCTAAAGATGGCCATAAGTACTATATATATATGTATATATATATCCATAACAAAAGGTCAGGCAGCACTCCTTAGTATGCAGCTGAAGCTGTAGCGGTGCCCGCAGTGATCCCTCGATCCAGGACCAGCAATATAACACAGAAAAAACTGCGGCACTCCTTAAAGTAGAAAAATGTGCAATTTATTCACACATGTCAGCAGAGACAACGTTTCGGTTCTCTCTCAGAACCTTTTTCAAGTCAAGTGAACATAAAAAGTGCATATGTGCATATATAAATACATCATCACTTGGTGCCTAATTGATTCAACAACCAATGCAATAGCAGTGCACTCCCCTTGGGGGTAAGCTACAATTCATGTGGTCAATTCCTAAAGTTAACATGGATACCAATCTATCCTAAATACATGTAGGTGAAGTTTTAAAAAAATATATATTTCATTGAAATCCTCATAATTGCGTACAGGTGCATATAATAAAGTGAACAGTGCAATTAAAATCATGACTGTAATACCTTCTCAGAGCAAGTTATGGAGAGAAATATCGGGAAAGGCGTCTTCACTTGTATGGAGGCTCGCGCCACTGTTCCGCGTCTGCTACTCCCCACTGCGCAACAGTGGCGCGAGCCTCCATACAAGTGAAGACGCCTTTCCCGATATTTCTCTCCATAACTTGCTCTGAGAAGGTATTACAGTCATGATTTTAATTGCACTGTTCACTTTATTATATGCACCTGTACGCAATTATGAGGATTTCAATGAAATATATATTTTTTTAAAACTTCACCTACATGTATTTAGGATAGATTGGTATCCATGTTAACTTTAGGAATTGACCACATGAATTGTAGCTTACCCCCAAGGGGAGTGCACTGCTATTGCATTGGTTGTTGAATCAATTAGGCACCAAGTGATGATGTATTTATATATGCACATATGCACTTTTTATGTTCACTTGACTTGAAAAAGGTTCTGAGAGAGAACCGAAACGTTGTCTCTGCTGACATGTGTGAATAAATTGCACATTTTTCTACTTTAAGGAGTGCCGCAGTTTTTTCTGTGTTATGTATATATATATATATATAAACGTGAAAATGGGGCAGCACTCCTTCTACGTTGCGGCGGGTGCCTGTGTTAAATCCTTGATCACAAGTGTAGATATAAGTAGAAGACATCTGCGGCACTCCTCTGTAAAACGTGAAAAAATGTTGTCTTTTATTCACACATGTCCATGTGAATAAAAGACAATTTTTTTTCACGTTTTACAGAGGAGTACCGTGGATTTCTTATCTATATATACAGTATATATATATATATATATATATATATGGAAAAAATGGCAGCACCAATTACCAGGTAATATGTCGGGTGCTATGTCCAAGGGTGTAGCTCCTTACCCAATAAAATGATCCAAAAAACGGACAGCACATCCAGTAGAAAAAACTGTGGTTTATTCACCCATGTGGTACAGTGAGGCAACGTTTCCTATATATATATATACGTGCTCCCATGGTCCCTGCCACCAGAGAAGCCGATGCTTTCCTGTAGTGTGCAAGCACGACCACCACTGATGGATTGCAGGGTGGTTGTAACCATGGAAATGAGCGGTGTATAATGTGATTAAAAAATAGTTCAAGCCAGCAAAGGAGGCAATATGGGCAATCACATGCTTAGTATAAATTTTGTGTACATGATAAATACCATTTGCTGAAATGAAACAACTCCTTTAAGTCTTGTATGTTAAGAGGCAGGACTCCATAGATCAGGCTCGTTTTTCCAGGACATGCCACAGTTGCTCAAATAAATTGAGATCCGAGGAATTTAGAGGCCAAGTCAACACCTTGAACTTTTCATTTACTCAAACCATTAATGAACAATTTTTTTCAGTGTGACCCGACTCATTTTTCTGCTAAAAGAGTGAGCTGCCATTAGGGAATACTTTTGTCATAAACAGATGTACTTGGTCTGCAACCATGTTAATGTAGTGGTGAAGACAGCAGAAAAGATCCATTGAGGACCTCTATGTCAAGTGCTGTACAAGGAAGACTCTGAACATCGTGGCAGACGTCACCCACCCTGCGAACAATCTCTTCGATCACTTACTGCCTGGCAAGAGTGCAGTGAGTCAGACCGACAGGAGAATTATATGTGAGGTCACGGTGTGAGCAATAGGTGGGCCAAGGTAAATACAGTTCTGGTTACTCACGGTTATGTCGTCCCTGGGCAGGCTCGCATAAGTGATAAGGAGAACGGCACAGGAATTCTCTGGGGCACACTCTGGTGTAAGGGACACTGGCCAGATGGTGGTTTGAGGTGCCCTTGATGGTCTATATTAATGTGTCTATGACAAGGTCCCTTGTAATCGTGACGCCAGTACCTTTTATGGTGGTACAACCATTTACTGTAGTGTTAACTGAGGAATTGGAGACTGAGGCAAGGATGGTGCAATCCAGCTTATAACTTTTACTGAACGCTGCTCCTGGTAACGGTTACATCCATGTATAAAACAGTCTCTAGTACATCCAGATATGAAATACAGTCTCTTGTACATCCAGGTATGAAATACAGTCTCTCATGCAGACGAGGGTAGGATATTGTAAGTCCTCAGGTAAAACAGGCTCTTTGTCTTTTATATATATAAAAGCTACTGCTTCAGACTAGGCTTTTGAAGTATAAAAAGTCTTAGGCTGGTATTAACTCTCGCCTTATTCTAACCTCAATTAAAGGTGGTTTTCAGAATCCTTGAACCTCTATTTCCAGTGCTTTCCTGACAGTTGTCCTACCTGTCCTCAGGATTTAAACTGGAGGTATGGATGCTGAAAGCTGTTTCCTACACCTAATTGCAAAGGTGCCTGGGAGTACGGCCGTTTGCTATCCTTTGACTTGAATAAAATATACTAGTTCCCTTGAATACTTGCTGTTTGTGTAACACCCCAGAGTTGTGTTACTAAACTCTTTTAGCCCGCTACAATCTGTTAAGAGTATTTACATTGTTATCTAATGTAAATTTATCTTACATCCTCACAACTGTGCATTATAAGCCTTGTTAAATGTATATTGTTATCATTTTCATGTTCAACAGCAGGTGGCAGCAATGTGTTAGCAATGAGTTAAGTTCAGTTTAGTGTTCCTAGGCTGGAATAGTTCATTCCAGTTTAGCTCCCCCCTCTGTGAGCAGAGTGGGTTGCTCCCATATCCTGCCTCATGGGAAGGGAAGGAAGTTAGAGTGAGTGTGCCAGCCACCCCTGCTAGGGGAAGGCTGTACATGTAGGAGCTCCCAGATATAGGGAATCAAGCCAGGATCTTGTCTCGGCTGAGACATTGATCATCATCCCCTGCCTGAGCCCTTCAGCCTCAGCTGGAAGAAGCAAGCAGACACCTCCAGTTACAGGAAGAAATCATACCCTGAGAAGATAGCTGTGAGTAAAGTCCAGAGACCCAAGAGAAGCCATATTCCTCTTCAGCTAGTCAGTCCCCAGACAGCAGAAGATAGAAAGTGCAGAAGCCAAATTCCTGCCACAGTATAGAGCTACAAAGCAGATGTCCTTTCCTGCAAGCTCCAGGTTGATAGAGCAGAAGATAAATCCCTGCCAACCATTGCCAATACCTGCTGGGACCTAAGACTAAAGTTGTATCTTGTTTGGATGAAGGTTACAATCAGTATAGACAAGTTTTAACTTCACCCAAGGTCTGGATCTCAATTACTGCTGCAAATATTACTCCTACTAGCACTACACTCATTTTATTGCAAGTGAGCCAGGATGCAGGAGTCCAGCCGTACCCAGGTAGGAGACACTGTTGACACTATTGCCACAACCATACAGAAAAATTACACCACTGTGGCATTCCTAACCTGGGGCGTGAGTTATAACATCTTAGAGGGCCCTGTGACAGTACCCTGCGCACGCTGCAATTGGTGTCACAAACAAACAATAGACTGTTATACCCATAGCCTGAACCACTGCATAATTTGGCGTCCGTGTAACCATACCACGGTCCAGCTCATTGCATTTGCAGCTTGTCACTGGTCACCCCGGAGGAGCGAGCTATAGAAGTAGATTTCTCACCTCTAGGCTGAATCTTGTAGGCTTTAACCCTGGACTGTGGAGCCAACAGGGAGAGAGCAGAGAGGCAGGAGGCCTCCCTCCAGCAGGCAGCTACATCATGGCTGCTCACTGACTAGACTTCACTAGACACTCTGCCTAACTAGGCCTGAGCTAAGCTATATATACACTAACACTGCCCCATCTAGTGGAGGAACTAGTGTAGGGAACCCTAACTAGGCCTGTATAAAGGATCTTACACATAGAATCACATAGTGACATGGGAGAATATGACATGAGATGCAGTACAGCATACAGGCATAATATATGACAATAAAACACAATCAAACTAGTTTGCGGTGCTCACGATCACGTGTGGGACACTGCAAGAGGATCCAGACAATCCAGACCTGCACCACCACACTACACAAGAGCTTCTTCCCGCAATCCATTAGATTGCAAACAAAGAAGTGCCGAACTCATCCTCTGGGCTTGGGAAATGCTGGGCCCTGTCTACTAGTCTACTATTTTACTATTTGGGCGTTTAATTCAACCTGTGGGTCCCAGGGGTAAACACCATCTTGTTTCTTACTATGTACTGATTACACTGTGTATAGTAGAAATAAAAAATAAAGCTACTTATGACTTATGTAGGTTGTATGTATAAAGTAATATCCACATGACTGCGAGGATCCAAAATTGCCCAGGGTATCCCACTGCCCTCCCCGGCTTGTCTTCTTCCCATAGTGCTTCTTGGTGTCATCTGTTCCCTAGGCCAGTGAGGTACATGTACTCCCCCATCTGCTTAATGTCAAAGAATGCAAGCTGCTTTGTACTGTGTGTTCTGACGCCTTTCTATCATAGCCAACAGTAACCTTTTCAGCAAATTGTGCTACAGTGACTCTTCTCTGGATTGGAAAAATACACTAGCCTTCACTTCCCATAACCCTGTTGCAGGTTCCCTGCTTGTCCTTTCTTGGACCATTTTTGGAAGGTACTAAGCACTGCATCCTGGGAACACCCTTACAAGACCTCACATTTTGGAGATGATATGACTCAGTCATTCTGTGAGCGATGGTGCCTTCTCAAACAGCTGAACAGCAGGGGTCCTGGTGGTCGTACCACTACTGATCAGATTATGTGACCTATCCAGACTATAAGTCATCAGTTAAAATATCTTGGAAAACCCCTTTAGCCTAGAGCAGGCATGCTCAACCTGCGGCCCTCCAGCTGTTGCAAAACTACAACTCCCAGCATTTCCAGACAGTCTACAGCTATCAGCCTGCAGCAGGGCATGGTGGGAGTTGTAGTTTTACAACAGCTGGAGGGCCACAGGTTGAGCATCCCTGGCCTAGAGAATAGTATTCCCTGTATGGATTAACCTAAATACAGATGCTACACATTCACACAGCTCTAACAATGCTCTCATTAACTTTCCATGACCATCGATTGTATTGTCAAGAAACATGTGTCCTTTAAACTATATTAAAATCTTGGCAGAACTTCATGGGCTACAGCAGGGATTCCAACAGGAAAGGGACTTACAATAAGTGTTTATAAGTACAGAACTTCAAAGACTATGGAGATACCACCAGTTGTTTCACCAGTAATGAGGATACCCCCTGAGTGCCTGAGCTCAGACTTAGGATATCTGGAATTTATGATAAGGGAAGCCAAATAACTTCTACCTTACCAATACACGGCTCATTTAATCTAGAAAAAAGTCAAATACACCAGTGCTAGAAAGGTGCTGTAAGATTTTGTTCCGCCAACTCTACACATCATGGGCAATGTTTAAGAATAGCATTTGCTGTGGAACAGATACAAGATAATCCCTGAAATCAAAACTGAAGGTTTATCAAAGAGGGAGTGACAATTAGCTTTATTTCTAGAGGCAAATCCAATCATGTGATTTAGCATTTGCCTTCGCCAGTGTCACGGTTTTCTAGAAAAAGCAAGGTTGATGGGGTACTGCCAGTGGTACTGTTAGTAGCCATAGGAGAAGACTTGGACCACAAGAAGGAGCAGCAGACAGACTTTCTGCTATTGTTTCTTTGCTTATTACACTTAGTATTAGCACAACCATACTAAGACTACTTTCACACTCGCGTTTTGTGTCCATGACACAATACAACCATCTGCATCCGTTCAAAATGGATCCGTTTGAATTATCTTTAACATAGCCAAGAGGGATCCGTCTTGAACACCATTGAAAGTCAATAGAGGACGGATCCGTTTTCTATATCATGCCAGATTGTGTCAGTGAAAACGGATCCGTCCCTATTGACTTACATTGTGTATCAGGACGGATCCGTTTAGCTCAGTTTCATCAGACGGACACCAAAACACTCCAGGCAGCATTTTGGTGTCCGTCTCCAAAGCGGAATGGAGACTGAACTGATGCAAACTGATGCATTCTGAGCGGATCCTTTTCCATTCAGAATGCATTAGAATGCAAACTGATCCGTTTTCGACCGCTTGTGAGAGCCCTAAACGTATCTCACAAACAGAAAGCCAAAATGCGAGTGTGAAAGTAGACTAACCACGTCAGCAAGGTCTTATCTGTTGCCTATGCTTATCTCCTACCCAGGATGGTTGTACTCAAAGCACCTTTGTTTGTTTTTTGTTTCTATCCAGATTACTTCTTTCTAGTATGCGGCTTTTCTAGTATGTGGCTGATGTTTGCTTTTATTATAGAAGTGTATTTTACGGTTTATTATTTTACTCGCTTATATAGCGCTGGCATATTCCGCAGCGCTTTACAGACATTAGCATCACTCTCTGTCCCCAGTGGAGCTCACAATCTAAGTTCCCTATCAGTTTGTCTTTGGAGCGTGGGAGGAAACCGGATTACCCGCAAACATGGGAAGAACATTCAGGGTAAATGCACACGTTCAGGATTTATGTGCAGAGGATCCGCACTGAAATCTGCAGGTGGTGCGGATTTACATGCAGATTTACACACGGATTTGCTATGGATTTTACGCATGCAGATTTTACTCTTCCTATTGAAGTGAATGGAGAAAATCCGGTCAGAAAAAATAAAATAAATTGACATGGTGCGGATATTAAAATTCACACCGCAGGTCAAAATCTGCACAGAAAAAAACTGCATTGTGTACATGAGAATTTCAAATTCTCATAAAATATAATGTGCATGACCTTCATTGCAGATTTTCCACTTGGAAAATCCGCATGCAATCCTGATCGTGTGCCTTTAACCTCAAACTCCATGCAGATGTTGTCCTTGGTCAGATTCAAACCCAGCACTATAAGGCACCAGTGCTAACCACTGAGCCACCATGCTGCCCACTATTAGTTATATGCATGGACATGACTGTCTACTACAGTGAATAGGGCTGAGCTATAATACGGGGCACAGCTCATGGATAAGAGCAGTGCTGGTTCAATATACAATGATTAAAGCGTACCTGAGTTAAAAAAAAAAAAAGTTTGCATAATGGCTGTGCTTCATCGTAGAACTGGAGCAGGTCTTTTTAGGCTTCCCTAATGTCTTCCTCAGACACATTATTCCCTGTTTCACCTGTACAGATAGATGCATTTCTCTCACAAGCAGGTAGTGTCTCCCTTCTATGGAATCTCCCAGCACTTCTCACTATGTTTGTTTTCGTCTAAGGAGCTCAGAAAACTGATAATGAGGGAGAGATTATGTTTTGGCTGAGTCCATGTTTTTGTCATACGTCTAAAGTATGCAAAAAAGTATAAGTTAAAGGATGCCTCAGTCAGATGCCATACAGCGGCATTCGTCACCATAGAGTTACACTGTAATAAAAAATATATACGTTAACATATAGTTTTTTGGGCTGGACTGCAGTATGAAAAAGTGTGGTACTCCATGCATTTCCATCCTGTGAGTCCTGCAAAAAATAAATAAATAAATGTATACTTTAACGTATACCTTTTTTTTTTTTTACAATGGAACTCTATGGTGACGGATGTGTAACACCCAGAGTGGTATTAACCTTTCTTCACCCTTCTAATGTCTTTGATTGCTTACAATAATGTCTTCCTTGTATTTATTCCAGGTTCTTCACATTGTGCATTGATTATATTGCTCTGTAACTGTCATGTTCATGTAATGTGCCTGGTTCACCAGCAGGTGGCAGCAGATATATGGCAGAGAGGTCTTTAGATAGAATGGAACTTATCATTCCATTCTCCCCCTTTTGGGAAGATGTGGGGAAATCCCATATTCTACCAAGGAAGGGGCAGCAGGAAGTTTCTAGTCAGTCTAAGCCTGGGCAACGTCAGATGCAGGTGTGTCATGATGTAGCAGCTAGGGGAGGCCGCCTGCTGCAGCAGGAGTTTCTCCAGAGGGAAGCAGCTCATAGAGCACCATGACTCCTTGCAGATTTACCTACAGAGTGTCACAAGGGGTAAACAGCCAGAGGCACCCCACTCCACAGATAGAGAAAAGACCAAAAGTCCAGCTCCCAGAATACAGCCAAATTTAGCACAGCAGAGAGAGAAACCAGAGTACTCAAGTTTGCCTGCCAGTTTATGCCAAAACCTGCTGGAACCAATATGGATTGTATGGATGCAAGTTTACTCAAGTAAAGCTGTTGAACTTTATAAAGGCTCTGGACTCAACTTATTCTCCTCCTCCACCATTCCCCCCCCCCCCTTTATTGCTTCGGAGCCAAACACCGGCAAGCGAAGGTATCCAGGTAGGAGCGCCGTAACACCACACCACTCAGCATTCCTATATACCTTGGACACAATCGGCTCAGGGGGACAGTACGTTGCAGATGCCGCTGTATTGCATCTGTCTGAGGCACCCGTTAACGTATACTTTAGACATATGACAAAAACTTGAAGCAATGTAGAAGCAGTTATATCAGTCCCAGGTGCTCAGATACCTCTGACACACCCCCATTTTCTGTGAACCCCCTTCTGTTTAACAATGTGAGATGGGTAAACAGTTCTCATTGTCTGAACATTGTGTTTGTTTAAATTTAAATGATCTGGACTGACATTCTGCTGTTTGGCCACAAGATGCCGCTGTTTCCTAAGCATAGCAAAAGACTGCATTTCATGTGATGTTGGGAACTCTCAGGGGGTGGAGTTAAAAGCCTGGAGAAGAAGGCAGCAGCCATCTTAGAGTGAGGCTGTGAGAGACACTGAAAAACTGTGTGAGCAGAGAGTCCAACAGCATCCAGGTATGAGAGCAACCCTCAGTGACCAGAGCTGCAGCTAAGTGAAGCTCATGGTGATCAAGACCCTGATCCTGTCCAGAGGAACGAGGATTGCTTCCAGGAACGCTAATGAGAGCTGAGGAGCAAAGCTACATACACTGCTGGACCACGTGCTTGTTAGAGAGGCATCTGTTCTGTTCAGAGTCAACAGCGGATGCAGAGCAGACCTGAGTCCGTAAGATCGTGCATGCACTTCATTACAGTGTTGGCGCCTAGAGACTGAGACGAGGCCTGTAGTTAGTTAGGCAGGGTCTCTGTTTGTGTCAGGCCACAAGAGTTACTACTGTTCATTGCAAGGACTCCATAACTTAAAGTGACATTTCACATTGGAGAGCTGATAAAATTCCCACAAACTCAAGCCAGGCTGGCGTTTTGCACGCAAGGAATACTCAGGGACGTGCTACAGGACCAGTTATGGGAGGGTAAATACTGTAGATCTGTGTAAGATTGTAAGCTGTTGTGCTGCACCGCAGGCTAGCCCGTACCACACACCCTTACAGTGATTCTTGTTCTTTTAGGGTAATAACAGGTAAGGTGTGGCAGTTTAGTTGTGCCCGCCAGTATGTAAATTACTTCTCTTTCCTCCTGCATCCATCGGAGGGCGCCATGCTGTGCAGCACAAGGGTCTCAGCCTTCAGGCTGGGTGTATGTAAATTTATTGTAAATTTATTGTAGGTTCCCAGCATTTGTGGTTGTGTTTATTGCCACTTTTAAGTAAAATTCTGTTTTGGCAAAAGCTGGTATTGGGGTTGCTTTCCTTGTTCGTGAATTCACTGTAGCCTGGGGAGCCCACCCTGGTACACGGCTTACAACAACAGGCAGTGGACTGCAAGTTAGGTAGAAGTGAGAGCACAAGTGGCTATGACTTTACAGCTTTTTTTTAGGTGGATGCAGGCAGATTTTTTAATGGAGTTATTTGGAAATTTGCTAATTACACCATTCTCTCTCAAATTAAATTGTGTGAAACAAGAGTGACTCTTTAAGCTTTATTTATAAGAAACACATATACTATAAACCATCAAACACATTTTAGCACTTTTTCTCCTTTCTTTTACAGGATGCAGATGTAGGATGCAGAACCTGTATGATGCTGTCAGCGATCAATCATTCACTCCCTAATTTTGGCTTTAAGTTAGTCCAAAAGTGAAGTTTTACATCCTATATCTCCTCCTGTATGTCTGTTTTCCACCTTACATGTGCTCTATATTCATCTAAGACTAACCTCCATAAGGCTAGATCCACACGACTGTATCTATTTTGCAGTTCACAAAATCTGAATTCGCAAAATATGTATGTCATCCGTGTGCATTGCGCACTTTTCTCAGGTCCCATTGTAAAAATGCTTATACTTCTCCACAAAATGGACAACAATGAGACAGGTTCTATCATTTGGAGCATGGTGCAAGGACAGCCCATTGATGATATCCATATGCTGTCCACATGTTTCACAGCCCCGTAGAAATGAATGGGTCTGCATACGATTCAAAAAAATGTGGACCAAAAACATTTCTGCGAATGAGGCCTATCTTCCAAATTTCCAAAATTCCTTTTCTCATGCTGCACCAGATTTCCAGAATGCTGTAACCTGGACAATCAGGTTAATTACGGACATCCATGAATTTTAGTGTGCCCCATAGACAGGTCTATTACATTCCCTATTCTAAGTCCCCTACATCTCCCCTCACTATTCTTACTCTTCTCTGTTTACCCCGTCTACATTATTCTTCCAGAACCTGATATTTTTATTTAGCGGTTACCTCTTCACTTTATGCACTCATGTCTGTTCATACTCAGATACAGGCTGGAGGCTGGCTCAGGCATAAGTGTAGTATCCTGTTTTATAATGGCCTGCCGGCCGACAGCCCTGTGGTAAGTCCTGATGTCACAATAACTACAGTATATCAGCTGCACAATACTAAGGAAATCCTGAAAGCATGACCTACAGGTGGGCCCTGGGGACTGGAGTTGAGGAACACTGTGTATTAACAATCCAGAAGTATATTTTCTTATAACTATGTGTTGTGCTGTTCTGTTATTCCTCCTAGAAATGTATCAATACATTTACAGCTGAGCCTTACCATTCCTTTTGTTAAAGAGGGATGCAAATGAGCTCTTAACAAGCTCTGCCTCTGATGCCACCAGATGTAAGGCAGCTATCCTATAAGTCAATGTTCAACCCTTTAAATAGGCCTTGAGCAGAGAATACTGCTCTCTACTCTGCACTGGTGAGGAGCAACCACCCCGAAACAGCTGTCTGCAGATGAGTTGCTGGCTTATTTAATATCCGAGTCATGTCTTAAGGCCTAGTTAAAGGGTCAAACACTGACTTATAGGATAGCTGCCTTACATCTAGTGGCATTAGAGGCAGAGCTTGAGAAGAGATCATTTGCATTCCCTTCTTCCCAGAATTCCAGAGGAACATGTATGACCTATAAGTCTCCTCACGCCGATTAAGGCGCTCTCTCCCTAAGAAGAGTGTCAGGGTGCGCTCTGTGCGGAGGCAGGGACGACCAGGGCACGCTCGCGTCATCAGCGCTCCCGGCGTCGCCCGTTCCCATGGTAACTGCAATGGGGCCGAGCTGCTCACTCAGCGCTCGGCTGTATTAGAACTCAGGAGTCATGTGACACTGGCCATGTCACATGACTCCACTAGCGCCCTATTTAAACAGGCAATCTGCAGGCCAATCTGATTGCCTGTTATTGAAGTCCTTCCTGCGATTACTTACCTGGTCTGTTGTGTGTTTTGTCCGTCTTCCCTGCACTTATCCTAGTTGATGGTTTTGTCGACCAGTTGTCCCTTGTCACTAGGACAGGGGTACGGGTTGAGCTCAGTGGTCACTTCCCTACCCCCTGTGTGTGTGACAAAGAGATAGTACCCCCCAAATCCCTTTCTCAGAGAGGCATGTCTCTACATGGTTCAACACTGTCAGCACTAATTGGATAGTGTAATTGGTCAGTGTCAGAGTGTGCTGTAATGCACTCCCTACTGATAACATCCAGTCAATTTATTAGGACATTTCTAGGAGGAATAACAGCGGGATAGCACAATGCAGGGTTGTAAGATTTTCCACCATTGTTATTTCCAGAAGAATACAAGTTTTCAGGAGTGGATATGTCCTCTTGAAGGCAGCTTTCCAGGATCCCTATCAGATATGCTCATGTATTGGTTACCTCGTGTACATCTTCTTCATGCCTTTTTTTCTAGTTTGGACTCTCCTGATCCACTTTTACCATGTAAACACATCACTCTGGTCGGTTTCCATCCTGTAGGTAGCACTTCCTGTTGCTGTATCCAACCAAACCCATGATGCACTTCTTCTTTCTATGCCACAGCTCTAGCACCGCCCTAACAGCTCCCAGCTAGTTTATAGCTCCTCCCACCAGCTAGTTACATAGACACTCCCCTAGCACTGCCCCACCCATGGGACAGAACATCACAGGAAATAAGAAAGAGCCACATGGACATAACCACTTGACCACAGTCCAGAACAGAAAATAAGGGCTATAAAGGTGAAAGATATACATTACAGAATTACAGCTGCCTTTATAAATGTTATTTTAAAGGGTGTTGATGCAAACTGGAAAACCCCTTTAAAGGGAGTCTGTCAGTAGGATATTTACTGTTAAACCAGACACACTGCCTTGTAGGACTAGCTCAATTGAATGTAATGATACCTTTCACTTAGCGATTCTTTGCTTCATTTTGGATAAAAAGTACTTTTCATTCATATGCTAATGAGCAGTGAAGTGCAACAAAGGAGGGCCTAAGCCACTCTGTGCAGCATTGCTCCTCCTACTTACTCTGCCAGCCTTCCCTCTCCTTCTTGATTGGCAGAATCATGTTATTGCATAGTCTTCACACCCAGCCCCGTCAGTGGAGGGAGGGGCTGGCAGAAAAAGCAGGAGGAGCAAGAGTGCACAGAGTGGCTTGGGCCCTCCCTTGGTGCACTTAACTACTTATTAGAATATGGATTAAAATCACTTTCTCTCTAGAATGAAGCAACAGATTGCTAAGTAAAAGGTATCATTATATTCATTTGAGTTAGCCCCTACAAGGCTGTGAGAAATAGGAGCACAAAGAGATGCTCCATAGTCTAAACCTGAGAAAGAAACGTGAGATGCACTCACTAAATAAACACATCTCAGTGAAGAGCGTATATTAGATTGGATCAACAATTTAGGCTCCACAGATGTGAAGACGTAGATGCAAGAAATGGGTTATGAGGGCACTGTCTACCATAAATAAATGTACTGCTTTATTACATTAAAACACGATAAAAACAAATTGAAATACAATAGCAGGCTGGTATGACGCATTTCAGAGGCGTGAAGAAGGAGGCGTGAAATGCGTCATACCTGCCTGCTATTTGATTTCATTTTGTTTTAATGTAACCAAACTCCCGTTTTATCTATGGTGGACAGCTCACAAATTTTTTTTGCATCTATGTCTACACATGAGCTAGACCTACAAGGCACTGTAACAGTGAATTTTCTGGTGACAGTCTCCCTTTAAAGGGGTTATCCAACCCCTATAATGCCCCCAAAATGCCTGGACACCGCATATAGGTAATACCCCGCTCCCCGGCACCCGCGTCACACCTGATGCCTGCGCGGCTGCTGTTGCATCACCCCGTCATGCAGATCAAAACATCGGGTGATGGCGGGAGAGCAGCCAATAGCAGGCTGCGACTGGGCCGAGACTCCCGAGCGTCATCCACAATGCAGTGGCGGCCATGCGGGGATCAGGAGCGACGCGGGTGCCGGGGAATGGGGTAAGTATAATCTGTATGCGGTCGCCAGGTATTATAGGGGCTAGGTAACCCCTTTAAGTAAAGGCTGTGAGATATCAATAGTCAAAAGCAGAAGTCAAAGATAATCAAAGGCAGCCAACGACATCGATAGACCGTTTAGCAGAAATCAATAAAACATTGGACAGCTTTACCAATCCTTTATTTACCTTCATATCGCTTTCGTTTCATGTCGCATAAGGCTGTGTAGATTAGTCTTAGGCAGGGTTCTGAATTTCCTTAAAGACACTAGTCTGGTATGAAGGATATGGTAAGTAGACTTATTGGTAATGCTCCATGGGAAATAAATATGCAAAGGGTTACCTCCCGAGGAAGAGAATCATCTCGCCAGTGCCACCTCTTGGAAACGGCTGCCTAAGACACATTCAAGGCATTGCATGCAGACAGCCAGAATCCTACTCCATACTGATGAGGGGCAAGCCCCCGAAACAGCTGTCTACTGATGGATATCTGGCTTAGCTATATTCTCTTCCACCTTATTCTTCACTATGTAAGGGCAGCACATTACAGGGACAGGACCGCTCTCCTGTTAGTCCAAATGGCAGAGAAATATTGTGCTCTTCATCTAATAGGAGTGATCAAAGAATACTGCGGAGTCCACCGATTCACAAGGGGCGCGCTCCCAATGCTTTCTTCTATCAGCAGGAAATGATGCAGATACACAGTAGCCCATCGATCATTTTACTAAATATGTATGGCTTTGGGGGTGTTGGGGATAGATACACATAGCCTAAGGGCACATTTACACAGGCAGATTATCGAATCAATTATTGGGGACAAATGCTTCTATGCACGTTTGTTCCCAATAATTGACCTGTATAAACATGCTGCCGATCACTTGACAAAAAGCAAATTGCTTGTTTGTCAGGAGCCTGATGATTTACACGGCAAATAAAATCTTCGTCAGACGGCAGCTCATTTCCTTGTGTAAACTTGTGCTGCCAACAAACAGTGGAGCTGTATGGAAATGAACAATCATAGTAACAATCATTCATCCCCATACAGAGGGAATGATTGCTGTGTATAAATGCAGCCGACACAAGAGGACATATGATAATGGGAACTAAGAGCTGTGAGATAAAATAAAAGATTAGCTAAGCAAATATTATTTGGTAACATTGTGACCACAAGTGTTTGATTACAGTGCTGCAATGGCTTCTACTGTTGGGATATAGTGTTTCAGTTCTGCAAAATGAACTGATTACTAGGCATCTTTAGGGCTCATGTATATCTGTGCATCTGTGGACTCCATGCATGTATCATATACAGTTGAAACCAGGAGTTTACATAATATAAGGCTACTTTCACACTGGCGTTTTGGTTTCCATTTGTGAGATCCGTTCAGGGCTCTCACAAGAGGTCCAAAACGGATCAGTTTTGCCCTTAATGCATTGTGAATGGATAAGGATCCGCTCAGAATGCATCAGTTTGCCTCCGTTTGGCTCCGTACCGTCTCCATTCGCTTTGGAGGCGGACACCAAAACGCTTTTGGTGTCAGTCTGACGAAACTGAGCCAAACGGATCCGTCCTGATACACAATGTAAGTCAATGGGGACGGATCCGTTTTCATTGACACAATCTGACACAATAGAAAACAGATCCGTCTCCCATTGACTTTCAATGGTGTTCAAGACGGATCCATCTTGGCTATGTTAAATATAATACAAACAGATCAGTTCTGAACGGATGCAGACGGTTGTATTATCTGAACAGATCCGTCTGTGCAGATCCATGATGGATCCGCACCAAACGCAAGTGTGAAAGTAGCCTAAAAAGACACATATGCATGTTTTTTTCAATATATGACATGAAATGAGAATAAACCTTTCCTGTTTTTGGTCAATTAGGATTACCATAATTATTAATATTTGCCAAATGCCAGAATAATGAGAGAGAGAATGTTTTAAGACATTTTTATTACTTTCTGCAAAGTCAAAAGTTTACATGCATTTCATTAAAGGGAGTCCGTCAGCACATTTATGCCTTTTTAACAGTTCCCATAGCGCTGTAGCCGCAACACAAATGATTAAAACGGTACCTTTATATGCTTTTGTGGACTTGTAAAACTGCCAAAAACTAACTTTGATGCATATGTAAATGAGGACTCGCAAGTGCCCAGGGGTGGCGTCCACCGCATTGGTGCCAAGGCAGCTCTGCCTCTTCGGCTCTTATCCCCACCCAGCCTCTTCCTCTGCCCGCCCATCTGTTTTCTCTCCCCCTCAGCGAGATCCCGCGCCTGCACGCTGACTTGCTGGCACGGCATTGCAGTAGCTGGTTCTATAGCACCATACTGCCATAAAAATTTTGTACAGCGCCAAAATGCTACAAGCCCCTTCAAAGTTACTTTTTTTTAATGTTATTCACCTAAGTTATTCATCTTGGGGAAATCTGGACATTTTACGTTTTTTGTTTTGTTTTACATTTTTACATGCATTTAAATATTTTACGCAGAAAAAAAGAAACCTGCTATACAAAATATAGCTAAAACAAATACCTAGATTTTTAAAATAAACAAATTTGTGTATGTTTGTATATTTTACACATACAAATTCCACTTTACTATTGCTAAAACTAATAAATATAATATATATAATTTTTTTTATTAACGAAAAAGGGGCGGGATATTTGTATGGGTGTGTACGTAGTCTAATTACTATTGCTAATACTTGTAACTAATTGCTATATCTTAAAAAAAATATATATATTTTTTTAATTTTCTTTTTTTTTTTTTCATTTATTTATTTATTATTTACTTTTTTAAGTTAATGAAGTTATAAATGGTAGCCTGCATTCTGCTTATAGGTTTCAGAACACTTCCTCAAAGGGTACAATTCCCGTATTACAGTAGCAGACCTCCTAAGTGTCCCTCTTTTGGAGGGACATTCCCTACTTTTGACCCAAGACCCTCTGTCCCTCTTTGCTCCTTAAAGGGGTATTCCCATCACAGACAATGAGGGCATATCGCTAGGATATGGCCCCATTGTCTGATAGGTGCGGGTCCCACCTCTGGGACCCGCCCCTACAACGAGAACGGAGCAGGGAGAGCTGTGGCTGTAGGACCCCGGATTTCCTGGGGTCCATCCACCACCAAGCGCTGCTCCCATATAAATAAACTGAAGTGCACTGCGCAGGCATTCATTTCTATGGGGCAGATGAAAATAGCCGGGCCAGCGCTCGGCTATTTTCGGCGGCCCCATAGAAATTAATAAAGGACGGCTGCGCATTCGCAGCGCGCCCTCGTTCATTTCCCCGCTCCATTCTCATTGTAGGTGCAGGTCCCAGAGGTGGGACCTGCACCTATCAGACAATCGGGGCATATCCTAGCGATATGCCCCCATGGTCTGTGATGGAAATACCCCTTTAAATGTCCCTCTTTTTTATTTGAAGTATAGATTTGCATTATTACATTTACAATATTGATCCAGAAAGTCTTTGTCTGGTTCCTATCTGTATATTAGAGCCCGTTTTGTATGTTTCATTATTTGATGAAATTTGGATTTTAGTAATCTCTATATTCAGATAATTTTGCAGTATTCTCTTAAAGAAAACTGCTGAAAGAAAAATTAGATCTTTCACACCATGAACTATAATTGTCCCTCTTTGACTGTCCAAAAGTTGGGAGGTATGTGGTAGATGACAACTATTCATGCAATATCTAATATCTTTTGACTTTATTATTCCACAAGTTAACAAAGGAAAAACCCCTGCCGTGTGGTTTGTACTCTGATATGGGACTTTGTTTTAAACAAATGGTTCTAGGAAATAGTTTGTTTTTTATAGGCATTTTTTACATAGCTGCTTAATGAAGTCAAGGTGGACACAATATGGACACACTAATGGCTGATCCTAAATGTATGCAAGCTAACATCACACAAGCGGGAACTGGAGTACCGTAAATTCTCACTGACATACATTGCACAACTAGCCGCTTCATACTGGTACCGTCTTGGACTTTTGTAGGTTTTTTAAGGCCTCATGCACATGGCTGTATATTCCATTTCTGATTTCATACTGAATCATGCATTAATTTGGAATCCAACAGAAAAAAATTATGGCACGCCCCATCACTTGCAACATAATGGAGGACTGGAGGAGTGTGACGGAGCATAATATAGTTCTTTAAAAGAAAACAAAGGATCGCTTCATAGGTAGGACATTGCAGTACAGAGAATGTATGTAAAATATGTGGTTATGTAGTACCAAAGTATGGAGCTGGTTACTGCAACTCTGCTCTCATTCCCATCAATGGGAGCATCAATAATCCAGTATCCAGCTCTACACAATGGATAGAGCTGTGCAGGTCTGGTGCCGACTTCCAGCTGATCAGCAGAGGTAAGGGTTTAAGAATACTGATGGCTTATCCTGAAGATAGGTTATCAGTATAAAAGTACTAGAGAACCCCTTTAACCACCTCAGCCCCCCTAGCTGAAACACCTTTAATGACCAGACCACTTTTTACACTTCTGCACTACACTACTTTCACCGTTTATTGCTCGGTCATACAACTTACCACCCAAATTCATTTTACCTCCTTTTCTTCTCACTAATAGAGCTTTCATTTGGTGGTATTTAATTGCTGCTGACATTTTTACTTTTTCTGTTATTAATCGAAATTTAACGATTTTTTTGCAAAAAAATGACATTTTTCACTTTCAGTTGTAAAATTTAGCAAAAAAACGACATCCATATATAAACTTTTCGCTAAATTTATTGTTCTACATGTCTTTGATAAAAAAAAATGTTTGGGTAAAAGTTATAGCATTTACAAACTATGGTACAAAAATGTGAATTTCCGCTTTTTGAAGCAGCTCTGACTTTCTGAGCACCTGTCATGTTATCTGAGGTTCTACAATGGCCAGACAGTACAAACACCCCACAAATGATCCCATTTCGCAAAGTAGACACCCTAAGGTATTCACTGATGGGCATAGTGAGTTCATAGAACTTTTTATTTTTTGTCACAAGTTAGCGGAATATTATGATTTATTTTTTTTCCAAAGAGCACCTTTAGGATTTCACAGGTCATTTTTACACATTTTGATTTCAAACTACTTACCACACATTAGGGCCCCTAGAATGCCAGGGCAGTATAACTACCCCACAAGTGACCCCATTTTGGAAAGAAGACACCCCAAGGTATTCCGTGAGGGGCATGGCGAGTTCCTAGAATTTTTTTATTTTTTGTCACAAGTTAGTGGAATATGAGACTTTGTAAGAAAAAATAAATCATCATTTTCCGCTAACTTGTGACAAAAAATAAAAAATTTGAGGAACTCGCCATGCCCCTCACGGAATACCTTGTGGTGTCTTCTTTCCAAAATGGGGTCACTTGTGGGGTAGTTATACTGCCCTGGCATTCTAGGGGCCCTAATGTGTGGTAAGTAGTTTGAAATCAAAATGTCTAAAAAATGCCCTGTGAAATCCTAAAGGTGCTCTTTGGAATGTGGGCCCCTTTGCCCACCTAGGCTGCAAAAAAGTGTCACACATCTGGTATCGCCGTACTCAGGAGAAGTTGGGCAATGTGTTTTGGGGTGTCTTTTTACACATACCCATGCTGGGTGAGAGAAATATCTCGGCAAAAGACAACTTTTCCCATTTTTTTATACAAAGTTGGCATTTGACCAAGATATTTATCTCACCCAGCGTGGGTATATGTAAAATGACACCCCAAAACACATTGCCCAACTTCTCCTGAGTACAGCGATACCACATGTGTGACACTTTCTTGCAGTCTAGGTGGGCAAAGGGGCCCAAATTCCTTTTATGGGGGCATTTTTAGACATTTGGATCCCAGACTTCTTCTCACGCTTTCGGGCCCCTAAAATGCCAGGGCAGTATAACTACCCCACAAGTGACCCCATTTTGGAAAGAAGACACCCCAAGGTATTCCGTGAGGGGCATGGCGAGTTCCTAGAATTTTTTTATTTTTTGTCACAAGTTAGTGGAATATGAGACTTTGTAAGAAAAAATAAATCATCATTTTCCGCTAACTTGTGACAAAAAATAAAAAATTTGAGGAACTCGCCATGCCCCTCACGGAATACCTTGTGGTGTCTTCTTTCCAAAATGGGGTCACTTGTGGGGTAGTTATACTGCCCTGGCATTCTAGGGGCCCTAATGTGTGGTAAGTAGTTTGAAATCAAAATGTCTAAAAAATGCCCTGTGAAATCCTAAAGGTGCTCTTTGGAATGTGGGCCCCTTTGCCCACCTAGGCTGCAAAAAAGTGTCACACATCTGGTATCGCCGTACTCAGGAGAAGTTGGGCAATGTGTTTTGGGGTGTCTTTTTACATATACCCATGCTGGGTGAGAGAAATATCTCGGCAAAAGACAACTTTTCCCATTTTTTTTATACAAAGTTGGCATTTGACCAAGATATTTATCTCACCCAGCGTGGGTATATGTAAAATGACACCCCAAAACACATTGCCCAACTTCTCCTGAGTACAGCGATACCACATGTGTGACACTTTCTTGCAGTCTAGGTGGGCAAAGGGGCCCAAATTCCTTTTATGGGGGCATTTTTAGACATTTGGATCCCAGACTTCTTCTCACGCTTTCGGGCCCCTAAAATGCCAGGGCAGTATAAATACCCCACATGTGACCCCATTTTGGAAAGAAGACACCCCAAGGTATTCAATGAGGGGCATGGCGAGTTCATAGAATTATTTTTTTTTGGGCACAAGTTAGCGGAAATAGATTTTCTTTTATTTTCTCGCAAAGTCTCCCTTTCCGCTAACTTGGGACAAAAATTTCAATCTTTCATGGACTCAATATGCCCCTCAGAGAATAGCTTGGGGTGTCTTCTTTCCGAAATGGGGTCACATGTGGGGTATTTATACTGCCCTGGCATTTTAGGGGCCCTAAAGCATGAAAAGAAGTCTGGAATATAAATGTCTAAAAAAAATTACGCATTTGGATTCCGTGAGGGGTATGGTGAGTTCATGTGAGATTTTATTTTTTGACACAAGTTAGTGGAATATGAGACTTTGTAAGAAAAATAAATAAAAAATTCCGCTAACTTGGGCCAAAAAAATGTCTGAATGGAGCCTTACAGGGGGGTGATCAATGACAGGGGGGTGATCACCCATATAGACTCCCTGATCACCCCCCTGTAAGGCTCCATTCAGATGTCTGTATGATTTTTACGGATCCACGGATACATGGATCGGATCCGCAAAACACATACGGACGTCTGAATGGAGCCTTACGGGGGGTGATCAATGACAGGGGGGTGATCACCCATATAGACTCCCTGATCACCCCCTGTCATTGATCATCCCCCTGTCATTGATCACCCCCCTGTAAGGCTCCATTCAGACGTCCGTATGTGTTTTGCGGATCCGATCCATGTATCCGTGGATCCGTAAAAATCATACGGACGTCTGAATGGAGCCTTACAGGGGGGTGATCAATGACAGGGGGGTGATCAGGGAGTCTATATGGGGTGATCAGGGGTTCATAAAGGGGTTAATAAGTGACAGGGGGGGGTGTAGTGTAGTGGTGTTTGGTGATACTTTACACAGCTACCTGTGTCCTCTGGTGGTCGATCCAAACAAAAGGGACCACCAGAGGACCAGGTAGCAGGTATATTAGACGCTGTTATCAAAACAGCGTCTAATATACCTGTTAAGGGTTAAAAAAATTGCATCTCCAGCCTGCCAGCGAACGATCGCCGATGGCAGGCTGGAGAGCCACTCACTTACCTTCCGATCCTGTGAACGCACGCGCCTGTGTGCGCGCGTTCACAGGAAATATCGCGTCTCGCGAGATGACGCGTATATGCGTGACAGTGCGCAGCGCTGCCGCCTCCGGAACGCGATCCTGCGTTAGGCGGTCCGGAGGCGGTTAAGTGCAAATTAACCCCTTAATGTCAGGGCCTATTTTCATTTTAGCATTTTGGATTTTTCCTACCCATGTTCCAATAACCATAACTTTTTTATTTTGCCTTTCACATAGCTATATGGGGGCTTATTTTTGCAGCAAACTGATCCCCAACAAAGGGAGATACAACTTAACATTTAATAGAAATGCCTAAAATACAAACCGCGCTATCCACGGATAAGTACCCTCAAAATCAAATAATATACACAAGCCCTGCTCGGGCCAAAACAAACAAACACTGAATGATACCAGTATATAACATCATAAAGTAAGGAAGGCTCTCTCCCATCAATGGCTGTAGATGTTGATAGACTCTCCCAGTCAGGTGGGATTCCAAACAGTGGGTTCCCCAGATTGCTGTAGATTAGAGGATCAAGTAGACTCGAGTACCATTCAGAGGAGGTGCCATACATGCAGCTTGAGCGTAGATAGGAGTCAGGAGTCAAAGTCCTTAGTTCACCCTAAAAGAGGAACGGGACTAGTGTCATCCTACCTATTTTATACAAAGTGCTTGCCCCGCAAGTGTCGACCCTGTTCGGATACCGTTCCCTGATAACGGGCGGTGTCCCTAATACCCTACTAGATGGACTCCCGACGTGTCACGTTTCTTTCCACATGAACTCATCAGGGCAGATGTACAATTAGGGTGGCAAGCGAGAGGAGCTTGCATTAAAGGGGGTAGACGTAAATAAAAAGGTGGCAATGGCTGGAGCTTGCAGATTCAAAAATGGCTCCAAAGGGGGAAGCCAGGCCAGTGGGATCAAGGCAACCCAAAAATCACAACAGGATCTATACACCAGAACACCAGTGGGTGAAGCAGGTGTAGAGTAACTATTGGTCCGTGTATGGGCCCAAGGTATGGGGTCAAAGGAACAGGGATGTCGGAAAAGAGTGCCTACCTGCAGGTACATTTTGAAGGCAGCGGTCAGTGCGCCAATTTTCTAGGGCCGCCCATTTCCGTCACGTTGTGCAGTGTAGTGCGGGACACGTGATCGGTGGAACGCATGATGTAGATCGCGGTGCAAGGCGGCGCCGCGCTCCAACTGTTGAAACGAGGAACGCAGCTCAGGAAGCCGCTGCGTTTCACGTGAGAAAAGTCACAGTATGGAGGATAAAATCCGTGGAACGCAGCGCTCCACCGCATGTGGCACACAGGGGGGACGGATACATCAACAATCTGGAGGCGAGCTGAGTGTCTAGCAACCAGGACGCTACGGAGAGACAAAGCCCGAGCGTCCTAGGTTGCAATGGAGGCTAAGGCTGAATTCACACGTCCGCAATGTGTTTTGCGGATACACGGAGACACGGATCCGCAAAACACGGAAAGCGGCAATGTGCTTTCCGCATTTTGCAGACCGTACATTGCCGACATAATAGAATATGCCTGTTCTTGTCCGCAATTGCGGACAAGAATAGGACATGTTCTATTTATTTGCAGAAACGGAAGCACGGATGCGGAAGTGCGGATCCGCAAATGTGGATGCGGACAGCACATTCCGTCCCCATAGAGAATGAATGGGTCCGCACCCTTTCCGCAAAATTGCGGAAAGGATGCGGACCCATTTTGCGGACGTGTGAATGGAGCCTTACAGTGGTGTGAACCTCTGGTATAAAGGACACAATACTTGAGAAACAGAGCTAATTATGCACAGGCTAAAGAGCAACAGGCCCTATCTAAGCAGCATCAGGCTGGTTGTTATGTCAAAGACACAAAAGGAGAATACTCATGACAGCAGACTAAAATTGAGCTGCTCATTCACACCCAATGGGGCCATGGTTTTGAGGTAGTGGGGGAAGTACTCTGTCTATGCCCATAAAAGACACCCAAGCTTTGCCATTATGGTGATTGTGGTGGATATGATTGGTCACTGGTGTGTCTTTGGCCTTGGAGATGTCATTCAAGTGTTTGCCAATTCTTCTGCAGAACTCGCTGATGGTCTTGCCAACGTATTGCTTGCCACACTCGCAAGTTAGGCGATAGACCACTCCTCAAGTTTGGCAGTTAATGTAATGATGAATGATATATTCTTAACCGGTGATATTGCTTCTGAACGTCTTTCCAGTTTGCAAGTGGCCGCAAGAAATGCAGCCACTGCACCTATAGCAACCTTTGACATTCATTTGTAGCCACAAGGAGCCGGTGTGGGATGGAGGTATGTATTCGCTGGAAACCAGTCTGTCACGAAGACTGCATCCACAACGATAAGTGAGGTGTGGGTATTCACCCACAACCTCCCTCAGATCTGGGTCCATCAAAAGAATACCCCAGTTTCTGCACATGACATCACGAATCTCATTCGCCGCCCTGCCAAATGTAGTGATTAGGCAGATGAGCTTCGGTTCTGTGAATGATAAGATCTAGGGGTGATGAGATTTGTTCTATTTTCCTGTATTGTTGACCTAAAAGCTCTCTTCAAAACCCTATCTGGGTACCCTCGTTGACGAAACCTGAGGCGTAGATCATCAGCCTGCCTGATGAATTCACATTTAGTGGAGCAGTTCCTGCTTAAACGGAGGTATTGCCCCTTAGGAATATCCCTTTTAAGGGGAAGAGAATGACTACTCTCCCACTTAACTAAGGTGTTAGTAGAGGTGGGTTTCCTATATACAGACGTGTCAAGCTCACCTCCTTCAGTTTTAGAAATGAGAACATCAAGAAAAGGCAGACGTTCACTGTCTGCTTCACACGTAAACCGTAATCCAATGATGTTATCGTTAAGTGCCTCCACCAGGGACCGAAATGAGGGATCATTTCCATTCCAGATGATAAAAATATTGTCAATGTAGTGACGGACCGTTCCTCCGTAAAAAACAGGGTCTCCTCCCACCAGCCCAGGAACAGATTAGCGTACGATGGGGCACAGGGACTCCCCATGTCATGGAACCATGAACCAGACGTACAACAAGAGATAAGTGGAAAATAAGAAGGTTTTATTGAAGAGCAAGCCGTAGCAAAGTCCGAACGGATGGCTAAACCGAAGCAGGGTCTTGCGGAGACAGAGGTCAGGAACCAGAAGGGTAGTCAGACGAAGCCAGGAACAGGAACCAACGGGTAGTCAGAAGCCGGAATCAGAACCAACGGGGTAGTCAGACGAAGCCGGAATCAGGAACCAACGGGGTAGTCAGACGAAGCCGGAATCAGGAACCAACGGGGTAGTCAGACGAAGCCGGAATCAGGAACCAACGGGGTAGTCAGACGAGGCCAGGATCAGGAACCAGAAGCAGCAGCAGTCTTGGAAGCATGTGAACACAGGAGGACCAAGCAAGGAACTGAAGCCACAGACCTCCTATATATATGAGCTAGGCATCCAGCTCCTCCCAGTGGGAAGGAGGAGCCGCAGGGTGGGAGGCTACAAGAAAACCCAGAAACCAAGATGGCCGCCAGCACATGTCAAACGAAGGGAACAGCAAGGAGGTAAGACCATGACAGTACCTCCCCCTCAAGGGCCCCTCCTCCGCGGAGTAAGGAACGGTTTCTGAGGGAAGCGTGCGTGGAAGGCTCGGAGCAAGACAGGAGCATGGACATCTGCGGAGGGAACCCAGGAACGCTCCTCTGGACCATAACCAGGCCAATGGACCAAAAACTGCACCCGGCCGCGGACCAGGCGTGAGTCCAGGATATTGCTCACCTCATACTCCTCACGATTGCCCACTTGGACCGGACGAGGCCGAGGAATCAAGGAAGTGAAACGATTACACACCAGTGGCTTCAACAGGGAGACATGAAACACGTTGGAGATCCGCATGCCAGGAGGAAGCGCAAGGGCATAGGCTACCGGGTTTACCCTGCGAAGCACTCGGAAGGGACCAACAAAGCGAGGCGCCAGCTTGGGAGTGGGCACTCGAAGGTTGAGGTTACGGGTGGACAACCATACGCGGTCTCCGACCTGGTAGGAAGGAGCGGGCGCTCGTCTGCGATCAGCCTGGAGTTTCTGGCGCTGCGCAGAGACCTCAAGGGACCTCTGGATCTGTACCCAAGAAGCACGTAGGACGGAAAGGTGATCCTCCACAGCCGGAATATCCTGGGGAGAGAATACCTCCGGTAACACGGCAGGTTGGAACCCATAATTGGCCATGAAGGGAGACGTCCCAGAGGAAGAGTTCACCGCCGTGTTCCTGGCAAACTCAGCCCAAGGCAGGAGGTCAACCCAATTGTCTTGGTGATCGGAGACATAGCAACGAAGGAATTGCTCCAAGGCCTGATTGGATCGTTCTGCGGCCCCATTGGACTGAGGGTGGTAGGCCGAGGAGAAAGAGAGATGAATCCCCAACTGGGAGCAAAAGGCGCGCCAGAACCTGGACACAAACTGACTCCCCCGATCCGACACAATCTCCTTGGGCAAACCGTGCAACCGGAAGACCTCCCTGGCAAAAATCGAGGCCAACTCTTGTGCAGAGGGTAACTTCTTGAGAGGAACACAGTGGCACATTTTGGAAAACCAATCCACAATCATGAGAATGACCGTATGGCCTCGGGATGCAGGGAGGTCCACAATGAAATCCATCCCCAGGTGTGACCATGGACGCTCCCCGGTGGCTATGGGTTGCAAAAGGCCCAACGGAAGGTGCCGAGGGGACTTACTCTGGGCACAAACGGAGCATGCCGCTACATATGCGGCGATGTCGGAACGTAGAGAAGGCCACCAGAACAGACGTGAAACCGCCCAGGACAGCTGATTCTTTCCAGGGTGCCCCGCGGCCTTGGAGTTATGGTAGGTTCGCAACAACCGAGTGCGCAACTCCTCAGGCACAAAACATCTGCCGTTGGGTCTCCCAGAGGGAGCACCAGATTGAGCCGCCAAAATCTGCTCACCCAGAGGAGAAGTCAGGCTGGTGCGAATAGCGGCCAGGATCTGATTCGGGGGTATGACCGTAGTCGGAATCGACTCCTCCCCGGACAGCTCGGAGTACTGCCGTGATAAGGCATCCGCTCTGATGTTCTTGGAGCCGGGTAGGTAGGAGACCACGTAATTAAAACGTGACAAGAACAGAGCCCATCTGGCCTGACGTGGTGTCAATCTCTTGGCCTCAGAAAGGTAGGTCAGATTCTTGTGGTCCGTCAGGATGAGAACCGGAACCACCGAGCCCTCGAGCAAGTGCCTCCATTCTTTAAGGGCCTGCACGATGGCCAATAACTCCCTGTCACCAATCTGATAGTTGCACTCCGCGGAAGACAGTTTCCGGGAGTAAAACCCACAAGGAAGCAGAGGACCCTCTGGTGTTCTACGCTGAGACAGGAGGGCGCCTACTCCCGTCTCAGACGCGTCCACCTCGAGGACAAAAGGCAACCCAGGGTTGGGATGCGACAGAATCGGAGCCGACACAAAGGCGGACTTTAGAGCCTCAAAAGCTCGGATGGCCTCGAGCGGCCAGACCTGCGGATTACTGCCCTTCCTGGTCAGATCCGTGAGAGGCTTGGCTAGCATGGAAAAGTCCCTGATGAACTTCCGATAATAATTGGCGAAGCCCAAAAAGCGCTGCAGGGCACGAAGCCCACTGGGCTGGGGCCACTGTAAGACAGCCGAAACCTTCTCAGGATCCATGGAGAACCCCTCAGCGGAAATGATGTAACCTAAGAAGGTTACCTGGGATCGGTGAAATTCGCATTTCTCAAGCTTACCGAACAGCTTGTTCACTCGTAAGCGTTGCAACACTCGTCTGACATCCAGAATGTGGGCCTCCATGGATGCAGAATATACCAAGATGTCATCCAAATAGACCACCACACACTGCTGCAACAGGTCACGGAAAACATCGTTGATGAATTCCTGGAAGACTGCGGGCGCATTGCACAACCCAAAGGGCATAACCAAGGATTCATAATGACCGGTCCTGGTGTTAAACGCGGTCTTCCACTCATCGCCCGCCTTGATCCTTACCAGGTTATATGCCGCCCTCAGGTCGAGTTTGGTAAAGACCGTGGCCCCTTTGAGGCGATCGAACAGCTCGGAAATCAAGGGTATCGGGTAAGCGTTCTTGATCGTGATGCGATTGAGACCCCTGTAATCGATGCAAGGCCTCAACTCGCCGCCCTTCTTTTTCACAAAGAAAAATCCAGCCCCTGCCGGGGACGAGGATTTGCGAATGTGTCCGCGTGAAAGCGCCTCCCTCACGTACTCCTCCATGGCCTCATTCTCCGCTACCGACAGTGGATAGACTTTGCCACGAGGAGGAACGGCACCGGATTGTAACTCTATGGCACAATCGTATGGGCGGTGCGGAGGTAGGGCAACCGCGCGCACCTTATCGAATACATCCCGGTACTCTTCGTATTCAGGAGGCAACAGAGAGTCCGAGGAAGTACACAGCAACTTGACAGGCCCATGGATGCAACTAGCCCCACACTGCGGTGACCACGAGAGGATCTCGGCCGATCTCCAATCGAAAGTCGGATTATGCTTCTGGAGCCAGGGGTACCCCAAGACCACCGAGTAGTGTGGAGACGAAATAACCTGGAGACAGACCGACTCTCTGTGAACGGCACCAATGGCCATCCCCACTGGAAGGGTCTCATGAGTCACGTGTGGCGGCAGAAGGGGTCTGCCGTCTATCGCCTCAAGAGCCAGTGGGGAACCTCGAGGCTGCAGAGGAATGGAATTGGCGGCAACGAACACTCTATCAATGAACAAACCACCAGCACCAGAGTCCACCAACGCCTGGGTCGTCACCGAGCCCCCGACCCAGGAGAGGACAACCGTGATCAGTGGTTTGTCAACACGGGAAACCGGGGACGAGGAGACTCCACCCAAGATCTGCCCCCGACAGGACCTCAGGTGCGAGCGTTCTCCCGGACGGTTCGGACATGCCAACCGAAAATGCCCACCGAGACCACAGTACATGCATCGGCCCTCGCGTCTCCGGAGTACCCTCTCCCCCTCAGACAGGCGAGCAAACCCCCGCTGCATGGGTTCACCCCCAGACAAGTCATCCCCAGGAGGCGTGGGAGGAGAGGGAGGCACGGGTGGGACAGCAAACGTAGGCGCCAATCTGTTAGGAGACCTCCGCAGGCTCTCCTTAAAGGAAGGTCTCTCCCTGAGTCTGGTGTCAATCAAAATCAGGAAAGAAATAAGAGACTCGAGCTCCACTGGTAGGTCCTTAGCTGCAACCTCATCCTTCAAGGCATCCGAGAGACCATGAGAGAAAGCAGCGACCAGAGCCTCATTATTCCAGCCCACCTCTGCTGCCAGGGTACGAAACTCAATGGCGTATTCAGCTACGGATCGTGAACCCTGTCTGATGGACATAAGGAGCTTCGCAGAAGAGGCAGCACGAGCCGGCACATCGAATACCTTCCGAAGAGAAGCAACAAAACCGGAAAACTCGGCAACCACCGGATTGTTGTTCTCCCATAAAGGGCTGGCCCAGGCCAAGGCCTTGTCCGAGAGCAGCGAGATCAAGAAGCCCACCCTTGATCTCTCAGTAGGAAAGGCATGTGGCAGCAACTCGAAGTAAATGCCCACCTGGTTAAGGAAACCTCGGCACTGAGTTGGCTCTCCCCCAAAGCGCTGTGGAAGGGGGGCAGAACCGGTCATACCCTGAAACCCCACAGGCGCAGCAACAGGTGTCAGGGTAGACTCTGGCGCAACAACCGGAGCGGCAGTAGGAGCGGGCCCAGGAGCGACAACCGACCCATCGGCAACGGAAGCTAAATGAGCCGTGCGTTCAAGCAGGGTTTGCAACGCCACAGCGAACCGACCCAACAGGTGATCCTGCTGATCAAGTCTGGCAACCAGCGTAGGTAGCGAGGGTGGCCCTGTACCGTCAGAATTCATGGCTTGGTCCTAATGTCATGGAACCATGAACCAGACGTACAACAAGAGATAAGTGGAAAATAAGAAGGTTTTATTGAAGAGCAAGCCGTAGCAAAGTCCGAACGGATGGCTAAACCGAAGCAGGGTCTTGCGGAGACAGAGGTCAGGAACCAGAAGGGTAGTCAGACGAAGCCAGGAACAGGAACCAACGGGGTAGTCAGACGAAGCCGGAATCAGGAACCAACGGGGTAGTCAGACGAAGCCGGAATCAGGAACCAACGGGGTAGTCAGACGAAGCCGGAATCAGGAACCAACGGGGTAGTCAGACGAGGCCAGGATCAGGAACCAGAAGCAGCAGCAGTCTTGGAAGCATGTGAACACAGGAGGACCAAGCAAGGAACTGAAGCCACAGACCTCCTATATATATGAGCTAGGCATCCAGCTCCTCCCAGTGGGAAGGAGGAGCCGCAGGGTGGGAGGCTACAAGAAAACCCAGAAACCAAGATGGCCGCCAGCACATGTCAAACGAAGGGAACAGCAAGGAGGTAAGACCATGACACCCCATCACCGTGCCCCTGAGCTGGTGGTAGACCCTGCCATTAAAGGAAAACACATTTTGAGTCGGCGTGAATTCCAATAAACAGAGGACAAAGAGACTGCAGGCGCGATACTGACAACCTCGGGTACTCAAAAAATGCTCCACTGCTTTAATGCCTAGGGAGTGAGGAATGCTGGAGTACAGCGCCTCAACATCAAAACATCCTCATCTATGTGAATCCCCTCCAACTGTTTAAGGAGGTCTGTGGTGTCACGGGTGTAGGAGGGAAGTGCAGTCACAAAGGGGGCCAGAATCTGGTCGACATAGATCCTTGGATTTTGACAATCTTCCTCACCCCCGACACTATGGGTCGCCCTTTAAGTGGGTGCGTCCCCTTGTGTAGCTTAGGGAGACAGTAGAACGTGGACATACGAGGACAAGCAGGTAACAAAAATGTGTACTAGTAGTCAGTAATAATTTGTGTCAGCTTGGCCTCGTCTAGAATTTCTTTGAGTTCCAATGTGAAATCGTTAGAAGGGTCCCAGAATAACACTTCATATGTGGAGGAATCGTGTAATAGGGACTCTTATTTGGCCCTATATTGACCATGATCCATAACCACTGTATTCCCCCCCTTATCAGAGGGCTTGATGACTATAGAACGGTCACTTTCAAGATCCGAAATAACAGTGGCATGGGCCTGGTCAAGATTGGAAAAATAAGCGGGCTGTAAGTCCTCAATTTGATGTGAAACAATGTCAAGAAAAACATCCACACAGGACAATTCAGTAGAACCAGGTGGCATTTTGTTGCTTTTAAGTTTTAAATTGGTGAAAGGACTCAAACCTTTCTGTTGCTCGGATTCCCTTTCGAGATCATAGAGCAGACGCACGTCTTATAGGATATCCAAAGGGATACCAAGTTTGCGACACTGCTTCCTCTTCTGCAGTTTAAAATGTTTGTGCCAGCGAAGCTTACGGACAAAAAGATTAAGGTCCTTAATAATGTCAAATCTGTTCCCCTCGGAACAATGTTATGTTTTAAATAGTTCTCTAAACTTTGTACCTCCCACCAAGAAAGGATTTGATCCTTATAAATGTCAGTCAGTTCTTTAAATGCTGCATGAAAGGAGGAAAACTGGAAAAACATCTTTGGAAAACAGAGAAAAAAATCTTTGTGTGGCAAAATATAAATAAAAAAAATAAGAATTCTGCCAAGGTTTTGGGGGTTTTGACATCACAGTGTTCACTGTGCACTAAAAATGAGCTGACATCCTTATTCTGTGGCTCAATACGAATGTGGCGATACCAAACTTTTATATATATATATATTTTTTTTTTACTACTTTATGTAATAAAAAAGAAAAAGCTTTGAAGAAAATCCAAATTTTCTCAGCATTGCCATATTCTGAGAGCCATAACTTTTTTTTTATATTTCAGGCTACAGAGCTGTATAAGGGCTTGTTTTTTTGTGTAACGAATTGCTCAGCCTTTGCAGCAAAATGTATGTGTTGGCTATAAGCCTATGAACTGTAGAAACTTGGGGTTTTTACTTTCACAAAAAAACCTGGACTTGCAACCAATATACAGGAAAAATTCAGCAGGATAGAACTTGCCAGAAAGCTGTATGAACTATATGAACCATAAAACGAGACATCCTCACCAATCCTCCCTCTATATGTGTCACGACCATGGTCTTGGTCGTGACTCCCGAACCGCATGCTGTTGCCGGAGGTTTGGTTTCGTTGTTCAACTACAGGTGAGGACCGCTAGTATGTTGCCTCACTTGTGGTTGCCGCTGGCAACATGTTATTTTGTATGTCGCAGTATAGCAACCTGAGCTGGTGCTAGGCAGCTTGCTGAAATGTGCATGCGGTTGCACCTGGCAACCTCTCTTTATAGGTGTGCCTTTTATCGGTGTGCACGGGGTGTTATATGTTATGTGTGCACTTTGCCCTTTAAGTGGCTTTCTTCCCTTCCCTGGTGTTGGAAGGGTTCCTTCCTAGTGTGTGTGCACTGGGTGTGTCTGTGTGGTTGTGGCTACATGGGCTATTTCACCTCAGTTGAGACCTGATGTTTGAGGGGTACTCCAGCCTTGTAGTAAGCTGGAGGCACCCTCCTGGTCTCTAATACCATCTGCCAGTGAGGGCCACCCTTGTGGTCATAAAATGTTATATGTGATGTTCAGTTGATGTTCTTTTCTCTTTCATATTTTATGCACCTATGGATCTGGGTTCCTGTGTGTTTGTGTGTGTGCTGTGTCCATTTATGTTTGGGTGTGGACACTAGCTTGTATTGCACAGGATCCAGTCTGTGTGTCTGTGGCAGGTAGGTGTGGAAGTACTTTTCATCCTCCTGCCATATCCATAGGCTGTTCATGTTCCTATCCCCTTGCAACTTGGCCACTTTAGACTCCTGTTTCTCCGCGTCATGGAGGAACGGGCTGTCTACCCAGCTCCTAGCTCAGTGATCTGCGGAGGGCGAGTAGGGATCCGAGGATCATGAGCATGAGCCCTCCTACCTTCAAGGTTGGCTCATGTAGCTAGGAGTCAGGGTCAGATTAGGGAAGCTCTAGGAGGTGACCTGCTCCCTAATTCTGTGGTCCTGGCAAAGTAGCGACCGACCCTCTTCTGGCATTGCACGGCTGAGGGTTTTCCCCATCCTCAGCCGTGACAGTATGCTAAACTTTCAATGATAATTGATTATTGGCTTGTCTCTGTTCTGAAAATAGCTTTTTGTAGGAACAGCCATGACCTATGCTTCCATTAGAAAGTAAGCTGAAAACAGAATGGTGTAATTCTCATCAGAAGGACTAGACAGAATTCTGCTCCTGATTGGCTGATCAACTTGTCTATCAGCCTCTGAGCCAGTCAGGGCAAACCCTCCCCCCAGGGTCATGTGGTCCTCCATCTTCTTCCTTCCTGGCGTTTTCCCACCAATTTTCACAGCAAAATGGCACTGGGCGAGATTTTGTCCAAGTTGTCTGAAGCGAATCGCCAAAACTCTGGTAGAATAATTCATGTGAAATTAGTAACAAATGCGATTAATTTAGACTCGATCCGCTCATCTCTAGTTAGTTTTTACTTTTTTCTATATTTGTTCTGTGTCACTAAATAAAATAAAACCACAGACAAAAACGCTGAAAAGATCTGGATTATCTGCGGTGGATTTTACACCCTGCAGGAGAGACAGAGGCCATTTTTAGAAAGCCTGAGTCTGTTAATCTGAAACACCATAGAGGAAAAATCAGATTAGTCCTCAAACTGGTCATGCAAAGTTTTAATCTTCAGCTTTACTGCACAAATCAGACATTCAATTAGGGAAATTGCAATGCAGCGTCAGCTATAAAAGTATTAACCAGTTAATAACCACTTTACAAATTCACCATTGTACATTTATAGTGTTCACGAGGATGGGTGTTCCAGCTTCACCAAGTTTCTCCCAAATACATATGTGATGGACTCCCTGGTACCCCGACTGGGCACTTCCGTCAGTGATATGGCTTCCCAAATGGAACGTATTCCAACCGCTGTTACCATTACACCAAGAATCAGGCAGCTCTCATTTTGAGGTAAGCAGAATGACAAGAAGCTTTATTAACACCAAGCATTTGAGTTTTATAGAAAGATACACATTTCGAGTAAACAGGGCAAACATCATGGCACAGGGTCTAACAATGGGCTGATTGGTTTAACAGATAAGTGTGGATGGGGGAGGATAAACAAAGAGACATACACATAGTGCATCCCCCCGCACCCACAATAAACCGCATTCCCCCGCATTAGCAATACTCACAGCATATATATATAGCTTTAGCGGCCTTCTATGAAATTGACCTGAAATTAATTCTACTTTTTTTTTTATTACTGAAAGGTCTCCATAGTGTAGTAGATTTATCAAGCCGACTGTGCAGGCAATTAACAAGTACAAAACATTGAATAAACAAGTAGTAGCAGGCGCACTGACATACAGGTCCTTCTCAAAAAATTAGCATATTGTGATAAAGTTCATTATTTTCTGTAATGTACTGATAAACATTAGAATTTCATATATTTTAGATTCATTACACACCAACTGAAGTAGTTCAAGCCTTTTATTGTTTTAATATTGATGATTTTGGCATACAGCTCATGAAAACCCCAAATTCCTATCTCAAAAAATTAGCATATCATGAAAAGGTTCTCTAAACGAGCTATTAACCTAATCATCTGAATCAACTAATTTACTCTAAACACCTGCAAAAGATTCCTGAGGCTTTTAAAAACTCCCAGCCTGGTTCATTACTCAAAACCGCAATCATCGGTAAGACTGCCGACCTGACTGCTGTCCAGAAGGCCATCCCTGACACCCTCAAGCAAGAGGGTAAGACACAGAAAGAAATTTCTGAACGAATAGGCTGCTCCCAGAGTGCTGTATCAAGGCACCTCAGTGGGAAGTCTGTGGGAAGGAAAAAGTGTGGCAGAAAACGCTGCACAACGAGAAGAGGTGACCGGACCCTGAGGAAGATTGTGGAGAAGGACCGATTCCAGACCTTGGGGGACCTGCGTAAGCAGTGGACTGAGTCTGGAGTAGAAACATCCAGAGCCACCGTGTACAGGCGTGTGCAGGAAATGGGCTACAGGTGCCGCATTCCCCAGGTCAAGCCACTTTTGAACCAGAAACAGCGGCAGAAGCGCCTGACCTGGGCTACAGAGAAGCAGCACTGGACTGTTGCATGTCATTCGGAAATCAAGGTGCCAGAGTCTGGAGGAAGACTGGGGAGAGGGAAATGCCAAAATGCCTGAAGTCCAGTGTCAAGTACCCACAGTCAGTGATGGTCTGGGGTGCCATGTCAGCTGCTGGTGTTGGTCCACTGTGTTTTATCAAGGGCAGGGTCAATGCAGCTAGCTATCAGGAGATTTTGGAGCACTTCATGCTTCCATCTGCTGAAAAGCTTTATGGAGATGAAGATTTCATTTTTCAGCACGACCTGGCACCTGCTCACAGTGCCAAAACCACTGGTAAATGGTTTACTGACCATGGTATTACTGTGCTCAATTGGCCTGCCAACTCTCCTGACCTGAACCCCATAGAGAATCTGTGGGATATTGGGAAGAGAAAGTTGAGAGACGCAAGACCCAACACTCTGGATGAGCTTAAGGCCGCTATCGAAGCATCCTGGGCCTCCATAACACCTCAGCAGTGCCACAGGCTGATTGCCTCCATGCCACGCCGCATTGAAGCAGTCATTTCTGCAAAAGGATTCCCGACCAAGTATTGAGTGCATAACTGAACATAATTATTTGAAGGTTGACTTTTTTTGCATTAAAAACACTTTTCTTTTATTGGTCGGATGAAATATGCTAATTTTTTGAGATAGGAAATTTGGGTTTTCATGAGCTGTATGCCAAAATCATCAATATTAAAACAATAAAAGGCTTGAATTACTTCAGTTGGTGTGTAATGAATCTAAAATATATGAAAGTCTAATGTTTATCAGTACATTACAGAAAATAATGAACTTTATCACAATATGCTAATTTTCTGAGAAGGACCTGTATAGTGTACGTATTTAATGTCTAAAATCAAACAACAATTACACTTGTGAATACAAAAAATTAGGGTAAAAGTGCAGGAATAAATGCTAGCAGCATATATGGACCAAGGTTGGTATCCACTGAGGTTATATAATGTCTATCTATATAACAGCAACAATAATCGTAGGTCTTTCAGTTTCAAATAAAGATACATGGAGCTCTAATTTAAGTCAATGTCCTGGAACAATTGTATCGATACAAAGTTGATGTAAAAATATCAAAAATATATATAGTTCAGGGCAATCAATTGAAGTATGGTCGAAATAATCAATAATACCCAATAGGATGACTATCGGTATCAGCGCTTGTAAAATATACACCACATATTAAATTATTTTAAAATTTCCTTTTTCCTTAAAAAGCTTCTTTAATAAAAAAACCTTTTCATAAGAACTTTTCCACAAAAAATCTATTGATGAAACTCCCCTATAGAGAATTCTTCCATAAAATGCTCCTTCCATAAAAAACTATTTTTCATTAAAAAAAAATCTTCCATTTACAGAAGATCTTTTTAAATTATTGAGTCTTTTCTAGAATATAAGAGGTAAGTATGTTTTTATTTAAATTTAGTTCTTCTTCTTAATTTTCCTTTCTACAAAAGTCCTTCTTTATTTCATTTTTACTCTAGGTAAATGAATCCTTTTAGATATTCAAGAAGTCAATGAAGTACAAAACATTAGTTCCAGAAGTACATGCATCAATTGTTTCCATTGTATCAGGATGAGCGATCACTTCTGCGATTGCCCATCCCCATACAGATTCATTGTTTCTGGGCAGCAGAGTGCTGTTTATACAGGATGATCGGCTGTCCAGATATGATGTTTTTTGGTGTCCACATGGTGTCCAATGAACAAGTGTTTATTCCCAATAATCAGCCTGTGTAAAGACCTTAAAGGGCATCTGTCAGCAGGTTTGTACCTATGACACTGGGTGACCTGTTACATGTGCACTTGGCAGCTGAAGGCACCTGTGTTGGTCCCATGCGCATTGCTGAGTAAAATGATGTTTTACTATATGCAAATGAGCCTCTAGGAGCAACAGGGGCGTTGCCATTACACCTAGAGGCTCTGCTCTCTCTGCAACTGCAGCGCCCTCTACACGTAAATTGAAAGGGCCAGGCAGTGAAAGCATCATCACACCTGGCCCTGTCAATCAAAGTGGAGAGGGCGCGGCAGATGCAGAGAGAGAAGAGCTTCTAGGAGTAAAGGCAACGCCCCTGTTGCTCTTAGAGGTTAATTTGCATATAGTAAAATATGTTTTTTCTCAGCAATGCGGACACATATGAACATGGGACCAACACAGATGTCTTCATCTGCCAAGTGCACATGCGACACGTTGGACAGTTTCATAGGTAGAAATCTGTTGACAGACGTCCTTTAAGAGTTAGACAGTGTATAGTTAGACTAGATAGTCTAAAGCTGCACCAAATATATCACAGTGGCTGATTCTGATTGACTAATTCGGTGTATCTTAGGTCTAACGTTGTATACCACCTAATTATTGTTTTAAATTGCACCAGAAATTTAGTGCAATTTTGGTACACAGTATAACAAATTAAGCCACGCCCAATACGCTAAGCCATGTCCATAAAAAAAGTGTCCAAAGCGACTTTTCCACTGCATGATAGAGGCTCTACTCTACTCTACCACTGATATGGTACCTGGTAGCAGTGCACTGACGATTCTCTGACTAATCACTAGCTAGCAGTGTTGTCATGTGATTACATGGGCCCAGTTTGGCTCTCAGGCTCTAACATCCTTGGATCTGGTACCAAAAAAGTACCAGGGACCTGGTACTGTTTTCAACTTTGGTTGGTGAAAAAATAAAAAAAAACAGGGCAGCTTTGAGTCGAGCAGATTCCATGCACTGGAAAGGGCCCTTAGATGCTTAATAATTGTGGCTCAGTTTTCATGAGTATATCTGCCCCAATAATCATAGTATGCTCACCGGAACTTGTCATGCAAGTGTATTATGGATGGAAAATCCTCAGTTGAACGTGGCTGCTGCTCCTCGTCCAAATAAAACACTAAAGACCATCCAGAAGTACAAAACAAGTCCATGTCCCAATCGGGCTCTGCCACCGCCAGGATAAAGACAGGGTCACAGGAAAGCAATGGCTAAAGATTTTTATAAACCACAAGGTGAGGCAAAAGTCTGGCCACAGCCTTTTAACTGGCATCATTTGTAGAAGGTTGACTTCCAATGTGTGAAAATATTAACTAGGAGGGAGGCTGCATTATTTGGTGGTAGAAACGTTTTCAAGCCACCATGATGAAATCTGTCAAATTGAATTCAGCCAACGTTTTTCCAGTGGAAGGGGGGGGGGGGGTCTGCAACGTGCCAGTCCGCAGGGGTAGAACACGTGAAGTGCACGGTGGGCCGGAATGTACATACAGTTCATCGGTTACTCACGGTTTAGCAGTCGCCTCCCTGGGTCAGCAGTTTAGTTAAGGGGAGAACAGCACTGGATTCTCCGGGGCACACTCGGTTACAGGGGACACCAGACAGGTGGTGGTTGAGGTGCCCTTGATGGTGAATGGGTGTTGAGTGCTTGTGACAGGTTTTGTTGTGACACCGACACCCTGGTGGTGCAAAATGTTGAGAGTGGTAGTGGTGTGGAGTTAGAGTAATGAGGCAGGTTTAAATCCAACGGTAACCTTTACTAATACCAGGTTCTTGATAAAAGTTTACATCCAGCAATAAGTCTCTGATACACATGTGAGTAGGATGTGATAAATCCTAGTAACAGGCTGTACTGGTGGTAATGTGTCAGGCTAGCCTGGTAAGTTATGTACTCACTGAGAAAACAGCTCTTGACCTTGCTTCAGTCTTAGTTGAGGTAGTCCCAATCTTGATCTTCTACACAAGTGATATGACAGAATCCTTATCTGTCTTAAGAATAATGGTGAGGCTGCCAGAAGCTATTAAGTCCTTCACCAAATTACAAAGGCGCCTAGAGCCTATTACAATGGCTTTGTCCTTCCTTTGTCTTGAACCACTAAATATAAGAAATTCACTTGTTCCTCTTGTAGAATAAAGGTAGACTTCCCTCCGCCTGTGTTCCTGGCTTAGATCCTGAGGCATATGATGGCTTCTCTGGGCCATGAAGCTCCAGAGAGCTGGGAGGAGAGGGAACCTCTCCTTCCCCCTGTAGCTCCTCACTCCATCTCCTCTAGAGAGCACCCACACAACCAACTCCCTAACTAGGCCTGAACTGCTCTATTTATAATGTGGTGCTACCCCCATCTAGTGGTGTATGTATGTAATGCACCTGACAGCCTGGTAGATAGGAATATCACAGGATAACACAATACAGCATGATATACAGATGATAACAAAAAGATTTTGCAGTTCCCACATAAGCTAGTGGACGCTGCAGGTCATGTTATATATCAGCCTTGGCTAGAATTTACTCAGAATCACACTGGAAGTGCCAGTCTTGACCTACCTTTACCAGGTCCATACAAGTGAACGGGAGCGATGCCGGTCATGTGCAGTGCATACCCATTCACTTATATGGGGAGAGCGCTTGGTGGTGGCCAGACTGGAGTCCTCCAGCCACCACTTTGGCCCGCTCCGTTGTCTATATAGGTGCGGGTCCCAGAGGTGGGACCTATCAGACAATGGAGGAATATTCTAGTCTCAATTGAGACAACCCCTTTAAGTAAAGTGCTTTACATGACATGTTATATGTGTAAACCATTCTGCTGAATGCACATGGTCAAACATTCAATCCTGTCTTTGTGAACACATTGAAGAACTGCAGGTGCACTGTAGGATTTACCATTTCAGGTGAGCCATATTGTGCAATACGTGATATGTCTCACCAGAAATGGCTTCATTGTTATAAAGAAGTATCAACTGCAGTTCTTCAGTCTGTTAATGAAGACTGTATTAAAAATTTAACCATGTGCATCCAACTGAATGGAGGACACATAGAACACGTCATGTAAAGCACTTTAGGAAAATGTGACCTTATTTAACTGTTAAACAGGTAAAGGTAGGTCAAAACAGACATTTCCAGTGTGTTTCTGAATAAATTGTAGCCAAGACTGATATGTCACATGGCCCCTTCCCACAGGAAAAACCGGAGCTGGATTCAATATGGCAGATTTCAAAATGGCAGCTGAAAATGTTTCCTCCAACAAATAATGCAGCCTCCATCCCAATGAATACTTTCACACACTGGAAGTCAACTTTTTACTAATTATAACAACTACTATTTGTTTCAAGGTTGGTCTGACCTCCTCCTCAGGTTGAACCCTCAGAGGGGGTTGGTCCAAACTCAAAACGTGGACTAGTTTTCATAGTTTTAATCTTCAAAAATCACTTTCATGTGATCCTGTTTTATTCTGAAGGTGTCGGGGTCTGATCGGCATCTGCATTTGTTTTGTACTTTGAAGTGGTCTTTTTTCACAAAACTTTGCATGCAAAAAATGTATACAAATGCAAAGTGTCAACTAGGCATAAATAGAGAAATATTATGAGTCCCCCTATAGACAGGGACTGATGTGAGTGATTAGAATCTATGGGCAGCACTGTGGAATCCAATGATGCTTTGTAAGCAATGGGAACTAAATCAAACATGGAAGGACAGACACTCTGTTGGCATATGTATGCACAATAGAAGCCTATGATTATGTTACCACATACATCTGTAGACCATCTATTGGTATGCAGACGTTGTCTGACATCGGATAAAAACAAGTCGTTAACCTAAGTTACGCGGGTTATTTCGAGTACAACTCTTAAAAAACAAGTGCAAATATTTATTTATTTCTTTTTTAATGTGCAATCACAAGCAAAAGGGAACCTGTCATCAGTTCTATGCTGTCCTAACCACAGGCTGCATGGGAAAGACTCCTTCATTACAGTGAACTGTTTTATTCTGAAATGCTGGAGTGTTTCAGAGAAAACATAGTGGGACGAATTTATCATGAGGGTAATATAGTTTTTCCTAAGTACTTTGCACCAAATGTATCAAATGTCTAATGTTTAAACCTATCACTTCTGTCTAGAAATGTTACTCCAGTTTTCCTACCCCCCCCCCCCCCCCCCCTTCTTCTGGAGTGATATTACAACTGTTTTGCAACATTTTTTAAAGTGGCAGTGGTAAATCTGGACTGAAAGTCATTAAAGGGTTTTTCCAGGATTTTAATATTGATGACCTATCCTATCAGGATAGGTCATCAATATCAGATCAGCCGGGGTCCGGCTCCTGGCATCCCCACCAATCAGCTGTTTGACAAGAAAGCTGCGCAGTGGGGGTGCCGGGTGTCAGACTCCCAAGGATCTGATAATAATGACCTATGCTGAGGATAGGTCATCAGTATTAAAATCCAGGAAAAACCCTTTAAGGCTACTTTCACACCGGCGGCACTACGATCCTACCGTCTGATCTGGCAGACAATGCCAGGAATCGGCCGCATGCAGTTGTTTGTGTCCAGCTAATTCTCTGCATTTTTGTTGGAATGTGGCCAAATCCCCAACGGACCCCATTACACTTTATGGGACTGGTGGGCATTCTGGTTGCATGCAGCAGTGCCGCATCCAGAGAATTCCGGAAGGCTGTTCTCTGCTGGAACAGTCTGCCGGAATTCACCCCACAGGTGTAAAAGTAGCCTAACACAGATAAGCATACCCATTTTCTACCCATTTTCAAAAGTGGAGTGACTGTAAAAATGCAAAAAGTCACAACATTTTTTCGCAAATGACCTTAAAAAGTCACAAATACCCTATTATGCACCTTTTTGAAGCCAGAATTCTGGAGTGCAGCACGTGATAAATTCCCCCCGTAGTTTAAAAAGAGATGGGTATGGGGAGTTGTCCACGCTGGGTAGTTCCTTTCCAGCTTCATCCTGCCCTATTTAATTAACAGGTCACTCAATATTTGCACATAGGGAGAAACCTGTCAATCAAGCAGAGCTGAGGGAATCCACACAGCAGATACTTATTTACCATACCTGGCATTTTGTGTATGTGCAGTGCTCCGCATGATAGAGCAAAGAGAATAGGAGTGGCTGTAGTAATAGAGGTAGTAGTTACTCGGATGCTCCCCTGGGCACACCCTGGTATTAGGGCTCCTGACTGGTGATAGTTGGGGTGCCCATGGGGTTAGATGAGTGCTTGGCAGGATACAAGGCAGGAGTGCATGTTCAGAGTTGGTGGAGTATAGAGACAATAATCAGGTCTGTTGGTTGAATAAATTAAGTCTCTTTAGTTGATGATGAGGGTAGTAGTACAGTTAGAAGAAAAAATACAGACCAGAAATATCTTACAGAGAAGCAGTTCCCCTTAGTGGCAGCGTACAGGCAACAACAATGATGGTAGTAGTACTCTATATATATTGTGGGGTTTCACTCAGGTAGATGGGGTAAGCGGGCGCAGTACAGAGGCAAAATACAAGTTCTTAACTCAAACTTCAGTGTTTATTCACACTTGCGGCAATTGCACAAAACACCACGTCACTTTGCAGTCTTTGGTGTTAATTCACACAGAAATGGAAAGTTCAATTTGCACAGTACATGTCACTTTGCAGTCGTTGGTGTTAATTCACACACAAATGGAAAGTTCAATTTGCACAGAACAACATGTCACTTTCCAGTCTTTGGTAGTAATTCACACACAGGGGAAAGTTCAAATTGCACAAGTCACCTTGTTGGCAGTTCTGCCTCCAGTAGTCCATAGCAGACTTTAGGGGGCCTGTTCCCCATGCACATGGGTCTCAGCCCTCTGGTCCGGCACAAAACCTCAGATCCCAACACAGAGATCCCCTCTTCTGAACCCAGCTGTCTTTTATAGGCAGTTAGGTGTTGCCAAACCCCGGACTGGCAATTAAAATCCAGTCCGATATTTGACCCCACCTGAATGCAAATCAGCCCAGCAGCACACGCTGGGAGGAAAATACCTCTTTTCACAGACCATAACCTTCACTGTGTCACAATATATATATACATTTTACAGTCTTTACCAGTAACCATAGTTATGCAGTACTGTTCTTGATAACTTTACTTCTGCAGTTTCTGAACTAAGAGGTGCAGATAAAGATTCGGGTGGCCAACCCAGATCCCAGCGAAGAAGGTGCCTGAGCTAGATTTGCCTCCTACAGCAGTAAGGTCCCATGCCATAAACAGTCTGTACCTTACTGACCTTGCTTTTATAGCCTTGCAGGTTCTCAAGATGTCTGTTGTCATTCTCTCTGAAGTACTTTGGTGTAGAAATTCTTCTTTAGAAGTTGAAGTCTCAAGCAGCTCTCTGGAATTTGAGGCCTCGTATGCAAAGGTTTTCTTTCCTCTTTCTCTGCAAAACTCTAGACTCTCTAACTATTCAGGGGGCGTACCTGGATCTATCACCCTAGCAACCTAATGAATAAACAAAGGTTTAACCTCTTAGTTGCGTTTACACTTACCATTGGGCTATCATGACACAAAGAAAACAAGTAGTTTAACCATAAGTCGAAAGTAACTGTAGGTTAATTGTTTTAGCAAGAATTAAACTTTTTCAGTGCCCTACCTGGTAACTGCAAATGCTACAGCACTTTAAAGAATTGTAGTTGTTTGTGATGCTGCCCATAGTTAGGGTTTCATAAAACTGATGACAAGTTCCCTATAATACACTTAGGTTCTGTTTTCACTGCTGTTATGTCTTCCAATTTTACAGGAGACATGAAACATCCGACAGACTCCATTTTATTTTTTAATGAATAGCAAATATAAATCACTGCAAAAAATGCACCAAAATGATACGCAATTGACAATACTAGCTAATTCCTCAAGCCGATGTTAAAAGCTGAGAACTTTGCCAATATCTTCCAGTTAGGAACATATCGGAGCCCCTCATGCACCACGTCATGGTGTCTCAGCAAGCATGGGGTCCTACAACTCAACTACCCGTGGTGTGTGAACAGGGTCTGAACAGTGCTAGAAACCAACTCACAGCCAGACTCTCACATGCCTCCATAGTGGTATCACCAATGCACTGTGAGGTAGGATAAAGCTGTGAGCCGCACTCACAACAGACCATGTGACACAGAAGCCACCAGGTGCAAAAGAATGTTACCAAGAAAATAAAGTGGCACATTCCATACACATAAAGACAAAAACTCTCTGAAAAAAGTGTCCTAAACAGGTGAAAATGCTCCAAACTTGGAGCATTTTCACCCGTTTAGGCCACTTTTTTCAGTGAAACCAAAAAACACTTTTTTAACATCTTCTACATGCTTACAGCTATCATGGGATCTCTCAGGGAATGTGATGGGGTAGATATAACTCTTATACTTTACTAATGTTCCCCAATGAATATAAGTTCATATACTACATATTGGTGAGCATTCCTGTCAGGCTGCTCAGCCATGATGACATATCTAAGGCATGATCTATACCATCTATTATACATCAACGCAGCGAGGCCCTGCCCTCCTGCTTACATTCTAGGACAGATTGCTGGTGGCTATTTTAAATCATTCCCAGAGAAACCCATTAACATCCTCTATAACGTGTTACCATGAGAATGCATTTCAATCTGCAGGCAGCATGTTATACAGCAGGAGCAGATTGATATATAGTTTTGAGGAAAATAATTCAGTAGAACTTATTATTCAAAATCCCTGATCATTCTGGGTCTAGGAGTCTAGCGGCTGGTCCTACTTAGTGATTGACAGCCTTGTTTGTATGAGCGTGCATACAAATGTAGCTGTAAATAAGACCGCCCACTGGACTCCTAAGCACAGAATTAGCAGATATTTAACTGAATAAACTACAAGTTAGGCCTCGGTCACATGTCCATGTCCGTTTGACATCTATGGACATTTTGTCTGTGTTTCATCCATGAAGAGGTCTGTAAAGAATCCATGTTTGGACCATATGTCTGTTTTTTGCCCTCCCTGTGTCATCTGTGGACAATGGCATGGCCAGGTTCGGGGTGGCCCCAATGCTACTGGGGATTCTCCGGACACGATCGTGGTGTTACCATGTGTTGCTGCTCTCTGGAAGGGATGGTAAGGCACTGGTGCACCCCCAATGGGAAATAAGTCCAAAGAGTCAGGGTTTGCAGTAAACCAGTGTGCTTCTTTACTGGAGGAATTTAGGTGCAAAATAATACAGGCAAGGCACTGATCTGGCTTCTTCAGTCTCCTCCCGGGCAGAAGATGAAGAAAGGCCGGAGCTAGCTGTCTCTCTCTCAGAAGGCTGGCTCCCTGGCCAAAGGCTGATGTCTCAGGGTCTGTGGCTCAGTCGTCCCTCAGACTTCCTGTGCAAAGGGCTGGTGACCCCAGATCTGTGGCAGAGTATCCCCGTCTCAGCATCTTCTTCTGGTCACTCATGCAGTCTGGCAGAGTCTCTCTTACTAAGAAGTGGTCTCTATCTACAGACTGGCAGAGTCTCTTCTACTTAGCAATGGTGCCTATCTGCAGACTTGCAGTATCTCTTACTAAGCACTGTTCCCTATCTGCAGACCACTAAGGGCTCTGACTGCTCTCCTTATATACAGTTTATTGCTGAACTAGAACCTTCTAGTAGGAGGATTGGAATGGAGAAGCACATCCTAAACAGAAATACTGTTGTGATTTCTGTCTATCATAGAGTTGTATAGAGCTTCAGTACAAGTCTATGGGAGTGAATAAACAGTTTTTTCCAGACACAAGTCTTCAGACATAAATAACAGAGCTAAACCAGACAGCCAGAAAGTCAGTGTGTCTGTTTTTTCCCCCTCAGAAACTTTTTATAGATAGAAATGCAGTTCAGCAAAATGAAACAGTATAAGTGCACACAACAGCATAAATCACAGCTCTTCAAAGTGCAATAAAGTAGGGAGTTGATGGCTTTGCATAGTAGAAACAAGGACAAATGTCCACATATGTCCGTGGTCCAAAGTATCCTTGCTCCAGGGCACCACACACAGCTCAGCTTAAAACTAATTTCCACAGCATCTCCTTTCCAATGGTCCATGAAAAACCATGTGGCCGGATGCCATCAGTGTTTTGTCAGTGCTTTTTCACTGACCTGTAGACTTCAGTGGGCATTTCTGATCTGCATCACAGGACAAAGTATTGCATACTCCTGTGATTTTTTTTCCACTGACTGAGGTGCGTGAACAAACACATTAACATCAATGGGTACGTGTGCTGCAGTGGCGACTCTAGGAACAATATATAGGGGGGGCACAAAGATACCACAGTCAAAAATGGGGGGGCACAAACAAAATAAGTATATATCAATAAGATTACAAAATACGAGAGAATTGCGATATGCAGGGATACAGTTATAATAAAGCAATTTACTTACAAAAGAAGCTATTCAGTCGTCTGCAGTGCCGTCCTCTGCTTGCTTCCACGGATTCTTTCCCCTTCTTTCTGTCTCTCGTCAGTGCACAGGCGCACTGTTATGGTGGATCTGTGGAAGACACACTGTTATGGGGGCATCTGTGGATGACACATTATGCCTCTCATTAGCCCTCATTATGCCTCTCATATCAGCCCCCATATCAGCCCTTATGCCTCATTAGCCCCCATATCAGCCCTTATGCCTCATTAGCCCCCATATCAGCCCTTATGCCTCATTAGCCCCCATTATGCCTCTTATTAGCCCCATTATGCCTCTTATTAGCCCCATATGCCTCCTATTAGCCCCCATATGCCTCCAATTAGCCCCCATATGCCTCCAATTAGCCCCCATATGCCTCCAATTAGCCCCCATATGCCTCCTATTAGCCCCCATATGCCTCCTATTAGCCCCCATATGCCTCCTATTAGCCCCCATATGCCTCCTATTAGCCCCCATATGCCTCCTATTAGCCCCCATATGCCTCCAATTAGCCCCCATATGCCTCCAATTAGCCCCCATATGCCTCCTATTAGCCCCCATATGCCTCCTATTAGCCCCCATATGCCTCCTATTAGCCCCCATATGCCTCCTATTAGCCCCCATATGCCTCCTATTAGCCCCCATATGCCTCCTATTAGCCCCCATATGCCTCCTATTAGCCCCATTATGCCTCCTATTAGCCCCCATATGCCTCATATTAGCCCCATATGCCTCCTATTAGCCCCATATGCCTATTAGCCCCATATGCCTCCTATTAGCCCCCATATGCCTCCAATTAGCCCCATATGCCTCCAATTAGCCCCATATGCCTCCAATTAGCCCCATATGCCTCCAATTAACCCCCATATGCCTCCTATTAGCCCCCATATGCCTCCTATTAGCCCCCATATGCCTCCTATTAGCCCCCATATGCCTCATATTAGCCCCATATGCCTCCTATTAGCCCCATATGCCTCCTATTAGCCCCCATATGCCTCCTATTAGCCCCATATGCCTCCTATTAGCCCCCATATGCCTCCAATTAGCCCCATATGCCTCCAATTAGCCCCATATGCCTCCAATTAGCCCCATATGCCTCCAATTAGCCCCCATATGCCTCCAATTAGCCCCCATATGCCTCCAATTAGCCCCCATATGCCTCCTATTAGCCCCCATATGCCTCCTATTAGCCCCCATATGCCTCCTATTAGCCCCATTATGCCTCATATTAGCCCCCATATGCCTCATATTAGCCCCATATGCCTCCTATTAGCCCCATATGCCTCCTATTAGCCCCATATGCCTCCTATTAGCCCCAAATATGCCTCCAATTAGCCCCAAATATGCCTCCAATTAGCCCCCAAATATGCCTCCAATTAGCCCCCATATGCCTCCAAATGCCTCCAATTAGCCCCCAAATATGCCTCCAATTAGCCCCCATATGCCTCCAAATGCCCCATATGCCTCCAATTAACCCCCATAATGCCCCCAGCAGCCACATTTTCTATAAAATAAAAAATAAAAACACTTACCTCTCCTGCTCCTGGACGGACGCCGCCTGCCATTTTCTCCTCAGTCGACTGTGCTCTAAACTGGCGCGCACAGCGTGAGGTCACAGAGCGACCTTACGCTGTGCGCAGCCCTGCACAGCCGACAGCCGAGGACCAGGAAGTGGTGAGTACAGAGCGTTCACCACTTCCTGGTCCTTCGGTACTAATGAGCGCTTCCATAATGGAAGCGCTCATTAGTATTCACTCTGGGGAATCAGCGGGGGGGCACCCGGGGGGGCAAGGGACAACATAGGGGGGGCAATTGCCCCCCCTCGCCCCCCTCTAGCGACGCCACTAGTGTGCTGTCCCACAAAACTATACATCAATCTGCCCAGCTTCTCCTGCTCTATAACAGGTTGCTGACAGATCAGGCACCATGTTCAACATGATAGCCTCCCTTTAAGGATGGAGTAGGTTTCAAGAAGGAAGAAAATCAGCCTCCTTGTACCTCCTGTATAGTATTTTCCCCATTTTATAACACTTGCACCGTGTTTTATTTTTAACAAGAACATCTTGCAAGCTTGCTTAAATGCAAATCAGGCAGCGGATACACGAGCGGGAGATTGTAGGTAATTCATTGTTATTGAACTGGAAAAGCTGATCTAGGTAAAAGGCTTTTTAGCAAGCAACCTCAGCTATACTCCATCTCCTGCTACAGAATACTAGGGTTTGTGGTCTCTTTGTTCCCATTTTCAATTGCCGTTCCCTGTAGCAAAGTCTAACTTGTTTAAAAAAGTAAGATAAAACTGCAAATCCACCAACTGTATGTGCAAATATAGTCCATTCTCCAATGCTGTCATATATCTGAGACAGCAGCGGGTAGCTCACACACTGCTTACCCTATCTAACGCTAACTCTGGCAATGCGCTCATCATAGTGTTTTCCCAAGGGAAAATGTCTCACATGTGAGATGACCTCACTTCAGAGGAGACAGCCCAGCCCTGAATCCCAGGCCAGCAGTGGAGTAGAGCTGTCTCCTTGGCTATTGTTTGTGTTCCTCATCTATGGCTCTTTTCAATGTGAGCTGTTACACTCGTCATCGGAAAGAAAAAAATGTGTCTGTGTCAATGAAGCCAAGCACCGAACACAATCCTTCTTCTTGAAGGTATATAAGGTTTCTATAAGTAGTTGTATACAATTGCAAATCATTGTTGCATCCACCAAGACAGTGCCATCCTGCACAAAAGGAATCAGAAAAAGACATAACTTTTAGGGACTTTAAAGGTTCTCTGTCAGCTTGGAAACAACCCCCTTCCCAAACTAGAGTAAGAGGTGTATAGTGACGCAGGTTGAGCATCCCTGGTATAAAGGATGCAGAGTCTGGTTATGTAATTTATATCCTTATGCTCACTTGCATTCAGAACCTTTGCTCCAACAAACCAGCAGTAAAATGCATTGAGAGGACTCCTGAGCTCACGCACATGATGGAGAGGACTCAAGGAGTAGTCCTCTCAATGCATTTTACCGCTGGTTTGTAGGAGCGTCAAAATGCAAGTGAGTATGAAGATAAAATGGTAAAGGTACCATTAGGATAGGTCATCAATTTAAGATTGGCAGGGGTCTGACTCCCAGCACTCCTGCCGATCAGCTGTTTGAGGAAGCTGTGGTACTTAGAGCTCTGGTGCACCCATTGGATAGTGGCTGTGCTTGGTATTGTAGCTCAGCCACATTTACTTGAATGGTACTGACTGCTCCTAGGCTATGTAACAGATGAACATGACATCACTGGTCTAGGAAGAGGCCTAAGCGCTGCAGCCTCTTCAAACAGCTGATCGATACGGGCGCCGGGAGACAGAACTCCTCCATTCTCATATTGATGGACATTCCTGAGAGAACCCCTTTAAAGAAGATCTCAATATTGTCTGTTTTAGTAAATACACACAGGGCCGTCTTTAATATTGATTGGACCCTGGGCAAAAATTTACTTGTGCCCCCTGGATCCCACCTTTCCACACCCTAGCATGCAATCACGCCCTCCACCACAACACACACAAAAAATCCACACACCTGGTAGAGTGAATGACTGTAAATACCAGTTCTGAAGACTCCAGCGGCTCAGGATCAGTGCTCTGGGCAGCTGGGCTCAGGCTGGAAGTGGGCACCACTCTGCAGGAAGGAGACCGGGGCTCGCTCACCCTAGCGTTACAGTGCACCCCAGCACCCCACAGTCTGCAGTATAGCACCCTATAGCATACGGCACCCCACAGTAGGCAGCATAGCACCCTATAGTATAAAGCACCCCACAGTATGCAGTATAGCACCCTATAGTATACAGCACCCCACAGTATGCAGTATAGCACCCTATAGCATACAGCAACCCACAGTATGCAAGCAGTATAGCACCCTATAGTATACAGCACCCCACAGTATGCAGTATAGCACCCTATAGTATACAGCAACCCACAGTATGCAGTATAGCACCCTATAGTGTACAGCACCGCACACTATACTGTACAGTATACAGCACCCCACAGTATACAGCACCTCATACTGTACAGTATACAGCACCCCACAGTATATAGTAGAGCAGTATAGCACCCCACAGTATACAGTAGAGCAGTATACAGAACCCCACAGTATACAGCACCCCATACTATACAGTATACAGCACCTCATAGCAGGGTGGATTTGATTTAAATCAAAATGATTTAAATCACAATTTAAATCACTAGTTAGTAAGGCTTGATTTAAATTATAGTTTTCTACATAGAGACTAATTCTTGCTGGTATAACTTATAATATGCAAGTAGATGAAGATTTTTAGAATAGCAACTTTTCATATTAGTTTGATTAGGCTGATTCTGCATTCATAGGTTTGTAGAAGTTAGGATTAAGGTATTTTTCTCAACTCTGTTCATGTTATAACATTTTTGCTGTGAAGAAGAGGCATGTGATCTCTGCTGAGTCAAATTCAGTTTTGAGAACTGCATAAGTAAACCAAGCATCTGTGATAATATCTTGTAGGCAGAGAAACTGCCCAATAATCTTACAAAAACCTCTGGAAGAGCATGACATTGTGAATGGATCAATGGAATTTATTTACCAAAAAAATTACACATATAGAAACATAGAATGTGTCGGCAGATAAGAACCATTTGGCCCATCTAGTCTGCCCAATATACGGAATACTATGAATAGCCCCTGGCCCTATTTTATATGAAGGATGGCCTTATGACTATCCCATGCATGCTTAAACTCCTTCACTGTATTTGCAGCTACCACTTCTGCAGGAAGGCTATTCCATGCATCCACTACTCTCTCAGTAAAGTAATACTTCCTGATATTACTTTTAAACCTTTGCCCCTCTAATTTAAAACTATGTCCTCTTGTAGCAGTTTTTCTTCTTTTAAATATTCTCTCCTCTTTTACCTTGTTGATTCCCTTTATGTATTTAAAAGTTTCTATCATATCCCCTCTGTCTCGTCTTTCTTCCAAGCTATACATGTTAAGGTCCTTTAATCTTTCCTGGTAAGTTTTATCCTGCAATCCATGTACGAGTTTAGTAGCTCTTCTCTGAACTCTCTCCAAAGTATCAATATCCTTCTGGAGATATGGTCTCCAGTACTGCGCACAATACTCCAAATGAGGTCTCACTAGTGCTCTGTAGAGCAGCATGAGCACCTCCCTCTTTCTACTGGTAATGCCTCTCCCTATACACTCAAGCATTCTGCTAGCATCTCCTGCTGCTCTATGACTTTGTCTGCCTATCTTTAAGTCTTCTGAAATAATGACCCCTAAATCCATTTCCTCAGATGCTGAGGTTAGGATTGTATCACTAATTTTATATTCTGCTCTTGGGTTTTTACGCCCCAGGTGCATTATCTTGCATTTATCAACATAAATTTTTAGTTGCCAGATTTTTGACCATTCCTCTAGTTTTCCTAAATCCTTTTCCATTTGGTGTATCCCTCCAGGAACATCAACCCTGTTACAAATCTTTGTGTCCTCAGCAAAAAGACACACCTTACCATCGAGGCCTTCTGCAATTTCACTGATAAAGATATTAAACAATATGGGTCCCAAAATAGATTCCTAACGTACCCCACTGGTAACAAGACCATGGTCTGAATATACTCCATTGACTACAACCCTCTGTTGTCTGTCCCTCAGCCACTGCCTAACCCATTCAACAATATGGGAGTCCATGTACAGCCTTATTCTGCATAATTAAAAAACAAATCTTTATTTCATGATGGAATAACCTTTGGATGGTAATATGTTTTCCTCAAAAAGCATTTTATATTTAAAAAAATCTGATTTAAATAAAAAAAATGATTTAAATAAAAAAAAATATTTTAAATAATAGATTTTTATCCACCCTGCCTCACAGTATACAGTAGAGCAGTATAGCACCCCACCGTATATAGCACCCTACAGTATACAGCACCCCACACTATACAGCACCCCACAGTATACTGCACTCCACAGTATACAGTAGAGCAGTATAGCACTCCACAATATACAGCACCCCACAGTATACAGCACCTCACGGTATACAGCACCTCATGGTACACAGTATACAGCACCCCATAGTATATAGTAGAGTAGTATAGTACCCCACAATATACAGCACCCCACAGTATACAGCACCCCAGGTATACAGTAAAGCAGTATAGCACCCCACAGTATACAGCAACCCAACGGTATACAGCACCCCACAGTATACAGTAGAGCATATAGCGCCCCACAGTATAAAGCACCCCACAGTATACAGTAGAGCAGTATAGCACCCCACAGTATACAGCACCCCATAGTATACAGTAGAGTAGTATAGCACACATAAATATACAGCCCCCCACAGTATACAGCACCCCACAGTATACAGTAGCTTACAGAATATTAGCATAACAGCCTGTGTCACCTTTTCCTAACGTAATCTTCACACAAAAAAGCTCCACAGTTAAGGCAAACTTGTCCTGCAGCAACACTCCTGATAGAAAGGACCTTAGATTACCTTATAGCCATGTGACCAGTAATATTGCTAGGTTACTGGTCACATGGTGATGATGTCATCTAAGGTCCTTTCTCCTAAGAGAATCAGAGCGCTCACAGTTCGCAGCCTGGAGTGCCCGCAGGCAGGCATGGCATGGCAGCACCCCCCTGTGTAGCTGACAGCCTGACACCCGGGGCAGTGGCCAGCAGGGCTAAAGAGGGAGCTGCCTTGGGCCCCCCCAGGAGCCCCTTGTTAAAGACGGCCCTGATGCCACCACTAAAGACCCACATCCCTTGAAAGGAGGGTCCAATATTTGCTCACAATCTGGACTACTGTTATTACATACCACTGTACTAGCTGTGGTAGTATATAGGACTGGACTTCTAATGATGGGATAGTATACAGCAGTCGAGAAGAAGTAACAAGGAATAGTAAATATACAACTGGACTGTTAATGAATGGGGGTAGTGTATACAGGAATACAAGTGTCAGGGAATATATTCACCATTAGGCTACTAATGATAGAAAGGCATACACCACTGGTAATACAAGGAATAGGATAAATACCACTAGATTGCCAGTGACAGGTAGTGATGAGCGGCAGGTGCCATATTCGATTTCGACGAAATTCGCGAATATTCGATAGAATATTCGTTTTATATTCGTCGAAATCGAATATTCGTCATTATTCTAGTTATCGCGATTAATATGCGATTTAAATAATCGCGTATTGCGATTTTAACTTAAAGGCTACTCTCCTATTGAAATAGCAATGCGATTAATTCAAGTTATAATAATCGACTTTCGATTTCAACTTAGCACTGCTATATTCCATATTCGTTAATTCCAGCCTAATATGGAATACAGCAGGTCCAAGTTGAAATCGCAATTCGATTATTATAACTTGAATTAATCGAATTGCGATTTCAACTTAGCACTGCTATATTCCATATTAGGCTAGAATTAACGAATATGGAATATAGCATTACTAAGTTGAAATCGCCATGCGATTACTTCGAGTTATATTAATCGCATTGCGATTTCAACTTGGACCTGGTTTACTATGGTTGGCTTGGTAGAATTAGCGAATATGACGAATATATTCGTTATATTCCACAAAACGAAGATAACAAAGTATTCTCCATCTTCGTTTTAGCTACCTATTCATCAACTTCACTAATTCTAGCAATCATATAGGAAAGTTTACTATAGAGACAGCTAAGTTTAATTCGCTATGCGATTATATGACATTTTAAGGGGCACTTGAGGCAACATAAATCTTGAAGGGGACACTCAGGGACATGGTTACCTTTTTATTGAGCACTCAGGGGCACTCAGGATGCATCATTACTGTCTAGGGGGGACTAAGAAGCACTGTTACTCTCTAGGGGGCACACAGTAAGCATTTTAATACTTTCTAGAAGGCACAAAGAGAGGAGCAAATTCTTTGGCTTTATTTCTGCGTAGGGAACTTATAAGATCACAGTTATAATTTTGGATACAAAATATGGCACTTTTACTGTGTTGTACACTATTACAATCTGGGGTACTGGCATTAGGGTTGTATCACAATACCAAAATTTTTTTTGATTTCGATACCATAAAAAAGTATTGCGATACTCGATACCATACGAAAAAAATAAAACACCAAAACAGCCGCGTGCATTCCGCATTTTATGGAACGTCCGGCCAATAATCGAACAGTCCTATCTGATTTTTTGGGGTGACAAGGTGACAAAAAAAATGGCGAATCGTGCAGTTTTTATTTTTTCTTCTGTTATGGCGTTTACCGCATAGAAGATATTTTTTTCTATTTTAATAGTTTGGACTTTTTGTATGTGGCGATATGAAATATGTTTATTTAGTTATTAGCAATAAATTATCTGTGGATCACTTCAGCTGGACAAGATGGAATAGGTGCTCTTGGTCTAAGTGGCCCACCCAGCCACGAGTAAGTGATAAATTATAAAATGGATAGACCAGGCACTCAGTATGTTACTAAATTGAGATATTTATTCACACACTGATAAAAAGAGATATTATTAATAAGGTTCAAAATGTAACAATATAATATAACACTAACAATAAATATAGCAGCAATAATGCAACAGTGCAGCACAAATGGCATAGGACAAATAGGTGATAAATCGCATTCAAATAATGTTTGGATCCAAAATAAGTAACTCTGGAATTGAGTTAATCACAATAGCAGCATAGATAGTTCCTTATAGGGAAAAAGCAGCATAGATAGTTCCTTATAGAGAATCGGGAATTTGAGTAAAGACAATTCCGCTCCTACCACATAAGGCTGTTGAAAAAATTTATAGTTCACCGATCCTTTCGGTTTTGCAAACTGACCCCAGGTACGGAACAGTAAGCGCTCGTGGTGGCGTCCCACTCACTTGCGCAATATTACCTTGGTCTGGTCGCTTTGTTTCTCCGGGATATTACCTCCCCGGTCGGTGAACAAGTCCGTAACAGCTGACTCTGAATCCAGTATCGTCAGCGTACTTTGTAGACTCATATGCGGTACTTGCATGTGAGTCTACAATTCCAGAGTTACTTATTTTGGATCCAAACATTATTTGAATGCGATTTATCACCTATTTGTCCTATGCCATTTGTGCTGCACTGTTGCATTATTGCTGCTATATTTATTGTTAGTGTTATATTTTATTTAGTTATTGTTTATATATTTTATATGTAAAATTGGTAAAGGGGGTGATTTATCCTTAATATTTTTTACTTTTTATTTATTAACTATTTCCCTGGGATCTTTTAATCCCTTGTCCTATTCACCCTAATAGAGCTCTATTAGGGTGAATAGGATCTCACACTCTCCCTGCTGCCCTGTACATAGTACACACAGCAGCAGGGAGCTTACCATGGCAGCCAGGGCTTCAGTAGTGTCCTGGCTGCAATGGTAACCGATAGGAGCCCCATGATTACACTGTTGGGGCTCCGATCAAAACTGCCACTGCACCACCAATGATTTAATACTGTGGTCACTGCCACCAATGATTTAACACTGGGGGGTTTGGGTGGGTGAACTGCCAAGAGAACCAAGAGAAAGGCCGAATATTGTCTGGATACAAGTTTATTCAAGTAAATCTCTTGAACTTTCATCAAGTCTAGACTCCTCTTATTCTCCACCTACTACAAATCTCCCTTTTATTGTATTGGAGCCTAACCCTGGAGAACGACAGTATCCAAATAGGATTACTGTGACACACACAGAAACTATTAAGGCCACACCAAACCACTCGGCAATTCCTATAAATCTACGACACAATCGGCCTTGGGGGGCGGCACGTTGCATACGACTTACTGTACATTGAAACAATATGTATCATTGGACATACATTTGAATGGTAGCCAAATATATGGCCATTCCAACATATTCCCTATCGTGCAAAAATGTAGATTAATGTTTTTAGTACTGGGGGGGTACTGAGAGTGCAGAGCCTCTAGGTGTAACAACAATGTCCCCGTTGCTCCTAGAGGCTCATTTGCATATATTAAAACATCATTTTTCATGCATGCCATGCAGGCACATATGAACATGGGACCAACACAGATGCCTTCAGTTGCTAAGCGCACATGTAACAGGTCAGACAGTTTTATCGGTACAAAACTGCTGACAGATGCCCTTTAAGAGCTTGTTATATTAATAAAGCATAGAGTATGTGTAGTACCCCACAGCAGGCACTAACATTACTTCACACTGCTATTGTCTCTAATGGCTAACCATAATGTCATCTGTGTTTTTATTCCAGGTCCTCTTACATTGTGCATTTATTATATTGCTATGAAACTGTTATGTTCATGTATTGTGCCTGGATCGCCAGCAGGTGGCAGTGCACCTGGCAGAGAGAGATATTTAGATAGAATGGAACTTACCATTCCATTCTCCCCGCTTTTGGGCAGAGGTGGGCTGGTCCTGTTTCGTACCAAGGGAGGGGTTGCAGAAAGTTAGAGTAAGTGGTGTCTAGTGTTGGAAGCAGACAAGTCAAGATGGTGCAGTGAGGGGAATGGCCACCCCTCCTGCAGCAGCAATCTCCCAAGGAATGCAGCTCATAGAGCACCCTGACTCCTTACAGATAAAGACACAGTATCACGAGGGGGCCAACAGCTACAGGCACCCCGCTCAAAAGGTACCAGAACAATCCTAAAGTCCAGCTACCAGAGGAAAGCCAGTCTAGCACAGCAGAGACCGATAGAGCAAGGTATCCAAGTTTGCCTGCCAGTTTACCCCAAAACCTGCTGGAACCAAGAGAAAGGCCGAATATTGTCTGGATACAAGTTTATTCAAGTAAATCTCTTGAACTTTCATCAAGTCTGGACTCCTCTTATTCTCCACCTACTACAAATCTCCCTTTTATTGTATTGGAGCCTAACCCTGGAGAACGACAGTATCCAAATAGGATTACCGTGACACACGCAGAAACTATTAAGGCCACACCAAACCACTCGGCAATTCCTATAAATCTGCGACACAATCGGCCTTGGGGGGCGGCACGTTGCATACGACTTACTGTACATTGAAACAATATGTATCATTGGACATACATTTGAATGGTAGCCAAATATACGGCCATTCCAACATATTCCCTATTGTGCAAAAATGTAGTATTATATGGCGCCCAGTGTGAGACAACTACATTAAAGCGATGCTCCACTTATTTAGGAATTGCATCATGAAGGAATAATTTGTATAGGAGACCAGAGCAGCGAGCGGTAACATTTTCCCTAATGGCATTATCAGCAGACTAGAGACACCTTTCATGGCGCCTTCATTCCCTATATTAAGCAGAGGGGCTGACATGGGAGCAGGGTCCATCACCCAACTTTACTCATTTTGTTGTGATACGGTGACACGTGTATAAAGTAGAATTTTTTTTGTCCAAAGGACTTGAAGAGCTGAAAACATCTCAGCAATAGCTATATGAAGATTTAAAATACTGGGGACCAATCAGATACAGGCATGTGTGGAGGTGGGAGCACTGATGACACCACAGAAGCTACTGAGGACCAATCAGATTCAAGTATCAAGTCACACATGAGGGGAGAACCAATGAAATTACAGATTCTAGCAAGGACCAATCAGATTGCGGCAGGTGTGATGATGTCACAGAAGCTAGTGACATCACCGAGTTCTGAGCCTTGGAAAACCACTGCCTGACATTATCTCGGACAGAATATCTCTGGATATAGAGAGAGACAGATAGGCTTGTGCTTTTGCTCAGCAAATCCTTGTTTTCGCTTAGCGAGTTATTTAATTTGCGCCATGGAGATCCGGGGTTTGGCATTCTTGCCTTTCCTCTGGGTCATATGGACGCTATCGGGCCTCTGTACCCTGATTGCCTTGACTGTCATCCCAGGCCATGTAAAATATCCTTACATCAGGTAAGAGGGGACGGGGCGGGATTCATCTGTAGTATCATTATTGTTATTACCGTATTATCAGTTTATTCCCGAAATGTTATGATTATTATTATTAGTGGATTATTAATAAGCTACATCTCATAACTGTTAGTACAGAAAACATCCCATTGTTCGGGGGGGGGGGGGGGGTCTGTGAAGACTGAGGTTTCATGCACCGGCCTTCATCTAATCTGCTCTGGAGTGAGATGCACAGGCCTCTTCATCTCTGACCTCCATGCACCAAAAAAATCAAAACTGCACCAACTATGACAGGCATAACTTAGAAGCAAATTTGCCAGTCTGCAGAGGCCCCACCCCCTCCTGCTGAGCCTGTTTAGAACACACCCACTTTTTTGGAAAACTTGCAAGCATGGCTTAAAAATGCAAAAGTTACATTTTCTACAAAATGCCTCCTACTCAAAAATGTGATACTTTTCCAAAAAACGGAAGGAGAAAAAAATAAATAATAGTGAATAAATGAATGATGATTATTGTGTTAATGGGTTTTACCACTGGTTGTACTGGGGAAGTAATGGCTATATAGTGGGGCAAGTGACAGTATGGGGATGGGATGCGAAATATGATGCAATTGCCCATTCAGTTCCTGATTTCCTTTTACAAAGGGCCTCTGACAAATAACAGTTGCAATCTCACTGGTTGCTATGGGCGACGGCTCCATGTCGTCCCCATTGTTGTTTGTCTTCTATTTGTGTCTGGACATTATATTATATTATGGAGGATGATTACAATGGAAGGAAATAAAGTCTCCTCTGCTATTAGAAGACATGACACAATCCTGCCGTTTGTGTCCTAATAACGCCCAATATTTTGCTTTCTATCTCAGTGAAACGGGACGAACATTCCCCGAATCGGTGGTCTTTACAGTGGTCTTCATAATATCTGCCTTTCTAGGTAAGTGGATTTAGAGAGATAATCATGAGGAGATCAGCGGCTCCAGCCTCAGTGATGACGTTATCTCCCTAAGCACTATTCACTGCTGAGCGGCGGCCATCACTGCAGATTATAATCATCATTGAATCCTGGAGGTTATTACAAGTGTCTATGGACGTTCCTGGCTGATCCCATGTATTGTCTATTTCAGGAGCTGGCAACGCTTGCATCATGTACCGGTTTATGATCATCCGGTCTGAACAATCAGAGAGGCGACATATCATCTGCCAGAGAATCCTCTATGTCGTTGCATGGATGGGCTGCATTGGGACCATTGTGACCGCCGTAGTTTCGGTAAGTTTATATACAGATGTCTCAGGACTAGTAATACAGAGGGGACATCGCTTGAAGTCAAGAGATGTGTATAAATACAATGACGCGCCCTGGTGACTATTCTTATGTATTACTGCCCCTGTATAATTACACCACCTGCGGCCTCTGCTGTTCTGTATTCTCAGATCTTCAGGACGTCCATATTGATGACATTTATTTCTCTGCTTTTGTTCTAGATGAGGATCAGTCCTACAGTCCACAGGATCGGCGCAGGACCGGCATTTATCTTTTGTGCCGTTTACAACCTAGGTCAAGCTATATGCCTGTACAAGAAATCCTTCAGCAGTCGCCGCCTATGCCACATTAGATTGGCATCAACCTTGGTGCCCATTGTGGCCCTGCTGACCTGTATCCTCTTATAGCTGGCTGGTACAGTGCCATGTTGTTTGCTGGATACACTTACACATATGTACTTACCATCATTGCTGCTGTTTGTAAATTTGGGTCAATTTAGCCAAGACCCCCACCCCTCCTTTAAATGATCAGGTCACTATCACTCATTGGTGTAGTTAACTAGGCCCCAAGCATTTTTGGCCCAGGACAACCCAAATTTACAGAGAGATTGTCTCTGAATATCCAGGAAAAATTTGGCAAATATGGGACTATTGGCAACTAGGAGAGTATTCGCTTCCTCTGACCCCATTGTAGCACAGATCAGACATCACAGTATAGGGAACACTATAATAATATAATTAATTCTGTTACTTGTCCTTAACACGTCCTTCCAGTTTCTGTGTGTATGATCATCGGCTTCTTCCAGCTATGTACTGGCCGATGTGAAGAGGTGAGTTCATGCAACTTTTCACCGTCTTGTATAATCTACATCTATCCTGTGTAACAGTAATATGAAAGCTCCTATCTCACCTCCATCTTCCCATCTCACTCCATATAGAGTCCCTGGTGAGTACTGCCAGGCACTAATCCTCTATTCTGTCTTCTGCAGATCTACGCCAGGACAGGCATGGTGGCCGAGTGGACTGGATTTGTTGGCCTGATAATATACCAACTAATGAACTATACAGATTTCCAGGTGAGTAGATGCTGTGTAAAGGTCTAATGTGCTCCAGAAACATTTCAGAGAAGTCATATATTATATAGAGCTGTTTTATAATTAATGGTCTTTCTTCTTTTTTCTCAGCGTTTGTCTTTAACGTTGTCCCGAGAAGGTGTCTCCATTGGCCTGAGAGAAAAGACCCAGGACCCTGAAAATCCCCAATAAGATCCAAGGGGTGGAGCGCCAAGACAACTGAAACCATCATGACATTGCTGGACATGAATCTTCTGGATCAAGAGGCAGATTCCAGGCTTGGTCTCTGTCCTCAATACTGGATGTGACATTTTACCGGACTTTCCTAATACCGGATTTGACATTTACCGGATTTTCTGGATTCAACATCTAGCAGAATTTCCAAATACTGGATGTGACAATTACCCGGACTTTCCATAGCTACCTCATCTCAAATGATGGCTTTTACCCCCTTGTCCAAGGGAAGGGCAGTCCTTCAGCCATGGTTCCCTGGAGGTTTCCCCCACTAGGGGGTTTTTCCTCCCCTGAGTGTTGAAGGATGAGTTGGGGGTTCACCATCATCAGGGCCATTTCAAAATCACTGGCCTGTTAATAAATGAGTCAATACATGAGGTAGCTAACAATGTGTCCGAGCCTCTTTATTGTAGGGAATGTATTGTAACTAATGTTACCCAATAAAGACCGGGGAACTTCATAGGGGTGATCAGACCAAGCTCTGGAAGGAAAACGATGAAGGTGGTAATGGCAGGGTTAGATTTTCCTAAAGCCATATATGTCTAGAGTTTTTCAAATTTTATGGGTATAATAAAAGTGATTCATTAAAAGGGCATTCTGCTTGGGATAATTTATCTCTTATCCAGCTATCACTAGGACTTGTGTCCCCTTGTTTGAATGGAGTGTTGGTCGAGGATATGCACTACAACTCCACCCCAAATCTATGTGATTGTTAGAGATAGTGATGTTGTATTCTGCTACAGAATGCACAGAGTGTTGGTGCGCAGACTCAACCAGTGCTCTTTTAAAATTGGGGGTGTGGGTCCCTCATCATTGTGACTGGTTGCGGTCTAAGTGGGCAGACTGCCACCAATCTACCAGTTATTTCCTTTCAATTGTTAAAAGTCATATTTATAAAACCTCTGAAAACAGCGTGTACCTTATAGAGAGGGGGCCCCAGAGCTCAAGTCAAAACGGAGCTTTCTTCTATTGCTGGTTCATGCCCCGCACATATTCCCCCATAAAATAACAATTCTGGAGCATTTATAACTTCTCATGATTAAATTGTCAACTGGGTGTTAACATTTATCTTGCAAAAGTGGTGTGTCCCTACAGTCTGACCCTGAGAGCACTGATTGGACAGTGTGAAAGCGTGCAGTGACACACCCTCACCTGGGCCAGTGACGTCATATTTATCGGTCACGTGGCCTAGGCGCAGATCAGTTGAGCTGCAATACCAAGCACAGCCACTATCCAATGGACAGCGTTGTTCTTGGTAAGCCGGGCTGTAGCATCTTCAAACAGCTGATCAGCAGGGTTGACAGGTTTTGGACCCCCACCATTCAAGGTCATCAGTATAAAAAAAGCTAAGAAAACACCTTTAAAAAGGTACCTAAAGCATTATTTAAAAAAAAAAAAAAATGCTGCACACTTTCAGCTTTTATAGGCTCCGTTCAGCTGTCCATGCACATGGAGTATGGATCCCATATACTTTCTATGGATCTGCACCCAACACACTTGGACAGCCAGAGCTGGGGAAAGCTTATAAAGGAAGTCTGTTACCTCCCTGTAGCTCAGTTAGGAGTATTACTGCCTGAATAGTATTGCTCAGTTCTAATAAGTCCAGATTGCTAAATTGTATGTCTGCTCCCCTATTTCTCCACATACAAGAGCTGTAATATACTGAGAGGACTTCTGAGCTTCCACTCCACACCATTATGTGAGCTCAGCTTGGAAAGCGCCATTTGTGGGCAAACAGTGGGAGAAGTATTGTTACTGATAGCGCTCCATGTAATAATACCAAAGATCAATTTTTACTGATTTGCTGTAAAGAGGAATCTATGGTGTTAACTGTTCAGGAGACATTTATATTGAGGTGCATTCTGTAAGGCAATGATCTCCTACTTGTGGCTTTCCAGCTGTTGCAACACTACAACTCCCAGCAGGTCCTGATAGCTACAGCCTATTGTAGCTGGGGAGCCACAGACCACCGCTGTAAGGGAAACAGCTTCTTTGGATGGCTTGCTCTACAACCTTGGCAACACGAACTTCAGCCGTGCCCTTTTTCCTCTCCTTTTCCAAATTCTGCTTTTATTCCTTATCCACCAGCGTTAAAACATAGTCATCTCCAGGAAATATCTGAGAGTTACACTAACACTGCATGTTACAGAAGAACAGATAAGCTTGTGGGGGATTAGAGATGCTTCAAAGGTAACCTAGAAAAGCTACATACATAATTAAATGAAAAAAAGTTCATCCAAAAGACTTGAAATGCAAGGCACAAGATATTTCAGAACGCTCCTGGAATGTTGGCAGTGCCCCAGAGACGTCTCCTGTGCCAAAGAGTCAGAAAGTTTCAACATAAAATGTCAAATTTAACTTGCGTAGCTGGTAATCCTGCAGATTTACAGTCAGTAAAACTTCCCATAACCTTACCCTGAAAAACCTGCATAATTGATGTTTCTAGGACATAAATTGAGGGTAAATTTGTATGAACATAGTGGGGGCCATTTATTATCCTTGGCACACCAGAAAACTGGCGTCAAGGTTTGGCGCACGCTGTGCTTGTGCAAAAATGTGCAACAACTTTTTGGGGATTTAGAGCCTCTTTCGTCACCTCTCCCCCCCCCCCCCCCAAATAAAAAAGGGTACAGCAGGATGGTTCATGGCCTGGCACATTTGTTACTACTTGGTGCCTTCTCAAATATAGGATCGCTTGAGGGGATCTCAACTACAGGATTTATGTACGTAAAGCAACACATTTTTGGATCAGACAGGAGCCTAATGAAGGGATCTGTTATTTAAAGGAGCTGGTGGGCACCGACCAATAGATTATACCCTACTATAAGGGGTGCATACAGACAATACCCAAAAAACTTACAACAATGGAAAAGTGAAAAGAAAAATGTTGGCATTGCACAAGAAGGTACTCAGAATGCCTTCTTTTCTTTCTTTTTTTCCCTTTTTCTTATTCTTATTGATAAAGGATTATGTTGAATGGATTTGTTTGATCCTGAATGTATTTTCTCCCAAGTAACGTTAGTGTTAGTTATTGTAGCCTACCTATGGAAGTCACGCTGGACTGTATGTATAGCTGGTGTCATCCTAGGTGCTGAGTCACAATATGTCCCCGCTTGCATTTGTTACTTTGTTCCTGCCCAGTTGGGATTTACTCGTTAAAATTTTTATCATTTTGCTATACAATTATGTTACTTAAAGGGGTTGTCTCATCATGGACCATGGGGGAATATCACTAGGATATGCCCCCATTGTCTTATACAGTAGGTGCGGATTCCACTGCTGGGACCCGCACCTATATCGAGAACGGAGCTCCGCAAGGTGGTGGCTGGTGAACTCTGGTCCGGCCACCACCAAGACGGCTCCCCACAGAAGTGAATGGGAGCATACCGCTTATGCGCGGCCCCTTCTCCTATTCATTTATATGGGGCAGACGGAAATAGTCGAGCACTTCACTTGCGGGGCTCTGTTCTCGATATTAGGTGCGGGTCCCACCTTATAAGACAATGGGGGCATATCCTAGCGATATGCCCCCATTGTCCATGATGAGACAACCCCTTTAAGCTGAATATTTATCTCCTCCAACATTCCCTGTTATTCTGCTGCTTTTCCCCTCGTTTTGACCTTGTTTTTTTCCTGACATTCTTCTTGCAGATTCCTTTTGGTTTGGTCATCTTGATGGTTGACTCCCCATTCTGACTAATGCTGCACCTTTTTTTTTTATAAGTCATCTTTATTAAAACATTTTATATATAAAAAGGGAAACAATATTCAAAATTTACATTGTTTGATATTATTTTCAATAGCAAAAATACATCCCATTCCCTAGCCTTCCCAGCACTCACTAGTTCCCGGGATTGAAAAAGAAAAGGAAAAAAAAATATTCTGTTTGGTGTGCCTGAAATCTAGCCAAGGTTTCCAAGCATCTGTTCCTTATCTTTTGATTTACAAACATTTCTTTCTTGGGGGATATATAGCTCCAACTATTTCATCAAAACCATCAAAGAAGGAATCATAGTTTGGATATAGTTTTCCTAGCTGTAAAAAGAGCACAATATACTTTATTTCTACATTTCTTATAGCTAATATGAGGGACCATCTAGTAAACAGGGAAAAAGCATACGCAAAGACGCTTTGCAGAAAATTAAGTACATGTCCCCAATGTCTGCAAAGTAAGGATCCATTCATAAAGGATCTGTTTACATTATTCTTTCCCCAAAAAAAGTCAAAACGTTTTCAATGGCACCATATTGTGTCAGTGAAAACGGATCCGTCCCCATTGACTTACATTGTAAGTCAGGACGAATCCGTTTGGCTCTGCATCGTCAGGTGGACATCAAAACGCTGTGTTCGCCTAAAAAGCGGAATGGAGGCTGAATGGAGGCAAACTGATGCATTCTGAACGCAACGGAGACCAAACGCAGCCAAATTGATGCATTCTGAAAGGATCCTTATCCATTCAGAATGCATTGGGGTTGAACTGATCCGTTTTGGACCTCTTGTGAGAGCCCTGAAACGAATCTTACAAGCGGGCCCAGAAACGCCAGTGTGAAAGTAGCCTTATGGACATCGCTATGTACAAACATAAGCCAAGAGATTTTATTATTAGGCCTCATGCACACGACCGTTGTTGTGTCCCGTGTCCGTTGTTCCGTTTTCCGTGATTTTCTGCGGGCCCATTGACTTTCAATGGGTCCGTGGAAAACTCGGCTAATGCACCGTTTGTCATCCGCGTCCGTGATCCGTGTTTCCAGTCAGTGAAAAAAATATGACCTGTCCTATTTTTTTCATGGACAATGGTTCGCGGACCCATTCAAGTCAATGGGTCCGTGAAAAAACACGGAGGCACACAAGATCGTCATCCGCGTCCGCGCGTCCGTTTTTTTCCTATCATTTGCATGGCAAACTTGACTTACATTTTTTGGATCACGGAACAACGGAACCCCTTTTTGCGGACCGCAAAAAAATACTGTCGTGTGCATGAGGCCTTATTATTATTAAAGGAAATTAAGAGAATTTAGTTATATTGAAATCCAGTGGTCGCCAGATAAGCTTGTTTTTTTGTAGGACAAGTTGTACTTTCTAATTCCACCATTTATTATTGCACACAGGATGTAGTTGGAAGCTGGAAAAAAAAATGCAATTCTGCCATTGTTTTATGGGTTTTAGTTTTACAATGTTCTCTGTGTGGTAAAACTGACATGTTAAAGGGGTTATCCGAGACTATAAAATGCTTCCCCATATGCCTTGCCGGTCAATGAATATACTTACCTGGCTCACCGTTCTCTGTGCCGCTTCTGACGCCCGCACCGCCGCTGCTGCTTCTCCCCGTGCGCAGGTGAAAACATCCGGTCTCAGGGGGGCAGCCAATGGCAGGCGGAGCGTGGAGCCAGGTAAGTATATTCATTGTGAGGGGCCGACACATGGGGGAGCATTGATGACGACTTTAACTTCATTCTGCAGGTCAGTCATACCAAGTTATATAGTTTTTCTTGTGCTTTCATGTATTCAAAACAATACAATGCTTTTAAAATGCTGTTTAAAAAAACTGCATCGCCATGTTTTGACCCCCAAAACGTTTTTAATTTTACATCTACAGAGCTATGTGAGGGCTCAATTTTTGCGGGTTGATTTTTCATTTCTAGGAAGGAAATATGGAGGAGGAGAGGAGAATGGACAGTTATTTAATCGTCCCCTTCTGCAAGGTGATGACTGCAGTGACACTATAGTATACAGGAGGACACGACATCTTGTCTTGTCAGTTCTAGACTAGACATGATGTCCACTGTACTCCTGGCTGCTGTACACTAACTCCTTTTAATTAGTTCTGCAGCAGCTTAAAGGGGTTGTTCATAATGAGGGAGCCTGTCTGTCAGACTCCACCACCACAGGGCCAAACCTGTAAATGGGAAACATACCTGTGCCCAGCCACTGGGTTCTGGCTCCTTTTATCCTCCGCTGTTGCTCTGGTCTCCATATGTCGACATCCTGTTTGACGTGGGTCACATGGCAGTTGCCATCAGTGAGGGTCCGCAGTGGTGACATGTGTCACTGGGTTTTGTGACACAAGGGGGACATGTCACCGCTACGGGCAGTGATTGGCTGCAGTGGCCACATGACACATGTCAAACAGGATTTTGACACGTGGAGACCAGGGCAACAGGGGGGGAACAAAGGAGCGGAACCCAGCGGAAGTAGGTACAGACGTGGACAAAATTGTTGGTACCCTTTGGTCAATGAAAGAAAAAGTCACAATGGTCACAGAAATAACTTTAATCTGACAAAAGTAATAATAAATTAAAATTCTATAAATGTTAACCAATGAAAGTCAGACATTGTTTTTCAACCATGCTTCAACAGAATTATGTAAAAAAATAAACTCATGAAACAGGCATGGACAAAAATGATGGTACCCCTAACTTAATATTTTGTTGCGCAACCTTTTGAGGCAATCACTGCAATCAAACGCTTCCTGTAACTGTCAATGAGACATCTGCACCTCTCAGCAGGTATTTTGGCCCACTCCTCATGAGCAAACTGCTCCAGTTGTGTCCGGTTTGAAGGGTGCCTTTTCCAGACTGCATGTTTCAGCTCCTTCCAAAGATGCTCAATAGGATTGAGGTCAGGGCTCATAGAAGGCCACTTTAGAATAGTCCAATTTTTTCCTCTTAGCCATTCTTGGGTGTTTTTAGCGGTGTGTTTTGGGTCATTGTCCTGTTGCAAGACCCATGACCTGCGACTGAGACCAAGCTTTCTGACACTGGCTAGTACATTTCTCTCTAGAATTCCTTGATAGTCTTGAGATTTCATTGTACCCTGCACAGATTCAAGACACCCTGTGCCAGACGCAGCAAAGCAGCCCCAGAACATAACAGAGCCTCCTCCATGTTTCACAGTAGGGACAGTGTTCTTTTCTTGATATGCTTCATTTTTTCGTCTGTGAACATACAGCTGATGTGCCTTGGCAAAAACTTCGATTTTTGTCTCATCTGTCCACAGGACATTCTCCCAGAAGCTTTGTGGCTTGTCAACATGTAGTTTGGCATATTCCAGTCTTGCTTTTTTATGATTCGTTTTCAACAATGGTGTCCTCCTTGGTCGTCTCCCATGTAGTCCACTTTGGCTCAAACAACGACGGATGGTGCGATCTGACACTGATGTTCCTTGAGCATGAAGTTCACCTTGAATCTCTTTAGAAGTCTTTCTAGGCTCTTTTGTTACCATTCGGATTATCCGTCTCTTAGATTTGTCATCAATTTTCCTCCTGCGGCCACGTCCAGGGAGGTTGGCTACAGTCCCATGGATCTTAAACTTATGAATAATATGTGCAACTGTACTCACAGGAACATCTAGTTGCTTGGAGATGGTCTTATAGCCTTTACCTTTAACATGCTTGTCTATAATTTTCTTTCTGATCTCTTGAGACAGCTCTTTCCTTTGCTTCCTCTGGTCCATGTCGAGTGTGGTACACACCATATCACCAAACAACACAGTGATTACCTGGAGCCATATATATAGGCCCAATGGCTGATTACAAGGTTGTAGACACCTGTGATGCTAATTAGTGGACACACCTTGAATTAACATGTCCCTTTGGTCACATTATGTTCTGTGTTTTCTAGGGGTACCATCATTTTTGTCCATGCCTGTTTCATGAGTTTATTTTTTTACATAATTCTGTTGAAGCATGGTTGAAAAACAATGTCTGACTTTCATTGGTTAACATTTATAGAATTTTAATTTATTATTACTTTTGTCAGATTAAAGTTATTTCTGTGACCATTGTGACTTTTTCTTTCATTGACCAAAGGGTACCAACAATTTTGTCCACGTCTGTATGTCTCCTTCTGCAGGTCTGACTAAGGTCTGGCAGAAAGGCCACAGTGCCTGAGGAAGGAGACAACCCGTCTCTGAAACATGTTGCTTTCTGTCCTCTCTCTATTTTATTTATTAAATTACTTTTTGGGTGATCAGCGCCCTGAAAACATTTTTATTTTTCTCCTCGTCACGTTTCATCATACGACATAGTTCTCTGTAATCAGAGACCCTGTTGGAATGTCATACTGTCCGTGGTTCGAGCAGCATGAAACTGATGACAGGTTCCCTTTCCCTTTATTTAGTGGACATTGAAAAATTATTAAAATTTGGCTTCCAACAATTAGGCTTTTTTAGATACAATATGTTAGATTATTAATTAGCTTTTTAAATCGATAGTGCTTGATATGTAAAGGTACCTTTACACGAGGCGATGATCGGTACGATTGAACGAACGTTTCAAAAATGACCCTTTATCACTCACAAAATCGTAATTTCGATCACATTCCATCATTTGTATAGCAGACTGTTGCATTGCGTTGCGGACAAATTAATCGTCTGTAATCGTGGGTGCAGTGAGCGATTCCTGTTTACATGTATCAAATCGTTAACGTCCAACGATGATTTTTGTGCCCACACAAACGATCGAACCTATGAGAAATCTACCGATTGTTGGTCGACGCTCTTTCGTCATTGCTTTTACACTGCTGGATAATCTTGCAGATTCACTCGATTTAACGATAATTTACACGATAATCGCTTTGTGTAATACATTTCCAGTTTAACTGCATTCTGTATTCAGAGGCTCAGCAGCAGGATGCAGTCTGTAGCTAGGAGGACATAAGCAGGCCTGAGCCTGAGTACAGCACATTCAGATGTTTAGTTTTCCAAAATGAAGTGTATAACATTTTGCAAATATATTAGCCAATTGTTACAAAAGCTAATTTCTAAAAACTGGTAAAAACTTCTGCACCCCAAAAAAAATACAAAACAAAAAAAAAAAAACATTGACCTGCCTTTCTTATTTTGGTGGTCTGGACAAAAGTCAAGTCAGCTAGCGATATTATGACACATTCTGGTGGCGTCTTTGTCTATTTTTACCTCTTGTGAATAGCAAGCAAGAATAAAAAAATAAAAATGTATGAAAAAGTATGAAAATATTGTATACAGAAATCCTCGCTAGCTCTTTGGCTTCAGTGTTCAGTACAGCAGAAACACTGTGACAAATCACTCATAGCTGTAAATTACGGTATAATTTATGCAAATTTATATCTGAACTTGTTCAAAGTGTGATTTTTTTTGTGTGTGTTGACAGAAAGTTGCGAACGCTTTAAAAAAAAGCTGTACTAGTTCTATTATCAAAGAAGTCAATTATTTAAACAGCTTACAGTATAAGGCCTCATGCCAAACAGCTCGTCCGCAATACACGGGCCCCCCGGTTGGTGCCCGTGCATTGCAGTCCGCAGCAGGGGCCCGGTTGACACACGTCCGTGTGCATGAGGCCTAAAGAGCATTTCTTCCATATAGTACTTACCTTTTCTCCTATAACCTTTTCGCCTATAGCGGCGTGCCGCTTGGCTATATTTGACGATCCTGTATAAATAAATTGGAGGCGGCACCAGATAGGCGGTGCACTGTCATTCTCTTTGGGAGCTTTATTCTAGAGATAGATGCAGGCCCTAGAGGTGGGACCCACATCTATCTGACATTGGTGGCATATCCTAGCGATGTACCACCAATGTTCCAGGTGAGACAACCCCACATCAGATAGAAGTTGTTTGACAAACAACCTAGAAAATGATCATGAACACAGACACGGAGACACACGTTTTAATCCTTATTGATTCTCGTCTTGACTACTGCAAAGCATTACTAATCGGTCTCCCTCTCACTAAACTCTCCCCCCTTCAGTCTGTTCTAAATGCTGCAGCCAGGCTCATCTATCCATCCAACCACTACACTGATGCTACTAGTCTGTGCCTTCACTGGTTGCCCATCCACCACATAATACAGTTCAAACTTCTCACCCACATTGCTGCACCTCCATACATCTTCTCCCTCATCTACATCTACCACCCTACTCGTGCTCTCCGTTCTGTTAGCGACCTAAGATTAATAACCTCCATAATTCGTATCCCTCACTCCCGTCTTCAAGACTTCTCTCGAGCTGCACCAACTCTCTGGAATACTCTGCCCCGAAATACTAGGTCAATTCACAACTTCTCCACCTTCAAACGTGCCTTAAAAACATATCTTATCAAGCTACCTAAACTGACTATTCCCCGACTAAACCTCCCCCCACCAACTCCTCTGGCCTAAACTCGATCCTCTAGTAGTCCCAAACCAGAAGCAGATTGGCCGGCACCACTCCTGTCAGTTCAATAATGGCTCAAATCCTACTTATCACAAACAACTACCTTATGTGTCACCCCCAATTCCTCATAGATTGTAAGCTCTTGCGAGCAGGGCCCTGACTCCTAGTGTTTCAGTTGCATATTATCCAGTTATTTTTGTTTTGTACATGAACCCTATGAACTTGTAAAGCGCTGCAGAATATTGTGGTGAACATTCAGGTGAACATTTTAAATACTTCTTTTCAGACCATGATCTGGTTGGTCAGCTAAAATTCACCTGACAACAAATCATTTTGGTTGAAATCGTTCACTTTGATCAATGTCTATCTAAGGTTTGTGGCCACCTTTAGATCTAAGGACAGATCTGTTGAGTTTTTCTATTGCCCTGCAACAAAAAGGCTTTAGAAAGTTATCAATAAGAAAACAAACACAATTTCTGTAATTTACTAATGTTTGGTATTTGTTATAAGACTGCAGAGAACTAAAAGGACATCCACCCAACCGCATGTCTTCCCCGCCTAACCAAATCACAACAGAGGAAACTGGTTTTGTTGGATTGAGGGTCGGTCACAGCTTTAATTGTCTTTTAGTTGTTCTCACAAAAACACCAAAACTTTATCAAATGCCAAAACCCATTTCCAGGAGTGTGAGAAGCGATATGCCCCACTGAAACCCCAGTGGGCAAGTCCACCTTCTCCTCCGCTCTTAGTATTTTATTTTAACCAACATCCAGCTGTGACTTATACAACGGCAACTGTGAAAAGAAAGGTATGTGAGCCAAAACATCATGGAAAAACAACGAATGGGGCCAGGAGGGTGGGAAAATTCCTGGTGAAGGTGCCATTGAAAAGGGACCAAGATGGGGTAAGCCCTCCTATTTATTAACTCTAGGGGAGGGGCAGGGGATGACCATCTAGACTGAACCAGAAGGGGAGGGGAAGGGGGGAGTGCCCAGAAAAACAGAACAGGCAGCAGCAGTAACTAAAGGAAAAAACACCCCTGCGGGCCAAACCACCATGCTTTAGCAGGAAGACATGATGATTTAACCGATGGGCTACCAACCTTTTCTCTGCAGTACAAAATGCCCTCGCTATGTGCTGTGGCGTTAACTATGTTTGCTATTAGCATGATATATGTAGCCATTTCTAAATCTTACCATTCCCTCAAAGTAAATATATATATTTTTACAGCTGATGTATCGGCAAAGACTAATGCAAATATCTGGGCTATCTTTAGAACAGCATTCCACAAACTCATGAAAAGTCATCTGAAAGTATGTATTAACGTCACTGCTGCTACAGTGTGGAAGGTAGATCAAGTTTTGCAACACAAAAAAAGTGTGAAAGTGACTGAGTCATGGAGGTGTTAATGGTTGTGACATTGGCACCTCCCAAGCACCTTATGCCAGGACTGAGTTAGGAAACGTCCTTGGTATAACTGAAGAGTCCCTTGTTTTGTAACAACATACAGCTTTTACAACATCATTTTTTTTATGTAATATCATCAAGATGGTTAATAAAAGAAAATTTCTCAATAGATAGAATAACATGGTTCTCCTTTTTATCTTCAGGGAAGCATCAAGGACCTGAAAAATCGAGACCCTAGACACAATGGGTGAAATTAATAAAAATGCTTCTTACGCCAGTCTTACATGCCACATTTACGGTCCATTGTGTCTAGGTTCTAGGTACAGTAGTTCATGAATACTTAACTTCCGCAATGGAGGCGTTTCCAGGATCCTCTTCGCGGCTATGTGACCGCTAGTGCAGAGTTTTCATGGCTTCCGGTCCAAGCCTGTGTTCTTCTCTTCCTCTCTGAGGCAAGAGATGGTGCATCATCACTGACATCACCGCCTCATGCCAGCCTTCCTTGTTCCTGATGCCTGTACAACAGGATAACGCTATTGTGTATGCGCCAGGACCGCTGGCCGTCTTGTCAGTGTACAGGCTTCTGTGCGAAGCCTGTTCTTTACTGACTCATGCACAGTATGATGTAAGTACTGTGCATGAGTCAAACCATAGCAATCAGACTCTGTGCTGCCGCTATGCTGGTGATGGGGCACTATGGATGGCACAGTGGATGGCACTATGGAGGGCACAGTGGATGGCACTGTGGGGGCTACTGTAGAGCACTGTGAGGCACACTGTGGATGGACAATCTGGATGGCACTGGGAGGCACACTGTGGATGGACAATCTGGATGGCACTGGGAGGCACACTGTGGATGCCATTGTGGGACACACTGTGGATAGCATTGTGGGGCGCACTGTGGATGGCACTATGGATTTTACAGCCGTAATATCGGCAGCTTCTGCATCCTTTCTGCCTCCCATTAATTTAAATGAGAGGCAGTAGTAACGATGGCGAAGCGGCAGCTTATAGCCGCAGCCATGCCAAGAGAGGATCCTTACCAATGCCCCCCATTGAAATAAATGGGAGGCAGAAAGAACATGGTGGCCGGTGGGTGTTCGGCGAAATTTCGGTGCAACTGTCCGCAACAAAATACAGAGGTGAAACTTTCCATGTGAACGGTCCCTAAAAGGGCTCATGGACATGACCGTGCCTACTATTACCATCTGTGAGCTTTTAACATCCCTATGCCTTTTCCGCAAGGGATACAACGTGTCCTATTCTGGTCCCCAAAATGTGAACCGGGGGACTAATTGAAGTCGTTGATGGTATCCTTATTTTATATATTCGTGATTTGCACACCACAAAGGAGATACGGCCATGTGCATGAGGCTTTAGATACACAGCTCAGGCAGTATCACACATGAACATCTTTGATATGGGGACAGTAGACTGCAGGACAGCTGATAGACTTAGACATACAAGCACAGTGAATAGCATTAGACATGATAAGCTTAGATACACATCACCCCAGACAGTATTGTACAAGAGGGGATTAGATACACAGTTCAGCAGGCAGTATCACACACAACAAGCAACGTTACAGTCAGGGGAGGATTGGGAACTTAAAGTGGCCCTAAGAACATAGTGGCATCATAGTGCAGACAGGGCTGGCGGCATGACGTAGGAAGTGTGCGTGCAGCGGTCCTCCCCGCCCCCCAACGCCGGCCCCGGCACCAGCCCTGGACGGGGCACGGGTAATGCCGCTTTGGGCTCCCTGAGACGCCGCTCCTATACTGCCACACTCACTGTTTGAAGGTACGCCGGCCTCTTGGGAACAGGACCAGCCCTCTGTTACTCTGGGCACTCTGGGCTCTGCCGCTCCTCCCGAGACGCTGACCTAGATGCTGATGCCTCTGCTGCTGGGCTCTGTGGATCAGCCCTCCGTCATCAAGTGCCGCTCTGCCTGAAGTTTGAAGCTGGCTGTCGGGGGCCCATCTGTGCCTGCTCCAGGCTGTTCATGCTGGAGCTCCATTCGCCCCTCATTTTTACTTTGGAACCGCATGGTGAGTGGACTCTGTGCTCCCCCTCAGTTCACCTTTTTCGCCTGGCTGACGGGGTAATGCTGAAGTTGTTGCTCTGAAGAAGGGAGGGGGGCCGTTGGATCAGGGAAGTGGCACCTGGCCTCTACCACCGTTTCCACCTTATGTTTCCACCTATGTCTCACCCTATGCCTCCCCATCCGCCTGCGGCTCTATTTGATTAATACGTGGAGTTGTCTGGATAGCTGTGGGCTTTGTGCAGCTGCGGGCATAGCCTTGGATACTGCTTCAGCAGTGTTAGCCAGAATTGGCACTGCCTCTGTTTGGACATTGTGATTTTGCTTAAATGCTAAACTTTGTTTCTGTGTCCTTTTGGGCTAAAGCCCCCTGAGTCAGTAGCTTCAGGCATCTGCCGCGGTCCATTTCTTAGCGAGTGGATGATCACCGCCGAATAACGTCGGTAGGGGGAAGTGTGACTGAGCGGTGAAGGGGGATCGTGCTGAGAACATCAAGAGACCCCTACTACGAGCCTCCTCCAAATTCAGGAAATTCGGGACTTAAGAAGGAAGAAGAAGAGCGAGGATACGTAAGACTCTTTGGCTGTTATTCTGTGTTTCAGGAAATTTATGATATTTAATTTAGAAACACACAGATTTCAATAATAGTATTACCTTCCAAATCAGTTCCATACGAGGAAGAAAAAGAGGAGAGACAAAGTAAGAAAAGGACAGGAGGGGGGGAAAGAGAGAGAAAAAAAGAGGAAAAAGAAGAAAGGGGAGAAAAAAAATAAAAATGGCCCCTAAATTACCTAACAGAAAGTCCATTGGTACATCTTCACCTAAAGGGGGCACTGCAAGGACACAGTTAGATAAATATCTTAAATCTCCACCTCCATCGGCTAAAACAAGGAGTAATCAGAAACCAATATCACAAATGGAGGATTGTGAAGAGAATGAAAACCTTGTAAATAGGGCAAGAGAGAACCCGTCATCGGAAGCAGATAATCAGATGAGCAATATCGATCGTAAATTAGCGGGTATACTGGAGGCAGTCGGAACAACCAATCAATCACTAAGTACACTGACAACCACAGTAGCAGCAGTGCAGACTGATATATCATTAATTCGAGACGAACTAAACAAAATGAGGCAACGTGTCAAAGAGTATGAAACGCTAACCACAGAACTGCAAAAAGAATCTAGGCAGATGAAAAAAAGGTTAGAAACAGTAGAAAGTGATAATAAAGCACTAAAAGAAAAAATGGCAGACCTGGAAGACAGATCCCGGAGAGATAATCTCAAATTAGTGGGCTTCCCGGAAGGAGCAGAAAAAGACGATAGGCTTTATCCAAAAATGGCTGACAAACAACGTTAAAATTGCAGAGGCAGTTACAACACCTATAGTGGAGAGAGCGCACCGTATTCCAACAAGAAAACCTCCACCGGGGTCAGCACCAAGGCCAATGTTAATTAAAATGACTTCCTCAAGAGATCGGGACTATATTCTTAGATGGAAAAGAGAGATACAAACTGTGAAATACAATGACGTTAATATTGAGATATACCCGGACTTTTCTAAAGTTACGCAAGATAAAAGGAGAGAATATAAGGACGTAAAAAAGAGACTGATACAAGCACAACTAAAATACTCCATGATGTACCCTGCGAAATTACGGGTTATATATAAAGAAACTGTCCAATTTTTCTCTAATCCAAAGGATGCGGTTGATTGGTTGGACTCTAGGGGCATTTAGTAATTTGCCCGTGGCGCTGCCAGGCGGAGCCGGGGGGGTCGACGATGGAGGGGAAGGGGGAGGATAGTCTACAGTTAGAGACCTATGAGTCACAATTTGCGACTCGCAGGTCATGAGGGGAATGGGAGCTTTGGGAGGGAGTTTTTTTTTTTTTTTTTTTTTTTTTCCTTTTTTTTATCTCCGTGGGGAGCAGTCGAGGTATGGAGGGTGCATTACTGGGGGTGCCCCTGCCCTTCTGCCCAGTGCTGCCTTAAAGGTATTGAGGACCAATCACACCAAAAAAAAAAAATAATAATAATAATAATAATAATGGATGTCTAGAATATTGACCTGGAATATCCGCGGTTTTGCAGATAAAATAAAGAGGTGTGTAGTGTTTGACCTGGTCTCTAGACATCTTCCAGCAATAGTTGCCCTGTTAGAAACACATCTTACAGATGAGAAAGTGGCGGCGCTCGGCGGAAGGAGATGGGCCTCCCATGAATATCATTCTTGCTATTCCACATATTCTCGTGGAATTAGCGTCTATGTGCACAGACAGGTAGATTATGATCCAATAGAACAGCTAATTGATCAAGAGGGCCGGTACATTTTTCTTCATTGCTATTGGCAGGGGCAAAGGAGAATAATTGCCTTTATATATATACCACCTCCCTTTACGACAACGGTACTATGTAAATTGATGAACTACATCTCGGTACGAGAGGAGTGCTGGTGATGGTCGACCTCAACTCGGTCATAGATACTAGAAAGGACCGGACCTCTACCATAATTAATTATGAGTTGAGTTCCGGCTCAAGTACTTTACTCTCTAGAATGTGTAAAGAAATGGCATTGGTCGATATATGGCGGTCTCTCTATGGAGACAAGCAAGTATTTTCATGTTTTAGCAATACATATAGGTCCATGTCACGAGTTGATCTGGCCCTCGCCAGCCCCGGGCTCATTAATAAGGTTAAAAAAATAAACTACGAACGCCATGGCGTCTCTGATCATAGCCCCGTCATGGTAATACTGCAGAACCAGAGTAAAATAAATCAAAATAAAATGTTTAAACTTAATCCGCACTGGATGACATTAATAAAGGACCTGGACCAGATTGATGAAGAAATAAAGCTCTTTTGGAGCGATAACGTTAACTCAACCCACATCCATATGGTCTGGGACTCGCTTAAGGCATTCCTTCGAGGTACATATTCATATCAAATTAGAAAACAGAAAAAGGTCTTTGCAGAAACGCAAAAAGAAATAGAAGACCTGCTTGGTCAGGCAATGAAAGAGATCATCCATGTTAATACCCTAGAAAAACAACATCAATTAAAAAAATTACAAGATGAATATAAACAATTTTTATATAAAAAAGTGCAGAACAAAATGTTCTTCTCGGGGTTGAGAACTTTTAGCGAGTCCGGGAAACCAAGTAGACTGGTATCTATGATAGTAGAAAATCAAAGGGGGAGTAATAATATAACGGGAATTAAAACGGAGGTGGGGACCATTCTACGAGACCCCGACGATATTCTAAAGGAGTTTACCCGATATTTCTCGAAGCTATATGAAGCTGGGTCCCAAAATCAGAGAGGGAAAATAGATCAATATTTAGATAATATCAAGATCCCTGAATTTGAACAACAAGATATCGATTGGCTGAATAGACCCATTCAACTGACCGAGTTACAAACAACATTGCAATCCATTAAGGGCAATACCTCCCCGGGGGTGGACGGCTTCCCATTCGAAATATATTGAAAACATGGGGGGACTATCCTGCCCCAAATGTTGGAGGTACTTAATCAATCTTGGATAATGGGTTCTCTTCCCCCCTCATGGATGGAAGCAACCATTACATTAATTCTCAAAAAAGGGAAAGATCCGTTATATGTCACATCTTATCGCCCCATCTCTCTGCTGAACACAGATTATAAAATCTTGGCCAAACTGCTAGCGAACAGATTAAAAACAGTTATCCACAAAGTTGTCCATGTGGACCAAACCGGGTTCATCCCGAAAAGGAATATACAGGACAATATAAGGAGGGCCTTCCTCAATGTTCAGATTGGGGATGGGGAGGACTGCTCCATCCTGTCTCTAGATGCCGCTAAGGCCTTTGACAGGGTGGAGTGGCCCTTCCTTTGGGGAGTGATGTCTCGGGTCAAAATTGGTGAATACTTCTCTAGATGGGTGCGCATTTTGTATCAAAATCCAGTATCTAGGGTTCGAATTAACGGTGTACACTCTGCCCCTTTCCCCTTGACACGCGGAACACGCCAGGGCTGCCCCCTTTCACCCTTGCTCTTCTCGCTGTTCCTGGAGCCAATGGCGTGTAAGATTCGAGCAGATGGGGAAATATCGGGATTTGGGTGTGAGGGAGAGGATGATAAAATCAGTCTCTATGCGGACGATATGTTACTATTCCTGGGGAGAGGATATATGAACCTGCCTAGGGTTATGGATAGTCTGGATGAATTTGGGTGCCTTTCTGGATATGAGATCAACTGGGAGAAATCTAAATTCCTTCCATTAAAACGTCCGGTTCCGCCCGGTCATAATCTCCGAGTCAGTATACTGACCCCAGCCGATTCCCTAACATATCTGGGTATCCAGATAGGGACTAAATTGGAATACTATACGAAACTGAACATACTCCCAATAATAGATAGAGTTAAGGAAAAAATTAGAACATGGCTTAAACTTCCCCTGTCACAAATTAACCGCATAGCCCTTATTAAAATGACGTTGCTTCCAATGTTACTATATGTACTTAATGCTAGCCCAATGACGATAGAAGACAAATTCTTCAATAAGCTAGAGTCCCTCTTCAATGAACTAATATGGGGGCGCAAACGAGTCAGAATTAAGTTACAATATTTGTACAAAGATGAGGGTGGACTCTCTATCCCTTTTTTAAAAGGATACTATATAGCCGCCCAACTAAGATGGTGCGTGAGGAACCGAAAGAATAAATGCATTCGGCTTATCTACGGGGAGCACTGCAGACCCTGGGAGGATCTTTTTCACATCCTCGAAACCGGCACGATGGAGAAGAAAATAATAATGAACCCTTTTGGTAGGATGCTCGGGTATATTTGGCAGCAAATTAGATATATAGCTGGAGTAACCCAGGCAGTTCAGTAATTATGGCACGCCCCATCACTTGCAACATAATGGAGGACTGGAGGAGTGTGACGGAGCATAATATAGTTCTTTAAAAGAAAACAAAGGATCGCTTCATAGGTAGGACATTGCAGTACAGAGAATGTATGTAAAATATGTGGTTATGTAGTACCAAAGTATGGAGCTGGTTACTGCAACTCTGCTCTCATTCCCATCAATGGGAGCATCAATAATCCAGTATCCAGCTCTACACAATGGATAGAGCTGTGCAGGTCTGGTGCCGACTTCCAGCTGATCAGCAGAGGTAAGGGTTTAAGAATACTGATGGCTTATCCTGAAGATAGGTTATCAGTATAAAAGTACTAGAGAACCCCTTTAACCACCTCAGCCCCCCTAGCTGAAACACCTTTAATGACCAGACCACTTTTTACACTTCTGCACTACACTACTTTCACCGTTTATTGCTCGGTCATGCAACTTACCACCCAAATTCATTTTACCTCCTTTTCTTCTCACTAATAGAGCTTTCATTTGGTGGTATTTAATTGCTGCTGACATTTTTACTTTTTCTGTTATTAATCGAAATGTAACGATTTTTTTGCAAAAAAATGACATTTTTCGCTTTCAGTTGTAAAATTTAGCAAAAAAACGACATCCATATATAAACTTTTCGCTAAATTTATTGTTCTACATGTCTTTGATAAAAAAAAATGTTTGGGTAAAAGTTATAGCATTTACAAACTATGGTACAAAAATGTGAATTTCCGCTTTTTGAAGCAGCTCTGACTTTCTGAGCACCTGTCATGTTATCTGAGGTTCTACAATGGCCAGACAGTACAAACACCCCACAAATGACCCCATTTCGCAAAGTAGACACCCTAAGGTATTCACTGATGGGCATAGTGAGTTCATAGAACTTTTTATTTTTTGTCACAAGTTAGCGGAAAATTATGATTTTTTTTTTTTCCAAAGAGCACCTTTAGGATTTCACAGGTCATTTTTACACATTTTGATTTCAAACTACTTACCACACATTAGGGCCCCTAGAATGCCAGGGCAGTATAACTACACCACAAGTGACCCCATTTTGGAAAGAAGACACCCCAAGGTATTCCGTGAGGGGCATGGCGAGTTCCTAGAATTTTTTTATTTTTTGTCACAAGTTAGTGGAATATGAGACTTTGTAAGAAAAAATAAATCATCATTTTCCGCTAACTTGTGACAAAAAATAAAAAATTTGAGGAACTCGCCATGCCCCTCACGGAATACCTTGTGGTGTCTTCTTTCCAAAATGGGGTCACTTGTGGGGTAGTTATACTGCCCTGGCATTCTAGGGGCCCTAATGTGTGGTAAGTAGTTTGAAATCAAAATGTCTAAAAAATGCCCTGTGAAATCCTAAAGGTGCTCTTTGGAATGTGGGCCCCTTTGCCCACCTAGGCTGCAAAAAAGTGTCACACATCTGGTATCGCCGTACTCAGGAGAAGTTGGGCAATGTGTTTTGGGGTGTCTTTTTACATATACCCATGCTGGGTGAGAGAAATATCTCGGCAAAAGACAACTTTTCCCATTTTTTTATACAAAGTTGGCATTTGACCAAGATATTTATCTCACCCAGCGTGGGTATATGTAAAATGACACCCAAAAACACATTGCCCAACTTCTCCTGAGTACAGCGATACCACATGTGTGACACTTTCTTGCAGTCTAGGTGGGCAAAGGGGCCCAAATTCTTTTTATGGGGGCATTTTTAGACATTTGGATCCCAGACTTCTTCTCACGCTTTCGGGCCCCTAAAATGCCAGGGCAGTATAAATACCCCACATGTGACCCCATTTTGGAAAGAAGACACCCCAAGGTATTCAATGAGGGGCATGGCGAGTTCATAGAATTATTTTTTTTGGGCACAAGTTAGCGGAAATAGATTTTCTTTTATTTTCTCACAAAGTCTCCCTTTCCGCTAACTTGGGACAAAAATTTCAATCTTTCATGGACTCAATATGCCCCTCAGAGAATACCTTGGGGTGTCTTCTTTCCGAAATGGGGTCACATGTGGGGTATTTATACTGCCCTGGCATTTTAGGGGCCCTAAAGCATGAAAAGAAGTCTGGAATATAAATGTCTAAAAAAAATTACGCATTTGGATTCCGTGAGGGGTATGGTGAGTTCATGTGAGATTTTATTTTTTGACACAAGTTAGTGGAATATGAGACTTTGTAAGAAAAATAAATAAAAAATTCCGCTAACTTGGGCCAAAAAAATGTCTGAATGGAGCCTTACATGGGGGTGATCAATGACAGGGGGGTGATCACCCATATAGACTCCCTGATCACCCCCCTGTAAGGCTCCATTCAGATGTCTGTATGATTTTTACGGATCCACGGATACATGGATCGGATCCGCAAAACACATACGGACGTCTGAATGGAGCCTTACGGGGGGTGATCAATGACAGGGGGGTGATCACCCATATAGACTCCCTGATCACCCCCTGTCATTGATCATCCCCCTGTCATTGATCACCCCCCTGTAAGGCTCCATTCAGACGTCCGTATGTGTTTTGCGGATCCGATCCATGTATCCGTGGATCCGTAAAAATCATACGGACGCCTGAATGGAGCCTTACAGGGGGGTGATCAATGACAGGGGGGTGATCAGGGAGTCTATATGGGGTGATCAGGGGTTCATAAAGGGGTTAATAAGTGACAGGGGGGGTGTAGTGTAGTGGTGTTTGGTGATACTTTACACAGCTACCTGTGTCCTCTGGTGGTCGATCCAAACAAAAGGGACCACCAGAGGACCAGGTAGCAGGTATATTAGACGCTGTTATCAAAACAGCGTCTAATATACCTGTTAAGGGTTAAAAAAATTGCATCTCCAGCCTGCCAGCGAACGATCGCCGATGGCAGGCTGGAGAGCCACTCACTTACCTTCCGATCCTGTGAACGCGCGCCTGTGTGCGCGCGTTCACAGGAAATATCGCGTCTCGCGAGATGACGCGTATATGCGTGACAGTGCGCAGCGCTGCCGCCTCCGGAACGCGATCCTGCGTTAGGCGGTCCGGAGGCGGTTAAGTGCAAATTAACCCCTTAATGTCAGGGCCTATTTTCATTTTAGCATTTTGGATTTTTCCTACCCATGTTCCAATAACCATAACTTTTTTATTTTGCCTTTCACATAGCTATATGGGGGCTTATTTTTGCAGCAAACTGATCCCCAACAAAGGGAGATACAACTTAACATTTAATAGAAATGCCTAAAATACAAACCGCGCTATCCACGGATAAGTACCCTCAAAATCAAATAATATACACAAGCCCTGCTCGGGCCAAAACAAACAAACAAACACTGAATGATACCAGTATATAACATCATAAAGTAAGGAAGGCTCTCTCCCATCAATGGCTGTAGATGTTGATAGACTCTCCCAGTCAGGTGGGATTCCAAACAGTGGGTTCCCCAGATTGCTGTAGATTAGAGGATCAAGTAGACTTGAGTACCATTCAGAGGAGGTGCCATACATGCAGCTTGAGCGTAGATAGGAGTCAGGAGTCAAAGTCCATAGTTCACCCTAAAAGAGGAACGGGACTAGTGTCATCCTACCTATTTTATACAAAGTGCTTGCCCCGCAAGTGTCGACCCTGTTCGGATACCGTTCCCTGATAACGGGCGGTGTCCCTAATACCCTACTAGATGGACTCCCGACGTGTCACGTTTCTTTCCACATGAACTCATCAGGGCAGATGTACAATTAGGGTGGCAAGCGAGAGGAGCTTGCATTAAAGGGGGTAGACGTAAATAAAAAGGTGGCAATGGCTGGAGCTTGCAGATTCAAAAATGGCTCCAAAGGGGGAAGCCAGGCCAGTGGGATCAAGGCAACCCAAAAATCACAACAGGATCTATACACCAGAACACCAGTGGGTGAAGCAGGTGTAGAGTAACTATTGGTCCGTGTATGGGCCCAAGGTATGGGGTCAAAGGAACAGGGATGTCGGAAAAGAGTGCCTACCTGCAGGTACATTTTGAAGGCAGCGGTCAGTGCGCCAATTTTCTAGGGCCGCCCATTTCCGTCACGTTGTGCAGTGTAGTGCGGGACACGTGATCGGTGGAACGCATGATGTAGATCGCGGTGCAAGGCGGCGCCGCGCTCCAACTGTTGAAACGAGGAACGCAGCTCAGGAAGCCGCTGCGTTTCACGTGACAAAAGTCACAGTATGGAGGATAAAATCCGTGGAACGCAGCTCTCCACCGCATGTGGCACACAGGGGGGACGGATACATCAACAATCTGGAGGCGAGCTGAGTGTCTAGCAACCAGGACGCTACGGAGAGACAAAGCCCGAGCGTCCTAGGTTGCAATGGAGGCTAAGGCTGAATTCACACGTCCGCAATGTGTTTTGCGGATACACGGAGACACGGATCCGCAAAACACGGAAAGCGGCAATGTGCTTTCCGCATTTTGCAGACCGTACATTGCCGACATAATAGAATATGCCTGTTCTTGTCCGCAATTGCGGACAAGAATAGGACATGTTCTATTTATTTGCAGAAACGGATGCGGAAGTGCGGATCCGCAAATGTGGATGCGGACAGCACATTCCGTCCCCATAGAGAATGAATGGGTCCGCACCCTTTCCGCAAAATTGCGGAAAGGATGCGGACCCATTTTGCGGACGTGTGAATGGAGCCTTACAGTGGTGTGAACCTCTGGTATAAAGGACACAATACTTGAGAAACAGAGCTAATTATGCACAGGCTAAAGAGCAACAGGCCCTATCTAAGCAGCATCAGGCTGGTTGTTATGTCAAAGACACAAAAGGAGAATACTCATGACAGCAGACTAAAATTGAGCTGCTCATTCACACCCAATGGGGCCATGGTTTTGAGGTAGTGGGGGAAGTACTCTGTCTATGCCCATAAAAGACACCCAAGCTTTGCCATTATGGTGATTGTGGTGGATATGATTGGTCACTGGTGTGTCTTTGGCCTTGGAGATGTCATTCAAGTGTTTGCCAATTCTTCTGCAGAACTCGCTGATGGTCTTGCCAACGTATTGCTTGCCACACTCGCAAGTTAGGCGATAGACCACTCCTCAAGTTTGGCAGTTAATGTAATGATGAATGATATATTCTTAACCGGTGATATTGCTTCTGAACATCTTTCCAGTTTGCAAGTGGCCGCAAGAAATGCAGCCACTGCACCTATAGCAACCTTTGACATTCATTTGTAGCCACAAGGAGCCGGTGTGGGATGGAGGTATGTATTCGCTGGAAACCAATCTGTCACGAAGACTGCATCCACAACGATAAGTGAGGTGTGGGTATTCACCCACAACCTCCCTCAGATCTGGGTCCATCAAAAGAATACCCCAGTTTCTGCACATGACATCACGAATCTCATTCGCCGCCCTGCCAAATGTAGTGATTAGGCAGATGAGCTTCGGTTCTGTGAATGATAAGATCTAGGGGTGATGAGATTTGTTCTATTTTCCTGTATTGTTGACCTAAAAGCTCTCTTCAAAACCCTATCTGGGTACCCTCGTTGACGAAACCTGAGGCGTAGATCATCAGCCTGCCTGATGAATTCACATTTAGTGGAGCAGTTCCTGCTTAAACGGAGGTATTGCCCCTTAGGAATATCCCTTTTAAGGGGAAGAGAATGACTACTCTCCCACTTAACTAAGGTGTTAGTAGAGGTGGGTTTCCTATATACAGACGTGTCAAGCTCACCTCCTTCAGTTTTAGAAATGAGAACATCAAGAAAAGGCAGACGTTCACTGTCTGCTTCACACGTAAACCGTAATCCAATGATGTTATCGTTAAGTGCCTCCACCAGGGACCGAAATGAGGGATCATTTCCATTCCAGATGATAAAAATATTGTCAATGTAGCGCGCCAACAGTACCACCGGATCCATGGTGACGGACCGTTCCTCCGTAAAAAACTGGGTCTCCTCCCACCAGCCCAGGAACAGATTAGCGTACGATGGGGCACAGGGACTCCCCATCACCGTGCCCCTGAGCTGGTGGTAGACCCTGCCATTAAAGGAAAACACATTTTGAGTCGGCGTGAATTCCAATAAACAGAGGACAAAGAGACTGCAGGCGTGATACTGACAACCTCGGGTACTCAAAAAATGCTCCACTGCTTTAATGCCTAGGGAGTGAGGTATGCTGGAGTACAGCGCCTCAACATCAAAACATCCTCATCTATGTGAATCCCCTCCAACTGTTTAAGGAGGTCTGTGGTGTCACGGGTGTAGGAGGGAAGTGCAGTCACAAAGGGGGCCAGAATCTGGTCGACATAGATCCTTGGATTTTGACAATCTTCCTCACCCCCGACACTATGGGTCGCCCTTTAAGTGGGTGCGTCCCCTTGTGTAGCTTAGGGAGACAGTAGAACGTGGACATACGAGGACAAGCAGGTAACAAAAATGTGTACTAGTAGTCAGTAATAATTTGTGTCAGCTTGGCCTCGTCTAGAATTTCTTTGAGTTCCAATGTGAAATCGTTAGAAGGGTCCCAGAATAACACTTCATATGTGGAGGAATCGTGTAATAGGGACTCTTATATGGCCCTATATTGACCATGATCCATAACCACTGTATTCCCCCCCTTATCAGAGGGCTTGATGACTATAGAACGGTCACTTTCAAGATCCGAAATAACAGTGGCATGGGCCTGGTCAAGATTGGAAAAATAAGCGGGCTGTAAGTCCTCAATTTGATGTGAAACAATGTCAAGAAAAACATCCACACAGGACAATTCAGTAGAACCAGGTGGCATTTTGTTGCTTTTAAGTTTTAAATTGGTGAAAGGACCCAAACCTTTCTGTTGCTCGGATTCCCTTTCGAGATCATAGAGCAGACGCCCGTCTTATAGGATATCCAAAGGGATACCAAGTTTGCGACACTGCTTCCTCTTCTGCAGTTTAAAATGTTTGTGCCAGCGAAGCTTACGGACAAAAAGATTAAGGTCCTTAATAATGTCAAATCTGTTCCCCTCGGAACAATGTTATGTTTTAAATAGTTCTCTAAACTTTGTACCTCCCACCAAGAAAGGATTTGATCCTTATAAATGTCAGTCAGTTTTTTAAATGCTGCATGAAAGGAGGAAAACTGGAAAAACATCTTTGGAAAACAGAGAAAAAAATCTTTGTGTGGCAAAATATAAATAAAAATAATAAGAATTCTGCCAAGGTTTTGGGGGTTTTGACATCACAGTGTTCACTGTGCACTAAAAATGAGCTGACATCCTTATTCTGTGGCTCAATACGAATGTGGCGATACCAAACTTTTATATATATATATATTTTTTTTTTTTACTACTTTATGTAATAAAAAAGAAAAATCTTTGAAGAAAATCCAAATTTTCTCAGCATTGCCATATTCTGAGAGCCATAACTTTTTTTTTATATTTCAGGCTACAGAGCTGTATAAGGGCTTGTTTTTTTGTGTAACGAATTGCTCAGCCTTTGCAGCAAAATGTATGTGTTGGCTATAAGCCTATGAACTGTAGAAACTTGGGGTTTTTACTTTCACAAAAAAACCTGGACTTGCAACCAATATACAGGAAAAATGCCGCAGGATAGAACTTGCCAGAAAGCTGTATGAACTATATGAACCATAAAACGAGACATCCTCACCAATCCTCCCTCTATATGTGTCACGACCATGGTCTTGGTCGTGACTCCCGAACCGCATGCTGTTGCCGGAGGTTTGGTTTCGTTGTTCAACTACAGGTGAGGACCGCTAGTATGTTGCCTCACTTGTGGTTGCCGCTGGCAACATGTTATTTTGTATGTCGCAGTATAGCAACCTGAGCTGGTGCTAGGCAGCTTGCTGAAATGTGCATGCGGTTGCACCTGGCAACCTCTCTTTATAGGTGTGCCTTTTATCGGTGTGCACGGGGTGTTATATGTTATGTGTGCACTTTGCCCTTTAAGTGGCTTTCTTCCCTTCCCTGGTGTTGGAAGGGTTCCTTCCTAGTGTGTGTGCACTGGGTGTGTCTGTGTGGTTGTGGCTACATGGGCTATTTCACCTCAGTTGAGACCTGATGTTTGAGGGGTACTCCAGCCTTGTAGTAAGCTGGAGGCACCCTCCTGGTCTCTAATACCATCTGCCAGTGAGGGCCACCCTTGTGGTCATAAAATGTTATATGTGATGTTCAGTTGATGTTCTTTTCTCTTTCATATTTTATGCACCTATGGATCTGGGTTCCTGTGTGTTTGTGTGTGTGCTGTGTCCATTTATGTTTGGGTGTGGACACTAGCTTGTATTGCACAGGATCCAGTCTGTGTGTCTGTGGCAGGTAGGTGTGGAAGTACTTTTCATCCTCCTGCCATATCCATAGGCTGTTCATGTTCCTATCCCCTTGCAACTTGGCCACTTTAGACTCCTGTTTCTCTGCGTCATGGAGGAACGGGCTGTCTACCCAGCTCCTAGCTCAGTGATCTGCGGAGGGCGAGTAGGGATCCGAGGATCATGAGCATGAGCCCTCCTACCTTCAAGGTTGGCTCATGTAGCTAGGAGTCAGGGTCAGATTAGGGAAGCTCTAGGAGGTGACCTGCTCCCTAATTCTGTGGTCCTGGCAAAGTAGCGACCGACCCTCTTCTGGCATTGCACGGCTGAGGGTTTTCCCCATCCTCAGCCGTGACAGTATGCTAGCAGAGAAGAAGGTTTCTGATCAGGCGCAAGACACATAGGATCCAATCCGTCTCTTATGGGTGAAACTTCTTTTATTTCATAGGAAATATAAAACAACGCGTTTCGGGGCTCAAAATGTCCCCTTCATCAGGTTAACAATAATCACAGTGACAGTATGCTAAACTTTCAATGATAATTGATTATTGGCTTGTCTCTGTTCTGAAAATAGCTTTTTGTAGGAACAGCCATGACCTATGCTTCCATTAGAAAGTAAGCTGAAAACAGAATGGTGTAATTCTCATCAGAAGGACTAGACAGAATTCTGCTCCTGATTGGCTGATCAACTTGTCTATCAGCCTCTGAGCCAGTCAGGGCAAACCCTCCCCCCAGGGTCATGTGGTCCTCCATCTTCTTCCTTCCTGGCGTTTTCCCACCAATTTTCACAGCAAAATGGCACTGGGCGAGTTTTTGTCCAAGTTGTCTGAAGCGAATCGCCAAAACTCTGGTAGAATAATTCATGTGAAATTAGTAACAAATGCGATTAATTTAGACTCGATCCGCTCATCTCTAGTTTTTACTTTTTTCTATATTTGTTCTGTGTCACTAAATAAAATAAAACCACAGGCAAAAATGCTGAAAAGATCTGGATTATCTGCGGTGGATTATACACCCTGCAGGAGAGACAGAGGCCATTTTTAGAAAGCCTGAGTCTGTTAATCTGAAACACCATAGAGGAAAAATCAGATTAGTCCTCAAACTGGTCATGCAAAGTTTTAATCTTCAGCTTTACTGCACAAATCAGACATTCAATTAGGGAAATTGCAATGCAGCGTCAGCTATAAAAGTATTAACCAGTTAATAACCACTTTACAAATTCACTATTGTACATTTATAGTGTTCACGAGGATGGGTGTTCCAGCTTCACCAAGTTTCTCCCAAATACATATGTGATGGACTCCCTGGTACCCAACTGGGCACTTCCGTCAGTGATATGGCTTCCCAAATGGAACGTATTCCAACCGCTGTTACCATTACCCCAAGAATCAGGCAGCTCTCATTTTGAGGTAAGCAGAATGACAAGAAGCTTTATTAACACCAAGCATTTGAGTTTTATAGAAAGAAACCCACCCCACCCCCTCCCGGACTAGAAAAAACGGTATCAACCACATTGTAGGAGTCTGATTTGTCTCGATACACATTTCGAGTAAACAGGGCAAACATCATGGCACCGGTTCTAACAATGGGCTGATTGGTTTAACAGATAAGTGTGGATGGGGGAAGGGAGGATAAACAAAGAGACATACACATAGTGCGTCCCCCCGCACCCACAATAAACCGCATTCCCCAGCATTAGCAATACACACAGCATATATATATAGCTTTAGCGGCCCTTCTATGAAATTGACCTGAAATTAATTCTACTTTTTTTTTTATTACTGAAAGGTCTCCATAGTGTAGTAGATTTATCAAGCCGACTGTGCAGGCAATTAACAAGTACAAAACATTGAATAAACAAGTAGTAGCAGGCGCACTGACATATGGAGTACGTATTTAATGTCTAAAATCAAACAACAATTACACTTGTGAATACAAAAAATTAGGGTAAAAGTGCAGGAATAAATGCTAGCAGCATATATGGAGCAAGGTTGGTATCCACTGAGGTTATATAATGTCTATCTATATAACAGCAACAATAATCATAGGTCTTTAAGTTTCAAATAAAGATACATGGAGCTCTAATTTAAGTCAATGTCCCGGAACAATTGTATCGATACAAAGTTGATGGAAAAATGTCAAAAATATATTCAAGTTCAGGGCAATTGAAGTATGGTCGAAATAATCAATAATACCCAATAGGATGACTATCGATATCAGCGCTTGTAAAATATAACAGTTAATTCACCACATATTAAATTATTTTAAATTTCCTTTTTCCTTAAAAAGCTTCTTTAATAAAAAAAAAACTTTTCATAAGAACTTCTCCACAAAAAATCTATTGATGAAACTCCCCTATAGAGAATTCTTCCATAAAATGCTTCTTCCATAAAAACTATTTTTCATTAAAAAAAATCTTCCATATACAGAAGATCTTTTTAAATTATTGAGTCTTTTCTAGAATATAAGAGGTAAGTATGTTTTTATTTAAATTTAGTTCTTCTTCTTAATTTTTCTTTCTACAAAAGTCCTTCTTTATTTCATTTTTACTCTAGGTAAATGAATCCTTTTAGATATTCAAGAAGTCAATGAAGTACAAAACATTAGTTCCAGAAGTACATGCATCAATTGTTTCCATTGTATGAGGATGAGCGATCACTTCTGCGATTGCCCATCCCCATACAGATTCATTGTTTCTGGGCAGCAGAGTGCTGTTTATATAGGACGATCGGCTGTCCAGATATGATGTTTTTTGGTGTCCACATGGTGTCCAATGAACAAGTGTTTATTCCCAATAATCAGCCTGTGTAAAGACCTTAAAGGGCATCTGTCAGCAGTTTTGTACCTAAGAAACTGGCTGACCTGTTACATGTGCACTTGGCAGCTGAAGGCACCTGTGTTGGTCCCATGCGCATTGCTGAGTAAAATGATGTTTTACTATATGCAAATGAGCCTCTAGGAGCAACAGGGGCGTTGCCATTACACCTAGAGGCTCTGTTCTCTCTGCAACTGCAGCGCCCTCTACATGTAAATTGAAAGGGCTAGGCAGTGAAAGCATCATCACACCTGGCCCTGTCAATCAAAGTGGAGAGGGCGCTGCAGATGCAGAGAGAGAAGAGCTTCTAGGAGTAAAGGCAACGCCCCTGTTGCTCTTAGAGGTTAATTTGCATATAGTAAAAGATGTTTTTTCTCAGCAATGCGGGCACATATGAACATGGGACCAACACAGATGTCTTCATCTGCCAAGTGCTCATGCGACACGTTGGACAGTTTCATAGGTAGAAATCTGTTGACAGACGTCCTTTAAGAGTTAGACAGTGTATAGTTAGACTAGATAGTCTAAAGCTGCACCAAATATATCACAGTGGCCGATTCTGATTGACTAATTCGGTGTATCTTAGGTCTAACGTTGTATACCACCTAGTTATTGGTTTAAATTGCACCAGAAATTTAGTGCAATTTTGGTACACAGTATAACAAATTAAGCCATGCCCAATACGCTAAGCCATGTCCATAAAAAAAGTGTCCAAAGCGACTTTTCCACTGCATGATAGAGGCTCTACCCTACTCTACTCTACCACTGATATGGTACCTGGTAGCAGTGCACTGACGATTCTCTCTGACTAATCACTAGCTAGCAGTGTGGTCATGTGATCACATGGTACCAGTTTGGCTCTAATGGCTCTCACATCCTTGGATCTGGTACCAAAAAAGTACCAGGGACCTGGTACTGTTTTCAACTTTGGTAGGTGAATTTATTTTAAAAAACAGGGCAGCTTTGAGTCAAGCAGATTCCATGCACTGGAAAGGGCCCTTAGACGCTTAATAATTGTGGCTCAGTTTTCATGAGTATATCTGCCCCAATAATCATAGTATGCTCACCGGAACTTGTCATGCAAGTGTATTATGGATGGAAAATCCTCAGTTGAACGTGGCTGCTGCTCCTCGTCCGAATAAACCACTAAAGACCATCCAGAAGTACAAAACAAGTCCATGTCCCAATCGGGCTCTGCCACCGCCAGGATAAAAACAGGGTCACAGGAAAGCAATGGCTGAAGATTTTTATAAACCACAAGGTGAGGCAAAAGTCTGGCCACAGCCTTTTAACTGGCGTAATTTGTAGAAAGTTGACTTCCAATGTGTGAATATATTAACTGGGAGGGAGGCTGCATTATTTGGTGGTAGAAACGTTTTCAGGCCGCCATGATGAAATCTGTCAAATTGAATTCAGCCAACGTTTTTCCAGTGGAAGGGGGGGGGGGTCTGCAACGTGCCAGTCCGCAGGGGTAGAACACGTGAAGAGCACGGTGGGCCGGAATGTACATACAGTTCATCGGTTACTCACGGTTTAGCAGTCGCCTCCCTGGCCCAGCAGTTTAGTTAAGGGGAGAACAGCACTGGATTCTCCGGGGCACACTCAGTTACAGGGGACACCAGACAGGTAGTGGTTGAGGTGCCCTTGATGGTGAATGGGTGTTGAGTGCTTGTGACAGGTTTTGTTGTGACACCGGCACCTTGGTGGTGCAAAATGTTGAGAGTGGTAGTGGTGTGGAGTTAGAGTAATGAGGCAGGTTTAAATCCAACGGTAACCTTTACTAATACCAGGTTCTTGATAACAGTTTACATCCAGCAATAAGACAGTCTCTGATACACATGCGAGTAGGATGTGATAAATCCTAGTAACAGGCTGTACTGGTGGTAATGTGTCAGGCTAGCCTGGTAAGTTATGTACTCACTGAGAAAACAGCTCTTGACCTTGCTTCAGTCTTAGTTGAGGTAGTCTCACTCTTGATCTTCTACCCAAGTGATATGACAAAATCCTTATCTGTCTTAAGAATAATAGTGAGGCTGCCAGAAGCTATTAAGTCCTTCACCAAATTACAAAGGCGCCTAGAGCCTATAACAATGGCTTTGTCCTTCCTTTGTCTTGAACCACTAAATATAAGAAATTCACTTGTTCCTCTTGTAGAATAAAGGTAGACTTCCCTCCGCCTGTGTTCCTGGCTTAAATCCTGAGGCATATGATGGCTTCTCTGGGCCGTGAAGCTCCAGATTGCTGGGAGGAGAAGGAACCTCTCCTTCCCCCTGTAGCTCCTCACTCCATCTCCTCTAGAGAGCACACACACAACCAACTCCCTAACTAGGCCTGAACTGCTCTATTTATAATGTGGTGCTACCCCCATCTAGTGGTGTATGTATGTAGTGCACCTGACAGCCTGGTAGATAGGAATGTCACAGGATAACACAATACAGCATGATATACAGATGATAACAAAAAGCTTTTGCAGTTCCCACATAAGCTAGTGGACGCTGCAGGTCATATATCAGCCTTGGCTAGAATTTACTCACACTGGAAGTGCCAGTCTTGACCTACCTTTACCAGGTCCATACAAGTGAACGGGAGCAATGCCGGTCATGTGCAGTGCATACCCATTCACTTATATGGGGAGAGCGCTTGGTGGTGGCCAGACTGGAGTCCTCCAGCCACCACTTTGGCCCGCTCCGTTCTCTATATAGGTGCGGGTCCCAGAGGTGGGACCTATCAGACAATGGGGGAATATCCTAGTCTGAATTGAGACAACCCCTTTAAGTAAAGTGCTTTACATGACATGTTATATGTGTAAACCATTCTGCTGAATGCACATGGTCAAACATTCAATCCCGTCTTTGTGAACACATTGAAGAACTGCAGGTGCACTGTAGGATTTACCATTTCAGGTGAGCCATATTGTGCAATACGTGATATGTCTCACCAGAAATGGCTTCATTGTTATAAAGAAGTATCAACTGCAGTTCTTCAGTCTGTTAATGAAGACTATTAAAAATTTAACCATGTGCATCCAACTGAATGGAGGACACATAGAACACGTCATGTAAAGCACTTTAGGAAAATGTGACCTTATCTAACTGTTAAACAGGTAAAGTTAGGTCAAAACAGACATTTCCAGTGTGTTTCTGAATAAATTGTAGCCAAGACTGATATGTCACATGGCCCCTTCCCGCAGGAAAAACCGGAGCTGGATTCAATATGGCAAATTTCAAAATGGCAGCTGAAAATGTTTCCTCCAACAAATAATGCAGCCTCCATCTCAATTAACACTTTCACACACTGGAAGTCAACTTTTTACTAAATATAACAACTACTATTTGTTTCAAGGTTGGTCTGACCTCCTCCTCAGGTTGAACCCTCAGAGGGGGTTGGTCCAAACTCAAAACGTGGACTAGTTTTAATAGTTTTAATCTTCAAAAATCACTTTCATGTGATCCTGTTTTATTCTGAAGGTGTCGGGGTCTGATCGGTATCTGCATTTGCTTTGTACTTTTAAGTGGTCTTTTTTCACAAAACTTTGCATGCAAAAAATGTACACAAATGCAAAGTGTCAACTATTATGAGTCCCCCCTATAGACAGGGACTGATGTGAGTGATTAGAATCTATGGGCAGCACTGTGGAATCCAATGATGCTTTGTAAGCAATGGGAACTAAATCAAACATGGAAGGACAGACACTCTGTTGGCATATGTCTGCACAATAGAAGCCTATGATTATGTTACCACATACATCTGTAGACCATCTATTGGTATGCAGACGTCGTCTGACATCGGATAAAAACAAGTCGTTAACCTAAGTTACGTGGGTTATTTTGAGTACAACTCTTAAAAAACAAGTGCAAATATTTATTTATTTTTTAATGTGCAATCACAAGCAAAAGGGAACCTGTCATCAGTTCTATGCTGTCCTAACCACAGGCTGCATGGGAAAGACCCCTTCATTACAGTGAACTATGTTTTATTCTGAAATGCTGGAGTGTTTCAGAGAAAACATAGTGGGACGAATTTATCATGAGGGTAATATAGTTTTTCCTAAGTACTTTGCACCAAATGTATCAAATGTCTAATGTTTAAACCTATCACTTCTGTCTAGAAATGTTACTCCAGTTTTCCTACCCCCCCCCCCCCCACCCCTTCTTCTAGAGGGATATTACAACTGTTTTGCAACATTTTTAAAAATGTCAGTGGTAAATCTGGACTGAAAGTCATTTAAGGGTTTTTCCAGGATTTTAATATTGATGACCTAGATCAGCCTGGGTCCGTCTCCTGGCATCCCCACCAATCAGCTGTTTGACAAGAAAGCTGCGCAGTGGGGGTGCCGGGTGTCAGACTCCCAAGGATCTGATAATAATGACCTATCCTGAGGAAAGAGAAGTATTGTGGAATCGCACTCACCAGAACTTGTGGTCATCCGGAATGCAACAGCCTGCCTGGAGTCCAAGATCCATCAGGGCTCCTATATATGCAGTCCAATAAATAGAGATGGAGGCAGCATGTCCGGTACCAAAAATCCCTTTATTGGGAGCCGCTTCAGTGAACAAACACGTGCAGAGGGTAGTTATGTTTCGGCTGACCCACAGCCTTTATCAAACACAATGTGTACTCTAAATGATCATGGTTAAATACCATAGGCCACACCCACTCTCACAGATGTGGCCAATTGCCCCATCAGTGAAGTGCTATTAACATCACAGGTGTGTATATACGTGCTCATAAATGGTGTCATAATATGCGCCCACTACGGGCATACGATCCAGCCCCCCCACATACCTTCATGGTGCACGTCTCTCGAGCGTCCTGCAACAGTCAGCGCGCATGTCAGAGGAGGCGGGGCCATGTCATCACATGTCCGTCTCCGAGTCACCTGATTGCCAGCAGCTCCGCCCATGCGACCATGGTGTCATCAAGACTCCTCCCAATCCTCCTCCACCAGCGCACCGCTGCTACGGACGCATATGGAACCATCCGCCCACAGCCCCGACGTGAGTGTAGCGAATCCATGTCATCGCGTCAGGGATCCCGGCGGCAGGGCAATCGCCCTAACACGAGATTAACTATGGCACAACAACATGCCCAATGTCAATAGCCTCACCCGTGTCATCCGGCAAGCAGGGGGACTGTCTGGGGAGGCGGAGTCACACAGTCTCCAGGTCAACAGCCGCGCACCCGACCGAAGTGACGTCAAAACTCCTCCCTTCCGAATCATTGATTCGGTTGGCAAAATGAGACGTGGGGGAGATAAGGATCGGATCCTACGTAAAAAAAGAGCTTAAATGGATCTTTGAAATGAGGGCACTCCAACCCTTCGGGATGAATCTTGATTTCTATGTGGGGAATGTGTAAATGATCCGAGTGACCTTTCATTTGAATCTGTTATCTGTACAGTGTTTTTAATGGATTTTTGCTTTTTACCATTTTACTTGCACTTCATTTTCCAGCCTACACTGCGTCATGGTGCACTTGATCCTAGTGTGGTTCTTTCCTGCTTGGATCCCTGACGTGTGTGTGTGTGGGGATCCTGGTAGGCGCATCGGAGATGCGTGCGGATAGAAGCCCCCTGCGCGTCCTTGACAACGCGGGGTTGACTGGACGGAGATAGGGAGGAGTTTTGACGTCACTTCGGTCGGGTGCGCGGCTGTTGACCTGGAGACTGTGTCACTCCGCCTCCCCAGACAGTCCCCCTGCTTGCCGGATGACACGGGTGAGGCGATTGACATTGGGCATGTTGTTGCGCCATAGTTAATCTCGTGTTAGGGCGATTGCCCTGCCGCCGGGATCCCTGACGCGATGACATGGATTCACTACACTCACGTTGGGGCTGTGGGCGGATGGTTCCATATGCGTCCCTAGCAGCGTTGCGCTGGTGGAGGAGGATTGGGAGGAGTCTCGATGACACCATGGTCGCATGGGCGGAGCTGCTGGCGATCAGGTGACTCGGAGACGGACATGTGATGACATGGCCCCGCCTCCTCTGACATGCGCGCTGACTGTTGCAGGACGCTCGAGAGACGTGCACCATGAAGGTATGTGGGGGGCTGGATCGTATGCCCATAGTGGGCGCATATTATGACACCATTTATGAGCAAGTGATGTTAATAGCACTTCACTGATGGGGCAATTGGCCACATCTGTGAGAGTGGGTGTGGCCTATGGTATTTAAACATGATCATTTAGAGTACACATTGTGTTTGATAAAGGCTGTGGGTCAGCCGAAACGTAATTACCCTCTGCACGTGTTTGTTCACTGAAGCGGCTCCCAATAAAGGGATTTTTTTGTACCGGACATGCTGCCTCCATCTCTATTTATTGGACTATCCTGAGGATAGGTCATCAGTATTAAAATCCTGGAAAAACCCTTTAAGGCTACTTTCACACCGGCGGCACTACGATCCTACCGTCTGATCTGCCAGTCAATACCAGGAATCAGCCGGACACAAACCGCAGCATGCAGTTGTTTGTGTCCAGCTAATTCTCTGCATTTTTGTCGGAATGTGGCCAAATCCCCAACGGACCCCATTACACTTTATGGGACTGGTGGGCATTCCGGTTGCATGCAGCAGTGCTGGATCCGCAGAATTCCGGCAGGCTGTTCTCTGCTGGAACAGTCTGCCGAAATTCACCCCACAGGTGTAAAAGTAGCCTAACACAGATAAGCATACCGATTTTCTACATTTTCAAAAGTGGAGTGACTGTAAAAATGCAAAAAGTCACAACATATTTTCGCAAATTACCTTAAAAGGTCACAAATACCCTATTATGCACCTTTTTGAAGCCAGAATTCTGGCGTGCAGCATGTGATAAATTCCCCCCATAGTTTAAAAAGAGATGGGTATGGGGAGTTGTCCACGCTGGGTAGTTCCTTTCCAGCTTCATCCTGCCCTATTTAATTAACAGGTCACTCAATATTTGCACATAGGGAGAAACCTGTCAATCAAGCAGAAGTGAGGGAATCCACACAGCAGATACTTATTTCCTGTACCTGGCATTTTGTGTATGTGCAGTGCTCCGCATGATAGAGCAAAGAGAATAGGAGTGGCTGTAGCAATAATAGAGGTAGTAGTTACTCGGATGCTCCCCTGGGCACACCCTGGTATTAGGGCTCCTGACTGGTGATAGTTGGGGTGCCCATGGCATTAGATGAGTGCTTGGCAGGATACAAGGCAGGAGTGCATGTTCAGAGATGGTGGAGTATAGAGACAATAATCAGGTCCGTTGGTTGAATAAATTAAGTCTCCTTAGTTGATGATGAGGGTAGTAGTACAGTTAGAAGAAAAAATACAGACCAGAAATATCTTACAGAGAAGCAGTTCCCCTGAGTGGCAGTGTACAGGCAACAACAATGATGGTAGTAGTACTTCAAGTCTCTCTCTATATATTGTGGGGTTTCGCTCTGGTAGATAGGGTAAGCGGGCGCAGTACAGAGGCAAAGTTCTTAACTCAAACTTCAGTGTTTATTCACACTTGCGGCAATTGCACAAAACAACACGTCACTTTGCAGTCTTTGGTGTTAATTCACACAGAAATGGAAAGTTCAATTTGCACAGTACATGTCACTTTGCAGTCGTTGGTGTTAATTCACACACAAATGGAAAGTTCAATTTGCACAGAACAACATGTCACTTTCCAGTCTTTGGTGGTAATTCACACACAGGGGAAAGTTCAAATTGCACAAGTCACCTTGTTGGCAGTTCTGCCTCCAGTAGTCCATAGCACACTTTAGGGGGCCTGTTCCCCCTGCACATGGGTCTCAGCCCTCTGGTCCGGCACAAAACCTCAGATCCCAACACAGAGATCCCCTCTTCTGAACCCAGCTGTCTTTTAAAGGCAGTTAGGTGTTGCCAAACCCCGGACTGGCAATTAAAATCCAGTCCGATATTTGACCCCACCTGGATGCAAATCAGCCCAGCAGCACACGCTGGGAGAAAAATACCTCTTTTCCCAGACCATACCCTTCACTGTGTCACAATATATATACATTTTACAGTCTTTACCAGCAACCACAGGTATGCAGTACCGTTCTTGATAACTTTACTTCTGCAGTTTCTTAACTAAGAGGTGTAGATAAAGATTCGGGTGGCCAACCCAGATCCCAGCGAAGAAGGTGCCTGAGCTAGATTTGCCTCCTACAGCAGTAAGGTCCCAAGCCATAAACAGTCTGTACCTTACTGACCTTGCTTTTATAGGCTTTCAGGTTCTCAAGATGTCTGTTGTCATTCTCTCTGAAGTACTTTGGTGTAGAAATTGTTCTTTAGAAGTTGAAGTCTCAAGCAGCTCTCTGGAATTTGAGGCCTCGTATGCAAAGGTTTTCTTTCCTCCTTCTCTGCAAACTCTAGACTCTCTAACTATTCAGGGGGCGTACCTGGATCTATCACCCTAGCAACCAAATGAATAAACAAAGGTTTAACCTCTCAGTTGCCTTTACACTTACCATTGGGCTTTCATGGCACAAAGAAAACTAGTATTTTCACCCATTTAGGCCACTTTTTTCAGTGAAACCAGAAACCACTTTTTGAACATCTTCTACATGCTTACAGCTATCATGGGATCTCTCAGGGAATGTGATGGTGTAGATATAACTCTTATACTTTACTAATGTTCCCCAATGAATATAAGTTCAGCATTCCTGTCAGGCTGCTCAGCCATGATGACATACAGTACAGACCAAAAGTTTGGACACACCTTCTCATTCAAAGAGTTTTCTTTATTTTCATGACTATGAAAATTGTAGATTCACACTGAAGGCATCAAAACTATGAATTAACACATGTGGAATTATATACATAACAAAAAAGTGTGAAACAACTGAAAATATGTCATATTCTAGGTTCTTCAAAGTAGCCACCTTTTTCTTTGATTACTGCTTTGCACACTCTTGGCATTCTCTTGATGAGCTTCAAGAGGTAGTCACCTGAAATGGTTTTCACTTCATAGGTGTGCCCTGTCAGGTTTAATAAGTGGTATTTCTTGCCTTATAAATGGGGTTAGGACCATCAGTTGCGTTGTGGAAAAGTCAGGTGGCTACACAGCTGATAGTCCTACTGAATAGACTGTTAGAATTTGTATTATGGCAAGAAAAAAGCAGCTAAGTAAAGAAAAACGAGTGGCCATCATTACTTTAAGAAATGAAGGTCAGTCAGTCCAAAAAATTGGGAAAACTTTGAAAGTGTCCCCAAGTGCAGTCACAAAAACCATCAAGCGCTACAAAGAAACTGGCTCACATGCGGACCGCCCCAGGAAAGGAAGACCAAGAGTGACCTCTGCTGCGGAGGATAAGTTCATCCGAGTCACCAGCCTCACAAATCGCAGGTTAACAGCAGCTCAGATTAGAGACCAGGTCAATGCCACACAGAGTTCTAGCAGCAGACACATCTCTAGAACAACTGTTAAGAGGAGACTGTGTGAATCAGGTCTTCATGGTAGAATATCTGCTAGGAAACCACTGCTAAGGACAGGAAACAAGCAGAAGAGACTTGTTTGGGCTGAAGAACACAAGGAATGGACATTAGACCGGTGGAAATCTGTGCTTTGGTCTGATGAGTCCAAATTTGAGATCTTTGGTTCCAACCACCGTGTCTTTGTGCGACGCAGAAAAGGTGAACGGATGGACTTTACATGCCTGGTTCCCACCGTGAAGCATGGAGGAGGAGGTGTGATGGTGTGGGGATTTATTCAAAATTGAAGGCATACTGAACCAGCATGGCTACCACAGCATCTTGCAGCAGCATGCTATTCCATCCGGTTTGCGTTTAGTTGGACCAACATTTATTTTTCAACAGGACAATGACCCCAAACACACCTCCAGGCTGTGTAAGGGCTATTTGACCATGAAGGAGAGTGATGGGGTGCTGCGTCAGATGACCTGGCCTCCACAGTCACCGGACCTGAACCCAATCGAGATGGTTTGGGGTGAGCTGGACCGCAGAGTGAAGGCAAAAGGGCCAACAAGTGCTAAGCATCTCTGGGAACTCCTTTAAGACCATTGGTTGGAAGACCATTTCAGGTGACTACCTCTTGAAGCTCATCAAGAGAATGCCAAGCAGTAATCAAAGCAAAATGTGGCTACTTTGAAGAACCTAGAATATGACATGTTTTCAGTTGTTTCACACTTTTTTGTTATGTATATAATTCCACATGTGTTAATTCATAGTTTTGATGCCTTCAGTGTGAGTCTATAATTTTCATAGTCATGAAAATAAAGAAAACTCTTTGAATGAGAAGGTGTGTCCAAACTTTTGGTCTGTACTGTATCTAAGGCATGATCTATACCATCTATTATACATCAATGTAGTGAGACCCTGCACTCCTGCTTACATTCTAGGACAGATTGCTGGTAGCTATTTTAAATCATTCCCAGAGAAACCCATTAACATCCTCTATAACGTGTTACCATGAGAATGCATTTCAATCTGCAGGCAGCATGTTATACAGCAGGAGCAGATTGATATATAGTTTTGATGAAAATAATTCAGTAGAACTTATTCAAAATCCCTGATCATTCTGGGTCTAGGAGTCTAGCGGCTGGTCCTACTTAGTGATTGACAGCCTTGTTTGTATGAGCGTGCATACAAATGTAGCTGTAAATAAGACCGCCCACTGGACTCCTAAGCACAGAATGAGCAGATACTTAACTGAATAAACTACAAGTTAGGCCTCGGTCACGTGTCCATGTCCGTTTGACATCTATGGAAATTTTGTCTGTGTTTCATCCATGAAGAGGTCTGTAAAGAATCCGTGTTCGGTCCATATGTCTGTTTTTTGCCCTCCCTGTGTCATCTGTGGACAATGGCATGGCCAGGTTCAGGATGGCCCCAATGCTACTCCGGATTCTCCGGACACCATCGTGGTGTTACCATGTGTTGCTGCACTCTGGAAGGGATGGTAAGGCACTGGTGCACCCCCAATGGGAAATAAGTCCAAAGAGTCAGGGTTTGCAGTAAACCAGTGTGCTTCTTTACTGGAGGAATTCAGGTGCAAAATAATACAGGCAAAGCACTGATCTGGCTTCTCTAGTCTCCTCCCGGGCAGAAGATGAAGAAAGGCCGGAGCTAGCTGTCTCTCTCTCTCTCAGAAGGCCGGCTCCCTGGCTAAAGGCTGATGTCTCAGGGTCTGTGGCTCAGTCGTCCCTCAGACTTCCTGTGCAAAGGGCTGGTGACCCCGGATCTGTGGCAGAGTATCCCCGTCTCAGCATCTTCTTCTGGTTACTCATGCAGTCTGACAGAGTCTCTCTTACTAAGAAGTGGTCTCTATCTACAGACTGGCAGAGTCTCTTCTACTCAGCACTGGTCCCTATCTGCAGACTTGCAGTATCTCTTACTAAGCACTGTTCCCTATCTGCAGACCACTAAGGGCTCTGACTGCTCTCTCTATACAGTTTATTGCTGAACTAGAACCTTCTAGTAGGAGGATAGGAATGGAGAAGCACATCCTAAACAGAAATACTGTTGTGATTTCTGTCTATCATAGAGTTGTATAGAGCTTCAGTACAAGTCTATGGGAGTGAATAAACAGTTTTTTCCAGACATAAGTCTTCAGACATAAACAACAGAGCTAAACCAGACAGTCAGAAGGTCAGTGTGTCTGTTTTTTTCCCCCTCAAACTTTCTATAGATAGAAATGCAGTTCAACAATATGAAACAGTATAAGTGCACACAACAGCATAAATCACAGCTCTTCAAAGTGCAATAAAGTAGGGAGTTGATGGCTTTGCATAGTAGAAACAAGGACAAATGTCCACATATGTCCGTGGTCCAAAGTATCCTTGCTCCAGGGCACCACACACAGCTCAGCTAAAAACTAATTTCCACAGCATCTCCTTTCCAATGGTCCATGAAAAACCATGTGGCCGGATTCCATCAGTGTTTTGTCAGTGCTTTTTCACTGACCTGTAGACTTCAATGGGCATTTCTGATCTGCATCACAGGACAAAGTATTGCATACTCCTGTGATTTTTTTTTCCACTGACTGAGGTGTGTGAACAAACACATTAAAATCAATGGGTACGTGTGCTGTCCTCTTTCCCACAAAACTATACATCAATCTGCCCAGCTTCTCCTGCTCTATAACAGGTTGCTGACAGATCAGGCACCATGTTCAACATGATAGTCTCCCTTTAAGGATGGAGTAGGTTTCAAGAAGAAAGAAAATCAGCCTCCTTGTACCTCCTGTATAGTATTTTCCCCATTTTATAATACTTGCACCGTGTTTTATTTTTAACAAGAACATCTTGCAAGCTTCCTTAAATGCAAATCAGGCAGCGGATACACGAGCGGGAGATTGTAGGTAATTCATTGTTATTGAACTGGAAAAGCTGATCTAGGTAAAAGGCTTTTTAGCAAGCAACCTCAGCTATACTCCATCTCCTGCTACAGAATACTAGGGTTTGTGGTCTCTTTGTTCCCATTTTCAATTGCAGTTCCCTGTAGCAAAGTCTAACTTGTTTCACCAACCACAATCCACCAACTGTATGTGCAAATATAGTCCATTCTCCAATGCTGTCATATATCTGAGACAGCAGCGGGTAGCTCACACACTGCTTACCCTATCTAACGCTAACTCTGGCAATGCGCTCATCATAGTGTTTTCCCAAGGGAAAATGTCTCACATGTGAGATGACCTCACTTCAGAGGAGACAGCCCAGCCCTGAATCCCAGGCCAGCAGTGGAGTAGAGCTGTCTCCTTGGCTATTGTTTGTGTTCCTCATCTATGGCTCTTTTCAATGTGAGCTGTTACACTCGTCATCGGAAAGAAAAAAATGTGTCTTTGTCAATGAAGCCAAGTACCAAACACAATCCTTCTCCTTGAAGGTATATAAGGTTTCTATAAGTAGTTGTATACAATTGCAAATCATTGTTGCATCCACCAAGACAGTGCCATCCTGCACAAAAGGAATCAGAAAAAGACATAACTTTTAGGGACTTTAAAGGTTCTCTGTCAGCTTGGAAACAACCCCCTTCCCAAACTAGAGTAAGAGGTGTATAGTGCCGCAGGTTGAGCATCCCTGGTTTAAAGGATGCAGAGTCTGGTTATGTAATTTATATCCTTATGCTCACTTGCATTCAGAACCTTTGCTCCAACAAACCAGCAGTAAAATGCATTGAGAGGACTCCTGAGCTCACGCACATGATGGAGAGGACTCAAGGAGTAGTCCTCTCAATGCATTTTACCGCTGGTTTGTAGGAGCGTCAAAATGCAAGTGAGTATGAAGATAAAATGGTAAAGGTACCATTAGGATAGGTCATCAATTTAAGATTGGCAGGGGTCTGACTCCCAGCACTCCTGCCGATCAGCTGTTTGAGGAAGCTGTGGTACTCAGAGCTCTGGTGCTCCCATTGGATAGTGGCTGTGCTTGTTATTGTAGCTCAGCCACATTTACTTGAATGGTACTGACTGCTCCTAGGCTATGTAACAGATGAACATGACATCACTGGCCTAGGAAGAGGCCTAAGCGCTGCAGCCTCTTCAAACAGCTGATCGATACGGGCGCCGGGAGACAGAACTCCTCCATTCTCATATTGATGGACATTCCTCAGAGAACCCCTTTAAAGAAGATCTCAATATTGTCTGTTTTAGTAAATACACACAGGGCCGTCTTTAATATTGATTGGACCCTGGGCAAAAATTTACTTGTGCCCCCTGGATCCCACCTTTCCACACCCTAGCATGCAATCACGCCCTCCACCACAACACACACAAAAAATCCACACACCTGGTAGAGTGAATGACTGTAAATACTTCCAGTTCTGAAGACTCCAGCAGCTCAGGATCAGTGCTCTGGGCAGCTGGGCTCAGGCTGGAAGTGGGCACCGCTCTGCAGGAAGGAGACCAGGGCTCGCTCACCCTAGCGTTACAGTGCACCCCAGCACCCCACAGTATGCAGTATATCACCCTATAGCATACGGCACCCCACAGTAGGCAGCATAGCACCCTATAGTATAAAGCACCCCACAGTATGCAGTATAGCACCCTATAGTATACAGCACCCCACAGTATGCAGTATAGCACCCTATAGCATACAGCAACCCACAGTATGCAAGCAGTATAGCACCCTATAGTATACAGCACCCCACAGTATGCAGTATAGCACCCTATAGTATACAGGAACCCACAGTATGCAGTATAGCACCCTATAGCATACAGCAACCCACAGTATGCAAGCAGTATAGCACCCTATAGTATACAGCACCCCACAGTATGCAGTATAGGACCCTATAGTATACAGCAACCCACAGTATGCAGTATAGCACCCTATAGTGTACAGCACCGCACATTATACTGTACAGTATACAGCACCCCACAGTATACAGCACCTCATACTGTACAGTATACAGCACCCCACAGTATATAGTAGAGCAGTATAGCACCCCACAGTATACAGTAGAGCAGTATACAGCACCCTACAGTATACAGCACCCCATACTATACAGTATACAGCACCTCATAGCAGGGTGGATTTGATTTAAATCAAAATGATTTAAATCACGATTTAAATCACTAGTTAGTAAGGCTTGATTAAAATTATAGTTTTCTACATAGAGACTAATTCTTGCTGGTATAACTTATAATATGCAAGTAGATGAAGATTTTTAGAATAGCAACTTTTCATATTAGTTTGATTAGGCTGATTCTGCATTCATAGGTTTGTAGAAGTTAGGATTAAGGTATTTTTCTCAACTCTGTTCATGTTATAACATTTTTGCTGTGAAGAAGAGGCATGTGATCTCTGCTGAGTCAAATTCAGTTTTGAGAACTGCATACGTAAACCAAGCATCTGTGATAATATCTTGTAGGCAGAGAAACTGCCCAATAATATTACAAAAACCTCTGGAAGAGCATGACATTGTGAATGGATCAATGGAATTTATTTACCAAAAAAATTACACATATAGAAACATAGAATGTGTCGGCAGATAAGAACCATTTGGCCCATCTAGTCTGCCCAATATACGGAATACTATGAATAGCCCCTGGCCCTATTTTATATGAAGGATGGCCTTATGACTATCCCATGCATGCTTAAACTCCTTCACTGTATTTGCAGCTACCACTTCTGCAGGAAGGCTATTCCATGCATCCACTACTCTCTCAGTAAAGTAATACTTCCTGATATTACTTTTAAACCTTTGCCCCTCTAATTTAAAACTATGTCCTCTTGTAGCAGTTTTTCTTCTTTTAAATATTCTCTCCTCTTTTACCTTGTTGATTCCCTTTATGTATTTAAAAGTTTCTATCATATCCCCTCTGTCTCGTCTTTCTTCCAAGCTATACATGTTAAGGTCCTTTAATCTTTCCTGGTAAGTTTTGTCCTGCAATCCATGTACGAGTTTAGTAGCTCTTCTCTGAACTCTCTCCAAAGTATCAATATCCTTCTGGAGATATGGTCTCCAGTACTGAGCACTATACTCCAAATGAGGTCTCACTAGTGCTCTGTAGAGCGGCATGAGCACCTCCCTCTTTCTACTGGTAATGCCTCTCCCTATACACCCAAGCATTCTGCTAGCATCTCCTGCTGCTCTATGACTTTGTCTGCCTATCTTTAAGTCTTCTGAAATAATGACCCCTAAATCCATTTCCTCAGATGCTGAGGTTAGGACTGTATCACTAATTTTATATTCTGCTCTTGGGTTTTTACGCCCCAGGTGCATTATCTTGCACTTAACATAAAATTTTAGTTGCCAGATTTTTGACCATTCCTCTAGTTTTCCTAAATCCTTTTCCATTTGGTGTATCCCTCCAGGAACATCAACCCTGTTACAAATCTTTGTGTCCTCAGCAAAAAGACACACCTTACCATCGAGGCCTTCTGCAATTTCGCTGATAAAGATATTAAACAATATGGGTCCCAAAACAGATCCCTGACGTACCCCACTGGTAACAAGACCATGGTCTGAATATACTCCATTGACTACAACCCTCTGTTGTCTGTCCCTCAGCCACTGCCTAACCCATTCAACAATATGGGAGTCCACGTACAGCCTTATTCTGCATAATTAAAAAACAAATCTTTATTTCATGATGGAATAACCTTTGGATGGTAATATGTTTTCCTCAAAAAGCATTTTATATTTAAAAAAATCCGATTTAAATAAAAAAAATTGATTTAAATAAAAAAAAATGATTTTAAATAATAGATTTTTATCCACCCTGCCTCACAGTATACAGTAGAGCAGTATAGCACCCCACCGTATATAGCACCCTACAGTATACAGCACCCCACACTATACAGCACCCCACAGTATACTGCACCCCACAGTATACAGTAGAGCAGTATAGCACTCCACAATATACAGCACCCCACAGTATACAGCACCTCACGGTATACAGAACCTCATGGTACACAGTATACAGCACCCCATAGTATACAGTAGAGTAGTATAGTACCCCACAATATACAGCACCCCACAGTATACAGCACCCCAGGTATACAGTAAAGCAGTATAGCACCCCACAGTATACAGCAACCCAACGGTATACAGCACCCCACAGTATACAGTAGAGCATATAGCGCCCCACAGTATAAAGCACCCCACAGTATACAGTAAAGCAGTATAGCACCCCACAGTATACAGCACCCCACAGTATACAGCACCACAATATACAGTAGAGCACTATAGCACCCCACAGTATACAGCACCCCATAGTATACAGTAGAGCAGTATAGCACACCACAATATACAGCACCCCACCGTATACAGCACCCCACAGTATACAGTAGAGCAGTCTAGCACCCTACAGTATACGGCACCCCACAGTATACAGTAGAGCAGTATAGCACCCCACAGTATACAGCACACAATAGTATACAGTAGAGTAGTATAGCACACATAAATATACAGCCCCCCACAGTATACAGCACCCCACAGTATACAGTAGCTTACAGAATATTAGCATAACAGCCTGTGTCACCTTTTCCTAACGTAATCTTCACACAAAAAAGCTCCACAGTTAAGGCAAACTTCTCCTGCAGCAACACTCCTGATAGAAAGGACCTTTGATTACCTCATAGCCATGTGACCAGTAATATTGCTAGGTTACTGGTCACATGGTGATGATGTCATCTAAGGTCCTTTCTCCTAAGAGAATCATAGCTCTCACAGTTGGCTGCCTGGAGTGCCCGCAGGCAGGCTTGGCATGGCAGCACCCCCCTGTGTAGCTGACAGCCTGACACCCGGGGCAGTGGCCAGCAGGGCTAAAGAGGGAGCTGCCTTGGGCCCCCCCCAGGAGCCCCTTGTTAAAGACGGCCCTGATGCCACCACTAAAGACCCACATCCCTTGAAAGGAGGGTCCAATATTTGCTCACAATCTGGACTACTGTTATTACATACCACTGTACTAGCTGTGGTAGTATATAGGACTGGACTTCTAATGATGGGATAGTATACAGCAGTCGAGAAGAAGTAACAAGGAATAGTAAATATACAACTGGACTGTTAATGAATGGGGGTAGTGTATACAGGAATACAAGTGTCAGGGAATATATTCACCATTAGGATATACTAACGATAGAAAGGCATACACCACTGGTAATACAAGGAATAGGATAAATACCACTAGATTGCCAGTGACAGGTAGTGATGAGCGGCAGGTGCCATATTCGATTTCGACGAAATTCGCGAATATTCGATAGAATTTTCGTTTTATATTCGTCGAAATCGAATATTCGTCATTATTCTAGTTATCGCGATTAATATGCGATTTAAATAATCGCGTATTGCGATTTTAACTTAAAGGCTACTCTCCTATTGAAATAGCAATGCGATTAATTCAAGTTATAATAATCGACTTTCGATTTCAACTTAGCACTGCTATATTCCATATTCGTAAATTCCAGCCTAATATGGAATACAGCAGGTCCAAGTTGAAATCGCAATTCGATTATTATAACTTGAATTAATCGAATTGCGATTTCAACTTAGCACTGCTATATTCCATATTAGGCTAGAATTAACGAATATGGAATATAGCATTACTAAGTTGAAATCGCCATGCGATTACTTCGAGTTATATTAATCGCATTGCGATTTCAACTTGGACCTGGTTTACTATGGTTGGCTTGGTAGAATTAGCGAATATGACGAATATATTCGTTATATTCCACAAAACGAATATGTCGAATGTATTCGTTATATTCCACAAAACGAAGATAACAAAGTATTCTCCATCTTCGTTTTAGCTACCTATTCATCAACTTCACTAATTCTAGCAATCATATAGGAAAGTTTACTATAGAGACAGCTAAGTTTAATTCGCTATGCGATTATATGACATTTTAAGGGGCACTTGAGGCAACATAAATCTTGAAGGGGACACTCAGGGACATGGTTACCTTTTTATTGAGCACTCAGGGGCACTCAGGATGCATCATTACTGTCTAGGGGGGACTAAGAAGCACTGTTACTCTCTAGGGGGCACACAGTAAGCATTTTAATACTTTCTAGAAGGCACAAAGAGAGGAGAGAATTCTTTGGCTTTATTTCTGCGTAGGGAACTTATAAGATCACAGTTATAATTTTGGATACAAAATATGGCACTTTTACTGTGTTGTACACTATTACAATCTGGGGTACTGGCATTAGGGTTGTATCACAATACCAAAATTTTATTTGATTTCGATACCATAAAAAAGTATTGCGATACTCGATACCATACGAAAAAAATAAAACACCAAAACAGCCGCGTGCATTCCGCATTTTATGGAACGTCCAGCCAATAATCGAACAGTCCTATCTGATTTTTTGGGGTGACAAGGTGACAAAAAAATGGCGAATCGTGCAGTTTTTATTTTTTCTTCTGTTATGGCGTTCACCGCATAGAAGATATTTTTTTCTATTTTAATAGTTTGGACTTTTTGTATGTGGCGATATGAAATATGTTTATTTAGTTATTAGCAATAAATTATCTGTGGATCACTTCAGCTGGACAAGATGGAATAGGTGCTCTTGGTCTAAGTGGCCCACCCAGCCACGAGTAAGTGATAAATGATAAAATGGATAGACCAGGCACTCAGTATGTTACTAAATTGAGATATTTATTCACACACTGATAAAAAGAGATATAATTAATAAGGTTCAAAATGTAACAATATAATATAACACTAACAATAAATATAGCAGAAATAATGCAACAGTGCAGCACAAATGGCATAGGACAAATAGGTGATAAATCGCATTCAAATAATGTTTGGATCCAAAATAAGTAACTCTGGAATTGAGTTAATCACAATAGCAGCATAGATAGTTCCTTATAGAGAATCGGGAATTTGAGTAAAGACAATTCCGCTCCTACCACATAAGGCTGTTGAAAAAATTTATAGTTCACCAATCCTTTCGGTTTTGCAAACTGACCCCAGGTACGGAACAGTAAGCGCTCGTGGTGGCGTCCCACTCACTTGCGCAATATTACCTTGGTCTGGTCGCTTTGTTTCTCCGGGATATTACCTCCCCGGTCGGTGAACAAGTCCGTAACAGCTGACTCTGAATCCAGTATCGTCAGCGTACTTTGTAGACTCATATGCGGTACTTGCATGTGAGTCTACAATTCCAGAGTTACTTATTTTGGATCCAAACATTATTTGAATGCGATTTATCACCTATTTGTCCTATGCCATTTGTGCTGCACTGTTGCATTATTGCTGCTATATTTATTGTTAGTGTTATATTTTATTTAGTTATTGTTTATATATTTTATATGTAAAATTGGTAAAGGGGGTGATTTATCCTTAATATTTTTTACTTTTTATTTATTAACTATTTCCCTGGGATCTTTTAATCCCTTGTCCTATTCACCCTAATAGAGCTCTATTAGGGTGAATAGGATCTCACACTCTCCCTGCTGCCCTGTACATAGTACACACAGCAGCAGGGAGCTTACCATGGCAGCCAGGGCTTCAGTAGTGTCCTGGCTGCAATGGTAACCGATAGGAGCCCCATGATTACACTGTTGGGGCTCCGATCAAAACTGCCACTGCACCACCAATGATTTAATACTGTGGTCACTGCCACCAATGATTTAACACTGGGGGGTTTGGGTGGGTGAACTGCCAAGAGAACCAAGAGAAAGGCCGAATATTGTCTGGATACAAGTTTATTCAAGTAAATCTCTTGAACTTTCATCAAGTCTAGACTCCTCTTATTCTCCACCTACTACAAATCTCCCTTTTATTGTATTGGAGCCTAACCCTGGAGAACGACAGTATCCAAATAGGATTACTGTGACACACGCAGAAACTATTAAGGCCACACCAAACCACTCGGCAATTCCTATAAATCTGCGACACAATCGGCCTTGGGGGGCGGCACGTTGCATACGACTTACTGTACATTGAAACAATATGTATCATTGGACATACATTTGAATGGTAGCCAAATATATGGCCATTCCAACATATTCCCTATCGTGCAAAAATGTAGATTAATGTTTTTAGTACTGGGGGGGTACTGAGAGTGCAGAGCCTCTAGGTGTAACAACAATGTCCCCGTTGCTCCTAGAGGCTCATTTGCATATATTAAAACATCATTTTTCATGCATGCCATGCAGGCACATATGAACATGGGACCAACACAGATGCCTTCAGTTGCTAAGCGCACATGTAACAGGTCAGACAGTTTTATCGGTACAAAACTGCTGACAGATGCCCTTTAAGAGCTTGTTATATTAATAAAGCATAGAGTATGTGTAGTACCCCACAGCAGGCACTAACATTACTTCACACTGCTATTGTCTCTAATGGCTAACCATAATGTCATCTGTGTTTTTATTCCAGGTCCTCTTACATTGTGCATTTATTATATTGCTATGAAACTGTTATGTTCATGTATTGTGCCTGGATCGCCAGCAGGTGGCAGTGCACCTGGCAGAGAGAGATATTTAGATAGAATGGAACTTACCATTCCATTCTCCCCGCTTTTGGGCAGAGGTGGGCTGGTCCTGTTTCGTACCAAGGGAGGGGTTGCAGAAAGTTAGAGTAAGTGGTGTCTAGTGTTGGAAGCAGACAAGTCAAGATGGTGCAGTGAGGGGAATGGCCACCCCTCCTGCAGCAGCAATCTCCCAAGGAATGCAGCTCATAGAGCACCCTGACTCCTTACAGATAAAGACACAGTATCACGAGGGGGCCAACAGCTACAGGCACCCCGCTCAAAAGGTACCAGAACAATCCTAAAGTCCAGCTACCAGAGGAAAGCCAGTCTAGCACAGCAGAGACCGATAGAGCAAGGTATCCAAGTTTGCCTGCCAGTTTACCCCAAAACCTGCTGGAACCAAGAGAAAGGCCGAATATTGTCTGGATACAAGTTTATTCAAGTAAATCTCTTGAACTTTCATCAAGTCTGGACTCCTCTTATTCTCCACCTACTACAAATCTCCCTTTTATTGTATTGGAGCCTAACCCTGGAGAACGACAGTATCCAAATAGGATTACTGTGACACACGCAGAAACTATTAAGGCCACACCAAACCACTCGGCAATTCCTATAAATCTGCGACACAATCGGCCTTGGGGGGCGGCACGTTGCATACGACTTACTGTACATTGAAACAATATGTATCATTGGACATACATTTGAATGGTAGCCAAATATACGGCCATTCCAACATATTCCCTATTGTGCAAAAATGTAGTATTATATGGCGCCCAGTGTGAGACAACTACATTAAATAAAGCAATGCTCCACTTATTTAGGAATTGCATCATGAAGGAATAATTTGTATAGGAGACCAGAGCAGCGAGCGGTAACATTTTCCCTAATGGCATTATCAGCAGACTAGAGACACCTTTCATGGCGCCTTCATTCCCTATATTAAGCAGAGGGGCTGACATGGGAGCAGGGTCCATCACCCAACTTTACTCATTTTGTTGTGATACGGTGACACGTGTATAAAGTAGAATTTTTTTTGTCCAAAGGACTTGAAGAGCTGAAAACATCTCAGCAATAGCTATATGAAGATTTAAAATACTGGGGACCAATCAGATACAGGCATGTGTGGAGGTGGGAGCACTGATGACACCACAGAAGCTACTGAGGACCAATCAGATTCAAGTATCAAGTCACACATGAGGGGAGAACCAATGAAATTACAGATTCTAGCAAGGACCAATCAGATTGCGGCAGGTGTGATGATGTCACAGAAGCTAGTGACATCACCGAGTTCTGAGCCTTGGAAAACCACTGCCTGACATTATCTCGGACAGAATATCTCTGGATATAGAGAGAGACAGATAGGCTTGTGCTTTTGCTCAGCAAATCCTTGTTTTCGCTTAGCGAGTTATTTAATTTGCGCCATGGAGATCCGGGGTTTGGCATTCTTGCCTTTCCTCTGGGTCATATGGACGCTATCGGGCCTCTGTACCCTGATTGCCTTGACTGTCATCCCAGGCCATGTAAAATATCCTTACATCAGGTAAGAGGGGACGGGGCGGGATTCATCTGTAGTATCATTATTGTTATTACCGTATTATCAGTTTATTCCCGAAATGTTATGATTATTATTATTAGTGGATTATTAATAAGCTACATCTCATAACTGTTAGTACAGAAAACATCCCATTGTTCGGGGGGGGTGGGGGGGGGGTCTGTGACAACTGAGGTTTCATGCACCGGCCTTCATCTAATCTGCTCTGGAGTGAGATGCACAAGCCTCTTCATCTCTGACCTCCATGCACCAAAAAAATCAAAACTGCACCAACTATGACAGGCATAACTTAGAAGCAAATTTGCCAGTCTGCAGAGGCCCCACCCCCTCCTGCTGAGCCTGTTTAGAACACACCCACTTTTTTGGAAAACTTGCAAGCATGGCTTAAAAATGCAAAAGTTACATTTTCTACAAAATGCCTCCTACTCAAAAATGTGATACTTTTCCAAAAAACGGAAGGAGAAAAAAAAAATAATAGTGAATAAATGAATGATGATTATTGTGTTAATGGGTTTTACCACTGGTTGTACTGGGGAAGTAATGGCTATATAGTGGGGCAAGTGACAGTATGGGGATGGGATGCGAAATATGATGCAATTGCCCATTCAGTTCCTGATTTCCTTTTACAAAGGGCCTCTGACAAATAACAGTTGCAATCTCACTGGTTGCTATGGGCGACGGCTCCATGTCGTCCCCATTGTTGTTTGTCTTCTATTTGTGTCTGGACATTATATTATGGAGGATGATTACAATGGAAGGAAATAAAGTCTCCTCTGCTATTAGAAGACATGACACAATCCTGCCGTTTGTGTCCTAATAACGCCCAATATTTTGCTTTCTATCTCAGTGAAACGGGACGAACATTCCCCGAATCGGTGGTCTTTACAGTGGTCTTCATAATATCTGCCTTTCTAGGTAAGTGGATTTAGAGAGATATCATGAGGAGATCAGCGGCTCCAGCCTCAGTGATGACGTTATCTCCCTAAGCACTATTCACTGCTGAGCGGCGGCCATCACTGCAGATTATAATCATCATTGAATCCTGGAGGTTATTACAAGTGTCTATGGACGTTCCCGGCTGATCCCATGTATTGTCTATTTCAGGAGCTGGCAACGCTTGCATCATGTACCGGTTTATGATCATCCGGTCTGAACAATCAGAGAGGCGACATATCATCTGCCAGAGAATCCTCTATGTCGTTGCATGGATGGGCTGCATTGGGACCATTGTGACCGCCGTAGTTTCGGTAAGTTTATATAGAGATGTCTCAGGACTAGTAATACAGAGGGGACATCGCTTGAAGTCAAGAGATGTGTATAAATACAATGACGCGCCCTGGTGACTATTCTTATGTATTACTGCCCCTGTATAATTACACCACCTGCGGCCTCTGCTGTTCTGTATTCTCAGATCTTCAGGACGTCCATATTGATGACATTTATTTCTCTGCTTTTGTTCTAGATGAGGATCAGTCCTACAGTCCACAGGATCGGCGCAGGACCGGCATTTATCTTTTGTGCCGTTTACAACCTAGGTCAAGCTATATGCCTGTACAAGAAATCCTTCAGCAGTCGCCGCCTATGCCACATTAGATTGGCATCAACCTTGGTGCCCATTGTGGCCCTGCTGACCTGTATCCTCTTATAGCTGGCTGGTACAGTGCCATGTTGTTTGCTGGATACACTTACACATATGTACTTACCATCATTGCTGCTGTTTGTAAATTTGGGTCAATTTAGCCAAGACCCCCACCCCTCCTTTAAATGATCAGGTCACTATCACTCATTGGTGTAGTTAACTAGGCCCCAAGCATTTTTGGCCCAGGACAACCCAAATTTACAGAGAGATTGTCTCTGAATATCCAGGAAAAATTTGGCAAATATGGGACTATTGGCAACTAGGAGATTATTCGCTTCCTCTGACCCCATTGTAGCACAGATCAGACATCACAGTATAGGGAACACTATAATAATATAATTAATTCTGTTACTTGTCCTTAACACGTCCTTCCAGTTTCTGTGTGTATGATCATCGGCTTCTTCCAGCTATGTACTGGCCGATGTGAAGAGGTGAGTTCATGCAACTTTTCACCGTCTTGTATAATCTACATCTATCCTGTGTAACAGTAATATGAAAGCTCCTATCTCACCTCCATCTTCCCATCTCACTCCATATAGAGTCCCTGGTGAGTACCGCCAGGCACTAATCCTCTATTCTGTCTTCTGCAGATCTACGCCAGGACAGGCATGGTGGCCGAGTGGACTGGATTTGTTGGCCTGATAATATACCAACTAATGAACTATACAGATTTCCAGGTGAGTAGATGCTGTGTAAAGGTCTAATGTGCTCCAGAAACATTTCAGAGAAGTCATATATTATATAGAGCTGTTTTATAATTAATGGTCTTTCTTCTTTTTTCTCAGCGTTTGTCTTTAACGTTGTCCCGAGAAGGTGTCTCCATTGGCCTGAGAGAAAAGACCCAGGACCCTGAAAATCCCCAATAAGATCCAAGGGGTGGAGCGCCAAGACAACTGAAACCATCATGACATTGCTGGACATGAATCTTCTGGATCAAGAGGCAGATTCCAGGCTTGGTCTCTGTCCTCAATACTGGATGTGACATTTTACCGGACTTTCCTAATACCGGATTTGACATTTACCGGATTTTCTGGATTCAACATCTAGCAGAATTTCCAAATACTGGATGTGACAATTACCCGGACTTTCCATAGCTACCTCATCTCAAATGATGGCTTTTACCCCCTTGTCCAAGGGAAGGGCAGTCCTTCAGCCATGGTTCCCTGGAGGTTTCCCCCACTAGGGGGTTTTTCCTCCCCTGAGTGTTGAAGGATGAGTTGGGGGTTCACCATCATCAGGGCCATTTCAAAATCACTGGCCTGTTAATAAATGAGTCAATACATGAGGTAGCTAACAATGTGTCCGAGCCTCTTTATTGTAGGGAATGTATTGTAACTAATGTTACCCAATAAAGACCGGGGAACTTCATAGGGGTGATCAGACCAAGCTCTGGAAGGAAAACGATGAAGGTGGTAATGGCAGGGTTAGATTTTCCTAAAGCCATATATGTCTAGAGTTTTTCAAATTTTATGGGTATAATAAAAGTGATTCATTAAAAGGGCATTCTGCTTGGGATAATTTATCTCTTATCCAGCTATCACTAGGACTTGTGTCCCCTTGTTTGAATGGAGTGTTGGTCGAGGATATGCACTACAACTCCACCCCAAATCTATGTGATTGTTAGAGATAGTGATGTTGTATTCTGCTACAGAATGCACAGAGTGTTGGTGCGCAGACTCAACCAGTGCTCTTTTAAAATTGGGGGTGTGGGTCCCTCATCATTGTGACTGGTTGCGGTCTAAGTGGGCAGACTGCCACCAATCTACCAGTTATTTCCTTTCAATTGTTAAAAGTCATATTTATAAAACCTCTGAAAACAGTGTGTACCTTATAGAGAGGGGGCCCCAGAGCTCAAGTCAAAACGGAGCTTTCTTCTATTGCTGGTTCATGCCCCGCACATATTCCCCCATAAAATAACAATTCTGGAGCATTTATAACTTCTCATGATTAAATTGTCAACTGGGTGTTAACATTTATCTTGCAAAAGTGGTGTGTCCCTACAGTCTGACCCTGAGAGCACTGATTGGACAGTGTGAAAGTGTGCAGTGACACACCCTCACCTGGGCCAGTGACGTCATATTTATCGGTCACGTGGCCTAGGCGCAGATCAGTTGAGCTGCAATACCAAGCACAGCCACTATCCAATGGACAGCGTTGTTCTTGGTAAGCCGGGCTGTAGCATCTTCAAACAGCTGATCAGCAGGGTTGACAGGTTTTGGACCCCCACCATTCAAGGTCATCAGTATAAAAAAAGCTAAGAAAACACCTTTAAAAAGGTACCTAAAGCATTATTTAAAAAAAAAAAAAATGCTGCACACTTTCAGCTTTTATAGGCTCCGTTCAGCTGTCCATGCACATGGAGTATGGATCCCATATACTTTCTATGGATCTGCACCCAACACACTTGGACAGCCAGAGCTGGGGAAAGCTTATAAAGGAAGTCTGTTACCTCCCTGTAGCTCAGTTAGGAGTATTACTGCCTGAATAGTATTGCTCAGTTCTAATAAGTCCAGATTGCTAAATTGTATGTCTGCTCCCCTATTTCTCCACATACAAGAGCTGTAATATACTGAGAGGACTTCTGAGCTTCCACTCCACACCATTATGTGAGCTCAGCTTGGAAAGCGCCATTTGTGGGCAAACAGTGGGAGAAGTATTGTTACTGATAGCGCTCCATGTAATAATACCAAAGATCAATTTTTACTGATTTGCTGTAAAGAGGAATCTATGGTGTTAACTGTTCAGGAGACATTTATATTGAGGTGCATTCTGTAAGGCAATGATCTCCTACTTGTGGCTTTCCAGCTGTTGCAACACTACAACTCCCAGCAGGTCCTGATAGCTACAGCCTATTGTAGCTGGGGAGCCACAGACCACCGCTGTAAGGGAAACAGCTTCTTTGGATGGCTTGCTCTACAACCTTGGCAACACGAACTTCAGCCGTGCCCTTTTTTCTCTCCTTTTCCAAATTCTGCTTTTATTCCTTATCCACCAGCGTTAAAACATAGTCATCTCCAGGAAATATCTAAGAGTTACACTAACACTGCATGTTACAGAAGAACAGATAAGCTTGTGGGGGATTAGAGATGCTTCAAAAGTAACCTAGAAAAGCTACATACATAATTAAATGAAAAAAAGTTCATCCAAAAGACTTGAAATGCAAGGCACAAGATATTTCAGAACGCTCCTGGAATGTTGGCAGTGCCCCAGAGACGTCTCCTGTGCCAAAGAGTCAGAAAGTTTCAACATAAAATGTCAAATTTAACTTGCGTAGCTGGTAATCCTGCAGATTTACAGTCAGTAAAACTTCCCATAACCTTACCCTGAAAAACCTGCATAATTGATGTTTCTAGGACATAAATTGAGGGTAAATTTGTATGAACATAGTGGGGGCCATTTATCATCCTTGGCACACCAGAAAACTGGCGTCAAGGTTTGGCGCACGCTGTGCTTGTGCAAAAATTTGCAACTTTTTGGGGATTTAGAGCCTCTTTCGTCACCTCTCCCCCCCCCCCCCCCCAAAAAAAAAAGGGTACAGCAGGATGGTTCATGGCCTGGCACATTTGTTACTACTTGGTGCCTTCTCAAATATAGGATCGCTTGAGGGGATCTCAACTACAGGATTTATGTACGTAAAGCAACACATTTTTGGATCAGACAGGAGCCTAATGAAGGGATCTGTTATTTAAAGGAGCTGGTGGGCACCGACCAATAGATTATACCCTACTATAAGGGGTGCATACAGACAATACCCAAAAAACTTACAACAATGGAAAAGTGAAAAGAAAAAATGTTGGCATTGCACAAGAAGGTACTCAGAATGCCTTCTTTTCTTTCTTTTTTTTCCTTTTTCTTATTCTTATTGATAAAGGATTATGTTGAATGGATTTGTTTGATCCTGAATGTATTTTCTCCCAAGTAACGTTAGTGTTAGTTATTGTAGCCTACCTATGGAAGTCACGCTGGACTGTATGTATAGCTGGTGTCATCCTAGGTGCTGAGTCACATTATGTCCCCGCTTGCATTTGTTACTTTGTTCCTGCCCAGTTGGGATTTACTGGTTAAAATTTTTATCCTTTTGCTATACAATTATGTTACTTAAAGGGGTTGTCTCATCATGGACCATGGGGGAATATCACTAGGATATGCCCCCATTGTCTTATACAGTAGGTGCGGATTCCACTGCTGGGACCCGCACCTATATCGAGAACGGAGCTCCGCAAGGTGGTGGCTGGTGAACTCTGGTCCGGCCACCACCAAGACGGCTCCCCACAGAAGTGAATGGGAGCATACCGCTTATGCGCGGCCCCTTCTCCTATTCATTTATATGGGGCAGACGGAAATAGTCGAGCACTTCACTTGCGGGGCTCTGTTCTCGATATTAGGTGCGGGTCCCACCTTATAAGACAATGGGGGCATATCCTAGCGATATGCCCCCATTGTCCATGATGAGACAACCCCTTTAAGCTGAATATTTATCTCCTCCAACATTCCCTGTTATTCTGCTGCTTTTCCCCTCGTTTTGACCTTGTTTTTTTCCTGACATTCTTCTTGCAGATTCCTTTTGGTTTGGTCATCTTGATGGTTGACTCCCCATTCTGACTAATGCTGCACCTTTTTTTTTTATAAGTCATCTTTATTAAAACATTTTATATATAAAAAGGGAAACAATATTCAAAATTTACATTGTTTGATATTATTTTCAATAGCAAAAATACATCCCATTCCCTAGCCTTCCCAGCACTCACTAGTTCCCGGGATTGAAAAAGAAAAGGAAAAAAAAATATTCTGTTTGGTGTGCCTGAAATCTAGCCAAGGTTTCCAAGCATCTGTTCCTTATCTTTTGATTTACAAACATTTCTTTCTTGGGGGATATATAGCTCCAACTATTTCATCAAAACCATCAAAGAAGGAATCATAGTTTGGATATAGTTTTCCTAGCTGTAAAAAGAGCACAATATACTTTATTTCTACATTTCTTATTGCTAATATGAGGGACCATCTAGTAAACAGGGAAAAAGCATATGCAAAGACGCTTTGCAGAAAATTAAGTACATGTCCCCAATGTCTGCAAAGTAAGGATCCATTCATAAAGGATCTGTTTACATTATTCTTTCCCCAAAAAAAGTCAAAACGTTTTCAATGGCACCATATTGTGTCAGTGAAAACGGATCCGTCCCCATTGACTTACATTGTAAGTCAGGACGAATCCGTTTGGCTCTGCATCGTCAGGTGGACATCAAAACGCTGTGTTCGCCTAAAAAGCGGAATGGAGGCTGAATGGAGGCAAACTGATGCATTCTGAACGCAACGGAGACCAAACGCAGCCAAATTGATGCATTCTGAAAGGATCCTTATCCATTCAGAATGCATTGGGGTTGAACTGATCCGTTTTGGACCTCTTGTGAGAGCCCTGAAACGGATCTTACAAGCGGGCCCAGAAACGCCAGTGTGAAAGTAGCCTTATGGACATCGCCATGTACAAACATAAGCCAAGAGATTTTATTATTAGGCCTCATGCACACGACCGTTGTTGTGTCCCGTGTCCGTTGTTCCGTTTTCCGTGATTTTCTGCGGGCCCATTGACTTTCAATGGGTCCGTGGAAAACTCGGCTAATGCACCGTTTGTCATCCGCGTCCGTGATCCGTGTTTCCAGTCAGTGAAAAAAATATGACCTGTCCTATTTTTTTCATGGACAATGGTTCGCGGACCCATTCAAGTCAATGGGTCCGTGAAAAAACATGGAGGCACACAAGATCGTCATCCGCGTCCGCGCGTCCGTTTTTTTCCTATCATTTGCATGGCAAACTTGACTTAGATTTTTTTTTACTTTCCTTCATGTCTGGAGATCCTCCAAAAATAAAGGAAGACACACGGAAACAAAAACGGGCAAGGATCACGGAACAACGGAACCCCTTTTTGCGGACCGCAAAAAAATACTGTCGTGTGCATGAGGCCTTATTATTATTAAAGGAAATTAAGAGAATTTGGTTATATTGAAATCCAGTGGTCGCCAGATACAGTCATGTGAAAAAATTAGGACACCCTTTGAAAGCATGTGGTTTTTTGTAACATTTTTAATAAAAGGTTATTTCATCTCCGTTTCAACAATACAGAGAGATTAAAGTAATCCAACTAAACAAAGAAAACTGAAGAAAAGTCTTTTCAAGATCTTCTGTAAATGTCATTCTACAAAAATGCCTATTCTAACTGAGGAAAAAGATAGGACACCCTTGCCCCTAATAGCGAGTGTTACCTCCTTTGGCTGAAATAACTGCAGTGAGACGGTTCTTGTAGCCATCTACCAGTCTTCGACATCGGTCTGAGGAAATTTTACCCCACTCCTCAATGCAGAACTTTTTCAGCTGTGAGATGTTTGAGGGGTTTCTTGCACGTACAGCCCTTTTCAAGTCACCCCACAGCATCTCAATGGGATTCAAATCTGGACTTTGACTTGGCCATTCCAGGACTCTCCATTTCTTCTTTTTCAGCCAATCTTTGGTTGATTTACTAGTATGTTTTGGGTCATTGTCATGTTGCATGGTCCAGTTCCGCTTCAGCTTTAATTTTCTAACTGATGGTCTCACATGTTCTTCAAGCACCTTCTGATACACAGTAGAATTCATCGTGGATTCTATGATGGTGAGCTGACCAGGTCCTGCTGCAGCAAAGCAGCCCCAAACCATGACACTTCCACCTCCATGCTTCACAGTTGGTATGAGGTTCTTTTCTTGGAATGCTGTGTTTGGTTTACGCCAAACATGTCCTCTGCTGTTGTGTCCAAATAATTCAATTTTGGACTCATCTGTCCAAAGAACATTATTCCAGAAGTCCTGGTCTTTGTCAACTTTATCTCTGGCAAATGTCAGTCTGGCCTCGATGTTTCTCTTGGAAAGCAAAGGTTTCCTCCTTGCACACCTCCCATGCAAGTTAAACTTGTACAGTCTCTTTCTGATTGTAGAGGCATGTACTTCTACATCAACAGTAGCCAGAGCCTGCTGTAGTTCTCGAGATGACACTTTAGGGTTTTTGGAGACCGCTTTTAGCATCTTGCGGTCTGCTCTTGGGGTGAACTTGCTGGGGCGACCAGTCCTGGGCATGTTGGCAGTTGTTTTGAAAGCCCTCCACTTGTAGACTATCTTCCGGACAGTGGAATGGCTGATTTCAAAATCTTTTGAGATCTTTTTAAATCCCTTCCCAGACTCATAGGCTGCTACAATCTTTTTTCTGAAGTCCTCTGACAGCTCTTTTGCTCTCACCATGGTGCTCACTCTCACTTCAACAGTCAGGAGCACACCAAACTAAATGTCTGAGGTTTAAATAGGGCAAGCCTCATTCAACATGCAGAGTAACGATCTACTAATTATGTGCACCTGGTGTGATATACCTGTGTGAGATCTGAGCCAATTTAAGAGGGAATACATGTGAGGGTGTCCTATCTTTTTCCTCAGTTAGAATAGGCATTTTTGTAGAATGACATTTACAGAAGATCTTGAAAAGACTTTTCTTCAGTTTTCTTTGTTTAGTTGGATTACTTTAATCTCTCTGTATTGTTGAAACGGAGATGAAATAACCTTTTATTAAAAATTTTACAAAAAACCACATGCTTTCAAAGGGTGTCCTAATTTTTTCACATGACTGTAAGCTTGTTTTTTTGTAGGACAAGTTGTACTTTCTAATTCCACCATTTATTATTGCACACAGGATGTAGTTGGAAGCTGGAAAAAAAAATGCAATTCTGCCATTGTTTTATGGGTTTTAGTTTTACAATGTTCTCTGTGTGGTAAAACTGACATGTTAAAGGGGTTATCCGAGACTATAAAATGCTTCCCCATATGCCTTGCCGGTCAATGAATATACTTACCTGGCTCACCGTTCTCTGTGCCGCTTCTGACGCCCGCACCGCCGCTGCTGCTTCTCCCCGTGCGCAGGTGAAAACATCCGGTCTCAGGGGGGCAGCCAATGGCAGGCGGAGCGTGGAGCCAGGTAAGTATATTCATTGTGAGGGGCCGACACATGGGGGAGCATTGATGACGACTTTAACTTCATTCTGCAGGTCAGTCATACCAAGTTATATAGTTTTTCTTGTGCTTTCATGTATTCAAAACAATACAATGCTTTTAAAATGCTGTTTAAAAAAACTGCATCGCCATGTTTTGACCCCCAAAACGTTTTTAATTTTACATCTACAGAGCTATGTGAGGGCTCAATTTTTGCGGGTTGATTTTTCATTTCTAGGAAGGAAATATGGAGGAGGAGAGGAGAATGGACAGTTATTTAATCGTCCCCTTCTGCAAGGTGATGACTGCAGTGACACTATAGTATACAGGAGGACACGACATCTTGTCTTGTCAGTTCTAGACTAGACATGATGTCCACTGTACTCCTGGCTGCTGTACACTAACTCCTTTTAATTAGTTCTGCAGCAGCTTAAAGGGGTTGTTCATAATGAGGGAGCCTGTCTGCCAGACTCCACCACCACAGGGCCAAACCTGTAAATGGGAAACATACCTGTGCCCAGCCACTGGGTTCTGGCTCCTTTTATCCTCCGCTGTTGCTCTGGTCTCCATATGTCGACATCCTGTTTGACGTGGGTCACATGGCAGTTGCCATCAGTGAGGGTCCGCAGTGGTGACATGTGTCACTGGGTTTTGTGACACAAGGGGGACATGTCACCGCTACGGGCAGTGATTGGCTGCAGTGGCCACATGACACATGTCAAACAGGATTTTGACACGTGGAGACCAGGGCAACAGTGGGGGAACAAAGGAGCGGAACCCAGCGGAAGTAGGTATGTCTCCTTCTGCAGGTCTGACTAAGGTCTGGCAGAAAGGCCACAGTGCCTGAGGAAGGAGACAACCCGTCTCTGAAACATGTTGCTTTCTGTCCTCTCTCTATTTTATTTATTAAATTACTTTTTGGGTGATCAGCGCCCTGAAAACATTTTTATTTTTCTCCTCGTCACGTTTCATCATACGACATAGTTCTCTGTAATCAGAGACCCTGTTGGAATGTCATACTGTCCGTGGTTCGAGCAGCATGAAACTGATGACAGGTTCCCTTTCCCTTTATTTAGTGGACATTGAAAAATTATTAAAATTTGGCTTCCAACAATTAGGCTTTTTTAGATACAATATGTTAGATTATTAATTAGCTTTTTAAATCGATAGTGCTTGATATGTAAAGGTACCTTTACACGAGGCGATGATCGGTACGATTGAACGAACGTTTCAAAAATGACCCTTTATCACTCACAAAATCGTAATTTCGATCACATTCCATCATTTGTATAGCAGACTGTTGCATTGCGTTGCGGACAAATTAATCGTCTGTAATCGTGGGTGCAGTGAGCGATTCCTGTTTACATGTATCAAATCGTTAACGTCCAACGATGATTTTTGTGCCCACACAAACGATCGAACCTATGAGAAATCTACCGATTGTTGGTCGACGCTCTTTCGTCATTGCTTTTACACTGCTGGATAATCTTGCAGATTCACTCGATTTAACGATAATTTACACGATAATCGCTTTGTGTAATACATTTCCAGTTTAACTGCATTCTGTATTCAGAGGCTCAGCAGCAGGATGCAGTCTGTAGCTAGGAGGACATAAGCAGGCCTGAGCCTGAGTACAGCACATTCAGATGTTTAGTTTTCCAAAATGAAGTGTATAACATTTTGCAAATATATTAGCCAATTGTTACAAAAGCTAATTTCTAAAAACTGGTAAAAACTTCTGCACCCCAAAAAAAATACAAAACAAAAAAAAAAAACATTGACCTGCCTTTCTTATTTTGGTGGTCTGGACAAAAGTCAAGTCAGCTAGCGATATTATGACACATTCTGGTGGCGTCTTTGTCTATTTTTACCTCTTGTGAATAGCAAGCAAGAATAAAAAAATAAAAATGTATGAAAAAGTATGAAAATATTGTATACAGAAATCCTCGCTAGCTCTTTGGCTTCAGTGTTCAGTACAGCAGAAACACTGTGACAAATCACTCATAGCTGTAAATTACGGTATAATTTATGCAAATTTATATCTGAACTTGTTCAAAGTGTGATTTTTTGTGTGTGTGTTGACAGAAAGTTGCGAACGCTTTAAAAAAAAGCTGTACTAGTTCTATTATCAAAGAAGTCAATTATTTAAACAGCTTACAGTATAAGGCCTCATGCCAAACAGCTCGTCCGCAATACACGGGCCCCCCGGTTGGTGCCCGTGCATTGCAGTCCGCAGCAGGGGCCCGGTTGACACACGTCCGTGTGCATGAGGCCTAAAGAGCATTTCTTCCATATAGTACTTACCTTTTCTCCTATAACCTTTTCGCCTATAGCGGCGTGCCGCTTGGCTATATTTGACGATCCTGTATAAATAAATTGGAGGCGGCACCAGATAGGCGGTGCACTGTCATTCTCTTTGGGAGCTTTATTCTAGAGATAGATGCAGGCCCTAGAGGTGGGACCCACATCTATCTGACATTGGTGGCATATCCTAGCGATGTACCACCAATGTTCCAGGTGAGACAACCCCACATCAGATAGAAGTTGTTTGACAAACAACCTAGAAAATGATCATTAACACAGACACGGAGACACACGTTTTAATCCTTATTGATTCTCGTCTTGACTACTGCAAAGCATTACTAATCGGTCTCCCTCTCACTAAACTCTCCCCCCTTCAGTCTGTTCTAAATGCTGCAGCCAGGCTCATCTATCCATCCAACCACTACACTGATGCTACTAGTCTGTGCCTTCACTGGTTGCCCATCCACCACAGAATACAGTTCAAACTTCTCACCCACATTGCTGCACCTCCATACATCTTCTCCCTCATCTACATCTACCACCCTACTCGTGCTCTCCGTTCTGTTAGCGACCTAAGATTAATAACCTCCATAATTCGTATCCCTCACTCCCGTCTTCAAGACTTCTCTCGAGCTGCACCAACTCTCTGGAATACTCTGCCCCGAAATACTAGGTCAATTCACAACTTCTCCACCTTCAAACGTGCCTTAAAAACATATCTTATCAAGCTACCTAAACTGACTATTCCCCGACTAAACCTCCCCCCACCAACTCCTCTGGCCTAAACTCGATCCTCTAGTAGTCCCAAACCAGAAGCAGATCGGCCGGCACCACTCCTGTCAGTTCAATAATGGCTCAAATCCTACTTATCACAAACAACTACCTTATGTGTCACCCCCAATTCCTCATAGATTGTAAGCTCTTGCGAGCAGGGCCCTGACTCCTAGTGTTTCAGTTGCATATTATCCAGTTATTTTTGTTTTGTACATGAACCCTATGAACTTGTAAAGCGCTGCAGAATATTGTGGTGAACATTCAGGTGAACATTTTAAATACTTCTTTTCAGACCATGATCTGGTTGGTCAGCTAAAATTCACCTGACAACAAATCATTTTGGTTGAAATCGTTCACTTTGATCAATGTCTATCTAAGGTTTGTGGCCACCTTTAGATTTAAGGACAGATCTGTTGAGTTTTTCTATTGCCCTGCAACAAAAAGGCTTTAGAAAGTTATCAATAAGAAAACAAACACAATTTCTGTAATTTACTAATGTTTGGTATTTGTTATAAGACTGCAGAGAACTAAAAGGACATCCACCCAACCGCATGTCTTCCCCGCCTAACCAAATCACAACAGAGGAAACTGGTTTTGTTGGATTGAGGGTCGGTCACAGCTTTAATTGTCTTTTAGTTGTTCTCACAAAAACACCAAAACTTTATCAAATGCCAAAACCCATTTCCAGGAGTGTGAGAAGCGATATGCCCCACTGAAACCCCAGTGGGCAAGTCCACCTTCTCCTCCGCTCTTAGTATTTTATTTTAACCAACATCCAGCTGTGACTTATACAACGGCAACTGTGAAAAGAAAGGTATGTGAGCCAAAACATCATGGAAAAACAACGAATGGGGCCAGGAGGGTGGGAAAATTCCTGGTGAAGGTGCCATTGAAAAGGGACCAAGATGGGGTAAGCCCTCCTATTTATTAACTCTAGGGGAGGGGCAGGGGATGACCATCTAGACTGAACCAGAAGGGGAGCGGAAGGGGGGAGTGCCCAGAAAAACAGAACAGGCAGCAGCAGTAACTAAAGGAAAAAACACCCCTGCGGGCCAAACCACCATGCTTTAGCAGGAAGACATGATGATTTAACCGATGGGCTACCAACCTTTTCTCTGCACAAAATGCCCTCGCTATGTGCTGTGGCGTTAACTATGTTTGCTATTAGCATGATATATGTAGCCATTTCTAAATCTTACCATTCCCTCAAAGTAAATATATATATTTTTACAGCTGATGTATCGGCAAAGACTAATGCAAATATCTGGGCTATCTTTAGAACAGCATTCCACAAACTCATGAAAAGTCATCTGAAAGTATGTATTAACGTCACTGCTGCTACAGTGTGGAAGGTAGATCCAGTTTTGCAACACAAAAAAAGTGTGAAAGTGACTGAGTCATGGAGGTGTTAATGGTTGTGACATTGGCACCTCCCAAGCACCTTATGCCAGGACTGAGTTAGGAAACGTCCTTGGTATAACTGAAGAGTCCCTTGTTTTGTAACAACATACAGCTTTTACAACATCATTTGTCTTAATGTAATATCATCAAGATGGTTAATAAAAGAAAATTTCTCAATAGATAGAATAACATGGTTCTCCTTTTTATCTTCAGGGAAGCATCAAGGACCTGAAAAATCGAGACCCTAGACACAATGGGTGAAATTAATAAAAATGCTTCTTACGCCAGTCTTACTTGCCACATTTACGGTCCATTGTGTCTAGGTTCTAGGTACAGTAGTTCATGAATTCTTAACTTCCGCAACGGAGGCGTTTCCAGGATCCTCTTTGCGGCTATGTGACTGCTAGTGCAGCGTTTTCATGGCTTCCGATCCAAGCCTGTGTTCTTCTCTTCCTCTCTGAGGCAAGAGATGGTGCATCATCACTGACATCACCGCCTCCTGCCAGCCTTCCTTGTTCCTGATGCCTGTACAACAGGATAACGCTATTGTGTATGCGCCAGGACTGCTGGCCGTCTTGTCGGTGTACAGGCTTCTGTGCGAAGCCTGTTCTTTACTGACTCATGCACAGTATGATGTAAGTACTGTGCATGAGTCAAACCATAGCAATCAGACTCTGTGCTGCCGCTATGCTGGTGATGGGGCACTATGGATGGCACAGTGGATGGCACAGTGGGGCACTGTGAAGCACACTGTGGATGGCACTGTGTGGCACACTATGGATAGCATTGTGGGGCGCACTGTGGATGGCACTATGGATTTTACAGCCATAATATCGCCAGCTTCTGCATCCTTTCTGCCTCCCATTAATTTAAATGAGAGGCAGTAGTAACGATCACGAAGCGGCAGCTTATAGCCGCAGCCATGCCAAGAGAGGATCCTTACCAATAAATGCCCCCCATTGAAATGAATAGGAGGCAGAAAGAACATGGTGGCCGGTGGGTGTTCGGCGAAATTTCGGTGCAATTGTCCGCAACAAAATACATAGGTAAAACTTTCCATGTGAACGGTCCCTAATAGGGCTCATGGACATGACCGTGCCTACTATTACCATCTGTGAGCTTTTAACATCCCTATGCCTTTTCGACAAGGGATACAACGTGTCCTATTCTGGTCCCCAAAATGTGAACCGGGGGACTAATTGAAGTCGTTGATGGTATCCTTATTTTATATATTCGTGATTTGCACACCACAAAGGAGATACGGCCATGTGCATGAGGCTTTAGATACACAGCTCAGGCAGTATCACACATGAACATCTTTGATATGGGGACAGTAGACTGCAGGACAGCTGATAGACTTAGACATACAAGCACAGTGAATAGCATTAGACATGATAAGCTTAGATACACATCACCCCAGACAGTATTGTACAAGAGGGGATTAGATACACAGCTCAGCAGGCAGTATCACACACAACAAGCAACGTTACATCCAGGGGAGGATTGGGAACTTAAAGTGGCCCTAGGAAAAAAACAACTAAAAGTGGCCCCATATTGTAGGTGGGACAACTGAAATAGGTGGGGCCTGCAATACCGTAGTGCAGCACAGAATACTGACCCAGCACAACATACTGCCGCCACAGCCACAGATTTTAACTGTATCACCGTCACGAGGACGGTAATACAGTAGAGTTCATGAGGGCACTTGCGGCCATTGAGCATCAGATCATTATGTACCTGGCCTGCGGCCATCAAGAGGGCTTGAGTGGCCCCCTGGGAAATTTCCCTGTATGGTCTATGGTCAATCCACCCCTTATACAGCCACAGCAGGCTTTATCGTACATGATAGGATTATATACAGACCTATTTTGATGTGCTTGCAGTTTATTGCACTCCTGGATAGAAGTGAAGGAAGAGCCTGTGGACTGTCAGTGATGTGATGCAGCAAGAGGATTCATGTATGGGTGTAGTAACATGGGCACAGGAGGTGTAGTAGGCGTGGTTACTGCAGACTGAACAGCGTAGGGGCGGGGCCAGCCTCATCTCTCTGCAGAGCAGCCAGGTTTGTTTATAAATAAAGCTAGGTAGTGAGCAAAACAGGAAGCACTGAGTGTAAACAGACCTGCCAGGATAGTCTGATGCCCAGACAGGATGAAAGAAAGCACAAACATTAAAAACAGGTATTGGGGGCCTATATATGCATTAGGAGGGGTGTTAGAAGCACATAAAAACCAGACCACCTCTTTAATTTTAGTCACATAGACCCCGTCCCCTCCTACCCCCTTTTTAGAAAAGTGGCTGACGTGGTATGAAACAGCCAAAAAGTTGCAAATTTTTTATGGAAAAATGTGTGACTTTTTGGCGCCACGTTTCTTTCACAGGAAACTTGATATATTCATCTTTTTTCTTTTGGATTGCCAGAGAAAATACAACATGCCTTTGGGTTAACAACCTGTAAATCAATCAGTACCGAGCATGTGAATCATAATTTGCAGCTTAAAAGGCCAAAATGGAAAAAAAATATGTTCCAATTCTTCATGACGCATACCTCCCAAATGGCCCAAATCCGACGGGATAGTCCCAGATTTCGGCAGCTGTCCTGCTTTCAACTGTCTTTGCACAAAGGGGACTGACTGGACTGGGTGTGTATATGCTCTATTCATTTATATGTGAGTTTGAAAACAGCTGAGCAAGTTTACATTCTGGGATTTCTGGTTTCATAATAGCTGGAGTTATCAGAAGTTACTGACCCGTCACAACAGGACATTTGATCCAAGACTAAAGGTCACCATACACCGTTGATAGCCTTTGAACAAGTACTTGTTTGTTCAACAGCTATTCCACCCGACCCCCAAGACACATGCAAACTCAGCTCAGCCAAGCGTGCATGTGTTATTAATAGGAGAGGGGAAGAAGCCACCTCTAACAGTGGCTTATCTCCTGTGAGAACAAAAGATAGGGCATGGTGAAATTAAACATGCCTGGTTCTTCCTTCCTCTGACATTTGTCATTTGGGGGTGTTAGATTGCCCTTTTTAATGTGTATATGGGTACCTTAATTTTACTGACACATTAAATGATGAGTTCAGTCATTTTCCTGGGTGATGTCCGCTTCTGCTCTAAAAAGTATCATCCATCTGTCAAATGACATCACTATCGATTTTGGTGACTATGGAATCTGACCTAATTTGTGAGGTCAGTTCCCAGTTCAGGGGCCTAGGAGAGAACAGGGCAGGGAAGCTTCAGTCATGAACCAAGAAGCAGTTAAGGAAGACAATTCCCAGTCCTTGACTAAAATTGAGAATGAAAATAAATGCGCTCAAAGAGTTGTTTTGTGGCATACTTTTGCACAAGTATACTGTCATTTTGGACTATATACAGTTAAAGGGCTGTCCCACAAAAAATATTCAACATTTTTCAAAGTAACACCTGGATCTTTTGCAACTGCATGTAATAAAAAATTTAGAGTAGCCACTGAGTTATTGAATAAAATGTATCTGTATAGCGCCACCTGCTGTTTGTTAGTTTCCATTTTTGTCTGTCCACCTGCAGAGGTGGACACACATGTTCAGTTCAATCCTTCTACTGCCACCAGCTATATCTAGAAGCTGTTACGGTTACAGGGAAAAAGCTGCAGCAGACAGGTCGCACTCCCCGAGAATGGACTCACACCATGAGCTGCAGCAGAAAGGATGGAAAGGACATCTCCCCTGAGCTGTCAACTCGGAGCAAATCTAAGCTTGAACAACTGGAGCAATGAGTGGGGAGATCTCTGGATCCATGCGAGGCACAGGGATGGTTTTAGCTTTGTTAAAAAGAGACTGTGCAGCAAGGAGCTAGTGGAGAGGATGGGAGTGGTAGGGGCCCTAATGAAGTGTTGTGTCACAACGTATTCCCTCAGGTCGTTGCTCCTGGGGATTGGTGCAGTGGAAATGTAATAGTGAAAAATGAGGCCATAATGTAATGTATAAAAATCTCTTTTTTTAAGTGTAACATAGAACTTCAGGTACACTGAATAGCAGCTGACTTCAAGTGCAATTTTCTGGCACCAGTAAGGCTCCTTTCCCACGAGCGTGACGGATTGGCTCCAGGGTGCGTTCAGTGAAACTCGCATCATTTTGCAGGCAGTTTTATTTCCGCACGAGTGCAGTGGGTTTTGGTGCATTTTTCATGCGCTTGATGAAAAACGGAAGGTTTACAAACAACATCTATTAGCAATCATCAGTGAAAAACGCATTGCATCCGCACTTGCTTCTGGATGCAATGTGTTTTTCACGCATCCCCATTCACAGCCAGGGCTGCGTGAAAAACGAGGAATATAGAACATGCTGCGTTTTTCACGCAATGCAAAACTGATGCGTGAAAACATGCTCATGTACACAGACCCATTAAAATGAATGGGTCAGGATTAATTGCGGGTGCTATGCGTTCACGTCACGCATTGCACCCACGCGGAAAACTCGCTCGTGTGAAAGGGGCCTAAGGAATATGGAGGTTGATTAGATGGTATTGGCCTACTAACGTTCTGGGTGATGGATGCTTTGGCTGTAATCGTTCAGCTTGCAGCAGTGTCTTTAAAGGGGTTGTTTCACTTCAGCAAATGACATGGTAGGAGTGGGCTTGTCCTGCTTCCTGTTAGGAGGAGTAGTTCCTGCTAAGACAGGGAAGAAGAGGAAGAACAAGCTTGAGCTCCTGCTCCAAAAGACCATTCTCCAGAGAGATAATTTATTTTTTTGTCTCAAGTGAAGTCTTGAGCCACTGGACAGTAGAGTGAACTGCTACAGCAAACATTAAAGGGGTCGTCTCACTTCAGCAAATGAACATTTATCATGTAAACAAGGTTAACACAAGGCACTTACTAATGTATTGTGATTATCCATATTGCCTCCTTTGCTGGCTAGATTTGTTTTTTGATCACATTATACACTGCTCATTTCCAGGGATTATGACCACCCTGCAATCCATCAGCGGTCATCGTGCTTGCACACTATAGGAAAAAGCACCTACCTTTCTGGTGGCCGGGACTACGGGAGTGCAAATAGTCCAGCACTTTCTTCTATAATGTGCAAGCACGGCCACTGATGCTGGATTACAGGGTGGTCATAACCCCTGGATACGAGGAGTGTATAATGTGATCGAAAAACAAATCTAGCCAGCAAAGGAGGCAATATGGAGAATCACAATACATTAGTAAGTGCCTTTTATTAACCTTCTCTACATGATAAATGTTCATTTGTTGAAGTGAGACGACCCCTTTAATGTTTGCTGTAGCAGTTCACACTGATGTCTAGTGGCTCAAGACTTCACTGGAGACAAAAGAATACATTATCTCTCTGGAGAATCGTCTTTTGGAGCAGGAGCTCAAGCTTGTTCTTCCTCTTCTTCACGTCGCCTTAGCAGGAACTACCCCTCCTGGCAGGAAGCAGGACCAGCCCACTCCTACCAAGAGGGGAGGAAGAGGGTGGTTAACCTTATTCCTTGTCAACCTTTTGCCAACCATTCCTTGTTGGAGCAAACAGCCAGAAGTATGCAATAAATTACATAATATTGTAATACAAGCTAATTATAATTGTAGTACCCCTAGGTCTGGGGTACTACAAACGGCATGTACTATATGATGTCTGATTGTCATTTTTTAAAATTATTTTTTTATATTAATTAGAAGTTAGATTGAGTCAACAATAGGTATTATGTATTCATTACAGATAGAGACTGCTGTGTACATACCACTGAAGTGCCAGGAGCTGAAAACTATTTAGATACAAGCTTGAGGTGTGATTGCTAACAACATGGCTGCAATTAATCCTGCTTTTATTAGACTTTAATGAAGTTTATTATCTAGTGGACTGAGGTCTACTCCACATGGAAAACAGAAGACTTGGAAATACTCTGCACTCCTTCTGTATGAGGTCACTTTCTTCCCGGAGACAGTCCTGAAGCCTGGCACCTTCTTCCTGCAGACAGCTCAGACATTATCTGTTCCTTATTTCCTCTATCTTATCTACTGGTACAGAAACTTCTGCTTCTAGATGAGCGAGGTCCACATGACCTTGAAGAGCTGAGCACCAGGCTTCACTTACTGGTAGAGAAGTATGTGAATGGCTCCTGGAAGAAGGGATAAGATAATGACTGTCACCTCCAAAATACAGATTTTTTTTTTTCAAGTAGATAATTGATTTGATTTATCTTTATTTTAAAATCAAGAACTTACTCATTAATCGCACCAATAAGATTATATAATGTACATGACTCTCCCACATATTTTTTCCTTTATTCTGTTGGTTTTTCTAGGTTTACCTGGCAAGGAATTGGAGCTGAAATAGATTGTACAAAGCGAATATATATACCATTGTGTCATGGTCTTACCTCCTTGCTGTTCCCTTCGTTTGACATGTGCTGGCGGCCATCTTGGTTTCTGGGTTTTCTTGTAGCCTCCCACCCTGCGGCTCCTCCTTCCCACTGGGAGGAGCTGGATGCCCAGCTCATATATATAGGAGGTCTGTGGCTTCAGTTCCTTGCTTGGTCCTCCTGTGTTCACATGCTTCCAAGACTGCTGCTGCTTCTGGTTCCTGATCCTGGCCTCGTCTGACTACCCCGTTGGTTCCTGATTCCGGCTTCGTCTGACTACCCCGTTGGTTCCTGATTCCGGCTTCGTCTGACTACCCCGTTGGTTCCTGATTCCGGCTTCGTCTGACTACCCCGTTGGTTCCTGTTCCTGGCTTCGTCTGACTACCCTTCTGGTTCCTGACCTCTGTCTCCGCAAGACCCTGCTTCGGTTTAGCCATCCGTTCGGACTTTGCTTACGGCTTGCTCTTCAATAAAACCTTCTTATTTTCCACTTATCTCTTGTTGTACGTCTGGTTCATGGTTCCATGACATTAGGACCAAGCCATGAATTCTGACGGTACAGGGCCACCCTCGCTACCTACGCTGGTTGCCAGACTTGATCAGCAGGATCACCTGTTGGGTCGGTTCGCTGTGGCGTTGCAAACCCTGCTTGAACGCACAGCTCATTTAGCTTCCGTTGCCGATGGGTCGGTTGTCGCTCCTGGGCCCGCTCCTACTGCCGCTCCGGTTGTTGCGCCAGAGTCTACCCTGACACCTGTTGCTGCGCCTGTGGTGTTTCAGGGTATGACCGGTTCTGCCCCCCTTCCACAGCGCTTTGGGGGAGAGCCAACTCAGTGCCGAGGTTTCCTTAACCAGGTGGGCATTTACTTCGAGTTGCTGCCACATGCCTTTCCTACTGAGAGATCAAGGGTGGGCTTCTTGATCTCGCTGCTCTCGGACAAGGCCTTGGCCTGGGCCAGCCCTTTATGGGAGAACAACAATCCGGTGGTTGCCGAGTTTTCCGGTTTTGTTGCTTCTCTTCGGAAGGTATTCGATGTGCCGGCTCGTGCTGCCTCTGCTGCTAAGCTCCTTATGTCCATCAGACAGGGTTCACGATCCGTAGCTGAATACGCCATTGAGTTTCGTACCCTGGCAGCAGAGGTGGGCTGGAATAATGAGGCTCTGGTCGCTGCTTTCTCTCATGGTCTCTCGGATGCCTTGAAGGATGAGGTTGCAGCTAAGGACCTACCAGTGGAGCTCGAGTCTCTTATTTCTTTCCTGATTTTGATTGACACCAGACTCAGGGAGAGACCTTCCTTTAAGGAGAGCCTGCGGAGGTCTCCTAACAGATTGGCGCCTACGTTTGCTGTCCCACCCGTGCCTCCCTCTCCTCCCACGCCTCCTGGGGATGACTTGTCTGGGGGTGAACCCATGCAGCTGGGGTTTGCTCGCCTGTCTGAGGGGGAGAGGGTACTCCGGAGACGCGAGGGCCGATGCATGTACTGTGGTCTCGGTGGGCATTTTCGGTTGGCATGTCCGAACCGTCCGGGAGAACGCTCGCACCTGAGGTCCTGTCGGGGGCAGATCTTGGGTGGAGTCTCCTCGTCCCCGGTTTCCCGTGTTGACAAACCACTGATCACGGTTGTCCTCTCCTGGGTCGGGGGCTCGGTGACGACCCAGGCGTTGGTGGACTCTGGTGCTGGTGGTTTGTTCATTGATAGAGTGTTCGTTGCCGCCAATTCCATTCCTCTGCAGCCTCGAGGTTCCCCACTGGCTCTTGAGGCGATAGACGGCAGACCCCTTCTGCCGCCACACGTGACTCATGAGACCCTTCCAGTGGGGATAGCCATTGGTGCCGTTCACAGAGAGTCGGTCTGTCTCCAGGTTATTTCGTCTCCACACTACTCGGTGGTCTTGGGGTACCCCTGGCTCCAGAAGCATAATCCGACTTTCGATTGGAGATCGGTCGAGATCCTCTCGTGGTCACCGCAGTGTGGGGCTAGTTGCATCCATGGGCCTGTCAAGTTGCTGTGTACTTCCTCGGACTCTCTGTTGCCTCCTGAATACGAAGAGTACCGGGATGTATTCGATAAGGTGCGCGCGGTTGCCCTACCTCCGCACCGCCCATACGATTGTGCCATAGAGTTACAATCCGGTGCCGTTCCTCCTCGTGGCAAAGTCTATCCACTGTCGGTAGCGGAGAATGAGGCCATGGAGGAGTACGTGAGGGAGGCGCTTTCACGCGGACACATTCGCAAATCCTCGTCCCCGGCAGGGGCTGGATTTTTCTTTGTGAAAAAGAAGGGCGGCGAGTTGAGGCCTTGCATCGATTACAGGGGTCTCAATCGCATCACGATCAAGAACGCTTACCCGATACCCTTGATTTCCGAGCTGTTCGATCGCCTCAAAGGGGCCACGGTCTTTACCAAACTCGACCTGAGGGCGGCATATAACCTGGTAAGGATCAAGGCGGGCGATGAGTGGAAGACCGCGTTTAACACCAGGACCGGTCATTATGAATCCTTGGTTATGCCCTTTGGGTTGTGCAATGCGCCCGCAGTCTTCCAGGAATTCATCAACGATGTTTTCCGTGACCTGTTGCAGCAGTGTGTGGTGGTCTATTTGGATGACATCTTGGTATATTCTGCATCCATGGAGGCCCACATTCTGGATGTCAGACGAGTGTTGCAACGCTTACGAGAGAACAAGCTGTTCGGTAAGCTTGAGAAATGCGAATTTCACCGATCCCAGGTAACCTTCTTAGGTTACATCATTTCCGCTGAGGGGTTCTCCATGGATCCTGAGAAGGTTTCGGCTGTCTTACAGTGGCCCCAGCCCAGTGGGCTTCGTGCCCTGCAGCGCTTTTTGGGCTTCGCCAATTATTATCGGAAGTTCATAAGGGACTTTTCCATGCTAGCCAAGCCTCTCACGGATCTGACCAGGAAGGGCAGTAATCCTCAGGTCTGGCCGCTCGAGGCCATCCGAGCTTTTGAGGCTCTAAAGTCCGCCTTTGTGTCGGCTCCGATTCTGTCGCATCCCAACCCTGGGTTGCCTTTTGTCCTCGAGGTGGACGCGTCTGAGACGGGAGTAGGCGCCCTCCTGTCTCAGCGTAGAACACCAGAGGGTCCTCTGCTTCCTTGTGGGTTTTACTCCCGGAAACTGTCTTCCGCGGAGTGCAACTATCAGATTGGTGACAGGGAGTTATTGGCCATCGTGCAGGCCCTTAAAGAATGGAGGCACTTGCTCGAGGGCTCGGTGGTTCCGGTTCTCATCCTGACGGACCACAAGAATCTGACCTACCTCTCTGAGGCCAAGAGATTGACACCACGTCAGGCCAGATGGGCTCTGTTCTTGTCACGTTTTAATTACGTGGTCTCCTACCTACCCGGCTCCAAGAACATCAGAGCGGATGCCTTATCACGGCAGTACTCCGAGCTGTCCGGGGAGGAGTCGATTCCGACTACGGTCATACCCCCGAATCAGATCCTGGCCGCTATTCGCACCAGCCTGACTTCTCCTCTGGGTGAGCAGATTTTGGCGGCTCAATCTGGTGCTCCCTCTGGGAGACCCAACGGCAGATGTTTTGTGCCTGAGGAGTTGCGCACTCGGTTGTTGCGAACCTACCATAACTCCAAGGCCGCGGGGCACCCTGGAAAGAATCAGCTGTCCTGGGCGGTTTCACGTCTGTTCTGGTGGCCTTCTCTACGTTCCGACATCGCCGCATATGTAGCGGCATGCTCCGTTTGTGCCCAGAGTAAGTCCCCTCGGCACCTTCCGTTGGGCCTTTTGCAACCCATAGCCACCGGGGAGCGTCCATGGTCACACCTGGGGATGGATTTCATTGTGGACCTCCCTGCATCCCGAGGCCATACGGTCATTCTCATGATTGTGGATCGGTTTTCCAAAATGTGCCACTGTGTTCCTCTCAAGAAGTTACCCTCTGCACAAGAGTTGGCCTCGATTTTTGCCAGGGAGGTCTTCCGGTTGCACGGTTTGCCCAAGGAGATTGTGTCGGATCGGGGGAGTCAGTTTGTGTCCAGGTTCTGGCGCGCCTTTTGCTCCCAGTTGGGGATTCATCTCTCTTTCTCCTCGGCCTACCACCCTCAGTCCAATGGGGCCGCAGAACGATCCAATCAGGCCTTGGAGCAATTCCTTCGTTGCTATGTCTCCGATCACCAAGACAATTGGGTTGACCTCCTGCCTTGGGCTGAGTTTGCCAGGAACACGGCGGTGAACTCTTCCTCTGGGACGTCTCCCTTCATGGCCAATTATGGGTTCCAACCTGCCGTGTTACCGGAGGTATTCTCTCCCCAGGATATTCCGGCTGTGGAGGATCACCTTTCCGTCCTACGTGCTTCTTGGGTACGGATCCAGAGGTCCCTTGAGGTCTCTGCGCAGCGCCAGAAACTCCAGGCTGATCGCAGACGAGCGCCCGCTCCTTCCTACCAGGTCGGAGACCGCGTATGGTTGTCCACCCGCAACCTCAACCTTCGAGTGCCCACTCCCAAGCTGGCGCCTCGCTTTGTTGGTCCCTTCCGAGTGCTTCGCAGGGTAAACCCGGTAGCCTATGCCCTTGCGCTTCCTCCTGGCATGCGGATCTCCAACGTGTTTCATGTCTCCCTGTTGAAGCCACTGGTGTGTAATCGTTTCACTTCCTCGATTCCTCGGCCTCGTCCGGTCCAAGTGGGCAATCGTGAGGAGTATGAGGTGAGCAATATCCTGGACTCACGCCTGGTCCGCGGCCGGGTGCAGTTTTTGGTCCATTGGCGTGGTTATGGTCCAGAGGAGCGTTCCTGGGTTCCCTCCGCAGATGTCCATGCTCCTGTCTTGCTCCGAGCCTTCCACGCACGCTTCCCTCAGAAACCGTTCCTTACTCCGCGGAGGAGGGGCCCTTGAGGGGGAGGTACTGTCATGGTCTTACCTCCTTGCTGTTCCCTTCGTTTGACATGTGCTGGCGGCCATCTTGGTTTCTGGGTTTTCTTGTAGCCTCCCACCCTGCGGCTCCTCCTTCCCACTGGGAGGAGCTGGATGCCCAGCTCATATATATAGGAGGTCTGTGGCTTCAGTTCCTTGCTTGGTCCTCCTGTGTTCACATGCTTCCAAGACTGCTGCTGCTTCTGGTTCCTGATCCTGGCCTCGTCTGACTACCCCGTTGGTTCCTGATTCCGGCTTCGTCTGACTACCCCGTTGGTTCCTGATTCCGGCTTCGTCTGACTACCCCGTTGGTTCCTGATTCCGGCTTCGTCTGACTACCCCGTTGGTTCCTGTTCCTGGCTTCGTCTGACTACCCTTCTGGTTCCTGACCTCTGTCTCCGCAAGACCCTGCTTCGGTTTAGCCATCCGTTCGGACTTTGCTTACGGCTTGCTCTTCAATAAAACCTTCTTATTTTCCACTTATCTCTTGTTGTACGTCTGGTTCATGGTTCCATGACACATTGGCATACCAGTTATAGAGTTAGGGCATGTGATTGCTGTGGAGCCTGTGCTGGGAGGGTAACTGGCACTGAACTGCTTACTGCTGCCATAGCAGCTACCTACAGCTGCCACCAGGGAGAGGTCACTGAATACAGATTTATACAACTTCCATTGAGTTCAATATTAGTTATCTAAATCCATACGAAGTAAGGTCACCCTAATGGAGACTACATGTGGCCGTTATTTTATCATTTATCAAGTCTGAAATGAGCTGCCCTGTAGAGATCTATAATGATATTAATCAGCATCAACATTCAGCATAAAAAAAGGGATTGCTATGGGGCACAATTTGCACCACAAGCTTAATATGTAAATGAGCTGGGGGCAGTTTCATCTATTCAGAACTGGTTTCCCTCACCATCTTGGGTGAATAGAGGGGCTGTCACTCGAAATCCCTCAGTGAATGAGAGAGCAGAGCCCATAAGCATGCTGTGGACAGTCATCCAACAGGGGTAGAGCTACGAGAGTCTGGTGGGTCATTTGCAGCGAGTCCCTGAGGAGCCGGTGCAGAGGATGGGAGTAGTAGTAGCCCTGATGAAGTGTTGTGTCACGGTGTACTCCCTCAGACCGTTATTCCCTGGGGATCAGTGCATTGGAAATGTAGTATTCATGGATGAGTCCAGAATTAAATGTAACTAAGTCTTTTTTTGGAATTTGGAATTTCAAATACATTTAACAGCAGCAGATTTTAAGTGCAATCTTCTCTGGCAACAGGAAGGATTATAGAGGGAGGTTGGATGGCTGCGATTTAGCACTTAGGTCGTACTGGCCCAGCAAAGTTCTGGGTGATGGGCGTCTTAGCCATAGTCCCTCACCTAACGGCAGTGTCTTCAAATGGTGATATAGCTGTTTACTCTGCTGTCTTCTCAAGGCAGAATATAACTAATTAACTTTGAAGACTCCTCTTTAGGAGCAGGAGCTCAGCAGTGTGCTTCCTTCCTTCTCTGTGGTTACCCAGGAACTCCCCCTCCTGGCAGGAAGCAGAAACAGCCCTGTTCCTGGTTGACCCTTGCCTTACTCATATCAATATCCATAGCATACAAAATAATACATAACATTACAATATAAAGCACAATACAATAAATAACAAACTATATACAATGGTAGTACCCTCAGGTCTGCGGTACTACACATGTGCCAAGGGTGGTTCGGTGCCAGGGGAGTGGCACTAACAAGCTACTCTATCTCAGCCAAGGTACTTTTTTTCTAGGAAGTCCCTCTATATGTGAGGTTTGTATGTCAATGTCACCACCAGACATCTGAGAAGCTCTGACAGACGTCTAGAACCTCCTCCTTGAGGTTCCTTTGTTTTGCTTTCATTTTCTCATCTCGTTAGCCTCTCTCAGTTGTCATGTCGTTGCACTGATTGCATCCCTTTAAATCCTTTTCCCATAGTGCATCACTTTGCGGTTTATACAACTTCCTGGAGTGTGTGCATGCTGCTCCTACTTCTGAGTCTTCTACAAGATAAGTGTTGTTCATTTATTTGTGTTTTTCTGTTTGCTGGATCCCAGGTGACCCTGACTCCCTCCGTATCTAGTGTAGGGAGCCGGTGGTCGTGTCCCCTCACTATTATAGGGTGTTCAGGTGTTATACAGTCGAGGTACGAGGATATGCGATCATCTACCATTGGGATTTTCGCATAGGCTGAGCAGTTAGGGAGAGAGCCAGGTCTGATGCAGGGCTCTCCCTTTTTGTTCCTTAGTTTTGGATCCAGTCAGTCGTATATTCATTTTGTGTTTTCTAGTTTCCTGCACACCTTCCGTGAC